>NC_045430.1:283960680-285285680 GCF_902635505.1 Sarcophilus harrisii
AAGGGCAATGGTCAGAGCTCTGCTTTAAGAATATCAATATGATGGTTCTATAGATGATAGGTGCAACAAGGGAGAGACTCAAGGCAGGGGAACTAGTTACGTGGCTATTGTAATCAGGCACTGAAAGGAAATTTGGGCCTGGATCAAAAGAGGAAGAAAAATCAACAAGATGTGGCAACTGACAAAGGATGAAAAGGAAAGAAATGAGTGTGATTTTGAGATTGTGAATCTGGATATGTGGAAAGATGACTGTGCCTCAAAATAGGGAACAAGGCAATTCAAAAGAGGTGGCTGGGGAAAGACATCGGCTTGGAGTCTGACCTGTCTATGGCACAACCAGTAGGCAGCTGATAAAACAGAACTGAAGTTTAGGCAAGATGACTGGATATGCTGGCCCTGTGGTTTTTCACTAATATAGGGAATATAATACAGGCAACCCCTTCTACAAAGTCAGATTGATACTTTTTTTTTTTTTTACAACATATCATCTTAAGGAATTATCTAACATTCTGAGCAATAAATGGCTAACCCATTGTCACGCATTATGACATATGGCCTCAGAATTCAATATTATTAATACGCATTTCAGGTAGAAATAGATAGAGACAGACAGACAGATAAGAAAAGCTAAAGATCCCACATTTGCTAGCTAAGGCTGACATGTCCAGATCAGAGGGCACTGGGGCAGGGTGGCTATTTTAAAAATCAACATTTTCTCAAGTGATCTAATTCGTGGCATGTGAAGTTAGGGGTGAGAACACAGAACTAATGCTACCAAAAGCATGACTTCTGCCTTCCTCTGGGTCGTTACTTTTCCCTTATCCCGTAGCCCAAAGTCTACATCACCAGTCTCTGCCAGTCCCCAGAGTGTATACCTTGGTCGGAGGGCCGCCTCGGTGGGTCAGTGTGGTTGTCTCAACGTCTCCCCCTCCTTCAGGGGGAGTGGAGAGCGCACAGCCTGCATGTACTCTTTCCCAGACAAAAGAGATCACTTTATTAAATTCCTTTTCATCTTTAGCCATCTGTTTTCCACTAAATGAAATCTGGATGGAGCTGGCCCGCTTCTTATTAGTTTCTATTTCAGTCTGGTTGGCCACAGATGGAAGGAGACACAGCCCGGGTTGGTGCCGAGCTTCCATCCACACGCCAGGGGCTGCAGATAACTGCTCTGTGTCAGGCTGAGAAAGTTGTCTCTCCAACAACCAATTCCTTCCCTCCCTTGTTCCCACTCAGACTGGCCCCCCCGGCAATTTTCTAACTCCTTGGAAGACAGCATCTTTCTGCCCTTTTATTCCAAGGTTATTTCCTTCTAGCTTCTCTTTTGGCAAAAGGCAAAAAGGCTTCCAACATAAGACTTGCCCCAGGTAAATCCACTCCCAGCCTCCACCTCCTGCACAGGTTGGACTAGCTCTGATCAGGACCCAAGAGGCAGAGCCAGACTCGATAGCCCTCTCATAGCATATGGCACCGTACAGAGGGGCTGTCCATGGCTCAGACCAGCTCCATCTTACTCAATAGCCTCTTCTAGGTCCCTGCTTGCAACGACAGCCCATACATTGTGGCCAATTGTCCCCCGTTCACCCCAGAGTTCCTTCAGAACGGGAAAATGAATGGGGTTGGTTCCCCAGGACTTCATTCCATCTCCTGCACATTTTGCCGCTGTTTGTTCTTACATGACAACCATACAACAAAATGGACAGAACTCTGGATTTGACTTTGACATTTACAGACTAACCCTAAACAGGCCACATAAGCCTTCTCAGTCTCCGTTTCTTCATTTGTACAATGGAAATAATAACCACCCCTAGCTCCCAGCATCCTTGTTAAGAATCAAATAAGATTCGTTATAAAGAGAACAGCAACCCTCAAGCTTTCAAATGCAAAAAAATGTACATCAGTCAGTCAGCAAACATTTGTTGGGTATTTAATATGCGCTTCTTTGCACAGCACCTCGCACACAGTTGGTATTTAATGAACACTGAACTGAATAGAACTGAAATTTGTTTGCTGATTCTGCCTTCTGTTGACAAAATCAGATAATCTTAGATAGCATTTTCTTAGCATTTTTTAAACTCCTTTTCTCCTCTTATTGATACATCAACACATCTTCACATGATAAAAATCCATTTTAATTATCAGATTGAAACACTCCAGTTGTTACACACACACACACACACACACACACACACTCACACACACACACACTCACACACACTCACACACACACACACCCCTTGAGTTCTCAGTAAGCCCTTATAACGGAATTTCTGAAGTATAGATCCTCATGAAATGACCCCTGAGAGCGAATGTCAGGTGCTGTAAGTCTATTCATTATTTATTTGGAAATCATGTACCAGATGTAAAGGAACAACTTCCATTCTGTGTCTTTCTTAAGCCTTCGATAGAAGCTTAGCACAAAACTTGTTTTCAGTAACGACAAATGAGACTTGAACATGTTCCATGAAGACAGCTCAAAAGAGATACTGGAGAGAGCCCTCCAAAGCCTTTGTGCACTGGGGCTACAGGCCCTCTTTGGGTCCTGCTGGCAATAGCTGTGTTCTTTTCATGTCTAGCAGGAGGGGCCCTTTGGCAACTCAGCTGCTAACTCTGGTTTTGCCCAGTGACAAAGCAGGGGAGGATGTCTCGTTCATTTGTGGTGCACATTTGGAATTCATTTAATTGTGATGGACTCTTTCTGGCCATTGCTTCTCCAGGAGAGGAGGTTGACAGACAGCTGTGCAGAGACGCCATCCTTCCGATCCCCGTGGCCTGTGAAGTGCCGTGCCCCAAAGACTGTGTGCTCAGCACGTGGTCAGGGTGGTCCTCCTGCTCCCATACGTGTTCCGGCAAAACGACTGACGGGAAACAGATGCGTGCCCGCTCCATTCTGGCCTATGCGGGAGAGGAAGGTAAGGGGAGCCGGGGTTCTCACCTCAAGTCATTTGCTCCATGGGTGACAAGGAAAGTGCAGGCTCAGGAAAGGCCGTGATGCTATGGGGCACCAGGGAATCTGGCTTGGCTTTCTCCCTTTAATCTCAAGGGCATGAAACTCCCAAAACAAAAAGCTCGATCTCACAGTTCTCATATTTTGACCCTCAAAGTAGTTCAAGTTCATTATTATCCACAACATCAACACAAGACAAAGTCTGAAAAGAATTCAATCCCTGTACTACAAATGAGAACTTCCTCTGTCTTCCCTCCTTTCTAGGAATCATTTATTTCCCTTGATTTGGGGAGGGGGAGCTATGGGGAACAAGATCTATGATTTCATTAGTATGTGGAATTCCAATCATGGAAACTCTCCCCCCAGTACGGATCATTAATTCCTTTATTAGGCAGGCTTAGGGGCTTGTCTGGGATTGCCAATAATTGCAAATCTAAGATATGTCAGGAGAGACACTTGAACTTGGGTCTTCATTACCAGCACTGTATCCCTTGTGCCACACGGCTGCCTCAGCCAATAAAATGCTGGCCCCGAAGTCAGGAAAGCCTCAGTTGTAATCCAGTCTCAGATACTTATTTGGTGACTCTGTGCAAGTCACAATTTCTTCCATTCTCACTCTCTCTCTCTCTCTCTCTCTCTCTCTCTCTCTCAGGGCTGATGTAAGGATCAAACAAGATCATATTTGTAAAGCACTTTACAAACCCTAAACACCAATGCTAACTGTAGCACTTAAATTCTTTTAAATGATCCTCATTTACTTTCCCAATGTTTGTTTGTTTCCTGTTTATTGAGACCAGTGGCTCTGAAACTATGGTTCAGGGAGCTTTACCCTTTCAGAGTGTCTGTGAAGTCAAACTATTGTCATAATAATATTAAGCTGGTATATTCTGTGGGCTCTGGAGGACCATCATCATTAGCTGCTTTGATTGATGGTGACATGTTTCCCTTGAATTCTGGAAAAAAATTTGCCCTAGAAATTAAACCTCTGGTTATCAGACAGGTGATGGAGCACAGCCCTGGTCAGCTATGTGTTTCCTGGACTGAGACACAGGAACCCCTATTCCTTTTATCTCTTCTCTCCCTCAGCACTCCACACACATACACAGACACATACACACACACACACACACACACACACACACACACACACGCATCATTCCTTCTAACTACAATGGAGAGCTCTTTTCTAAGTTTTTCCAAAGGCTGGATGTGCAGATGTGCCCATCCTTCCTATTGTTTAAATGCCAGCACACATTTCTCTTTTCCCACCTTTAGGTGTATGTGAACTGACAAGGATACAAGAGAATGGCAATATCCCGTGTCAGCTCTCCCATCTGATAATGAGGGAGCGATGTGGGGTTTTCTCTGTAGTTTTTCCTGTGTGCATGTTTTAATATACAAATTATAAGAATCCTTAGGAAAAATGACTCATAAGTGATAACAATTAAAAGTCAGAAGCAAGAGACAAGGGAAAAGATAGACTTCAGATGAAATATGGAAGGAAGAACAGAATAAAACCTGGACTTCCTGGACTGTGGCCTTTCTTTATTACTGATTAAACATCTATTTATTATCCCAGTATTAGTTCCAATTTACCAAAACTTAAGACTATTCAGGACTTATAAAATAAAAAAACATTAAACCAGCTACTTCTTTGACACATTTGGGTGGACTGGTCTGTGAAGCCTCAAGCAGCATCAATAGTTTCCTTTTTTTAGTAAAAAGAAATGATGGAGGAAAGGAACAATGCCCAGTTATAGGCATATAGGGGATCATGGGCTGACCCAGTCATGGATATTTGAAATGTCATGTTTCATAATTTTGCAAAGTTCATTAGAAAGGAGAATAGATTTAGAAACATCATTCGCTGGGCCCAACATCAATTGGAGTTGATTCTCATTTGAAACTAATTGCCCATTCAGCACAGGAAGGAAAGGCCATCGATTTGTGCAAAATGGGAAAGGACCTGATATAATAGCTTCCTCAGACAGCTGTTAATGATGTTCCCTCCAACAGATGTGCGTTCCCTTTTCCCAGTGCAGAGGAAGTGGACACTGACATGAATGGACACAATCAATTGTCTGAAAGTCAAGAGAGTAGAAAGTTCCTATTTAAAGTTCTGTTGTTGTTACTGTGTCATTTTCATCAGAGCACTCGGGACATGTCAAGATTATCCCAATTACATGGGCAGCCGAGGCACTTTAGTGTATCATCTCCCTTGAGTCACTTGAGTTGGAGGGAAGGAGCAGGTTGGAAGGAGACTGGTAGCATCTCCATTTTCTGAACGGAGAGACTGAGGACCACGGAATCAAATGTGCTTCTGCTGAAAGCCACATAGCTGACAAATAATAGAGGCGGGACTCAGGTTCAGCCAGATTTTCCATACTCAAGGCCAGGGGTATTTCTGCTATATCTTGTTTCTTGTCTTGAAGGGGAAACAAAAGACTTTACAAAGAAAATCATCCCAAGGCTTCAGTCCTGTCATCTGTAAAGATCAGAAGTTTGGACTAGATCATCCCCAAGATCATTTCCAGTTATATATCTGTGGTCCTAAGACTTAGGGGTGACACGGGAAATATCTTCAGCTATCTGAAGAATTCTCAAATGATAGATTATTATAGATTATATAATGATAGTTACATTGTTATTATTATAGCTAGATTATGCTATTTAGCATTATGGGATGGCACCATAAGCAAGGAAAAAATTTAGACTTGTGGTAAAGACAAACTTGTGGGAAGGATAACAGCTATGGAGGAGTAGAATGGACAGCCCCTTTGGGCTCCATCAGGAGATGGTGGGTTTTCCTGTTTAATGTCTTCAAGGGAAGGCTGGGTCCCACTTTTCAAGGGCTGGTAAATCAACTTTGTTTAGGTCTCGACTGCCCCGTACGGCTACTGACATCCTTTCTAATTGGGATTCTGCGGCCGCTGCGTGGCTAGACTGCCGTTCATCGGATAAAGATCTCAGAGTCCTGGTGGACACTTTAGTTCAACATGAGTCAAAAATGCAAACACTGAAAGTGCTAGGATGAGAGATGCCCAGTGGCCAGTCCCAAAAGAACAGAGGGAGCCGTCCTGCCATTCACTTCCATGGTCAGACCATCTTGGAATAGTTTGTTCCTTCCTAAGAAGCACATTTTACAGATGAGGAAACTGATGCGAGCAGGGGCTAAGTGACTTGCTCAGCTAGTTAGTGTATGAGACCTCCTTGCTGTCCAGGTCCCTTCCATTCTACTTGGGGAAGGGGGTGGGTTTTGTATGATACAGACCTAAATAAATAAGAACAAACTATGTGGCCAATGGGTCTGGAGGAGGTGATTAGGAAAGCTCTCATGGGGGCTGAGCTGAGCCTTGCATGGAAGCTGGGGGTTCTGGGCTTGGGGAAGGGGTGGGGGGATCAGAGCAGGATGTTATCAGTGGAGAAGAGCTAGCAGGCTGCCTGACTGTTCCTCTCTGCTTCACTCCCTCCTACTCTTATCGATCTCAGAGGAAACTCAGCAACCTTGGGACTCATACTTCATTAGGACCTGCAGGAGTCTCACTTTCCTCATCTGCAAAATGGGGATAACTATTCCAATAGCACTAACCCCCCAGGGCTGTTGTGAGAATCAAATGAGATCATCTTTGTAATAGGCTCTTTAGCAGTGTGAGACCTTCTTGGTTTGGGGCTTTGTACCCAGTGCCCAACACAGAACCTGGTGTGGAATAAGATGCAGAATTGATCTGGAGACGCCGGGCTCTGATCCTCCTTCTAACGGGCGCCTTCTCGTTCCAGGGGGCACTGCGTGCCCAAACCACAGTGCCTTACAGGAGACCCGCAGCTGCAACCAGCACCCGTGCACTGTTTACCACTGGCAGACGGGCCCTTGGGGCCCGTGCATCGAGGACAGCTCGGTCTCCTCCTTCAACACTTCCACGGCTTGGAACGGGGAGGCCACGTGCTCTGTGGGCATGCAGACCAGGAAAGTCATCTGCGTGAGAGTCAACGTGGGCCAAGTGGGACCTAAAAAGTAAGGGGCCCTGCCTGGCAGCGGCAGCTCACTGCTGAGGCTCCACCGCTGGGCTAAAGGGGGTGCTCAGTGCCTGCCAGGGGGTCTCAGGACCTGTCAAGGGGCAGCTTGGTACCTGCCAGGGGATGCTCAGTGCCTGCCAGGTGAGCTCAGTACCTGTCAGGGGGCACTCAGTGCCTGTCAGGGGTGCTCAGTGTCTGCCAGGGGAGCTCAGTACCTGCCGGAGGTTCTCAGTGTCTACGAGGGGCGCTTAGTGACTGCCAGGGGGGTCTCAGTGTCTACCAGGGGCGCTCAGTGCCTGCCAGGGGGCAGCTGGTCTGAGGGATACTGAGGGATGAGGCTCCAGGAGCTCAGTATTTCTGTTACCAGGTTCCCAAAATCACAAGAGCAATTCCCATTCCAGCCCCATCCAGAATTTAAAGACGTGCGTCTTGTCTTCCAGAGAAGCTCTGAAGATCATAGTCATGCCTCGTTTGTGATGGCCAGGATGTGCTGGCAGGGTTGGCCAGCCAGGGGGCAGAGGGCAGGGGGACTTCTTCCTGAAAGGTCCTTCAAAGTTCCTTGCAAGGAGTCCATACACAGGATGCTGAGTCCAGCTCCTTACTTCTCCTCAAGGCTAAAAGTCATCTCAGAGATGAGGGAGTGTAAAAAACACACAGAGAGAGATAAACAGAGCCGGGGAGGAAAAGACAGAGATAGAGAGACAGACATAGAGGCAGACAGTGACAGAGACAGATAAACAGAGAGACAAAGACAGAGATGAGCAGAAAGACAGAGAAAGAGAGACAGAGAGAAAAAGGAAAAGAGAAAGACATAGAGACACACATAGACACACGCAGAGAGACAAAGAGACAGAGACAGAGAAAGAGAGAAAGAAAGAGAGAGAGAGAGAGAGAGACAAAGAGAGACAGAGAGACAGAGAGAGACAGAGACAAAGAGAGAGACAGAGACAGAGAGACAGAGAGACAGAGAGAGACAGAGACAGAGAGACAGAGAGAGAGAGGCAGAGAGAAAAAGGAAAAGAGAAAGACATAGAGACACACATAGACACACGCAGAGAGACAAAGAGACAGAGACAGAGAAAGAGAGAAAGAAAGAGAGAGACAGAGAGAGAGAGAGACAAAGAGAGACAGAGAGACAGAGAGAGACAGAGACAGAGAGAGAGACAGAGAGACAGAGAGACAGAAACAGAGACAGAGAGACAGAGAGAGAGAGGCAGAGAGAGACAGAGAGAGACAGAGAGATGTTGGAATCCTAGTGTCAACTAGTCTGCAGTGCTTTGTGATTTGTAGAACAAACCTGCCATGTGTAGGAAATGTCTTGTTACCATTTTACAAGGAAATGTCTTGTTACCATTTTACAAGGTCACCCAGCTGTTAGGGGCCAGATTCAGGATTTGAACCCATCTCTTGGCTCCAAGCCCAACACTCTCTCCACTAAACCGGATCCAATGGCGTTCTATAGAGCAGCAACAAAAATTAGCTCCAAGAAGTCTCTGGCCCTACAGTCTCACTCAGACTTCAGTCAGCCCAGAGACAAGCATTTTCTGTGTCATTGGCCAGGGCACCTTCCCTCCCCAAACCAAGGGCTTTGCAGAGCTCTCTGCTCCCGGATCCGGTTTTTATGTTCCCCAGGACGACTTTGAACATTTTTAGTCTCCCAGACTTTTGCTTAAAGTAGAAGCAAAGAAATCCATGCTTGAGTCTGGATCTGAGAGGAAAGGTGCAGGATTAACCTCCCTCGGACTATTCAATCAGAATAATGCCTTGGGGGACCCTTGCAATAATCCAGTTTCATATTCATTGGAAACGCCCTTTGAACCTCACAGTTTACAGTGGCTTACCCTCAGATTTCTATTCAAGCTCCTGGTGGCCTGTATGGATCTGCCCAACCCCATGGATTTTCTTTGCCCTTCACATTCTGGAAAACAGGCCGCTCCCGTTTGGGAGCAAATACAAAGACTTCAAAAAGACAGGGATGTTGCCTGTTTTCCCGAATGTCATGTGACATGCCCAGGATCATTATTTGCAATCCAGCCATTTGACACATACACATAGGAACCTTGTTTTAACTCCCCTTACTAAAGTAGCTCAGTGCTAGACAGACAGATCGATGAGATTGGGCTGGTCTCCCTCCCTCCCCATAACAGACTTCATGTATCTCCTCTCTCTTCTGCTTAATTTGACCTTGAGTAAGATGGGGGAAGGGGCAGAGGATCAATTCCTGGATTTAAGTTGAAGCTGCTAAATACAATGAGCATAAAAGAGGAGGAACCTCTCTCCTCTAAGGAGGAGCCCAGACTTGGTTTAATTGCCATTTGCCAGAACTGGCATCTGCAGGGATGTGCTCCTTAGCAGACTAAGGGCTCAGGGATGTTCTCTCCCAAGGGCTTGACATTAGACACTCGGGGACTCATTCAACAAGGATTCATCAGTCCCCCAATCTGGGCCGGGAGGTAGGTAATGGGGGAAAGGACATAAGGATAATAGAGCTTCCATTCAAAGAATGTGCACTTTGTTGGGGGAAAGCCCAGAGAAGCAAATACTATGTCATCTCAAGGAAGGATGATCTACTGGTTAAGGTCAGAAAAGGTCTCTTGAGGAGGGAGTCACTGAGTATATGGCAGGAAGGAGATTACCCAATACTGATGGACCTGTGCAAAGGCCCAGAGGGAGCTGGGGAGTGCAGGGGGTAAATCGCCAGACCCGGAGTCAGCACAACTCATCTTCCTGAGTTCCAATCCTGCCTCAGACACATACGAGCTGTGTGACCCTAGACAAATCACTTAACCCTGTTGTCTGAATTCTATAGAATTAAAAAAAAAAAAGATACTGGAGTCAAATTGTAAAAGGGCTTTAAAAGTCACATAGAAGGGTTTGAATTTGACCCTGGAGACAGCAGGAAGTTGCTGAAGAAGTTTCTTGGACAGGGGAGTGACATGACCAATCCTTGAGGAAAACTTAATGAAAACTGCATTTATGGAGTTTCTATATTGGAAAAAAAATTGCAAATTTGTGTCCCTGTAGATTCCTAGGAACTTTTTACCAAGGCTAAAAGCTTACAAAAAATATAATTCCCCTGAGCTTTTCTGGTCTATATAGCAGTAAAAGTACCCCAGAAAGAATGGCATAGGAGAATAAGCCCTACTTAAATGAAGTATAATTCTCTGTTTTCAATGAAATAAGTGGACCCCTTGTGCTTCCTGTTTCTAAGCCATCTCAGCAGCCAAATGGGCCTCCTTAGAGATTTATGGTCTCAGTGGTAATAGAAAAGATTAACTTCCATGATCCTTATCTGATTCCATTTTGTACTTATGCCCTTGAATAGGCATAGCAATTAGAATAAATTCAAGCTTATCCTTGACTTAAGACAGGAGCTTAAAAATATCTCAAGACCCATTAAATGGTCATATTTGTTCCAAAAGTTTCCATCTTGTCCTCTGGTGTATAAGAAACAAATGCGACCTTCTTTAAGGTCGCTTGGAAGTCGGGTATCGCAGGTAGTTGTTAGTTTTAGGAAGTGTTTCACACCCTTCTTTCATTTCTCTTAAGACATTTGCTGGCCTTTGCTAAGGAGTTTAAGGGAAGATCAGCTCCATTTTAGAAGGCATCTTGGAGGGAAGAAATCTGAAAGTCTCGTGCACAGTAAAAAGCGGAGCAGTTTCCTCATCAGACAGATGGTTCACAAGCTCCTGCCAGGCAGGAGGAGAACTCAGAACTCTTTAGAATTCTCCAGCTATGTTCTTTCCACCATACCGAGTACCTCACCTGCTGGGGCCCTAATCACCACAGGTAGATGCCCAGTGGACACCATGTTGCTAACTCCAAAGCAGACACTCAAAGTCTCCATGGTTATAAATGTCAGAAGTAGGAAAGTGGATTGGGAAAGTTATTGGATGATTACGTGTAACCAGATACAAAGGATGACATCGGCAGGATGGAAAGAGGCCACTGGTGGATAATAAATGGAGAGAAGGCAAGGTCTGGGAGTCAGGGGAGCTAGTCTGGATCTTATGCTTCCTAATTATGCCCCTCTGACCTCAGACAAGGCATTTTCTTCCCCTTTTAGAATCTTTTTTTCCTCATCTATAACAAGAGGGCTTTGGACATTGAGTCTACAAGGTTCCAACCAACTCTCGAATCTATGATCCCTTGTTGACAATCTAGATTGGGGTCTTTTCAGGAGTTCTCATCTCAATGTATGATTCTCATGACAAGGAGGAGAATAATAACCTGAGTATGTTTAAAAACAAAAATCCCAGTGGTTAAAAGATCAAAAGAAGCCCTTTACAAACTCCAGAGATCTAGAAAGACTAGAAGCTGCTGATACAATTCCCAAATAATTGTGCTCAGATATTATCCTTATTAATGTTATTACAGTGAGCCAGGTGACCTTGGACAGCCCTGCCTCCCTCCAATCCTATTCACTTGCATGTCACAGCTTCACCTCCCTGATGTCATGGTCCTCTTCGAGGATGAAGCCCAAACAACAACGAATGTTATTATTAATCTGATTTTTGTCTTGCTACCTCCAGGTGCCCCGAGAACCTTCGACCTGAAACAATGAGGCCATGTCTACTTCCTTGCAGAAGAGACTGCATTGTAACTCCGTATAGCGACTGGACGCCATGCCCCTCCACCTGTAAAGAAGGTATCACTGGGGATGGGGTGATGAAGAAGGGGCTCTGGGTTCCTCTGGCTGAGGCCATCGGGTTGAATTCATGAACTTTTCCCTCTCCCCCATCAGATTCCAGAGGGTGCAGAGTTAACTCCTAAAATAACAGTCCAGATGATATAATGCCAGACGATGACTTGTTTCTATTTGTTTTAGGGGTATGAATCAAAATGGAGACATCACAGATATAATTTTTTCATCAGTTAGGGGCACATGTGGTCTTACAAAATTATCCCTAGAATCAATGCTGGGGCCCAGGGAGCAGGAGGAAAGCTGGTTCTTAAGTGTATCAGATAAAGAACTGAATGGCATTTTCCAATTTTGCCTTGCTAATTTGCACTCTCTGTGACCTTGGACAGGTCACTTACTCTCCCCTTGGACTCAGTTTCCTCTTCTATAAAATGGGTTTAATAGCATCTATCTCACAAGTTGTAGTGAGGATTAAAATAAAACAATATGTTAATGGGCTTTAGAAAAATTAAAATGGCAGCCGTTATTCCTCAACTTCCAACCAGCCTTTCAAAAAGATGTGATGCTAGGGATAACTGGACAGGAGGCTGGGAATTTTGTTGTTTTTATCATGGTCCTTCCACATATGAACAAAATGTCCTGGATTCCCAGTGCAGTAGCTTATCCGGTGGCCTTTCTGATGTCCTCCTCTTCTTTGATGTCTGCGCCATGTGTGACACTCAGGACCCACCACCCCCATCCTTTGCACTTTTTCCCCTTTGCCTTTTGTTTCATGTACACTCAGAGTTCCATTGCTCTGGAGATGCTTGTCTCTTTTTTTCTGCTTCTTCTTCATCTTCATCTTCTTCCTCTGCTTTCTCCTCATCTTCCTTCCCCTGAGATTTAGGTATCCCTCCAGATGTTGACGGAACCATTTTCTCTTCCCTTCCCCCAAAAGTTCCCATGACTTCCATCATCCTGTGTATGTGAGACACCAAATCCTAGCTCAACTGGCTGGAGCTCCAGGCCCATGTTTCCAGCAGCCCAATGGAGAGTAGAACTAGTCCCATTACTGACAATTACTGAAAGTCCTGCCCTTGACAGAGCAGGACTCTGAAAGCTCAATAGCAGAGAAGCCAGAGCTTTGGGGAATAGCAACAAAGAACTGATCCTTCCAAAATATTGTGGCTCTATGAGATAGCAAATAGGAAAGCAGCCAGACATGGTGAATGGACACTGCCTTTAGATCCTGAGGAGCGAGGTTCTGGGGCCTGGGTGACTCTGGGCAAGTTGTTCTTCAGGGTTCCTTCCTCTCTAT
This sequence comes from Sarcophilus harrisii, assembly GCF_902635505.1. NCBI lineage: Eukaryota > Metazoa > Chordata > Mammalia > Dasyuromorphia > Dasyuridae > Sarcophilus > Sarcophilus harrisii. Next base: position 283,973,578 of record NC_045430.1, read on the forward strand.
TTTTCTCTGAATTTCTAAGTTCAGGTGGCTCTTTCCGATGTCATCTCAGCCCAGCCTCCATTACATTACGAGTAAGAGCTGAATGAACCCTCCTCTAGGATCCCAGACCTACACTTCCTTCTTTTGTAAAATCCAAGAGCTATACTGGATCACGTCTGAGGTCGTGTCTCCCTGGGGAATGGCTCTCCGAGGGTTTGGGGGTAGGAAAGCAGACTTGTCTTCAATTCCCCCTTTAGCACCGCACCCCCACCAAAGCATCCGGAAAAGGTAGCACTCCCCAGGAACCAGGGTCATCTCGGAACCTGTCAACCTAGAACTCCAGTTCCCATTCGTAAAAATACAATAATCTTGGTTGTTAACTTCAAATGTATAGAAGGCTTTTGTAGTTATTAGGAAATCTATAATATGATGTGTGTTGCTTATTTGATCCAATCAGGTCACGCCCCAAAATTTCTTTTTTTAATCCAATTTAACTTTTAAGGACAAAAGAAACTTAAAAAACAAAACTGGCCAATCCATCCCCAAAGACTCAATGTATCTTCTCCAGGTTCCCACTGTTCTCTTAAGACTATTGCAAAGTATCCATTTCTTTGTGCATATATGATTATGTAATAGTCCCACAGTTACCTCAGTGGGCGCCTTCTCTTCCCTGGGACAAATTGCAGCCCCTCCTTTCTCAGAAGGTGTCTTTGTGAATTGCTGGGACCCAAAAAACATTTCACTCCATAGAGAAAACATCTGCTTATGAGCCTCTCTGTGCTGGATGAGGCTGGTCCTCAGGCAGCAGACACAGTTCATCACTGGGCACCCCATCAGCCCCTTAACAGCTTGTTGAGAACTCCCAGGACTTTGGAGGAGCCTCAAGAGCCCGGATCACCTCCAGGATCCAATGAGGCAAGAGAAGCCTCGAAGGACACAGTGACGACGTGAGAGCGAATGCTTAGCCTCTTCTCCAGATATTTCATCTTGGCCTTTTTTCCTTCTTTAAAGCTTCTAAATATTCCTTCCTTCTAGCTGATTCGGTAATGAGCTGTGTGTTAATGCCCCTGGTAATTGGTGATTAGTTACTGTCACTTATTATTACAAAAGCTGAGCTTGTTCCATGAGATGCAGATGCCTGCAAATGTCATTCGATCCTTGGTGCTTCATAAAAGCCACTAATAGCAAGCCATTTGATATTAATTTCTATTTAATTGGGGGAGGGGAAGAAGCAAAAGAAAATTACGCTGAGCCCCAAAGCCCAAAGCAGAAGGGACAGATCAAGAACTCTCAGAGAAAATCTTGGCGAATGGATACGATATGGGGGCTCCTGTTCCACTTCTCCTGAGATGGTCCAGCAATGCATCCTTTCTCCTCCATTTTTAAATGGCTCTGAGTCAATAAAATGGCTAAGACAAGACTGCCCACATTGAGAACAGTTGGATCAGTGAGTCAACGAGTGGAGTTACTCTGTTTTAGACCTTTAAAAACAATAAATATGGCCTGTCAAGAACCTTTGGGCAGAGCTACACTTGAGTCAGTGATCATTCAGAGCTCCCTCCAAAGGCGCTTCCTTCCCCACACAGGCCTGCAGCTACCATTCCTGTACATCATGGCCCTCTGCCACTCTCACACCAAACCGCAAGGGAAGACTCCCATCTGTTTCCTGCCCTACTTTCTGCCTTCCCTTGCCTGCTACCTCCTCCCTCTGGCCTGCCTGAGCAGTTGTGGCTGGCTTTCTGCATGCCTCCTCCCAACTCAGTCTGCCCGGGTGCCCAGCTTCTAGCTCAAGAGTTTGTCAGCTCAGTCAATCAGTCAATCAACAAACTATTAAGCGATTGCTCTGTTCCAGTCACTGACAAAAGACTTTTCATTAGCTGTGGTGGTAAAGGCTGTTCACGTGGCTGTATTCCTGGTCCCTGGGCTCCACGTCTGACAATCAGAAGAGCAGAGAGTGTCTCTCTGCTGGAAAGAGCAAAGCCGAGATCCCAGCACCCATTGGTACCATGGGATGACACAGAAGGAGGATGGCCTTAGAAGCCAACTCATCTTACAGGGGAGACGACACAGAGAGAAAGGGATTTTTTTTGGTCTTCCTGGTCAGAGTTCAAAGAGTCAAGATTCCCATTCCAAAGCCAGCACTTCCCACTGCTCTGCCCTGTCCTTCATTTCTCCACTAACTTTCAGCAAATGTTCATCAAGGATCTGCTCTGTGCTCTTTAAATTCCTTCTTTGGGAATCTCAACTCTTGGTTCTCCCAGTGATCTCCGAGAAAAGCCCCATCCTGAGCCATGGGTCCTGTGAGCAGGGAGCTTGGTCCAGGGAGAGGAGGATGGCAGTCTGAATCCCTTCCGGACAGCACATGGCTGATGTCAGGCCCATCCCTTCTTCTCCCCAAGCCTCCGTCAACTCATTAGCCAGATGCGGAGAGGTGATCCAGGTGACCTCTAAGGCTTCTCTCTGCTCCGAATCTTTGCCCCTGCAGCCATCAAGGGCTAAAGGCCGAGGACTCAAAGAAAGAATAACCAGCATCTTGAGCCAACAGAATGTCCCTCTGGTGAGTTAGAATGACTGGCTGTGGACTGGCAAGGTGGTGGATGGGGATGTGGGATGGGGATGGAAACCGTCAACTTCTGGGGAGCAAGACCCAGAGGTGGCCTAGAGAAAGTTTTCTCATTACTGTGTACAGAGTGTGAATAATTTATGTTCCAGGGAAATTACATTGAGGGCGACCCACAATTAAAAATGCTAACTGAAGTTTGGCGTCCTAGGAGAGATAATAGTAGCAGAAAATTAATGTGGGGACAGGATGTTTCTTTCTAATTAGATTTTGCAGGTAATTCTAAATTTGTTAAGCACTGTCTGGAGTTGTGGACCTATTAAAATGGGGAGCAGGCTGCTTCTTTTTCAGCAGCCGGGAGAGAAACTGTTACCTGGGAATCCTGCAGATAATGGAGGAAAGCAGTGGCTTCTTCTGGGAGCAGCTGTCACTGAGGATGGTGTCCCACCTCCCCCAGATGGGCCTGGAGAAATCCTCAGTGATAAGCTCAACACTGGTCAGGGAGGACATCTGAAAGCCTCCGGCAACCCCCTGAATGGTGCTCAACGAGAGTTCCCACAAATCTGAATAAAATATCGTTTCCAAGCAGAAATCATTCAAGTGCCTCGATTCTCTAATTGTCATCCCAAGAAAAAACTGGAGCCCTGCTTCAGACCCAGGAATCCGGGGGTTAAGTTTGGATTTGCTAAAGGCCGGAGGGATGTTTGTGGAGGCAACTGTTCTGTTACTCTGAACACTCACCTTCAAGCAGGGAGCCCGGGAGGGGGGAGCTTTAATGAGCACCAACAATGGCCTAGACACGGAGAGACATTCTCATCCACTTGGTACAAACCAACCAAATGATTTCCGTAAATTGAGGCTGTGACTCTAAAAGAGGAGCATCTGAAATATGGAGCAAGTCGGCAAGCCCTGCGTTCAAGACCAGCCAATCTCCATTTCTTCTCAGGGAGAATAATGACATGTATGTTCAGGTCCTGCCTCAGACACCTACTGACTGTGGGATTGTGGGCAAATCTCTTAACGGCTCAGGAGCCCCAGAAACTCTTCTATCCTTGGAAAATACAAAGTGACCCAGCCAATCTTCTTGGGAGCGTCACCCCCGCCTTAGCACGTCACCCCCGGCCTTACTTAGCGCGTCACCCCCGGGCTTATGGCGTCACCCCCGCCTTAGCGCCACTCGAAGCAAGATGTGGAGCCTGCTTCCCGTGAATAGGAAATGACTGGAACAATTTGCTGGCTCCACGTTGCAAATGAAGCGAGTCACCAGCAAATACAATTGCACTTTTAAACCCTGTTTGAAGACGTGTTGCCCCTGGCAGCTGAGGGCCGGGCGGCCCCCGTGGCCACGGGGTGATGGGGCGGGGGCTGAGGAGAGGAAGAAGCCGCATTAACGAGATCCGCCCCGCATCCCAGCCGGGGGAAGGAGTCCGGGAAAGCGGCCGAGAGCCGGGGGCAGGCTGGGATTCGGGAGGGCCGGCGCTCTCCATCTTGTCCACACTGTCCGTCCGGCGGGACCGCACCGGGCTCGCTCTGGCTCTAAAAGCCCCGTGGGGGGCTTTGGGACGTTTCACGTGACGCTTAGGGAAAGGTTTCGGTCTTGAAGCATCAGAGCATTTGTATGTTAGTCCACAAGGATCCCGAGGGGCGTCTGGGGTCAGCCCTGGACTCAGGAGGCGAGGGATTGAAATGCACCCTCGGATACACACCGGCTACGTGGGCAGAGACGAGCCAGACAAGCTCCTTCTGTTCCCAGGCAATTCCCCCAGTCTGTAAAGCAGCCCGGAGTCGCTATTACATTGGTGCAGGGAAGTTTCCATGCTAGGAGTTCTCTAGCATCCTAAGGTCAGACGCCGCCCCCCATACAGAGAGACAGAGACACAGACACAGACAGACACAGAGACACAGAGACAGAGAGACAGAGAGACGTTCTATATCATGTATACACACGTATATCCACCCAGACTTGGATGTGTTGGGATTCAGAGACCCCGAATCTCTGAAACAACAGAGGCCAATAGAGCAGAAAGCTTGGGGTCCCACCTGGGAGGCCTTGGCCACTTTAGTTACCCTCTGCCGGCCTCCGTTTCCTCATCTGTCCCGAGATTCGAGTCAATGTTTTCTGCTACAGTTGTTTCTGGCTCTAGAGCTGTGACCCTGACTCCCTTGACTCCGCAGAGGAGCCACGGAGGGGAGGGGGCCCAAGGCCACTGGCGGCCCGGCCGTGCTGGGACGGAGCCAGGACTCCCTGTCCCCCGGCCCCCTTCCTCGGCCCTCCCGCCCCGGGCTTTTACTCCGCGCTAAAGTTGGGGCGCTCGGGCCTCTGGGCTTTTCTGCCCGTCTCTTACACTTTATTTAAAAGCCTGATCAAGCAAGGTCGCTCCCAAACCAGTTCTCCGTGGGCAGGAGGAGGCCGCCGTCCACTCTGTCCGAGACCCGTCATTCATCCCCAGCAGACCCATTGCCCGGACGTGACCAGGCAGTACCGGGGCTCCCTGGAGGAGGGACACACTCAGAGGCTTCTGGAAAGGCCAATGGTCGCCTCCGAGCCCTGCTGGCTTGGTCCCCATTCGGGCCTTTTCCCCAGACGGAAATCCCGACCCTGCTTCCCGGAAGGTTGGGGGCATTCCCCCAGAGCTGATTGCGGACCCTGGTCTCGGGGCGGGGGCCGGGAGCCTAAAAGCACCCCCTCCTCGGCCTCTTTTCAGGGGCCGCCGCGGTGAAGAAGCAGTCCCGGAATCGCGTCATCATCCAGCTGCCTGCCAACGGAGGCCGCGACTGCCTGGAGTCTCTGTATGAGGAAAGGGACTGCGCGGCCCCCGAGGTCTGCCACAGCTTCAGGTGAGCCCCAGGCGCGGGAGCTCCCCCACCCCCACCCCGGCCCGTCCCCCACGCTTTTTGGCTGCCCACGGCCGGGCCTCCCAGCCCCAGCCCAGCAGGGTCCCGAGCAGAAGCCTCGCCTTGCGCAGGCTGCCAAGTCCCAGCAAGGACTGAAAGCCTTTCTGGGCGGGGCACCCCCTCGGCCCTTAACGAAGCCCCCGGCTCAAGGAGCTTGTACTGTTCTGGGGCGCTAAGCTGCCCCACAGGCCTGGGGCCAGGGGGCCAGGGGCCAAGGAACTTTCAGGGAAGGGGAGCTCCCTTCCAGCTGCAGGTAATCAGAAGGCTTCAGAAGGACAGCTCCCGGGAAGCCCTGAGGGGAAAGGAGGATTCTGGGAGCCCGAAGAGAGGGAAAGGGCTTTGCCAGCGCAGGGACAGTTGGGGCCAATGCGTGGCCAAACGGGAATGAGGTGGATCAAAACCGCCCCCTGAGGCCAGAACAGCCGGAGCCCATAAGTGAAAGTGAATTAGGGCTTGCCAAGCACCTCAGCCCCCTTTTCCCACAACAAACCGGTCCGGAAGATATTCCCCCATCCCTAACAGCAAGTGTCAGGCTTGGTATTCGAACTCAGACCCTCCAAGTCCAGCTCTATCCATAGCCTCTGCAGCAAGTGCTGTAGGGACCTCCCAGACAGGGAGAAGCCCGAGGCTCCAGGACTGCTGCCAAGGTCGGTGCATGTTAGATCTGGGCCTGGAACTTTATCCATCCCCCTCCTGCCCCCCAGGCTCTTTCATTTGTTTACTAATCACAAAACTCAGCCCACAAAAGTCCTGCCTTTAGTAAGGTGTGAAAAGTCAATCCCCTGGGTCATAATGGAGCCTGCCCCTCCTGGCCCAACGCGCTGAAGCTCCGCCTGCAGAGTGGTCCCTCTCATGGCCCAGGGAGACTCCTGTCTCGCTCTCTCAGCCCCACTCGGAGCACCCGAGCAGGGCAAAGCTTTAGGTCCGGCTCATTCACTGGAAACACTTCCTTCAAGAGCAGGAAGGAGCTGGGAAGCGGCTGTCAATGTCCCAGGGGACAGAGCAAGGCCTCCGTGTGGCTTCCACAGCCAGAGCTGGACTTTAAAGAGCAGAGGGGGGACAATTGCCCTTTTGTCTGCAGCTTCTCCTTCTTCAGGCCTCGGATCCCTTCCAGGGAATGATTCTAGGGCTGCCTACTGGGAGTAGGGACTCGCAGGATTCCCAAATCCAAGAGCAGCCTCCAGCTGCCCACATGTGAAGGGACTGCCCACTCTAAGATGCCAGGGGAGCAGCCGTTTGGGGGCCACGGGGTTCCTACCGCTATTCTAAACAGTCCCACGCCACAAGCCCTAAATTACAATCAGCCAAAAGAAAGAACCAATATTGCCAGGTTGCCCCCTGCTCACGGGAGGAGTCTCCTGGCACGGGGTGGTTATGGTTCTCCACTTTCCTCCAAACCACTTACTCAAGTTGCGTATTTCTTTCAGGTGGAAAACTCACAAATGGCGCCGGTGCCAGCTGGTGCCATGGTCCATGAGGCAGGACAGTCCCGGCACCCATGAGAACTGCGGCCCGGGGCTCCAGGCCAGAGGTAGGAGCCCCAGCTTCTTGAGGGAAGCTCCCTGTGTTCTTGCCAGTGATGGGCAGAACAGGCTGGAGGAGGGGAGGGAGGAAAAAGGATGAACCTAATGGCTGGGTAGTAGATGGGAGGACAGTGGCTGCCCCTGCCCACTGAGGCTTTGCTGGGCAGCAGGTGGGACCCACGGGCAGCAGGTGGCACCTACTAGCACCAGGTAGGAGGACAGTGGCTGCCCCTGTCCATGAGGATTTCTGTCTCCAAGGTCCTGGGATGGATCTGTGGCTTCCTTCATACTCTCTAGCATTGAGGCCCCTGATTTGGAGGTGAGCCTTTGGCTGTGGATGTCCTTTCAGGGCAGCCTGTTCCTAGATGCTTCTTCTTGGTTTTACCACCTCAAAGTCATATGCCTAGTAGGTGCTTTAAAATGCTTGTTCTCTCCTCCCCCAACTTAGAGATGACCTTTGCTTTTACTCTGATGTTTCCAGATAGGTCTGGTTCTAACACCCTACTAGCACCTGACTGATATCAGTATACAGTGGCTCCCTTTTTTTGCTCCAATACTCATCTTGCCTGACCTACCAAGCCCTCTTTATATTTGTTTTGGGCCATTTCTGTGCCATGTTGTGCAGATTTGTAACAACATCCAGTAGATTTATAGCTAGTGTTCTAGAGGCAGAGTCGCAGCCTGAATAAAGAATTATCCTCACAGTCCTGGGTTCAAAGCTTGGTCTGACACATACATGATGTTGATGCGGTCATTTGGATAATTCTCAAGACTAAATTAAGAGAAGCTCCCAGTCTATGTGAGCAGAAGGAGTCCCTTCATGGGGAATTCCACATCTCTATGAAATCACAGATTCAGAATGAAAGAAACAAACATAAAAGCAATTGTTGGCAAGGAAATGTTGGGACTCTCATGGAGCCAGATGAGTTCAAGTCTCTAATCCAGTACTTAACACATTTAATTTCTTGGACTTAGCTTTTTCACCAGTAAAATGGGGATAAAATTATCTGTGTAAAAGTAGCCTGTTCCAGTGACTAGAGAGCCAGCCTCAAAGCCAGGAGGATGTGGATTCCATTCTTGCCTCTTCCAGATGCTAGTTCCATGACTCGGTCCCTTGACTTCTCAGTGCTTTGTAATATAAATGAGAGCTACCACCAGAGTCATTCATTCTAAGACCTTAATTCTCCAATACCAGAAACTACTTCCAGGACCTGGACAGCACCCCAGCCTTTTTTCTCTTATTCAACTATGGACACGTGGCTGTGAGGGAGTCATTCTACCTGGCATTGAAGGTGTTCAATGGAGAGATGGAACATCAAGATAAAATGAAAACTGATAGTACTTCAATGCATGAAAGGATCTGCGCTCACAGATAGAAACTGGAAAGTATCTCCGAGATCCATTAGTCCAATTCCATCATGTTGCAGATGAGGAAACTGAAACTCAGAAAGAATTAATTGCTCAAGATCATGCTTACAGGCAACTGGTTGTTGCAAGGGATAGAGCACCAGAGCAGGAGTCAGGGAGACCTGAGTTCCCATCTGGCCTATGACAGTTACTAGCTGTATGACCCTCGGCAAGTCACTTAAGCCTATTTCCCTTGGTTTTCTCATCTGTAAGATGAGCAGGAGGAAAAAAGGCAAACTATTTCAGTATCTTTGCCAAGAAAACCTCAAATGAGATCATGAAGAGTCGGGCACAACTAAAACAACTGCACAATGAGAGGAAAATACTAATAAGCCCCTGTAATCACATATTTAGGGACAATTAGATGATGTAATGAGTAGAGCACTGGACATGGAATCAAGAAGACTCAACTTCCTGAGTTCAAATCTGGTTGCTAGCTGTGTAACTCTGGGCGAGTCACTTAACCCTGTTTGGCTCAGTTTCCTTATCTATAAAATGAGTTGGAAATGGAAATGGCAAACCACTCCAGTATCTTTGCCATGAAAACTCCAAATGAAAATGTGAGTCAGACACAATTGAACTAACCTAACACTAATTAAAAAAAAAAACTTACAGAGAAGGGGAAGAACCTTAATCTGAACTTCAGTACTCTGGTGGCAAGCCTCCTGTTCTTCCAGGGAAGTGTTCTGCTTCAGGATTTCAATGATGTGACCCTCCCCCTTTGTCTAGGGAGGGAGGGAGGGAGGGAACGAGGGAGAGAGAGAAAGTGGTCACAGGCAAGGGATGAAAAAGGTACATGGCAGGTGTATTGTGGGGACCATTCTGACAAGGATATAAAGGTAGAGGAGAACCAAATGGAAGAGCTGATGAGTTCTGACACTCTTTAACCAGAAATCTAGTGGCGACATTTTAGGAAGAGCAACACAAAGCATGATGAAGTTTATTTTATTGGTGCTATGAAGGAGGGTTTCTAAGGCACCAGATGCCAGAGACCAAGTAGCAATCTGTAATAGCAACCCAGGTCTCAGCTATTGAGATCCTGAATTGACCTAAGGGAAGTCAAAATGGAAATGAAGGGCTGGCTATGGGGAGATGTTGTCAAAAGAACAGTCAACAGGACTGGGTAACAAATTGAATTTTGGGGGCTGGAGGGAGAGAGAAGATGTAGAGGATTTGGATACTTCTGCACTTTGAATTTGGGTGCCTGGGAGTAGGAACTAACAGGATTATAGGCATCCAGTTTAAGGGAAATGTGTTGAGTTTAAGTTTTGGTTATAAAACCATCATTTAAAGAATTCAAGAACTAAAGCAAATAGGGCAGTGATAGCTTAAGGTTATAAATGTCAACTACACACACATCACTAATCACAGCACGACAAAGTTCTACTTCACCTTAGAAGCAATGATCACTTGTACATCACTTTCCTTTGGGTAAACAGAGCATCGCCTCTTCCTATTAACACTCTGACCTCTTGGACAATCATTTCTGATTAACTAATCAGCTTAGACCTGTAACCAAGCTCTGGGTTTTCTCAATATAACCTGAAAGTTAATTTAGAAGCATCTTCTGTACTGTCTCTCCCTTGCAGCAGAATTTCAACTTTTGACAATTCCCATTTGAAATAGATTTATAAGAATTGTCTCTATTCTTGACTTTCCGATTTCTACCTTTGATCTTCTTTCCTCCATATGACACTAGGACAGAATGTAAGAAAATAGTCACATGGAAAAAGCCCCCCCCCCAAAAAAGTCCACCAAGAAAGCAAATGCAATTAAAACAGCTCTTGCACCCTCTGTATCTCAGTGTACCATGAAGGTGCTTTCCAAACTAATGCTATCAAAAAGTCTGGGGGAGAAATTGATGAGCAGAAGTTGAAATGGATACTTGAAGAGGATGTTGGGATCACATTTTGCAACTTTTGAATATGAAACACTCAAAACCATTACTCAGTTTTTAGTGAGGCAATTGCTGACTTGCCTACAATCACACAGCTAGTGTCAAGTGGCTGAGGCTGGATTTGAACTCAGGTCCTCTCCAGGTCAATGTTTTCTTAGTCTTCTCTAAATATAATCAGTTGACCTCTTGTTCATATATTATTTCTAATAATTTTTAATTTGCTTCCTTGGCAATATAGACTCCAGGTTCTAGAATGAAAGTTTATTAAGTCAACAGCTGTTGCAGACATGACAAAGCACATCTTGATTTAGCTGTAACTGGAAAAATTTTTACCAGAGAGGAGGCAAGTGATGATTTAGAAAGCAATTAAGCCATAGGTGTATTGAATTTACCAGGAGATGGAGTAGCCTAAGACTTGTCCCTTCAAACATTTCTAGAAAATAAAAAAGGGGGACAAATAAAAATGGGGGTGGAACACAGACTATATCATGTTGAGGCATTGACTCAATGGTCACTACAAAGAGGGAAATCTCCTAAAGCTAGGACCGGGGGCAAAACATGACTTCCCTCTCATTTTCCCAGATCAAAAGGTCCTTCCTCTCTCTCCCCTTTCCAGATGTATTTATTCCTGTTCTTTAAAGCTCAGCTCATGTGCCAGAACCCTTGGTCTTGGTTAGAACTTTCCCCATGAGACTTCACTGAGTCCTCTTTTGCCCCTCACTGACTCATGTAGGATTGATTTTAAACTATTTATTTGTGTGCTATATGGATGCAAGAACTGCATCTACATGGTGCATCTCCACCATCATCCCATGCAGAGCTCTGCAGAGAGTCAATGCTAAATAAGTTTGTTGAAATAAATTGGATCACTACTGCCAAGTAAGACAATAGCTCCGGCCCTGCTTGAGTGTCAGGGAGAGAGGAGCGCTCCCAGACTGAGAACTGGCAAGCATGTCTTTCAGGAGCCAACCCCAAATGCCCCTCAGCACAATGCAGTCTTCCATTAAGCTCTGTCAAGTACTGTAGGAAGTAAGAGAAATGTAGGACTGCTTCAGCCCTCTGGGAGCTCATAATCCTTTAAGGGAGTTAGTTCAGCCACTTCTGTCAACAGCGAGCAACTTCTGGGAGACTGAGGGTCTGGGAACTTAGAAAAAGGAGGAGTCTGCCAGTGGTTGGGAGTCACATGTAGCTGAGATGGGTTTTTGATAGACAAAGTGGTGGGAGTGAGTTGCGATTAAGGGAATGACATAAACAAGTCGAGAGTTGGGAAAGCAGAAGGCATCTTTGGGGTTGCTAAGTAAATCAATTTAGTTGAATCAAAGGGAGGAATAAAAAACCAGGCAACAAATGATGGAAACAGATTGTGAAATACCTTGAATGACAGAGGAAGTGGTCAATGGAGATGAACATTCTGAGTGGGAGAGCAATTAAAGTAGTACTCCAGGAGGGTGAATCTATGTTATACTGCACAGAGCATGAGGACAAGGAAATCGGGAAGTTCAGCCTTGTGGTCATTACCAGCCCGGAGTAGATGGCAGTGAGGGAAGTGAGAAAGAAGATGGCATCAAGAAAGGAATTGGTCTCTTCATAGCTTCCATCCCAAGAGTATTATGTATCCAGTGAAATGGATCATACTTCCACATCTACATAGTCAAACCAAGCCATGTTGAATGGAAAAACTGGGCACTGAGTCACCTGTTGGGCCCGGCACACTTCATTTTCCAGTTCTTCAAGTCATTTCTGTATCACACTCTGACTTCTACTTTGGGGGCACTGTGGAAGGGGTTAATTGCAAGCTTGCCATTGATGGTAGCTGCTGACAGAGCTGGCATTTAGTGTGCCTGTAGCAAGGAGATATGTGTGTGCTATTTATCATCATTGTACACTCTGCTCTGACTTTGTTTCTCCTGCCCTGAGGCTGATGTCAGTTATAGGAACTTGAAATGACTGACTACAAATCATTTCAGGGAGCTGAGCTGTCTTCCCAAGGGACAGGACACTAAATCAATATTGATTTAAGAGAATGATCTTTGGATTGGGAAGGAGAGAACAAAAAAGTGGTTAACAAAGAACTGAAATGGAAGGTAAGCAAAGATCTGGCAAGATAGTCCCTGACTGCCCTTGCTGAGTTCTTGAAAGAACTGGAAGTCTTACTGCTGAATGAAAAGTAAGAAAAGAGCATGAAGGCTGGAAAAAGGCAAACGATATCTTGGTTCCTAAAAAGACAGAAGAAAATGGAGTTTGTAAACATTCTTTCAGTTAGCTTGAATTGAATTCCTTTGAAATCCTTCACAATTATAGTTTATTAATGGGCATCTAGAATAGAAAATCAACATGACCACCTCCAGTGTAAGTCATGGAGGAAGAGCCTCATTGTCATAATTGTGCAGTTATTAGATGAGTGGGAGGGTCACAAGGATGCTGAATATATCATTTGACTAGATTTCCATAAAGTGTCTAATACAGCCTGTCTCATTCTCTCCTTGGAGGCAAACTAGAGACAGGTAAGCTCAATGATAAGATCATTGGAGGTCCTCACAGAAGGGAGGATTTTCTCCACCATTTATATGATATGAATATTAGTAGCTAGTATGGAGAAGATACAACCCAATGTTGTTCCAGGAAGAATTTGGAAAAGCAAGGTTATTTAAGAAATTCTATGCAGTCTGTTCCGTCAAAAACTGTCGATAAGACTGCAACATCATCAGAGTAATTCCTAACTCACCACAAATGTATTCAATTAATCCCTATATCCAGATAATTTGCATCTGTATCCCAAATGCAAATAATTCAAATAATGACAATATAATCTTTAAAATAACCTTAGACATGTGGCATAGAACTGTTACTTAAAGGAAGATATCACCTCTCCTGAGTCCAGTTGGGTCTACCTTGAAACTAATCTATATAAAGTTCTCAACTTCGACAAGAGAGAGAAGAAAGAAGAAGATGGCTGAATTTATCCATGCTTATGACTCCCAAAGAAGAAAGAAGGAAGAATCCAGAGCAAGTTTCCTTAGGTGCATAGGACCTAAAGAAAAAAGAAGAAAGTATGGGAAGAGCCAAATTCAGGCAACCTGGATTTAATCTGCATTCTCCATCACACATTCTTCAGAGTTTCGATTTAAGCTCAATGAATGTGGGATGACAGCCAGGATCTCCCACAAGCCTTTCCAGTTATCAGCATGACAGGCCAAGTAAGGATAAATTTGAAGTCTTCAACTGAAAAAATCAACTTCCCAATTACAGGGAAACAGGATGGGGATCAAAAGGAGCTTGTTTAAAAAAAGATCTGACAGTGTCAATGAAATATAAGCTGTGTGACACAGAAGCTAGACAGACCTAAACTACATTGGTGGCTGTCCTTCATTCTTAAGGGAGGGATAGAAGAAGTTGAGTATTAATTCTCTCCTCCGATAAGATTCCACCTAGGATGCAGTCCTGGGCAATTAGTGTTTTTGAGAAGACTATTGAGAGGAGAGGGCAATCAGGCTCCATAAAGGAGCCTGGAGTGGGTTTTTAAGGATAATCAATAGGATGACTGTCCTAGGAAAGAGAAGCTCAAAAAAAGAATGATAATTTGAAGAAATGACACATGAAATATGTGGAGTAGGTTTTCTCTGAGGTCGGAACAAGAGACAAGGGGAAGAAATTGCTTAGAAAGAGTTAAGTTGACATCACAGAAAAGCTTCCTAAGATTTAAAGTGATTCAAAAGTGAATGGGCTGCTTGGGGAGGTAGTAGAGGCCTCTGGGTGGGAAGTTTTCAGTAGGGGCTGAATGACCAATAGTCTAAGACCTTATTGATGGATTTGTGATCAAATATGGTTATTCCCTTCAACTCTGAGTTTCTCTGATACTGGGATTTCCATGGCAACATTTTGGCACAGATTCTCCGAAATTTGAACAAAAAAAATATAAAAGGTGAATAATCCTCCCCTCACATACATATTTAATGTTTGTGAAAGTTTCAAGATAATTTCCAGGGTCCTAATGCTGGCTACTGCAGGCAAAATAAAAGTTAAAAGGACTTTTCTTATCCCATTCTAAGTAACAGGAATGCTTGGTGAAACTTTGGATTAGCAAGAGGGAATATGATTAGAAATAACAATGTTGACCCAACTCTTTTTTGCATCTATTGCTTGTGACTATGAATTTAACTATCAAAAGAGTCAATGGGAATTGAGCAAATTTAATTATTTTAATTATTACATTTGCCCCATAGAGGTTTCTGGAATACTTTGACAATGATTATTCTCACTGACTCCCAAGTGATGTTCTAGATGGGCTTCAAGCTCCCTCTTCTCCAGTAGTCCCTGGCAGTGCCTTCTCATAATTCCTGAATGTACCAAGGAAGCTGTACCTCATTGGTAACTGCTTTGAATCAGATCAGAAAAGCAAATGCGACACCCTTGGCTTTCCCTCACGTGTCAGTCACAAAGAGAAATGAGGAGCCAAGTTTCATTCCCTTACTGCAAATTGTGTTCCCCACCTAAGCTTCACAGCCCTGCGATCAACAGCTGGGTGCCTCTCACCTTATTTATCACCCAGGATTTATTTACTATCTCAATGAGGTCGCTTAATAACTAACTCACGCAAATCAATCTCCTTTGACTTTTTAGTTTTCATCGATTCCTTCTCACTCGTGGCTTCCCTTGTGAGCCTCTGAGCAAATCACTCATCTCATCTCCCATTCAGTTAAACATTGCTTCCAGGGCCTGATCTGTGCTCCAGTGCTCTTATCTTAGATGAGCCATTCTGTGCCCCCTGAGCAAGAGATCATCTTGGTGGGTGACACACAGCCGCTTCTGCTGCCTTGGGCATGGATTGAACATTTTCTGCCATGGACTTCTTTTTGTGTCACATTATTCAAATCTCTACTGCGTATTTCCATCAGGCTGTAGTTCATATAATTCTAAGTTTGACGAGTGCACAGTTGAACATGTGGGACTATTTCATGAAATTTGTTGTTTTCTCTAATCAGTATCTAATCGCAATCCATTTCCCCCCCAAAGTCCGTCCACATAAATCTTCTTTACTAATCCATGACCGCTCTATTTTCCAACAATCTTCCCAAAACTCATTTCACCCGAGAAACACTCTGAGTTGGATCTTTAATTCAAAC
Source organism: Sarcophilus harrisii (assembly GCF_902635505.1). Taxonomy (NCBI): domain Eukaryota; kingdom Metazoa; phylum Chordata; class Mammalia; order Dasyuromorphia; family Dasyuridae; genus Sarcophilus; species Sarcophilus harrisii. The sequence continues at coordinate 283,988,962 of NC_045430.1, forward strand.
TGGAAAGGACTTTGTCAGTCCAGACCCCTCATTTTATCAATGAGAAAACTAAGCTCCACAAAGAAGAATTGCCTTGCCTGAATCACACAAGGTGTAAGATCCAGGTCCTGAGACTCCAGATCTCATGCTCCGTCTGTTGATGGGGCTCCTGCTTAAACTTATTGGACCCTCCTGACTCTCCCCATTCATTTGGCTAATATCACTGTGTGTATTCTGAGTTTCAGCTCCTTTGGTTTATAACAATAGGCCCATGTGTCCATTAGCATGGTATCTGATGGTAACTAAACTACCCTCACCCTACTGCGAATTCTCTCCTATGTTCCTGGCCCTTCTCTTTATTTCTTGCCCCAATGCAGGAAGAGCAGGTTTGATATATCAAGTTGCAATTCTGGAAGTGTTGTTCAGAGGGAAGGAAACAAGGAGCAGAGGGGCAAGACTTAATCTGGATTACAACCAACAAGCAGAAAGGATACCACGGACTTCCAGAGGGCAGGACTTGGCAATCAAGGGAAACTTGGTCTGGTTTGATAACTGGCCCATGTCAGAAGGAGGAAAGGGGTGATTCTGAAGCAAGAAGCAACTGTTCTAGTCTGGCCTTTGCCTCATGCAGGGTCTCATCGCTCCTTTAATTTGGTACAGGTATACCTGATGTCTTCACCCAATAGGGCTGCTCAGGGAAGTGGAAGGAGACACAAGTTGGAGAGAAAGGATAGAGGCTTGCCCAGATGCAAGCCTCTATTTAGTTTCCCATTTCTAGTGTCACTTCTGACACCAATCAGACAGAGAGCTACAAGTTTCTAGCCTGGAAAGTTCCAGGTATGAAGCAACTAGGTGATATTACAATGGATGGAGCAGTGGACTTGGAATAAGGAAAACCTTACTTCAAATATGGCTTCAGATATTTGACAGCTATGTGATACCCAGCAAGTTACTTATCCTTCTTTGCCTCAGTTTCCTTATCTGAAAATGGGGCTAATATTAGCACCTACTTCCTGAGGTTGTCATGAGGATAAAATGAAAATTAAGGTGCTACATAATTGCTCACTAGCATCTGTAAATGAAATCTTTCAGAGAAGGGGAAAGTCTAGGACTGACAGAGAGCAAGATGGGTTGGGTGCTGATAAGTACAGAGCTATCTTATCACAACAAAGATTATGCTCACAGATTTTCAGCCTCACACACTTGCCAAATATGACTTCTCTATCCTTCCTCTTTAATTACCATCCCTGGGTGCCATAACCCATAACTGTGGAATGAATCGGCTATCGGTGATTAGAGTAGAAACATATTTAACACCTGCAAGCCCTAAGACCCAAATGGTCTTTATGGGTATATCACCCTCTTGTTTCTTGGCTCCCAGGAGATTATGCCATTAAGCCCAGGAATTGTCCCCACTATGGACACGGTGGGTAACCCATGTAGCATTTTGGTAGCATCCAACTTTAAAGCTCTGTTCACATTTTGAGGTCCTAAAATCTACTTTTGGTTTGGCGTGCTCCCTTATAGCTAACAGAAATGGTCTTTGGAAATTGGAAAAGAACAATGGTCCTTTCTACAAGGTGGATGTTGTCTCCCATGGCACTATCGGCCATTCAGAGGAAGGTTAAAGAAGTCATGGAATGCCTGGATTTCAGAGCTGGAAGAAACTCTGGTGACCATCTACACCTGACAGGAATCTCCACTCTAATATAGTCCACAGGTGATCACTCAGCCTTCGTTAGGGGCCTCCAGGGAAGAGAAGTCTCCTGAAGCAGCTGGTTCCCTTTGGAACCAGCTTTGATGGGGAGGTGACATCCACGCTCACTTAGACTCTGCTGCTAGTGCTGCCTTCTGGGAACAAGCAGAACCAATCCAATCCCTTTTCCACATGACAACTCTCTGAGAACTTGAAGACAGGTTTCATGTCACCCCGGAGTCTTGTCTTCTATGATCTAAATGTCTTGGATCGCATCTCATGAAGTCAAGGTTCTTCCCTTCTCCATTGCCCTACGTGAGACTTCTATCCTCTAAGAAACCATGAACTTGGCTTCCCTCTCTTGTGTGGCTCAGTTGGAAAATTTGAGGAAAAGCAGATGACCTGAGCTAGACCCACTATGTACAATGCACAAATTCCAGTCATAAATACAGCTGTTAAAGAGAGACTGAGACAGAAGCTTCTGAGCTGCCTACATTGTTTCTGTGGTCATTGTTCAGTTGAAACTCCCTTGTTTTTATTCCTTGGGAAACTTGCTTCAGGTTTTATGAAGTCAGGAGGCCAGATGGCTTCCTTTCCACACACTGATTTGTTCTTGCCTAACAGGAGGAAGTTAATTTCTTACCCTTTTCCTGCATTTGAAAAGTAAAATTTCCTCCCAGTATGAACCCAAGTCATCTGAGATTCCTGACCAAACTTCTCACGGATTTTTTATGATCATTGTATAAGCCAGAGCTGCTGATTATTAAGTTAACTTGGGGTCATAAACTTAAAATCTTCAGCACTCCTTAGGGTTACCTAAAGTCATCTCGCACTAACAAGGCTCTGGATTCTATTGTTCATAAGCTCTAAAGTTCCCCCAGACCCGTCGCAAATAATCTTCCTAGCAATGAAGAAAGAATGTGCTTAAAATGAAGTGCAAGGTCATTAGCAGTCGGCAGAGATCGAGCACCAGAGCTTGCTATGAAAACTGGCTCCTCCCAAATTTCCAAGGAGCAGAGCTTAGCCGGCCCCCTGAGCTAGGGCAACAGGAGCACAAAATAGATTTAGGAGTCCTTCCTGTCTGCCCTTGGTCAGTTGACCAATAGACTGGTGAGAAGAATAATAGGGCAGCACCCACGTCAGTCATTTGGTTTCTTATGATGAGGGACAGACAATCATGAAAATCCCAGATTGGATCTTGCCGGTTGCACAGAATCATGAAAATCCCAGTACTCTGGAGTGCGCTACTTCTCAGGAACCCGAATCTCAAGATACTTTTTCAGTCTCCTGGAATATCTCTCCCCAGTTCCTTTCCACATTCTCTCTTTTGGAGACTGCGGTCAATTTCTCGCTAAGCATCCTGTATATGTTACCGGCCAACCAGTGGCTCAGCAGACAGAGTGCTGGGAATCCGAAAGACTCATCTTCCTGAATTCGGATCTGGCCTCAGACATTTACTAGCTGTGTGACCCTAAGTAAGTTCGCTTTACCCTGTTTGCCTCAGTTTCCTCATTTGTAAAATGATCTGGAGAAGGTAACAGCAAGTTACTGCAGTATCTCTGCCAAGAAACCCCAAATGGAGTCACAAAGAGTCAGACGCAACTGAAATGACTGAACACGATTCCCATCTATCATCTGGCAAGGGGAATACCACTGTGAACTATAGTATACACAGGCTTGTGAGGGAGAGAGTCCTTCTTACATTTCCTTACCAAACCATCCCAAAATTGGACTCAACAAAAAGAGCGCTTCTGCAGGAAAATACAACATATCTTCCCCACTGAATCTTTTGTCCTGGTGTATTTACAGATACATCACCCTTTTAAGCTGCTGACAGACTTTGAAGCCTGTAAATTTATGGTTATGAAGAAAAGGGATAAAAAAACAGGAAAGAGATTTTGCTAAGCTATGTAAACCTCCATAATGTAATTGGTTCTGTTTCCTTACCAGCCTTCTGCCTGGCAGCAGTGCCACTGGGCATGAACTGAGAGAAGATTTATTTATAAGACTATGGAACCCAAGACAGATTTATTTATTTACTGCACCTTAACCAGTCACTCTGGTTACTTACTGTAGAATCATCCTTGACTCTCTCCTCTTTCTCACCATTCCATGTCTAATCAGGTGCCAGATCTTATCAATTTTACCTCTCTGTCATCTGTCCCATCTGTCCCCTTTTCTGTCCTCACATGACCAATGCCCTCGCCCAGGTGCTGGTCACTCTTTGCCCAGACTCTCAAGGGAGCTTCCTAACTGATCACCCAGGCAGTCTTCATTCCATCCTGCATACGACCACAAAGGTGATATTTGTAGAAAACCTATTTGACCAGGTCACTCTTAACACTCAAAAATCATCGATGGCTCACTTTTTCTCCAGTAAGAAAAAATTCTCCATGCTAATATTGAAATCTCTCTCCTGTCCTGGCCAGGCTCCCTCCCTCTGTTGCCCCTCTCTGCCCTCTCTGTGCCAGGCACACCGGCTTACAAGCTTGTCCTTATATATAACATTTTCTCTTTTGCCCAGGTCATCCTCATTCTCGGGAACTCTCTCCCTCCTGACCTCTGCCTTTTAAAACTCCTAGATACCTTAAAAGCATAGCTTCATCACTGCTTCCTCCACAGACTTTTCCTGCTTACCCCAATTTCTAGTTTTCTCTGCATTCTAAAGTTACTTTGCATTATTTAATATGTGCTTTGTAATTATTTTCCTATATACAGTCTGTATTCCCCTCCCCTCAGTATAATGGAAGTCTCATGAGGTCAGGGATGGCTGTGATTCTCTCTTGCCAGTGTCTTGCCCTTCATTCATACTTAATAAATGCATGGCGAAGTCAGTTAAATTGGGAAAAACCTAAATATTAATAGATAAGTTGTAGCTTTTCCCTTCTCTTAAAGAACACGGGATCTCAGCACCTGAAAGACCCACTGAACCCATCAAGTCTACCCAACACCAGAATCAGAATCTCCTTCTACAATATCCCCCCAAAGAAGGGATATTGGAGCCAAAGAAGGCTCATCTAGATCTTATTGGAAACTTTCTGGAAATGAGAAATCCTCATTTTCCCAAGGGAGCCCCTAACACTCTGGGATGACCATCCTTGTTAGGGTGACATCCTATCACAAAACCTAAATTTGTCTCTTTGAAAATCCCCCCCGATGAGCACGATTCCACACTCTGGGGCCAAAAAGCAATCTGAACCATATTCAAATGACTGAAGACTGTCTTCAATCCTACTTCTCTTTCTCCAGCTAACTGAACATGTTTTCCATGCACACTAAAAGCCCTTCCACATCCTGGTTACCCTCTTTGGGAAAGCCTTTAGATTTCCAATATTTTTCATGAAATACAGAAGTGGAAAGCCTGCCAAGAGAGCATCCAATTGCCAATATAATGTTTATTTGGGTCAGCTATTTTCTGGGTCTTGGATCAATGCACACGCTGAGTTCATTGAAACCAGTGTGGAGTGGACAACTCCGATTATTGATGGCACTCGGTGCATCTTTGCTAACACGCTTTGTTGAGAGTGGAAGTTGTCTCAAAGCCCCTCTCAGATCTCCATGACAACTCAAGTTGTTTCCTAAGTGTGCTTTCATACACATGTGAAAAAGGAAGATGTGACATGAATACAATTAGTGGGATAGCTTCCAGTATGGAACTACTGGTAGCAGAGGGCCATGCGCTTTTTTCTGCTGGAAGCCATGGAGTATTTTCTGTGATTAGAAGAACTATAAGTTGGTCATAATGGCCAGTGATTCAAAGATGATCACATGATTCTTGACAATCTTTATATTCTTCTGGGTTTTCTTTGTGAATCAAGAGACAAAAAACGTCACTCTTCCTGTGCATATGTGGCTATTCCCAGGTAATTACAGACTACAAAATTTCCTTTCGGTCATAAGCTCTGTCCTCCTTTTTTCTTCTTCCTTTCCAGCCATCACTTGTCGCAAGCAAGATGGAGGACAGGCTGATGTCAGTGAGTGCCTTCAGTACGCGGGCCCCTTACCGGCACTAACCCAAGCCTGCCAGATCCCATGCCAAGATGACTGTCAGTTCACTAACTGGTCCAAGTTTTCCTCATGCAATGGAGACTGTGGTGCGGTTAGGACCAGGAAGCGTTCAATTGTTGGTAAGAATGGCCTGGGAACTCAATTCACCTTCAGTGAGGTTGGAAAGCCCAGGTAGAGAAAGCCAGATGCAGAGTCCTTGCTGAACCCCTGAGGAGTGGCTGAGGGTAATGGGCTGTCCTGAACCTCTGTTCTTATGGAGTCACCAGCTGACAAGGGTCACCATATGAATTTTTTAAGAGGTCCGGATTGATCGGATTTCTTACATAACTCATGATTACATGATATTTTTTCAGCTTGTCTGAATCTACTCAGAGGATGTGAAATCCTCCCTGAGCTAGAGCCAGATCCTTACAAAGCCCTCACCGTACAAAGGACAATTCTGCTGTGGTGATTATGGAGACCCCCTATGGTACCCTCTGCCCTAACTGGGCTTTTATTGGTGGAAGGACCACAAGGCCTTTTTTTCCTGAGTATCTCTGGCTGCTTCTCTTTCAGGAGGGAAGGGGACAGGCTGCCATGTGCACAAGAGTATATTTACACGCCGTTATGATCCAGGCTCTGAGGTCTGGGATTTCGGACTTCCTTTTGGATCCTGCAGTGGATCTTGTAAACCCAAAGCCTGACCAAGGTTTTATGCTAGAGCAAGGACGTGGGTCTCCTCTGCTACCCCGTACTCCTCACCTACAACCTCAACCTGACCCATTCACGGGTCAGGAAACTAGATCCAGGTTCCTAATCATGAGGTTGGACAAATTTAAAAGAAGTCATAAGAGTGATTGTGGAGACCCGGCCCGGAGCCATCCCAGCAATGGAGACCAAGAGCCAGGGACACCTAAAATAAGCCCTTATTACCAGGAGGTTGTGGGGGGGGGGGATCTTTTCATAATAGTGGCTGGATTTGTTGGCATTTATTTTTGTGAATCACAAAAATAAACCAATATTTGAGGATTCAAGACCTAGGACTAGAAGGGCCCCAGAAGTCCAACCCTCTGATTTATAGATAAAGAATCTGGGACCCAGAGAAGGAGATGTTGTTCCAAAGGTCACATGGCAGATGCAGGATTGGAACCCAGACCTCTGGCTTGAGATCCAGCAGTCTTGCCAAAGCACCACATTGCCTTATTGGAAGCTCTGGGTATATTCCTCCCCATTCTCCCCCACCCCCATCCCAATATCTCACAACTAATGCAGATGGTGCTAGACCTCAGTAGGTTATTTTGCACTTCTGTGGAGCTGAACAACCAATTCAACATTGAAATACATTTTATTTTATCTACTTTGAGGGAAAATGATGGAATCCTCGTTACAGCATCTAGTATTTCTCCTCTTAAATCAATGTCTCATATGTAAGACAATGCGCTGGCCAAAGCCGGGACCCAGTGAGAAAGCACAAGCAGCTAATTAGTGTTCAGGAAGGGAGGGGGCCACTGCGGGCTCCAAAAGGAAGCAGGAAATCCCAGACCTCACAGCCTGGAGCATAACAAGGACACAAGAATAAATACACTCTTGTGCACATGGCAGCCTATCCCCCTCCTCACCTTCAGAAAGAGAAGCTCAGGGTGAAAATGCCTTCTGGGCCTTCCATTAGTGAGAGTCCGATTGGGGTAAAGGGCACCATGGAGGGGTCTCCATCATCTGTGTGGGGCTGGTGGGCTTCTGAACAGTGAGGGCTTTGTCAGCTGGAAATGAGACACATGGAGCTGTGAAGGACACAATATGGGCAAAAGTTGGTCCATGAAGGCTCAGGGATGGGAGAAGCCGCCCTTTCACAGCCATGGCTCAGAAGGAGCAGGGGAGACCTTGAGAAAGGGGCCAGCCGGCTGCCAATGGCCACCCTCCCGTAGTTACCTGGCACCTGCTGCATGGGCAGCCCTACAGGTGACTGACAGGCTTGTAACTTCTCTTCTTCAGGAAAAAGTAAGAAGAAAGACAAATGCCGAAATTCCCAGCTCTACCCTCTGATTGACACTCATTTCTGCCCCTGCGACAAGTACAACGCCCAGGCAGTGGGCAACTGGTCGGACTGCATCCTGCCCGAAGGCAAAGCGGAGGTGGGCCTGGGAATGAAGGTTCAAGGAGACATCAAGGAGTGCGGACAAGGCTACCGCTACCAGGCCATGGCGTGCTATGACCAGAATGGCCGGCTCGTGGAAACATCCCGCTGCAACAGCCACGGTAATTCAGCTTCTAGTGAGCTCTAGGTAATCCTTTAAGAAAAAAACCCAGACCTTTAAGATTTCACTGATCTTGGGAACACCCAGTGAGAAAGCTCCCGCTCCCAGACCTTCACCGGCTCTGTATTTTAGAGTCTTAGAGAGCTGCCTTAAAACCAAATGTTCAAGGGAATTACTCTGAAGTAGAAAGCTGAAATGTGTCAGAGACGAGACTGGAAGTCTCTGGGCCGGCTCTCGATGGCCTGCACTGGGCTGGTGGGTACTCAGGGCTTCGTGTACGTGTCCCTCCGCGTGTCGGCACAAGTGGCTACAATATTAGGTGAAGATGCTGCTTACTGTGGGAAAGTCCTGTGTATGAGGAGCCCAGGCCAGCTTCTCTGCAAGGGGAGAGGTGGGAGATGAAGCGGGGTCCAGGGCTCTTTCTGTATTCCTAAGTAGGGCACCTGTGTCCAGGGCTTTGCCCTCAGGGACGGCAATTTTTTCAGGGATGCCCAGGGGGATGGGAAAGGTAGATGAGTGGGGGACAACCCCCCAAATGCCCTCTCTTTCCCCTTGCCTGATGGTCCATCCCAGTAAGGTAATGAGACTTTCTATCAGCCCTATCACGGGTGGACATTTAGAATCACATCATCTCCTGGGATTGCACGTGGTTCAGGCTAATGGCTAGGCAAATGCTTTAGACTATTAGCTGCAAGGAAGCACGCTTCTAGCCAATAAAAGCTGCCCGGTGCATCATGGACTGCCTCAGGACATGGCAGACGCTCTCATTGGAGGCCTTCTAGCAGAGGCCGGATGACCACTTGTCAAGGGGGAGGAGCCTTAAGCAGGGAAGCCTTGAAAGTCAATTCTAACTCAGGGATCCTGGATTGTGGAAATTAGGGGATCCAGGGGAGCCTCAGTTCTGTTGCTTAGGAGAGATGCTAATTGGATTTAGAATCTTCTTTGGGGTAAGCAGTCTCCAGACAATCCCAGAACACAAGGAGCAACATGAGGTGGTCATGGAGACAATAAGGGTTCTTGAATTGAATTCAGGTTACATCCCTTCTGAAATTAATTTCACGGAAATCAGAATTTGAGCATTCTAAAGGGCAGCAGGGGTCCAACCCATGTGAAACGAGTAAAAACATCAGCAGGTTACAATCACTATAACATGCCCAGCAAAATAAAAATGATATATTTGTGAAGTGCTTTTCAACCTTAAGGAACTATAGAAATGCTTATTATTATGGGAGTGACCCAACCAATACAGGAGACACACACAGGCTCTCGTTTCAATATCCTGACTTGACACGGGCCTAAATAGGGGCAAGGCCTTTTCAAAAGTGGGCTCAAGGCAGCTTTTTCATCACTTTTTTCTTTTAAATCAGCTTTTTTAAAAAAGACCCCAGAAATACATAAGGTAATGAGGGATCCCTAGACAGCCTGAACTCATCAGCATATCCTTACAGAATCTGGGAGACTTGAGGAGGGAAAAGACAAGATAGCTGTTTTATGCTCTGGCGGGGAAAAGAAGCCCAGAGTTTATTTACTGCTCTGCTCATTAAATCCAGTATTATTTAACGAGTTCCTTTCGGGACTCGTCTCAGCTCGTTCGGGGAGGAATCACGACTGGTAATCCCGGGTGCCCGGCGAGGGGCAGCTCTGAGCATGCTCCATCGTGGGGTCATGGTGCCAGGAGAAGACATATGTCCTGTGCTGATGGGGGTCACACTCCATGGCCTCCTTTATGGAGCCCGTTTTTACTATTAAGACCTTGGGCTCAACTGAATGGTCCAGGATAGTTTGTCTAAAGCCTTCTTAGCGTGAGGAGATTTCTCCATTAGCATTAATTACATGAGAGGCATTGATTGGCACGTGTCTCCAGTGTACCCTCCCTGACCACGAGGTTTATAGAGAAGATTAGAGGAGCATGTTTATCCATTAGAGAATGGTTTTAGCTGCAACTGCAGGAAGGGGAGCCGCAACCAGGGAGGGGCAGAGGGAGGTTTGCCTTAAGGCATTGAATTTAAAGGGTCCTTCCGCAGAGTAGGAATGAGCAGGCTGTGCAGCTGGTTGGCAAGAAGGAGAAAGCCAGCAAGTGAGAGGGAGCGTGTCCTCTGCCTCCCCTCCCTCCCCACCCAAAACACCTGGAACTGTTTCCTGAGATCTCCCTTGCCCTACAACACATCCTCCTCTCCCCTCCCCCATTCCTACTCCCCAGATCTTCCTCCGGCTCTGGCTCGACCAATGTGAAGCTCCAAGAGTCTCCTGCTTCTGTCTCTATGGGCACATGGATCCTGTTGGCACAGAGGGTGGCGTTGGCCCCAGAGCCACCTGTGACTCACAGGCTTTGTTGTAGGTTGTGGGGTGACCCAGCTTCTGACTGTTCTTGGTGCTTGGAACAAAGTTGTGCCAAGTATGAGCAGTCTCCTCTCCCTGGGGACAAATAATTCAATCTCCTACGGACCATCCTCTTCAGCTAGAATTCCTCCCCAGGTACACAAATAAATTCCTGCTGGATTTTTATGGCCGCAAAAGAACTGAGAGTTTCCTGGTGTCCTTAAAAGAAACTGGCTAAGGAGGCGTCCAGAGTAGAATTTTGTGCAAATATGGTTTAAAAGTCATTGCAAAGGTGGGGAGTATAGATGTGGATCACTGTATACAACGGCAGAGCTTTGCAGTATGTTGATTAGTTTTGCTTTTTTTAGAGCTGCTTTTCTTTTTGCTTTTGTTTCTCTTTTTATAAGGGAGGGGTGGGAAATGTACATGATGTAAAATCAAAATATATTCTTCTTATTATTTTATTTTTAAACAACCAAGGTCAAGGAGGAGTATAGGTACTGCTCAATTGCAAGCCGATTGTATTGCAAAAGTTCATTTCTGAGTCACTTTCTTAGAACTGGAAAAGTATTCTTCTGTGGAAACAATGTCATAAATTGTGATGTCATTTCCTAGCAATTCAGCAGAAGTCCCTTAAATATAAAATGTAGCCAAAATACATGTGTGATTTTTTTATGTAGTGGAAAAGAACAGTTAAGATTACTTGCAGTTAAAAAATAGAAAAAAGAGCACAATTGAATAAGAAATGATTTATAATGGTTCTGAGTGCAGAGGCTAGAGAGGAAGCAAGTTTGACCAGAGGAAGACCAAGATTTATGGAATTTCCAGAGAGGAATTCTACATATTTTCAAGAACTTCCACAACCAAGGCTTCCAGGTCATTTTTAGGTCCAGTTTCACTTAAGACTGTACAGTGAGTGACTCCCCAGTTTTTGTTGCAAATAATAAATGGGTCTTCTTCACCTCTGGAGTGGAAGATGGGGAGAGAAGGAAGTAAAGAGACTTCCTGGAATCACTAGGGAAAGGGGTGGAGAAAGAAAGGGAGAGAGGACAAGGAAAGAAGCATGTGTTTGTATAGCTGAAAAAGAGATTGTCTTTGGGGTCTAAGCTGGACTGTGAATATAGGAAGAAGAGAAAGGAGGAAATGGCATTGGAATATTATTTTCTGGAGGAAAAAAAGGAGGTGAGGGGAAAAATGCTAGATAAAAATTTTCCTATGTTGCCTTGCACTTTTTCAATTAAGCAGGTGTGAAAGACTTTTTCAGTGCAAAGGATGAGTCTTTAAATTTTGTGTCTGGTGCATAATTGAATTGCTTTCCTCAAACCTTCACAGCATGATCCTAAAAGGTCAGCGTCACTACATAATCATAGACTTCCTGAACAGTTCTAAATAGAAGAGACCATGAAATATGGTGGGTTGGGTATTTTCCTTTAAGAAGCCCTTGGCAGATGAAATAAGCATTGCAAGACCAGTATTGCCCATGCCTCTGGACTTAGCTTGTAAGTAAATTAAAATTGATGAACAAATCAGTTCAATAACTTCACAAGGACATTAAATTTAATTTTAATCAACAAGTCTGTGATCTATGCATATTCACTTAGTGATGTAGATCTCAATCCTTCCAAGATAGCCCACCCTGGATGACTTTCATCCATGTGGTCCCCAAAGCTGATACCAAGCGATCTATCCTTTATGTCGGGAGCTTTCCTTGTCCTCTCTAAAGATGTCCAGGATACAAGTGGAATACCCTAGCTCCCCATCGGCTGTCCCTTGGTTTTTCTATGTAAACAGCCCATCCTCTTTTTCAATCATGTCACTGTAGAGAACCCATTTCCCTTATCCTTAATTAATGAATTTACCATTTCTCTTAAATCCTAATGCAGACTATTCAATCCTTGCAAAGGATTTTGGGGACCCTGCTGATAAAACTTGGTTAGCTTTTCACTTAGCATTTCTCTGTACCACAATACTCTAACCCTCACTCACAAGCTGCTGCATAAAGGAGGCTTGGTTTTCTGTCATTCAGATGCTCTCCAGAGCCAGCCTGGCTCTACCTGGCTTGGCCTGTGCTCTTAATGAGGAAACTGTGTTAGCAGAGGAAACCCTCCCCAGACTTTATCACCCACACATGCCTGGAAACAGGCCAAAAAGAGAAATCCAACAGATTTTATTAACTTGAAATTGCTCTGTATCAATCTACAAATGAAGCCATGCTTATTACTGAGTCGCCTGAGGCTCTGGAATATCTCCTGCTTGTGTTATTGTGGGCTGGAAAACTCGCAGGCTTTCTTGTGGTGGGCATTCATCACCAAGGAGTTGGAGAAGCTTCAGATTAGGAATGCGCCTCTGAAATCAAAGGCTCTTGTCTTAACCAACTTAGTTCCTGTTCCTAAGGCCTTCCAGACCTTTTAGTGAGTGGCCAAAAGGGAGGAAGGGCTCTCTTCTTGGAATTGGTTTAAAATGAGCCTTTGTTCCAGAGTCTGAGAGCTACAGGGAGCAGACTGGGGAAATGGGGCTCCTATCCCTGCCCATGCTAATGGCCAGACAGCCTCCACTACATCCTGCCTTCTTCTCTAGAAGCTGGATTTGACAGAAAGTAGACACTGAGGCATCCGTCCCTGGGAGACCCCAAGTCCTCTCCAGTAGCTAGATAATTTGGAGAAGAAAGGCAGTAGGTGAGCAAACCCAATTTGTTGTCCATCCCCTGAGTGGAGGGGCGTTGGAATAATTCACTTTGTAGGCTTTTGAGCTATTTCTCCATTTTTCTTAACATCCACATTTATTTTTCATTTTCTTAATGGTCTCCATTTTTCTTAACATCCACATGCTACAGGTGTGCAGTTTGCTACATCCAGGTGGCCAATAAATGTACAAATGAGGACCTGTCATGGTAACTCCCCCAGCTCATCTTCACTGTTGGAGAGCTGAGCTCCTTCCATGACATCTCAGCTCCAGCTAAGGAGAGTCACCACACGTCTATGGGGCCACTCATGGGTGTGTGCTTGGTTCTGCTTTACAGATGAGGAAACTGTGGCTGGGAGAGGTCCAGGATCTTGCTCAGGGGTACACAGCTAGGATGTGTCAAGGGCAGTCCTTAAACTGAGGTCTCCTGATTCCAAGGCTGGTGCTCTGTCTACTGCACCACACTACCTCTCATTTGAATTGACCCAAGTGGGTCAACATTTATCTGTTTCCTTAGGCCTGGGCAAATAGTTGGTGAAAGTATATTTTCTTGTGCAAATAAAGAAATACCCTGATATAGTCAAACAAACCGGAAGAGCTCTCTTAGTGGTTTTCTCCAATATTTTAATGGGTGTCCCACTATAGATGCCCTTCGCCAGGGCGGATAGCAGTGCAGCCTGTGTGGGTTCTGTGCTTCTGTACACCCTGCGCCATCCTGGGAACCACGGTTGAGGTTCTGAAATAGTTGGTAGATCCCACCTAAGGCACCATCTTGGTTGTACCCCTGCTGTCCCTCATCCTCACTGCATGGCTACCACATCTCCTGTTCCCATCGTCCTTTTATTTAATGACCTTTTATTTTATCCTGCTTCTTAGGAACAAGTCACGATCAGTCCCATGTATTCCCAGACATCACTTGATTTCCCAGAGGACCTTGGGGGTCACATATAAGAAAAACAAGGCAGTTGCCTCTCTTTCGGAAAAGACCTCAGTGTTACCGGGCTCTCTTCATTTGTTAACCGCCAGACTTTGGGCAAACGTCTTCATTTTCTCCTCCCGGCGCACAGCTTGCCGAGTTTCTGGAGTTAAGATGCTGGCATTCTGCATTCATCTTAAAAGAAACAACGTGAGGTTGCAATAGTTTGGGGTGAACCGAGGCAGGCGGGTGCAGGCAGAGTGTGTGGCTTCCGCTTTGCCTGCCCCTGCATTCCCTGCCTTCTGCTTATTAAAAGCATTTACTGCAGCTCAGATTCGGGGCTCATAATGTTTCATTTCTAGGATTAATGCAGATGTTTTAGATAAAGTGACCCATAATCTCCCCCGTGCTGCTGTGGGTCAAACAGCCTGGCGGAGCCTGCCTGCCTTAAATGAATGCTTTAATCTTCCCTCTCGCCAGCCCGGCTGTAGCACCCGACCAGGGGCTGGAAGTTGCTTAATTCACACATTCATAATTCACGTGAATGAGGCATTGGACAGTTCTCAAAGGCACAATGTCCTCTGAGAGCCTCCTCTATGTGGATCTGATTCAGGGGCTAGGCAAGGATCCTATTAAGGTAAAAGCTGCTGTGGAGAAGGGGGAGACCAAGAGCAGCAGCTCCGAGGGGGCCTCTGGTTTCCTAATATGTCAAGCTCCAGAGTGCAGGACCCCCGGGGCTCAGCCCCATCAGGAAGCCCTCTCTCTTCTCTGATCCCAGCCCAGCCGAGTCCCTCACTGCTATCCCCCACCTTAAAAATACTCCCGGCGTTTCGACTCCAGAGCTGGAGGAACCTCGGAGGTCTGTGATCCAAAACCTGTTTCATGTTAACAACAACTTGCATTGCAAATTGTATTACAAACATGCTCTCATGTGATCCCCGCGACACCCCTGGGAGCGAGACGCTATTATCACCATCCCCATTTTATAGATGAGAAGACTGAGCAGTGGCAGCTAGGGGCCTTACTGAGGGTCACTAAGCCTTGAATTGTCTGAGACTGGATTTCAGTTCAGGTCTTCCTGATTCTAAGTCCAGGTTCTATCTGCTCTGCCACCAGGTGACAGGTCACAGAGGAGGAAACTGACCCTGGGGAAGTTATATGGCTTGCCCAAGGTCTCACACAGTAGCCATCAGAGGTGAGTTTGAGTCCGGGTCCTCTGACCCCCGGAGGAAGTTCCCCTTCCACTCTGCCCCATTGCCCTCTACAATGCCCAGAAGAGAAAGGCACAGAACGGGAGCCCTAAGTGAGGCACACCAGCTCGACGGCGGCCTGAGATACCCAATAAACGAGAGCCAGGAGCTAAAACATGAGCCCTAGAAACTGCTGGTGTGGGTTCTCAGCCGGAGCCTCCTCTCCCTTCCCTTCCATTTAGATGCTTCATTGGGGCCTGCTTGTATTTTAACCTGTTGAGTCAGCACCGATCTGGCTTCCCGAGTCTCCCGAGAGACAAGTGACCCTCGGAGGCAAGTGGCCCTCGGCTTTCCTGCGGCCTGAGCAGCGGGTCTGGATTCGCATGTGCCGAAGCTTGGGAGTGTTGTGGCCGTGTGGCATGTGAAAGGGAAGGGGAAACAGACAGAAGAAAAGAAAGGGAAGGAAGGAAGGAAGGCAAAGGAAAAGAAGAAGGGAAAGAGAACAAGGGTGAAGGGGGTGACCTGGCCGTCAGGTCACATAAGTAGGAAGTGTCAAAAGAAAGATGAAACCTTTTGTCTTTGAATGCAAAGTCCACTGCATCCAGCTGCCACTCCTGACCATTCCTTCCCTGGCTCTTAGTTTCCTTCCCTATCGAAGTGGAATAAAAACATTTCCCCCTCCACCCCCACCCGCTCCCAGGTTTGCAGGGGATGGGATAACAGGGTACTCTGATGTCACAGCCACTCAGTGCATAACTGAGGGACTTGAGCTTGAATTCTCGTTTTGCTAATTGCTGTGACACAAAGCTAGCTAGCGTGCTGGAGGAGCCGGTCAGCACGAGAGGCCAGAGCATGTGGCTGAATCGAAGGAGAGAAAATCCAAAAATCAGTTTCGTGAGTCCAAGATGAGACGGCAAGGCCAGAAAACAATCGCCTTGAAAAAGATCTGGGGGTTTTAGTGAACAACAAGCTCGAAGGTTTATAAGTAGGATGTGGTGGCTAAAAGAAAGAAGGGGGAAAAAAGCTAATGAGACCTTGAGCTTTGGGATAGGAAACAGGAAAAGAATGGTTCATCCCATGGTGCTCTGCTCTGCTCTCGCCAGACCTCCTCTAGGAGATTCTTGCTCAGGACTGACCACTACTGGGTAAGGACATTGCTAGCTGCAGAGTGTCTGGAGGATGATGACCAAGACAATGAAGACCCTTGGGTCCCTGTCATGTGAGGAGAGACTGAAGGGACTGGAGGGAGTTGCCCTGGAGAAAAGGAAACTGGGGGGAACTTGAAATCTCTGTTTCAATATTTGAAGAGCTGGCATTGAAGAAACACTTAAACTTTCTCTAGGTAGCCTCAGTGGATGGAACTAAAAGCAACAAGTGGCAGAAGAGGTGCCAAGAAAAGCTCCCTCTCCCCAGTCGTCCCCAAGTAGAATCAGCTGTCTCCAGACATGGCGGGCTCCTTCTCTCTAAGCACACACATAGCAGATGTCAGAGTGGAGACTGAGTCTGTTGGATTCCCCAATAAATGAAGAACCTCTGAATTCTGGAATTGTGATTCTAGGACATTTCCGTTTGATCCTGGGCAGATCATTTTATTTCTCTGAGCTCTGGCTTCCTCCTCTAGCAATTAAGATTGTAAGAGCCAAATTCTCTCTGTCTGGGAAGACCTGAATGCAAATCTTACCTGTGGTATTTAGGAGCAGTGTGATGCTAGATAAGCAGTTCCCTCAGTTTCCTCATCAGTGAGCTATGAATAATTGAGCCTCACCAGTAGCACTGGGAGGCTGAAAGGAGAGAAGGCACATTCAGGGCTTTGTTCGCCTTGGAGCATTATGTAAATAGCAGCAATTACCATCACTCTCCTGTGATTGAGAGTTGTGCACATGCTCACACAGGTTACCAGCATTAGAAACATGGAAGACAAGCTCGCCATTAATTGGCTTCCCATGTTCTTTGAGTCTGGCTGTCTGGGGAGAGGCCCCAGGAGGTGCTGGGCCGGCTGGGTCTGCGGCTGGTGACTGGCACCCGCAGGCATCTTATGTGGAAGAAGCCCGGGGCTACGTCTGCCCACCCTGGACTTGGTGACGGCCCTGATAGGATTTCCTAGTAAACTAGCTCTAAAACATGTCATCCCAACAGTTTGAGAATCAGCGGCAGAAGCAGGTTATCGTCAAGGAAATGGAAACTGTCAGAAAGGAAGGGATGCTGGGATCTGGTGAGCTCGAATCCCCCGCAGAGACATTACCCATGATCCTCTGGTAGTTTAACACTGCGCGTCCCTGTCATTGTCTGGAGACTTTAATTTGAGTCCTAACGATGTAGAAATCTCTGCAACTCCATGGTCCTAGCAAGTCAGTCACTGAGCCTTTAAATGAGAGAGGCCGGTGGGTCAGAAACTGCCTGACTGATGGATAAGGCGTTTTTTGGTTTCCTTTCTCTCCGCTTAGGTTACATTGAGGAAGCCTGCATCATCCCCTGCCCTTCGGACTGCAAACTCAGTGAATGGTCCAATTGGTCTCGTTGCAGTAAGTCCTGCGGCAGCGGAGTCAAGGTTCGCTCCAAATGGCTGCGAGAGAAGCCATATAATGGTGGACGCCCCTGCCCTAAACTGGACCATGTGAACCAGGTAGGCCCTCACTGGGTTTTTAAGTGTCTGCTCAGAGTCCCATTGGGCCTCCAGAGCTAGCCCACCTCCCAGAGTATCTACCTGCCATGAAATGGAACTGAGAAAAGAGCAGCCCCTAACCTAAGCTGACCACCCACGGTCCTGGACACAGTGACTGAGAGTTAGTGGAATCGGTCATAAACTGGTAAACAAGCCGCTAAAACATCCCCGTGGTGATCAGAGGCACTTTTAATGATGTGCAGGACAGGGCAGTCGAAGCTTCTAATGGCACTTCAGCCACTGTCTCATCTGAAAGACAGTCCTGCCGCTGGGTCCTGGGGTATTGCCTCCTCTACCCCCGGAGATACTCTGAGCCTCTGACAATCTCTTGGAGTTAAATTAAGGGAAATGATGCAGACGGGGAAGGGGGAGTTCCAAAGGGACTAAGGGGAAGGGGAGCAGGACACCCCCAGTATCCCCCCCCCTGTGGTGGGGACCATTTTTGAGGTCACAAAACCTACACCAGGCTCCAGTTGGTCTGGGGATGCAGCTCTCCTGCCATCTGCTGGCAGCCAGCTTGGTTCCTTCCAGGGGCCTGGCTCCTTTCTAAGATCTTCATGGAGGTCAATCAAATTGAGCCTCTTGAGACAATCCCCACAAAGAGGAGCCATTTGATCACCAGTCCCAAGCAGGATGACCAAGAGAACCATCAGGGCAATGAGAGAGGCTCTGGGTCTGTCCCAAGTGTTCCTATGGCCCCAAGAAGCCTTTGGGCTCTCTAACTCCTCATGCCATTCTGGCCACAAAGCCAGCAGGACTGAGTTATGATTGTGTGTGTCTGGTGGGTGAGCATACCCGAGCACAGACAGACGAATAAATGCTACTTTGGGAAGATGGCACAGATTCACCACAACTAAAACCACTGGGTTTGACATCAGAAGTACTGCCTTCAAATCCCAGTCCGGACACTCCCCAGGTGACTCAGTTACCGTTCTCAGCCTTATAGCAGATAGAGAAGGCTGGACTGGCTGACCTCCCGGGGTCCCTGAAGGTTTTAGTCTTTGATCTTTGGGCTTGGGAGAGCATTGCTGGCTATCCAATGCTCTGATTGCCCTAGAACGTCACTTAGTCCATCTGTGCACTCTTGCTACTGCTTGATCTCTGGCCAGACACACATTTTAAAGGCAATATTGATAGCTTGAGATCCCAGCTCTTCAAGGAAGATGAACACAGAAAATAACCATTGTTAGAACATCTGATACTATAGACAGTCCTCCTCCCATAAAATAGGTAACGTTTCTTACAAAATCAAAGGAGGCACTTAAAGAATCGATGGATAAAGCAGCTTGGGAAGCTGAAGTCTGCTGCAAAGGCCTGCTTGCCTTCTGCCTTGACATTTATGTTGCTCCTGATACCTTTGTACCCAGATGAGATACTCCTCAGGAAACTGCTCAGAGGCCCACTTTGGCTGGGAAATGGTCTGTGGGGAGCTGCTTTCCCGCTCAGGCAGCAGCTTCTCATTTCCTGCGTCTGAGTCCCATCCTGGGGCTCTACAGGCAGGTCACTGCAGAGAGAGCCTTTGGCCTGATTCCATTTCCCTCTTCCATGAGCCTATCTCTCCTCCGTGATCCTCCTCAGGGGACCCAGGCTCCCTAGAGCAGCGGATAACCAGCAGCTTCTCTGACTTGGGAGCAATCCCCAAAGCCTAGTCTGAAGGGATCATTGCTACCAAAGGAAACTGCTCCCTATCCCTGCCCTCCCCATCTCCGAGCTGCTTAATGCCCCTTGTGAGGCAGACGTTGTAGAAGAGTGGGGGACTTGGGGCCCCAGAAATCCAGGTTCAAATTGCATCTTCCCATTTTCTGAATCAAGGGAAGAGAATTCCCAGCTGGCTAAAGTGATTAAGAGGCGCAGGAACCCTAATGGTTCTCTGGGAGAACCTCTCCAAAATGGCAACAATAAGACTAGCAATGGCTACTGGGGCTGTGATGAGGCTGAAATAAGCTCCTATGCCATAGTCACAGGAAGAGCACAGGTCATCGTTATGTTTGACTGGACACCCCTGCTTGGCCGCCTCACTGATATTGTGTCTCTGCTTTTTCTCCCTCTGCTGAACAACCTCGCCTCCCCAGGCTCAGGTAAGTCTCCAGCACAGGGTCGGATCGCTGCGTGTCTCCTTCCGCCACTACCTGAGTCTTTGCATGTTTGTCTCAGTGCTGTGCTCCTTCCTTTCTGTCTCGGTGGGGGGCGGGGGGCAGGCTGGCGAGGCTGGGACACTCCATCCCTATCTCCCGCTGGCAACACAGGGCACTCCATCCCTGATCTGCCGCTGGTGATGCTGCCATGGGGCACTTAGACCCTGCTCCACGCAGCCTGCTGCTACTGGCTTGGGGCACTCAGAGAAGGGAGGAGGGGAGGGGATGCCCCCTGGTCTGACCCCAAGCACAGGGGGCAAAGGAAGCAGCATGAGCCACACCTTCCACCCTCCCTTTCAAGCCCAGTGCCAACTGTCTGTCTTTTGTGTCGTCTTCGTTCTAACTGGGGGCCCAGCCTTTCAAGTGAATAATGTCACATTCTGGTCTAAAAGCATAGGTAGGAGATCCCAAGACACCGAGATACCGGCTCAAGGTTCCTGGGGAGGTTCCTGCTTGAGGGAGGGAAGCAACATGGGAAACACCTGTTCAGGCAACCACTTGGAGAAATTGCCAGTTTGTGGTGGAGGAGCAGCATGCAGGGTGGGGCAGGGAAGGAGCTTGCCTCATTACGCTGAAGGATGGCAGGTGCTGTCAAGTCCTTGGAATTCAGCAACCTCTGAATTTGGCGCCCTGGGACAAGACTCTGTTTGCCCCACCCTGGTTACATCTCCATTGGGCTCTGAACTATTTGGTGGAGTCATAACCACTTTTTACTCTTCCCTTTAAATTTAGGTTTCATATGTGAACAAAAATTAACTTTTTAAAATCTTTTGCTTGAAATATCGACAAATCCCTCCCGGCAGAGGACAAAACCCTACATTCATACCATGACGTATGAGACTGCCAAAGAAGGAACCCAGCATCTTAGGGTCCATTCTGTTGCAGGGGATTCTGGAAGTGATCCTTTCATCCCCTGCTCACTGTTCTCTTTAGTAAGCATAGGGTTCAAGCCATCAATACCAAGAGGACAGCGATGGACACCCAGTGCCGGCAGGCAGCAGCACCGATGCCTTGGATGCTGGGACAGGGTGCCGGTGCAGCTGGGACACTGAGGCAGGCAACGTCACCTTCCTAGCACCTGAGGGAAAGTAGGGGAGGAAGTTTGCCTCCCCCCACCTTGCCTTGCCTTTTGGTGGAGAGGGGAAAACTCCTTAGCCCTCATTCCCTCGTGGTCCAGCAGCTCTGCTGAGCTGAAGAGAGGACTCCCTCCGAAGCAGGAAGAAGCCGGAGAGCCAGCCTATAGCAACAGCGACCCTAGGGCTTCGAGTTTAGATTAGCAGAGCTTGGTTGACTTGTACCCAAAGGCTGGCTGTGGCCCAGGCATGCAAAGCAAATGGGGCAAACCTAGCCACAAAGGCAGAGAACACAAGCACACCCAGCCGGCACCCCAGAGCCATCCCAACTGCCCCAGCCCAGTCCCGTACTGGCCTCCTGGGGGGAGGAGGCAGGCTGTTCTCTCTCCTCTCCGTCTCTGTCTCCATGTGTTCCCCTGTCTCTGTCTCTCGCCCCCCCCCCATTTCTTTATCTCCCCTTCTCTCTCCTTCCCACCTCGGCTGCCTCCATCCCTTGTTGTGGGCAGCCATGATTCCTCTTCCCCTGGTGCTCTCCAACTCCCATCTCAGCTGCAGCCTCCTGCTCAGTCCCCCTGGGGAAGCCTGCCAGGTCCCACTCACTGAGCTCCCCCTGTGTTCCAGGTGTATGAGGTTGTCCCCTGTCACAGTGACTGCAGCCAGTATATATGGGTCAGTGAGCCCTGGAGTGTCTGCAAGGTGACTGTGGTGAACATGAAGGAGAACTGTGGAGAAGGAGTGCAGACCCGCAAAGTGAGGTAAAGCCCTGGCCAAGAATCTTCTCCCAGCATGCTCTGGGAGGGAGGCTCCCTGTGGCCCCCTGACTGCCCCTCCTGCTCTCCTTTTTGGGGTCCAGGGTCCAGGGACTTTAAGAGGGTCTATCCATGACTCTAAGGGGGGGGCAATGGGAGCCATGGCAGGGCAAACTAGGGGCATGGTCCAAGGTGCACATCTGACGGGACGGCAGGGGCAGAGCCTGGTGGCTGGAGGTCATGGGTGAGGGGACACAGGCGGTATTCTCTTTGGTCCTCTTCTGTTGTGGCATTCACCCTAGGAGTTTAGAGGGATCATCCTCCCTGGACAGTGTTTATACACAGAGAGTGCTGGGCAGCTCGATGACACAGCAGAGAGAACACCAAATCTGGGAGACCCGAGTTCAAAACTCACCTCAGATGCTTATTAGCTGTGTGATTCTTGGTACTTCGCCATGTGCCAAACACCTTAATCGAGAGCACTGAGGAAACCTGAGGGCCTTGAGCTTAATTGCCCTGAAGACCAGCCCATCCTAGGCTTCCTCACTGTGCTGAGTGGGTAGCCCGTCTCAGGCTGGACCACTTTGCTGACTGGTAGCCTGTCCCAGACTGTACCACTTTGCTGACTGGTAGCCTGTCCCAGGCTGGACCGCTTTGCTTTCTTTTGTTTCTTCACATGTGGTTTTTGTCCTAGATGCATGCAGAACACAGCCGATGGCCCCTTTGAGCCCGTGGAGGACTATCTCTGTGACCCTGAGGAAATGCCCCTGGGTTCTCGCGAGTGCAAATTGCCATGCCCAGAGGACTGTGTCACATCAGAGTGGGGCCCCTGGAGCAGGTGTTCACTGGTAAGAGGATCCTGGGCCTTTTCATCTTTGTAGCCCTTAAAGTGACTGACCAAGACAGGGTGAAGACTGAATCATTTGTGCCCACTTGTGCAGGTTCAGGTACAGATCACAAATGGAGGTAACCGTTCACAAGTCCCAAAACTGTGGTTCCCCATCCATCTGCTGGAGGAAATTCTGTCTCCCATTAGCAACAGCAGAGTCATACGGTTCTCCTCCCACATGTGCCCACCCGCCCACCTTCTGTCTGCCAAAGTAGGGCCCCTAGTGTCTCTGCCACCTTCTTCTGAACAGTGGAGACCTGGCTGCAGGTACTTGGATGTTTAGAATTGTGCAAGAGCATAACGAAACTTCTTTGGGCGGGGGAACGGGAGGATGGAGCACGATGCTCTTACGTGGCTGCTCTTCTCAGGCTCAGTCTGATTCATTTCATGGAGATGGCAGGTCCCATCTTTCCAACGGCTGGTGTCTTTCAGTGAGAGCATCAGCATTTCATGGGGGAAGGAACTGAGCCAGAGTCCAGGCCTTCCCCAACTCCCTCTCTGGATGTTAACTTGAGGCCTTTTTTGGTGTCTAGAAGCCCAACCGAGAATTTTCAATCTCACAACCCAGACACTATCAGCAACCACGGGGGCTTTCCCCCAGAATCCCAGGAAGGGGAGCATTTCCCACAGAATTGGTTTGCATTATAGCAAGTGTGACCCACCCTCTGGTGCCTTTCAAGGGATGCTCCCTTCAAAACTGTAGGGACAGATATGTGAAGTTGACATATAATGGAGAAGGAGATTAAATGGAATCGTACGGGAATGGAAGATTCTCATCAATGTGCAGCCCTTTCAGTCATGCCCAACTCTTCAGGACCCCATCTGGAGTTTCTTTGGCAAAGATACTGGATGGGTTGCCATTTCCCTTTCCTCTCATTTTACAGATGAGGAAATTGAGGCAAATGGTGTTAAGTTGGCCAGAGTAACACAACTAGTAAGTGTCTAAGGCTGAATTTGAACTCAGCTCTTCCTAGCCACAGGGCTGGTGCTCTAGCCACTGAGCCAACTAGTTGCCCTAGTACGTGTTTACCTCAGAAAATAAATCTATTTTGAATCCTTATATTTTGAACTTGCTGGAAGAAGTAAGGGAAATAGTCTGAGTACCTGGGAGAATCATGGGAGAATGAGAGAAAGCAGTAATTATGGCCCTTAATTTGTGGATAGGCCAAACCCACTTGTCATAATGGGTCTTAAAGATGAATTCTATATTGAAATCTGGAAATGTGTGTGTGTGTATGTGAGAGGGGGGGGGGGGGAGAGAGAGAGACAGACAGACAGACATAGAAACAGAGAATTGGAGACAGAGACAGACAGACAGGCAGGCAGACGAAAAAAAGAGAAACAGAAATAGATGGAGATTTGACTAAGAATCTCCCAACTTTATGAGGTTTCAGAATTGAAAGAAGGCAGCAATGGGGAAGAAACTGAGCCAGAGTCCAGAGCCTCCCTAACTCCTTCCCTTTGTATTAACTTGAAGTCTTTTTTGGTATCTAGAAAACTTCACTTATTTCTTCCACTAGGAAGCAAGTCTGCCAGCTCCACTCTCTCTTTCTTGACTGATTCCCATAATTCTCCTTCTTGTACCCTAGCTTCCAGCTATAATGAATTCAGTTTTATTCATCAGCCACTTTTAAGTTCCTACTATACACAGACAGTCTTAAGAACTACTAAGTGGAGTTACAGAAACAAAAATGAGCCAGTTCCTGTTCTCTAGAAAATCTAACTGAAGGTGAAATAATTAAAGAAGGAGAGGTTTTAGAAAAGAGAAATAGCTGATCATGGACCATAATGGAGCTGAGGGATTCCCCCAAAGAGCTCAGGACCTGGATGGTCATTTTCAACAGGATTGGTTCTTGTAGTGGATGATTGGGATGTTAGTGACACAATACAACCATCAGTGACAAGTGTGCTGATAGTGAAGCACCAAAGGACAAACTGTCATCACAAACTGTCACGGGAGAGTGTATGTCTTTTTCTGTGATCGAGGGCTGGTCTCCCAAATGCACTAGTGGGTTCCCATCCCTGAAAGGCTTCAAGCAAAGGCTGAATGATTACTTGCTGGGTAGGCTGGAGAGATCCTCTTCAGGTGTGGGTGGCACTAGCTAGTGATTGAGTCCCCTCCAGTCTTAAAAATGGATGTTTGTCTGCCACTTCGCAAGTGTTCTTGAGTGATTTCTAACTCACAGGCTCCCACCAGAGCTCTCCCACCCCTCCATGATTATTCAATGATGTCAATCAATTAGATTTAATCAACTTTTATGAAGAAGCATTTACTAAGATGGTATAGTAAGAATAGCTGATACAAGTCATCTGCCCAAAGCCTCTGCTGCCTTCTCCCACTTGGACAGGCAAAATTGAGGGGGAAGCATATTTAGGATCAGAGACTCCAGCTCACAGTTCCTGTGTGGTAAAAGTCTTGATTTCCTTCATGGAATTCTCCCTAGGCCCAGTACAGCTTCTGCTAGGCTCCTGATAGGGCATGGAAACTCCATTTTGTCCAGTTTATCCTCAGATCCCAATTTAGAAAATGGATCTGTCCTAAGGATATGGCTGCGATGTAGTACAGTCCAAATTCTCCAATCCTCCCAAGTTGACAATTTTTCCACACATCAAGGAGGATGGGGTACGAGGTGGGAGTGCAGAGAGAAAAAGGAGACAGAGTCATTCTCTACACCTATCCTGCCCAACAAAAAAATTACTAGGTAGGGACTAGATCACTCTTCTCTACCCTTTTGCTGTTGGTTAGTTATTGTTCATCATGTCCGACTCTTCATGACCTCATTTGGGATTTTCTTGACAAAGATATTAGAGTGTTTTGACATTTCTTTCTCCAGTTCATTTTCCAGATGAGGATATTGAAGCAAATAGGATCACACTGTTAGTAAGGGTCTGAGGTCAAATTTGAATTCAAGAGATGGAGTCTTCCTGGCTCTAGATCTGGGACTCTATCTGCTGTGCTACTATCTAGCTGCCCCCTTCTCTAGTCAGCCAGATGTTTAAATGTTTGGGTTCCAAACTCACCTGCTCTTCAATGGAAAACTCCAAGATCACAGCAGGGTTTTTTCTACCAATAGAACCCCATATGATAGCATTGTACTTTATCCAATGGGATCCACCCCTTGCAAATTGATCAAAGCCTTTTCCACACCTAAAGTGTCTTTAATCAGTTGGTTGGTTAATTAATTGAATGAGAAATTTAGAGTATTTTCACACCTAACTCATACCTTTGATTAATTATTTGAACCAAAAAGTCCAAGTTTTTGCTCATCACTGAAATAGGGGTGACCTCTAATACCACAATGAATGCTTTTCAGAATGAATTCAGTAAAGGCTGGATGGAGTCTGATGGGAAGGACCCAAGAGAAAAGGAGACTCTGAATTCTTAGAGCTAGAAGGCACCTCAGGAGTCATCTAAAGCAACACTTTTGTTTTGCAGATTAGGAAACTGAGGCTCAGAAAGGCAGAATGATGTGGCTGAAACCTGAGAGCTTGTTAGTTATTAAGAGGAGTTGGGGCAAGAACCCAGGGGTCCTTATACTTTGAGCAGTGCCTTTCCCAGTGCATTTCCCTGAGGCAGTCATGATGCTCAGACCTTCTCATCTTCTTCCCTCCAAGCCTTGCAATCAAAGCACATTCCGGGAGAGGTTGGCGGATCCACTCAGACAGGCAGATGAGGGGAAACCCTGCCCTGACACCATTGAGAAGGAGCCGTGCGTCCTAAATAGGAACTGCTTCCACTATGACTACAATGTGACAGGTGAGCAGGTGGGAGTCCATGATGAAATAAATGTCTGTGGATGCACTGCATCATCCTGGAAGGAGTTTAACCCAAAGCACTAGTCTTTTCTCTCCTCTTGGTCCTGGGAGAGCCAAGTACCCACGAGGGCTTGCTAAATGGAAGCCATGCTCTCCAGAAAAGGTGTGTAGGGGCTGACACACTTTCTTTGCATTGGATGATACTCAGTTAGTTAAGGTAGATACAAAACTTTGAAAACCTCACTGCTTCTAACCCTGAATTTATCCTAAGTTTGATTCCCTCCTGGGGGAAGCTCAGAGAAGGAAGACTAGTCCCCTGAGATCTCTAGAGGCCTCCCTTTCAAAGGGCCACAAAAGTCGGAGCTTTCTAAGCTCATTTTAGATTCAGATCCTGGTGGCCATGCAAACTGCAGTCAGAAATCTGCCCATTTCTGAGAGGAGTAAGAAGGAAGAGGACTTTCTGGAGCAATGGTAAAGAACAGAGAGGAGAAATTCAGAAGTAATCACTCAATCCAATTCCACCTGGAGTTGCATCAGGAGAAATGGACTTGAGACCTTGGGCACCAGTCACCAAGTCTCAGTTTCTTCATCTGTGAAATGAAAGGGAGGGGGCAGCCTGCATGGTTCAGAAAGGGTTTGGGTCATGTCCCTTCTAACATATGCTGATGTTGATAGTCTGTGAAGGTTCTTATCCCAGGGCCTTCCCCCAGAAAACTCTCTAGGACTGGGATGCACTGGGAGAAATTCACCTGGGAGTGCTCTAACCTACTGAAGCTACAGATCTTGTCTAAATGAATTAATCAATCCATTATCCATGCTAACTACTTAATAACATGAGGGAGCTTAACTAGATGACTTCTGAGCTCCCTTCAGCCCAAAACCCATAATCCTCTGAATTCAATATAATAAGTTTTCATAAAGACTTTATTTTGTGCTAGGCACTAAGTTTTCACAAAGACCATACTGTGTGCTAGGTGCTAAGTTTTCATAAAGAACATACTGTGTGCTAGGTACTAAGTTTTCATAAAGAACATACTGTGTGCTAGAAATTAGGTTTTCATAGACATTACAGTGCTGGGCACTGGGGACAGAAATAAAAACAAGACAGAATACCAAGTGCTTACATTCTGTTGGAGAACATGGTGGAGAACATCATGGGCACATGTGAATTAATATGAAATACAGCCAGAGAAAGTGGTCCCATCAGCTCTCTACCAGTGTTTGCTTTAAAAGGGTCTCATTTGTTTTGCTCTGATTAGAGAACTGAGAGTAATGAGTGAAAGTGCATAAGAAAGATTCACACAGGATGGGAAGGTGTGAGTGGGCCACAATCTGTATTACATGAGGCAATAGCCACACTCCTGAGATCACAAGTGTTGGTGCATGTTTAAAAGTAGAAAGTAAAACTTCTAACCTTCAGGGCTGTGCCAATATGGAATAAGGGTGCCTTGAGAGGGAGTGGACTCCCCTTCCCTAAAGACTTTAGACAAAGACTAGAGAACCATTTGGTCCCATTGTAGGGGGGATTCTTGATGAGGAATGAGTTGGGATAATAGGCCTCCAAGGTCCCTTCCAATTCTGACATGCTCTGGTTCTGTGATCCCTTCATTCTCTATCTGATTTATAAAAAGATGGACCCATAATTTGAGAGTGTAAGGAATTGTCTCTGTGGAAATGTCCTGAACTAATGTTGAGTTAAGGTCTAGTTAAAGGGCCGTGAAATCTAATGCTTCTGGTAAATGTGGAAATATGTTTAGAAGAATTGGAAGTATTTAATCTATGTTGCATTACTTGTCGTCTAGGGAAGAGAGAGAGAAAAACGGGGAACACGAGGTTTTGCAAGGGTGAATGTTGAAAATGCTCTCTGCATGCATTTTGAAAAATAAAAAGCTATTATAAAAATAAAGAAAACTAATGTGCCACATGTCTTCCTGGCTCCAAGCCTGGCCCTGTCATCTCCATGTGGCCTGACTTTTGGGGGAAAAAAAAGAATATCATTCTGAAAGCTGCTGTTGCTATAAAGAAAATACTACATAAATACTACATAAACCACTTTGCTCTCTAGTTCAACATTTATATCAAACAAATCACTCTCATGACTGAGCCGAGATAGCATCCATCCTTGGAGTTGCAGGCAGAGACACGATTGTCCCCATCTCATCCTTACCTGTAGACAGACCCATTATGATTGGTCCCTGATGCCGACACTGGCCTTGGTGCTGGCTCCGTGCAGGATTGGATTGTGAGGACCCTGATGGAGTCAGGAATAAAAGATTGAGCTTCAGGTCACCAGAGCTTACTTAAATATCTGCTTTGAGGCCTTGTATGCTGACTTGCTCTCCTCTCTGTAGACTGGAGCACTTGCCAGCTGAGTGAGAAGGCGGTCTGTGGGAACGGCATCAAAACGAGGATGCTGGATTGCGTTCGCAGCGACGGCAAGTCCGTTGACCTGAAGTACTGTGAAGAGGTGGGTGGATACTTTTCTCTAATAACTCAGTTCATGCTGAGCCAAGTGACCTGCTCACCACACGGTCCCTTGCTGACAGATGTTTTTTTCTGGGCTACTCACAGACTACCGAATGCCCCTTGGAACAAGATTATGCCTATCACCACTGATTTCTTCCCATCATTTCCTCTAGTTTCTCCTGAGTGAGGTTCAACAAAAATGCTAATGAGCCTCTCCTGAGTAAAATGCTTGGAGACCAATCAGCAATCACAGGAATAAAAACAGTAAATCTTATTCAGAGCATTTATTGGGTTTTTAATTGGATGGGAATTATGAGCAGTGTCTAGGACACCCGCCAGTGTCAGTCATGCTTACCGTGGGCTGCTAAACATTAATCATATGTCATCTACATGTATAATTAGGTATGACTTTCTAATCTCTGATTGTGTGAATGTAGGTCTTCGCATCTGGCCAAAATAATTTAAATCAAGAAATGGAGCCAGTCATTAGCACCAAGAAGACATAGTCAGATCCTCTCCACCTACTGGCTTCTCTATTTATAAAAGCCATCTTTTCATCTCGAGATATGAATTTTTGAGGCGGATACAAACAGCTTTTACCTTTCTTCATTTTACTAAATAAGGAATGACTTCTAAAGTGAATGACTTCTAGACTTTACCTACTTGGAAGAAGACATTCCCCACATGTCTGAGGATATTAGGATCATATTTAGAGCCAGAAAGAATCCTGAAGATCATCTATCCCAACCCATTCATTTTACATAGAAGAGAACTGAGCCCAGAGAGGTTGTTATTTACCCAAGCCAAGATTTGAATCCAATCCCTTTGATTCCAAATCCAGCATACGTTCTATCCCACCACAATAGACATTGACATTTGCCATTTCTAAATGCAGATGTTATTCCAACTCCCTATAACTTAAACAAGTGGAATGACCGCTTTAGAAAGAATGGTTGTTAAGTCCCTAGAAGACTGGCTTATTGATAGTTAAAGTTCACCTCCATCCTCATTATGGTATGAAGATGGTGCAATCGGTCTCATTTTAAAGTGTCTATTATGCACCTAGAAGTTATCTAAGATTGAAGAGTGAAGGGTACCCAACTGCAGCAAGTCTTTCCAAACCATAGGTCCATCATCCAAAGAGCAGCTGGACTAATTTCAGGAGTCTGGTCACCAGAACAAGGGACAGATTTGAAACATGAAACGGTCATGTCTTCTAAGTGATAGAGGGATGTCATTGGCTTTGGTGGAGGAAATGGCCATCCAGATGAAATCCCAAATCCTTTAACTACTGAACCACATGTATACCAATGATATTTATTTAGTGACAACCCTCTTTAAATAATGTGATTGCTGCCTTTTGTTTCTACCACACTTATATTTCCTAGTTGTCTCTCCTCCACCTTTCTTCTCAGAGAACCATTCTACATAACAAAGAATTAGAAGTAAAATAGGAAAAAAATCAGCAAAGCCAACACATATGAGCTACGGTCCCTAAGTCAGATAAATTTGAATGTGCTCTTTGTATCATTGTAGCAAAGGCAGGGGTCATCTGGGAGAAAAAAAGCATGACAAAGGAATGCAAGTAGAAAGCATTTGTCCATCAGAGCTTGTAATAAAGATATAAAGATTCAACAATTCAGAAAACTACCACACACCTGCATAGGTGTATACATCACATGTGTGTGTGCAGATACACACACACACACACACACACACACACTTCCAAAGGCTTGATTGCTTGCCTTCTGCAGAAACTAGTTCTCAAGCCAAGCATAGTAGCTAACTCCTGTTGTTTCTCCACTCACCTGAAAAATAATGGACTCAATCCCCAATATGGAGGAAAATGGAGGTTAACAGCATGTAGTTCTACCTCAACATTCATAGGCTTTTCAGACATTAATACAACTGACACCTGGAATTTGTTCTGCCCCATGTTTTTTTAAACATAAAAATATTGTAAACCCTAGAGCATTATATCAGTGAGTGGTTTTTTTTATTAGTAATCCCAGTTAAAAGGGGTTTGTTATCTGCAGGAAAAAATATGCAAGTAACATATATACATACAAACTCAGTCTGCCTTAGTTCCTCATGTTTATAAATGCTGAAAGTTTCCATTGATGAAAAATGGAACCAGTAATTCCAGTTAAAAGACTCATGTGAGTTGCAAACACCTCGATCCAACAAATTTACACTGAAATACATTGAAACAAAATCTTGGCCAAAACTCATATAATTAACCTGCCATTAGGAGCAGCATTGTTTCAAAGAAGAAATCTTGCTCCTCTTGGATAATATGATTTTAATGATTTCCATTATCCTTTTCTAGGACTCTCCTCACTTTGTTTCTTTTAAAATGGAAGTTCTGGGTGAGCATTTGGGTGCTTAATGTTGCTCTCAGTGTAAGAATTATCCCCATTTTACTGATGAGAAAATTAATGCTAAAAGAGGTTAAGGAGACAACCTTGCACACAGCAAGTGGAAATTGGAGGCAGCATTTGAACCCAAGGCCTTTTTCACTCTACATATAGCACTCCATCCATTATACCATCAATGTCATGATTACTTAGCCTTTCACCTTTCATCCCCATGTTTCCTAAGACACATTGAACAAAGGTGAATTTGGAGTCCTCCTGCATGAGCAAGGGTGCTATTTCTTCTCTCCACTGAGAAATAAAGTGATAAGACCCCAAAATGCTGCTTAGTCTCTCTTGTACCATTTCTTGACCTGTAGCGACAGCCATCAAGAAGAGCTTGGGTTGGGGGTAACACTAGGGTCTGATGGTACTAGTGTGAAGAGAAAATTCAGAACATTCAGGAATGTTCCAGCTCATCTCTGTAGCATTTCATTGCTAAAGACATATGCTGGCTTCTAATACTTAGCAGGAAAGATAAAGTGCCTTTATTCTAAGAATATAAATCAACCTCAGGATCACAGGTAGAGAAATTCTCAACAACGGGGTGCTCACATTTCCTGATGTGTTCACACAGATGCAGCTTCCTTCGGCCTGCTCCCTTGATCTAGCTCAGCTTATTCTCAATGTTCCATTAGTCAAAGTCACAATGTTTGAATAACCTATTGATTTGCTTTATGCAGGACACAGAGCAATGATGTCTCTACTGGCTCTCTATCATTCATCAAATCTAATGCTCCCTTGTTTCTCCGAGCCGCAAGGTTCTGTGTGGCTCTGTCCACAGCCACCTTGCCTCTGGCTCCCTGAGGCTGCTCATCCTGCTCCCCCTTTCATCAACAGAGAGGGGCAGAGGGAATACGACTGGGCTCCTTATAGATGTCCTCTGACTCAAGGAATATTCTGAGGGGTTCATCACAATGTCATCAGAGGGGAAAAAACCATAAAATCACAGAATGGAACATTGATAAGGAAAAGACAAAGAGGCAGCATCTTTACAGAGTTGCCATAATTCCTGAAATGCCTGGTAAATGGAGGTCCTGGGTGAGCATTTGGCTGCTTAATGCTGCTCTCAAATATAAGAATTATCCCCATTTTACTGATGAGAAAATTAATGCTAGAAGTATCTGTCTACAGTGAACCCTGGTATTCTGTCTCCAGGCTTGAAGAACTCTTCATAGTGTCCATCATCACCCACTTCCATCTACCTGGCAATAAACTCTATCAACAGAACTTGCTCCTGAGATGCCTCTGAGTCCTAATTTCTTGTGAGCCCACAAGGAAGGGTGTGTGTGTGTGTGTGTGTGTGTGTGTGTGAGGTTTTGGTCAGTGTCTCTCTTCACTTTAGCAAGAATGAAACTGTGTAATATTCGATGTGAAATGCTGATCCCTGATTTGTGGGCCATTTCTTTTTTTTCAGCTCAGCCTGGAGAAGACCTGGCAAATGAACATGTCCTGTGTGGTGGAATGCCCTGTCAACTGTCAGCTTTCGGAGTGGTCACCCTGGTCAGAGTGTACTCACACATGTGGCCTGACAGGTGGGTGCCCCATCAGGACCAAAATTAAAGGACCTTATGCAAGAAGCTCTCCCTC
Source organism: Sarcophilus harrisii (assembly GCF_902635505.1). Classification (NCBI taxonomy): domain Eukaryota; kingdom Metazoa; phylum Chordata; class Mammalia; order Dasyuromorphia; family Dasyuridae; genus Sarcophilus; species Sarcophilus harrisii. Next base: position 284,021,720 of record NC_045430.1, read on the forward strand.
ATCACTGTGCTTGCAAGCTGGCTGGCAAGTTACTGTACAGCACTCAGCTGAGAGAGTCAGTGTATCCTGCAGGATAGAGACCCACAACTAGAATCAGTAAGAATTAGATTCAAATCCCCCTTCAGACAATTACCAATTGTTGTCCTCCTTAATAGCGCTGATATTTTATTTCCTCATATAATGGGAACTAAATATGTGTGAATCCCACATCAAAGGGCCATCATGAGGCAGAAATAAGACCTTAAGTACAAAGGGCTTTGCAAATTTTAAATCTCTGCAGAAATATTGGTTATTATCATTAAATTGCCTAATGTGTCTTTTGAAGGAAAAATGATTCGAAGGCGAACGGTAATTCAACCCTTCCAAGGAGATGGCAGACCTTGTCCTGTGCTGATAGAACAATTCAAACCTTGTCCAGTGAAGCCCTGTTATCGATGGCAATATGGCCAATGGTCAAGCTGCCGAGTGGAGGTAAATGCATGGGGAAAGTGGGGTGGGAGCAGATGCACATTACCTGTAAGGGCCTTGCGATTGGAAATTTGACAGGATATAGGTGGCATCTTAGCAATATGAAAAAGTGCAAAGGTGGCTGACTTTAGAGTCATAACGCCTGATTTCAAATCCTGTCTTTATCTCTTATTACCCACATCACCTTGGGTCAGACTTTACCTGTCTGGACTTAAGTTTCCTCTTCTATAAAATCAGGGCCTCTGAGTTCCCTTGCACCTCTAAATCTATGAGCCTCTAATTTTAAGTATTTGACTATGGAATAACCCCTTAATTAGCCCTGCTACTGAACTTCTCTCTTGTGCTAGAACCATTCAAAGACTAAGAGAATTATCTAAATGAGAATTAACTTTCAGAAGAAATTGAGAGCCTACCCTGGATGCTGTCCCTGGTGCTGAAATAAGGATAGCTCCTCATGCTGTTCATTCATTGCTTGGAATCTGAAAAAAGGAGATGACGTAGGATGTGGGACCAATGAGGAAAGGGAGTTTTTTCTTCTAATTTATTTTTCCTTCCTCCTTTCTAGGATGCTCACTGTGGAGAAGGGACTAAAACCAGAAATGTGTCTTGTGTAGTGAGTGACGGATCGGCAGAGGATCTTGGCAAGACTGTGGATGAGGAATTTTGTGCAGAAATCGAACCCGTTGTGGATGGAAATAAGAAGATGGTGCTTGAGGAAACCTGCACACACCCTTGCCCTGGTAACATCATTATAGATGCATGAGTTTTAAAAGCTAGGACGGCCTCAGAGAACACCTATTGCAATGACCTCATTTTATAGAGGAGAAAGCTGGGATGTTGGGATAGGGTTAGCTTTAGTTTGAAATAGGTTTATCCTTTTTTGTCCCTATGTTCTGTTCCTTTTTCCTGAGCCATTCAAGAGCCCATTATTCTGGGAGGTGTTCTCCAGATACAGTGAAGACTTCCAAAGATCACCTCCCCATTCCTCTTTACGTAGTTTTCTTAATCACCAACATGCTATGGCTTTTGCTTTTGTTTTTAATGTATCTTACTTTTTTCAATTACCAAGTATTTATTTTTTACCACTGCCATCTTCCCTTTCTTGGGGGGATGGGGAGAGAACCCCCTTGTACTATATCAGCATAGTGAAGAGCTACTTCCCCCAAATGTATGATGTGTTCTACAAGAATTGACCATGATGGCAGCACAGGACTTCCTTTCTTCAACAGGCAGCAGGGTACAACCTCAGCCATCATCAGATAGGACAAGGGGGAAGGGATCACCAATGTGCCCACAACTGGAGTAGTGAACATGAGAGGGACACGCTTAGGTGAGCAGGTCTTCAGGAAGCCGACACAGGCACTATCCGGCCATCCCTGAGGTCCCTGCAGCTGCCTAAGACTGCTCAGAGCTGGGGCTTTGCTGACATATGCTTCAGGAAGACTAGGTCAACCCTTAGCCCAAGGAGACATTAGAAGAAAGGTGGTCCCCAGTGGAAAGGAAGGATCTACATGTGTGTGAGTGTGGTTAAATATACACACGTATTATCACTTAGAGTATCCTCCAGACCTAGCTTCCTGGGTTATCCTGGACTCAGCAGTACCCTTCAAAACCTTGAGATAGCTCAATTTTGAGCAACACAGTACAGAAGAAAGAGCACCAGTTCTGGAGCCACAGGCTTTGGGTTTAAATCCTGCCTCTGTGTTTTGTTCTATACTGAGCCCAAGTCACTTGTTGTTTCTGGGCCTTAGTTTATTCATCAGCAAAACAAACAGGTTGAATTGGCAAGCCAATAAGGCTGCTTCTATCTCTATATCTGTGATACTGTGGTTTTATAAATGAAATAACACCCTCTTCATTTTGTCCCTATATAAATTAATCAGGCAACAGGCCTGAAGGATTCAGAGAGGCAATAAGAGGATATAGTGATCCCTACCAACGTAGCCCAAGCCCCTTACTGGACTAGATTCAGAAAAATTTAATAGGACAAAGTCGTAGTCTAGCCACTGACCCTGACAGCACTAAAACGGCCTTCTAGGCTGGGCTCTGCAATAGGACAGGAAGGGGAGATATGCTTCCCATTTCTGTGCAGTTTTTCTGAAGGAATCATGTCCAACCTGATTCCCGTGGGATCAGCACAAGATATGCGCCTAGATTTCTGCAATCTTGAATAATCAATTCAATGTGGTTGGCTCCAGGAAGGGCCCTGGATCTGTTTGTTTTCCTTTGAATCGTACCTAACCTAGCTTGTACCACATGACAGAGGACCCTCTAACATGGCATGCCCTCTTCAGAGAAGGTTTTTGCTTTATGAGTAAAACAGAACTGAAGTCGCTCAAAAGAAACACGAGATGTACATTGAGAGAAACACCCCAAATGGTCACGGGTGCCACATTTGGACACACTAACTTGACTCAAACATACTGATGTCATTTTTGGTCCTCTTCAACAATAAACGACAACTGAACTGAACTTAGCACTTCATGCTGACAATGATCCAATGCCAGCCAGGTCTAGAGTCAGAAAGACTTATCTTCCTGAGTTCAAAGCAATCCCAGTGACCCTGAGCAAGTACTTCACCTCATTTGTCTTAATTTCCTCACCTGCAAAATGAGATGGAGCAGAAATGGCAATATTTCTGCCAAGAAAACCCTAAATGGGACAGGAAGGGTCAGAGCACTGAAACAACTGAACAACCACCAGAGACCAACCTAAGTACCTACTTCATTCCATTAGTACTCCATACTAAACCCTGGGCTTAGTGAACATCATTTAAAATAGTGATTGGGGAAAGTACAATGCAGTCATCACCATAAAAAAAGTATCTGGGGAAGTTATTTCACTTATATTCACTTTTTTCATCTGTAAACCAAGGGAAATGAAATTTGTCCTTCCACTCTCTCTCAGGAGAGTCATGGAGATTAAATGAAAGGTGTCTATCCAAAAGCTTTCCAAACTCTGTAAATCAATTCACCAAAGTGGAAGAGAATCCCTTTTGGGATTATTTTTGGATTATTTAAGAGGCAACATGGCATGTTATAGAACAAATGCTGGGCTTGGCATTCAGAAGATCCAGAATTGATCCTGATGGCTAAATGTGGACTTCTTAAGGATAATTTTACAGTTTCTGATGCCAAAAGTCTGGTTCCAGCCTGCTGGAATAATCCTCTTGGTTTCAATAAGCTCAATACACATAACCATTTGTATTTTTAATGATATACCTTTTTTAGTTTTCAAAATACATGCAAAGATAGTTTTCAGCATTCATTCTCACAAAATCTTGTATTCCAAAGTTTTCTCTCTCCCTCCCCACCTCCTCCATTCTCTAGACAGCAAGTAATCCAATATAGTAATTCTATATCTTCCAATATGTGCAGTTCTTCTAAACATATTTCCACATTTATCATGTTGCACAAGAAAATCAGAGCGAAAGGAGGAAAATGAGAAAGAAAAAAGCTAGCAAGCAAATAACAAAAAGAAGTGAAAATACAATGTGCTTTGATTCACAATCAGTCCCCACAGTCCTCTCTCTGGCTGCAGATGGCTCTCTCCATCACAAGTCTATTGGAAGTGGCCTGAATCACTTCATTATTGAAAAGACCCATATCCATCACAGTTAATAATCATATGATATATTGTTACTGTATACAATGTTCCCTTGATTCTCCTCATTTTACTCAGCATCAGTGCCTGTAAGTCTCTCCAGGTCTTTCTGAAATCACCTGCTGACTGTTTATTACAGAAAAATAATATACCATAATATTCATATACCATAACTTATTCAGCCATTCCCCAGCTGATGGGCATCCACTCAGTTTCTAGTCTCTTGCCACTCCAAAAGGGCTGCCACAAACATTTTTGCACACGTGGGCCCCTTTCCCTCCTTTAAGATCTCTTTGGAATATAATCCTTGTAGAAACACTCTGGATCGAAGGGTATGCACAGTTTGATAGCCCTTTGGGCACAAGACATAACCATTTGTACAATGCTTAACTGATTATATTGAGTTCATATGGATGTCATCCATGGTGAGATTTTTTTATTCCAGTCTTGCATAGTGTCCATTTCATACGCTCTACCCAGTGTAACCAACTTATGGTTACATTGAACAATCTCAGTGGTATTGACCTTCCATCCACTCTTGCTTTGGGAAATGATATAGGTGGTGATAATGGTGATGATAATGATATCACCTATTATTCCCTACTCTTATTTCAGTTCTTTACAATTCATAAATATATAAAGATTTTACATCAATAATTCACCTTAAAAACGTTTCCTAAATTGGGAAAGGAAGAAATTAAAAGATGAATGAGAAGTTATACCATATCCTCCCCCCTCCTTTTTTCCCTCTTCTTTCCTTGCTCCCTCCCTGTCTGTGTGTTTGTGTCTCTCTGTCTCTCTGTTTCTCTCTCTCTCTCTTTTTCTTCCCTCCCTCCCTATCTCTCTCTCTCTGTCTCAGATCTCTGTTGCTCTGTTTCTCTCTCTCTCCCACCAATCCCCACAGATATGCATAAATATGTATATTGCTTTTTTATATTGTATAAACTTCTGTTTTAACAGGTGATTGTTATTTGAAAGAATGGTCAGCTTGGAGCCTATGCCAGTTAACCTGTGTCAATGGAGAAGATCTCGGCTTTGGAGGAATCCAGGTCCGATCTCGAGCTGTGATCATCCAAGAACTAGACAATCAGCATCTTTGTCCAGAACAAATGTTAGAAACCAAATCCTGTGACGGTGAGTATTGGCCTTAAGGAGAAAGCTTTCCCGCCACAGCCCTTGTTCCAGAAACTGCAGCTGATTTAGATTAACCACAGTCCCTACTCTCATGGAGGACAGCCTTAAAAATAAGTCATAGATCCAGAATGTTCAATAAGACATGACCTCAGAGTGCCACCTGATAAATGAATGTCTTAAAAGAAGTCTATCCTAGAGATGAGAGGTAATCCAAAGTCCAGGATGCGTGAAGGGAAACATTACAGAGAAACATACTTTAAAGTAGGTTTAGATTTTCATGCGTCAGAATTTCTGAGGCCCAGGCCATCAAAATGGTGGATCAGGCATTTTCCCCAGTTCTCATGAACTCTAAGAGACATTCCCCAAAGAGCAGTAATTTTCCAATTGTAGAGCAACCCAGCTGAACACAGGACAAAAAGAACCCCAGCATAACAAAGCCACCATGAATTAACACTAGACATGGCTCATTTTTACAATTCTTATTCTGTACTCTTTCCTATTAGTTTCCATGCTCTAGGAAGAGATCCCTAAACCATGGTTTGCACTGAGACCTGTACCAGGTCCCTTCTGCAGAGACTTTGATAACTCACTTTGAGGGAGTAGGGAATGATTTAATATCTTCTTCATAGCCCAATTTGTAAGTTGGGGATCCCCAAGGCTGCAGAAAGGTCTAAAACTAGCTGGATCAGTCCTGTTTCATCAGAGGTTACTCAAGGCAAAATTTTGTGCTTTTTTGTTATTTTTGTTTTAAATTTGTTAACATTAAGGAGACTGAGGCAAATTTTAGCCTCACCTTGGAGCAAAAAGTAGCAGGAAATAACTCCCAACACAGAGGAAGAGGACAGAAAGTGAGCAATAGAGGACTCTCTATTAGAGTGGGACATTTCTACTAGTGTTCTTTCTACTAGAAAAGCCATAATGCCAATTTTCTGGAGACAAAGATAGTTGTATTTCTTTCTTTTTATCCCCAACACTTAGTACAGTCCCTGCCACCTGGCAGATATTTAATGAATGTTTGTTGATTGATTGATGATTGATTATATGTTGTCTCATCCCAGTTGAATGTAACCACAGCTTGAGGACAGGAACTCTTGTCATTTTTATTGGTAGCAGTGTTTTTGGTGGGAATGCCCAGTACTTAGCACAATACCAAACATAGAATAGATGCTTAATAAAGGCTTAGTGATTCACTGATGTGTATTCTTTTTTTGTATACATCAGTATCATACCAGGTGAGGGTGAGCTTCCTGAAGACAGAGAGTTTTTCCCTTGTTGTCCCAGCACCTGACCCAGGGCCTGACATGGCAGGTAACGAATACATTGTTGTTGAGTGAGCCTGATTCCTTAATTTTGTACTTCCAGATGGTCAGTGCTATGAATATAAGTGGATGGCCAGTGCATGGAAGGGGGCCTCTCGAACAGTCTGGTGTCAAAGATCGGACGGCCTAAATGTAACAGGTAAAACTCTCCCTTCCTTTTGTTCTACTAGAAAGCAGGCTCCCAGGTCATAGGCCTTTTTCTTCCATATGGAATGCATGGAGCGAGGCCAACCAAAACACGAGAAAGGAAGCCCATGGGTCTGACTCAAAGAAAGAAAGAAAGAGGAGAGAAAGAGAGAGAAAGAAAAAGAGAGATAAAAAAAGAAAGAAAAAGAAAGAAAGAAAGAGAGAGAGAGAGAGAGAGAAAGAAAGAAAGAAAGAAAGAAAGAAAGAAAGAAAGAAAGAAAGAAAGAAAGAAAGAGAAAAAGAAAGGTGATATTATATATTTTTAAAGTTTAAAGAACTTTTGCCCTGAACCTGTGATTTTACTGGTATAGTTCCTGGGGTATATGCTGCCTTCACTCATACCAGTGGCAGCTGCCTCATCCCTTTTATGGCTTTAGAGTTGATTGAAGTTCAAAGAAATTAACACAATTGGTCACAATTAAGCAAAAGTGGGTCTAGAAATGCTAGGTCTTCCTGACTCAGAGGCTGGCTCTTTATCTATTACACATCCCATAGAGATATTTAGAAGAATAAAATGGGAGTGTTTTAACAGAGAACATGTTCAGATGACTTCTTTCCTCTAGACAGGAACCATATGAGAGAGCAGTTTGCCCTGTCTGGCAGCCTAGCCCTAGAGTTCTCCAGGCTCCCCAGAACTCTAGGACTCTAGCTGCAAAAATCTATGCATCCCAGTGCAATGATATATGACCAGGGAGAAAAGTAACCCACTAGTCCACTCTGAAGCATAAAAAAAATTTCCTTTCCTAGAGGTCATAGGCTAGTGGCCAGATTTCACAATTGGACAGAGGGTTTTCAACGAGAAGTGAGAAAGCTCAGGGCTCCATGCCCCAGAATGAAGGAGGCAAAGATAGGAGGTCTTCCTGGCTTACTCAGTATGTCAGGTCCTAGTGAACAATTTGCTCTCATTGGCCCAGGGGATCAGAGGGATGGAGGGGAGTTTCCCTGTCTCCTCAACAAGACCAGAGCCTCAGAAAAGAAATGGTTAAGGGTCCTATTTTAAATCTTCAGAGCAGAATTAGTGATCTCTTAGCCCATGCTATTGGGTAGTAAGATCATTTTTTTTCCAAAGACGGGCCAGATCCTGCAGACTTGTTCTCTCTGTTGGTCTAGCTCTAATCATGATGGAGTACACAATCCCAAAACATAGACAGATACATGACTGAGACTGGGAATAAAGAGATTTCCCTTTCTCTTTTCTGAATATATCATGAACTAAATTGTCAGTCCACATCGATTACTCTTTCCAGACTCTATGATGATTAATTAGCTACATACATAATGCACATATATAAAAAGAATGGTGATCGGTGATGGTCTGTACCTGCTCAGTCATAACTTGACTTCATCAGTAGCTGCCCACAGCCCAGTGATGTCGGGCCAAATTATAATTAAGTGAACACTGCCCTCAAAATGGAGTCAGGAAAGGAATTGGCAGGGTTCCCCCAGAAGAATTCTGTGTGATAAAATGGTCAATGTTCACATCAGCAGAAATAACCCATGAGAACCTGGGCATAATGGCTTTCATCTACACTGGGCAAAGTGGCTTCTATCTACATTGGGCATAATGGCTTCTATCTACACTAGGCATACCAGCTTCCATTTGAGCATCAATGTTCAGCCAACTTCTTCATCTATCTTCTAGAAAGAACTCCATTTAATAAATTAAATGGGCAAACACAGGCCTCCTAACTCCTAGTTTTTCTAGATGGTGATTCTTGTAAGCCCTTGGAAATATTATTTTTGTTTTGCATTTGGACTTAAAAACGCTAATGAACATTTAACCTCAACCTCAAGATTAGTGATTTCTAACTATGATGAAATTCATCACTTGGGTTCTCATGCTGCTGGGAAGAGGGGTCCAGAACCAGGTTTCAGAACAACTGTCAAATATTGTCATTATTCATAATCAGCTTGTCATCAGTCACTAAGCTATTGGTCACTATGTTAGGCTCTGAACCAAGCACTGAGGTCACAAAGAAAGGCAAAAAATAGTCTCTACCCTAAGGAGTTCATAATCAAATGGAGGATACAACCTATAAAAAGAAAACTAGTTACATCCAAGTTACACACAGACTAAGTGGAAAGTAGTCTCATGGAAAAGGTCTTGGTAATTGCTTGGGGGGAGGAAAGGGGAGGAGAGAAGACAAATGGAATTCTTTTTTCCAGCATCATAGTGCTAAAATCCAGACATCACGGGGAGAAGACTCTTTAGCATAGCCAACTCATCAGTGTAATTACTCTATGACATCTGTTCTCATCACAAGCTCCACCTGTTCATAACTCTGAAAAAGGCATCCCCAAGGACTGGAGCATTCTGGGCTACGGGAATTAAGGGCAAGGTTGAAAATCTCAAGGTATTCCAAGTCAGGGATACCACTTTCTTGCTATGTTTTTCCTGCCTATACATCTGCCCCTCTGACTCCTGCTCTGCTTATTTCCATACCTAAATAAGTATCATGATTTTCCCAATGTGCAGTGATATCATGAAAAAGATCATCACTTGGGAGCAGCCTTGGCTTGTGCCATAGATGGCCTGTGATTTGCATGTTTCCAGACTGGATCCGTGTCAGTAAGATTTAATTCATTCTAGTTCAGTTCACATTGATGAAGTGTCAGGGAGCTCAAAGAAGAAATTGAAGTTGGAGCTAGGGACACACATCTTAAAAAACGTGTTTAAGAAGCTTGCATTCTATTGGTGGAAAATAATGGATAGGTTAATAAGAAGGTAATAACTACAAAGCAATTTCACAAGGAAAATAGTGATAACCACTCAAGAATCCAGATAGGCTTCCTAGGAGTTGACCTCTGAGCTGGACTTTGAGACAAGTAAGAGATTCCAGGAGGCAGAAAGAAGGAGAACATCACAGAGCCATTCTAAGAGCAAAGTGCAGGTGTAAGTGCCAGTCGTGAGAGTCAGATGTCCAAATACCCTAACACCGTGAATCCCAAACCTTTGAACAACCAGAAACATTGACGATGTTTTCTGACTAGATGGGTCACATATGTACAAGTTTAGACTTGGGGATTAGTAATGGGATTACCTCACCCACGCTTTGTCTTCAGTATAATTCTCAGGTACCAGTGGCTGTGGGTAGAGAGCTACAGATAGTGGGGGAACTCTGGGTGAGGTACAAGACCCTTCAGCCCACAGGGAACCTGCTGACAATGTCTGGTTCGGCTCCCCATCTCCCTAAGGGCTCTCGGCCTTTCGGAGAAGTCAGGGGGTGGTGACCACCAGTGTTGTAATTAAAGCAGAGGGATTTAACAGGTGGCAAAGAGTCATCTACATACAGGTTGTTTATGTGGTCCCGCATGTGCCGTATATAGTTAGCATATGTGCAGTGTTACTTTGGTTATATAAGGGCATTAGGGTATGTAAGGGTAAGGGAATTTGGAATAAACAGACTCCATGTTTGACCATCCATCTGAATCTCACCTCATCACTCCTCCACTAAGACCAAGGACTCAGGCTGATCCCAAGATCCTCCAGAGAGCTAGTCTGGATAGTACATTTTGGCCCCCCAGCGTGGGGGCTCTAGAAAGCACTCAACAGCTGTGGAGCAGATGCTAGTTTGTTTCCTCAAGACTAAGTGTCTTTTCCCCTCTCCCTCAAGCATGAGAGGCTCTGAGCTTGAAGATCATCTCAGCAGGGTTAGCTCAGCTCCATTCAATGACGAGCAAGTACACTGAAGGCTGCAGCCCTTGCTAGCTCTGGGCATGAGCCACCATGTTCATAAGATGATTTTGTGTCTTTCAGGGGGCTGCCTGGTGACGCACCAGCCTGATGCTGACAGGTCATGTAACCCCCCCTGCAGCCAACCTCATTCCTACTGCAGCGAGGTGAGTGCCATCTCCTGGGAGTGGGCGAGCCAACTCCAACCTAGACTCTGTCTCCATCTTTACTTTCCATGTCCCCATCAGAGCCTGTCTCACAAACCCCAATTCTTTCTTTTTTAATAGCTAGACTGAGGCATGATAACAGCCAGATTTGTATCTGCAAGGTTTTCCTTCCACTGCTTATAATGACACCCCGTGGGCTCTCAGACTCTGTCCAAATGGGCACATTCTCTAGGCAGGATTCCAATCACTAATCTGTCCATAACCTTGAATGCGTCTTCAAAGCTTTGACCCAGTAAGAGTAGACAATGCATGAAAAGCTGTCTGGGGTATCTCTTCACCGAACTCTTGCTTGCTGTCCTTCCCATCTGGGCACATGGCATAAATCTCCTGCTCTCCTGCAGACTCGAACCTGTGGTTGTGAAGAAGGGTACACAGAAGTGATGTCTTCTGATGGGACGCTGGAGCAATGCACCCTCATTCCCGTGGTGGTCATCCCCACCGTCGAGGACAAAAATGGAGACGTGAAAACGAGCCGAGCCGTGCACCCCACACAGCCCTCCGGTAACCCATCAGGACGGGGACGGACCTGGTTTCTGCAACCATTTGGGCCAGGTGAAGTGACAAGGCATTGGCAGCAAAGCAGAACTCTGCCTCCAGAGTCCAGGACCAAGATTGCAATCCCATCTCTCCCAATTACTGCCTGTAGGACCATGTCACACCTCTGGCCCACATCTAGGACCTGAGGGAATCAAACAAAATGATCTTGTAGGTCCCTTCCAATTTAAAATTCTCTGATAAAAGAGGCAGAGACAGACATACAGAGAAATGGAAGAGAAAAATTGACAGACATACATAAACATAGAGAGACACAGAGACAGTTGGGCAGAGCATACATAAATGGTTTTCTGGGGACCGAGTACCTCCTAAGAGGTAGCCATCATTTCATAGTCATTAGCTGATTTTGACAACATAGTTCTTACAGAGAACTTTCTCATACACCTTTCCCTGCAAGTGTTTTCTGAGAGGTCCAGAAAGACTTTTCCTTCAGGCCTTATTCTTTGACCTATTTGTCATGTTAAGCTATTGTTTAACAGTAGGAGGAATTCCTAATCAAAGATGCAGGTAAGGGAAGAAATACTGATTGGTAAGAGAAGCCATACCAGGTTATCAAGCTAAGGTATTCTCAGGACACTTCACTAAGGAGGCAGTGAACAAAGTACAATAATTGGAAACTCAAACCATGTTCTTAGTGCCAGCATCAGAGCCATGCTTCCATGCCTGACTCCTCATTCATTGTGACCTCATAGAGTCCCATCCTCCTCCTATTCCCACAGCCCATGTTGACTTCCAGTGCTTACCAAAAAAATAGCCCTTGGGGCTCTTCCTCATTGCAAGGGCCCAGGAGTAATCTAATCTACTATTAACACTGGCCAGAAGACATCCCCTCAAGTAGCCCATCTGCCAACTGTTCAAGTGAGGGCCCAGTCACCAAATCAAACTGTGCTCACTCTTCTTTCGTTCTGCCCCCTTATTCCCTCCAAGTAAGTTTGAGAACAAAGGTAACACTGGAATTAGATAGACTCCTTGGACTCCAGAACAAGGGACCAATGGATAGGAGATTTGATCAGCAAAGACCCAATAGAAAATATAACGCCAGGATCTCTCTGCAAGTCCCCAGAAGAGGTACCATGATGAGAGATAAAATAAATATTGGCACAGCTGAGAACCATCAAAATGTTTGGACATTCCATCAACATGTTCTCCAATTTCTTGTAATTTCTACTTAAATAATTTTTAATATGTTTAAGTCTAAGATATAACTGAATAGAAAATTAACAAGCTTTGATTAAATTCTAAATTAGAAATATGACATCCTAGAAAAAGCTGATCAACTGCTTAATCTTTAGAAACTCTGGCTCATTCAGCAGCTAAAAACATGGGAATCAACAAACCCCCACCAGGGATTTGCTGTCTTGACCTAGTATCCAAAAGGGTCTATTTAACACAAAACAGAGAAGGGAGTATTAGTATTTTCCATTACTTTCAATTTGAGGTTTGTTTTCTCTGAAGTGATTCACTCTCATAGGGGCTAATGTGGGGAAGAATGACAGGGCTTCAGAAAAATGGCATGATACCGCTTTGATCTCTTGGCTGGAAAGACAAGTGATTATAGCTGTCAAGGAAGAGTGATAGTGCAGAAGTTAACCAGCAAAATGACTATTTTTGCCCCAAGCTCAAATAATTTTTCTTATAATTGAATGTGGACACCATCACTTGATGGTAAATGGAATCCAAAACTGATCCTCCCCCAGCTTTCTCTGACTAGCCTTGGATTTCATCCAAATATCTAATATATTGTTAGTAAATAAGCTGCCTAAGACATATACATCCCAAACTGACATTTTAAAATTATAGACAAGAAGAAGAAATCTATGAAACCTCATAAAAAGGTGAAGAATCAAAATTTGACATATTTGGCAAATAAACTCATCTCAAATTTTTCCAGATTCAGGCATATGGTTCATCGATTAATAAGTGGTCTCCACTGAACACGCCAAAAACTTATGATAATGATGATTCCAAGTCAGAAATTTCCCAAGTCATATCTGAATTTAAGATTTGGGAGAGACTTCAGAGTTCATCTATTCAAATCTCTATCTGAAAGACATCCCCATTATAACATTCCCATCAAAAAACTAGCCAGCTCCACTTAAAGCTCTTTGGGGGGGGTGCTGCTCAACCTCTCCAAGTAGCCCACTCCACTTTGGGATCACTCTCATTATCACAAAAAGAATTTTCGTGAAATTAAGTTCAGTGTGTTGCAATTTCTTTGTTACTGGCTCCATCCTTTGGCAGAACATGGGTAAACCCCTTCTTAACTACTTTTGGGACTCATTTTTTGTATCACTCATTATAATAAATAGGGGTTCCATAAATAATACTTAATGCTCATTTAGAATTTATTATAATATAAAATTTAGAAAATGGAAAAGATTGATATCACCAAAAAGAAATTCAACCCCTGATATGCTATGGTTCCTTGTATGCCCATGTCATGACATGAGAAAATGCTGGAAACATAAGTTTTTCCTTTTCTGTCGGGCCACTACAGGAAATCTCACAAGGTTCACTGGCAGAAAGTAATTTTTAAAAGTATTTGTTTAACAAAAATGGGAGTCAATCAACCTTAAGGTATTTTTTAAAATACTGATAGGAAGGGTAGATGCTTAAAGCAGGTTTATCTCTGAAGAGCATTATTAATGTGGCCAGGATTTCATCTCATTGAACAAAAACCCATTCAGAGCTTGAGAAGATAGAATACTCATGATTAACATGGCAGTTGCATGTCCAGCTACCTGGTCCAAACTAGAGAGATTTCTGGAGATTGTAGGTTTTCTTTTCTTCCCCTTAGGGGTTCTCTGACCCTTGAAAGATTCCATAGCTTTTACACAAAGCAAAACATCACCATTGACTTATGCGCGGAAAGGGATTTCAGGACCTCGGACAGTACTGCTTGAAACCCAAACCTAAAGGAGGGGCAATCTGGTTAGGTTTTCCCTAATGAAGCTCCCTCCCTCTAACTTCATAATAGTGGCCCCCTGTTAATCCTCACCTATGGCCTGATGGCACACTCTTTTTAGTTATAAAGATGGCTGGCCCCTCCTGAGTCCAGATGAAGCCTGTCATGTACTCAGACTAATAGAAACTAACAACTAACATCCTTCCTCTAGACGGACGACTGAAGACTTGGGTGTACGGCGTGGCGGCGGGGGCTTTTGTGTTACTCATCTTTGTTGTGTCTATGATCTATCTAGCCTGGTGAGTGTCTGAATCTCCTGCCCTCTCAGTGAATGGAAAAATCTTTCTCTTCTGGAGTGGGGGGAGCATGGGAGCTGGCCGGGAAACAGACTCAACCCAAGATTACTCAGTTATTTAATGCTTACTTGGCAGTGGCTATGAGTAATGAAAAGGTTCATAATTGTGACTTCTACATACATTTCAAAATGTCCTTGACTCATGTTGAAGGTTTACATGTGAACTCTCTATGACCTATGATAATCAAAATAAAAACAGTGGGCACTTAGGGAACTTTTAAACATTGTCAAGGGGCCCTAGAGCATCCAGAGGAGATGAACATTATTAACCCCATTTTACAGATTAGGAAACTGAGGCTCAGGGATGTTAAATGGCTTGTCCATAGGCACAGTGGTAAGAAATATTGGAGGCAGAATTTGAAACCAGTTCTTCTTGGCTTGATCTACTCATTAAACTGTCTCCTGAATTCTCTTGTTGCATTTCTCTATTTGGTTTATAAGGCAGTGGATTCAAAGGCTCTCTTCAGCTGCAAAATTAGAAATATATGCTAGATTCCAAGCCAAAGCATCATAGTCTTCGAGTAGAAAGTGCATTTGTAATCCTTGAATCCAATCCATTGGCCAGCAGGAAACCTCTATGACATTCCCAACAAGAGGTCATTCAACCTTTGTTTAAGAGTTTTGGGGGAAAGAAAATCTCCCAGGGAAACCTGTTCTCTTTGGAGATGTCTCTAATAGGGAAGTTTTCTTTGCATCAAACTTTTCCTTACAGATAATCAAAAGATCTGACTTCAAATTCTGGCTGTGCCACTTTCTATTTCTGTGACATTGACCAAGTCACTTCTCTCTCAGTCTCAGTTTATCCATGTGTAAAATGAAAATCTTGACCCAAATGCTCTGGAAAAGGTACCTGTGGTTCAGTATGTATCCATAATTCCACCCTTTGGAGTTGGTCATGAAGTTGGAATGGAAATATTGGGTTTACATCATATGGGAAGGAAGAATCTGATTCCAGAGCTGCTCAAGCCACTTTTATGAATGTAGAAGGGCACACAAGGGGGTTGTGAATAATAAGGGGGGAGAGAAAGACTACTCTCCCCATCAGAAGAAAAGAATATCTTTTTGTTATCTTTTTTAATTGTCTGGGGAGCCGTCACAGTTAGACCAAAGGTTCTGTTTCAGTAAATAGCTATATGTAGTAGACAGACTATTGGACTGAGAAGCACTGCCTGTCCCCTGAACTTATGTTTTTGGTAATTGGCTGATCAGATTTCTCCTAAAGTGTTTTCATTTTTCTGCCTTGTTCTAGCAAAAAGCCAAAGAAACCCCAGAGAAGACAGAACAATCGTCTGAAACCTTTGACCTTGGCTTATGATGGTGATGCAGATATGTGAAGTTTCATTGCAAGTGACGCTGACCAGCTTCTGCCTCCTGCCTTTAAAATAGGTATCCAGAGGTCCTGAGAGTGTTCAACTTGTGTGTGGATAAACATGCATTTTGAGCTTTTCTTGAAAATGCATCCAAGAACAGAAGAGTAGAATTCTCATTGCCGGTGGGAACGCTTGCGATGTTAGTATTTAAAACAAAACTATCCACGTGGATAATTCTGGCAGATGGGCTAATTGAACAAAACAGATTCTGAGTGATTTCTGTCATCTTTTTCTGCAAAAACTGCCACCTGGGTCCTGTTGTCAGGATGGCCCCTGATGCCAAGCTTGATCTTCAGCGTTAATCAACCTATTGTAACCTGTTAGCATGAAGAGTTTCTACCAAGCACTCTACCACATGCTATATTTGAGAATAAGAACCTGTATAGCAACTCTGTTGAATCATTCTATTATTCTGTTAGATCCTTTGTAACAAGCCACTCAATGCTGGCAAAGTGTAAACTATAAACAGAGTGGATCAACCTATTGAGAAAGCCAAACAACTTGGCAGTTCATGGCAATATTTGTTGGCCCTCATTTCAGGAGGTAGAGACTCAGTTTGAAGACTTCAGTCTTGTCCTGCTCCCAAGTGTCTGTGCCAGCCAGCCATGCACATTCAGGTGTCTGAAAAGATGGTGTCTTCAAAGTTCGCTTTTTTGAATGACTCATTTCTGGAAAATGGATTCTCTTCAGTTGACACAATAGGTTTCTACTTTTGCCAACTCCTGCACTTACTGCCTGCATATATTCTCTCTCTCTCCCTCCCTCCCTCCCTCCCTCCCTCCCTCCCTCTCTCTCTTTCTCTTGGAAGGCACATTTTTGCACTATATTAGTGCAGCATGATATGCACTGGATGAGGCTCTGTCAAAATGGCCTCTTTTCATAAGGGATGATGGCGCCTGGAGCTAGGAGCATCACAGAGACATTAGCCAGGGAGCTAATGCACCCTGAAGAGAGTGGAACTCCTTTGGGGCAGCAACAAGGTGGAGCTAGCACACCCAACTCAAATCCATAGAGATCAACCTCATCCTGGTGACCATTCAACAATTAAGAACATAATGGGGATTTCGATGTCGACTTTCCCCAGCTTACCTCTGCAGATGGAGTTCCCTTTGGCTGCTTTCTAAGTGTATGTTGAAGGCTCTTTAAGACTCGATTTTTTTATATTGTTATCTTTGTTTAAAAAAAAAGAAAAAGAAAAGAAAAAGTGGCAGCCCTCTTCATTTTGAATGAGCTGGAATCTGAAGGAACATTTGCATCATTTTCTGAACTAAAAGATTTGGAATTACTTGGTGATTTTCATTCTTCAGTTTCTCTTCTCTGACATTTGGCTGCTGGAGGCCTCAATGTCTCATCTTTTATCCTTTTTGGTCCCATTTAAAGGGTGCTTTCATCATAGTGACCCAGATAACGCTTCCATAAAAGCAGATGCTGCATATTCACTCTGTTCAGGGCCTCGGTAACTAGCCAGATGATTGGGTTTTTCCAGCTGGTTTTCCTGAGTGCACCCCTCCCCATGCTCCTTTTCTTCTTGCCCCTACTCGACCATCTCTCTTCTACAATGTGCTCGTGAAATGTTTGCCTCCTTAAGCAACAAGTGATCATTCCCTCTTCCATCATTCCATGCTCCGTTCTGACTCATAACTGACTGGGCAATGCACAAAGGTAGAGCTTGGTGGGACTGACCATCTCCGGGCTGGGGGAAGGGAGGCAGTGTTTGAGGGGACACTTATGTAATGGTACCACTCAAAACATGGATCCACTAATTTTGGCTAATAAGTCAGTTCTTTTGTGAACAACAAGCCAATCCATTCCATCCTCAAGAAAACCACACAACATGGTGCAGGATGAGTGGGTGCTCTGGAGAGCGAGGTATTTCCATTTCTTAAAGTTGATCTCCCCCTAGTGTACATTCAGAGTATTTGACAAAGACTGAGACCGAGCCTGTCATTAGCCAGGTAGGGACATGTTCCCTTGTCTCTCCAGTAAAATAACCTCTACTTCTATCAACAAATGTTATCAATAGAATATGTTAATTACTTATTTTATTCTCACTCTATCAGTCACTTTAAGGGCTTATGAAACTCTTTTTTTTTTGATAGGTGTATTTTATTTCTCAGAAGAAAAGGTGAAAAAAGCTAAGAACAGAAATCCACTTACCAGCTTTATTTATCAGAAAGGCAGGCAAAAATAAATAAAGTGCTGTTATTACTCCAAAGCAGTGATCCTAAAAGTGCACTCTGAGAGGCTTCCAAAATGATGTTTGGTTTGGACTCTGACAGTTTTAAAACAGTTTCATTTTTCCACAATACACCAAGGGCAATCAGTAGTTCTGGTGAACTGAACACTAATAATAATAGTAATAGTAGCTGTCATTGATATCGCACTTTAAAGGTTTGCAGGACTCTCAGCTCATTGGAGCCTCACAACAATCCTGTAAAGTAAACACTAGCATTATTCCCATGTGATAGATAAGGAAACAGGCTCTAAGAGTAAAAATCACTTGCACAGAGTCAAATAACTGATAAGACTAGAAGGCAGAAGTGGAGCCTGGGTTTTCTAGTCTCCAAGTCTAATGCTCTCTATTATGCCGCAGTTCTTGATCCTATGCCTGGTGATTGGTAGGGAAATTGATAAGGTGGTTGGTAAGGAAAATTCTGTGATTTACACTGTCTGAATATATCACTCTTACTACTTTCTACTCTGTAAAATTGACAGGGTTTTTGTTCTTAAATTATCTTATTTAATAATTCCTGCCCATAAGGTTTATAAAAATTGGTCCAGATATGTCTTCTTTTTCCTCAAAACTCTGGCTTTGATAAAAATGGATATGGCTTACAAACTTTTTAATATTTTTAAAATGTCTGCCTGTAGCCTTTTCCCCTCCTTTCAAAATAATCATCATCGTGGAAGTGTGTGCCCTCTCTATGGACCAATATCATATGTATGTAGCACCATTTTAAAAAATCATTGGAATCTTGTAAAAAAAAAAGCACCGGCACTAAAGATGATAAATGAGTCTTTCTTTGGTAACTCAGAAGGCTTTTTAAAATCATACAGAGCCTTAGGAGATCCTGCCACCAAACTTTGCTCTGAGAATCTGATTAAATTACAAACTCGAATGCACCATAGCAAGTCTAAAGTGCCATCAAAAGTTTACAGTAGAAAGGCGAATTCCCTTTGTCTAGGGCTGGGGCTAAGCATGAGTTTGACCTAACTGACCTGGGAAGAGTTTTCATTTTTTGACAACATAGTCTTGTTCCTAGATGGGAACTTCCATTTGGTTGTTTCTTAACAGAGGAGAATGTGACCTAGATTTTGGCTTAGTTGGATCTTGAACAAGTGGAAGTTTGCCAAACTCTTATTTAGAAGAGATCCTCTCTGTGCTCTTATTTAGAAGAGATCCTCTCTGTGTTTGGGGCCTGAGTTTATTCATGAAGTGCTCCATCCAAGTGTTTCATCTGAGGCTACCTCCTGGTTCACCTCCATTTGGTGATTTGGGATGAGGAGGAAAGAAAGAATGGGAAAAGGGGAGTTCTGCTAGAGGGTCCCAAGGACCTTGAAGGATAACCACTAGGCAGATACATAAAATTTTAATATAATTTTAAAATTAAACCCCAACAGAATATTCTAAGGACTTGTTGAATGGTTTCAAGACAAACACTCTATTAAGAGGGTTTAAGTGTACGAGTAAATCTCCAGTAATTTGTACATTGATAACCAATCTGGGATAATGTCTGTTTAGCAGATTCAGGCTCCTCCTTCCAAATTCTGAGTCCCTAAGGCCAGTTCAATGTAGGCTTTATTCTGTAAGTGAAGTGTCAATATCCTGCTATTCCCTTCTAACAAAGCACAAGAATAAGACATATGCTGGGATGTGAAAATTGTTGGGACTTTGGGATTATGTTTGACCATTAAAATGGGAAATTGGTGGCTCAGTAGGACCTTCAAATTTTATTTTTCATTATTACAAGGGGTTTGGAAATGTGCAAGTAAGATCATTGTGTTCTGTTTTTGCACTCGTATCTTGGGCAGTGGGGTCTCTATGGGATAACTTGGGACTTGGATCAGTTCTTTTAGGTCCCAACTGGGAAGACAAGCAAAAAACAAGATCCAGGGGTTCCATTTTAGCCATTTCCCCCATATCCTTAGTTTTTTTGCAACAACTCTATCTACTCCCCCCCCCCCACCTTCTTCTCCCAATCATATCAGGTTGTGATTTTGAGATAACCCTCATTTTCCAATTTACTCTTCACCCCTTTCCCTAGAACAAGCATAACCTGGGTTCTAGTCCCATCTCTAATGCTATTTATCTGTATGACTTTGGGAAGGTCATTTAATATTCCTGAGCCTCAGTTTCCTCCTCTGTCAAATGAGATTAAATGGTCTCTTCATTTCCTTCCAGCTCAGTATCTATACACCTATGAGCCTCAAGCAAGGATAGCAAGAAAGAGAATTTGACAAGATCAGATGGTTGGAAGGAAAGGAGACAGAAACAGAGACAGAGAAACAGATGGACAGAGACAGAGAGATAGGTGGACAGACAGATGGATGGACACACATATACACCGAGATGGAGAAACAGAGAGAAACAGACTGAGACTGTGTGTGTCAGGATGACTGAACTCCACTCTTTCCATCCTATCTTGGTCATAAGCTCCTCCATCTACCACTCTCCCCTATGTTACAAAAAGTAAATCCATCACCACAAAAGGCACCATGCACTAGGGCTACCAAGCACCTGAACCCCTCTGTAAAGACACTGAACCCAAGGTGATTTGGAGAGACTTTTAGAATGGCTCAGCCATGTGCAACTGAAAGCTACAAATGGGTATAGCAACTCTGCATAATGTCTGGGGGTGCTTCAAGTCCAGCCCCAGAGGTTCTGGAATTAAAGTCTATATTCCATGAATTCCCAGATTTACTTCTGGGGCCAGCCCTTCCCTAGCTCCTGAGCTCAAGATTTTTGATCCTTAAGAGAGAGGGTCTGGGGAGGCTGACTACCAATGATCAACCCCCTCTCTACCATTTAGAAAACCACTCATCTATGATTTCCATGCTGTATTTTGTAATTCCTTCTCAAATCCCTGGTTTCTCAGCATCTTTCTCTGCCGAGCCCACCACTCACTACTTTTCAATAAACTATTCTAACAAAGAAGTGATGTGACCCTTATCCCTCCCATTCTGTGGCCCCCTCAGTCATCAGAAGTGACCCATCGAATCTAGGGCTAATCCCATGTAAAATAGGCCTTGATCAAAAACCGCTGAATTCTTTGTAAATTTTGATCCCGGAGACCTCATTTTGCCTAATTAAATTTACTTGAATATTTATTTTGTAGATGGAGGCAGCTGTCTAAGACTCTTTGTCAATGTTGATTTACACATGTGTGATCCCATTCTTTTTTTTTTTTTTATAATGTGTCTATCCTTTTTTTAATGCACAAAACATTTCTGTCCCGCGGCTGTGGTTTGCTCGGTGTGTCTTGTCCCTAAGCTTTATTCAGGTATTCAGAAGGCATGTGAAGATGTACAAGGCATCTTTACATTTTCATATGGGTAATTTGTAAATAACTGTATTTGTTGACAAATAGAAACACGGAAACCATTTTCATTAACATTATCTTGGTGTCTGTGTTTCATTCCGGGAAACCGGGAATAGGAGTCCAGAGGGAAATCCATGGTCAAACCCCTGCCATGCGCTGCCATGTTTTCTGCTTTCTTCCTCCAGCTTCCACATTCAAAGGTGAAAAAGATCTGGCCAGAAGCCCACAAGACTCCCCTCAGCCAGGGCAGCTAGTCTCCCCCCCGACTTCAACCCTCCAGGTACAGGGAAGGAGCAGCATGAGTAGCCAAAGTCTCTCTCTCCTGCTTCCATGAGCCTCGCATAATTAGCCTCTCTTCCAGGATACCCAAATGGCCCATTCGACAGAATGACTGGGGTGGGGGAAGAGTGATTCAGATGTCGTTTCTGTCCATGAGCCAATAGCTCCCACACACCTCTCAGTATTTCCTTCCTAGACACCGATTCTCCCTGCCCCTCTCCCTGCTCTCCAATTGGCACCTTCTCAGTGTCCATTGCATCTACAAGACCTTGGTGTATGCCGTGCCCATGGGGCACAATGTGGTCACAACAATCATGGCTGCCATCAGCACAGCTTTCAGGTTTGTCAGAGACTTCACTTGCTCATCCACAGCCCTGGAGGTCAGTGGCCCAGCCACTGTATGGCAAAGGAAACGAAAACTCAAGTGAGAGAGTTTGCCCAGAAGCACGCTTTGAACTAGAGCCTCCACAGTCCTCTCTCCTCATTTTACAGATGGGAAAATGATCCCGAGGAATGACAAGTGACTTGCCCATGTCACACAGCCAGGAAGTGTCTGCACAGGATGTGAACCAGGGTTCTCATAAGTCCCCATCACCCTCCTCCCCCCCCAAACTGGGCTGGAGCACATTGGACAGCTCCCATTTTTCAGAAATGTTTCTTTATATCAAGCTCAAATGTGTCTCTGCCCTTCCTGCAAGACCCTTGCTTGTAGTTCTGGCCTCTGGGCCAAGCAGAATAAGCCAATTCTTCTTTCACGTGACAACTTTGGAATCAGTTGAACAAGCTCTTGCATTCCCCGAGTTTCCTCCTCTCTGAGCTAACTGCAACCAGCTCCTTTGCCCCATGAATCCATGGCCCCTCACTGCCCTGTGTACCTTCCTCTGCAGCCTGATTCAGTTTGCAGGTTGGCGATCACATTAAAAGTGTCTCCTGCACACAAAAAGCCAGACGTCCAAAAGTGCAGTGAACGCCGGCTCTGCCCTCAGGAAGCTCAAAGTCCAGGAAGGGGAGGAAAGAGCAATGAAACGTGCAACCAACGATATACAAGCAAGGGTTAATTCCAGGGGCTCAATCAGAGCCCCCATTAACAGTCAGGAGGACAGGGAAAGTCTTCCTGTGGAAGGAGGCCCTCAATCGGAGTCCTGGAGGAGCCCAGTGAAGTGGGAAAAGGTTCCCGGTGTGGGTGGCTGCCAAGTAAAGGAACGGACCCGGGAAGTGCTGGGTGAGGGAGACGGCAGGAAGGTCAGGAGCTGGTCCTAGAGCGTGGGGAAGGGAGTAAGATGAGAATTCTGAGGAGGGGGACAAAGGGAGTGATGACGGGCTTTGATCTTACACTTGGGGAGACGGTGTCAGGAAGCCACTGAAGTCTATGGAAGGGGAGGGATGTCTCAGTCAGACTGGTGCTTTAAGGTCACTTTGGGAGCTGAGCGGGGAAGGGACTGGGGTGGGGACAGACGGTAAGTGACTGAAGCCAGATCTGAACTCAGGAAAACGAGTCTCTGACTGGCAATGCTCTATCCATTATGGCGCCACCTAGCGGCCCCTTCATTAATTACTTACTATTCTTTCAGCTGAGTCCTTCCTAGCTGGCTGAGCTGTGGCTCTGCGCCATCTTGTGTCCAAAACTAAGAACTGCATCTTCCCAAACTGGATGAGACAATTTCAAAACCATTTCCAAAGGCTTGCTCTGTACGAGGTCCTGTGTGGGACCCTGGAGATACAAAGCGGACTGAAGAAATAGGCTCTGACCTCATGGAAATGACATTCTCCTGGAGAGGTAAAAATGGACACCACTGAATAAAGATGAAGTGTGTTCAAAATATGGTCTTGTCATTTGTCAATCCATCAGCGCGCAGTTAGGGTTAGGGTTAGAGTCGGGAGGCGAATTTAGGGTTAGGGTTAGAGTCGGGAGTCGGGAGGCGCATTTAGGGTTAGGTTAGAGTCGGGAGGCGCATTTAGGGTTATCTGTTATGTGCTACTGTTAATGCTGGGATACAGATGTGAAAGAGAAATAGAGTTCCTGGCCTTGAGAAGTTTACAATATGAGGAGGGAAAACCATACAAAAGACTGGAGAGGAGGAATGGAGAAAGTCCCTGGAGTTGGGGCATGATGGAGAAGTCCAGAGGCCAGCAAGGCTATACCAGTCATACTGATGCAGGGAACGTCCACTGTAGAAGCTCCCTCCCCCAGTACAGACTGACACCTGTCCCACCATATTGTTGAAAGCACCAGAGATCACGTCAGAAAAGAGGCTTAAGCAAGCTCCCCCTGACTCTTGGGCACTCGCCGCCCTCTGCCTCTGCCAAAAAAGGCACAAATAGAATAAATGCAAAGTCCCATCAAGAGACGGGAAGCACTAACAACTGGGGATATGAGGAAGAGCCTTCTAGAGGATGTGGCGGCTGAGCTGGCTTTAAAGAAAGCTAGGAAGTCTATAAGATAAAAATGTGAGCTGACTGTTTTCTGGGCATAATGGGGAACAGTTCCACAAAGGAGATGGGAGATGGGAGATGACCTATGTGTGAGAAACATCAACGGGGCCAGGGACACCAGACAGGAGAACTCCTGAGTGGGAGTCATTGGTAACAGTTCTAGAAAGGTCAGCTGGAGGCTGATCGGGAAGGGCATAAGCTGCTAAATAGAGGAGTCTGTATTTGTATTCCAGTGGCACTGGAACTGATTAAAGAGGAGAAAGGCTGATCACAGCACAGAAAAGCATGTTGGCAGCTATAGCGAAAATGGATTGAAGAAGGGAGAAATGAGGCAGAGGCCATCACAAGACTCTAATCATTCTCAAATTTATTTATTTATCCCTAACTTCTCTACTGACCTATAATTCTACAACTCCACCTACCCACTGGCCATTTCAACTCGGATACTCCATAGATATCTAAAGCTCCACCTTTCCACAACTGAATTCATTATGAATCCTTCAAACCCTCTCCTCTTCTTAACTCCCCTGTGACCATCCAGTACCACCATCCTCTAAGTCCCAACTTCTTAAATTTGTTTTGCAAACGTATATGGGGTCTTGTAACTGAATGTGGGGGAGGCAAAACAATGATTTACAATCTAAGTAAGTGTTTGATTTGTGCACCAATTTCAAATATCTATACCCAGGATCACTTGGGCAAAAAGTTTTGTATGAGAAAAGCTTAAGAAATCCTACTCTAAGTCACCCAAGCTTGAAACCTAGAGTCATCCTCAATTCTTCTCTCCCTGACCACTCCTCCATATTTAATGCATTACCAAGGCCTGTCAATGTGGCCTTCTTATGTCTCTCAAAATACCCTCTTCTCCCCTTCAAGAGTACTCCCACCTTGGTGCAAGCCATCATCTCATACCTGGCCTTTTGCAATAGCTACTAGTAGGTCTCCCTGCCCCAAGTGTCCTCCTCCAGTACATCCTCTATCTGGCTATCAAGGTGATTTTCCAAAGTTGCAGATCTGACCGTCATCCCCCATTCAATAAACTCCAGTGGCTTCTTATCACTTCCAAGCTCAAATACAAAATTCCTATTTTGGCATTCAAAACCCTATTCATATATGTGTTGCCTCCCCACATTAAAATACGAGTTCCTTGAGGACAGGGAATGTTGTTACCTTCTCTTTGTATCCCTGTACTTAACATATCCTGGAGCAGAAGGAACATTTCAAGGTTATTACAGTTCATGATTGAAGAGGCCAAAATGACATCACCACGCTGGAGTCAAAGTTCAGTGTGTCCATCTGTAGCTGATCTGATCAATATGAGCTAGGAAGATTCTGCCATAGGTCAGCCACAAATACTCCACGTGAACATTTGGGATGGAAATATCTCCCAAACGGCACGAATCGCATTGCTTTTTAGCTACTGCAATTCTGCTTTATTTATAAAGCACAGTGCCTTCTAAGGCACACTATGCTGGGCAGTCCTGTCAGTGTCTCCTATGACTCACAATTAACTCCAAAGTTCTTCAGAGAAATCTTGAGTGTCCTTGTATAGCTTCTTCTGACCTCCAAGCGGGGTTGCCTGTGTGAATCTTCTGTAAGAGTCTCTCAGGTAAATCTAAGTTTGGCATTCAACCAATATGGCCAGCCCAACAGAGCTGCTTCATCTCTGCAACACAGATTGACTGTGGGACTGTGGGGCACTGTGAAGTGTCTACTTCAGCTCAAAAAAGGGCCTCAGGGTCTGGGAGCTTATTCTGCCAGGTGAGCTTCAGAATTTTCCTAAGGCCGTTCAAATGGAAGTGACTCGGTTTCCTCCCACAATTTCCTTCAGAACCTCCCAACTAACTGAGCTAGCTCATCTTCATCATCTAGCTGTCCAACCCTGAAATGTATATTTCTATTTTTTTAATAGTCTTTTATTTACAGGTTATATGTATGGGTAACTTTACAGCATTGACAATTGCCAAACCTCTTGTTCCAATTTTTCCCCTCCTTCCCCCCACCCCCTCCCCCAGATGGCAGGATGACCAGTAGATGTTAAATATATTAAAATATAAATTAGATACACAATAAGTATACATGACCAAGCATTGTTTTGCTGCACAAAAAGAATAGGACTCTGAAATATTGTACAATTAGCTTGTGAAGGAAATCCAAAATGCAGGTGGGCAAAAATAGAGGGATTGGGAATTCAATGTAATGGTTTTTAGTCATCTCCCAGAGTTCTTTCTCTGGGCATAGCTGGTTCAGTTCATTCCTGCTCCATTGGAACTGATTTGGTTGATCTCATTGCTGAGGATGGCCAGGTCCATCAGAATTGGTCATCGTATAGTATTGTTGTTGAAGTATATAATGATCTCCTGGTCCTGCTCATTTCGCTCAGCATTAGTTCGTGTAAGTCTCTCCAGGCCTTTCTGAAATCATCCTGTTGGTCATTTCTTACCGAACAATAATATTCCATAATATTCATATACCACAATTTATTCAGCCATTCTCCATTTGATGGGCATCCACTCAGTTTCCAGTTTCTGGCCACTACAAAGAGGGGAAAATGTATATTTCTAAAGTAAGAGCACTTATCCACAGCATTCAATATTTTTCCATTTGCTATAACCAATGGCTCCTTGGCTGGATGGTGCTCGTAGTGGAGAATCTCTGTTTTCTTGATGTTGATTAAGCCAAATTTAGCACAAGCAGCAGAGAGTCAGACTCGCACTTTGCTGTATCTCAGCATCGATGCACAATCATCTGTGAAGAAAAAGGCATTCACCTTGCACCAACTTTTACTGCACTTTAGTCTTGGCTTGTAGCCTTTTCAAGTTAATTTACCAAACATCATGCTCAAAAAGCATGGGAGTAAGCACACAGCCCTGCTTTACTCAACTGGTGGTTAGGAAAATAGGAGAACATCATCCATTATCCCAAACCTAGGAAACGAATCATCATGGAAGGCCATACATGAAGTTCTCCAGGCATTTACTAAATGACAGTTGAATCTCCTTGTCAAGGCTCATTACTGGACCCTGAAATCTGGAGCCACAATGCTCTTAAAGCTCACCTAGTGAACTTTTGAGCTGAGCTCTGGTGCCCAGCTTCTTGATCTGTGGTTTGCAACCCCCTTTGGTTCTCATAACAATGTGAGGGTTGTGAAATTATGATTTAGTATCAGTAAATGTTTGATTTGTACACCTCTTGTATATGCCCCTATGCTGGACAAAAAGGGGTTGCAAGTGCAAAAAGTTTAAGAAGCCCTGCTCTGACAGAAAGAAAAGCCCCTGAATAAAAGCCCAAACACAGAGTGTGGATGCTTTTGCAGAGTACCCAGGGATTCTCCCTACAATCCTGTGATGTTACTGATATCCCTGAGTCAAAGAGCCAAAGGCCATTGTTCCTGTCTGGCATCACACCCTTAATAAGTTGTGAGTGTAAGATTCCAATCCATGTCTATTTTAACTCAATAAGCCTTTATTAATCACCTCCATACACACCAGGAACTGCGTTAAGCATTGGGATTCAAAGACAGAAGAGAGTCTCGTTTCTCAGAAGCTCACTATCTAAGAGCTCTATAACAACAGACAGTGAGCAGAATAAATGGGAATTAATGGAGAGAAAGTACTAGATTTAAAAGAAATCAGAAAAGGCATCTCCCAAGTGATTTTGGCTGGGACTTGAAGGAAGTCAGGGAACCAAGCAATTGAGGAAGGAAAGTGTCCATACATGAGGAACATCCAGAAACTGAGAAATGGAGGGTCTTGTCCAAGGACCAACCAGGAGGACAAGAGTACTGGGTCAAAAGGCATAGAGGAGGCTGTGAATGCACATGCTTGTCTCCTTACCCACTTGCCTTACTGCCGCCTGAGCTTTGGGCTCTGTAGAAAAAGCCCCAGAAGGGGTCCCACAATCTCCGAGAAACCCTGAGTTCCAGTCAGAGATATTAAAGCGTGACAAGTTTAATTAACGCAGCTACGAAGACCACCGGCTCTAGTCTCTCACCAGGAATCTCCTCATCGGCTCAGCCTCCTGAGATCGAGAATATGCCCTGAAACCTTGCAGAGCTCCTTCCTGTCCCTGATTTGCCCAAATTAACCATTGCCCCAAAGTAGGGGGGCACTACAGTTCTCTTCCTGTTTTTTCTTCACCCAGGCCTTCGTTGGAAATGTCAGGCTCCTGCTTTCTGGTGATAGAAGAAACTGAAAAGGTATTTCCACAAAATAGTGCTTTAGGGGAACCGCCTCGAATAATTCAGAGAAGGATGTAGGGGGCCAGAACCAAGTATTAAAATTAAATTGTTCAAATTTAATCATCTTTAATTTAATTTTTAAATTAAACTTTTAAATTTTTTTCGTTTTTGTAATTTAATTATTTAAAAATACATTGCGAATATTGTCCTCACAGGTTCTTCCCCACTGAGCCACAAAGGGAGCTGCCTCCATCTGCAGGGAGAGTGGGCACAACATGTCCCGTAATGCGTGTTTAGCCCGGCAGGCACAACTAGGCCTGGGCCCTACGGGCAAGGATGGCACCTGAGGCTGAGAGCTTTAGGAAAGGAGGGCACGAACGGAATGGGAACACGGGCCTCAACAGCAGGGGCGCCTCAAACGGAAAGGGCTTCCCAGGATGCACCGTCGCCGGCTTCCACAAAGCCTGGGACACCCAGGCAGACGAAGACCAAAGGCCCGGACTTAGTTCACGGCCGGCCCCGGGAGGAGAGGCGATTAACGCGGGACAGAGAAGGATCTACTTGCTATGGGGGCTGCTGCACAGGCAGCTGGGTCCCCCCAAATAAGCAGCAACTCAGTCACATCCGGGGGAAACCACGGGATGGGTCCCAGGGAGGCTGGACAAGCCGGGAGGAGGAACGGGCCGCAGGAGCTGCCGGCTTCGGAGCGGCGGCCAAGCCAAGCGGGCAACGCCCGACCTCGCTCCCGCCCCAGTGCCCGGGGGCAAAGGCCGCAGCCAGAGCCACTCCCCCGGAGCATCCGCTCAGCTACCGCCGCTTCCGTGGGCGGGCGCGCTCAGCCCGGCCAAGCTGCGGGTACAGCGGCCGCCAGGCCGGACCCCCAGAAGGAAAGGCCCCTAACGAAAGGGAGCAGGCTCTGGAGGCAGGTCCCGTTCCCAAAGGGACAGAGACGGGATTGGAGAAGCAGGGGTCACGTTACCTAAAGGGACAGACAGGATTGGACAAGGTCACGTTACCTAAAGGGCCAGAGACGGGATTGGACAAGGTCACGTTACCTAAAGGGCCAGAGACGGGATTGGACAAACAGGAGGTCACGTTACCTAAAGGGACAGACAGGATTGGACAAGGTCACGTTACCTAAAGGGCCAGAGACGGGATTGGACAAGGTCACGTAACCTAAAGGGCCAGAGACGGGATTGGACAAACAGGAGGTCACGTTACCTAAAGGGACAGACAGGATTGGACAAGGTCACGTTACCTAAAGGGACAGAGACGGGATTGGACAAGGTCACGTTACCTAAAAGGACAGAGACGGGATTGGACAAGCAGGAGGTCACGTTACTAAACGTACAGAGATGGGATTGGACAAGCAGGAGGTCATGTAACCTAAAGGGATAACGATGGGATTGGACAAGCAGGAAGGTAGGATGCCCTTGAAATTAAAGGCTGGAGGGAAGGGCCTTAGCAGCGTCAACAAAAGCCATCCGGAGCTCAGGCCGTTCAATTAAATCAACATTAATGAAGTGCCAGGAACTGTGCTCGGCTTTGCCTGCGAAACATGAAACAGTCCCTGCCTTCGAGAAGTTTATTTCAGGTGAGGGAAAGTACATTTATGGAAGAAATACGTTCACCCTGGATTCCCCTCAGTAAAGAAAGAAAGCAGTGGCCACACAAGGTCACACCCAGGGGAGCAGGAAGGTTTCCTTGTCCTAGAATCAGAGCTCCTCAAGGATGTTGCGAATTTACAAATGGCTCCCAAAAGGAGAAATGGGTGGATACCCCGATACCCGCCTCCCTTACACAGAGATGGGGGAGGAGGGAGATCCCTGAGGTGGAGCACTCCCAAAAAAGAGAAATGGGTGGATACCCCGCCTCCCTTACACAGAGATGGGGGAGGAGGGAGATCCCTGAGGTGGAGCACTCCCAAAAGGAGAAATGGGTGGATACCCTGCCTCCCTTACACAGAGATGAGGGAGGAGGGAGATCCCTGAGGTGGAGCACTGCATATATTGTCAAACTTTTTCTATGTATTGTTTTTTTTTTCTCTTTTTCTTTGAAAAAAAATCTTTATAGATGGCATTCTGAATAGGATGAGGAAGGAATATGGGGAAATAGGCAATATGAAAAAAGGCATTCACAAAAATTTATCTTTAAAAAATAAGTGAATATTCCCACTGCAGCTATTCCTTAAGACACAACTTTAAGATCCTTCAGCAGCCTGAGCCCCTTCATCTGGAGACTCTTTTATCAATGTCCAGCTCTCCAGCAGGGGTCTGATCAAGACAGAGGGCAGCAAGTCTCTCCCTTGCCTTGTCCTAGACTCTCTCCTACCGTGGGGGCTGCCTGCCTTTTAATCATGTCTAATATGGGGAAACAGAGGCCAGGTAAGAGGTCTGAAAGGTTTAAAGAATACTGTTCCTGATCAACCTAAGAGACTCAACTGGTGGCAACCCTCCAAAGCCTAGAGCCAGCAGCCTTTAAAATAGTCTGAAGTTAAGAGAGTTGTGCATTATGGGAGCGTCAGTACTCACCCCCTTTTCCAGCCTGGAATTCTGGGCTTCCTCTTGGCCGGTGCAGCATCAATGCTTGAAATGCTCGTACACTCACTTCCCACATAGTCCCACTGAAACCTGTGTAAGAAACGATATCTCTTAGCAAGAACTCCCCCGACTCACTGATGAAGGCAGGAAAGACTTATTTTACAATCTTGCAAGAATGGGTATCTGGGTGACCAGATCCACCCTTGGGGCACCAAAGGCAGCATTTTATCTCCTCTCCTTGAGCTCCTAAAGCCCAAGTCCCTCCCCTGGTTCCCCACTAATTGGATGTTACAGAAGTCACACAACATGAATCTCCACCTCCTTATTACAGGGCCAGCCCCCCCCCCCCAAGGAGCTTCCAGTCTAGAAGGGGAAGATCCCTCCAACCTTAATTATTCTCTGATGTCCTTGTGGATTTCAGTTTCCTATTTTAAGTTTCAATGATTTAATTTTCATAACTGTGGAAGCCATTTCTAGCATCCAGCAAGGTTCCAGACTTCCAGCTACTAACGGCACAAAAGGAATTCGAACTCAGGTCCTGACACGAAGCGGGATCCCCTTCCTATTATCCCCACCTAAGTCTCTATCTCCAGCTTTCATTTTTTGTCTGGGCTCTAAACCTGCAAGGTCCACTGCCTCACAAATAGCTTCCCCCCCCCCCCCATTGTCCCACCAGTAGCTTCAACTCAGAATGTTGAAGACCGGAGCCATCATTGTTCTCTTCCCTCCCCTCCCCCGATCTGTTCTCCCAATCTGACTCCCCCTGTCTCCTTGCCTCCATCTTGTTTCCCACAAGCTTCTTGGGAGAAATTCAATGGGTCCTCAGGGAAAGGAAGCTTTTGGTGGGGTTTGAGCCAAGAGGGAATGTAATATGGCAGCAGCAGGAGGTCTGGGGTCACAGAGAGCCAAGTGAAGCAGAAAAAGAGCCTAGCGGGCAGAGTGGCCCCCACAGGGTGATCCCCTCAGCGAGCCTCAGGGCAGCAGCAGCAGCAACATCCACAGGAGCCTTCATCTCCTCCCCTCCCTCTTCTCCCTCCACTCAGCCTCCCAGGTGTGTGTGGGAGGGGTAATGAGTAGTTTCCTACTCATTAAGTGGATTGAAAGTGTGTGGTTTGGTTTAGTTTTCCTTACTTCATTTATATAAAGAATGAGTTTTCCATTGTTTTTCTGGGTGTGGCTACAAATCCCCCCTCAGGTGCCAAGGTGTGCGTGGGGAGGGGGAGAGGAGGGGAGCACTCAGAGAAAGTTTAATTTTCAGAATGTGCACCAGTTCCCAACCTCCCTCCAGGCTGTGGCCCAGGCAGTTCTATTAGATCTGCTGCAGGGCAGAACTGCCCAGGGCCAAGAGAGAGAGACAGAGACATAGAGATACAGAAAGACAGACAGAAAGAGACAGAGAGGAGAGAGAAAAGAAGAGAGAAGGAAGAGAGAACAGAGATAGAGACAGAGGGAGATAGAAAGAGGGAAGGAAGGAGAGAGACAAGGAAGGAGGTGTGACCTCTCCAACACCCCAGGAGGTGTAGGGGGGCCAGGCCATAGGTTTTCCATCCTGCCCATTTCTGGCTGGAAGGTTGGAAAGGAGGAGGACACAGACACTATTATTCCAATGCTCTCCATCTTTCCCTCTTCCTCCAAGACTCAGCTCAAGCTTCATCTTTACGAAAGGACTCCCTTGGTTCCCCCCCCCCCCCCGGCCTCAATGACCTGCCTTATATTTATGGGTTGATATCCCTGTATGTGGGCATATTGTCCTCTCACCACCTCCATTACCCAGAGAGCAAATCCTAACAACCAGGATGAGCTGTTGAGCTTCCTGGAGGAAGTGAGCCTAGAGGGAGGTGATGGGAGAGCAGGATGACATCTTCTCTGAGGGCTGCCTCAGTTTCCTCTCTCCCTCCTTGCCCAGGCACACACACACACACGGATGCATACACATGCACAC
The DNA here is from genome assembly GCF_902635505.1 of Sarcophilus harrisii. NCBI lineage: Eukaryota > Metazoa > Chordata > Mammalia > Dasyuromorphia > Dasyuridae > Sarcophilus > Sarcophilus harrisii. Next base: position 284,054,429 of record NC_045430.1, read on the forward strand.
AGATGCAGATACATACAGACATACAAGCACCAGAATGTGCACACACACGCACACCCTTGCACATGGGCCCTGAGGCTCTGCAATGACTCCCACCCACGTACTGTACAGTTTCATTTAAAGAGAACATCACCAATTTCCATCTTGTCTGCCCGGGTCAGGCCCAGCATATTGGCTAGAGGCAGGTCAGCAAGCCCCAGGTGTTCCCCCAGGACCCCTGGAAGCCCTCTCTTCCCAATGCCCCACCTTCTCCCCTGGTCCCCACAGAGGTCCCTCCCATCCCCAGAGGGGAACCGAAGAATCCTGGGAGGCGTTTCCCCTGGAGTTCTGAAGAGCTAGGCACTTGCTTTATCTCTTTCCCACAGATAGTCCCAGGGATCAAGCATCTTCTCCCTGCTGTCCCTTAGAAAGAATGGGAGCCCCCAAAGAGCCCTGAGGAGGCCCTGGCTGGCAAATTGAGAGTGTCATGCTCAGGCACCGATGGCTACATAATACAGGGAAGAATTGCTGCTAGGAAGCACCGCTTATCTGCTCCGGAAAGGAGGGGAACGACAGGGGGGAGACTTATTTTTTGGCATTTCCAACACAGAAGTGGGGGATGGGAAAGGGGAGCTCTTTGGTCAGAGAGGGAGCGCTCAGGCAGTGGGCAGGAACACATCCATGGACGCTGAAAATATTGCCTTGGTCCTCCATTTTGGACACTTTCCCCATGACTGATTAGCTCCTGCTGTAAAAAGTTCACTGGGCTATGCTATCCATTATCACCCTCCATTCTGGCCTCTTGCTGGGAATATAGAAGGCCCCATCTCTGCTCTGGCTCAGGCCGGGCTCTCACGTCCAGTGGAGAGGGTGAGTCAGAAGGAGCTGCCAAGGGTGAAGCCCAATGTGGGAACCCAGGACAGTGGGGAAACGGCTTCCTTGGTGCTCCCAGGGGAGTCTGGCTCGGGGGTGGCTAGGGATCAGATGACTTGCAGGGCTTTGAAGTCTCATGTCCGTGAGAAAAACTAAAGGGACTCGTCTCCTGAGGGCCTGACTCCTGGGGAGCCTTAGCCATGTGACCCAGTCTTTACCCAGTCCCTGCTGAGATGGCAAGCTCTGCTGCTCACGGGGAAGGGGGCGTATTGAACAGGATTTCATCAAATCACTTCATTTCTTCATCCGGTCTGAAGTCCAGAAAAGGCAGCTTTTCATCCACCTATTGCCTGCTTGGAGCTGGCTGGAGGGTCACTGAGAAGAGACCTGGATGAGCCCGCCCCCACATCAATCACACACTTGAACTTTAGCCAATAAGTGACCCCTTTGGCCCTCATTGGGAGCCAGAAAATGGCTGGTTTCATAGCTAACATAACCCACTTTTGAAGACAGTGCTTCTCACACATTACTTCTACCCATTCCAGCCAGTCAGAACTACTTAAAGCCAGCCCCTCGTCTCTTACACAATTCACCTCATGCTCCTAGAACACGTTCTCTCTTTGCCCCTTCCTAGTGGAGGCTTCTTTCCTCTAAGTTTCAGTCCAGGAGGTCCCTCCTTCATGCTCCTTCCTCCCTCACTCCCATTCCAAGCTGGCCAGAGATTCTTCCTTTTCAGATCTCCCCGTTACATGATCTATTCTAGAATTCTCAATTTGATATATACATGCTGATCCAAACATTCACCATTTTTTCAAATACCATGATCAACAAATCAATGAACCTTAATCCAACTTTCAGACAATTGAGCTTCCCTCTCAATAACTTTAGCTCTAGCTGTCAAACTAGGTCTTGCCCCCCCTTGCTTTGTTGCCCTGTGCTTTGTGGACTTCTCTGGGAATACCCCAAGCCCCACCTCCTAGCACTCTCCCATATATGCCCATTAGTCTAAAAGCTGCTTGGGAACACAGACTGTATCTTCTTAAAACCCTCAATTTCCAGGACTTAAAACAAGCCTCGTGTATAACAGATGCTCTAATAAATCTTTATTGAATAAATGAATATTCCTCCTACTGTTTGCAAAGTATTGATGTGCTCTTTGCATTCAACAGAATCACAAAACCTCAGGGGGCATCTTGTCCATCCCATGCCCAGAAGGAAATTACTACCATAATGTCACTACACCCACCACCAGTCCATGGCTATTGCAAAAGCCTACTGCTGCCCAAGTGGTCTCAAGCCTTTACTCAGACACCCAAAGGAGAAGGACTTGTCTCCTCCAAGGCATCCAACCCTTATTAAAACCCAGCACAACTTCAAACTGTGCATACCCTTTGATCCAGCAGTGTTGCTACTGGGCTTATATCCCAAAGAGATCATAAAGAAGGGAAAGGGACCCGTATGTGCATGAATGTTTGTGGCAGCCCTCTTTGTAGTGGCTAGAAACTGGAAACTGAGTGGATGCCCATCAGTTGGAGAATGGCTGAATAAATTGTGGTATATGAATATTATGGAATATTATTGTTCTGTAAGAAGTGACCAACAGGATGATTTCAGAAAGGCCTGGGGAGACACGAACTGATGCTGAGTGAAATGAGCAGGACCAGGAGATCATTCTATACTTCAACAACAATACTATATGATGACCAGTTCTGATGGACCTGGCCATCCTCAGCAACGAGATCAACCAAATCATTTCCAATGGAGCAGTAATGAACTGAACCAGCTACACCCAGAGAAAGAACTCTGGGAGATGACTAAAAACCATTACATTGAATTCCCACTCCCTATATTTTTGCCTACCTGCATTTTTTATTTCCTTCACAAGCTAATTGTACAATATTTCAGAGTCTGATTCTATTTGTATAGCAAAATAATGGTTTGGTCATGTAGACTTAATGTGTATCTAATTTATATTTTAATATATTTAACATCTACTGGTCATCCTGCCATCTGGGGGAGGGGGTGGGGAGTAAGAGGTGAAAAATTGGAACAAGAGGTTTGGCAATTGTTAATGCTGTAAAGCTACCCATACATATAACCTGTAAATAAAAGGCCATTAAAAATAAATAAATAAATTTAATTAATTAATTAAAAAAAAACCAACATAAAAAAAAACTCTGGAGTTTGGAGATAGTACAACAATTTGGAAAACAACTTGGAATGATGCAAATAATGTGACTGAGCTCTCTGTACCCTTCAAACCAGAGGGGGGGGTGCAGATTGGGACTTCTGACAAACTCATGGGCACAGGTGAAATGTTCCTGCCAAGGATGGGGCAAACCAGAGAACAGAGCTCGCTTTGGGAATGGCCTCACAGCCCCCAGGGGCAACAAGAACTTGGCTTCTTGCCAGGCTGTGTGACATGTGAGCAAACTGAGTCAGAGACTGGGCATTGGCTTGGCCAAAGCCCCTGGTCAGGGCCTGTCAGAAGTGGCTTCCTGCCTTCTGCTGTCTGTCTGCTCTTCCCCCAACCAGCTCCCCCTCTGCCCCTCTCTCCCTTTGACCTTGTCTCCTCTGTCTCTGTCTTTCTGTATGTTTGTCTCTGTCTGTCTCTCTGTATCTTTCTTTATTCCTGTCTCCCTCTGTCTCTGTGTTTTTCTCTATTTCTGTCTCCCTCTGTCAGTCTCTTTGTCTCTGTTTCTCACTAAATGGGTGCAGCCTCAGTCAGACTGAGACCCTAGCTTAAAAAGGCCAAGGTCCCTCACTGTATCCAGGGCCATCTCCAGTCATCCTAATCTATATGTGGCCACTGGACTCAGATGGCTCTGGAGGTCTCTCCCTCTCCCTGTTTCTGTCTTTGCTTTTCTGGACTTCAGACCAGATGGCTTACTTACTCTGAGAAAGTGAGGCAGGTAACCTTGGCCAGCTTCCATCACTTAAATCCAATTCACTTGCATGTCACAGCATCCCCTCCCTAAGGTCATGGTCCCCTTTGAGAATGAAGGACAAACAACAAGAGTAACAACAACTGCCTCTGTCTTTCTGACTCTCCATCTCTTTATTTCTTTCCCCTTCCTCCCTCTCTCTCTCTCTGTCTCTCCCTCTCCCTCTCTCTGTTTCTGTCTCTGCATGTGTATGTCTCTGTCTCTCTGTCTCTTTATTTCTCTCCCTCTCTCTGTCTCTCCCTCTCCTTCTCTCTGTTTCTGTCTTTGCATGTGTATGGCTCTGTCTCTGTCTCTTTATTTCTCTCCCCTTTTCTCCCTCTCTCTGTCTCTTCCTCTCCCTGTTTCTGTCTTTGCATGGCTCTGTCTCTCTGTCTCTTTATTTCTCTTCCTCTGTGTGTCTCTGTCTTTCACAGACATACAAACACATAAATAATGCAGATTTATGAAAGTGTGGTCCTTTGAGACAAATTTAGCAAACTTCTAGGTGATAAGGAGGAAAGCTAGACACAATAAGATGTGATTATTACCTATAAATTTGCTGAAATGTAAAACAGGACCAACCTTATACATATGCACATGCAGACCTGGATGTACTTACAGATACCACTACACACACACACACACACACACACACACACACACATACACACATACACACTCTGTTCCTGGCTGGGATTTCTGAGGGACTTTGAAGCAGCTCAGAGGCCATATTCTTTGAAGTCGAACAGTCACTAATCCTTGGCTGACTTATCTTGTCCCACAGACCAACTATCCCGGGAGGAAGAGGAGCTCATCCTCAGCACAACAGCCGTCTGGTCTGATGCTCAGAGGTGGAAGGATGTATATTCACTCTTTCATTCATTCAACAGATATCCACTGAGAATATCCCTGGGGAAGGCCCCATGCTGAGGAAACAGAGGCAGAAGAAAGACCTGGTCACTTCACTGCCAGAGCAAGCCGAGAGGAGGGCAGGGAAGAATCAGTCCTTTGGTCAGGCCACCCCAAAAGGGCAAATGCTCAGTGCTTAGATAAGCCCACATTTTACATCTATCACCTGACAGACAGACAGACAGACAGACAAGGACCAGCCATGGCAGGGCACCTGGTCTCCAGAGCTGACAAAGCTCAGTATTATATACCAGGAGAATATAGACGAAGGGACACTGGATGGGGCTCATGTCAGTTCAGATTCCCTTTTTGGCAATGGCTGCATGGGCATAGCAAGGCACTGACCTGGGGCAGCCTGTTCCCTCTTCTGTGAAAGAAGCATCTTGGCACTTCCTTTCCCAGCCTCCCAGTGTGAGGTCCAAAGGGCTCTGGCCATGGGAGTTATCATGTTCTATCATGAGTTAACCTCAATACATACCCATTTAACAAATGTTTCTTGAATATCCACCATGCCTAAGGACTCTCAGTTTGAGGGGAGGAGCTCCACAGGGGCACAAGACACAGTCTCTTTCCTCAAGGTGTTCTTAGCTCAAAGAAAATGCCATTGGGCAAGCTGCAAGAAATGGTATAAGGTACAAGGAAGCTGGAGACAAAAGCTGGAGAGTTGAATACTTAGGTCTGTGACCTTACTGATAGTGAGGTCACACTCCCTCCACTAGTATAGAGCACAGTCAATCCAGGCCGTTGAACTCTGGGGACAAGCTGGAAGAAGTTCAGAAGGCCCCGAGAGGGTGGAGGGCCTCAAGTTCTTGCCTTAGGAGGCTCTTGTGGAAGAAGCAGGCATGGTTTACTTGAAGAAGACTCAAGGGTCCTATGATGGTAGGCTATAAGTTTTCAAAAAGCCATCATATGTTTAGTCCCAGAGAGAAGAACTAGGAGCAGCAGGTGCATGTGACAAAAGCCAGTTAGCCTTGAGATCAGGAAGAACTTCCAAATCCAACAATTTAAAGTGCAATAGATGACTGAGAAGTGATGAGCTCCCTTCTTAGAGGCTCTGGGCAATGGTTAATGTCTATTTGTCAGGAATATCGTAGAGAGGAGTCTTGTGGAGGGGTGGGCTGGGCTAGATCACACAAAGGTCCCTTCCAACTCTGAAAGGGTGTGATCAATCAAACTCTTACCCAAATCCTCCCAAAAATCCTACAGAGAAGACTCATCCAATGTGCTGGAGGCTTCCTCTGGAGCTCTTAGCATCCCATGGGTACCACTGCAGCCCTTCCCAGAACTGCTCTTCTGATCAAAGGTGAGGCTGGCTCCTACATGCAAAGGAGGCAGCCAGGACCACGGACAGAGTTCTGACTTCAGCCTGAGAACCTCAGCTCCTACCTTGAACAAGTTGTTGAAATGTTCTGGTCCTTAGTTTCCTCGTTTTTAGAATTAAGGGTTGGAACTCGAGGTTCTTAATCCACCATCCTGGGAATTTCTAGCCGATCCTCCTAAGCCAGTTTGAACACAAAGTCAGACTATGCTGTTGTCATTTGTGGATCAGTGTACATTTGGGGAGATGACTTAGTAGGATGACAAAGTAAGCAAGCGTCTGAGGTAGACCACTAGACATGATCTTCCTGATGACTCCAAGTCCAAAATACTACTCTCTTGGCAGCTATAGTGGGGAGTGCCATGGGGCACAAAGCACCAAACCTACAGGAAAACCTAAGTTCAAATCCAGCTTTAGAAACTTAGTTGTGTGACCCTGGGCAAGTAATTTAACTTTTATCTGCCTCAGTTCCCAACTGTAAAGTGGATAATATTAGCATCTCACTTTCAGTCTTATGGTGAAGATCAAATGAGATAGTCTACATAAAGTGCTGGCTATAACTACCCACTTTGCCATCCTGTCGCTCCCAAATAATAACTGCCATTCACACGGGGCTTTTAAGATATTACTTCATCTGAATCTAAGAAAGAACGCTTCTCTACTCCTCAGCGGAGTTCTCTATTGGCCAGACTTTTGTCTGCATGAAGAGACTAGACAACTCTAAGTAGAATAAGTGAGGATATGAATGAATCATTGAACAGCAACGGACTTTGGCATCACTTGGGATAGAGTTTGACCAACACTAATTGGATCAGTAGGTTTAAGGTCAAACCCAAGCTAGTTGCTACTTCCCTGTTAGCTCTCAGGAGGTTTTGCTGAGGGACTCCGAGGTCAGGGACAGGAAACTAAGCTTCAGGCAGGGCAGGGTAGGGAGACTGAGGCCCCCAGGTTCTTCAGAAGGACACGGCTAGGGAGCCACTACACAGGAGGGGAAGAGCTGCAGACGGGCTTGGATGCAGTCACTTCCAATTTATTTATTCTTGCCAAGTAGGTGATAAGGTCTGTTGTTTCTGTGCTGCCGAAGTGTTGGGCTTGGGGCCCATCTCCATTCCGAGCCCTTTGAACTCTGAATGCTGCCCCGCAGCAAAGCCCGGGATGATCACTCACACCAACACTTTCACTTAGATACGATTTACTGAAAGATGTCAGGCTAATTAACTCATAGCACGTAAAAAGTAACAAACTTGAACTGTTTTTCTTGACGCCATTAATTAGCAGTTAAAAGGAGTCAGCCCCAAACATCAATATCACTCACACTTCTGGCATCCTAGGGGCAAGAAAGCAAGCCACACAGGAGTGGGGAGGGCCAGGAGAAAAAGGAAACGGGGATGCGGCCGTGATTAACGATCAAAGGGCAGCCTGTGACTCTGGACTTGACCCTCCCAGCAGGAACATCAAGATGGAATCGGTCTCTCTGCCCACTGATGTTGTTGCAGGGCCACAAGCAAGCTCCAGACAAATCCCTTTAATAAACAGAAGGGGAAGCTGCCCTGGACTCCTTGCCATTGCGTTACATTCCACAAGAGGGCAGCCAAGCATCAGCTTTGGGGAGCGGAGCTGCCCACCTTCCAGGGAGCTGTCCAGCACTACCCTGCCTTGGCCAAGAGGGAAGCAGTCTGGGAGACCCAGGCAACGCTGCCTCCTCCTCAGCCAACAACAAAGGGCATCGGGAGAAAGGGCAGAGGCCCCGGTAATAGGCCGCAGAAGCACAGGATCTGCCCCCATTGACTTTGCAGATTTGGGGACTAATTTAGCTAACAGAAGATGACTGAATCCATCCCTATCCCCTGCAGCTAGTTCATATCCATTTAAGCCTTTCTCAGCAACCATTGCTTTCCTAATCCAGTCTGGTCTGGCAGTGGCTGAGGGAGGTCTAAGGAAGAAAAAGGGCCCCCAGCCAGGAGCTCCTAAAGCAGCTTCTCTGGTGCATGCTAAGAAGAGAGTCAGCGCTGCTCTCAGAGGTCAGGTAATTGCTTCAGAGTTCTAGAGTCTCACACCTTGACTGGAACACAGTCTCTCTCCAAATGGATGGAGATGTGTTCCCTTCTGTTAGGAGAGTTCCAAAAGGATGCTGTTGCTCATCAGCAGGATCCTGGATCCACATGCTCCTGAGCATTCATAGGTCAAAGTGAGGATCTCCCATTCTGCTTGCCTACTGAATAATAGTTAATAAAATAATAGCAATAATAACACTAATTTGCATTCACATAGCACTTGCAGGCTGCCAAAGCACTTTACAAATGTTATCATCGTTAATCCTCACAAAAACCTTGGGAAAATGCTCTTTTAATTTAACATCCATTTTATAGTTGAGAAAACTAAGGCAGGAAAATATTGAATGACTTGGCCATGATCACCTAGGTATTAAATGTCTGAGGCCATATTTGAATTTGAGGGTTCCTGACTCCAGTGTTCAGCAGCACAATAGCACCACCAGGTGGAAGGTTTGGGGGGTTGTTTGGTTTTTTTTGGGGGGGGGAGATTGTCTTGCTTTGCAGGGGTACAAGGTAGCTGGAAGAGAAGTTGTTTCTTCTCATTTTCTACTTGGTGACCTTTTTTAAAAAATTCCCTCAAAGTTCAACTTCAGTTATTTCCCCAGGGTGAATTTTCATGCACATACACACATTTGCATTTCTATTTGCATATGTATGCATACATCTAGGATGGAGCCGTATATATCCTCACACTATGTCTATATCTGTATATATTATATATATATATATATATATATATATATAGTGTGTGTGTGTGTGTGTATGTAGTATGTATGAACATATGCAAAGACTGAAAACATAACCAAGATAGAACCCCAGGGAAGAAGTCATCACACAATCCCCCACTTGTTCCAAGCAGGGGACTTTCCCTCCCATCAAACCCTGGCTAAGGTTCAGCCCAAATAGCTGATCAATACGAAGTAATCACGAGATAGGAAATGAGTCTCTGGTCATGTTGTCGGTTCTCCACCTACACCAGAGGAAAGGGGACCAGGACTTGCTGAGGCCCTAGAATGACCTTCCCTCTTCTTTCATCTTTCCCCCATCCTCTGAGGACAGCAGATCCTGCCATCCTTGACTCTAGGCACACCCTTCTGGCCTTCTTTCCAGGCTTTTGTCAGATGCCCCTCAGTTTCTGGGGAGATGTAGGGGAAGGGAGGTGGAGACTTGTCTGCCTCTGAAGGTGTCAAATGCCCATCGAGACCCAAGCCAGAGCTTGGTGCCCTTGTCTTGGCCTAGAGGAAGCCCAGCTCTGGCCCTGGCTTCTCTGCTACCCACCAGGGGTGAGTGTCTCCACTAGCTCAGTCTCCAAATTCTAAGAAGTTAGTTCTCCTTACTAAGAGCTTTTGTGTCAAGGCAGAACATGTCCAGGTTACAGGCCTGAGTGAGGAGCCCAGAGTTCCTGGCAGGAGACAAATGACTATACTTAACACAGGGAGCAGGAGGAGGGATAACACTGCCCACAGTAAAAGTGTATTTGGTGGAGTCCACACTTACCTATGGCTCCTCGCTCAGGAGGAGGGTCCTCACTTCCCCAGGGCTCCTCACTCAGGAGCAGTGTCCTCACTTCCCCAGAGCTCTTCTCTCAGGAGGAGTGTCCTCACTTCCCCAGGGCTCCTCACTCAGGAGAGGTGGCCACACTCATGATCTTTTAGTCTAAAGTTTTGGGAACTCTCAAATGAGGAGAGTCCCTCCCCCAGGGTGGATCACATCTTCTGGATTTTCTTGTCTTAGACAGGGGCCTGGGGCTGGAGGGACCTGCACTGGGGCACCCAGCTAGGATGGCTCAGAGGCAGGGCTTGAGTCTAGCTCTTCTTACCTCCAAGGTCCAATGCTTCAGTGGGGTCTCATCAGCTCCTGCTCCACCTGGTGGATTCTCCCAAACAACCAGAGCAAATGTATCTGTGTGAAATGTCCTTTGGGGAGTCACAGAAAAGAATCAACTCAGAAGATGGCAATCGCTTCTTCAGTTCTGGAGTATCTGGCTGTCCTTTCAAGTCAGATCCTTGTGCCATCTCCAGGGAGCTCCTCTCTCCATACACACACACGCACACACACACACACACACACACACACACACATGCACACACGCATATACACACACATGCTCTCTCACACACACATACACACACGTGCACACACACACACACACACACACACACACACACACATTTCTTCCCCTGACTTCATATAGTACTTGAGCATCTCTTTAATGCCCGGCTCAGGATGTCCTGCATTTTCCAGGGCCCTTTCCTTGTGTCCCATCTCCCATTAGACTATTGCACAATTGATTCACTTTTCACTGCCCCCAGGGTGAGCACACAGTAGGTGCCAATGGGAAGCTTGCAGATTTTCCTCACTGCAGTGTAAGCCCTTCCTGGTGGGGCACGTCTACAATTCCTGTCACCAGGGATGTCTTGAGCTCAGCGGTTTGGAGGGCAGTGGGCCAGGCCAATCCAGTGCCCTGCCAAGTGTGGCACCAAAAGGATGAGAGCCAAGGAACAGGGGTCTGGGGGGGGCAGCTGGATGACCAGAGGCACTCTTCAGGGCTCTGAGGACACACAGGCCAAGGGGATTCCTGGCTGACCAAAGCCTCTTCAGGGCCCTTGGGGACACACAGGCCGAGGGGACACCTGGCTGACCAAAAGCTCTGCAGGTCTCTGGAGACACACAAATCAAAAAAAGCCCTGTCCCCAAAGATCTTTACTCTAATGGAATAAATAGTGTAGTTGTTTAGTCATTTCAGCCATGTCTGACTCTCCCTGACCCCCTTTGGGGGTTTTCTCAGCAAAAACGCTGGCGTGGTCTGTCCTTCCTTCTCCAGATCATTTTGCAGGTGAGGAAACTGAGGCAGACAGGGTCAAGTGACCAGTCCAGATTCAAATAGCTAGTAAGTGTCTGGGGCCATATCTGAAGTCACCAGGACTGTAGGACCGTGCTCTGTGCACTATGGCGCTCCCTAATGGTCTTGTGATGACTTACCCATTGCTAAACTGGGCTTGGAGAAAGGAGATTTTTCAATCTCTCCCTCCTAGGGCCCAGTACTGTGTCCTCCTCTGAAGTTCCATTATTCTACAGGCATTCCGAGTACCTACTATGTGCTGGACCTGGTGCTAGGCTACGAGGGGCTATAAATAGCAACAAAGCAATCCCTACTTTCAATACTTGGGAATAGGAGAAGCTCAGGTTTATGTCTACCCAACACTAATAGAAAGATAAGAAATGCACCAGAGATGGTGAAGGAGACCACTAGAAGCTGGCAGGGGAGCCGGAAAAGCGCCATATAAAAGAGCCATGGCTCTCGATTCTGAGGCAAAGGTGACGGTGGAGCACTCTTCAGGCATGAGGGCCGGTCATTCCCAAAGCATGAGAGCAGAAAATGCCAGTTTGTCCTGATCACTCTGGAAAAGGGAACAGTGTCTGGTGACCCTAGGTGGCTGAGGCTCCGTGAGTTAGTCTTAGCCACCCATTAGGTACTAAGAGCTAGGAATACAAAGAAAGGCAAAAAAAGGAGGATCTCACAACATAACAGAGGGATATGAAAGAAAAAGAATCTTTAAGGGGGTGGGAACATATGGTGAAGACCTGCAGCCTTGTAGGAAATGATAGGGAGATTTCCTGGAGTGCGAGCTTAAACAGGGGAGAAGCTTTCCAGTGCCCACCCACCCCCCTCTCCGATCAGAAGGAGAGAGGGTGCTAAGGGGCAAGGGGAACTGAAGGGGCACGAGCTGCGGAGCTGATTTGATCCGCGGGTGCAGGAGTTTCTAGAGACAATAGTGGAGTCCAGGTGAGCAGCCAGGTGGGAAAGGGTGATACATCTTGATAATATAGGTTGGAACCAAATAATGAAGGACTGAAAAAGCTCAAGAGAGGGATTTAAGTAAGTGGGGGTAAAGGCAGGGAGAGAAGGTGAGATGGTCAGAGCCGCACTTGGGGAAAATCGCATGGGCAGCTGAGTAGGGAAAGGCATGGTGACCAATTGGGAAATTGCCACAATTATATATGGAAGAGATGGTGAACTTCTGCTTAAAGTGGCAGCTGGGTTAGTGAAATGAAGACTTGATCAATAAGCATTTATTAAGTGCCTATTGTGTTCTAGACACCGTTCAGATATGAGAGACGCTGTGAATGTAGACATGGCAAGTGTTGGCAGTTGCCCATTAAGTGAATTGACCAACATGGGAGAACTGTCGATGGTAACCAGGCCAAGAGCCTGGGCCAGTGGCCCCTGTTGAGCAGACCCTTTCAAAGCTCACCATGCTAGAAGGGATTCGGGTACAAGCTCAATGATGGGTGGGTTTCTGTCATCCAAGCCTCAGGAGGCAAATCACCAGGAAGCTGAGCACAAATTTGGAAGAAATCACCAGTGGGAACCAGCCACTCATCGCCAGGGCAGAGGCTGTGATTAGGTCAGAGGAGGAGAACAGAAGCAGGGGAGATACAAAGAGAACAAGCAACTTTATCTCAGGTTCGCACCCACTGCACCCTCTGCTGCTGTTTGGGAAGCAGCACGAGAAGGGGAGAGGTCTGCATCTGTTAACCTCTCTGGGTCTCAGTTTCTCCTTCTGCAAAATGAAGGAATTGAGCCGGGGGACATCAAAAGCCACTCCCGGTTGGTTCTAAAGCCACACTCTCTTCCCGTGTTTCAGTCCATCAGGTATCTGTACTCTCCTCTGTCTCACTGACTCCCTTCTGCCAACCCAACCTCCACTAAACCGCTAAGTTAATGCTTTAGCAACCTCAAAGCTTCCAAGGGCATTAGAATTCTAAGCTGAAGGGTGGGCACAGCTTAGCAGTAGGTGGAGCTGGAGGCAGGAAGGCCTTGGATAAAATTCTGGCAGGGAATCCCACTTACCTACTCCAAGACTCAGTTTTCCCCAACTCCCTGAAAAATGGGGCTACACATTCGAGGTGTGCCTCGGCCACGCAGGGGTTGATCAGGTGGCTGAAGTGCTCTGTAAACTTCCAAGGGCCATTGAGATAGTCTTGGGTTTTGTGTCCTTGTTTTTGCTTCTGGTTTCTGAAGTCTAGTCCGAAAGGTTTCCCAAGAGGCTGGAAATACATTTCCATGATATAAGGAGTTCTAAAACATTAGAAACTCCCATTTCTCAACTCTTAACAGCTCTCCAAGTGAAATGAAGTCTTCTGTCCCTCCTCTGAACTGACTTAAGCTCAGAGCTCCCCAGAGAGGTTAACAGCAGGGCTTCTGGGAACATCAGGGGCTGTTTCAATGACAAGAAAGCATCTGTCCCCATTGGTTTCTGGATACAACTCTCACCTACTTCCAGCCAGACATGGCTGGGTATTTAACCAATTGTTTGGCTCAGATTAGTGGATGGGATAGCTGCTCCTTACATTCCCCCAGGTCTGTCCCAACAGCCTCCCCCACGGAAATGGAACTGAGAGCCAAAGGCTTCAAGAGCAACACCTGCGGGGCTGGGTGCCCTGCCTGTGGTGAACGCCGCTGTCCCCCATCAGAGGTGCTGAGAGGAAAAAGGAGGCTCCTCAGCCTAGGGCCTGGCCCCTGACCACGTGCAGTGGAGAGAACCCAAAACAGCTCCTTCGGGCCAGAAGCTGGAAACATGGCTAGGTCCCAAAGGACAAATACAAAGGGCTCCCCTTCTGGGAGCCGGTGTCAGAGGGCCCCTCGGCTGTGCCGGGAGAACAGATGGTGCATCACACGTGAGGGACGGCCACGAAGCCGGGGCATCAGATGGACAAGTACGACAGGGGGAAGGAGATATGAGATGCAGAAGACTGAAGTCAGCACCCCGGGGTCCCTTTAAACTCCGACCACTTCTAGGTCTCGGTGGAGTTACTCCTAGGCTAAAATGGGGGAATGGGAGAGCCTCAGTATGGGTCATCAGGCATTTAGTCCAACCTCTCTTAATTTACAGGTTAAAAAAAAATGAAGCTTTAAGAAGTGAATGGACTTATCTGGGGAAGAAGACTTCCTAAATGTGGATCCAGAATCCAAGATGAGGCTCTCTGTCCTGCACCACACTGCCTCGAGGAGGAGAGAGGGGCTTCTTGGTGTCCTGGAAAGATCCCAGAGCTGTGATCAGCCGCATTCGATTCCAGGCTCTGCCTCCATTGTTGTGTGACCTCGATGTCACCAGTAAAATAAAAAGCATGATGGCAAGATGATCTCTAAAGTCCCTTTCTCTCCAGAAATGTACATGACGCTGAATGAAAGAGCTTTTCAGAAAAGAAAACCCAAATCCCCTTTGCCCTCTGCCCCCTTGGGACTTCCCAGCCTCTCAGTGGCACTGAATGGTTCCCAGGGTGTTGAGCCCTCCAAGGCTCCATCACTCTCTTCTAAGCATCCATTGTCCTGTGATTTGGAGCATGAATTGGAAATCACGAGCCCAGGGTCTCATTTTAGAAAACGCTCAGGAGAGAAGAGTCCTGTCCAGTGGATGGGAAATGACTGGAGGCTGGGCAGGGAGGAGGGGAGCCTGGCCAGTGGCTGGGGGGGAGAGGGGCTGGAGGGTAGGGATGGTCACGAGAGGCCAATCCCACCGAGATTCAGGAGATGCGGCTCCCATGCAGCCCGGGCACTGCCGCCTGTGGCCGTCACCAAACACTGGACTGAGCCTTTGTCAGAATGAGACAGCGGCGCTCTTAATGGCCCATCAGCCTCAGATCTGGCCCTCATCCTGTCATCAGATGCCGGGCCCTTGGGATCCATGAGCCCCTGGGACCACTCCTAGCGATACTGACAGTGGCAAAGGGTCAAGAATGGGCCCACGACAGGCCCACTGGGGAGTCCTAGCTGCTTAGAGACCCGGACAGCTCCAAGTGAAACACAAAGGAAGGTGGGCCCTCCCTCCTCCAGTCTCTTCCTCGTCCCCTTCACTCTCATGTCACTGATTGTTACCGGTTCTTCGGCTTCATGTCTCTCCCCTCTATTGCCCCGTCGGCCTGAGATGCAGGATCTGGCTCGGGGACCCTGGGCACACCCACAAAGCAGACAGAAGACACGATGACTGAATTTTTGAATGAATGGAAATCCAAGGAAGCTCCCTGTGCTCTCAAGCAGAGGACAGCTTGGCTGGCAAACTCCCTGGACGTTAGTTGGGCCGCATAGACCTAGGCGCGGCTGCCCAACATGGAGCCCTCCCAAGCCAGCGGCCTCCAGGGGCTCCGGGCCTGCCAGGACTTATCAGTGCTTAAGTGACCTCAGCCTGTCTGGGCTCCCACCCTCCCCAGCCCAAGAGCCCTCCCCCGTGGGGAGGGGGCCACAGTGGGGGTCTTGCAGACCAGGATATCTCAGCAGCAGCTCTGGGCCGGGTCAGACAGTCCTGTCCTGCTGGCCCAGGGGATGCAGAGAACTTCCTAAAACGTCCCCAGGTTTTGGGCTCTTCACACAAAGGGTTAATCACAAGTGAAGGCCAAGAAGGAGCAACATTTGGTTAGTGGCTGGAGAATGGGCTCAGGTTCAGATTCTGCCTTTTCTGCCTGTGGGGGCTGGGGGCTCCTGACCCAGATCTGGGATGCTGCTGTCCACATTCTCCCTTCTGCAGCCAGGGGTTCTTAAGCACCAGGGGTTACTTGGATGCCCCAGGGCCCCTGCCAGAGAGCCCCATTTCCCTGTGCTAAGTCTGAGGGCGACTGGGGTCTAGAGTAGCAATCTCCCCTCAGAGCTGCAAGGTCAGGGAGGACAAGACTGGCACCTGGCACTGAAGCAGCTTTAGGAAAGTTGCCTCCTCCATGCCCAGCCCAAAGGCTCGTGGGACTTGGCCGGAGTGCGACAAAGGCGTAGTTAGTTTCATGTCCCAAATGCTAGCGACTTCTCTGGCCTGGGAGCATGGCTTCTGCTGTCAGGGACTCCAGGGACTTTTGTACCTGTTCATGAGTGGGGGTCGGGGGGGCTGCTCTGCTCAAGCTAGCCAAGCGACCCCTTTCCCACGTGCTGTGAGCCAACATCCCTGATAATGAAGCATGCTCCAGAGCAGGTGAGCCCCCATGATGTAGGGGAGACAAAAGCAGAGGGTTTGGGGCTCTCTGGCCGCCTTCCCAACGTCTCACACCCATCCAGCTGCATGAGGAGCTCGTGCTGCCCGGTGTGTGGCTGGCTCTGATGCACCCCTCATGTCCCTGTGACAACAAGGCTGGGAGACGCTGCTGCAGAGGAGAGCTGTCTCATCACAACCAGGACCTCAAGCTGGATACCTTAGGGGGACGCGAAGCCGAAGCTGTGCTCAGTTTGCTAATCGATCTTCTCCCTCAAGCCCTCAGTGGCCCGGAGTCCCTGGGTCCTGAGAGAAGCACTGCCTCCCAGGGGCTGCCAGGAGGACCCCTTCCCCTTCATTATGGGCCAAAGGTAACCTTGGAGACCACTGGATCCAACTCCTGTGGTGTACAGATGAGGAAACGGGGGACCAAAGTGCAGAAAGAAGAGCAGAGGACCAAAAAGAGAGGAACGGCACAAGGAATCCTAGCTGAGCCAGGAAGGATGACTAAGTTGGCCTCCTGATGGCTGCTGCTGCATGCCTGCCCCTGGCTTCATGCAGGATTGCCCCTCAGCCGGGATTCACGACCCCTTGGCCAGGATTCACAGCCCTCAGCCGGGATTCATGGTCCCTCAGCCGGGATTCACGGCCCCTCGGCCAGGATTCACGGCCCCTCAGCTGGGATTCATGGTCCCTCGGTGACATCCAGACTCTCTCACTGACTGAGGAATGAAGGATGGGGGCCACGTCTCCCCTTTCCTCTCCACTTTTCACCTGCCTCCTGCAGAGCCTCCCCTTGGAGGGCAGAGCCAGCTTACCTCCTGATGTAGCCCTAATTGTACTAGCAAATGGGATCTGATGTTACATTAATTAATCAGCAAGGAAGCGCTGGAGGTGCTGTCTTATTACATTAATCGAATAAGCAAGGTCTGGAGACAGCTGCAAGGGGGCTGGGCTTTGACTTCTGGCATGGGCGCCTGTTTGCCAGGTTATGGGAGATGCTGCGGTCCCCAGAAGCACCTCTTACACGCCCCCAAGCCTCTTCTTTCCAGCTTGTCCCAGGAGGTGGCTGCACTCGTTCCCTGCACTTGGGCTTCACGGGGCAGAGCCCTTTGTATTGCACCAGGCTACAGCTGGGGGCGGGTCCTTGGGCTGAGGAAAACCTCTTTCTGAAAACATCCAAGAAAGAACCTGGAAATGGGGAAGACGCAGGCTGCCTCCTAGCAGCAGGAATATGGGTGGATGGATGGATGGTGGATGGATGATGGATGCATGAATACATAGATGGAGAAATGGAGGGAGGGATGGATAGATGGGTGAGTGGGTGGATGAATAGGCAGATGAATAATGGATAGATGGATGAATGGATGGATGGATGCATGAATAAGGAGATGAATGGATAGGTGAATGGGTAGATAGGTGAGTTTCTCAAATATCTGATTCTTTCCCCTCATAATCCCTATTCTACCCTTTCACTTAGCTAGTCCCTTGGCAGACTGAGCAAGGGTTCTCCATATTTACATGTAGAGTGATTATATATAGATAGATATATGTAGAAAGAGGGAGAAGAGAGAGATCACCCATATAGTGATTCCAATACAGAATTAACTATAATCCTGAATATTATGAGCATCTTCCAGACATCCTTCCTCTCTCCCTCTCTCACACCCACCTATTCACTCACCCAGAGATCTCAGCAAGCAGTAGAAAGCTTAGACTCTTTCTTATGCCGAGTCCCCATTTACTCATCTGGGAAATAAGGGGGTGGAACCAAATGATCACTAAAGTCCCCTCCTCCTCTCACGTTCGGGGATTCTGCAATGAGTGGACATCTGTGGCAGGTCTGTGTGCTTGCTGTCACTCCATTTCTAAGAGTCTGCAGGTCTGGGTTGGATCTCCAGCAGCCACTGTCAGGTGGCTCCCGTGTATTCCAACATAGCACAACATAAGAGGACCAGTAACATCATGGGTGACGTCCCGACTTGTGAACTGGATTTAAATGAGGCAGTTGCAGAGTCAGCGACCTCACTCTCTCTTCCAGCATCTTAGAAGTCCAATGGTGAGATAAGAGTCCAAATAACCGGCAGTGACCTTGGTGTGACCAAGTGCTCCACAGGGCTGGCTTCAGCTGCCTTCAGGGCCAGTGAAACAAATTGTTCTCATCCGTCATGGGAAAGACCTCACATGCTTAGGGCAGTCCCACCCCTAACTCACCATTGGCTACCCTCAGCCTGATGGAGCCCGTCTGCCAATATGGTTTTACTAGGGTATCGCTGCCATCCATGCTACAGCTTCTCAGAGCCACAGAGGAGAGTTGGGTGAAAAACAAACACCCAAGGTGGATGAGCAGCCCTGAAAAAGGCTCAGCAAGCCTCCATACACAAGGTGATCATCCTCCCTGAACACCCCACGTGTGTGTGTTATTATCTGATGATTATCCTTTGAAAAGAGATTCTTCCCTCAATAGCATAGGTTTGACGGAATGATGTGACTGCTGGGGATTTGCCCTTACTCTCTCCCTCTTCCCATATGGCATCTGCTTCATGCTGAATTGACACTCAGATCCTGGGAGAATCGGAGTCAGGGGAGCACACACATACCGTCTTTTCCCAGCCCTGATTAGAAAAAGGCAATTTGAACCACCAGGTGGTGCTGTTGGCCACTCCCCTGATTTTCACCTCAACTCTAACCCTAAAAAGTGATAGGACTAAAGATAGTGCTCTTCAAGTTGTGGCCTGTCCAGAGAAGGGAGCAGAGGACCTGTTACATCCCTAGTCCCGGACATCTGCTGCTTTTCTTAATTTAGTTAACATAACTTTAGGGATTGGGCTTCCACATCATAGCACTGATTTTTGTTGTGCTTTCAAACCAAGAAAAGTATATAAATCTTTTTTACGACAAACTGTTAGCTAATTGCACCGTGTCGGTCTTGTGTTTGTAAAGAAGAATTTTGAAAAATCAGTAAGTTCACATAAGATGAAAATGATCATTTGGAAAACTAATCTGACAATGGCAAATAGGAGAACTTGGGAGAAGCTGGAAGCAGGTATAAGAGAACAGAACCAGGAACAATCTAAGGGAAGTTGTCAAATGGCAAATTTAGGCTCCACATCAGCTGGAGCTTCTTCACAATCAGAATGAATGAAAAGTGGAATGGGATGACTTCAGACTTCAATTGGAATCTTTTGAGCAAAGGCCAGAAACCATTTGTCATGTGTGCTATGGATGAGATTTGAGAGGTGCTGGTTTAAAGTCTCACATCCCTGCCCACATTGATGAATCTGTTTTCTTTATGCTTGGGAGTTTAATATAAAACATAGAGACATGAGAAAGTGAAGTTAGGGAAATAGGGTAGAAAACATTAGTGCTTCATATTCTCTGATCCATAAGATACGCCAGAGAAAAATCTGGTTGGTGAAGTTGCTTGGTCTCTTTTCTGAAGATTCTGATGGAAAAGGAGAAGGAGGAGAAGGAGAAGCTGCACTTACACAGCAGACCAGCCTACGGTACCAACACTCTGCTTCTTACAGCTCGGAAACAAAAGCAGGAGCACGTCCCTCTTAGTTCCCACTAAAGAGACATCAACTACAAGCAGTAGCAAAGAAAAGTTTCTGAAAACCAACAACAGAGCCATTCACTCAAGGAATAAATAAGTGGTCAGAGGAGATGGCAGGAGGAGGGGGAAGAGGACACTCAACAGTTATTTATTATCCTGGGTTGAAAACTAAGGGAATATGAGGTTTGGGTAATTATTCCCACAAACACTGCTCAGCGGTAGCTCTGTTTTCTAGAGTTTGGGGAGCATGGAAATGATTTTTGCAGCCTCATGCCAGGCTCCCAGTTAGCTACCCTCGGGTCCTGGGTGGGGTTTTTTCAGTCATAATCTTCTTCAAATCATAATTCACAAGCCTCCACCAGAGTGTTTTTATTTTCACCAGTCAGAAGATATCTATTTCATAACGTGATTTTTAATTAAATAGCAATAGAAGTTAACCATAGAAGATTCCCCATCCCATCTCCTACAACTTGTACAAATACAAACACACGCAATGGGTAGAACAGATGTTAACAAAAATCACGCTTAGGGCAACTGCACATGGGAATAAGGGAGCATTCGCACATGGAGGAGAGGGAACACAAGTGAGTGCAACGCAAAAGCGGGTCCTGAGTTCCACAGGAGTCCCACGGGGTCCTCTGGTGGGCCTGCTCCCTGCCAGCTCTGGATTCCAGGCCTTTGATCAAGACTCTGGCCATCAATGTACACCAAAGAGTCTTGAAAACATGCTCTTGGCCCCTTCCATTCGTTGACTCTAGGCCCCATTTTGGAATTTTGGCAGCTCATCACCCAAGGTTGGGAGGCACTTGTCCATAAGGTGTGTCAAGTTATAGACAAACTGCAGCACAGGGAAGAGCTGAGACCTTTCTGTCAGCAGGCCATCTCCCTCCATCGTGCACCTGAAAGCAAGCTGTGTCCTCATGAAAGCTGTGAGGGTCCTCAAAGATAAAGGAAGGAGATAATGCCGCCGCCCTCCATGGTGGCTGTGGCCCTGAGACCGGGCCAGGGGGCAATCAGGAAGCTGTCTCTCAGAGCGCAGCGCAGGGCTTTGTGAAGGACAAGGGGCAAGAAGCTCAACAACTTTAAGGGAGGGAAGTCACTCTTTTCAAGAGGAAGATTCTTGTGGTGTCCTGGTGCGGTGAGTTGTGTGGCCTCACGTGGAATCCAGTCTCATCTCCTGCTTGGACAAGTCCCCCAGACAGAAAGCGCAGGGTAGCATTGCCTAAGCACCCAAAGGCAAGAAGGGAACTTATTATTGCTGTTATTATTAATGAATAATAATGCTGATAACTCACTAATGTTAGAAGTGGAGGGAAGAAAGAAGCTGAAGAGGTCTCCTCCTTCCATTCTTTGCTACCATCCCCTGATCTCTCTGTTGTCCTTCTGCCCGGAAAGCCAGACTCCATCTGCCCCACAAAGAGACCTCAGTGCGTTGGCCCTGGAGACGTCCAAACCCTCGGTTCAGATTCACCGTATGTGGCCGTTCCCCTCCGCCTGTCTGTGCCACAAGGAGCCGGTGGGTGCCCCGAGGTCTCGAGCCAGGCTGCCCTTCTTCCTGCCTACTGGCCGTGCCGAGATGAGGCTGACAAATGGGCTTCTGTGGCAAGGTGGCGAGCCCCGCCACACTGACAGGTGCCAGCTGAGGAGGGTACGAGCAGTAGCCCCGTGTGGGCCCAAGTCGAGGCGCCAATCTGTCTGAAGCTCGGGGGGCTCAGAGGAGGAGGCGGCGGCAGCACTGTGTCGCCAGGGTGGCAGATGGCGGGCAGGAGGGGGTAGCGAGCAATTCCTAGTAAACAAATTCTTTATCATTGATGGGTTGTGGGGAGAAGGAAGATTGTCTCCAAGGCTGCCAGGAACGCAGCCAGAAGGAGAGGCAGGCAGTCACTGAGGACGGGGCTGGAAAAGTACAGAGATGACCCCAGAGCACAGAAACCTTTCGGATGGCCCCCTTTTGTCATGCTTCATTAGGCCCAGATAGAACTTGAATGAGAAATGTGCCCCCCAGGAGAACGGCAGCGATCCCAGGAGAACTGTATGGCCTTTGACCCTCAGGCTGGTCCTGCCTGGGTAGGAAGCATTCTGGCCCAGTAAGGCTCCCTTCCTCCCATCGGTGTCTGGTCCCTCCATTTGGGGGTGTGGGGGCAATCCGGCCATACTTCATTCCCTTCCAGCCAGGCTGACCTCTGACTCTGGGGGGCTGTGCCATCAGGCCCCTGCTGGGACTTGCCCCGTTCCACTTTTCAGTTCCCTGTGTCCTCCTTCCCCATCAGAATGTAAGCTCACTGAGGACAGGAGCTATCTTTCTTCTTAAGTGTGTTTAAATATTGCTAAGCACAGGACCTGGCACATTGGAAGAGCTTGCCTGACATCAAGGCAGGGCCCTCGGTCCCTGGGTTCCTTATCATGGACTACAATCCCTTCGGGAAATGGTGAAGCTGGGGAGGATCCAAAGGAGGGCAGCCAATCTGGAGAAGAGTCTTGAGTTCAGTCCATATGAAGACTGGTCAAAGGAACTTCATTCATTCGTTTAGAAAACATTTCTTCAATGTCTGCTCTGCACGGACCCTGTGCTAGGTACTGAGATGCAAAGACAGAAAGCCCCCTCCTTCTGGGACTTTGCATCCTATTACAGGGAGTTGAGGTTGTTCGTGGCTGGGTCCATGGGAGCCACACACAAAACAACCAACATTTTCCCAGGATATGAATCCCAGGAGAGTCGGGGCTGGGTAGGGTGGAGCACTTGAGCTGAGCCTGAAAGGAAGTTGAGATTCTATGAAGCCAAAGGTGTTACAAGGAAATGTGCTCCTCTCATGTGTACTCTTGTGTGTTCCTATCATGCGCTTTCATGTGCCCCTATCATGTGTTCTAGGGTGCTCCATCATGTGTGCTCTTGTGTGCTCCCATCATGTGCTCTAGTGTGGTCACATCATGTGTGCTCTCATCATGTGCTTTAGTCTAGGCAAAGACGACAGATGAACTGGGAGGGTTTGACCTAGGGAAGAGAAGACTGGGGGAGGGGAGGATTCATATGGTCCAAGCATTTGTATTCCCATGAGACAAGAAGGAATTCAGTTCAGACAAGAGGCACCAAGCGCTCCCATGGGGCCGAGGCAGTGGGAGGTGCTCGGGCTATCGGCCGCTTGCCTCCTGATCTCAGTTTTCCTTCTCTGGAGCCCTCACAGTCAGCCCCGGGTCTCCATTGTCCAACGGGCCAGCCGACAGCTTCCTCTCCGTCCTCTGGCCGGTTCGGGCTGGGCAGGGCCAGTTTATTCCCACAGCGGAAAGGGAATGATACGGGGCAGGGAAGAGTCCCACAATGCTACACCCTCTGAAAGGTCAGCATCGGCCCCCTCTGGGATATGGGAACAAGGCTTCTCACATCCCCTCAGTGCAGCCCAATCAATGCCAAGGGTCTCCTTTGTTCCCAGCACTTTCTCTCTCTCCAGGTGACTCCCTCTAGGCCAGTCTTTGGCTGTTGCCATGGCAACTGCTCTCTCACGGATCCTCAGAGCTTGGGTACCAAAGGGAAGAAGTCACAAAAGGAAGCAGCCCTACACTGGGCGCCGGTCTGCCCAGGAGCCTATGTAGTCATGGAAAAGGGGAAGAGATTCCCAACTGTGGGGAAGGGAGACCCTTCAGCCCCCTCTGGAGCTGCCAAAAGCTCCTCATCTCAGACGTCAGCAGAAAAGAGCCCTGAGCAGAAAAGAGCCCTGGGCACAGGAGTCCCCCGTGCCAGCCGTCTCCTCAACTGCCCGCCTGGCATGCGCAACCAAGCCTCCTCGACCCCCCACACCCTCTCCAGCTGTTCAGTGCAAAACTCCCCACTATGATCACCTTTCTCCCATGTAATGTGTTCTCTTATTACTGTAGCAGCACCTTCCTGACCAATATAGAAATTTGTTTTTCTTGATTCTGCTTACTGGTTATGAAGGTTTGGCTTTTTCAGTGGAGGGAGAGCTGAAAGGCAAAAAAAAAAAAAAAAAAAGAATTTATTATCCATGAAGACTGGTCAAAGGAACTTCATTTATTTGTTTAGAAAACATTTCTTCAATGTCTGCTCTGCACGGACCCTGTGCTAGGTACTGAGATGCAAAGATAGAACAGGCTCCTCCTTCTGGGACTTTGCATCCTATTACAGGGAGTTGAGGTTGGTTGTGGCTGGGTCCATGGGAGCCACATACAAAACAACCAACATTTTCCCAGGATATGAGTTCTGGGAGAGTGGGGGCTGTGGAGGGTGGAGCACTTAAGCTGAGCCTGGAAGTTGAGGATTCTATGAAGCCGCAGGTGTAAGGAGGGAGTGTGCTCCTATCATGTGCTCTTATGTGTTCCTATCATGTGCTCTTGTGTGTTCCTATCATGTACTCCTATTGTGTGCTCCTCTCGTGTGTGCTAGTCTAGGCAAAGATGGCATTGAAAGAACACTTCAGAATTTGTAAGCCAGGACAGAAGGTCTTGGAGGGCAGAAGCAATTTCTCTAAAGTAAAACAAAGGCCTCCCAGCCCTTGGCACAAGGCTTGGCACACAGCGGCAATAATAAATGGTTTACTTTCATTCCTTTGTCCGTTCCCAAGCCTTCGCCTTCACAATGAGCAAGCCAAGGTCCTCCATGGAGGAAGTGGGTTGGGAAGAAACAGAGACCGGTTCCCAAGGAGCGCCTTTCCCCTTCTGCGGCTTCCTTCCTTGGACACACTGGGGGACCCGGTGGCAGGGATGCCCGTGGGAGCCGTCTGGCTGGCTAGGCACGTTCCCACAGCCTTTGGACTCAGTGGTCTCACAGCAGAACCAGCCCAACCTGCCGTGCGCAAGCGCTGCTCTCCCGGTCCGGATGCTGCACTCTCACCAGGAACAATCTGAGATATGCAGGGCCTGGGCACAGGGGAGCAAAGGGGACCGCCGGGTATGGGGGAGCAAAGGGGACCACCGGGTATGGGCACTGCCCCTTGGGTGCCAGGAGAACACAGCTTTGGAGATGGCCCTGGAAGAGACTGCCCTAGCTCCAGGGAGGGTGCCTGGGTCGCCCCAACTTCTTGCCATCCTTCCTGGCCGCCTGGATTCCATCCCATCCACCTTGGTCAGGGCAGCTCGTGACTCCACCATGACTGTGGCCTTTGAGAGGGCTGCCAAGCCGAGCCAAGACCTCCCTCCCTTCCCTTCGGCATCCCCAGCTGAGGCAGAAACAAGGACCAGCCAATCTCCGACCCCATCTCTGGCTTCAAGCTCCCCACGGCGCGGCACAAACCGCCAGCTGGGGTGTCTGGGCACAAGTGAGCCAGTGTGGCACAAGTGACAAGGGTGCTCAGGGCAGAGCCACAGGCAGGAGAATCCGTCCGAGAAATCGGAGGCTCCCCCTCCCAGAGAGAAGAGAGACCACCTGGAGGCAGAGAGACCATCCGGGGTTCAGAAAGACTACCGGGAAAGGCTGTGAACTAGTGTGGCAACAATGAAAGGACCAACAAAGGGATGAGCCTCTGAAGGACGAGGCCCTCCTCACCTGCCGTGTCTCGGTTCCCTCACGTGTGAAATGAAGGGCCAGCTGCCTCCAGAGTCCCCCCCAGTCCCATGTCCTTGGACTTGGCAAAGTACATGGAGGGACACAGGAGAGAAGTTCTTCTTGTTGGGGTTTTAAAGAGCGATTTCAAGGCCAGATCATGGGAGAAGCTTCTTATGTTTAACCAAAAAGGAAGGGGTTGTTGGGGGGGGGGTGTCTGTTCCAGAAGGGAAATGAGAGAAGGGCCGAGTCCTAGTGCTGCCCAAAGGCGACTGTGCCCTTCCTCGGGTCACTGAGCTGCCCGCTGACTAAGGTGACACTGTCTGGCTGGAGAGCCAGACGCTGAGCCCCCACACCCCGCCCCCGTCCCTCGAAATTTTCACCTCAAACACAATGTTCCCCTTTTCTTTGAATCCCGAGCTGATTACTGCACGGGTAAATGAGTCCTGGGCGTGAATTGATTAATCACAATTAATCAGAATTATTAGAGGGCAATTGGGCGGTGAGCATTTGCATCAGCAAGAAAGTTTCCGAAGCCATTTGTCACTGGAAAGAAGAAAAGTTCCAAATGAGAGAGGCGGTGATTTATCCCTCCATCCTAGGATAGGCCCGACGCCTTTAGATCAGACAAGGGCTCACTGCCCATTTTCACCTCAGCTTTCCTCATCAACCAGCACGTTGCCCAGGACGTGGCATGCAGTAAGCGCTTAATAAATGTTGACTGAGTTTTTAAAAATCTGGTCAATCTGGGTTATTCTTTTAATCAGTAATATAATGATGCACCTGAAATTATGTAGCACAGGGCCAAATGCTGCTTACATGGATTGGGAATTGCATTAATCAAAGCCTGGTGGAAGCCATGGTGGATAAACTCTGTCTCCCAAACCCGGATGGCCAAGTGTCTTTCCATTATTGCTGCCTCCACTTTCCAGTCTGCTCTTTATTACCAGCCACTTGTGCTCTCTCAGGAGCCTCAGAATTGGTTTTTTTATTGAGTTTCTCTCCATTCACACCCATCCTTCCCCTCTGGTTAGATTCAGCTTCCCTGTACCCTGACCTGATCATGTCACTGCTCCCCTCAAAACCACCTGAAAACAGTTCCCCGTCCCCTGCAGAAGCGAGTCTAACCTCCTTGCCTTGCCATTCAGGGTCCCTACAGCCTGGCATCGCCAGCACCACCTGCTAAGTGTATCCCTCCCGACTGCACGAGTGTCCCCCCGCTGTCAGAGGCCAAAACTCCACTTCAGCGCACAAATGTGGTGCCTTTGATCTCACTGAGGTCTGTGCTTTGATTCCACAGGCCCCCGTCAGAGCTCGGGCTTAGTGCTCCCCCAGCAGCAAGAATCCTCTTCTTACTCTGCAACTGCAGGACGAATCCTAAGGATGCTATAATGTACAAAACTGCGTTGACTGCACACATCCCACAGTCCTTTGCCATGTTGTGAGCTCACCAAGGTCAAGGGTGTTCCATCTGGACTGTCTGCGTTTCCCCAAGTGACTGATGTTGTAAAGGGAAGGACACAGGAAGGGCCTCAGCAGGCATTCAGTCCATCCCCTCCTTGCCTGGCAGAAAGTCCCATCCGTGATGTCTCAGACAAGTGGCCACCCAGCCTTTGTTCACAGACTCCCAGGGAGAGGGAGGAGACTCCGCACCCGTGTGTCCTCCCACACGAGTGCCTGCAGGAGCTCAGGGCAGGGGAGAATGCCATCCCCGAGAAAAGGCTTTCTTGGCTTCCCCCTCCCCGGCTGCAGGTGCCTCCCCTGAAACGACTGCGAGTTTATTCTCAATAGATTCTGTCCACAAGCCCAACCGAGTGGGCATTGCCCACGGGGAACCCCCTGGGTCTGTACGGAGCCTGGCGAGAGGTGTCTGCTGATTGGCTGATGCTTCATGTCTTAGTAAAGCCACTTGGTCATGATGACAAAGCCCTACACTTCCCGACCGGGCTCCCTGCACAGAGTCTTTTGCAAAGGGCTCCCCCAGAGAGAGGCCCTGACTAGAAGGTCCCTGCAGGCCTCCAGTAGCTGCCTTTTCAGTGTCCATATCCCTGGAGTCTCCCAACCTTGAACCTCCTGTAGATGATGAGTCTTCATTGGTTGCCCACAATGTCTCCAAGAGGATTCATCTTTTTGCTCCTCACCCCCCAAAGGGCTCCCCCAGGCCAACAGGTACCCCCAAGGAATCAAGAACTAGATTCAAGGACAGCAGGTTGGGAAAGGGATCACGGGTGGTCCCTTTAGGGAACCGTTGGAGCAAGGGCTCATCCTGTCCCATTGTCTCGGTTCCAACCTCACACCAATCAGACTTCCCAGTGCGATCACAGCTGTGGCTCCCATCCCATCTGCTCCAGATGATTTGTTTGAAAATAAACTCACAGTGAAAGGAAAGTCGTGGTGTCCAGAGCAGCGCCAGCACTGCCGAGGCTGGGAGATGCGCTGCTCAGGGCAAGCCCGTGACCCGGAGGGCCATGGCAGCTGCAGAAGGATGGGGAGAATTCCCACTCCTTTCGTCAAAATCCTTCGTTTTGTGTGACAGCCGAGAGGGAAGCTCAACTAGGCAGGACAAATGGAGCTTCTTGGATTTGCACAGCAGAAAATCCCCCCAGGTGGAAAGTGCAAATGGCTACAATAAATCTTCATTTGCATTGGGGGGACATTTCAGGAGAAGCAGATGCTTCATTTTCCTCAAATTTGGCATTGGAACAGGCTCCAAGCCAATGGCAGGAGGGGAAGTGAGAAAGGGCTGATGGACGGTGAAGGGAAGGGTCATGGGGACTTAGCCACGAAAGGAAGCTGGAGCACGAAAGTCAGGCTGGACACATCCCACAATGGGGCAATTGAGTGCAATGGGGCAAATGAGCGAGAACCCGGAGGGCTTCCTCTTCCAGAACCTCATAAAAAGGGGGAAAGCCAGCTCCGGAACCAGCCATCATCACACCTGGGTGATAGCCAGTCAGCAAAAGATGCACATCCACCATTATCCCCAGAGGCCACTGAATGTTCAGGACGTCCCATCCACCCCGGCTCCCGGAAGAAAATGGAAGCAGAGAAGCTGCTGCCCAGGGTCACCAGGAGCAGCAGGGAGGGCCCTGCCCCCCCACTTCTCTGACCCAGGCCTTTCTTGGCTCCTCTGTGCCCATGCTGTGTGAGCACGAGCTCTCTGAGGGCAAGAGGGGCTGTTTGTGTCTTAGTCTCTTAGGGCCAAGTGTTGAGAGACTTTCAGAAGCTTCATCTGGAGGTGTAAAGGTGCAGATTAGAGAAAGCATTTATTAAGCACTTGCTGGATGCCAGGTTTCCGAAGAAAACCGGGGATCTCTTAGGGACTCTGGGGCAGTGAATAACTGCTGCCCTCTGTATACACTCTGCACCTCCAATTCTTCTAATACCTACTATCTCTCACCACTGCCCCCACCAAAGATTAAGGAGTGTAGAGGAGGGGAGGAAAAAAGAAGGGAAGGAAGGGGAAGAGAAGAGAGGGGAGAGGAGGGGGTTAGTGCTTTCTAAGCCGGAGCCCACGTTCCCCACGTATGTGAGAGGGGCTTCTATGGACATCTAGAGATGCTCTGTGCCAGCTGCCCTTCCCTGGCACCTCAGGACAAAGCTCTAGGGAAAAGCTGCCTGACTACATTGATTCTCAGTTGATTGATGGCGTTGGAGAGAAAACCCCGATGGGGGCTCCTGCCAATAGCATTAGAGAACCTTCCCCTCCAGAACTCTGAGAAGGTGCCCAGCCTCCCGGAAGACCAAAGGGAGGGCCTGGGAGCTCCTGTGGAGGCCGCCTCTCTCCAATGGACTTTCTGGAGTGGAAGGCAAGCGCCATATTAACAAATTCTTGTCGACTGACTAAGACATTGACAAAATGCAGCCAGATTCTTTCAGGCACCCTTTATGACGGGATCATGTTTCAGGACAGGAAGAGCCGGGGAGGGACACCCTTCTCCATTTGTAGGTCACTTGCCCAGAGGACCAGTGAGCCAGCTGAGAACTTGATGACTTCTTCCTGCCCCCAAGGCCCGTGCACATTAGGCAGCAGAGCCCCACGGGTGTCTCTGCTCTGCAGGCAGCGATTGGGACCCTGAAGGATGCTCTGGTCCATGCCCCGCGACCTTCTTCCCGTATCCCGCAGGAAGGGAGAGCCGTCTCTGCTCCAGAGAGCCCCCAGACCTGTGAGAGGCCCTGGATTTGCTGCAGGTTAAGTAAGAATCTGGACATAGTATTATCTCTGGTCAGAAATCTTTAAATTCAAGCGGGGATGCAGTCATTACGGAAGACGCTGCCCATTTACTTGCCTCCCTCCGCTCCGGTCCCTGCTTTTTTTTGAATTTCCGAAAACGATTTTGGCAGCTCCCCCCGCTGAGTCTCATCACCCGGCTGAACATTTAACCGGCAACCTGCTCCAGCCAGGCTCGGCCCCCTGCTTCATTTTCATAATAGGCTGAGCCGGGCCAGGGGGACTTTGTGAAATAAGCCATTATTGGCCAGCGGGCGGCATTTCACTGGCTACACTCCCATGCAAAGATGAGGAGGGAGGATGCCCCTCCCTGCCCAGCGCAATCAGCCAGTGATTTAAAGATTGTTTTAGACCCATTCGCTTTGTATAAATGGGACAGAATTGGCAAAAAGAAGAGAAAAATCCTTTTGGAAAATTTTCTGATTTCATCAAGTTCCTTACAAATGGGGGGAAATACATCGTAGCCGAAAAGGTGGCGCAAATTCAAGAAAAAAGAAGTCTACCTTGTAATTCATTCCTTTTGCTCCAACTCCCACTCTTCTCTCAAGGTCAGCCTGGGATGAAATGATGTGTCCCCTCCATTAAACTCCCAAACGTAGAACTACTTAGCTGTCCAGCCCTGCCCTGTCCCCAGTCAGCCTGCTATTCTGGCCTATTCTCTAGATGGTTTTTCCCAGAAAACCTTTCTCAGTCATAATGCTCCATTTGGAGGTCTGAAGTAAGCAACAGAAAATATATTCTCAAATGAACTTTGTCACTTCTGATGGGAAAATAATACACAGGAAGTTAGAGACAAATTCAGCTGAACTCTAAGCAGAATTAATTACCAGGTAACAATATCAGTTACCTAACTGGCTGAGCCAGTGCCTGGGATCTATGTGAGATCTTCCTGCTTAGGCTACATTCTTGCACCTTATAAATTCCAGTGCTTTGGGAGCAAGTCCCAATTGCCCTACCCTAGTTGTACTTCAAATCAAGACCACTCTGTATCACCACCCGCCTCTCCCAGGATTTTTCAGAATTTTGGGAGTCAGAAAGGACTTAGATACTTTTTAATTCAACCTGAACCAAGATAATATGCCCACGAAATGCTCGCTTCTGCACTGAGGTGGTAAATAATCTGATTAAGGCATCCATGCTCTAGTCACATCAGCAAGCACTACCTCCCCCCCAGGTGAAAACATTTCCATCGATCCCAGAATCCTTTTGGAATGAACTTGTTTTGATGGTCTTAGTTGCTCCTCTTTTCTTTCCTGGACTTTATCACCTCCAGAAACACCTCCATTTTCTGTTACCAGAGGAGATCACCTCAGACATCCTCACCTCCTGGGCTTGTTGCCCACCACAACCCAGCACTTCTCACTGCCACATCCCTGGATGCCGGAGGCTCCAGAACACACTCACTTCTCAGACAAAGGATCAGAGGATATCCGAGTCTGGGAGGAACCTCCAAGGCCAGAGGGTTTGATTCTCACAGTTCAGAGAAAGAAACAGGCCCAGAGAGAGAAGGGGGCTGCCCAATGCAGCAAGTGATGGTATCAGGGCAGATCTTGAACCCAAATCCTCTGACCCAAACCTTCCTTCTCTGAACTTCTCTACATCACCTGCCTGGGATCATTGCCTTCAGGTGGTTTAGATCAGACCGCTTGAGCTAGGGCTTAACCTTTTCCCAGCCAGCAAATGAGCTCCTCCTTCTCCTCTGACTCTATCTGATCCATCTTTATTGGCCCTGGGTGTGAGCTCACCATCTCAGGGAAGGCCCTCTAGATCTTCGCTCCCATTGGTCTCAGGGCCCCTGACTGATTTCTAAATGTCTTTTTCGTCTTCGGGGAGTTCTGGCAATCCTGCTAACCTTGCTAGGGCCTCTCCTTCTCTCTACCATTGCAGGCAGTCTGAGGAAACAAAGTTGTTGGAAAGCCCAGTCTCTCATTTATTCTTCATTAGCAAGCTGATTTTCTTTTTGAAAGCTTTCATTGCTCCCCAAGTCATAATTTTTTAAGTGATTCATACTCTTCCCTGACACAAACCTCTCAGGGAACTGATAACTTATTGTTTTCTCCCAACTCCAGGCAATCAATAATGCTGTGTAATTGTGTCTTTAACTAAAACATATCCAGAAGTAAAATGATTCCCCTGTTGTCATTTAGCATCTTCTCTTTGAGGCATGTAACACTCCCCATCCCTCATCTCCCCATCCCTGGTAAAGGAAACTGAATCTAAGACCATGGCAACTGCCACGGTGTCTCATACCCTTCAGGCTAGGGTCTGAATCCCACAGAAATCAAAGAAAAGGAAAAAAGACTTACATTTCTAGGTCTGCATCCCATGGAAATCAAAGAAAAGGAAAAAAAGACGTACATTTCTAGGTCTGCATCCCATGGAAATAAATCAAAGAAGAAAAGGAAAAAAAGATCTATATTTCTAGGTCTGCATCCCATGGAAATCAAAGAAAAGGAAAAAAGACGTACATTTCTAGGTCTGCATCCCATGGAAATCAAAGAAAAGGAAAAGGAATCTACAAATCTACAAAAATATTTACAGCAATTTTTTTGTGGTGGTAAAGACTGGAAACTGAGGAAATGACTATCAGTTGGGGAATTCTGAAGAAGTTGTAGTATAAGATTATAATGGAATAGTACTGTGCTATAAGAAATGATGAGCAGGATGCACTCAGAAAAACCTGGGAAGACTTACATAAACTGATACAAAGTGAAATGAGCAGAACCAGGAGAACACTGTACACAGTAACAGCAATTGTGTTTCTTGAGCAATTGAGAATGATTTAACTATTCTCAGCAATAGAACAATTTCAGAAAATTCCAGAGGATTTACCATGAAAAATACTATCCAGTCCCAGAGAAAGAACTGATAGTCTCTGAATGCAGAAGGAAAGATGCTTTTTTAACTTTATTATTTTTGAGGTTTTAATCTTCATTTTCTTTTGCAACATGATTAATATAGAAATGTTTTTCATGACTGAACACATATAATCTTTATCAAATTGCTTGCCTTCTCAAAGAAGGGGTAGGGAGAGAATTTGAAACTAAGATTTTTGAAAAGAATGTTAAAAACTTTTCGTTTACATGTAATTGAGAAATAAAAATTTAAAAGAAATATTAAAATTATGGAATGATTTGATATATTTTTCCCAAAAAAGTGAAAGTGTCTTCCACAGACTCCTTGTTGGGTTTTTATGGTAACTAAATGGTTCACTGTGTAGTGAGATATTTTTCAACTGAAGTGGAAGCCAAAGACCCAGGGTGTCTCACCATTTTAGCTTAATGCACCTGTAGATTAAGCCCAACAACTCAAACCCCACCAGCCAATGGTCTCTGCCTGACTGGTTGCAGGTAGAAGGGGATCATCAGTCAGTGGAACCACCCTCAATTGTCCATCAGCGATTCTCTGACACTAGATAGAGAGTGATTCCAAAAAGCCTTCCTCCACAAGAAGTCTTCCTTGATTGCCCAGCTGCTAGTGCCTTCCTTTCCAAGATCACCTTGCACCTACTTTACGTGGACCTTCTCTATGCCTACGTATTGTTGTCTCTTCCATTTGGATGTAAGCCTCTTGAGCAAAGGAATTGTTTATTATTTTGTCTGAGTCCTTCCCAAACCCAAACTCTGCGGTGCACTTGACCCCATTAACAAGCTGTCTCTGTGAGCAGAGGGCCTCAGTTCCTTAAATCTCTTAGCCCAGATGTAGACAATTTCTTTTCCTTTTACTTTAGCTGAAAACTAGTTGGAACTTTTGCTGAGTCACTTCTCTAGGGAAAAAGAGCAAATAATCATAGAAATGAAAAGTTGGAGGGAACTTTGGAGATCTCATAGTCCAACCCTTTCATTCCACAGATGGGGAAGCGGAGGCTCACAGGCAAGGGGATGACCTGCTTGTAGTCCTGCACCTCCTAGAGCTAGAATCCACTTCTCTAGTTTCTGAGGTCATTGCATTTTTTTACCATGAAGCACAGAAACAGAGAAGATCTGTAGCCCACAGTGACATGCTATAATGACTCAAGTGAAGCTACAGATTGGCTGGGTGGGATCTTTGGGACCTGGCCTCCTTCCCATTT
Organism: Sarcophilus harrisii; assembly: GCF_902635505.1. Taxonomy (NCBI): domain Eukaryota; kingdom Metazoa; phylum Chordata; class Mammalia; order Dasyuromorphia; family Dasyuridae; genus Sarcophilus; species Sarcophilus harrisii. The sequence goes on from NC_045430.1 coordinate 284,087,788, forward strand.
GTCATCTCTCCTCTGCATGGGAGCCAGGGAACTTGACTTCTTCAGCCTCCTGAGTGGCCATGCAGTGGCCATGGAGAGAATCATCATCTCTAGAGCAGTCTGCCTCCCATCAGTGCCCAGTGGGGGAAGTAATGGCGGCCATCTCCTCTGTTTGGAGAGCGAATGCTCCTTGTGGGCTCTGCTCCCTGAATTCATGCCTTCACTCCCTAGGCATTCATAGCATCGTGCCCCACAGAGAGGTACCCCCCAGTGCCAGCCTCTTCCCTTCTCAGAGGTAACGCCCATGCCTTTGGTCTGCTCCTTTTCCTTGGCCATGTAGTCTCCAACTCTGAGAAAAATCTCTATCTCTCTGTTCATGCTTTTTCACTTTCAGGCTATTAGCTCTTCCCATTTCTGGTTCTCTCTAATAACAATGCTCTATAAGAACATATAACTCCAAGTTATGGACTTCCATGGACTGACCTGATCTGCCTGGGAGTCATCCCACTTTAACTCCCTCTCTTTGGCAGTTGTGATCCCCCAATTGAAATATTGGTAAAACACTGACAGTGCCTGGCACATAATAGGTGCTTAATAAAAACCATACCTTTCCCTTCCCCATCTAGAGAACACACTGGGAAAATTTCAGAATATGTTTTGTGTCTAGATTTCCACCTGTGTGAGCAACCGAGTGCCCAAATTCTATAAAAGTATTCAAATGAATGACATATGTTTCAACTTTATGACAGCCTTTGTTCCATGCAGAAAATGTACAAAAGGCTCCCAACAGAACAGAAACAATGGCAGCTTGGGCACATGTCCAACCAGAATTCCCGTAAAAGATGAAACAAGACTTTTAACCAAAAAGCTAAAAAATAATTTAAAACCAAAAAAGAGTGGTAGAAAATGGGAAGAGAAATGATAATTATGAAAGAAAGATTTGGAAAGAGAGAGGGAGGATAAGAAAAATTGGGAGGCAGGACAGAGAATGGAGATGGTGACCTACAGGGTTTCATTACCATTGGGATATAAAGAGTATGACCAAACATGGGAATGGTCATCCCCAAATGGAGGAACCATTCTTCTTTCCAAAGATAAATGGAGCCTGAGCTAGAGATAAGCACAGTCCTAGAGTGCAAGAGATGGGAGCGGGGGCACTCCACAACTCCTTTTCCATTAAGTCAGAGATAGGAAAGTGTCTCCCCCCTCCTCCAAATATATACACAGAAAAATAAATATAAATTATATCCATCCAGTCTGGAGGAGAGGGAAGAGCATGAACAACACGGGAATCGGGATCGGTCTCCAGAAGGAAATTGAATCTGGAAGGGACAGAAAGGCGAAAAAGGCGAACGTGGCCAGAATGGAGCACAGCCTGGACAAAGGTACCCATCAGGGGAGGGGAATTCATTTACAGGGAGCGAAGTAATCAGTAAGGTGAGAGCTGATTGTGTGATGGGAGCAATGAATATGCAGTGAGTCTGGAAAGGTCAGCAGGGACCACCATCCAAGCACTTAGTGTTTGATGTTTGAGGGAAGAGAGCCAGCCTCTGAAGCTTCCAGAGCAGGAAAAGACAGTGGTCAATGCTTCCTGCACTTTGGAAATGAGGGGTTTAGACCCTCTGATCTCACCCACCACTAAATGCTCTTGAAAGTGGGTGAATTCATATTGCCCATGTGGTTTATTTGTGTCTACATTGGTCCGCTTACATGTGGCCCACAGAGAGTAAAGGATAAAGATCTCTAGAGCCCTCTCCATCTTTCCCCATGAGAGACTGGTCCTTGGCATCAGGGGAAGCAAGAGATTAGAGCCATGAGACTGGTCACTCTGCTCTCCTCATGGAAGTACCAGGCGGGAACTCTAGCTTTCCTCTGCCCTTGATATTACTGGCATAGGGGAATAATGCTAAGGCTCAAGCTAAGCTGCTGATTGGTGTCCCTTAATAGGAAAAGGCCTGACTCTCCCTACCAAAAAACCATTACATGAAGACCATACAGAGCAAATAACAAATAAGCCATTTATCCAAACCAAGGGCACCTAGAAATCAGAGGAGCTATACAGATGAGGAGGAGGAGGAGGAGTCAGAGACACAAAGAGTGTGTGTGTGTGTGTGTGTGTGTGTGTGTGTGTGTGTGAGAGAGAGAGAGAGAGAGAAAGAGAGAGAGAGAATGAGAAAGTGTGTCCCAGTTCTCCCCAAAACTCTCTGAAGTCCCTAATGCGGCAAGCTGGGGATACAGATATAAGTAAGGCATAGCTCCTCTATGTCTATTTCTTTCTTTCCCTTCAGAGATCTCTTCCTAAAAGAAACCTAGATTGGCGGGTATTCTTTCTGGAAGCTGGAATTGAGAAGACCAAGATGTCTCTCTTCTGAAGCTCTCAGCAGCACCGTCCATCCTTCACGCAGTTGCACAACATTGAGCAATTAATTTCCATCACTGAAGAGAATCTTATTCCAATGGACTTTTAGCCTCTCCTTACACTAGAAACTTTCTTTTGCTGATTCTTTAATACCCTAGAGAGAAGCAAAAAGATACTACTTCTACCTACAGTGTAAAGGTAATAGTGGAGGGCTAAAAGCCAGTGTGTCCAACAATTCGTGTGGTGATGTCAAAGGCCTGGCTATCCTTTCACATTTCCCAAGTTTCATTGCAAAAGGCCTGGATCTCAGAGTGACAAGGGACCTTGGTCCCCACTGTGGTGCCCCCGGCAAGCAGCTCCTCCAGGCTTTTCTCCCAGGGACGGGGCCCACTCCTTCCCAAGGTATTTTATTCCGCTCTAGGACAGCTCCAGGAGTAGAGTCTTCTCCTGGAACTCCCTACCTGAACCGAAGATATCATTTGACCTTGTGAAGAGACTGGAGGCCCAACTGACCTGAGGGACAGGAGAAAATAGAAAGGCAAAGAAAGTCTGCTAGCGAGAAAGCCATTTGCTTCCCATGTTCTCCTCAGCCATAGAACAAAACCCAGAAATGTGCAGGATATCCGTACAGGACAGAGATGCTTCAAGTCCCACACCCCGCTGCTGTTAACGGGCGTATTTCATCATGTCAGGCAAAGAAAGCGCTGCGGGGTTACATTAGGATTTGGGGCCTAAATCGTGGGGAAGACAAGTTTTCTTAATTCACTTTAAATGCTAATTGTAACTAAGGATTGTTGGGCTCATGGAAGTTTCTGCAAAACAATTAAACCCACAAGTCATGGCGGTGCCTTCCACTCACAAGGTCTAGCCTAGATCACCCAGCAATGTTAAAACCCGAAAGTCAAAAACAAACATGTCATTTCCTTAACCTTCTGCTTAATGTGGCCCATCCCCTGAGCTGCCTCCCCGTCCCTGCATACAAACAGCCCCAGTAATCTTCAGGGAGCAGGGATGCCGAGCAATCTATTGGATATATTAATGCAAATAAAACATCTGGATCACCAAGGTTGTTGGGATTTTGAAGTCTCAGTTTTCAAATTGCATGAATAGTCAAGATTTTAACTCCCTGTGATTGTGGCTGACCCAGATAAGGAAATCTGACTGCAGAAAGGCAGCCGCCCTCCTCTTCTAAAGCCATCGCTCAGCACCTGGGGCTTTTGTCAACGTGAAGAAAGACGTTCTGGGAAATCTATCCGCTCTGTGGACAGTGGGGAGGGGCGGCTCTCCCCTAAGTGGCCCCCGATGCGTGCTCAGGAGCTCTTGAAGGTCTCTGATCCTTGACTCAAAACGCACTTAAACAACTCCAGCCACAGACTGGGCATCTGGCCCCAGGATGAGGCGGGAACAAGAATCGACGGAAGGAGCATTAGAGGCGGCTGGTGCTCCCCTGAAGTCTCTCCTTCCCCGAGTTGGCTCTGGAAGCTCAGCCTGGGTGGCGACAGCAGCCAAAGGAAACCTCAGTGTTATCATTTATGACAGGCCACATGACACCGTGAAGAGGAAGGGATTAGGACCCAATCAAAACATGGTCTAAAAGCCATGGGACAATCGGCAGCAACAGCTCGGGGCCCCTTTGCATTCTCCCTTTCAAACACCTATTTTATCCCAGCTCGTTTAAACGGGCGGTGAGCCCTATTGACAGGAGTGAAGGCTGGATGAATGAAAGCAAAATGGGAAATCTCATTAAACACTGCCACTAGCTTTGCGCCATTATAAATTTCCCAACATGGCACCCAATAATCCAATAAGGATATTATGTTTCCAATAATGCAGTCAAGTATATCTCATTGCAACTAATTAAAAAAGTAGATTAACGCAGCACAAGGGCTTTGTATCGGGAAAAATGAACTTGGGAAAAGTGTAAGTAAATGACCTTAACCACCAAGAAGGGGAACTGACAATCTATTTGTCCATCTGTCATGGTTCTCTCAGCTTGGCTGTCTCAGGAGGGAGTGCAGATCGTGTGTGTGTGTGTGTGTGTGTGTGTGTGTGTGTGTGTGTGTGTATTCTGGGCTTCCTTTCATTCAAGAGCCTGAGGTCTTCAGTTCCTTCCCACTCATGTGCCTCCTCTTAGCTGGGCTCCTCCAGAAATTATCATGCTGATTGTCCCTGGACGCTCCAGTAAAAAGATGCTCCAACTTACTCCAGTCAAAGCCTCCTGGATCCCCATGATTGGAAAGTGTCAGCTCAGGCTAGAAGACTCTGTCCTCATCTGCTACCTGAGCGGGAATGATCTTGCCCAGTGTCCAGTTATCCCCCAGCCCGGTCCAACCTGGTTATGGAAGGCAGGTGCATGGAAGAGCCAAGTCCCTGAAAATCTAGATGACTTTGGAGATCTTTGCCCTGGATACTAATTGCCCCTTAAGCCAGTAATGGTTCCCTTTGCCCCTGGACACCCTCGCAACAGATGTGCTCCCCAGCCAGACCGCAGAGCCCTTCTGAGTGAAAACCTCACAAGGGAAGAGGTCATTATGGCTGTCCTACAAAGAGCTTGAGAAGGTTCCTTCTTCTTGAGGAAAAACGTCATCCAAAGAGCTCTCAAACTTGAGGCATACTTGGGGTGCTGTGCCCCTGGATGCCCCTTAGCCCAGTTATACACAGCAGCATTGTCTAAAAGTTGGTGCCTATTTAACAAATGCTTATTGAATAAATTAAATGAATGATGAGAAGGGGGCAAAATGTTCTCATTTCTTCTTTTTAAAAGTTTTGTCGACATCTTTCCGTTTTTCTATTACTTTTCATTTCCTAATCCTAATTCCATTTCTAAGTGTCACCCACCCAGAGAACCTTTCTTTATACCAATAAATAAAAAAGGAGAAAGAAAAGAACCAAAATATCCACGAGTCCAACCACGTTCCATACACAGCCCCTTCCCACCTCTAGAGAGCTCTCCTTTGGGACCAAGTTTGGTCAGGGTAATTACCCAGCTTCCAGTTGAATTTTTGGCTGCCATTACTTTCTGTCTCTAGTCACCGTGCCTCTTATTTTTCCTGGTTCGGCTCACTTTACTTTGCATCCGGACTTTCAGCTTCCCAGAATGATCCCAGTGTCATTTCTAACTGCCAGGCAAGACTCGATCACACTCTGGGACTACAATTTCTTTAACCACTTCCCAGCCCACTGGCACCTACTTTGTTTCTGCTTCCTTGCCATTACCCAAAGTGCATTCTTCCTGGGGAACGTCTCTCATTTTAAGATCTCTGAGTCAAAAGGGCACGGGCAGGGGCATCAGGGCAGCCCATCTGACAGTGTAACCTGGTGTGTGACCTGGATGATAGGCCCTGTCGTCCGGGGACCCTCTTGACCAATTTCTTCCTTTTTCAGCTCCAGGACTGTTACAACAGATTGTCTCTCACAACGCAAACCCAATTGACGACATTTGATTCTCCCACTGGCAGGCATCCAAAGCTCTCTGGACAAGCAGGTCTCATTGAATTGAGGACTTCAATATTTTTTCCACTGGTTTTATCTGCAGTTTTCAAGCTGTTGAAATGATCTCAGATGCACTTAACAAAGTCGTCCCTCCATCTCTGCCCCCGCCACGTCCTCTGAAACAAAGCCTGGGCGCCATATGTAAGCTTATTGTCTTCCAAGGGTCAGCACTAGAAGGCGGGTGCGAGTTATCAATCAAATCAAATGTATGAAGTTCTATTGTGAAAACCCTTCAAGGCACTGGGCCAAAATCAATAGAGAAATAAATGACGTTTGTAAAATTCAATTAAATTAATGAGTTTGTGGGTTAGTTTGGAAGTGCAGGTATGGCTAGGAATTGGGACTGGGTGGTTGTGCTCGCTTGCCGGCCCAGACAACCGCTCCCCATTTGTTTCCCAACCGCAGGGCTCTCCCAGAACAACCTTTTTTGCCCATCGTAGGGGAACCACTAGACAGCCCCAGCTAGATGACCTTCAGTTGGGAAGGTCACTTTTTAATGTGAACACCAAGAAAATCTCCTCCCAATGGCATCAAGGCAAGAACAGGCCTGGCACTGTCTGTGCTGGCGGCCTCTGGGGGACTGGTCAGGACTTGTGATAAAAGGGCATAATTCCACCTCAAAGGTCTTTGGCAAAGAATAAGCTGCTCAGGACTCTCACTGACCCAAGTTCCTCCTCAATCACCTTTTAACCACCAGTTTCCCAAAGGGAGGGAGTCGAGCAGCAAAGATGGCAAGGCAGCTCTGGAGGTAGGAGGACTTGGGCTGAAGACCCAGGCGCGAGGATACAAGGACAACTAGTCTCAAGGGAGCTCGTCAAATTCGGACCTAAGTGTCTCCTATTTTTAAGATCTTGTTCGAGGAGTGACTTCCTGGGACTTTATTCATGTAGGCAACTCTCAGCTAAGGAAACTCCCTGTGCCAGTGAGATGGGCCCCTTCTCTGAGGCTGAGAGCTTCCTGGAGCACCGAGAACTTGAGTGACTTGCCAAGTTGGATGTACCGGAGCTGGGCTGGAGCTGGGCTGGAGCTGGCTGGCTCTCTGCGCTCTCCGTCAGGCCCCGCTCAGAAGCCTGGCCCAGGAGAGCCGGGAGTGATTGCAACTTTCCGGTCTCGTTCAGGCTGCACGGCTGCATCTGCCCCATGTGTCAGACGTGACAGAGACCTGCAGGCCGGGCTGGCCACTGTCTTCCTGCATCGGCATCCGTTCAGGGAGCCGGGGAACAGCCTGGGCTGTTGGATGACGGACCAGTCAGCAGCTGGTCTGGCACCACCTCCCTCCATGCCCAACCTTGGCCCCCCCCACTGGGGGCTGTGGCCCTCTGCCCTTGCACAAAGAGAGAAAAAGCCCCGGGGTTGCTGCTGTCTACCTTAGGGTTGGGCCCAAGCTGTCCGACCTGCTTTCCAGAGAGCCGGCTGTCGGCCCCAGTTTCCCTTAGTCTCCAGCCTCCTCACACTCCCACAGATCCAGGCTCTCCCTAGGGGCAAAGCAACCCTCCAAGGAGCCTCTGCGGGAGGCACCGAGTGACATCCCCACATCCCACTGGCCTTCCCCGAGGAGCTCCCTCCTGTTCTAGACATACAAGCAACAACTGATGTAAGGTTATGCCCCAGAGCCAGTGTCCTGGATACTCTGGGGGAAGCATCAAGCACCAAGAACCAGGCCAAGATGGCGGAGACTAGGCAACCATGACCCAGCAGAAGGTTCAGGGCTGCAGGAATAGGGTCTGGGGCTGGACCCAGGAAGCTCCTGGGAAGGCACTCACAGCAAAGTCCGCCTGCACCTCCTCCGTGGCCATGGAGAGGAGTTTGGATCCAGGACCCTGCAGTGACTCGGTTAGGGTCACACACCCAGTCTGTCAGAGGCAGGACTGGAAGGCCCGTGGTCTCGCTTCCCTCTCCACTTCCCACGTGGCTCGCGGTGAGTGACCCTTGTGTTCAGCCTGGGTTACACCATGTAGAGAGTTCTGTGTTTAGTTTCAAGGAGCCCATTGGAGGGAGGACTTTGATAACTTGGACCACGTTCTAAGGGAGACAGCCACATAGGGAGGAGAGGGGGATGTTCGACCTAGAGCTTGGGGCAGGAGGAAGGAAACTTGACTTCCAACATGTCCAGGGATCTGCCCTTGAGCCATGAAAGGTCCCGTTCTTCCAGAGCCCCAGGGCTAGGCTGGGGCCGGGGAGAGCCAAAGGGCCAGGAAGACCGCCGGCATACCCACGTCGGAGTCCCTGGTCAGCCAGCATCAAAGACTTTTCCTCATTTACTGTCTGTGAGATGGAGTTTGGATACCACTGTCTGCCTTCTGTCCACTCTGGGAATGTCACCGGCGTCACCGTGGACACGGAGGGAGAGCTTGGCAGAACACCAGACCCCAACATGGCGCAGAGCGTGTGCACACGCACTCGGGCCTTCCTTGGCTCAGTGGAACCAGCTGGGTTTATTTGCTTTTCTCTCCCTGATTAGTGCATGCAGAACAATTGTTTTTCCATGTGTTTGCTTTGGTCCTTGCAGGGTAATCATAAGGGAATTGAATCAACAAGTCTAGATGTCCTCATTTCTGACTAGAGTGGGACCCGAGGCTCTTAACCACATTGGGGAGCCTTCTTGCTCACGCTGGGATGGCTGGGACATGTGGCCCCATAAAGATCTATGGTTCCTTCCACCAAGTAAATGTAGATCTTTATTTGATAAAATATTCCCAGAGAAACAATTTTTCCTCCATTAACTTGGAAAAGTGTTCCAGTATTCATCAGGCTTTCTTAGCTTGTTAGGTGGGGAAAAGGGACGCTGCTCAGACTCTCCCCAGCTCACAGGGGATCTCATGAGATCTTCTGGGGTTCTTTCTCCCCTGCTGGGGGGTCTGGAAGAACTGTTAGGTTTGGTTGTTTACAGCAGTGCACAGGTTTGCTTCCAGGCTTGCTGGTACAAAATCTAATAAATAAAATAGAAAAGATGGAGAAGGCAGGAATCTGCCCGGGTGGATCTCCTGGGTGGACCCCCGAAAATAACTACAGTGAAGGAAAATGAGACAAATCTGCAAGGTCCAAGAGAGAACCCAGGAGTCCAACTCACAGACTTTCGAGGCTAGAGAGAAATAAAAGGGTGAGCCAGAGGCCCCAGCAAAGGGAGGAGAGGTCATTGTCTGGGGATCCCTGAGCTGGACTGGCAAATACTTAAGAGCTGGAAAATGACCTGGATGGGTGGAGCTTATTCCAAAGCCGAGTGGGGAGCCAGAGGGAGAGCAGGGGAGCCAGAGGGAGAGTGGGGAAGCTGGAAGCAAAGGAATTAATTTATTTTGCAAGGAAGAGATTAACTCGCCTGAGGAAATCAGGAACCGGAGTGAGAAAGTGTGGTGGGAGAACAGTAGTGGAGAGAGAAAGAAGCAAGTTTGCAGGGGAAGGAGATTCAAGAGCATGGGAAGGTCCATGGGAAGGTCTCACCAGCGGAGGGAGGCGGGAACCGGCCGACAAATCTGGCCCCGTGGACTTCAGTTATCCAGAATCCTGCGGCCGCACTCACTCATGCTGCCCAGAGCAGAACAGCAAATCTCCCACCGTGCCTGGATCATAATTTTAAGAGGAAAGGATCCAATGCAGACTGGCACAGACCAAGGGATGCTCCAAAAGGACACGTGACTGAGATAGAAAACATGAAACAAATGGGAGCAGAAGTTGTATTGGGCCCCTAACTCTCAGAAACAGGAAAGATCTAGCACACGCGGGCTCCCGTGTGAGTGCATGTACCCCGTGTGTGAGACTGCGTGGGTTGCGGGCTGTGTGCATCGTGTGCATGGCTTGTGCACAAGTTGTGTGGGGTGTGCTTGCACACCCGTGTCCTGTGGTGGGCTCTGCATGTGTCACGTGTGTGGGTGTAGGAGTGTGAGTGAGAGGCGGGAACTCTGGGAGGAAGGGCCCAGTACTTCCCAGAGCTCACACTACCGATGCACCAGACCCTGCAAGTCCCACGGTCGCCCCAGAATTGGGAACAGCGGCTTTGGAAGGATTTGGCCCATGGACAGGAAAGATCCCACCAACAAGCATCATGTGGGAGAAGTTGGAGACAGGAGGCCTGGGGAGCTCCCAAGAGCAATTCTAAAGGCTGGAAAAAAAAAAAAAAAAAAAAAAAAAAAAACAGGAGTCCTGGGAGGATCCCAGAGCCCCCGCCAGCAGATGGAGACCCTCCATAGGCCAGGTGGCGGAGACCTGACAGCCGAGTGCGGCTCCATGACATGAAAGGGAATCCCGGGAGTGCAAAAGCCCAGAGACGTGAGGCTGGTCAGGAAGGCCCCTGGCAGTCGGAATGACATTACATGGGGAAATGAGGAGCATCAACTGCAGGGAGGACGCCAGCTTCGGGAACGTGGGCAGCCGATCATTGACAAAGGGTGAAGGTTTTGCCAATGACGACCTCCGCCCTGGAAATGAGAGAAGGCAAGCACGGAGCATTTATTAAGTCCTATGTGCCGGGCACTGTGCTAAGCGCTGCACAAATATCTCCCATGATCCTCTTTCACAACAACCCTGTGAGGTAAAGTGGAATCATTATTCCAATTTACAGCTGAGGAAACTGAGGGAGAACGAGGCAAAGGCATTTGCCCAGAGGCACACAGCTGGGAAATTCTGAGGCTGAGTTTAAACTCAGGTCCTTGTGACGCCCCGGGCTCTATTCTCCCGGCTGGCCACAAAAATGACCAATGGGGACTCGGTGCCCAAGATCATCGAGGAGAAGGATGGGACAGAGCACCTCCCGGCCCCTGCTGAGTCCGACCAGAGGAGCAACACCCTCGGTTGGGGGAAGACCGGCCCATGCGGCTGCGGGGGCCCTGTCAGGGACAGCTGGGGGATAACGGGAAGCGGGAGATGGACAAACGGTGGCGGGAGAGGGGAAGGGGCGAGATCAGAGCTGGCGGCCGGACGGCCTTCCTGCAGCCGGCGGCTCCTGGGAAAGCTCTGGGGTGAATCCGGAAAGAGCCGGCTGCCAAACACCCACCGAGGCTCCTTACAGACCCAGGCCTGTGTGTGTGTGTGTGTGTGTGTGTGTGTGTGGAAGGACATGCAGTGGGCTTGGATCTATTTCAGGTGTGTATATATTGACATAAATGTAACCCACCGTCTAGTGACTTTCATTGCCTTTCCTGCACATTCCCCCCTCCCCCCCCCCCCCCCCAGACCCCGGGGAGCCCGAGACTTCTGAGGCTCTGAGTCCATTTAAAGGATCCCGGCCTCTAAAAGCCTCCTGGAAACTTTACTCCCGCCACGGGGCCAGCAGTCAAGGCTCCTGGAGGCAGATCCCCAGCCTCCCCCTCCCTGGCCGGTCCCGGGCGTCCCCGGCTCCCTCGGGACGGCCCCAACCGCCCTCGATCCGTTTCCCCGCCTGGGCTTGATTCCCAGCCTCTCTTTCCCGGCCCAGACTCTGGGCCGGCCGCGATCCCGCAGCCTCAGTTGCCCTCCAGGTACCTCGGGCCGGGTGTGCAGTAGGACATCGGAAAAGGACACGGTCCTCGGGCTCTTTACCCTTCCTCTTCCCCTTTCCAGGCGAGGACCGCGCCGCCCCCCAACCCTCGGGCTCCCGAGCTAGGAGTCACCGCGGCTTCCTCACCACCTCCCCCCGCCGCCCGGGCTGCAGCCAGGACCCGGCCAGCTCACGCCCGAAGCCCGATACGCCCCCTCCTCTCGTCTGCCCCCTCTCCCCCCTGTGGATCACCCCCCTCCCCCCGCCTCACTGGGGACCGCAGCAGCCCTGGAGAGCCTGCCCGCCCCGTCCAGCCTCCATCCATCCATCCTAGGGAAAGGGCGGTCACGTCCCCAGTGCTCCGCAAACTCCAGCGGCTCCCGGTCAGCTCCAGGGCCGCGTCTAAACTGTCCTGTTGGCATTCCCCGGCCCTTCCCGCTCCTCCCCCCCCCCCCCCCCCCCCCCCCCCCCTCGGAACCGGCGACCCAGGCGGGCCCCAGAGCCAGCCCCGCCCCCTTGGCTTGGGGCATTTCCTCCGGGTGCTCCCCCTCCCGGCCCCCGCTCCCTCCGGCTCCCCGAGTCCCGCCTGAGCTCCCCCCCCCTTTTCCCAGAAGCCTTCTCAGCCTTCTTATGGGTAGCGCTTTCCCCTGTTAATCACTTCCTATCGTGTGCGCGTGTGCGCGCGTGTGCAGGTACGGGCGTGTGTCTGTGTATGTCACGTGGTTTTAAGCTCCTTGAGGACCGGGACTGTCTCTTTTTAGGTCCCTATAGTTTAGCTCAGTGCCTCGCACACAGTAGGCGCATCATATATGCTGACTTGTTCGCCCCCCCCGAAAAAGGAGGCCGTGAACTCCCAGCCTTGGAAGGTGCACCCAGGGAGACTCCCGGAGCAAGCCCAGCGCAGGCCCCCGGGGCCCGGCCCCCACAGCCCGACTCCTCCAAGCGGGAGTCCCGCCGGCCGTGCATCCCGTGCTCTGTGGCTCGGGGGCGCAGCCTCGAAGGACGAGGAGCGCCCCACCCCCACACTGACGGGGACTGGGTCCCTTTGGGAAGCCTGGGAAAGGCTCGGGGACACCTACAGGCCGGACCGGAGCCCCACCCGCCGCCTCCAGGAAACTCAAGCCTTTTCCCAGGGCTCCACAAACTCCCAGCATCCTGTTTTTTCAGCTTCTGCATCTCGGTCAGAATCGTTTCTAACTTACACTCACCGTGTTTTCCTGCCCCGGGACTTTGCAAATAAATGCCTCTCCCTTCCTCCCTTCCTCCTTCCCTCCCTCCTCCTCTCCCTCCCTCCCCCCAAATCTTTGCCCACTAAATGAATCCCTTCTCATCCTTGAAGTCCAGTTTGAAGGACACCTCCTCCGTGAAGGCTTCCCCGATTCCCTTCAGCACGAAGACAGAGAATGACCAGCCCCTTGTGGGGCCCACCTCCCCCTTTGGTGTGTCCCTCCCCCGGGATGCTTTTGGGCGTCCCTAGGGAGACGCTGAGCTCCCTGTGGGCCAGGTCTGTCTCCCCGAGGGCCCTGCAGCAAACAGCAGGTTCCAAAGCAGCAACAATCTCTGGGCTAGCCAAGGCAAAGAGGTGAGTCTGGCGCCCCAGACGGAGAAGGAATCCAGGTGGCCGCTCACTCAGGGTTGCCATGACAACTTGCCGGCAGGAGAGGAAGGACCAGAGGAGCAGGAGCAGTTACAGGCAGGAACCACCGTGACAAGTCCCTGTCAGACCATGGCTCTGGGCCCAAAGAAATGGGGCTCTGGCCTGTCGGAGGGGGAGGGGGATCCCTCCGGCGGGTCGGGGTCCCACCTATGGCAGCACGTGGGCAGAAATAGCCCGAACCTGGTGGAGACAGGCTGCAATCTGCACCCTTGAGGGGTGTATCCATTGAAGGGCCACCATGCATCCTTCACCTCATCCAGGACATCAGAAGCATCGTTTGTAACTGGGGGAGGGGGGGCACAGAGCCACCATCCTCCTCATGTGGCCGTTTTGCCCTCATCCACGAGCTGAGGGGGAACCTTTGAGAGCTGTGGTGGGAAGGGCCTGCGGGAGGCCAAAAGCCTCCCTCCCCAAGCTGCATCACTCTTTGTCCCAAGGAGAGGGGACAGGAGCCTCCGCTCTCCGCCCGTCACGGGCTGGCTTATCTTCACACACACACGTATCGACCCGAGCACAGAGAAGGGAGTGTATTTCAAGCCCTCTGTGTCAAGGAGAGGTGAATTATCTAGACACAAATAATGGAAGGTGGCAGGAGGAGGGAAAATATGGCCAGGACTGCCCACAGCCCTGGAGAGCAGACGGGCATGAGGTCTGGGGGCCCCGTGACTGAGAGGACAGAACAGAAGCCGCCCCACTCCCCCCACAGCAGCCTCTGGGGTAGTGAGATGGATGGGCTCTCCTCCCGGCCTCCCTCACTCACTACAGATCAGTAGCCTATGTATGGGCAGATTTATCTCCAGCTCTTGGGACATCGCTGGCCAGAGGAATTGTGGGAAACTTGTCTTTGCACTGGCCGAGTTCCCTAAGGAGGTGTGGGTGTCTCTTCCCACGGGGCCCCCAGCTGGAGACCCGGATACTTGATTCTATTTATAGGTGGCAGGAGGGTGGCTCGAGTGGGCTGTGGGATGCCCGTGATCACCGTGCCTCCTCTTACAGCATGGCAAGGGCACCGGGAGGGCAGAGAAGGGAGGCTTCCTCTGCAGCTTGAAAGAGGAGGCAGCCCCCTTCTGACACATAAAATACGCAGGTGGGATGCCCAGATCCAGAGAGCAGAGCAGACAACTCCCCCACACACACACACCAATAATCCCCCAAAGCCTTTTTCAGCTTCTATTCTTCTTCACGTCTTATTTTCTTTTGAGAGTCTAACATGACTTTTAACAAAGTGTCAGAGGAAAGAAGCAGCTGACTCTGTCCCAGTGGAGGTGAGTGGGCCCGGGCAGACAGAAGAGAAGGCCAAGCCCCTCAGCGGAGGCCTGGGTTTGTGTGTCGGCATTTGTAGCGGCTGAAATGTCGCTTCAGAGTGTGAAGGTGCTGAGTGCTGAGGAGTAATGAGGAAGACCACAGGACAGTGACTGTAACAGCCACAACAGACAGCGACAGCAACAAACAGCAACAGTAACAGCAACAACGGTAATGGTGACAACAAACAGCAGCAACAGTAACGGCAACAACGGTAATGGTGACAACAAACAGCAGCAACAGTAACGGCAACAACGGTAATGGTGACAATAAACAGCAGCAACAGTAACGGCAACAACGGTAATGGTGACAATAAACAGCAGCAACAGTAACGGCAACAACGGTAACGGTGACAACAAACAGCAGCAACAGTAACGGCAACAACGGTAATGGTGACAATAAACAGCAGCAACAGTAACGGCAACAACGGTAATGGTGACAATAAACAGCAGCAACAGTAACGGCAACAACGGTAATGGTGACAATAAACAGCAGCAACAGTAACAGCAACAATGGTAACAGTGACAATAAACAGCAGCAACAGTAACGCAACAACGGTAATGGTGACAATCAAACAGCAGCAACAGTAACAGCAACAACGGTAATGGTGACAACAAACAGCAGCAACAGTAACGGCAACAACGGTAATGGTGACAATAAACAGCAGCAACAGTAACGGCAACAACGGTAATGGTGACAATAAACAGCAGCAACAGTAACGGCAACAACGGTAATGGTGACAATAAACAGCAGCAACAGTAACGGCAACAACGGTAACGGTGACAATAAACAGCAGCAACAGTAACGGCAACAACGGTAATGGTGACAATAAACAGCAGCAACAGTAACGGCAACAACGGTAATGGTGACAATAAACAGCAGCAACAGTAACGGCAACAATGGTAATGGTGACAATAAACAGCAGCAACAGTAACAGCAACAATGGTAACAGTGACAATAAACAGCAGAAACAACACATGGTAACAGTAACAACAAACTAACAACAAACAGCAGCAACAGTAACAGCAACAATATGTTAATAGTAACAACAAACAGCAGCAGCAGCAACAACTGGTAACAGTGACAAGAGCAACCACAAATGTTAATGATAACAATAAACAGCAACAATAACAAATGGTAACAATAACCATAGCAGCAACACTAACAGCAACAACATATGGTAACAGTGTCAACAGCAGCTGATTACAATAACAAATGGCAATAGTAACAGTCAACAGCAGCAACAATACATAATAACAGTAACAACAACAAACAGCAGAACAGTAATAGCAACAGGGGATCCAGGTGAAGTCCTGGGGTTACAAGTAGGAGATGGAGAAGGCCTTGTTCTGGGTGGTAGTTGTTCTGAAGAGGATCTGAGAATCTAAGTGGACCTCTGGCTCAGTGGGGTCAGCAGAGTGCTGGAATGGCCAAAGGGGCTGGGGCAATCTGGTGCTGCCTTGAAGGCTCCCAGGAGAAGGGGGGCTGAGCCCTCACTCTGTCCAGTCCTGCAAGGCTTACTCCCTGCCCATCCTACCCTTTAAGAAGCTGAGGAGTGTAAGGGTGGGGGTGAGATAGCCAGGGGGCCAAGACCCCCCCCCCAAGGGTTTGGGTCTCAGCCAGTAAGAACTGTTGAATCAGGCGAGTTGAGCCTAGAGACCTGGGGGGGGGGTCCATTTCCAGGTGTGGAAGGGTCCTCATTTGGGGGAAGGTCTGATTTCTCCCGCTTGGCTCCAAAGGGCAGAAATCGGCCTTCAGATTTGATGTCCAGACGGCCTCCCTGGGCCAGGAAATGGGGGCTGGGAGGAAACAGGGCCCCCTCTGAATAGTCCAGTGCAGGAATCACTGGGAGGGCTCCTTCCTATGCTTAATGAAGGAGCCACTGACAAGCAGAGGGTGAAGGGAAATGAGAGACTGAGGCTGATGGAACGACAGGGTAGAAGTGGAAATAATCCTGGTTTGTATACACGGGAGGGTTCCAAGGTGCTTCACAAATATCTTTTCATAGGATCCTCACAATAACCGGGGAAGTACTACTATTACCTCCAGATAAGGAAACTGAGGCAGCAGAGGCTAGCTGACTCGCCCAGGGTCACATAACTACTCATTGTTTGAGGCAGGATTGGATCCGGGTCCTCCTAGCTCAGAAGGCCGTGGTACGTGGAGGCGCGCTTGCTTTGGCAAGAGGGAGGGTCACTTCTTTGGGTGAGATGGGGAGAAGGGGCGGCAGCAGCGGGGCTCTGGGTAACCTGTTGGAGGAGGCAGGGAGGGGCAGCAAAAGGCCTCAGTTTTTTCAGTGAAACATGAGACAGTAAAATTTTAGCAGAGGGGGAGCCATGGAAGGGTTGAGGAGGAATGAGGAGGCTTGGGAGCCACTGGCTCGTGGCCTTGTGGCCCAAGGGCCTGGTTGAGACTAGGGATTTGGGACTAGGGTTAGAAATGGCACCATGCTTCCCCTATACCTGTGGCAGACGCCTGAAGCCCTGCGGGTGAGCACACCAGGAGGCTCCAAGGGTTAGGGTCGCCGCCTCCCGGGCACTTTTCGGGATCCCCGAGCACCTCGCAGAGCTCGGGAATGGCAGCGACCCAGCAGCCCTACCTTGGGCTGCACCGTGGGAGGGCTGGGTGAGGGGGGGGGCTCCCTTCTGCTGCAGGGGTCCTTAGCATGCTGCAGGTGTAGACCAAAGGCTTCCACGGCGCCTTCACGGTGAGTTTCCCAAACGTTAATGGGACGGTGGCTGCCTCGGGAAGGGCCTAATGACGCCCACGCAGGCTGAAGCCGCCGGTGGCCTGCTGGGAAAGCAATGATCTGGCTCTGTTCTGACTGCGGGCAGAGACTCTCATCAGGGCCATAAATTCCGGGAGTCTCTTCCCAAATTTAAAACCCTTGCAGAAATGGCTTTCGCGGTTCAGTGGTTTTACGGGGCTGCTCTTTCTATGCCCCGTAACAAGGAAATTAATTGTTCTCCTAAAACAAATCAGACGCGTGGCGGGCCGCGTGCTGGTCCCCAACCCTGCTCTGCAGATGATGAGGCCGTGACAGTGACGAGAGCACCCGGTTCCCCGCGGGGAGACGCTCCTTGCCTGCCCCGGGAGCCGCCGCGTGGGCAGGGGTGAGGGTCGGGGCTCCTTCAGCACCAGTGCTCTCTGGGAAGGGCCGGCTTCTCATGGGCCTCCATTCCCTCCCCAGGGAGAGAAGCCAGTGTGGCCGACGCTACTGAAGCCGTGAGGCCGGGCCCCCGTAGGGGTCATCCCTGGGCCCCTCCCAGGCACCCCCCGCTTCTGAATCCCTTCCTCCCAGGTTGGACTTGGCCAATCTTCCTTGTCCCAAGCTCTTCCTACTGTCCAGCTCCTTAGCGCTCCTGCTTCCCCCCCATCATCTTGGGATCCATTTCTGTCTAAACAAGACCGTAATCTTTGCCATTATTAGGGTTAGGTCTTGTGCTTCATCTCCCCAGGGGTAGCACAGTGCTGGGCAGACAGAAGGGGCTTAATTAATGCTTAGTGACTGATACTCTTCCCATGGTCAGGGAAGGTTCTGCCTCACTTCCTAATCACCCAGGTGACCTTGGGATAAGGACATTAACTTTCATGGGCCTCAGTTTCCCTATCTGTAGGAAGGCTGAACTAGACAGGCTCAAGGGTCCCTGCAGCTTTTGCTGAGAACCTTCTCTGTCTCAGCCCCCCGCAGACCCTCCACCAGGTGCCCCCCCCCCGGAGGAGGCACCAGGCGTCCCTGGGGCTCGTCTTGTGGGCTGGCTTTCCCCAGTATTCCTGAACCTCGGGGGCAGGCTTGATGTTCGAGGGGCCCCTTCCTCCTCCGGTGCCCATGGAGCCCGGGCACCTTCTGGGTTCTTTGGACCTGCCTCTACCATTATCTTGTTTTGGAAAATGCTGCCTTGGACCCATCAAGTCAAGATCTTCCCCAAAGTGACTAGGAAGCGGGGTTCACAGACGTTTGGGCAGGGAAGGGGAAGAAGCTGTTATGGGAGCAGCTCCCCACGGAAGGCCAGAACACCTGAGCCCAGTCACACGCCTCCTGGGGCTCTTAGGTCCACAATGGCCCAGATGGAGCCCACAGCTGAGTGTGTGACCCGAGGGTAGCCTTGGGGGTCCGGTGAGGAGAGGGCCCCCTCTCGAGCCTCCTGAATGTCCGCTAATGCCCCGATACTTCTGATGCTCGGGGCATCAGAAGAGGGCAAGGGGCTGACCCCCATCCTAGGAGCTGCCGCGGCTTGGCTGCTCTAGCTTTCCCAGCCTTGCCTGTCACCCTGGAGTTGCCCCATGGAAGACTGAGCCCCGCTGGGTCAAGCAGCCCCACGCGGACCACTCCCTCCTGGAGCCCTTGAGGATTCCATCCTGACAAGCCCACATCTGAGCCTGCAAGGAAGGGGAGAGACACAGAACTTCCCGTGGCCCAGGCCACCAAAGAAGCCTCTCCCAAGGGAGTCTCGGTTCTGGGCAATAACTGGATCTTTGGGTTACGAGGAAAATGTCAGAAAAGTGGGGTTTTGGGGGGGTTTGTGACCGTGCAAGGAAGAAAGAGCTGCCAGAACAACTCAAAGAAGCACAGACAGGGCAGGATTCCATTCTCCACAGCTTTATTGAGTGCTCTGAAATCTACCACGAGGACGCTACCTGCTACGACGTGCACGCTACCGTTCCCGGCCACGCGGGAAGCCGCTACTTCTTCGGGTGTTTGTGCTCTAGGCTAAGATCCGGGGGGGCCTCCTTTCTTTCCGCTTCATTCTCATCCTCCTGTGGAATGGAATTAAAGAGACATTAAATGGCTCCGCTATGGACGAAGCGTTTAGCAAGAACTTCGGCTTTCTGTCCAGAATGCGGGACCTCCTTCGCTCTCTTGAGCGCGGCTGCCCCGGCAGCCATGTACTCACTTCCCAGGGACTCTGGGAATTCGGAGGGGGAGCTGGACGGCCTGCCCCCCTTTCCGGGGGGCGCTACTCGCATCCCCGCTTTGGCCACGTTCCGCTCCTAAAACGAACGTATTTCATCACTGTCCTGGAGAGGACCTGGGAAGAGACGTGCGGGAAAAGCGTTCTCCCTCTCTGTCTCTCTGCAAGCAGACACTTTTACTTTGCTGTTTGATGAAAGATAATAAATCTAACTTCAGAGCCGCTTTATGGGCTGCGGCAGCGCCGTCTGGCCCCATCCAGCATATTTTCTTGACAGCTCTGCCCATTTCCCAATTACTTGTCCCACCATCTGTTATCTGAAGATCAGTCAGGTCTAAAATAGGAAACATGAGCATGTCAGGCCGGCGTGAGTTTACAATCTCCTACACCTTCAGCTCCGAGAGGAGGGAGCATAACTCAGGGGGGTTCCCTCCCCCCGCCTGCCCTCTCCTGTGGGAAAGGCGGTGACATCATAGCACCCGATGCCCTGGGGACGGCGCGGCGTCATGTCCACAAGGGAACGGTGACCTCCAGGGAACACATCTGGAGAGGCCGCCCTAGCACTCCAGGGGCTGGTGGGGCCCACCCACGTCTAAGGGGTCTCACATCATCCCCCAGCTAGAAAGCCACCCCCTCTTCAGAGCACTCCGGTTGGCAAATAAGTGGAACCGAAGACAAAGATGTCTGAGTCCACAGTTACCAAAGCACCCACGTCATCGACCCCGCCAGCTCCTTCTCCCCAGAGTGGGGCTGGCCTGACATAGGCAGCCCAGGCTTCCCGCTCCCTTTGGCTGGAGGGGCTGGACATCTGGGAGCTCTTTCCTGATCCCCCATTAAGGAGAGCACCCCAGGGGTTCTCCTCCTCTTTCCCCACCCAGCTGCCTTCTTGGACTTCACATCTCCCAAAACACCAAATCTCGGCTCTCTGGATTATTTCCTGCCTCCGCTGCTGGTGCTCCCTTTTTACAGGTCATCTTCCTCCATGAGGGTGACACCCCATCACCATCACCCCCTATTCTCCAGCAACACAAAATAACTTGTTTTCCCACACAAATGATGTGTGGGTGTCCGTACCCTGGGGCAGAGGAACTTTTATTATTGCTGTTTTACAGATAAGGAAACTGAGTTTCCTTAAAGATAAGGACAAGGACGGAGAGCTTAAATGACTTTTGTCACCTAGCTAGTAGGAGTCAGAGGGAGGCTTCCTGACTCCAGGCCCGGAGTTGGGAGGAAGGATCTCTTATTATCCCCATTTACAGAGGAGAACTTGTGCCTGACAGAGGTCACGTCAGTGGCCTGGAGGTCCTCCGGACTCCAAGTCTGTAGCACCTTCCGTGCCCAGAGGGGCATATCTGGTTTCAGCATTCAATTAACATAGAGTCATTAATTTTAAACACCTGGTTTTTTGTTTTGTTTTGAGCAGTGAACGCTGCCGAGGTAAACCTAATGTTCAGACTGAACGCAGGTGAAAGGCAGAGACCCCAAGAACCACAGTAAGAGGCCAGCAGGAAGACGCAAGCAGGAAGACTGAGGGTGGCCTCTGGAGGGTCACCAACATATCTACCCCAGAGCCCGAGGCCCCCAGAGCTGGGTCATCTTTTTTGAACACAAGGAGGCTCTGGGGCTCAGTCCTTCTGGGACCCTGAGCGGTCCCTTCACCTTTCCTCCTCCTGGTACAAAGGAGGTCACTTAGACGAGCCTGTGAAATAATAGCCCAGAGGAAACCTTTTTTACATCCCAAGGTTCTGATAAAGGCCTCATCTCCACAATATCTAGAGAACTGACTCTAATTTGTAAGAAATCAAGCCACTCTCTAATTGATAAATGGTCAAAGGATATGAACAGACAATTTTCAGATGAAGAAATTCAAACTATTTCTAGTCATATGAAAAGATGCTCCAAATCACTATTGATCAGAGAAATGCTAATTAAGACAACTCTGAGGTACCACTACATACTTGTCATATTGGCCAAGGTAAAGGAAAAGATAATGCTGAATGTTGGAGGGGATGTGGGAAAACAGGGACACTGATGCATTGCTGCTGGAACTGTGAACAGATTCAACCATTCCGGAGAGTGATTTGGAACTATGCTCAAAAATTATCAAACTGTACATAGCCTTTGATCCAGCAGTGTTACTACTGGGCTTAAATCCCAAAGAGATCTTAAAGGAGGGAAAGGGACCCACATGTGCAAAACTGTTTGTGGCAGCCCTTTCTGTAGTGGCAAGAAAATGGAGACTGAATGGATATTCATCAGTTGGAGATCGGCTGAATAAATTATGGGACATGCTTTTATGGAATATTATTGTTCTGTAAGAAATGACCAGCAGGATGATTTCAAAAAGGCCTGGAGAGACTGACAGGAGCTGGTGCTGAGTGAAGTGAGCAGGACCATGAGATCATTATACATGGCAACAACAATATTATAGGATGATCAATTCTGAGGAACATGGTTCTTTCCAACAGTGAGATGATTCAAACCAGTTCCAACTGTTCAGTGATGAAGAGAGCCATTTACACCCAGAGAGAGGATTATGGGAACCGAGTATGGATCCCAATATAGCATTCTCACTCTTTCTGTTATCGTTTGCTTGCATTTTTGTTTTCCTTCTCAGGTTTTTTTTTCTTTCTAGATCCGATTTTTCTTGTGCAGCAAGACAACTATAAATATGTATACATATATTGGATTTAATATATATTTTAAGATGTTTAACATGTATTGGACTACCTGCCATCTAGGGGACTAAGAGGAGGGAAGGAGGGAAAAATTTGGGACAACTTTTGCAAAGGTCAATGTTGAAAAATTATCCATGCATATGTTTTGTAAACAAAAAGCTATAATAAAGTAAATAAAAAAGAAAAGAAATAATAGCCTAGAAAAGCAAATGGCCAGTGACCCAAGCTTCCCAACAGATTAATAGTGGGCATTTGAGATGGATGCAAACTTCTGCATTCGATAGCAGGACCCTATCTGGGCAGCTACTCCACCCAGGAGGTGCTGGTGCATTAAAGGGAGGGGCCTGGCTCCTCAGGTCATCTCCCTGCCCTGACAAGTCTGGCATTTCCTCCATGGATGCTCACAAACAGCATCAAGGGCAGGAAGCCACAGGAGCAGCGGAGCCTTCCCCCTGACCCATGAACTTCACTCCTTATATTCCCACAGTTCCCTTTGTGTGGTTCAGAGACTGAATACATCATGCTGCACAAAGCCACCCTTCTCCCGTGTCTGAGCCACAGAAGCCAAAGGGATGATCCTGAGAAGCACAGTTGTGGGGTTCTACTCTATGAGGCAATTGGAAAAACCAGCCTTTCCAACAGAGCGAGTATTAATCTACTCACAATTGCCTTCAACTGGGAATCAGAGCTTAGAGGACGATTTTTCATCCTTGTTCAGCTTTCTCCCTCTTATCTCAGTGGGCTGAAGGCAACAGTGATTGCTTCCAAACTGTATAAATCCCAGCAGCGTCCGTCACAGCTGCGGGAGGCAATGCCGACGCTCCCCCACACGAGCTCGTCCCCGTGGGCTTCTTCCTTGTCTTAGGTGATGACAAATCCAGAGAGCTGCCCCTTCCCCCAGAGGCTCCTGCACGGGGAGCTACCCTCAGATCGGGGTCTGAAGGCACCCTGACAGAACAGTGCCGGGGCAGCCTGGCTGCCAATTGCCTCATTTCCTTGCAAAGTAAATGAGGCTGTTTAGTGAAGCCTTTTTCTGGTGTTTCCATTTATTAACATGAGAGGAAGAACTCTTGTGGTGGGAAGGGGCAGCTTCCTATCTGCAAACCATAGCGATGGCAGATACAGGAAGAGCTTGGGGAAATTAACCTGGAAACACAGCCGAGCCCTCCTCTCTGTGTACCTCTCCTGCAGGTGGGCTGATTTTCATCCACTGTGCAATGAAAACATCGTTCCTGTTTGTGCTCCCTTATCTCAGAGAGAAGTCGCAACGGCAGCAGCCACATGGTCACCCCAACACCAATGCCTGGTGGTCACAGGCTGGGGAGAGCCGTGGAAGCTTGAAGCTCTAATACTGTTTGAGAATCAGTTTTTTTGCTTTAAAGTTTCCTCTGAGGAGACAAAGACAGACAAACCTCTGTAATACAGTCCAGTCTGACAGCCAAACTGGGCTCCCACTTCAAGGACGTGAAAAACCAAAGAGAAGCAAACCCAATCAGCCCCAGCCCCAAACCCAGCAGACGCAAGGCCGTTCGGTGAGGCCGCGTTAATGATACCAGCATATGTGGAAAAGCAAGAAAGAGGCAACTCTCCAGGCCATGGAAGCCTCTGCCACTCGCAGAGAGAGAACGCCTCCCTTCCTGTACCTTGGGGAATCTGCGGGTGCTGCCCAATGAGAGAAAATTCATCTCAATGAATGAAAAAAATATTGACCCTAATGAACATGTTTTAGGCCAAATAAGCCCGCTGCACGCTTCTGACCAAAATTAATTAGAGTTTGTACCATTCTACAAGTTCTCCATAATTCTCTAAATGGAGCATTTATTTCATAGTAATAAACACTTGGTTCATTAAGTCGAGTGCACATGTGTGACATGCTATACAGGGGCCGCCAGATTGTTCTATACTCGGGGACACAGCTTTCCAAGGCCCTGAATAAGCAATTGAAGACCACAGTAAAATTCGCTGAGTTCGCAGATTTAGCATTCTTATTTCATTTAATACAAAGAGCAATTAATCTACTATTTTATAACTGGATTCCAACTCTAGTGGGCCATGAGAGATACTGAAATGAACTTACAGGAAACGCTTAATTAAATTTACTGTAAAAAGCTTCAGTGAAGTCTTTTCTCATGACAGAAAAAGTTGCATATTTAACCAGAAAATATAAAGCTACAATATGAAATCAGACTTGAAAATTCTTAATAACCTCACTTAAAATATGTGTGGTATTAAATATCATAACCACTAGAAATAATTTGCAAACTTCTTTTTTTCTTTCTGGCGACTTAAAAGAGAGTTAGCTCGTTAAAGTGGTTAGTTGTTATTTAGTGCTGGTTTAATTGCCCCGATCCCTTTGGCAGGCTGCAAATATCAAAGGCAGGAAGACAATAAAGAAATTAGCATTTTGTTCACAGATGTAATCAACTTTCAATTATTATTTGGAGGTTGACAATTCCCATCATCCCCTCTGTAAGATATTGTTTTCAAACTTTACAAATTAGGGGACTGTGGGTGAGAAGGGGTTAGTTCCGAGGCTGGACTCGGCCTCTAGGAGGCCAATTTCTGAGACGCTTGGTGTGAATGACCAACACTTAGTCTTGATCACCAGAAGCTGCCTGGAAACGTCACAGGTCATATTGAGGGGCTGGTGAGTTTCCTGTCACTGCTGGGGGTGTCACAGATGAGGCGCATGGCCACTCTCAGGACCCTGACAATTCTAAATCTTTGATTCTCTGACTGAGGAGCAACTCAGAACGCCCTGTGCATATACTTTGCTGCTCATATGCCAAAAGATCTCTCAAATGTCTAGAACCACTTGGGGAGCATTTTCAACCCCAGGTTTGCGAGCATCCGTTATCTGACATAATAATGGGGATGGCCTTGAATGCTGAGCTTAGCAAGGAGCCTGTAGCAGCTTCATCCACAAGAAATCCACACAGGACTCTGCTTCCCTTATCACCAGGAGCCTTTTCATGACTCTCTAGCCAGGGCGATGACCCCACCACCGATTATGAACTCACTATACAGAAAGGTAAGGAGTGCACCTGTGTTGGTCAAGATTTGACACAGAAAGAGACAGCAGTCAAATGCTCTAGCAGATTTGAATATAAATTCATTTGTAAAACCTCATGAAGCAGGATGGATAATTGTGTACGGTGTTGTGCCATAAAGGGGGAAGAAGGAGAAAAGGGGAAAGCAGTTTAAAGAAAGTTTGGCAAAGATCCAACTAAGCAAAGTCACCCAAGAACATTTCATTTGAGGATGAAAATGGGGACACGAGAAGAAAAACTGCAGAGCTCAGCAGGTTGTTTTCATAAACCATCTTCACCAATGGGGATGGCAGCGCTTCCATAGTTGTGATCTCAAGTCACTCTCCCCCCGTAACTGTATGTCTCTAGGCCATCGACAGAAATGACATCATTGACAGTGAAACAGTGGACTGGTCCAATCATTCTGAAGAACAGTTTGGAAGTGCAACCAAAGGGCTATAATACTGTCCATACCCTTCGACTCAGAAATATCACCACTAATTCTGTACCCAAAGAGATCAAAGAAAAGGGAAACTGTTCAACAGTCAACTGCGAATGACTTAGTAACTGTTTCCCACCTCCAGCAGCAGAATTCCCAAGGAGGCATGATAAAAATGTTCTCTCCCTCTAGTGAAAAAAACTAGTGAACTCTGAATGCAGGCTGAAGCATAATTTTTTTTTGGAGGGGGGGGTACATGGTACATGGCAGGGGGAGAAGAGTACATGGTTTTGGAGAAATATGATTTGCATTACAATTTATGAGGGGTGTCATATTTCTTACCATTTCAAAAGGGGGAGAGGGAGGAGGAGGAGGAGAATTTGTCATTGAAAATAAAAATAAAATTTATATTTCATCCATGTACACCTCCCCCCAAAAGAAATGGCCCTAAATGGCACAAAGACCGAAAGTCACCCAAATGGATATGTATATAAAGGAGATAAATGCTAGAGGAGATTGATGGATGAATTTGGAAGGTATCTGAAGATTTATCAAGGGCACGGAAAAGAATCTCAGATCTTATTAATATCCAAATAAGGCCACTGTGAGTAGGGCAACAACCACGCTCCGGCTTCAATGGTAAATTTCCCATCTATTTCCATGTCAAGGGCATCCTCGAGGAGGCATTAGTGAACAGGCAGCTCCTGCGAGCGACATTTAACCACGGACCATGTCTTTATTATTCCACATCTGACTGAAGGAGACAGAGAACACAAGACACCGCGGTGATTAATTTTTCTTTTATTTTGAAAAAAACATTTTATTGAGCTAACTGCTCCTTAAGGACACTCTCACCAAGGTGCCTCCATCCACACGGAGAAAATACTCCAGATTTCTCGAAAGATCACGGGCAATGGGCAAGGTGAGCGATTGCCAAGAATGCTGCCTGTCAGGGGCAGGAGAAGGTCCCCCAAGGAGCCTGGGGCAGGAGGAGCCCCTCCAGACACTCCTGTTCTGGGGGACAGCGTGTCTGCCCAAAGGAGGCAGGCCTCAGACACCCAAGGGAGTCCAGGGTGTGGATTATGATGTGGCCTTGGGCGTTGGGATAATCTCTGCGGTTTGACCATTGGTGTGTAAGGAACCGGACTCAGAGCTGACCATGAGCAGGAGACTGGGCTTGTGTGCTTTGGGGCAACTGCACGTCTGTTAGTGACTTCAGCCTCCCCTGGAAATGAGGGCCTACCTTTCTAATGCCAGTATGTCGTCAATGTCGCTATATGCCAAGATGGGAAGATGCTGCTTCTGACCAATTAAAAATGGCGCCAGGAGCACAAGTGGCCAAGGGCATCTGCGGAAACTCTGCAGGACGTCCCCAGAACACGAAGGTCAGGGCTGACCTCGTGGGAGGGTGAGAGACAACAGGGGGTTCCAGAGGGTTCCACCGGGATGGCCTCTGGAGTGCTAAGTGAAGCCGTGACGTGAATTTACAGGAGGGACCAACAAGACGGGGAGGCAGAGATGGTTGGGATTTGCCTTCCTAGAGGGAACAACGTCCAAACTGATGATTTGCCCAGTAACTGGCTAGCCTACTCTGGCCAGAGTACAGCTGTTCTGTTCTTGGCCCAGCAGGGACAAGGGTCAGAAGCTCCTTTATGCCCCTAGGAGCACCCAGGGCACAGAGACCTGGAGTCAGGACAAGTTCAAACCCAGCCGTGGACACGTACTGCTTTGTAAACTGGGGTACATCACCTACCTGCTGCCTGCCTCAGTTTCCTCAATTGTACTAATATAATCTCCTCCCAAGGTTGTTGTGAGGATCAAGTGAGAAAGTTGTAAAGTGCCTTGCCAACTTTTGAGTGCTACATACATGTTAGCTACTGCCCTGATTAAACAGGTGAAAACGTTGGGCCACCTGGCGATTACAGGGACTGAGTAAGAAGACATGTTCTGAAGGGCTAAAACTCTGAAAAGTCCATCTAGAAAACCGTATTCCTTGGAGAACGAGAATCTGCCAATGTCTCCATTTCAAGCTTGCTGCTCTTTTCCCTAGAGTGAACCATTAATCTTCATACTTCCTCTGGAAATTAATAGATCATTAGACACTCAAGTGATGCCGCTCCTACAGCACATTAGTTTTTCACGGTTAGAACCAGGGAAAGTTCATCCTGCTTTGAGAAAATTTAAGCCATTAAAAATTTGGGGAAATTTCACAACTAATAGGAGTCCTGGATGAGCAATGTCAACAAAACACCATAAATGTGGCAAGCTCGGTCTTGTCCAAACATCCTAACCCTCAGGAATGAGCAGCTGCAGGGCAACAAGATGGCACCCTGCCGAGGACGCAGCCTCTGTCTGATGGGGATTTTACAGGACTGGGCGATCCCGCTGACCACCCAAACACCCGAGACAGAGTGTCTCAGCAGAGCTTGAGAACGTGCCCGTTTTACCAAAGGCTCGCTGGTGATGGTCACTCAGAGCCGAGATCTGGAACCCAGGAGGGCCAAGTCCGTGCCAGTGGCTCCTACCTGGAGCCAAAATCCTGTCATTTAAGACAGCACATGCTCAAGGGTCGCACAGTCAATATATCAGAGTGCATGTTGGACTCCAAATCTTGTAGAAATAAGAATAGCGCAGAATTCGAGAAACCTCCCAAGGCAGGCAAACGTGGGGGGAGAGGGGACGTGTGGGTGGGAGGCGATCGCACAGGCTTCTCTCCCCTCCTCACAGGAGTCACTGGTGTAATGGGTCTGACCTGTCCACTTGGCATAAAAAGGACAAAGAGTCCTCTGCTTCAAGGAGCTTCCTTATATTGAAGAGAAGCAAGCACAGAGCCAACTGAGTTCTAAGAGCTGTAACAACGGGAGATACCAGGGAAGACTTCCCAGAGGAGGCAGCATGGGAGCAGGCCCTGAAGAACCCCAAGCATGGCTTCTCTTGGGAGGGAGTGCCAAGCCAGACCACCAGCAAGAAAAGGACTTTTGGACAGGGGGAAACTGAGCCTTTATACTCCCTACTCTCCCAACTGGCCCAAATGAGCTCCCTGCTAGCCTCCAAGAAAGGCTCTTACAACTTCTCCAGCAGATCCAAGACTTTTAGGCTGGGAACGAAGACGGGACAAGCCTAAACATGGAGTCAGAGAGCAGTAGGAAGGGATGTGCTGACAGTCTCCATGATAGCTGGCTGGCTTTTCAAATAAAGGAAATGGGGAAGGGGTGAGGGCCAGGAGACACTAAGGATGAAGTCTAAGATTTAGCAGGAGTGAGTGAAAGGCACGGAGGCTGGAAGGCTAGGAACAGACATGGGGGAAAATTCTAGATTCTTGTGTGGAAATGGTCTTCAGGGAGGCTGATCAGTGTATGCATTGGGATAGTATAACTAGGGAAGGAGGGATGGAGGGAAGAAGGAAGGAGAAAGGGGGAGACAGAGAGACAGACATTCAGAACAAGAGACAGAGACAGAGAAGTGGCTTTAAAGGTTCCAGAAAAGAAGGTGGAGGCAGAGAAGGGCGGGGAGCCCTTGGGAAATAAAGTTCTGACATGACTCTGGGATGATGGTTCTTTTATTCCCAAATAAGCTTGCATCAAGAGGATTCATGAGCAAGGTGAACAGCCTTTTCATTTCTTTGACAGCTCCCAACACAAAACCTTCTATTCCAAGGAAGGCATGAGAACCAGTATCTGTAAAAAGCAGGCCTCGGGGCCGGTCAAGAACGGCTTGAGAAGCTCTCAAGGATTTTTGGAGACTTTAAACTCAAGGAAAACAATCCCAAGCTGAATACTATGCTGAACTCCAACCTAATAATTCTAGAGGGGATATTCTAAATTTCAATACCTAAAAAATGTCAAATACTGAGGCAAATACATGATAAGTATTTATTCAACAGAGCATTTAAGCCAGTGGAGGATAGCTTCAATTTTTTCTTGTTTTGTTTTTTTAACAAGAACATTAACTGAACCCAGAGTTTAACAGGAAGAGGAACTTGGGGAGAAATGCTTTTAGGAAATGGGGAGCTCTTGCTCCAACTACCTTATTTATTTCCAGACTTTTCCTGGAAATAAAGGCCCCTCCTTCTAATCTCCACATGCTAATAGAATTGAGTATCTATTGGAGTGCAAGAGCAAAGCCTAGGGAGGTCATGAGCGGCTCCTCTGAAGAAAGGGAATCAGAGCAAAGCCCAATGGAAAACAAGAGGCCTTCTCCAGCGAGAGCTCCACTGGCCCGCTGGAGGTCAGGTCACTCCACCAGCAGTGAGCACCTTCCCCTCTGAGATGACCTTCGTTTATCAGGCGCAGATTTTGCATTGACCCAGTTCTTTGCAGGATGGCCTTCACCATCAAGCTGTGAGCTCTTGCCTTTCTCAGCATCCCCAGGCTTAGAACAGTGCCTGGCACAGAGGCTGACTGCAAGGACCCCGGGACACAAAGCCAAGGCAGCCCTGGTCATGGGGCCAACATCAGGTGTCCCTGAGGGACAAGCTCTGTGTTCTGCTCCACCACACTTTATTTGGGAGGGACTGTCATCGCTGTCCCTGATCTCAGGACATCACCTTCCCATTCCCAAAATCTCCTGCTGCTACGGAGGCTCCGCTCCTAAGTTCACAACGTAAGAGTCATCTCTCACTGATCCCACCCTGCAATGTGTGTTTCTAACTTCCCAGTCTCCCTCTAGTGCCCCACTCCATTCACCTCCTCTTGCTCAGCCTCTAGCAGTGATTTCCCCTTCGGTCTGCCTGCCTCCAGCAGCTCCCTAACCCCCCATCCCCCAATCCAATCCCAATTCCACTCAATACAGGTCTGACAATCCTTCCCCCACTCTACAATCATTTCTCACCCCCTTTCTTGATTCATGTCAAACTTAGTCTAATTCAGATATACTCATTTAGGGGGCCTAGGGTGGGCAATGAGAAGAACGTGGGACCCTCTGGCTAAGGCTAATGATTGCTTGGAAAGGCCTGGTCCAGCCACACGCCAAGTTGGGTCTTGACATCTCTGAGGAGGAGATTCCCCCTTGGATAAGGAAGCCCTTTCCATATGTTCTAGGCTGGGTTCAATGCTTTTTTCTCCCTCCTTTTCCAATTTTCTCATCATTAGGATGGATCTTTGGGAGATGGACAGAGGAGAAACTCCAACGACATAAAAGCAGAAAGTTGCTAAGAAGATCTGCTTTCTAAAGAATACTGGCTTTAGAACCCCGACCCCCAGGCTGTTCTGTACAACGGCTCCACACCTAGACGGGTAAATATTCGATCAGGTTTGCTTATGGCCCAGAGCCTTATTCCTCTTGTACACAGCAAGTTCCTGGTGAGGATGCAGACTGGGAGCTACTTGGCCATCAACATCTCAGGGGTCAAGAAGGGTCAAACTGGCGCGTCCTGGATGACACAGGCAGGAGCAGGGAAAGGGCAGCTCTGAAGCCAGGTCATCCCCCATGCTCCCAGATTTGTCTGGGAGCCAGCTGGACCCTCCCCCTTCCTAAAGCTCAGATTCAAAGCCAAACCAAGTCCTTCAACATCATGAATTTTCCCCGAGTGCTAAGTTGTGAATCAGTGCTAAGTAACCAACGGGCTTTATTAAGTAAGTTTCACTGCCTTATCACAGACTAATTAATTTCTTATATCGCGCTAATGGCATCCTTATCATCAGCAATAAGCTAATGCGGTTTGAAAGCTGAAACCACCACGTAACCAGCTGGATTGGCTCACGCGTCACGCACTTCTGCGACCTCGCAGTTACCCCCCAAAGAGAACGGCTTCTTTTCTGAAATCTCACGGGGTGCTTCTCCTTAGGGAGGCCCAGAGAGCAGAGGCCGCTCCGGGGGCCAAGAGGGAAATCCCTGCCTCTTCCCTCCATCACGTCCTCATGATAAACCCGGGCCTCCTTCCTCCCAGATCTCAATCTCCAGGCTGCTCACGTGACAAGCGTCACTTTGAATCCTTGCCCCAAACTCATGCCGAGTTTGCAGGCTCCTCTTGCTCGCTCGGGGCTCTCCCGGGGCACACGCAAAGTCTCCTGTGCCCACGAGAACCCCTGGAGCCACCTCGCCAAGTCTAGCAAGCGTCCACACACATTTACGTTCAATGTCTCGCCCGGAGCCGTGGGTCCTCCCGGGGCTGGAACGGAGGACGGGGGCGTTGCAGAACAGCCCACTGGGATGAAATGCCTGGCTCAATTTAATCTGAAATCAGCACTGATTTTAGAGCCAGTTTGAAAGCCAGATTTCCTCTGACATGTGATCATCTGCATGAAAACCAACTCTGCTATTTGGTTAATTTATAAAGCGCTGAATTAGAAGCGATGCAAGAGGAATGTCGCCTTTGTCTCGGAATCACACTGGAAAAGCCAAGGTGACTGAGCTGGGAACAAAGACGTTCTCTTTGAAGTACTCCTCGGTTATCACCAAGGGAGCGCGCCAAGGTAAGAGTCCTGGCTCAGTCTCCCTCTCTCCTGACCAGCTGCCTCACCACCCAGGACACCCCGGGGATCAGGGGTGGGCCGAGCGGACAGATTCACTTACATCTGACTGGCGACGCCACAAAGGAAGGTGCATTTGATGCTGCATCTGCCGACTCTGGGATGACGTGGCTTTTGCACCTCCCACAAGAGGGTTCCAGAGCTCCCGTGGTTCCAGAGCAGATGGATTAAAAATGAAGAACAAAAAAAGAGGTAGATTCCCTCATGGAGATGGAGGAGGCCCAAGTGCTTGAAGAACATGGTCTTCCCCAGAAGAGGGAAACTGTCTACTGATCGTCCTCTCTCTAACCTCTTCCTGCCTGAGGATGTACCGCCCTGCCATGGCAAGAACTTGCAGGTGTGGGTACGAGGCACAGGCAGACACTGGTCTGTGCTTGGGGCTTTCTGGCTTGGGGGACACCACACAGTGTCAGCTCTGAGCCAGGACAAAGCCCTGAAGAAGATGCCAGGGGCCCAATATTCAGAAAACTAGCACGTGGTATAAAATCAGTTAGTTATAGATAAAAAAAAAACATGGAGCAAACAAGTCTTTTCCTAAGCCAAAGTAGAAAAACGACCTTTCTTCTTTTTTTCAACCTATTTAGAATGTCACAAAAGAATAATTCATTAATTGGCTTAAAAGTAACTAAATATCAATCCCCAGGTTGTTACAATTATAGTTTTCAAAGAGAAGAATCTAACTAATTAAAATATACCTAATTAATAGGACAAGAAAAGATTTTCAATTAAAGGAAGAAGGATGTTTTTATACCGCATTTTCTTTATAGCAAGTTGAAAAGTGCTGTCTGTGTCAGTCACCACAAAACATGCTGACGAGACTCTGAGGCAACTAGATGGTACTGTAGATGTGACTCTGGTCAAGCCACTTAACTGCTCCCCTGCCTCAGTTTCCTTAACTGTAACATGGAAAAACAAACAGTGCCTCACTCATATGGGGGCTCTTTAGACATTCGTAAAGAAGTTAACACCCCCTGACACACAGTATCTGTTTAATAAATGTTTGTTCCCTTCTCCCTACTGGGCAGTCCCACTTTCCGCCATCAAATGTTCCCATGCTTTATGTTATCAAAAAGCAAATCCAATTTCCCTCAAAGGAACGGCCCTATGTGGTGGCTGGGTCCTGAGACGCTGGAACAAAAGGCACCAAGATTGAGTTGTCATTTCCATCATAGTCATCTGAATATGAGAAAATATCCTTAGGATCTCAGTTCACTTTCTTATGCTAATAAAATGAAACTATTTATTATGCAAGGAAAAAAGAATTATTAGAAAAAACCTCTAAAGCATGTATTATAGCTCTATTAATGAAGTCATTAATCTGATGACAGCAAGTGCAATAAGAGTCATTTAGCATTAGCAATATCTATGGTAAATGTAGCTGCCTTTGCATTAGCATATTTCATTATCAAATACTTCCTAAAATGGTACATTTAACTATATTTATTTGATTAGAAAAGTGGTTCTTATAATAAGAAGTTTGGCAAAATGTATATCCATGTAGAATATCGTTTTGTAAGAAAAATGCTCTAAAATTATAGAAAGGCTCATTACTTTATTATGATTGGTTGTGCTGCTAACTAGTGATGTGAGCTGGGGTAAACTGCTATACTCTCTGGGACTCAGTTTCTTGGCTATTAAAGGAGAGAACACCTGGATGAAATGATTCGCAAAGATCTAATGGGATGTTCAGCTACCATGTAACCCAGCGTTCCTGGAGACTGTGAGTCATGTTGAGCCCTTAGCAAAAGGTGTCTCTACGGTCATATCATGAAGAAAATTGGGTTCTCAAGCTGGTGACCATCAGGAGGAAGGATGCTCCAGGGAGTGACTGTGCAACTTAGGCCTTCCAATGATCTATGGTGACCATGCAGAGACACCTGTGATGACCATACTGAAGACATCTGTGGTGACCACATAGAGAGAGCTGTCTGCAGTGACCACGTAGAGAACCACCTGTGGTGGGCTCATGGAGAGCTGCCTGTGGTGATCACGCAGAGCCACCTAGGATGACCACGCAAAGAGAGCCATTTGCAGTGAACTAACAGGGAGCTACCTGTGGTGACTATATAGAGAGTCACCTAGAGTGACCAAGCAGAGACACCTGTGGTGACCGCATAGAGACAGCCACTTGCAGTGAGCTCACAGAGAGCTGCTTGTGGTGACCATATAGAGAGCCACCTGCAGTTACCACGTAGAGAGCCACCTGTGGGCATTGCCAAGACTTAGGGCAGGAGACAAGAAATGCGAAGCTGTGCAGCCACAAAGTGAGCAGGGGAAACCTCAATGTGAAGAACATGTGATGGATGGTGGCAGTCAAGCCTGTGCCTTCCTGGGCATAGTGAGTGGCCTTTTAGATTCACTGCTTAGCAGCCAAACTGATGCTGATTTTTCTGTTGCTGTTCATTCATGACAATCCTGTCTGACTCTCTGAGACTCCTGGGGGCTTTTCCTGGCAGAACCTGGAGGGGCTGGCCATTTTCTTCCGTGGCTCAGTTTATAGATCAGCAAACTGAGGCAAACTGGGTGAAGTGACTGGCAAGTGTCTGAGGCTGGATTGGAAGTCAAGGAGAAGAGCCTCGTTGACCCCAGGCCCAGCACTCTGTCCACCGTGGTGCCCCCTCGCTGTGATGGCCCAGTTTGGCCCCTGGACACCAGTGGCTCTGAAGTGCAAATTAAAAAGGAAGCTGTGCCCGATGATGAACACTAACACACTTCCCCCAGACTCCCAGGGAGGTGCTGATGAGTCAGACTCATAATTCACAACATAAGAGCAGGGAGAAATACTCGGCATACAAATCTACTTATGTTGTCCACAATTCACTCATCTTTGCAGCTAATTGTGAAATCAACTTTTGATTTTATCGTTTCCCTATCCTTGGCTCTAGAACAGAAATTCAGGCCATGCAAACTGTCACAGCTGACTGAAAGCATCACTCCAGTCCGTGTGTCCCAATGTGTGGCCTTGGGTGCATTTGATTGGAGCTTCCCCATTCCTGGAATGGACATGTCCATCATGGCAGTGCTCATGGTGATGGTGGAGTGGAGAGCTCCCTGCCTCTGAGCTCAGAAGGTTGGGGGTCAAATCTCACTCCCTGGTAAAATGGATGATCTGAACCAAGAGGACTAAGATTGGTCCCTCTTCTAGGTCTAAAACCAACTGTTTCACACCAGCAGAAACTGGAGATGGGCTGACCTGCACTAGATCCCATTTTGGCTTCAAAGGGCAATTGGGTGGCTCAGCGTACCACCTCACCTGGTGTTTTTGAAAAGGGATCTTTGCCTCGCTAGGTTTTTGGTGAGGAGACAGTTAAACTTGCCACAAATATTTAAATAAAATACTCATGCCCTCCTGTAATTCATGACAGATATTCTCAAGAAGTAAAATGCTGATAATATCTGGGTTATAAGCTTACTGCTGAAATGATTTAGGTAGTTTTTTCTCCCACACAATAACAGTGTAAGGTCTTTCTTACCAAGCAATGAATTACACTTGACACCTCAAACCTATTCTCCTATATCTCCAACTTCAGAAAAATGAGAAAACATAAATATTTATTCTAAATACAGAGGACATAGGACACAGATAAAAACGACCCACTACGGGAGGATGAATAATTGTTAAGTACGTTGGTACTTACAGTTTTAACAGTAAAGGACACCCAGGGTTTCAGTCCATTATGTATTTGAAGACACCTGAGGTTAGTGAGTAAATACAAATTCAGTAAGGTCAGATCTTTGAGATGAGGTGTATTTTTGGCTCAGTAGTAGGGGCTGACAGTAAATTCAACATTGCTGTTTGCTCTACAATTCAGAGGAAAAAAAGACTCAATAATTCTTATTTGAATGAGTGTTGATGGCAGCAAACTTAAGGTTTTGCCTATGTTTATGAACCAGTACTATTTGTTCAAAGAAATGATTTAATTCACCTTTCCTAATGCTTCCAATCTTAATGTATAATTACAAAATATATGTACAAAAAATAATAGCACTCATCTGCCCATGTCAGCAGATGATTTACAGATCAGAAAAGAGCAAATAAGGAATAAAAAAGTGAAAAGATGCCCTTTAAATGAGATCAGGTCGTACCCAAACTTTGTATATCCCTCTCCCCCTTTCCCTGGACTTAGAATAAAGTTCTGTCTAGAGCAAGCATTTAGTGATCAGTGAACCAAATCTCTTACCACTTGATAAGGCCAGGGGAAGAATAATCAAAATTGATACCAGAGTTGTTAGAACTTTACTATCAAGACTAATTAAGGCAATCAGAATCCCATAATTTAACAAGCAATGTCGGACACAGGCATCTCTCACTTGAGTCCCTGCCTTCTAGAACACAAATCTCATTTACTCACCAACTTTACTCTTAGGACTAAAAGTGTCCTATCGGAAAAGAAAAAGGGCTACCATATGCAATATCGTCAGTGGAGTGATCGAAGCAGACACACTGAGGGCTGCACTTTCACACCAGAAAACTAAATAACCAATAGATGCAAAAAGCCTATTCCTGAGTCTATGCTGGGCAACTGCCTGGGCAATTCAAGAGAGACACTACATACAGATGGATATGGCCCTGGGTCCAAAACTAAGGAAGAGAATGTGTGAGGAGCTGCAGCCCAACGAAAAACATCATCCGTGGAACAGTCTCCCAGAGATGCTACACAGCCGTGAGCCACAGAAACCCAGAATGGCCACAGAACTCGAGAAACAGTGATCCAGTAGGTTTAAGCAGGCTGACTTAATGCACATTACCAACGGGAAGTATTGTATGTATCCTCTAGGAAGCAGGAGCTCAGGAGCAAGAACCACTGAGGCAGTCAGTCTGATCAAGTCTTCCAAGACCCACAAGAAATGGGAAAACCCAGAGCAAGGCCCCCATGCTTGTTCTTCTCCAAGGGATTAAGAAAGACGTAGACAAGAATCCCATGCAAAGAAAAGTGGCTGAGCTCCAGTCTGCCAGAGAGGAGGAGGCAGGAGCTGAGGCCGGGAGGTCACGGAGATGGAGGTCCGCTAGCGGCCAATCATTGCCAGTTAGCTTGGTAAAGGCACAGAACTCTGTCAGAGGGAGCTTTCTCCTCTCTTAACTCTCTCTGTTTCAGGAATTCTCAAGGAGGTGCTTTACTAATAGCACTGAACTGAACTGAAAGACTCTAAAGCTAAGGGGCTGAAACATCTCACTATCTACTTAGCAATTTTGCAAGAAAAGCTGGATAAACAGTCCACTCTGCCAACATTTACAAGACATCTTCTCACAAGAGGAGGACTCACTTTTGGCATTTACAACCAGGTCTGGACAAAACTGAGCAGTCACATGGATGTCCCAGAAGGTGGATTTACTGTGTCAACAATATCCTTATTTTTTGTGTTATTCTTTTTTTTAAATTTCTGATTTTTCTAAGAGTATGCATTTCAACCTCATCAGATGTTGGAGGCAGAAATTACGGTGAGATTTAGATATGGTATAAACACAGCAATGGATGCCTCCATCCTTCAGAGGGACCCCAACAAAGTAACACCTTGCACTATTTCACCAAGGGAAGGCTTTACTCTTTGTCTCCTCTTCCCTTTGATGGGTTGAATTGTGCTCCTTTGCTTTCATAAAACTGGGGTGAGGGCTGGGGTGGGGTGCAGGATAGAGATAGGTAACAGTCTGACATCTAAAATGCACCAGTATTTTTAAAATATATAATTTTTCTTCCCCATCTAGTTTAGTGTTAAAAGAGGCCACATGGAAACTAAGGAATAACAACAACAACAAAGCTGGGCTTAAGAGAGTCACCATTTTATCCAAATATGACATTTACATGGATAAATTCTTTAGATAATTCCTCTTCACTTTCCTCACGTAAACACAACTGTAGTCTATCTGCGGCTAAATAAAATGTTACTATTTATCTTTAGTTCTGAATCCTTCAAATAAACAAAACTTAAAATAACAGCCCACGGAAATTCAGCGTTACAAGTGATCTCATTTAATCTCAACCAAATCTGAATATAAAAGACTCCCATAAAGACTCAGCATGTGGCAGACATGGCTCAAGATTATCTTCTTCTATATGATGCTTTCGTGATTCCCCCAACTTCACAGGCCATCACTGTAATCCTGGATTAAGTGTATTGTATCTATTCTGTAGCCTATGTACACACACACACACACACACACACACACACAATCTCTCTTCTACAGACACAGAGGCTACTTGAGTGCAGGGACTGAGTAGGCCGGACAAGGTCCTTCCACCACCTTTTCATGGCATGAATCCAGCTCCTTCAGCATGCTGACTGCCTTCCTCTGGATATTCTCCACATAGTCAACAACCTTGGTGGTGACCAATCAGAACTGAACCCAATATTGCAGCTGGTCTAACCAGGGCATGGAGGACAAGACTTCTCCTTTTATTCCAGCCAAAGCTCAAGAGCTGCTTTTTGGGCTTCCAGATCCAATAAGTGGCTTAAACAAAGTTTATAGCAGTTCTTGGGGAAGTGGTTCTTCTAAACCCACATGAAGACTTTGCACTGACCCTATGCAAGGTTGCTTTAAGATTCAGGAAATGTTCTGGGACACCACAAAGGTTTGGAATCCTGACTCCTCCATCCCATGGCCCTATCATTCCCCAGCTCTGGGGCACTGAATGTCAAATGAGCATGCCATTGAGGCCTTTATCAAAGTTAATGATAAAAAAAAGTCCAATGGCACAAGCTTTGTATTCCAATGGTGTGAAGGATCAGAAAGACTTCTACTAAAAGGCATCACTCTCTGGAAGTTGGGAGCGCAATCAGTGGAAAGGCCTGGAGAGAGGAGCCCAAGTGCTTTGTGTGAGTAATGGTAAACAGGCCAGTTTGGACTGAGGGAAGTGTGGAGCAGAAGAGGAAAAGGAAGACAGGGGCCAGGCTGTGAAAAGCTTTAGAGGCCAAGAGCTGAGGCCGGCTTTCAGCAATGGTCCAGGCAAAACGAGACAACATAATCTCTCAGATTCATCTGCCACCATGGACCCAGCACGAAGCTCATTGTTCTTCTCTGCATATAAATATCTTCAGAGCCCATCAAAGGCTTTGTTTCAGTTCTATAAACTCTCCCTTCTAATTCAGTGTCTCTGGGGATTGGGACTTGTGAGAGAGCCCCCTCCCCGCCCAGTTGAGAAAATGTTTTCTACCGGTCCAGACTGGCCATTCTCTGAAATGTCAGCAAGCTAAGAACCTTGCCTCAATCAGGGGAGTCTTAGGATGCTAATCCCAAGTCTTTCCAGCTTGGAAACTGATCGGGGGATGTGCTGATGTGCAAAATGATGCATCTGCCTAGCAATTCTTTCAAACAAGGAAATAACATCACAGACCAAGCTTCGTGTGGCCATCACAGCCTCCCTTTTGAAATGCCCACTGATCCTCCCAGAAACAGCATGTTCTTGATCTTGGCAGGAACTGAAGGGAAGTTATAGCTTCAGACTCTATTTGCATTTCTCCAGTTCTCCAAGATCTTTCAATACCCAAAGATACTGTCCCATATACTGAATTACTTCTAGGGGAGGAGTTAGGGGGAAGGGAGGGAAAACATTTGGAACACAAGGTTTTGCAAGGGTGAATGTTGAAAATTATCTATGCATATGTTTTGAAAATAAAAAGGTTTTAAGAAAAAAAAATAAAGACACTGATCCATATATTGAAATAGTTAGGGGTGGGGAAGAAAGGCTTTGCAAGGGTGAATGTTGAAAATTATCCATGCATATGTTTTGAAATAAAAAGCTTAAAAAAACCCACAAAGAAACTGTTCCCCCAGGATAGGGGCCTGGGACTCATGAAGCACAGCTAGGGGCTCTCTCACCATCTCCCCACTTCTCCGGCATTTCCCATCCCTAGGAACCAGAGCAACGCCACCCTGGCAGAAGGCGCAGGAGTCAGAGACCACCAGTTCTTCATCAGCTTGTTACCATCAGGTTTACTCCCTGAGACATCGTGGCTTCTCAGGGATTATCTGGCAAGAAGACAAACTCTCCGAATTTAACTTTTCTATATGGAAAACACAATCAGTCACTAAGGACTTTGCTTGTGTGGTAAGCTCTTTGTCTTTCTGCTCAGAATCAAATCTGGATTCCTAGCAACAGGGCCGACTCCTCCAGGTCTCTTTCATTCTGAATACGTCTGACTGACTCCACTTTAGCCACTATACAATAGATACAGTCTTCATCTGAATATAACGTATCTTTGTAAAGTCCTTTAAATATGATTTCAAACCAATGGCTCCACATTTCTATTTGCATTTAATTTCCTCTCAATACTAAACTCATCAGAGTGTGACAATTAATTAACTTAATTAGGCTAACTTAATTATGCTCTTTCATAGGTCAATATGTAGAGCTACTCAGATTAATAGCAGAGCTTGTAAAGTTAATCTTCTCACATAATGCAAATGATGGCAACTCATGTATTAAATACCTTCCAACCACCAGC
Source organism: Sarcophilus harrisii (assembly GCF_902635505.1). Taxonomy (NCBI): domain Eukaryota; kingdom Metazoa; phylum Chordata; class Mammalia; order Dasyuromorphia; family Dasyuridae; genus Sarcophilus; species Sarcophilus harrisii. The sequence continues at coordinate 284,127,997 of NC_045430.1, forward strand.
TAAAGCGGCCAAGTGGCCTGAAGGGCAGAGACTTGGAAAGGCAACGTCCAGACCAGCGCCTGGAAATGGGGCAGATTTTCACCCGGGACACTTTACAAGGATGGCTTCCTGTTGATGGGCCCCCACCAGACATCTGGGCTAAAAGTCCTCCTGGACTCTTTCTCTGTTTTCAAGGACTCCAGACTGGCTGAAACTTCGTCCCCTTATGGAAGAACAGTTTAAGCAAAACCGGAGACTCGACTTACAGCTGCTTCTGATCCTGTCAGAGGAAGCCCTTCCAGGCTTCCCCGTGCCCTTCAGTGTCGGCTCTCAACTCCAATGCCTTTGATCTGACAAAGGAATTACTCTATTTTGTAAATTGTGGGACACAACCCAAATCAATAATCCATAAACTAAATATAACTTGGCAGAGTTCCCAAATTATGCATGATTCAATAGTGAAGTAGATGGCTAAAATGACCCCAGAAACATTCTTTGTAAAGGGAGGAACCTTGGGAAAGGAAGATGGAGGTGGAGGACGAGTTCTGGCAGCCCACCTCCCCCAGTTGCTGTAGCCCCTTAGCTGCCGGGGATGGGCAGCACATTGGCTGAGGCCTTGAGAGCCCCTGGGGAAGAGGAAGGGAGGTGTGGACCTCTTCCATGTGCTGAGAAACTCACAGGTTTTGAATAACCATGGAGGATGCTCACGTGAGGCTTTGTTCCTAGCAGAAGAACAGAAAGTGGGTTCAGAGTGAGGCATTTGTCTCTCTGGCAGCTCTCTGCATCAGGAAGAAAAGCTGGGCTCTGTGTGTTTTTATTCTAGTCACCGCCACAGTAAAATGTTCCTGAGAGAAATTAATGTCATTCTATTAATAACTATTATCTGTGGTGCACCCTTTTCCCTTCATTTTCTGCAAAGGCCTAACTCCCGTTAAGGTCAGTCTGTCTTGGAGAGGCCTGGCTGAGTGGAGGAGATTGCTCTTAGTCCTCAACATACATTATTGTCAAAAAGAAGGCTCATTTCTGTTTAATATAAATTGAGTCCGGACTGGAAGATCCCCTCCCTTGAGAGAAGGAACGCCGGTCCTTGACCTGCTCCATTAGAATTTAGGGTGAGCCAGCTTATGGCTCTGGAAAAAAAACCAGAGACGTGGATGGAGATGGATTCCCCTGTCCAGAGTTCTGAAGTCAGCCAGGTCTCATGAACAAAGCATGTTCTCAGCGGGAAGAGCCGAGGACTTTTAACCTTATTAGATGTCTGGGGAATTCCCTTTCCAAAGGCCTATGAAGTGTCTGAAGGTCTCCCTTGGGCTTTTTTGGTTTCCAATAGAAACCAATGGCCACCAATTTCCTGACTGCTGGCTAGCCTAATTAATAAATTGATTATTAATTATCCAGAAACTCTCTCTCACAGGGTTTTCATTCATCATACTCTTCAATCTCCCAACCCAAGGGGATTTCTAGAACTGAACGATGACAAGACTGTGCTTTCAGAAGCTCTTGATTCTGCCTGACCAAATGAAGTCCATCAGACTTCTGCTCGACAAACTATATCATAAAGAAAACCTGAGTTTCCCAACAGCAATAACTCTAAAAAGCCAGTAATGGGGCAAAAAAAGTGCCTATAACCATTAGATGTTCACACGTTGTTAGGTTAATATTTTAATTTGATTCTAAATTAAATTCACTAAAGAATGAACTGGAACTTAATCATGAAAAAAAATAAAGCGTTCCAATGGTTCAATTAAAGGAGTTTAATTTACAGCTACTGAGAACAATTTTTTTTAAAAAAGGCACAGGTGTATTGGGAAAATAGCTGTCTTTAAACTGCATTTACAAAAGAGAGAGTTCAATGAAGAGAGTTGTCTTTTGCTATTTCTAGAGCTTTGCTGGCCTAATTCAGGAGGTAAGTGGTTTTACTTCTGAGTCCTTCCATGATTTATCCTGAAATCTCATCTCCTCCATGAAACCTTCTGGGCCTTCCAAAACTTGCCCTGAAATCTCATCTCCTCCATGAAATTTTCTGTGTTTTCCATGATTTATCCTAAAATCTCATCTCCTCCATGAAACCTTCTGGACCTCTGTGCTAGGGAGAGGTAAGCAATTTTCCAGGGTCTGACACTATCTCAACCTGAAAAATCTCCCCTACATTCATCACCACCCCAACTGAAGTATCCTTTTGCATGAAGTAAAAGTCTTGGAATGGCCATGTGTCTCTAGGAGAGTTCACTGGAAAGCCATGCTCTTCAAAGTCAAGGGACAAACTTTATTTGAAATCAGGAGCTCCAGAACATCTGAAGATTCCCAAGAAAATGGGAATGAGCACAGCACTGGTGAAAGGCCTTCTGGGAATGTCTAGGAAAAAAACTCAAAGGGAAGATAGACATTTCTGTCAGAGTATCAATGCATTAAAACTGCCTGGAGTTTAGGGGAACCCATTTCCAGGTTAGCAGTCAAGCACATGGGACAAACTATGAGAGATTTCCGCAAGGGTCAGCCCCCTTAGACTTGAGGAAGTGGAAGGGAGTGACCAAATGTTCTGAAAGGTATTCCCTCGCCAACGTCTTTACTCACTGAAACCTGTATGGCTTTGATCCCTTCCTCTTTTCTGAGATAGGCTTGGTATTGTCTGGAGTAGTTACGCTGGGTCTAGTTATTCCCTTAGGCCCAACTCTTTGTGTTTCATTTGGGGTTCTCTTAACAAAGACATTGCAGTGGGCTGCCATTTTCTTCTCCGCTCTTCCTTACTGAAACAAAAATGGTTAAGCAACTTGTCCAGGTAGTAAGTGTCTGAGGCCACATTTGAACTTGGATCTTTTTGACTCTAACTGTCCCTTCTGCAGCTGAGATGAAACTCCAGTTCTAAAAGACACTTCTGCCTTAGAATAAGAGATTATGGCCTTCTAAAACTCTAAAATAGATGAAAGATGAAGAAAGATTCCAGAAAAGAGCTCTTCTAACTACATTCACAATACACGTCTCAACCATAACATTCTGGATCAACCCCCTCCCCCCCAACTTCCCAGGGACTGAGTTCCCTTCCGTGTGATTTTTGGAAACACATTGCCTCCCCTCTGAAGAGGATGGGCACTGCTAAGGCCATGTCTTGGCAGCCCCAGAGCAGTGTCGAACTCCCAGGGGGCATGCATTTCATCAAGCCTTGTCTATGGACTGACCCGATAAGAAACAAGGAGCAATCTCCCAGAAAATGTGGGAGAACAAGGATGCTTCCTACTAAGGGATTTCTAAAAGCCCCAAGGTGGGGAGCAGATGTAAAGGCAGTGTCGGGAGCGGGCCCTCTCCTCCTCCCACCAAACCCTAGGTGAACCAAGAAAAGCAGCAAGCTCTGCCCACAGATGCCCAAACTTCCCCTTCAGAGCTACTCAGGAGAGACTATTTGTCCCAAAAGACCTTAAATGATCAAGGCTGCAGGCAAGAAAGATAAAAGAGAGAGTCTGTGTTAAACAAAGACTACAGCCACTCCCCACTGTGTGTTTGCATTCACTAACTCTGGCCATGGCTACCAACTTCCCGAGAGAAGGATGAGTCCAGACAAATCAGCCATGGGAGCTGACGTGTGCAGTACCGAGCTCATTTGACCCAGCTGATAGGCCAGGACGTTCACCGAGTCCAGTGAAGAACCTACTATCTATTTTCCCATAAAGAGAGTTTAAAACTACAAATAAAAAAAAGGTTGACATGTAAAATTTCTCATTTGCTATCTTAAGACCATCTTTCCATTTGGAACCTGGGCTCTGAGGGAAAGACTCCAAAGTGAGATTCTGTCTTTGGAGCAACAGCACCTGCCGGGGATTTTGACCAGCCCAAGGGGCCAAGCTCTCTCACACAACCCCTCGGTGCTAATTCACATGTGTCCCATGTGCCCAGACCTATGGCCCACCCAGCGTATTTGCATTTTAAAATACTTTGCAATTAGAGAGGGCCTGGAGCTCACCCTGTTCTTTCCTCCCAGCAACTGCACCAGCAGCTGTTTGACAAAGGAGGACCCCGGGCTCACACAAGGTCATGGGACCACGCAGGGCCAGCAGGGAGTAGACGGGAGCAGGCGTCCTAAAGCCAGGCTTCCGGGGCAGGCGAGGCCGTCCCTGCCCATGGCTGGAGCCCGCGTGCCCCAGGCAGCCAGGCCCCATGCGGGTTTGGGCGACTTCCGCAAGCCCCTTCACGCTCTCCGGAGTCGAGGAAAGCTCTGTCTGCACAAGCATCTGGTGGCCTCCCAGTTACTGTGCGATGTTGACAACAGGAACGCTGAATCAACTTGGGATTGCAAATAGCCCGTTCTGAGGGAAGAAGCGACTGGAAACTTGCTGAAGGAATGCTTTCTTTTGTCCTGTCTTTCAGAGATTTTTATTTACGTTGCACATTCGCTCCTACTTGGGAGAAAAAAATCTTTCAGATGTGCTGTGCTGTATCAACAAACAGCCTCGGGCACACTCAAGGCAAACCAAACCAACCCCACCCCCCCAAAGGCCTGGTGTTACTTAAGTGCCACTCAGCAAAAGCAAAGTTTCAGCTGCGGGCGGGCTCCCTCAACACGGGCAGACTCCTGAAGCCCAACCAGTTGCTGACCGAGCTCCCGCCTCACCAACCAGTGAGGACGCCCACGGGCCTAACTCTGGCTACGTGGCTTGGAAGACAGAAAGAGCGCAATAAACCCAGAGCAGTGCAGACCCAACAGGGGCAAAGCAGGGAGGAACAAGCTGGAAGTCTATGGCAAGGCTTCTTAATCTGGAGGATGTGAACTGGTTTTGAATTTAAATCACTGTACTTCAATTAAAAGGCTTTCTTCTTAATCCAATGTATTCTACTGAATGCATTTAAAAACCAGGCTACCCAAGGGATCCCGGACTCGCATGAGGGCGACCCACAGGGCATTCCCTTGGGAGGGAGCTGGGCGCTAGGGCAGCCAGAGCACAAGGTGAAGAAGCTCGGCCTTCCCTGGCAACCACCAACAGTTCCCTTTACAGGCTGTGGAGAGGGGCACAGTCCCGCGTTGGGGGAGATTCAGCTGGAAGCAACATTGCCAGAATATGTGGGGAAGAGCAAGAGATGGGCCCCTGAGGAAGGGCTGGGGTCAGGGTGGCAGGCACCCCAGGAAGAACCTACAGAGCTCAGTGCTGGCCTGACGAAGGGGAGCCCAAAGGCACATGGGGTGGAGGAACAGAATCTGCCTTTCCCTTCAGTTTTAGGAATTAGAATAACACTCAATGGTAGCCTGGAAAATGAAAATGTCTGGATTCCCTTGCATGGGGTAGGAAAGAGGAGATCACCCAAGATTTCTGACTGAGAAAAGCAAGGCAGTGGGTGCGGCCTCTGGGGAGGGGCCACTCCCAGGATGCTGCTGGAAACATGGGGGAGAGCTGAGGTTTGGAAGCTTGCTGAGGGACTCCGGCTCCGGGCTTCCGCTCTAGTATTCTACATGTTGTTTCTTATACCCACCCTGGGAGTCCTTAACCTTTGGTCAGTGTGGTGAAGCCATGGATCTCTTTTCAGAATAACTTTTTCTTAAATGCATAAAATGAAGCCAATGACAGTGAAAAAAGATCATCAAAATACAAACCAACGCAAAGGCAATTCAAGAACCCCAGCTTGTAGATCCCTGATTAAATTCTACCACAACTTCCCAGCAGTTCTGAGTTTCGCCTTCAAGATGGCAAAGCCCTTAGCCATGGCCACATCCTCTCTGTAATAAGCCACCAGTTCCTTTAGCACTCCTCACTGCTTCTATTCTTGGAGCTAAATAATCCTCTCCTAATAGGTCCTATTTTTCACCCTTTAATTATTGTCATTTCTCTCATAAAGGGTTTTAGAAATCATTAAAAAGCACTTTAAAAAATAAAACCCCAAACCTCTGCCTAGAAATTTCATGTGCTGAGCAATTACATTTTCCCTCCATAACTCACTATTAGCCACTGAGAGGACACTGGAAATGATGGGTCCAAATAAGCTTGTTTCTAGGAAGCTAAAAGGAGAGAGGATTCTGGGGCCGAAAGCCCCTGGAGGGTCACTCAGGGCTGCATTCAAAATGGAGCCGTTTGGCAGAAAGGGACGCGGTGCTGAAACAGCTTCCGGAGGGTTCATTAGATGTCTTTGAGCTTGCAGCATACAGAAGGTCAAAGGCAGGGTGGGAGCGGGACTGTCTGAAGGAAATGCTTTGGCCCCTTCTAACTTACTCCTGAAGATGCTGACTTTCCACAAGTTCCCGGAGGGGGCTAATAGCTTCTCCAGTGCAAAAGTGAGCCAGGTCAGACACCTGGGCTTGAATGCTGCCCTGGGGCGCTTCTGGGTGTGGGATCCCAGACACGTTTCAAGGTCTGCAAATGGTCATGACTGCCTCACTCCATGGTTCTTAGGGAGAAAGTGCCACATGAGATCGGGTCTCAGTGGGGCGGTGGCGGCTAACTCATAATGGTGGCAGCACTAAGGATGGGGGGATGCTCCCATGCCACGCCGAGGGCGTCCATCTGGCACCGGTCAGCCAGATACCAATGAGAGCTCTACCCGGCTGACAAGGAAAGCGTTTCAAAAGTAACAGGGCAGTTCCCCAAATGGTCAAGCCCAACGACCAGGCTGTGTGTCCTGATTCATTCACACAAAAGAGAGACTACAAGGAGCACAGAAAAAACCACAAAGAACATGTGGGCCAAGAACCCAAATGCTAGTCTTCCAGGCTCTGGGGGCTGAATGAGAGAGCTGGGAATGTCATAACTGGGAGAAAAGAAGCACATTTGGGGAAAGGGTAGCCAGCTGTTTGAGGGGTGTCCAGAAGACAGAGCTTGGGAAAATGTACTGGGCTTGATGTGATGCAAAAGATGCTGATGATAAGGAAGAGCACAAAGTCCAATGGCTGCTGGGAAGCTCCTTAATAACAGGATCTGTCGCATTTTCTGCTTTTGTACCCCAAGTACTTAGCATACAACAAGTATTTTAAAAATATTTTTTTCATCCTTAGCACATCTTCATCTCATGCTTAGCATGTGCATATTCATACTCTTCCTCTGCAATTTATTCATACACTGGCACCAGGAACTTGGGCTAGAAGCGTCCTGGGAGGTTAACTCTTTGATCTGTCTGCACATCCAATTAGTTACTAAACCCTATAGATTTTTCCTCTTACGTTCCCATTTATCTCCTCCTTTGCCATTTCACTGCAGCTAAGAATAGCCTGTCCGGCTCCAGTACCCCCTCCTAAAGCAGCGTCCTAGCCAGGCGTTCCCTCTGTTCTTGGCCAGTCTCCGTGAACGTAGCTCTGCTCACAGATAGAGACAGTCCAAAATCACACATTTAAAAATCACACATTTAAAAATCACATATGAGCCTGTTGTTGGTCCAAAACAGACTGAAACAGAACTAGAAAATGTTTAACAAAATAAGTAAAAAAGACGGGTAACATCAATGGCTAATATGTGGACAGGGATCAGTTTCTATTTGAACTGGAAACCCCGGGATAAACATAGAAACACGCCCAATTCGGTACAGTCTGGTTGTTCATGCTTGGTGTTCATGCTTGACCTCTGTCCCCCACACCTTGCCACCTAATTCTCTGACCCAATAACCTTGGCCCCTTCTCCTCCAGGCTCTGGGCGTCGTCTCTGGATGTCCCCCATACCCACCTTCTTCCCCAACCCCTTATTCCAGGGCTTTCCTTTTGCTGATTTTCTCCCCAATAGCTTTTCCATCTCATGCTTGTAACCAGCTGTTTACACGGTGTCTCCCCATTAGACCGTGAGCCTATCAAGGGTAGGGATGGATGCTGCTCTTTGGCATATCCCTAGCATAGTTAGCACAGCGCCTGGCACACAGGCGGCGCTTACTCAATGCTGACACTTTCTTCTTAGAATCTACTCCACACGTCTTTTAAACAGAAAATCTGAAAACCCTATTTCCGACAAGGCCAAAGTGAAACAGCCACCTGTTTCCTGCTCATCTGCTCCTATGATTTTGTTGACCCGATCACAGACTTAGCATGGCCCAGAAGGCCACTGCCCAACGAGCCACAATCACACTGTGTGAAGAGCCGAGATCTTGCCCTGGCCCCGGACTGGTTTTCTCAGTAAGGGACATCAGGACATCCCACCCTGATGACCCTGACCAAGAACCGTCTGGCTCCTGATACCGGCTGCCGCTCTGCTGTGGGTACCACTCAAACATGGCTATCAAGTGCCAACTTGGGATCCTCAAGTCTTACAATTACTTCTCTTCATACTCAAAATGCATAAATATCTGGAGTGGAAAGTGGGGGAGAGGATGGGGAGCAGGCGTGGGCTCTCGTAAGAGAAAGCTAGAGATTTCTGGGGTTGAAACGAAAAAACTTCCCACTGAATGGCAGAGGGAAACTGAGGGAGCACCCCATGGCTCTGGGAGATCCCGGGCATCTCCTGCACATGACCTCCTTCTCATTCCAGGCTGGTTTGGGCCATGTCTGCTGACAGACATGGCGTTTACTTGAGTTGGTTTGTCACTGAACCCATGCCACACAGAAACCACGGCTTGACGTGATTCACAGGATGCCGTATTCCTCAACCCCCAAAGGCCTGTGGTTTCAGCAACAGAAGCAGGATCCCTCTGGGCCTCTGAAGACTATCTCTATGAGTCCTTACATCTGAAAACCAGGGGAATTAGCTCCCTTCCACGAGGGGAGCCCGCTCTGGTGCTGGTTCTCTGCCGAGGACCATTCCAAGCTCCTGGAGGCTCTGAAAGAATCCCGGATCCCTCAGATGAGGAGGAATCCAAAGGACTCTGGGATAGGAAGGTTACAGATTGCAGGATCAAGGTCTTCAAATACTTTCTTCACCACACTCCGGGGTGGTAAAAAGTTAATTTTCAAATATTACTTAAGAATCTTAATTTTATACTAGATAGGGAGATTTTCCAGAAAATTACTGAATTCACGTGACTTCAGCTGAGAGCAGGACATCCCTGAAGATCTCAATTGTTTCACACTTTAAGGATTCGCTGCATAAAATGCACTGATACCGCCTGAACTTTTCAAAGTGACTATAAAAAAAAAATTTAACCTCTATAAGCATATACTAAAGAGTTTCAAGCCACTGAAGCAAATAATCATTTGTAACCATTATCAAAAGGTACATTTAGCAAAAAACCCAGCTTAATTCCCATTAGAACATAACAGTGCAACATAAACCTTTAAGAAACCTTCAGAGAAAACATTAAGAATTCCTGCATCTTGGGTGACCAGATTTTAGATTACAATATGTTAATACGGAGCCATGTACCGACACCAGCAGCACCAGGGGCCAGACAGCCAAGCAGGACTTGGCCAAAGTTGGGGACAAAGACGGATGCACCAACATGGAAAGCAAGGCCCTCCTTCCAACGTTCAGTAACTCCTTAACGGCTCCGGGTGCAGGCAGATAGCCTATGGATGAATGGGGGGAAGTGGCCCTTAACAGTCTGTTCTCTGAGGAGTGTATTTGGTCCACTTGTAAGCACGTACTCCCACTGTCTAGGCCCAAAGCAGGCCTGAACTGTTGTGGCCAAGAGAGAGCCGATGTGGCCAGCAGCCTATGTCTGTTCTGAAAGAGTGAAGCTCAAACTTCCACCCAAGTCAAACATGAAAAGGTAGAAGCGGATGGAGCTCAAATACGCCACTTCCTATTCAATAAAATGACCTGCCCTGACCCCTCTGCCCCAGTGCCCATCCCCGATGCGGCAAAGAACCAATCACTGACAGGAATCCTAGGAGACCGCCGTGTGGCAGGGAAGCTAGGATCCCACTGGATCGGGATCCTATGTGGGGATCAGAGCAGCCAGCATAGTTAAGTTCTCCAAAGTGTTTTCTGATCCATATAATCAAGTTGAGAAACAAATTTCAACCTAACATCAAATAAAACGCCCAAGGCCGAATGAGCATCTAAATTATATAGATAAAATCTATTTTATGAGCGAGTTAAATGCTTTAAGTTTTAAAAGACATTTAAAAGATAATTCATTTTTATTTCATATTTTTAATAAATCTTAATAATAAAACCCAGACATTCAATTTCCAACATTACCTAGCTCAATTAAACTTGCTTGTTTAATGTATTGCGGCAAGTTATACCTCTGAGAAATTGCCCTGACCTCTTCTCAGAGCCAGGCAGAATGCAACACAAATGCTGCACACCCCCTCCGCCCACACATCCCCCAGGGATGCGCCAAGCTTTGTGGGGAGGGGGGCGGGGAGATCCAGGACCCTTTCTCTGGAGACCTCAATGAGCATTCTATGCACATGCGTTGGCAATTTATGGCCACGGAAGGAGCCCAGCCCAGTGACTGAATCAAGTCTCCAGGCTGAGGCAGCTCATCTCAGAGCAGGGGCTAATGGCAGGTCCTGCGCACTCCCCAGCTCTTCACACAACTGATCTTAAACCAAGATGAAAGGCTGGGGAGATCCCCCCGCCACAAGCTCGGCCGGGCACACTGTAGTGGAGGTGACGGATGTCTAAGTCCTTCCCCTGGCCGGTCTGAAAATTGCAGATTGGAAGGAAGCCATTTTAGAGAAATATCCACATGTGTTCACTTAAACAGATCCAAACAAGTCTTTTGCCTTCATTTTCAGAGTGGGGAGATGCTGCTGGAGCATCCATAGACACACTCACAGTGGAAAACATTATCATCGAAGAAGTAAACACTACAGCAAAGCATGGGGGGAAAAGCCTGCTTTTCTTTCATCTCATCTGAATAAACACAGAATCTGAACTTTAACCATCATTGGGGAGCCACTTCCAGACAAGTGGCGGACTCTTTGGGGTTAGAGCCAAAGCTTAAGCAAATCCTAATGACCTAAAATTCTACTGAGAAAGTAAAGGTAAAAGGGGGGGCTATGAGGAGGAAATGTGAAAACAGAAACAGAAGCCAAGCAAAGGGCAGAGAAAGGAGGGCTGCAGGGAGAATCTCGAATGCCAGGAACCCAATGGACTCCATGGGGCTGTAGGCAAGATCTGTCCAGAAGATGGAAGAAATGGGGTGAGAAGAATAGGAGCATTGGACCACATCTGGCTCCAGGAAAGGGTCCAGAAAGCCAATCGGAAGCAAGGGCAAGGACCAGGAAGCGGAGGGACGATGAGCACCAGGCCAAGTGTGATTCAAAGGTCAAGTCTGCAGAGGGAGAGCTGGATACGCCCTTCCCGCACTCATCTTCTGGGGACTTTCTTCTTCCGAGGTGCCCAAGCGTCACCCATTGCCATTCCCATTGTGAGAGAATGCTGCAGGTGCCACGAACAGACTTGACGTGGCCAGCACCCCGGAAGCACAAACTTCACCAGTAGTCCTGGAGGACCACGGACGTGAACCTAGAACACACACCTTCTTTGACTAAACCGCTTATTGGAGAAGCCACTGTAAGCCGTCATGGGCAGTCGCAGCATCCCTTGAGCCTGGGAAGCCCCTTTTCAAGGGAGGAAGACCAAGGGATTGGACCCAAGAACTCTGGAGCTTCTTCAGCTTCCACGGGTCTGCCACAAAGATTGGAGCTCAGGAAGGTGAGAATTCTCCTCAGCCCTGGGTGGCGGGCAGAATGGCTGGCGGAGAAGATGCTGCCCTCATGCCCCGGAGCCATGTCCCTGCCAGGGTATTATTACTCAGCATTGGACAGATGAGGGAATGGAGGCTCTCTCACTGAGGTCAAATGACTTGCCTGTGTCTTGGGCTTTGGTCTCAGCCCCGAATAAGCCTGGTCCTCCTGCCTCCAGGTCCCACACGCTTTCTGTCACCTATTCTATGTTGCTGCTTTCCTTCCCTGGTTCATGCCAATGCCTTAAACAGTGACCATATCTTGTGTCTTTATAAGATCAGCAAGATGGACACTGGATGTCCTCTACTATGCCCCAGGAGAACTTTTATTACCAAACACCTCGGAGCTTTATGCCGACAAAATCAATGTTAATTTTTCCTGGTCAGCACTGCAAATATGAAAATGCCCATTTTAGCAACAAAAAACAGTAAGAAAAAAAATGAAGAACTAATTTCAAATATTGAAATACTAAATTTATATTTTAAATCAGTTCTAAAAATTTTACATGAAAAAAGATGCAAAAGTCTTCATAGAAACTAAAAATGAGATTCCAAGTCTTCTTGTTCTTGCTGAAAAACATGATGACATTCACCCGATCTAGATCGATGGTTTGGAAGAAAGACTGAAGATGCTGAGCATTACTGACTCAATCTCAACCTTAAAGAAGTGAAAAAAAGCCCTACAAGTTTCCCCTAAACACTCCTTCCTACCGCATATCCACTCAGAGCTCCCAGAAGTCTCCACTGAGAGAAGGCAAGGGTTTTTATGGTAATTTTTTCCGGAGTGAATACAAGCAAGTCTCAGTCATAGAAGCACACGGACAGCAATCTGAAAACGGCCTGAACGGCTGCTCCCAACTTTGGGCAATGAATGGTCACAAAAGCACGTCGCCGTCAGCTTCGGTCAGTGCCAGAAAGGCTGCATGGGGCAGCAACCGCCCAAAGGCCTCTCAGGTTTTCTGCTGCTTAGAAAGCCAAGTGAAGTAGCAGCCGCTGACCACCAGGAGGGGCCCTGAGACCACACATCTGCTCTGGGCCCATCTCGACTAAGTCCCAGGAAACCCGGCAAGCCGCCTCCAGCATCCCGGAAGAAACAAGCTTCCCTTCCTCCCTTCCCAGGTGTTCACCAGGTTCTCCAGCCAGAGATAAGCAGCCAAACGCTGCTGGGAGGAGGCTCTGCCCCCCACGTCCCCAATGCTGAGCAGAGTCCCTCCAGGTGTGGGGTCCCCATGGCCCAACGCCTGCCCCGTCAGTCCCATCTCCTTGTGGAAGAAGGGCTTCAGGAGCCCTTCCCATTTTCTGATTCCTTCTGCACAGGCTCCTTTACAACGAGCCAGGGAGCCAGAGCGGGACCTGGGAACTGGCTCAGAGGGAACGTGAGGAGGGCGTTTGAACCTCGAGTCCGATTTACAACAAGCTCAGGACAATCTGGACACGGCAGAAACACTGAGGAAAATCACCCAAACACTCCGCTCGGCAGGGCCGCCAACCATGTGGGATGGCCAGCCCCCACACTGGGAGAGGAAGGGGCCACGAATCTCACGTCCATGCCCAGGAGGGTAAGCAAGGGATCTCCTCTGGGGCCAGGACCCCAGTGCCCCGCCACATGCACAAACACGTGCACACAATGGACACACACATACACACGCGTGCGCACGCGCGCACATACAGAGTCAGCCAGGGCAGCTGAATGGAGGCTTCTCCTCCCTCCGATCTGGCAGCACATCGCTTCAGGGGGCCTCAGTCCCAAAGGTGCCAGTGCACCCCAGGGCCTGGGGCCCGGGGCCGGAGCGAGCAGGCCCAGCAGTCACACCGGGAGGGCCGGCCGGGGGCCTTTCTCACTTACTTTGGAAGACGTGGAGTCACACTCCTGGCATATCCATCCATAGCCTGTCTGCTTAGGAGACTTTTTCAGGGGGGGGTCCAAACAGCCCAAATGGTAGCAGAGTCTGCATCCATCACACCTGCGGGGGAAACAGGGAGACTGTAGTTCTGCATCGACTGAGGCCGCGTGTCTGAGGCCGCCGGCGGGCCTCCGCTCCGACCCCCCGGAGCACTCCTGCCTCCGCTCACAGCAGGGGGCCAGAACAACACAGACAACGCAGAGACCCTCAACCTCAAGCAGACGTGTCAAGCAAAACAAAGTGCGACAGCCACAAAAAATACCGACAAACTCAAATCTCGAGGAGAACTGCGGTCACAGAAAGGCTGGCGCCCAAGGAAGGGCCACATGCATGGCGGCCATGGTCAGCCACAACACTGCCGGTCATGAAGGACAGAGTCTCCCCGCCGGGCAAAGCCCATCCACTTCTACGGCTCAGGACATCCCGCAAGCTCCTCCTGTCCCTCGCCACTCCCGAGAGGGTTTCCTCTGTGGTTGTTGTTCTACCACAGACAACAGGCTGATGCTGCAGGGTACTATTTATCAGTGTCTCATTTTTAAAAGAAAACTTTCATGAAAAAGGTGAAAATTTGGCGTTTTTTCTGACTTAGAAAAGCCTTGCTGGCACTTGCTGTATTGCATTTGAGAAGTTCCAGCCCTCTCCAGAAAGCTCTTTTCAGCTTATTAACATTTCTTCTGATAGTGTTCACCACCCACAGTTCACAAACTTGAAACTATCTGTTTCATCTCACTGCGGCTGACAGCCTTCGTCTGCTAGCAAATAACTGCCTTGTTATGCTTTGGGAAAATTATTTTCTATCAGATTGAGTAAGAGGGAAAAAGAGTTCCATCGAAGAATGGAAATTCATCCATCTTCTGGGGAAGGCCTATGTTCCTCACTTTCCTTGCATATACGTGGGACGCTCTTTCATTAAAGGAAGAATTTCTCAAAACCCACTCTGTCAGAGTCTATTTATTGGGGTCTGCTGACTGCTTAAATTTAAGCTAAAAAAGTAGAAGAAAAAACAACCCCGATATTGCCAAACCTCTTAAAAAATAAAGGACTGGAAGGGGGGGAAGCACAAATTACTATTTGACTGTAATTTGAGTTGGCTTTCTTAGCAAATAAGGCCAGAAGAAAGGTAAACAAAAGTTAGGGAAAAACAAAGGGCCGCTTTCCAACTTGTGATGTCTCAAGCTCCCCATTCAAATAGCATCCCGGTGAATCAGCCTGTCCCCTCAAAATCTACTTGCAGGGCCAGGGCTAAAGGAGGCGTGGGCAGAGCTCTGCCCTGAGCCAGGCACCTGGAAGAAAGCTGCCTACTTTGTAGGCCTGAAGTCCAGCCTGGGGCCGGAGAGAGCTCTAGTCCCAGCACTCGGTCAACACTGGTTTTCCAGAGCTTCCTACCACAGTAGGAGAACAATGAAATGCTCTGGAATAATGGCTCTTGCCAGGCCATGATGAATGTGAATATGATTTTTAAATCTTTTTAATTTATAAAACTAAGATAAAGTCATCAGGCCACCCTCAGTCCTTGGAACTCCCCAGAGATAAGAGAGATCAGGAAGAGCAATCCAGAGGCTGCTTGCCTGGGTGGCCCGGGCCCGGAGCTATGTGGCCTTGGAAGTTCTGGGCACCATTGCACTGAAGGCAGCACGAGTCGATGTAAAACGCTGGCTCGGGAGCCCGAGACCCCCGCTCCCTAGATCTCCAAATGCTCAGGCTGGGGTGGGGGGAACCCTGAGCAGGGCCTCCTCAAGGCCCAACACTCTCCTTTCTAGACCTTGCTCTCTGTTACCTGGACACTTCAGGGATGATTGTTTCTGGAGAGCTCGCTTCCCAGAAGGTTCTTTTTTCAGCACCAGATTTTCAGAAAAACATTTCAGGCAGAAAGGCTTCAAGAATATGTTCTTGCCTTCCTGGAGGATTCTGAGTGTCCCACGGCCCTCACTAAAGACCCCGCACCATCCTGGGTCTAATTCTGCCTCTCAGCCACTTCTATCCACTGCGCCCCTTCCAGCCCGGGACCAAAAAAGCTACCCTTCCGAGCCCAGCCAGCTCTTGAGCCCGGGAACGTCCCTAGAGGTCAGCAGTTTGCTAACTCAGAGAGGCCAACCTGGTTCAGTCAGAGGGGTGGGTGAGCCTTGTACCCAGTGCCTATCTGGGGTGGGAATAAAGGACTTTGCCCCGGGAGCCTGGACCTCTGATGCCTAGTGGGTGTCTCTGAGATTTGGATTTTTGATTTGCAAAATAGAGTCAAGGAAACCCCCAGGACCCAACTTTGGGTTGGGTACTTTGGGAGGTTCCACTGAGAAAATGCAGCCAGAATATCTGGACACTTTTAGAACACCCCTCTTCCCCCGCCTGTGGCTGTCAGTGACACAGCCATTTATGGGAAACTGCAGCCCATTTACCTGCGTCACACCTAAGCCCCTCGCCCCTAGACCCCAGAACATCCGACCCGGAGACCAGGAAGGGGGACAGCCCCCAGCAATGACCCGTCCCCCTGAGCCCCAGACAGGCTCTGCAGTCACCAGGAGGCAAACAAGGATGCGCAAGGTGACTGAGGTCCCTCCCAGCCCCAGGGCTGAATGGTGGACTGAGTCCTGAATCCTGAGAAACCCTTGGGAGCAGAGATTATTCCACCCCAAGCTGGGGACATTCCGCGGGTGCAGACTGCTGAAGCCTACAATTCCAGAGCCTGAAGGCCCGGAAGCCTTACGAATAAAGCCCCCCAGAAGCAGCCAACAAGGGATCAGGCCACTTGGGGGAGGGGGACCCCCAGGATACATCTTTTAGGGTTAGGAAGTTCGTTCTGACGTGAAGCCTGATTCTGCCTTTGGCTCCCCACTGTGCCCCACCTGTTTGGCCAATGCCTTCTTCAGACGGCAGGTCTTCAAATCTTTTAAAGGGAGCTGGCTGTGCAATCCCCTCCTAAACCTTTTCTTCTCCAGGCTAAATAGCCTCAGTTCCTCCAAATGATCCTCTTATGTGAAGGGAGAAAATGGATTTATATCGGAGATGGTGAGCGGGGGCAGGGGAAAACGGAAAGACTCAAGGCCCCTCATCTCCTCATTCTCTCCAGCTAATAAACGGGCTGGCTGGAGCTTTGGGATTAAATGGCAAGGAGGGATGCTCCTCCTGGAGCAGAATCACAGACAGAGGCAGGCTCGGCAGATGGATGGGTGGAGATGGACAGACATGATAGAAGGATGGATGAAGGTGGAGAGATGGATGGACAGATAGAGGGAGAGATAGATGGTAGATTAATGGACAGAGACAGAAAGATGGATGGATGGACAGACAGATGGGCAGACATGATAGAAAGGATAGAGAAAGGGATGGATGGATGGGTGGTGGAGAGACGGATGGATATTCAGAGGGAGAGATGGTAGATTAATTGACAGAGACAGAGGACTATAGATGGATGGATAAGAGGTGACACATGAACAGATGCATGGATGATGGATGAATGATAAATGGTAGACACGCAGCTATAACTGGATGTGCACACACGTAGAGAGAGAAATCTTCTAGAGCTTTCAATGGCCAATAAGTTCAGGAGGAGAATGCATTATGACATGGTACTCTCCAATTCAGAAACAGTCTTGAAGCTTTCTAGAAAAGGAAGCTGAGTGTGGACTGTATCTGGCTCCATTTAGCCCACTGCTGGAGCATCATCTACAAGCCTGGGCACCGCAATTTGGTAAGACTATTGAGTCGAGGGTTGAATATCTAGGAGGGTCCCTGGGAGAGCGAAAAGCTTTGAGGACCACCTGGAGGAACAGGGCTATTGAGACAGAGGAGAAGACTGGGTGGGGAGAGGGGGTTAGGACAGCGGCCTCCAAGGAGGAACATGTGCTTGGTCCCCAGAGACAGTACTAGGAGCAGTGGGCGGAAATCCCACAAAGGAAGACAGGAGGCTTCCAGTAGGGAAGAATGTCCTCCCCATGAAAACTGTCAAGACAGTGGAATGAATTACCTCAAAGGATGGCGGGTCTTCCCTCACTCGATGTCTTTCAGCAAAGGTTGGACCTGCTGCTTGGGAACCTTGTCGAGGTGATTCTTGGTCAGGTATCGGCTGCTCGAGGACGCCTCTAGGGTGCCTTCTAATGTTGGCATTATGGGCTTCTTAGACCGTATTTTAACCTCTATTTACATGTGGAAGGGTTAGGGCAGCCTATTCTGGGAAACCGGGTAACACATACTAAAAACCCAATGCTCTGCACGCCAGGAACAGAAATACCCAACGTGGAAGGCCATGACTCTGTCCGATTGTAAAAAAAGGAACACCAAAGACACAAAACAGAGACACCATTAGCAGCCCTACATACCCATCACTCTACTTACCAACAGGGAAGCCCAACAGTCTGTATTAACGCCCTCATGGCTACCCACAAAAAGAGGTTTTGTTTTGGTTATAAAATCCTGTTAGCTGCAGCGTGAATAAATACAGTCTTCCAAAAGGCATGAAACAAATACTTCTCTGTAATAGAATCATCTAGCACAAAGCCCCCAGGTAAAAGGAGAATGAAGAAAAAAGCAACTTGAGGTTTTCTGTTTTCAAATGGGACATTTACTTCATATGTTGCTGAAATAATCTCATCTCATAAAATGAAAAATTTCCTCATTCCTCTCAATTATGTTTAACATTTGTTGAATTAAATTTTTAAATATACATTCTAGAAATTGTCTAACAATGATTAATAGTATACTGATTGAGAAAAATTTATTTAAAATATGTCCATTAATATTACATGCCACTGTCACGCATGGCTGTCACATCCAAACATCTATTTGACATTGAGAGGCTAAAAATATCATTAAGCATCAAAATTTTTTAAAAGACTAGAATAAAACAATATTTGGGGAGTGAAAGGTTTATTACGCTTTGAAGAAAGTGTTCTTATAGCATCAAACTACCCAGATTAATATAGTATATTGTTTTCAATTTGAAAAATGTGATATGACTTTCACTTCCTTATCTAATTACAGTATTTAATTAAATTCCTACTGAATGCACTCATCAAGATATGATTCCTTAAGGGAGATAAAGGGAAAGTTAGCTTTTGGGGTTAAAAAAAAAAATCACGGAATGACCTTGTGTCTGATTTTGTAGCAATTCATTTACCAAAAGAGAATGACCAAAAAAGACTACGAGTCTATAATGTCGCTAAAATATTGAGATGACAAAGAAAACAAAGAGCAGAATTAAAATTTAAGAGAACCACCTCTTGGGGATGGCATATGATAAAGCTGTGAAATAAATTTCCATTGAATTCCTTTTAAAAAAAGTGGAAGAAGGTCCCCGAATGCTCCTCAGCACACCCTTGTGGGTAACAAATTCATGGTGGCTCTACTTGGGACTGGGCTGATTCATGAGGCGAGCCTCATGCGAGGTCTTAACTCTTTCAGTTGCCATTCTGAGGCGTTTCTGTTATCCATTTAGTGGAAAGTGTTTTAGCACATGTGACGTTACAATGGAGAAAAACAGAGTCTGCTCTTTGCAAGTGACCTCGCTTCCAAAGGGGTGCCAGGTCTAGGCCAGTCTGGTCCCCTCTCCAGGAAGTCGGTGTCCCACTGTACTGATGGGGCAAGAATATGATGGCACAGAATTGAGAAGCTGGCTTCAAGCAAAACTATCAGCCTGGCTTTTGATCTAAAACATTACATTCTTTTTTCTTTTCTTTTTGACAACAGAACTGATGGGCTCAGATTTGCTGATTCCATCATATTTTTTATAAAGACAAAAGTTTCATCTCAATGTTTGAAAAGGAATCCAGTTAGAAGTAAACAAACAAACAAAAAAAAGCCCGCAAAATGCAGAGCTATGGAATCTACCCCTGCAGAATTGCCAATCGTTCCAATCAAACACCTTAAGTAAGATGTGTCCCATGTGCTAAAATATTTCCGAATCATAGCAGACGAACACAATTCTTCATCCTGCCAAAATTTAAATAGCATTTAGTGTTAAAACACTTTTTTTTCTTTCTATACATATCAAGATATAGAAAATATCAATTAAAGTGTTAAGTGTTCTCATTAAATCTAGTGCATACTTTGATCAAAACAAGACTGAAGAAAAATAATCACTTTTTGGAAGAAAAAAATTATTTTGCATAAAGTATATTATCTGGAAATAAATAATCTCATCTATAAATTTTCTCTGGAGTTCCTGAATAAAAGGGGATGATGTTGATGAAATGATACATAAAAGACTCAGGTTATCCGATAAAAGACAAACTATACAAATGCAAATAGTACCGTAAAAATCCATGGACTAAGGTCAAGTACCTGGGTGCAGGGAGAGAGTCATTTTCCATATCTCCATACCTGAAGCTCAGCGGTTTTGTTCTGTAACAAACCCATCTCCATCTGCTCATGCCCTTGGAAATTTGTCGGCAGAATATCCTGCTGTGCTCACACCCCACATAACTTTGTATTTCTCTCTTCATAATTAACTAATTATGCTCTAATCAATAGTGTAGCTCCTGATTTTACAATGTAAATCAGATAAATGAGATAATGGCTGGGGGAGGTCAATCTCATTTTATTTACAAAGCCCAGCACGAGAGTCCAATTTCATGATATCTCCTCTCCTGGCACAGCAGGCAGCCTTATCAGCTGGCCTCCAGAAAGTCTTAGGAGTGAGCACTGCATTTTCATAAAGGAGTAAGAGATGCAAAACATGCTCATCACAGAAACATTGTTAAGTCACCAGAGTTAATACCACACATATTCATTCACAAAGAGCTGACTCAGGCAGAGGATTTTTTAAAAATAAACAAAAAACAAACAGCAAACACCAAATTTAAAAAGAAAAAAAATATCCCTCTCCCCTAATGATTCGACATTCAGAGGCTGGAGTAGCCATCTAAAGCTGTCATAGTAATTACCTTGGAGTCGCTGAAACACAACATTAATAATCTAATCTTTAAATAACAGCTTACAAATGCAGCTTCAGAAACTGAAGGGAAAAAAAAAAAAACTCCCTAATATAAAGCATCATATCAAAATAGTTAGACTGATTTTTTAAACAATTGCAAAACTGCAGTTATGCATATATTTGAAGGGGTCTGTGGTAATATTCTCAAAATATGAGCCAAATAAAAACTAGATCGATGACGTTAAACCAGTAACTGTTTTTTATTCAATCAGAACAATAGCTATTCAGCACATCATGCTGGGAAAGGAGATTGAGAAGTGTGATGTTGGTGGGGTGACCCGATGCAAATGGACACTTGGCAAATGTTATGACTATAATAAGAAACGCATTCAAACATAGGGCACAAAATAAGTCATCGATGAAGTAGCCGGCTTCGTTATCTGAGGCATTCTAAACTACAAAGGCATGATGATGAACAGTCGCTAGCAAACCTTCGGGAAAAGGAGCTGTCAAGGGTCTGCTTTGAAGGGGGAGTTCCAGTTTTACAGAACAGGGGTGAATTTCATGTTTGTGAATGTGAAAAAATTCTTCCTTCTAGAAATACACCGGAATTTTTGATGCCTCCTTTTAAAGAGATTAATAAAACCATCCTCATGGGCCTATCCATCCATCCCTACACTTCCATTCAAATCACCCATCTATGGACACTAGCTAGTGCGTGCTCATTTCCCTCCTAAGGGCATGAAGAACACCTGGGTCCTTGAAGGCCCTGTCTCCAAAGCTGTTAAAGTGACTAGCAGAGTTACAGAGGGAATGGGAGACTCATTCCCAGAAACTGCAGGAGAATTCTGGGGGCTGCACGGAACCTGTCAGCTCCCAAATCACAGAAAGGTTGTAACTGGCCTGGAGGAGAGAGCAGGAATGATGACCAACAGAGCTCATCTGCTGCCCCATGTGGGGCGGCACAAAATGAGCTGTTCAGATGCTGTCGGTTTCTCTTTCCTGTCTTAAAATGACCAAGCTCATCTTCAGTTTTCCCCTTTCCCTCTTGGGTGTGATATTATACACATATCACTACACATCAAGACCTGGGAGCTCTGAAGTGCTTGCGGTACAGATTGTTTAAGCACAAATTAATATCACCTCGGAATAGCAGCCGGGCCAATTATGGACAAGGTCAATTTTATAGTGTGGAAAATTGGAGAGTTTTTAGGAGAGGCCATTAGGAAGGACAGGAAGTGTTTTATCTCACTCCCTCCACGGTACTCCCTCTTCCAAGCTCACCTTTGCAAAAAATCTAGCTCATGAATTATGGAGTTGATATTTTATGCTGTGAGACAAAAGACACTTAAATCTGCCCACAAAAAGATGATCGCCTCTCGGTCTTCAGGATTACAAGGTGCTCTCGTGGAAGCATGGTAACAATTTTGATTAAGAGAGCCACAAAAAGTCACTCGGCATAATGATTTCGAGAAAGAAAAAAAGTGACCATAAGTAATTTCTAATCAGGCATTAGAGAAGGCCGAGCACTGCTGGCATATTAGCATTTTTCCATTAGTGAAACGGTTGTCATTTTTTCTCAAGTTGGTGAGATTCTAGAAACTATCATTTTTCTTATTCCTACATTATGACAACAACCTGGAGTTTGATTTCTAATGCAATATAACAGAACTATTTAGTGCTTTGCTACAGAATATTAATCTTTCCCTGATATGCTGTAAAATATCTTTTGATAATTTAATTATCTCAATTTATACACCATTTTACACACACCATGTTACTTTTATTGAACATCTTAGTCAAACATATGGTCTTATACTATGATATAGGTATAATATAGAGAATACAGTATCTTTTTATTTGCGTTTTCCCCTCAATCACCTATAACATTTCCATTGTTTTTTTTTTTTTTTCCCCCTGTGTTTAATTTATTTTCAACCCAAACCATCACTATAAATCAGGAGTTTCCACAAGAAATTTATGTTGTCATTTACAAATCTCTTCCAAGTCAGTTCAGGCTGGAGTAATAGGAGATTCAAACCATTTCTGTTGTTGATTTTAAATTTGGATCAGAAAATCTGCAGATGGAAATGTAATTCCTGTATCTCCCCGGGAAGATACAGATGTCGATGAAGGTATCTGAGCGGGCACACAGTACAGTCAGACTATTCGGCACCCTTCTGGTGAGCTCACACTTTCGCTACGTACGTCTGGGGAAAACAAATTCAGCCTGAACCCAGTGATCTCAGAGAAGACGTCAAAGACTGCAAATTTCAAGTATTGCTCAACAAAGATCCAGAAAGCAACACGAAGATACTTGGTTCACATGGTTAAATCAGAAGCGTAAACACTGAGTAATTCATGCTAATATAGGCACAGGACTCTGGCTTCCAGAACAAGATAAGGGCTTCCGAACGAGAGGGCCCCGCGCTGCCAGAGGCCGAGCCTTCCTGGCACTGCCCGAGCGTCGTTACGAGTAACAATCTTTTCCCAGCACAGGCTTCTATAGGCATTCCACAAGAGGTCGTCTGAAATCGGAACAGACGGCTCAGGCGGCCTAAGACGGCAAGCGGACTAGAGGAAGAGCATGGCTTTCTTTGTTCAGGAGCAGCCCGCGGCATTTAAGTCCCATAGATTCTGGCCCTCTTCACTGAGTCCCAGCACTGCACATCATCATTTGCCACGGAAGCACAGGGGAGAAAGACATGACTTAATAGGACAATTCGGACAAGACATTTATCCAGTATTTTCCAACAATGCACAGATCAAGCATTTCTGATTAGTGCAAAACAAAAAAGAAAAAGAAAAAAGCAAAGGAAAAAAAGCAGGCAAATGGACTGCCCCGTCAGTGTGAGTAACAAACCAATCAATTCCATTCTAGGCAAACCTGACGAGCAAACTCAACTTTTGGTCGTGATAAGTTATAGAAAGATAAGTCAAGATAGCTGTTCTCCTTTACTTTAGGTACTCTATCGAGAGTTTTATCCACATTTTAAAAGCACTTATAAAAGAGGGCTCCGGGACTGCCTCCGAGGACGAGCTGTGGCAGAGATGGGTCTCATGAAGGGAATCTACACAGTAAAGTGATAAGAAAAGAACATTAACATTCAGAGATCATAACAGCTCTGCACAACGCCGTCTTATGAAACATTCTAACCACAGCCCCCACCACGGGGGCTAGGGACACGCGCTCCCCCTGACGTGTCCTCCCGGGAGGAGCAGCGGGAGAGTGGGGTGCTCATCTCGGGGAGGCTTCGGGGCCCTTCCAAGTCCTGAATCAGTCCTGCTTTACTAAAAAGGGGGCCTCCTGCTAGGAGAATGATGCTCTTCTCACCGCCTGAGCAGAGGACAATCAAAAGGCACATGATCGCAGACGGCATCCTTCCTGCTTCTGAACTACCAGCCCTTTAATAACCTGCTGAAGGAGGTGGCTGGACCGGAGAACCCTTCTCTGGGCAGTCAGCTTTAGGGTGCCTGGAGTCAAGCTCCAAGCAAGGTCCAAATGCCTTCATCAGAAACCTCCAGGAACATTTCTCTGATTTCTGCCCCACTGGCAGGCATCCTCTACTGCCTTGTTTTTAAACAACTATCCTCTAAAGAGCTAATTTCCTTAACAACTGAGTAATTCTGGATATCAGTACAAGTACGGGACGTGCAGCAGGCATGAAAAAGCTACTTAAAAATATCATCCCAATTGCAAATATCTTTATTATCTCAAGTATCTGCTTTTCATATTGATTATATGGCTACACTTTTAGTCAACTATTCCAAACGAGGTAGGTGCCTCACACCTGATTCCCTCAGCTTCGTCCAACCCTTCTTATGCTTGAGCCCATCAAACGAGTATTCCTTTACTATTTCTGCTTTTTATTTTCAGGACTGAAATTTTGGCTGCTCAATAAATGCAGTTCATTTCTTAGGTAGCGTACACTACAACATGGCAGCAACATCAGCTAAGCAAGGGGAGCGTTAGTGCTGCGGCAGCATTGCCAAACACTAACAACACTTCTAAACAACTTTATTTTCAAAGATTTGAGATGTGTTTAATGCTTCGAATTTCCATTGAGAGAAAGAAAGTGAAAAGTGGCACAATTACAGAAAGCTGTTCCTGAAGAGACACTCTGCCAGAACCCAAGAAAAATCACCACGAGAGGAAAAAACAGAAATTTATGGGGGCGGGGAAGGGGGCAGGAGAAGGAAAGCACGCCTTCCATTTGCTCAGTCTGGCAGAGACGCCAAGGTTGCTGTCAATGGGAATTTGGGGAACAAACTTAAAGTGAATCTCTTTGCTATACTTCTTCCTTTTGTCCCAACCCAGAACATCCTGAGTGGCAACAAGTGCATACCAATGTGTACATTGGGAGGCACGTGCAGGACGAGAGAGAGATGGCCCATGCTGGGGGAAAGACCCGAATACTCACTAGAAACACAAGGTCCATTCTTATGTCTGTGTTCTTGCTGAACACCGGGCCATCCAACACACAGTGGTATTTGGCTTTTAGGTGTTCTGCTGTGAAAAGTGTGGGGGTGCACTTCCAAGTAAAACCAGCCTCACAAGGTTGTTGTGAGAAAAGCCCTTTGAGGCCCAAACCGGTCCGGCAGGAAGGAGACCCCTGCCCGGTCTGACGCTCCCCGCTACAGGCTGACGGTCCCGCAGTCGTTCCACAGGCACCCCCTCAGCACGAGAAGCCTAACTCCCTCACCTCACAGAAGCGTAGTGACAAAGGCCCCTGGAGGGGGCTGCCTGGAAACCAAAGTTTTCCGAAGGAGACTTTCAAAGATTATCTCCCTTAAAGAGCTTATTGCATCCAAGTCATACGTCAAAGCAACACATTTTATTCCATTTTTTGAACAATATTTTCAGGGCAGAATTTAGAAAATGAACCCGTTTTCAGAATTAAGATGTTCTAATTCATGATTATCTACACAACAGACACAAAAGTGACAACAGAAATTCTTTGGCTGACACTGTTTTATTTCAGCAGGCATTTAGCACAATGCTAGGCGCGCAGAAGACACCCGAAAATTACTCATTTCACGATACATTGAAACACTTGTGTCCCAACTCAGGCCTCTTTGGTTCAAGAAGACAGTTGTACTTACTGATTTCACTCTTACCGAGTTATAATAATATTATAAAGAAGAATGAATTGCAGTTTTTTCTATAATATTAAAATTATACTTTGGTCAGTTTGGTTAATGGTAGCCTTAGTGATTTTATTTCTCAAAGATGCCATTGTAAAGATCACATGTTGCAGAGAATCTCTCAGTTGAAAGGAACCTTGGATCTAGTCCAACTCATAGCTGAACATCTTTCCAAAACTGACATCAAGAACTATCATCTTGGCCATTTCCAGATTAGAAATCATTCAATTAGCTCTTGAATTCTGGAAAATGTTCCCCTAAAAAGTAAGAACTGAGAAATCTCTGACTTTAGTTTATAGCTTTATGTTTACTTTCACTCTTAGAATATTCAGTTTCAGCATATGGTAAATGACATTAACAAATGTGAATTAGCTTTCAGATAAAAAGGCCAAAAAAAAAAAAAAAATTCCCCGGAACCCTGTTGATTTCATTTATCAATTAAAATTTACATTTTTAAGTTTGGGGTTTTGAAAAAGAGCTAGGTCACAAACAACAGAAATAAAGGATTAAAAATAACCCTTTAAAATGTAAAATTGCCATCTGTGAAAAAGTGGCGGGTTTGTTCACGTGCACTGTTGGGGAACGGTGTTTGCAAACTGTTCAGTATTTCCCAATTGTTTCTGAGCATCTGAAATGACTGATTAACCAAATAAATTCAAACTAAGAAATAGGATGCATCTTGCAATCAAAGGGAAAATGAGCACATGACTTATGAGGAGTTCTTTTCTCAGACAGTTGAGTTCTTGTCACAAAAGCTACATCCCCTTATTTGAAATGAATGCCCTGGTTAAGAAAATTAAAGGCATCCATCGACTTCTGAGAAAATCAACCAAAGTTAAATGCCAGAGTTTGTCCGACTCTGGACAAGAACAGGAAGCAGAAGCCGAGGGGCGGCAAGAGATCTAGGCCCCAAACCCAGGATATCCTGCTCCCAGTTCAGTTCCTTTTTCCAAGGATGCTAAAGTGACGAGTACTGACAAAATGACAAGTGACAATAATGATGGCAGCTGATATTTATATAGCACTTACTATGTGCCAGGCACTGTGCTATTATTATCCCCATCATACAGGTGACAAACTGAGGCAAAGAGGTTAAGCAGCTTGCCCTGGCTCACATGGCCATCCACTGTCTGCTGAGCATTCCATCCACTGCACCACCTGGCTGCCCTAAACATTCCGTGTGAAAACTGTCCACAAGAAAAAAAAAGTAACCCATTCATGAGAGAAAATAAGATGCAAACTGAATACATGAACTTCCTTGTGAAAAAATAAAATTAATTTCAAGAGAAGACAATTCTCTCTCATTGTTCTCTGGCTGTTCTTGCATCCTACCAGGGAACGGCCACTCCCCATGCCCTGCCCCAACAAAGATCCCGCCTGGGCTGGAATAAGACTCAGACTTCAGGGTGCTTCTGGAATCAAAGGCTTTGCCACTGCCACATGTGAAAGGGCAAAGAGTGGCTGAGTGGGACCAAGAAGAGCTGGCACTTCTGCGGTGCTCGAGCCTTTCCTTAGATGCCCCTGTCCTTATCACAATCCTGAGCTATTCATTGTCCTCGTCTCCTTACAGCTCGGAGAACTGAGTCTTAGAAGGCCAGTCAAAGGTTGAGCCATCCCATGAGGCTCTGGGACCAGCTGCCCGGTATCCCAATAGCCAGTAGTCTGAAACCAAATCCCGCCTGGACCGCGGCGCCCCAGGGACAAGCCCGCTAACAAATGCCACATCCAAGTCCAACCAGATCAAGAAAAAGGCCAGACTCAAAGACCAGCCACGCGCTGTGGCCACAATGGCCAAGGCTCACGCCGAGACCCCAACAAGCCAGGAGGGGACAGAAGGGACGAGCTCTCATGACGCCTTGGCCACTGGGAAGCCGCCGGCCCCAAACCTCCAAGCCCCAAACATTGATCACCAAAGCAAGGGGAAAACCAGCAAAAGGGAAACAAAGCCCCAAGACAGCCGAACATGGAGACAGAGAGATGGGCCGAGAAGTAGGATAGCAGGCCAGTCATAGGCGTTGGGCTAGAGGAAGACGGCTACCATCTTTGAGACCCAAGGCCACGGCTTCTGAGGTGGAGACGGAGGCTCAGGTCAGACCCGACCACCTTAGCTGAGAGCAGGATGAGAGCAGCAGTGTTGGGAAAGCCCCGAAGCTCAACGGGCAAGCTATCTCAGGAAGGAAAGAGCCAGATGCTCAGAAGAACGATCAAGGGCAAAAAGTCGGCCACAACCATGTGCTTGTTCAAAAGCCTTATTTTATAACCTTTGTGAAAAGAATTCACTTAAAAGCACAAATGTGCTTTTAAGAAAATGGGAGGAAGTGGCAAGACCCAGCAAGTGGTTTCGGAGGGCAGGCACCATCTTCACTGTATCCTAAGTGCCTCAGAGGACCAAGAGCGTGTGGCAGGCTGGCGTGTCCACTGACTACAGATGGCAGCCCTGGTCCCTCTCTGCTGGCACAGGCCACCATCCCAAAGGACTCCTCGACAGAGGTAATGGACTCATGGTCAGAAGGGACAGTGGGGCTCGCCAGGCACAGGGCACTAACGGCCTTTCATTTGCCTTTGACGTCGCATCAATAAACCCAAACCCCAGGATCTTGTAAAGCCATGCTGCCATTTCAGAGAACAGAGTAATAACCCACACAGAAAAAACCTGGTGTGGGGAGGACTGCCCCAGGCCTACGGGAGGCACTGCTTGGTCCAGAGCACAACGAGGGCAGGGCCTGAGCCAGACGGACTGGAGGGAAGCTGGTGGGGGAGGGCAGGAAATCCTGTGCAGCCTGACCAGGATCCAAAAGGCCTCCCAGACCAAGTCCTTCCTGCCCCAGAGGTTCTACAGCCATGAACCACATGTGATAACCAGCAGGAGAGACAAGAGGACGCGTAGGGAGGCCAAAGGGAAAGCAAGGGAGTGAACTCATGACCACGGGGCACCAGATGCCGAGAGCCAGAACGGGGCCCTGCTTGCCACGGAGCCGAGACAAGGTCCTAGAATGAGAGGGAAGGAAGACGCAGTTCAGAAAGCCCGGCTATGGCCAGACCAGACTGAGCAGCTCAGGGTTCAGTCCATCCCCGTTGCTCCATGACCCCTCACCCTGTCTCGTGTCAGTTTCCTCACTTGTGACCCGAGGACACCAACAACCCCCACCTCACCAGGTGACCTATGGGAAGCTTGGGAACCTTAGGAAGCCGCGAGATCGCAGCCTGCCCAGGCTTCGGCTGGGGCACCCTGCTTGACGTCCTTATCTGGTTAACGACTAAGGGGCCCTTCCCTCGGCCCAGAACTGGAGGCTATGTCCTGGCAGGCCCAGAACGGGCCATCTGCAGAGTAGGGTGAATTCTTATGTCCACAGACCCCCCTCAGGAGAAGGCTAAGCTCTTTGCAGGCAGCGGTTGTCTCAGTGATCAGCAAAGGGGCTGACAGACATCAAGCATTTGTTCATTTATTATATTCATTAGCAAAAAATGTCTTTTTTCTTAAAAAAAAAAAAAAAAAAAAAAAAAAGCTTGAGTATTACTTTTCTACTTGTTGAAAATGTGAACATTTAAGTTGATTAACACTTTCTCAAATACTTAAGTCTTAAGCCATATAGTACTGAATCAAATCCCATTCAACTTGGATATAGAGATCATATTGTTATTTTACATTTGGACACTCAGTAAGATGTGATAACTTGAGAAAGAAAACGATAGGAAAAGAGAAACCAGGAATCCTCTGTGTATTTAGGAGAGATGTTATAAAATATGAAATTCAAACAATAGATGAATAAAAAAAAAAAACTTTTTACTTAAAAAAGACGGCTTTTCTTCATTTCTCAATTTCTTTGCAAATCTGAGCTTCAGAAGACCCAAGAAGAAAATCTGTCAATATAGTCTTCTGCTTGAAATGCAGCTTCCTTTTTTCTTTAAAGAGGTAGCATTTTTATAGACCTTGTCACAAGGTCCTTGATGTGCTCGAGGCAATTTGAAATGTTTAAATCATTGTTACAACTGAATAACCTGACAAGACAAAGTTGGACTTGGAAGATTTCAGTGACTTGAAAAGAAAGTTAGTGACAGATGTAATTTCATTTGGATGCGGCTGAATCCAATTGATCGGGTTCTCTCCCAGCCTGCCTTATAGGGCTGTGTGGGCCCCCCTGCATCACAGCGGGTACCTGGGCATGGGCAAAGAGGGCCGGGTAACATCTCCTCTCTACCTGACCTGGACCAGGTGGACCCTCAAGCTAACAAATGACTTCTCCTGTCTCTTGCCACAGCCACCAGAGCTCCCGCCTGACACTGGTATGCCCCTGAGATGAACAGATAGGTGGATGGAGCAGCAGGCAGCCCCAGCCCCAGGGATACTGAGAAAGGAGACAGGTGCTCGGCCATAGGGCCATCGATCACGGCCTCCTCCGGGCCCGGGAAGCCTCATGATGGCCACCAGATGGCCACTGAGGGGTCCTGCAATTTCCAAACTCTGTCCCTGCCCCTGTCTGGAGAGCCAGAGCGCTCCACCCCTGAACAACCCAAGACGGAGCTTCGGTCGAATCAGTGAAGGCCCAGCCACGACATCTCTGTACACCTAAAGCTCCCACCTATGAAATCCACAGGATACGGTCTAGCGCAGGGGAGACGCTGAATGCGCCTCCATGAGGACAGCCGGGAGCCCCACACAGTCAAGGAGAGACATTGTTCTCAGGAAAGAGAAGCAGCGATGAGGCGGTCTAGGTTAAGTAAGGCAGCTCAAAGCAGCCCATTGCAAGAAGAAATGGAGGATCAAGGGAAGCCGTAGGAAGGACAGAGTGGAGTCACTGCCTGAAAGAGCTAGGAGAAAATAAGCCATACAAACAAGACATCTACTTGCAGGGGATGAACTGTGAAAAAGAAAAAAAAAAAAAAAAAAACTTATACATTTGTTTTAAAATCACTCAAATTTCCTTCCATCCATCTTGGTTAGTCACTTCATCTGGATGGTCCCCTGGGGGCCTTCATCTTCTCAGCCACCATAGAGGGACCTTCCTTGAAGTTTCCTGACAACATCTAGAAATCAGGGAACCTCCTCTGGTCACGTCCTGCTTTGTATTTCCAACTCAAACCTTTGGGAGTTATGGGTGCGAGCATCCTGTCCAGGCCCATCATGGCTCACTCAGTGGTCCCTCAGGCAAGTCCCCAGAAGGAGACAAAGGGAAAAGGAAGGGCCTCTGTTCAAACAGAAAGCTGTTTTTTTGGTCATGGCAAGCACTACAGCATTCCCAAAGATGAGCCCTCTTCTTCCACCTGTTCAATTCAGGACTCTGGTGACCATCCAAGATCCAAATGTGAACAGATCAGCTTTGGGGGGTTCCAGTCCTGGTCTGGCGAGAAGTTTGATTCCTCCACTTGCAGAGTTATGGCTGTCGCTGTTTAGAAGGCTAGATGCAACCAGTGGCCACCATTCATAAATAGGAAGAGGGGGAGGACTTAGAGCACCTGTAGGCCCAGGGACTGGACGTCGTCCTGGAGAAGGCAAAGAAGCCCTTCCTATTTCGCTCTCTGTTGGACTCGAGAGCCAAGGGGCCATCGCTGGTATAGATTTCAAGGCATCTTTTGACATCATATGCCAACAAGGTCAACAACTGATACAGAGACTAATTGTTGCAGTTACCAAGCAAACCTGGTTATCCAAAAAGGTTTGGGTGTGTATAGGTCACAACCAAGAGACGTGTATGTATGTGTATAATATGTAAGTATGTATAAATTCCTAGGTGACACGTGGGGGCATCTCAGAGGTCCCAGTGCACTTTAGGGACGCTAAACCTTCCATTACGAAATGGCCTTACTTCAGAGCTGAAAGGAACTCCAGACTCTGATAACACTGATGATTAAAAAAAAAATGGAACCTTTATTTAATGATGCTCAGGGGCATCAAGACAACTTAAATGATAATATGCAAACGTGACATTTTTTGCTGTTGTTTTACAGGACTCTTAATATCAAAAAGAAAGCTCTTTTAAATCAATTCTCAGATGAGAAGAATCTAAGATAAACTAAATTTTATTATGAAAAGCTTTTAAAGAAATTATATTAGCAGGCCCAATTCTTGTTTTAATCTTCTCTTTGATAAATCATTAGTGATTTTCTTTTAATTTACTGAAATTACAGCAAGGTTTTATCACTGAAACAGAAGTATAATTAAGCAAAGATATCCGATGTGATTAAGTGTACCCATAAGATGAGATCTGCAACCAAAGATTTAAGAAATTTGGTGTCTCTTATGTAGCACTATGGATCAAGGATGTGCAAATGCTACAACTTCATAGATAAATCTTAACAACTCAGAGGCTTGGAAATCACAGGGGGCGTTTTTTTTTTTAGTAGGTGCTGTTATTTCTACTCATCTGACATATTAATTCTCATTTTGTTTGGTACTGTCATGGTCCTAGATCAAAACAGTAAAACATTCAAGTCTTCCCTACAAGTACCTTAAAATGAGAGTCTTTTTCTGGTCTTAACGCCCCTGCCCCCTCCAAAGTTGCTCTGTAGCTGCCTGGAATACCTTAAGTTAACAACATTCAAGGTCATTTTCTTTGTCATTTTATGGCGGGTGCTCTAGCCCATAAAAGCTGCAGAAACTCTGCCCTATTTCTACCTTACACTATGCTGTGGGCTGCTGGGCAGCCCCTGCATTTCCTTAAGGGCCCCGAAGAATCCACTGTCAACAGTCAATCGAGATGAAACACCAGAGCAGGCCTGGAGAGGAGGGACCAGGTGTCATTTCCCCATGTGCTTAGTACAAGGCCAGATCACAACCTGCCTGAATCTTAGCTTCTTCTTCTGCAGAGGGCCTGGAACAGATAGATGGTCCCTAGGCGGGCCTAGAAATACCGTTCTGGAGGTGAAGGGAACGTCCCCAGCGGCCTTTCCTGAGTCCACTGCAGAGACCACCTTGGCTAAGACTCCATCACTAGGAAGCGCCTTCTCTGTTTAAAGCGCTTTTAAGTTGTAAGTGCTGGGACAACCCCAGGGGCTGGTCCCGAGGTCTGCTCCTCACGGTGGGCCTTCAGCTGGCCAGAGGCCTTCTCCAGCAGTGAAAGG
The DNA here is from genome assembly GCF_902635505.1 of Sarcophilus harrisii. Taxonomy (NCBI): domain Eukaryota; kingdom Metazoa; phylum Chordata; class Mammalia; order Dasyuromorphia; family Dasyuridae; genus Sarcophilus; species Sarcophilus harrisii. The sequence continues at coordinate 284,160,481 of NC_045430.1, forward strand.
AGGCCCTGCCACTGCTGACACACCATCTCTTTAGGTTCCCAAACACCATTCGCATTTCTACAGGAAGAGTGGCAGAAGCATCATCTGCTGTCATCTATGAGATCCTGTTCTTGGCAAAGTCCTATTCCCATATGAGGGCAAAATTCACCGAGCCTTTTACCTCGAAACCAGCTGGCTCCTCAAGCACAAGATGCCCCCAAATTCCCAGAACCCCTGGTTCTGAGATGGCTCTAGATGAATCATTACTCGCCTTTCACAGGCTCGTGGATCAGGTTTCTGGGAAAGGTCTCCCTTTCACTGCTTAAAATGTCACTGTTTCCCTTTAACTCCAAAGACAACAATTACTGACCACCACACTGTGTCCTTCTGGTCAAGTACAAATCCCCTAATGTAAAAAAGTTCTTTTGAGTGTTATAATGGAGACAAGAAATGAAAGACAAAGCAGAGTAAAAGGAAGCAGGCAGCTGCCATCCCCAGAGAAGCTCACAGTCGGTTCTCCAGTGTTCCACTCAGCTCTCTCACATCAGGAGCATCTTCTGTTTTCTGGCTTCAGGCTCAATAACTGTGTTACCTCATCAGGTGCACAAGAACCTGCAGATCACAGGAACACAGGGCCCCTTCACTGGCCGCCCGGCCTGCTCAGTGCCGGGCAGCAGCAGTGCGTCCGGCATCCTCGACATTACAGGGCCCCGACCTTCCCAAACAGCTGCGCCATCCACGGATGCATAAGGGCTGTGGAAGCTCCGGAGCACTCAAGAATGAAGAGAGGTGTGAATGAACAGAGCATGTCTGGCCAGGTCTGCGCAGTGATCCAGAGGACCTCGTGACACACTGTGCCAATTGAAGTCCAGCCATATGGTCTTCCTCTCAGAAATCGTAGCTGGGGAGCCAGGCTGGCTTCCATAACCCTCTAAGGACTTGGGCATTTAAGACGGCATCCACTTTCCAGCTCAGAGAGATCGGTGGCTTTTCCCCCAATAAATGAAGGTATATAGGAATATATGCATGTACACACACACACACACACACACGTGTAACGTGCACCGCCACAAATTACTGAAAACAAGGACAGCCTGAGAAGCAGCCCTCAAATCCCCCCCGATTCAGGCCCCCAAGACCTGAAGGAGGCTCCCCCCAGACTTCAAATCCCTTGTCCTCATAGACAGAAATACCAGAAAGCAGCGGTGGGAAGCTCCAGCTCAGGGAGGTTCTTGCTCTGAACAAAGGAAGGAGATCGGGGGGCCCTGAGAGCACGGGGCGGGGGAGCAGGGTAGGAATTCCAAGAGCCCAAGAGAAGAGAGAGGATTGCGCAGGAAGGCAACCTGGAGAGGGAGACCTCCCCGTGGCACCCAGCGAGGTGCCCTGGTGCTTCACCCACATCCTGCATCGGGGTATCCAGCTCACACTGCAACCCTCCCTGCGGCTCAGAGCCCCAAACGAACAGTGTCTATGACGCGCTGGACTTTACTAATCCAGTTAAGCTTTTCCCAGTGACATTTTAGTCACTTATGCCTCCAATTCCATATAAAGGTCCAGAGCCCAGGGTGTCGCAAAGACCAAAAAAGCATCAAAAGAAGCATTTATTAAGGGACTCCTAAATGCCAGGCACAGAGCTAGCCAAAGGGAAGCGAGAACAAAGAAGGGACCGAGTCCTACTTCGAAGGGGCTTGTTTTCAACCTCCCAGTCAAGAAGCATTCGTAAAGTGCCCCCTGAGGGGTCCGGAGATGGGGCAACACCATCCCTGTGCCCTTAACTATGCCCACTTTGAGGTAGGCCAGAAAGCACAAAGTCCCCAGATTGGGGGGAATACGGGTCCGAGGGCTCTGGCCTGGCCTCTGAGATAGTTCCAGATCATGCTTCTGCTGCCCACTTTTTCCTGCCACTCAGTGGCACCTGGAGACATGATGCACCCCACCCCGGTCCCCTCCCCACAGCCTGGTTTCCTGACCTCCTCGCTCAGGCTCACTCAAGGGCCCCAACCCCACAACACCCACTTTTTTCCAGCCAGGGACGCCCTCTCTCTCCTTAGGGATCTAGGCAGCCCTCGGCTCCTAGGGGCTCCCTAAGCTAACGCTCAGCACCCATCCACGTCTTGTACATGATCCTCCCGGTCCATCTCTCTGCCCTCTGTCCTGCAGTCCCATGGGCCCTGAATGCCCTCTCATCTCCCAAATGGCTCCTGGAACCTGTCATTTCCTTCACAACAGAATCGATTACCACATGAAGCCTTTCCGGACCACCCTCTCTTAACCATTACTTGTGCTGATTTACACAAACTTATTTACACACAGGTTTTTTCCCTGACAGAATGCGAGTCACGAAACTTCTGCTTGGCAGTCTGCGTCCCTGCGCGATGCTGGCAAAGCTATCCCTGAATATGGCAATAAAACTGACAAATGAAACGGATGAATTTTTTAAAATGGGAAATATCCAGATTAAAAGCACAAGAAACAGATCATTAAAAAACCCAATCTCAGAAAAAGAAATCAAATAAATCATAAGCGAGCTACCAAAGGTTAAAAAACAAACAGAACCAGACATGTGACCAGAGGAGTCTGTCAAACACTCAAACGATAACAATATTACGCAAACTGATCGCAAAAGTGGGGAAAATGGGCTATCAAATTCCTACAGCAATTTGAATATGGTGTTAATGCCAACACCAGAGAACCTAACAGAGAAATGTATAGGCCATTAATCCACTAATTAATTAATTAATCCATTAACAATGAATGCTGATGGAAAAATTAAATAAAGCATTAATAAAGACACTCCAGTGACATAAAAAAAGCACCACTGTGAATTTAAACCAGAAATACATGATTGGTTCAATATTAGAAAAATTGTTAACTATAACTGAGTGTTAAGAACAAAGACAAGAATCTTAGAACTATATCAAAATACAGGAAAAGCTTTTGACAAAAGACAACATCAATTCTGTTTAGAAAAAAACAACACAAGAAAATATAGGAATAAATGGATAGCTTCTTAATAAGGCAAGTAGCACCTATCTGGGGCAGCTAGGGGGTGCTATAGTGCATAGAGGGCTGGGCCAGGGGTCAAGGGAGACTCATCTTCCCGAGTTCAAATCCAGACTCAGACTCTTCCTAACTGTGTGACCCTGGGCAAGTCACTCAACTCGGCCTGCTTCAGTTTCCTCAACTATAAAGTGACCCGGAGAAGGAATGGCCAACCACTCCAGGATCTTTGCCAAGAACATCCCAAATGAGATCAAAAAGAATTACACATGACTGGGAAAACAACAGAAACTGAATAGCATTTATCTTAAACCAAGAGTCAACATTATATGTTAGGAGAATAAACTTCAGGTTTTTAATTTAAAAAAAAATTTTAATCAGTAAAAATCTACCTTCTCTCCCCTTCTAACGCCCTCTTTTCCGCTTCCCAACTGAGAAAGAAACAAAAACAAAATCTGTTTTAAAAAAATATACATAATTAAGTAAAATAAATTTCCCAACTGGCCATGTATACTATCCTAGTGCAGACCACCATCGTGCCGTACCTTTGTCATAACAAGAGCCTTCTATTGGGTCTCTCTGTCTCAGGCATTTGTCCACAAAGTGGCCTTTCCAAAACATACTCATAAACTACAAAGTCTATCCCGTAAGAAAAATTAGATTACAATAATGAACTTGTGATCCATCATTTTCTTCTATTTTTGTTAAAACCCCACTCCTGAAAAGGTGGATGCTCCTTAACTAGGTCAGGCTGGCTTCTGAAACTAGGCTTGACTGGTTCCCATTCCCTGGAACGGCTCGTGGGACCTTGTCCCGCCATTCCCAGTTCTACGTCTCAGCTAAAATTTTATCTGCTACAAAATAACTCCTGCTTCTTGTACCTTCCCTTTCCTGGTTCCTTCCAGCTGATCCGGACCTCACTTGTATGCACAGAGATGGGGCAATTAGAAACAGCGGGCCCCTCGAGGGACAGAGAGAAGGAGCTTCCTGAATTTGAACAGCCTGAGTCACAGGGAGGCCGGTCCCTCACTGTGCCCCTCGGTGGACTCTATTCCGAGATGATGACAAGAGAAGCGCTGCCTCTGAAGACATGGCTCACGCACCAGAGCCTGATAGTTCCTCATTCTTCAGGTTAGTGACTTGTCCGAGCTCACACCGCTACTCAGTGTCACCTGGACATTAAAAAGCATTCTATTTCACAAAAGGTTCATTTCTCTCTCCCTATAATACAGATTCAGTTTTTCTGGATAAATTATTCTTGGTTCCAAGCCTATGTTCTTTGATTTCTTACCATATATTCCAAGTTCTCCTCTCCTTTATGGTGCTGGCTGCTAAATCTCCTATGATCTTGACTGTGGTTTCTTGATATCTGAATTCTTTTTCTAGATTCTTTTCTTGAATTTCTTTTTCTCTTTTATGTTTATAGTATTTTTTCTGTGATTTGAAAATACTGAACTTAGGCTAATATTCCTAGGAGTATTCATTTTTGAGTTTCACTCAGAAAAGTAACTGATAAGGATTTCTTTCTACTTTTCCTTCTAAGAGATTTTGGCAGTTTTCTCTTATAACTTCTTGAAATAAGAGGTTGGCTAATTTTTTTTTAAGGGATGGGGGAATGACTTGCAAATACTACAATGATTCTTAAATTAGTTCTCCTTGATACATTTCTTAGGTTAATTGTTTTTGCTTTGTATTACTTGTATTTTCTTCTCTTTTTTATTTCAGTCTTTTCACTGTTTTTAAATATTTCTTGCTGCCTCATAAAGTCATTAAATTATATTTAGTCCATTCTAATTCTCAGAAATCTTATTGCTTGTTCAAGGCTTCATATCTATTGTGCTTGATTCACTTTCCAGTTTGTTGTACAATTCTACTTATTTTTTTCAATTTTTTCCCTCTTGTGCTTTCAGTTCATTTAAGAAAATTTTTTAACTTTTCAAAAGCACTTTTGTTTTTATTGCATTTATTCTCACTGAACTCTGTGCTCAACTCATCTTTTTCTTTCTTTTATCTCTGCTTGCAAATGTTTTTGAATCATTTTCTTCTTCTAGTTTTAAGGGTCCTTAATACTATACCAGTTGGTTTTTTTTTTTTTGTTTTTTTGGTTTTTTTTTTTTTTGGTAACAACGGGATTTTTTTTTGTTCATTAACTTTTTGCCAGTCCTCTTCCTAACTTTAAACTTTAAAGTTGGGCTTTTTTCAAGGGAACGTTCTGCTTTCTTGGGGTATTGAGTGTTTATCTTATTCCAAATTCTTGGGTTACAGTAAGGATAGGAATCTACAAGTTTTGAGTACTACCTAAGTGGTATGAAAGATTCTGAGGTCTGAAAGTCCCCAACTAGTCGACACACCATGGGTTTAGTCCATTTGGGGTTTGAGGGGAACTAGTGCTAGGGTTGGCCATTACCAACTGACTGTAAAGATATGGTTCTAGAGTGAAAGAACTGAAGCCTCCCCATTCTGTCCTGTTGTTTCTGCTGAGAAACAGTGCTAGATCAAAAGTAAAGTAACAACGCCCACTGGTATCACTACTACTTGATAAAGTATAATAAAAGCTAGATGTAGTAATAAGACATGAAAAATTCACTGAGAGAATTCACATAGGCCAACAAATAAACAAAAATTACTGCTTTTTGCAAATGATGGTTTACTTAGAGAACCCTTAGGAGTCAACTAAAAATTAACTGCAGAAAGATATAAAATACACATTAATCATCACTTAATAACAAAACCCAACTGTCAGAGATAACGAAATTCCATTGCAAACTAATTAACCACTACTTGAGAGCCTACTAATTGGGACACACATCAGAGCTCTTGTGAATACAAAAGCAAAACATTCTTCATAGAAACAAGATTTAAATAATAATGAAGGAAAATTCATTGCTCCTGTAAAAAAAATCAATAAAATTAAAATCACGATCTTACCCAAATTAATTTACTTACTCAGTGACATACCAAACTTCCAGAGAATTAAGTAGAGAATTAGAAAATTTGTTCTAGCAAAGGTCAAGAATTTCTAGGGAGATAAAGAAAAAAGGAGGGGGATGGGAGAGAGAAAGGAAGCTTCCAAGTACCAGAATGAGTCAAAGAATACTACAAAGAAGAAATCATAAGGACAATTTTGTACTGGTTACAAAACAAAGTCCATCAGGAGATTAGGTACATGGCATTCAAATAGCCATGGGGGGATAACAGGTTCAAAACCATCTCAAGTTGACTGGTGAAAGGAAAGGAAAATGGTACCGATATAGTCAAGTTGGTCAGTAAGGGTCACTCTCCATTTTCAGTTGATTCTATGTAAACTTAAGCTGGACCACAAAGGCACAATACTGGATTTCTGATCGAGTATGATACATGGATCACAGATGTGAACCTTGTATCACCAGGCAGACATAGATAAGTTCTACAGAATCAACAATGTCCAAGGGTGGCCAAGCTAAGGCTCAGGAATGGTTTGTGGCTTTCAGGATTGTGAGGCTCATTTAATCAAACAAAAGACTTTCAACTAACTCTTATTACTACCCAAAAAATATTGTTAGGTGTTTTAAACTATACACCCTATGCAGGGGTCCTCAAACTTTTTAAATAGGGGGCCAGTTCACTGTTTCTCAGACCGTTGGAGGACCAGACTATAGTAAAAACAAAAACTGTTTTGTGGCCTTTAAATAAAGAAACTTCAAAGCCCTGGGTGAGGGGGATAAACGTCCTCAGCTGCTGCATCTGGCCCGCAGGCCATGGTTTGAGGACCCCTCCTGGTGTCAACTCATCCTCCCATGGAAAATTTCTATCTTATTTCTTCCATTCCTTCAAGTAATAAACTTACTATATTAATGAGTTAAAGGAATATGAATATAAGAACAATATGTCTACTCTCTATTCTAAAGTCATCAATATTTTGTGATAAGGTCTTTTAGGAGAAAATAAGCAATTATTTTATGTATGAAGACAAAAGTGTCTATTCTCAAGGAATATATACCCTGCAAATATATGAATCCCTATAGGTGAGACTGATATCAAATCTCTCTCTAGAATCAACCCATAATCTAATCATTTAAATCTATAATCTATTGTCTAAATCCAACTTATGTTATTTGGGTATATAAACATACATAGGCAGACTCATACAAATACATACATATCTTTAGGTTTATATATCTATTCATTTGTTTTAAACTATAGTGTAAGAAGACTGCTAAAAATGATTCTGTTACCTTGAAATATTTCTGGCTTCTCATCTAAGTTACTCTCGAGTTGGGAAAAAAAAAAAGCATGCAGTTTTTGATTTTTAAATTTTTTTTTGTTTATTCATTTGTTTATTTGTTCATTTATGTTTAAGTTCAAAATTTCTTTTCTCCACCAGCCCCTCTCCCAATTCTTGAACAAATAAGCAACATATCAAATATACATGTGAAGTCATGCAAAACATTTCCATGTTAACTTTTCATCATGAGACTTTGAAGATAAGATTGTCTTGGATCACTGTATTGATCATTGTGGCTAAATCTTTCACAGCTGATCATTTTGACAGAACTGCTTTTACTGTAAACAGTATTTTCCTGATTCTGCTCATTTCAGTTTGCAATAAAGGTTTTGAGGAACTCATTCATCATTTCTTTTACTGTATTTCATTAAAAATCATATATTACAATTTGTTCTGCCATTCCCCAAGTGAGATATCCCCTAATCTCCTAATTCTTTGCCACCACAAAAACAAACAAAAAAAAAAACAGATATACATGTTTATGTATATCTGTTCTTCAGTTAAACGGTATAAAGTTAAAATTTAATAACCCTTTTGGTGTAGTTGCAAATTGCCCTCGAGAATGGTTGGACTATTTCACAATTGCTCAGTGAATTAGTGTGCCTATTTTTTACATCTCTAGCATTTATCATTTTCCTTTTCAGTCATTTTAGCCAATCTGATAGGTCTGAGGTGGTACCCAAGAATTCTTTTATTTATATTTTTGAATCAATAGTAACTTCATTTTTTTTTATGTGCCTGTGAATATTTTTTTATTTCTTCTGAAAACTGCAAGTGGGGAATGGCTTATTTTTTTTTTTAATTTGGCACAGTTCCTTATATATTTGAAAAATGAGAAATATATTTTGAGAAATTATAGAAACATGCTGTATTTTTTCCTACTTCCTTGCTTTCCTTTTAGTTTTCACTATACTAGTTCTGTTTGTGCAAAAACTTTTAAATCTCATGTAATCAAAATTATGTATTTTACTTTTCATGATCCTCTATTTCTAACTTAGTCATAAGTTCTTTCTTAGTTCCTGTCATGTACATTTTTCCTTACTCTTCGAAATTTACTTATATCACACTTCGTGTCTAAATTACTTATCCATTTCAGTCTTACCCTAGTATATGATGTTGACCTATGCCTATTTTCTGTTACACAGTTTTCTAGTTTCTCCAGCAATTTTTGTCAAATAGTGAGACATGCCCTAAAAGTCTGGATAGTTGGGGTTACTAAACATTAAGATCCCCATAGTCATTTCCTACCGAATATTATGTATTTAGTCTATTCCACAGATCCACTCCTCTATTTCTTAGACAGTACCAGATTGTTTTCATTATTATTGCCTTGAAATCTGGTACTTTCTTCACATTTTTTTTTCTTTAATTGATTCCTTTGACATTCTTGATCTTTTGTTCCTCCAGGTGAATTTTGTTTTTTTCTAGTTCTATGAAACCAATCTTTGATAATTTGATTTGCATAGCACTTAATAGACAAATTAATTTAGGAAAAATTTTTGTTTTTTATCATTTTGGCTTATTCTACCCCAAAACAATGAATTTTTATCCAATTGTTTAGATCTGTATTTATGTTAAAAGTGTTTTGTAAACTGAATTTCTAGATCTGTCTTGGCAGGCAGATTCCCAAGTATTTTATACTGTCTGCAATCATTTTAAAATAGAACTTCTCTTTCTATCTTGTCCTGCTGTGTTTTGCTGGCAATATATAGAAATGTTAAGGGTTTATGTGGATTTAATTTATATCTCCTAATTTGTTAATTATTTCAATTATTTTTTTAGTTGACTCTCAAAGGTTCTGTAAGTATAACATCATAGGACTTTTTTGGGGTGTGTGTGTGCAGCAATTGGGGTTAAATGCCTTGTCTAGGGTCCCACAACCAGGAAATGTTAAATGTCTGAGGACAAATTTGAACTGTGGTCCTCCTGACTTCAGGATTGATGCTCTATCCACTGCGCCACCTAGCTGCCCAATATACCATCATATCATCTGCAATAAATGATTAATTTGTTTCCTCATTTCTTATTCCTTTGATTTATTACTATATGTACTATTTCTTTTTTTTAAGTAATTATTCAACCTTTAAATATATTTTTTTTTGGAAAGGGGGAAATGGGGATAGACAGTTGGAGTTAAGTAACTTGCCCAGGGTCATACAGCTAGGAAGTGTTAAGTGTCTGAGGCTGGATTTGAACTTTGGTCCTCCTGGCTTGAGGGCTGGTGCTCTATCCACCTGTCATCTAGCTGCCCCTTTATAGGTAGTATTTAGTGGTGATAATGGACACTCCCACTTCATCATTTATCTTCCAGTTAATTCCCATTACAAATAATGCTTACTCTGTGTGTATGTGCATACATAAGATATATATATTGACATTTTAAGAAAAGATCAATTTATTTTTGTTTTCCAGCATTTTAATAGCTGTGGGTGTTGAAGTTTCTTGTCAAAAGCTTTTTCTTCAAATATTGCTATTGTCATTCGATTTTTGTTGTTTTTGTTATTATTATTCAATTATGCTTAAAGTTTTCCTAATGGTGCCCAACCCACTATTATATAAATTATACCATTTATTCATGGTATAAATCTCACCTCACAGTGTATGATCTTTGTAACCCACTGTTATAGTCTCCTTAGTATTTTATTCAAAATCAATATTTATTTATTAGAGAAATTAGAAAGTCATATTTGTATCAAATACAGAATTTGGTAGCCTCCTTCATGTATTTTTTTTCCCCAATTTTTACAATATTAGAATTAATCATTTTTAAAATATTGAATAGAAGTGACTTGCAAATTCATTGGGTCCTGGGGGTTTTTTCAGGGAGCTTATCTAGAGCTTGTCCAATTTCTTTTTTCTAAGGTATTTAAGTATTTTCTTTCCTCTTCAACTAATCTGGGCAATTTATACTTTTATAAATAAATACATATCCATTTCACTCCCTGTTGGTTTTATTGGCATAAATTGGGCAAAATAGCTCCTAATTATTTTAATTTCATCTTCATTAGTGGCGCATTCAACTCTTTTCATTTTTGATCCCGAGAACTTTTTAAAAAATCAAATTAGCCAATGATTTGTCTGTTTTATTGGCTTTTTCATGAAACCAGCTCCCACTGTTACTTATTATTTAAATGGATATTTTACTTTTAATTTTATTCATTTCCCTTTGATTTTCAGGATTTTTGTTTTAGTGCTTATCTGGGGATTTTTAATTTGTTCTTTTTTTCAACAGTTTTTGTTGAATGCTCAGGTCACTAATTTGCCTTTTCTCCTTTTTACTGATGCATGAATTCCTCTACAATCCATGGCCACTGCTACCTCCTTCAATGATATTGTTGACTATTTCTATTTTCTGTTCTTTGACTTATTCTTTAGGATTGGATTACTTAGTTTCCAATTAATTTTTAATCTATGCATGCATGGCCCCTTATTAAATATAATTTTAACTGCACTATAATCCCTAAAAGAGGGAATTTAATGTTTCTGCTACTCTGCATTTGGTTGTGAGGTTTTTATGCCCTAATATGCGATCAATTTTTGTACATTTATAGCTGAGAAAAAGATCCACTCCTTTCTATTCCCATTCAATTTTCTGCAGAGCCCTATCATAGCTAACTTTTCTAAAATCCTATTCACCTCTTTAACTTCTTTCACATTTACTTTATGGTTAAATTTATCTAGGTCTGAGAGAGAAAAGCCGAGGTCCCCCCCACTACAAGAGCTTTGCTATCTATTTTTTCCCTGTAACTCATTTAAATTTTCCTTTACAAATGTGGGTACCATTTGGTGTATATGTTTAGTATTGATTTTACTTCACTGTCTACACTGCCTTTTGCACAAATGTTAATTTCCCTGAGAATTTTTTTTAATGAGATCTATCTTTGCTCTTCCTTTGTCTGAGATCATGACTGCTCTTCTTGCTTTCTTAACCTCAGCTAAAGCATGATAGTTTAAAAAAAAAGATGGGGAGGGGGAGCTAGAATCTAAGTTTTCTTATTTCAAGGGTGTTTCTTGTAAACAAAATGCTGTTAGATTCTGGTTTCCAATCCATTCTTCTGTCAGCTTGTTTTAAGCACAAGTTCAGTCCTTTAGTTTGCTTTTTGAACAAAACAGATTTATAAATGTTCCTGAAATATCTTTGCACTCTAAGATTCTGTGATCCCTATAACTCTGGAAATACCAGTGGTTTTTTTCCTGAAATAAACAGTGTATGACATCTTCAATCTAATAAAATGAATAAAAAGTCCAAGTATTTTCTTTTCTAAAAATGAACAGCACTTTACAGATATTTTCATAAATTCTGCTTCTAAAAGGATGCACAAACCCCATTTTCTGAAATATTTCTGTCCAAAAAATAAAATTCTTATTTTTTTCAAACGTATTCTTACCCTTCCCCCCCAAATCAACTGTTCTTTTAATAATAATAATAATAATAATAATAAAAAATCTGGCCAAGTCAAATACTACCTTCCTCCTATCTGATATAACAAGTTCTTCAAATCTGCAAAGATGGAAAAAAGGTTCATTTTTTCAAATCTTCAGGGCCAAGCTTCAACATTACAAATAGCATTCAGTTTCGCTAAACCTCATTTCTAGGCACGCAGATCGGCTCAGTTCTACATTAATGTGCGGGAAACAATCTTTTAGGGCTTGGAGGCTACTTGCACTTTGCCCTCCCATCCCCATCATTTCTAGTAATAGGCATCTGAAGTGACAAGAATTGGAGCCCTTTAGCTGGTACGTCCACGGGTGACAGTTATGTGGTTATAAATCAGGAATAATACTCTCCTGATTTATTATGCTTGTCAATTATATAAAGCAGAAAATAATTTTAAAGTATAATCAATTACTCTAAAAGGAACACTGTATGTTTTGGAGACAGATTTTATGTTTCTGAAACACATAACGAGGGAAAAAAATCCCAGTCCATTTCTTGAAGATATGACCGATTCTAAAAACAGACGTGAGCATCATGTCATTCAGATGCTAAGGCAGGGTTTTTAAATGCCAAATTAAAGACTTTCTATTTTAATTTGAGGGCATAGGGAAGATTCACAAAATACGGGGACATGAGAAAGATTATTTAAGAACCTGTAGGGAGGGCAAACCCGAGAGAGAAGCCTACAAGCAATGAGACTGATTAGAAGTCGACCACTCAGGCCTGAAGAGGGGATGGAGTAAGATACCGTGAAGCAAAAAGCAAAGAGATGGTAGGCCCGGCAAAGGGATAAGACAAAGTCACCGCCCAGAAAAGTGAGGGGGACACATGCGATTGGAACGGAAGCTTTTTTCACTTCTCTGAGCTCCCAGTTGAAGGAAGAGCAGAGTGGATCACATTTGGGAAGCACCAATTGTCTCGTCCTTCCATTTCATACAGTTGCCAACATGGTCCATCCCAATCCCGATGGTGACTCACCCCAAGAGCAATGGAGGAATATCGGACAGGTGAGGCTTTAGGGCCTCCAGCAATAAGAAAAAGGAGTGTGAAAAAACCGCCCCAAAGAGACACCACCAAGATAGGAGGAAGCCTGTAAGAAGCACCGATGGAAGCCCTCAGTAATCTGGGCAGACACCAGCCCCTCTGGGCGCAACCTGCACCAACACTATGGGGGTCTCTCGTCCTCTGTTCCCCCTCCTATTTCTTCCTGGGCCGTACCCTGAGGTACTCAGAGAAGAGATGTATACATTTCTCAGTGTCTTACACAGAACAGGTGATCCATGTGCATTTGACAAATGGATGGTCTAAGATATTAAAGTTACCCTGGGCATAAGATGAGTAATTTTAACTTTCTCTCTTTGTTCAACTCGATACCATTTGAGAGACCAATCATTTAAGTTTAGTTAGTTTGTTCCATTTAAACTCTGCACCCATTTAAAAATAATGTGAAATCTTTTTTACAAAAACATTTCACATTCAGGGGCAAGACCATGAGGTCCCCATTGTTGGGAACTTTCAGCAAGAGAATCCCCTCCACCAACGCCTACGAGTACCTGTCGTGAGCACTCGGAGGCGACTGGCTTGCCAGGTGGCAGACGTCAGAGGCAAGCCTGGAACCCTGAAGCAGAAGCGCACCAGAAGACAATGGAGGGTAGTCTAAGGCCAGAGCACCTCCTTGCCACAGGGGGTGAAGCTGCCCAGCTCCTTCCATGAGCTTCTCCCGGCCCTCTCTCACCGGGCCCTTCCTGACAAGCAGACTCCGGGTCCTCCTCCCCCTGCGACGAGGGAGGTACACCTTGGACAGCAAAGCGTGGGGACTGTGGCCCAGACAGACTGGGCCCCGAGAGCAGAAACAGCAGTCACCCTCCAGGAAACCAAGGGCAAGCGACCCTGGCAGAGGGCAACTAGTGAGCTAGAAGATCCTGGCTGCTTCCTAATGGGACAATCCCTTTTCTTCTGGAAACATGTCCCCTGCAACACTCCAGCTCACAGTGATTGTAAATGGCAAGAGTGACTCCTGGTAGCATCCCTGAGAGTTACTGAATGTCACCTTCTGGAAAAGATCTATGACACTATTTAAATACCTGACCAAAAACACTCAGAGATTCGGTAATTGGGAGGTTATATGTTTCTGGGACATAGCTCTCATTTTCACAGACACTAAAAAGAGAAGATCAACTTAATGGTGCAAAACTTTTGAATTGATGAAGAAATTGACATTTGTTTTATGAAGATACTCTAGTACAAAATGGCCTTATTTGCAAAGCTCACTGAATTTTCAATGATTGAAACCATTTGCCTTGAGTCATGCATTGTTCCTTCCATTTAAATGCCAGCGAAATTGGGTTCACCGACAACCAACAGGCTAGCCGACAAGGAGGGGTGGCCGTCCCCCGGGGTTTCTCAAAAAGCACGGGGAGCCAATTCCCTTCATTCTGGAAGCATCGCTCGCTCAAGTGAAAACACTCAACCGTGAAACTTTCTTACTCCTGGCTCTCTGCGGATCTAAGAGGCCTAGAGATGACGACCAGAACAGAGAGGTCACCTGGGACAAGTGGCGAAAACAGCACACAAACAGAGGCCGGCCTGGATGGAATTCAAGGAGTGGACCGAGGTTCGCCCGTAAGATTAATCAAGAGACCAAGTCACCGACCAAGGTGTGGACTGTGGCATTAATCTGGGGAAACAACTGACCTAAGCGTCCAAAAACGATCCCACCGAACGTTAGCTCCCCCTAGGAGGGGCAGGTAAACGGCATGTTTAGTGCCCTGTTCTAATTACTACTTAAATGAAGAGAAATTAGAGACCACTCAACTGCAGAAGAGAGAGGCTACTTTGGCTTAATTTATTTAAGCAGCTACCTGGTACAGGGAAAATGTCAGCCTAGGACAGAGAAATCTAAGTCAGAACATGAGATTGTCCAAAACAATATTCCTTACTATCGCACTGTGCAATAAATGATGGAAATGAGCACGGAGCCCCAAGGATACAACATTTCCTACTTTGATTACTCTAAAGGTCATTGCAATCTGACTACTCTGAAAATGAAATCATGGGTCTAGAGTTTTCAGAAGAAAAAAGAGATGTTTTTGGAAGATAGGTATTATTGGAGCTCAGATGCTTGTACTTTGTGCGCACGGGTGGCACTCTGAGGAGGGGGCCCACAGAGCAGCAGGAGGAGGCCCATTTTACAGATTCTAAGGCTGAAAGAGGGAACTCCACAGACTGCCCAGTTGAATGACTGCTCCCAAAGCTGCTGGATGGTGAGTGAGAAGTCCATCTCGGTGCCAATCAGCATGGCCCAATCCAGACCAGGGGCCCCTGCCCATCCCCACCCAGTGCCAGTCTCCACAGCTTCAGTGGGCAGCTCGTCCCTTGGGGCCCACGTCAAGGCCGCAGCAAAAGCGAAGACAGATTTCCCAACGGAGGCCAAAACACCAACTACTGTCCTCGCTTCTGAGCCACAGGCACAGCCCAGACAAAGAGTGCCATTAATGGCAACAGGGGCACAAGAAGGCCAGAGATCTGCCTGGAGCTGCAGAAGAAATTTGGAGGCAGGTAGCAGACCTCTGATGGACGCTGAGGGAACAAGACCTCTCTGGGGAAGCCTGTCAATGGCGCACAGGGAAGGGGGGCACCTGAGATAAAGAAGAACACGCGGTGTTTCTGACATGGCTATATCGGCTGTGCCGCAGGAGGGCCTCCTCCCAAGCGCTTTTTCTTCCAGACAAGTCCAGAGCAGGCCGGGGGCCCTGAGGCGGCAACGAGGATGGTGCTGGCTCAGTCACCAGGAGCTCTGGACAACAGGAGGCGGGATGGCCACTGCCAGTGGAGAGCGGAGGACATGTGGTCAGGCCCTTTCTACCACCATGATACCACTCAGGATGAGTCCATTTCTTCTGCAGACCCTTGGGGAAATCTTGACCACCTCGGACGGAGCCGCCAACTATTGGACTGGCTGCTGATGGCCCCCGACAGGTGGGATGGGAACAGGCAGGACATCCTCCAGCCCACTTCTCCTAGCAGGAAGCTTCTCCCCCTGCGGGGGTTCTGTCCTCTCCAGGTAAAATGTACCTCGAAGACCCCTGTAGGAGTCCTGGGTACTGATCCCTGGGCTGGGGGTTGAGGGTCAAATCCAGCCTCAGACTCCTCTGAGTCATGTGACCTGAGCAATGGTAGGGATCCAGCAGCTGCTTCCCCGGACTCTGGGCCCCCCACCATCAGGCTTGCCAAGCACCCCCCATCATGACCAGGATTGCTCTCAGAGGCACACCCAGGGTCATCAGCCACACTGCCAAGGGCCCGTATCATCCCAGCCCCTGCCTGGCCAGGGCAACACAGGTCACCCTCTGGTCACACCCCAGCTCCTCACACAGGACATCTGGGACAGTGCCATCAGTCCCAGGCCTTGAAAAGGCCCTCAGAAGCCCTTTAGTTCAACCCATTCTACAGAGAGAGAAACAAAGCCCCAGAGAGAGAAACAAAGGCTTGCCTGGAGCTGACTGAGGAGCCAAACATTTTCCTGGACCCGAGGTCCCCCCTTTGCACCCCAAGTGAAGTCCCCCAATCTGCTTAAACTATCCCACAAAGCCTTAAAATGAACAGAATGAAAAAGACCGAGCCTCAAACATCACCAAAAGGCGAACTTTGTCCCTAGTGATGAGAACCGTGGGCCACTCAAAGCCCACCACCAAACATGTTGATCCATGCTCGCGGCTGAGGCGCCCCGCTCCCCTTTCTGGTGACCTTACTTTTGCACAGGCCTGGCCGGCCCCCGACACTGTGGTGTCCTTTCCTTCTGAGAATTACTATGTGCGCCATGTCAGCTGGTAGGGTGGGCCCAGGAGGCAGGAGGGGGCGTGTCCTACAGGTACTGGATCTTAGGCCGCAGCACTGACTCCAGGTGTCTCCCTTCTGCAGATCCTCCGGCGCAGGGCTCAGTGGACTGGGCTCAGTGGACTGGGCTCAGGGTAATCCCAGAGGAGAGAAAAGAGAAATGGCCAGATTCAAGTCCATAGGCAAGAAGGATGTGGAGAGATAGAAAGAGAGGCAGAGACATATACTTGCTCCTGCTTCCTGCTGAGAACGCCAATAAAGAAAGGCTGTTTGGCCCTTGACCCCGGCTCGTCCCCATGTCTATCTGGGGAATATTGATATTTATGGCCCTGGTAATCAGTAGCCCCAGAGTGGGAGGTTACACGCCGGCTTCCCCCAGAGAGGC
Source organism: Sarcophilus harrisii (assembly GCF_902635505.1). NCBI lineage: Eukaryota > Metazoa > Chordata > Mammalia > Dasyuromorphia > Dasyuridae > Sarcophilus > Sarcophilus harrisii. The sequence goes on from NC_045430.1 coordinate 284,177,383, forward strand.
CCCTAAGCTGGCCCCTGGGGACATTGCTCAGTGCACAGGTCATTAGCAGAGGGGGAAGAGGGTGTGTGATCTTTCCTTACCTCCCACTTTCTACACAGTTTATGTGCAGTAAAAGTTGCCATCTTTGTCACGGGAGCGAGAGTCCGGCACAATTGGCCCTATCCAAGCATCCGTCTGCTCGAGGCTGTCCATATTCCAGATTTCTGGACTTGTAGAAACAGCCTCTAGAATTCCCCAAGATTTTTGGACTGAAAAGGAACCTTTCTTTTTTGTGGATGGAAAACTCAACGTGGTCTGATCCAGCCCTCCAGGACCCTAATTCTTATGGGCAGGAGTCCTGCCTTCCAGGTCATCTGCCGTACTCCCCAGGCCAGAAGCAGCGGCACTAGGAACCGGCTCTTCCACCTCGAACTCAGCTCTCTTTGGTCAGGATGACAAAGATGATCAGCTCTTCCAAAACAGATCGGTTTTTCTCATTGGCTGTGGTCAGGTCCTGAGAAGGGGTCCAGCTGGATGGGACCTCCCACTAATGGCCAGTCCCCTGCTGGAAAGGGAATCCATTGCCTGCCAAGGCCCACACTGGGGCGGCTCCCGATATGAGGCAGGCTTCCTGCCCACGCCTCCTGGCTTCTCAGAGTCTCCTTCCACCTGCCATGGCTCCTCTCCTCCCCAGCTCTCCTCCCGACCCTCCTCAGGGTCCAAAGCTGCTGCGATGCCCCAGATGTGCAGCCCCTTATTCTGGGAACTGGAGCACTCATGCAGACCAGGATTCCTGGCGATTCTGACACGTGGCCAGAGCCTCTCATGGGGCACATGACTGGTCTATACCGATTCTCTATCATTATCTTGCCTGCCACAGTGAACGAAGCTCCACTAAGCAGGTAAGCCGTGAGGGCCACGAGACCAAGGGAGAGGGGGCTCTGCCAAATGGACGCCCAACTTCTGGAATAACAAGGAAGGGGCCAAGAGCTGCTTAATTCTGAGCTAATTGTAATCTTCAAACTGAAGGAAAAACTATTCAGCTGCAAACACTGTCCCCAAAACCATCTGACTCACTAGCTAGTCATGCCCTGTGGCCCTTGTGGACCCCTCACGGCCTCCAAGGACACCTTAGGGAGAGCTGGCCTCCAGCCCCCTTTCCCCGGAGAGCCACCCAGCCCAAGAAGTGGCCTCTGAGAAGGCTACCCACAGGGAACGATGCTCACCAAAGCCGTTGGTCCCTCCCACAGACACCATTACTAACAAGTTCATGGCTGCTACCACACTAAGGTTTTCTTCAGAGCTGTGTGAGCGCGGTATACGATATACCATGTGACCCCGCCTATGGTACCTACAAAGAGCCGGGGGAGCCAAGATTTGCACTCGGCCCTGTTAACTGCATGTCCAAGACTTGGTCCAGCTCCCCACTCGGCCTCCAGCACAGCAGCCAAGACTGAAAGGGGGATCTGGGCAGAAAAGACTTTTCCAGGGGCAGCTAGGGGGCACAGTGGGTAGAGCATCAGCCCTGAAGTCAGGGGGACCAGAGTTCAAATCTGGCCCCAGACAAGGTACCAGGGACAAGGACCTAGAGACGCCTGAGAACTGGGAGAGGGCAGCTCCCCCTCAAGCTCTGCCCTAAGAGCTTCCTGGTGACATCGCCCGAAAGAGCCCGGCAGACCCTGCCAGTTAGGAGGAAGTCCGCAGGACAGACTGGGGACAAGGCAGGGCCCGGGGCCGTTCTCATCCTGCCATGAAGGCAAAGGAGGAAAACTGAGGGAAGAGCGTGGCGGGCTGCCAGGGACCGCACTTTGGGCACACGGATCCACCGGGCAACAACGAATGCCCACAACCAAGCTCCGAAGGGTGCCAGTGTCACCCCAAGCTAGTCCAGACGGCTTAAAACTGAAAAGGGCAGGAGGAAACAAATGAGCTGAACCTCCCAGGGAGCCACTGCCCTGCCCGAAGAACAGCCCAGATCCCGGGGACGGCTTGCCCCCGCCGTAAGGAGGCTCAAACAGGAAAGGAAATTCTCTCCTCAACCCGACGCTCCCTCAGAGAGGAACGGATTTCCAGAGTGAGAATGAGGGGGCTCCCTTGGAGAGGAGGCGACAGAAAGCTGAACTGAGTGCGGCGAAAGGGATCGTGCCAGAAAAACCTGCCCAAGAGCAACGGGGAGAGGGCAAGACTGCGCTGAAGAAACAAGGATTCCCTCAGGAAAGAAGTGGCCGGACAGTCCATGCAGAAGGCCCGCCCCAGAGGATGGACAAGCTGGGCCCGGCGGGAAGGGAGTACTTGGGGGAGGAGGGGAACCAGAGACAAGACTGGTCAGGGAGCCCCGATGGGTGATTTACTGAGTGCTGGAGATGGAAAGAGGAAAGTCTCAGCCCTCGAGGAGTCACAATGGGCCAGAGAAAGAAACAATGTGGAAGCAGGGAGGCAGAGGCAGGTGAGCTATGGCTAAAGGAAGCTGACCTCAGAGGGAGAAGGGGAGAATCAGACAGACTTGGAGGCAGTGCCTCCCGGGGAAGTCTACAGGGGAAGTGGGAGCACAGCTGCAGGGGGGGTGGTGGGGGGGAGAGGGCGACAGCTTCCCCACCTAGGGCTGACCCCTTCCCTTGCCTTCTGCCCATTTCAGCTGTAGCATCTGGATAATGATTTGGCTGGGGAGGGCACCATGATGCCAAAAGGCTGCAGAGGCCTGGCTGGCAGAACGAGGCCGAGGCTGACTAGGAATGGGTCTCGGGGGGAGAGAGACCCCCTGGCTACCGGGAGACAAACGCCCATAAGAAATGCGAGAAACGGGCTCCATTTTCTGTCTCAGATCGAAGAGTGGAGGATGTCCACGGGTAACAAGTGCACACCTGCTGGCCCTAGGACACCCTGACGACCTCTGACTGACAGACTCTGGCCCTCTCCCCGCTAGCTGCTGGCTGGACCTCTGTCTGGGGCTGCCTAGGGCCAGCATGTGACCATCTGTCACCAGACAAAGCTTTTTATTCTACTTTGCCTCTAATTCTATATGTGAGAAGCAGCCAGGTGCCCCCAGGGCAGAGTTCTGGGCCCAGGGACGAGAGGCTCCTGGGACCCTTAGTCACTGCTGCCGCCTTCTCTCCCCACAACTCTCCCAAATGCCAGGGATCCAATGAAAACAGTGTAGAGAAAGTGCTCTGAAAACCTCCCGGGCCAAGAAGGGCCGGCCCCTTCTGCTCCCACAGCCACTGGCTGCTTCCCCGGGGCCCACAAAGGGCAGAGGGCCTCCTGGCGAGGAACGTTCTCTCCTTGCATCCCTCTGGCGCGTCACAGGTAGTGCTGGGACCCAGGCCAGTGACTCCGAGCTGGCGCCGACAGGGAACGAGCAGCACTGAGACAGCCCGAGGGTGGGGGATGCCGGGAGAGGCAGTGAGAAGGGAGCTGGTCAGAACATCCGCAACAGCTTCGCTGGGCTGGAGAGCACATGCAGGGAACAGGGTGGAGGCAAGCCGGGAAAGGCCATGGAAGGCAGGTCTTCAGATGTGGCTTTGGGAGCGGGGTGGGGGAAAGCATCAGGACCATGCTGCAGGCAGGAGGGGCCCAGCCAATGGTGGCTCACCCATCCTCTCTCTCCGATCCTCGGGAGTCGTCCCCAGCTGTCCCTGCAGAGGCACCGTGGGTACCCGCTGCTCCCCTCCCAGAGGTCTCTGAGGCACTCACTGCCCCTGTGGACGTATCCATTAAACTTTCAGTGAGGCAGAGATGCTTCAAGGGGGAGCCTGACCTGCTGTGCCTCTACTGCTGCACAAGTGTTCATTGAGTGCCGGCTCTGCCAGGCACTGGACACCAGGGGCTGGGAAGGAAGCGGCCCTGAACCCTGGGGCTTGTGTTCCCTTAAGGAGAGAGTGCACACAGGAAGCGAGCAGAGGGGAGCCAGGGAGCCATCAAAAGCCGGCAGTGGAACTGGCCCAAGGAAGTCACATGACAAACGCCAAAGCCAGTCAGGTCTGCCCCCCAGTTTTCCTTTTTCAAAGGCTGTTAATGGCCAGAAGGCAGACCCTCGCTCACTCAAATCCCTCTTGGGGGTCTATTTGCCAAGCACTGAAATCCAGCCTTGCAGCAGGGGGAACTCCATTGTAAACAATGCAAACTGTTTTAAGAGGTTAAAAAGGGGCCTGGAGATCCCCAACATTTAAGCTACAGCCAAAGAAGGAACAAGCTTTCTCCCTCCTCGGGCTGCCTTGCTCTCCCCCTCCCTTTTCCCCTTCCTCCCCTCTCTCTTTCTTCTCTCCCCTTCCTCCTCTTTCCCCCTTTCTCCTTTTCCTTCCTCCCTTCCTGTCCCCCCTTTCCCCTTCTTTCCTTCTCTTCCTCCTTTTTCTCCCCCCCTTACTTTTTCTCTCCTTCCCTTTTCTCCTTCTCCTTCCTCCCTTCCTATTCCCCCCTTTCCCCTCCTTTCCCTCTCTCTTTCCCTTTTCTCCTTTCCTTCCCCTCCCTCCCTCTCCCCTTCTTTTCCTCCTCCCTGCTCTCTCCTTCTGTCTCCCCTTCCTATCCTCAGTCTCACCCTTCCTGTCCCTCTCTTTTCCCTTCTTTTGTCTCCCTCCTTCCCCTCCCCCCATCTCCTCCCTCCCTACAAGGCTAAAGCCGTTCTCTTCAGCGCTGTTCTAGACTATTTAAAGACGTTTAAGTCCAAATCCAGAGCAACGGATGCAGCACCTTCCTAGCTCTGAGAAAACACGACAAGGGGACTCCTCCTGCACTTCCACAGCAGCACGTTCTGCTTCCCCTTCGGCTTCCCATGAACAAAAGAGAGAACAAAAGCCCTCCCAGAATCCCCCAAAGGGCTGCACTTACAGGACTCTGCCTGGTCCCTGGACAGCGAGGGATACCAGATAGGGAAGAACGGTCCAGATCGCCTTCATGGTGCAAGCACCCAGTCAGGGCTCCCTCACCAGAGACCGACAGGGGGCAGCCACCCAAAAGTGAAGCAAGTGGCCATTTCCTCGGGACTCCGACGGGGACGTCATAAAAGCTCTGACACAACGGCCGAGCCTGGGATGGCCCCGGATGCCCACTTTGCACTGCCCCCGTGACTTCACTGTCCAAGCCCCGCACAGCAGCCCCTGCCACCCGAGGGCAATAGTGGCTCAGGGCCCCACGTCGGCTCTGGGCCAAAGGCAGGGCCAGAAGCCAGAGGACAAGCTGCCCATCAATGCTTCCATTCCTGGAGGCCCATGTGCCAATGGGCCTCCTCCTGGCCCACAGAGCAGCCACTGGGACTCCAAGTCTGGTTCTGCCCTAGTTCTATGGGGAGCTTCTGCTCAGGAAGCACAGGTTCCCATCCCAGGGCACCCTCGGGCCGCCATTGCTCTCCCAGCCCCCGCTCGCTTTCCTTCTCAGGGACAAGGCCCCGTGGACTCCTGCACATGGCAGTGGAGGCCTTGCCGAGCCTCCCTAAGACCGCGACTACTCTGCTCTGGCGATGGCCAGCAAGGCTCCCGAGAGAGTCTCTGAGCTACCCACATGGACGGGAGCCGCTGGGCAGGCGCGGGGAGCACTGAGACCTGACTTCTGGTCCCTGGTCTCAGGACCTTTCCTGACAACAACACTGTAAGATGGCTGGGCAGGAAGTGCAAGGATTCACCCCATTTTGGAGACTCCCGGCAGGGGGCAGGACGGAGGGAGCAAGCCTTGACTTAGTGCTAGAGCGTGGCTAAAGCACTTCACAGAGACAGACCCGTCTGGGCCCCACACGTGCTTTGTGAAGTTGTCCTTGTCCTCACTTTACAGGTGAGGAAACTGAGAGTCACGCCAGACAGCGAGGCGTGAGAAGGGCTGGAAGGCCAGGCTTCCCGACCCCGCATCCAGCCAGTGCCCTCCCACGGTGCCAAACTGCCAGAGTGGCAACGGGCAGACCCGCCACGGGGGGAGAAGGAAGGGGCCCGCTCGCTCAGAGCCCCCTGGACTGGCAGGTCCCTGACAGAAAGGGGAAGAGGGAAAGAACTGAGAACAAAAACAAAGGTCCTTCCAAGGCCACTTTTTCAGCTTTCTTTGTTTCAGAAGAAAGAAGCATTAACACATGTCTGTGGTGTGTGTGAGCAGGGCCGGGGAGCGCCCCCCTCCCGAGCACTGCCCGGGGCCAGGCCTACCTCACGAGGTTCTCGTTGTCGCCTGTGCCCTTGCAGGTGGAGCACTCGGTCCGCAGGTCCTCGGCCTTGGGCTTCTTCTGGAGGACAGACTGCCGCTGCCGCCGCTCCCGAGGAACTCTTTCCTGCCACAGCCAGGGAAGAAGGAGAAAGGGAAGGACGCCTTTAGCCGGAGGCCACCAGACGGCTTTCCACAAATGTGTCAGGTGGTAGGAAAAGGGAAAAGGCGGGCTCCCTAACCTCAGGCTTTTCTTCTTCAGGGACGAAGCTTCTCTTGCGGCCTCTGGCTCTCTGGAAGGAAAAGCAGGCACGTCAGCACACTGGCACCTCTCCCAGGTTCCCCCGAGTGCCCAGGGGACGTCCCTTCCATGGCCCCCATGGGAGAGACGCTCCCCGCCCCCCACTCCCTCAACCACACTCTGTTGGCAAAGGTCAGTTTTAAAACTGGACAAGTACAGGACCCCCTGAAAGACTTTGCCGTGCCCTTGGGCACAAGGTGACCATGATTTCAGCCAAGCAGCTGGACAAGTGTGGGACCCCTCTCCCCCACTCCCCCCCCCATGAGACTTCCCGTGCCCTTAGGCACAAGATGACTGTGATTTCAGCCAAGCAGCCATCAGGAGCCTCCTCTGAGCCTGGCACCGTGTGTAGAAGCCAATGCCACTGGCCCGGCCCAACTGCAGTCTGCACAACTCCATGGTGGGGCTCCGGGTTCTCTGTAAAAGGAGGTCTGGATTTCTCCTGGGCTGTCAAAGTAAGTAGATTACGAGGCAGCCAGGAGAGACAACTGAGGGTCAGGGGACCTAAGCTCAGCCTCAGCCCATTCCTACCACTTCACCCCAACTGCCTCCAAAGAACCAACCAAAGGAAAACAAAGCAGGTGGCCTGCCAAAGCAAAGTGGTTTTCTAGAAAACAGGCCTCTGGGTGGTGACCAGCACCACTGGTTGCCCTGGCTGACCCTTGGGTCACCAAAAGCCCCGCAGGCCCCTGCTCCAGACCTTGCACAGGGCATCTACACAGCAAAAGACAAACTACAGACCTCCCCCCACCCCCCCCCCCGCCACCATTTCACAGAGATGGCAACAGTTTCACAAACTAGGGAACCCAATGGAACATCAATTACAAGATCAACGGAAAAGTCTGACTGAGGGCCGGCCACATGAAAGCTGATGGACACAAGTGAAAAGTCTGGTCTGATCACAGTGAGCACAGACCTCGGTGACCTTCCTCTTTCCTAATTAACTCTCTCTCCCACCTTCTCGCCCCTCCTTCGACCTCCCACCCTGGGGGCTGTTCCGAGAATACCCACGCCGCCCCCTTGGCAGCGCCCTCCCATGCTGAGGTGGCTGGCCCTTCTCTTGCTCCATAAGTGATGTCCTTCCTTCTGTCCCATCCCTCAGCAGACTGCGCCATCATCCCCCCTCCCCGGCCGCCGGCTGCTCCCTCACCCGTCCCCAATCTGGGGCTTCCCCGTCCTCAAGGTTAACGAGGGAAATGAAGGCCAAGCCCGAAGACCAGAGGCGAGCTCTGGAAGCTCCAGTCTCACATGGGCCAAAGGGGCCACAGGCTCGAGAGATAGGCTAGCTGCTCATTGGCAGAGGGGCCCAGCGCCGCTCCTTCCACCACAGACACTAGCCCCACAGAAAATGGCAGCCATGTCTTTTGGGGAGTCATGCAAGGATTGAAGGCAAACCACAAAATGAAGCTCTCAAACATTTCGGAAGAAAAATGGAATCCACTTAAATAGAGTGTGAATAAAATGCCATCTGTTTCTTTCTGGTGGCTACTCAAAGGCAGCAGATGGAGTGGTTAGCACCCAACTAACAACCATTCCAGGCCTGCCAACTGGCTCTGGGGTTTTTGTTTTCCAATTTAATTCATGCTAACAGTGTCAAGGAAAATACTGAAATGAAAGGAAATAAAACCAATTTCCACCAAAAGCTACCGACTGAGAATTCAGATGGGAGGACGGAGCCAAACACCTGTACAAATCCAGCGGCCCCACTCTGCCCTGAAACACGGATACGGGCCGTGGCATCTCGGACAGAGAAACTCACGTGGAAACTTTCCCACAGGGGCAGGAGAAGATCGGGGGTTGGGGGTGGGTCTCTAGCTCTTTAAGAAGCACTTTGGTTTTGTTTGTTTTGTTTTGTTTTTAAACAGAGACTGCTCACCAAAGGGGCTCTGGGGTGGGCTTTTTGTGCCCAGAACAAGGAAGGCTGGAAAAAGCCCACAAAAGCTTTTTTTGAGGTAGGATGGTCCTAAGCCACAAAGCCCCTTACCCCCACCCCAAATCAGCAGATGGAACAGAGGAGTTAACATTAGCCCGAACAATTATTCATCAAATTACTATCATTACAGTTAATAAAAATGGCGTTCCCTAAGTTGCCTCCTTAGCAACATGGATGCATTCCACTTTCAAGAAAAAAGAAAAGCAACCTAAGGCCTCCAAATCACCCAGGCTCACGGGAAGGCAGGCAGACAGTAAGCATTTATTAAGCACTCACGGCATGCCAGGCACGATGCCAGTCCCAGGACTGCCAAGGAAAGCAGGGCCTGTTCGGCAGGAGCTCTCCTTCCAACAAGGAAGACGAGCAGCATCAGCTACATCTAGAGAGCAGGGGAGAGAAGGGGCCCAGACAAAGAAGGATGGGAAGGGCTCAGAGGAGCCTGGGAAAGCCCCCACTGGAGAACCCCTCCAAGAGCCCCCAGGACAACAGGCGGGGCTGCGAGGGGATCAATGTGCAGGTCAAGCCTACTTCAAACAAGCTACATCACTGTACTGATGAAGGATCAAGTAAATGCATTTTGGGGCGCTAACAGCTGCCCAAACCCTGCCCCCCAGAACCCTCTAAGGACGAGCTGTACTGGGCAGTCAGAGCCAGGACCTTTCGGGCACTTGTTCAGGAGAGGGGCACAAAAAACTGCCCTTGACACCAATCCACTGGACTAACGAGGGATTTGGCACCAACTTCATTCCAGACTCACAAAGAAGGCATGTCCCAGAGGGCAGAGACTGTGCAAGATGGCGGGGGGCACAGCAGGGGCAGGGGAGAGAGGCCTGAGGAATGACCAGCTCTGCCTGGCTGGAAGACTGCTGGGGGGCAGAGGGGGCAGAGAAGGGAGAGATGACCGCACATTCCTGAACACTGAAGCACCCCCATAGGCTCCATAAGGCCTGAAGGTCTCCACATCCTCACAATCAAAGGGAATGGCCACGTCCAAGGGCAGGGGCACTTCCAAATAAGAGTCCACTTGGCCCTCCCAGTAGGAGCTGGCCCCACTTGAGAAAAAAGATCCCCAACAACCACTAGGGATTGAGATCCTCCCCTTGGCTGAGCCCCCCACCTCAATCCTTCCAGTCTCACTTTATCCCAGCATCCCCAAGACAACTCCTTGAGCCCCTTTCCCCAGCTGTCTGCCTTTTCTCTCCTTCCCTTCTCCCTTTTCATTGTCTAGAAATGTTCTCTATGAAGGTCCCTCTGTGCCACTCCCTGCAACAGCCAGAGGTGCAGCGAGGATCCCCGGAGGCAGATAGAATCGGTTCTTAGAACTCATGAGGAGGAGGCTCCGAGGTGGGGGGAGTTGGTGGAGCAAAGACAGGACCTCTCCCCACCTCTCCCCAAACCGTTACAAAGTCCCCTAAGTCATGATTCTCAACAGCTTTTGAAGCATCCCGACACCCAGCAAGAGGGAGCAGCCAAAGACAACTTAGAAGCTTATCAAAGGAGGCAGCAGCAGGGTGGGAGTCCGACGTGGGCCACGTGGTGTGGGCCATGCAGCACAGCCCCGCCCCCTGGCTAAGCAGAGCTCCATGGCTACAGCACACAGATCTTGCAGCCACAGTGGGGCAGGAAAGGGGGCTTGTGGTCAGATCCCCAGAAGGAGTTCTGAAAAACCCACCACCCTAGAAACACAGGGCGCAAAGCCAAGTAACAGGCTAGGAAAACGAGTAGACAACAGAAAAGGATTCTGGCTGTAGAAGGTTGCTATGGCGACAAGGAGGATCAAAACACACATCAGAAGAAGGCAACCAAACCAAAGCTGCTCCATCCAAAGCTTCCAGGAAAAAGAAGAAACGAGCTTAGGCCATGGAAGGGCTTAAAAGGGACTTTGAAAATCAAGTAAGAGAGATGGAGGAAAAGTTGGGAAGAGAACTGAGAGAGGTGCAAAAGGAACATAAAGACCTAATGAGGAGAAGAATGTCTTAAAAAACAAAACTGGCCAAACAGGAAAAGAGATCTACCTGAAAGTCATGATCCAGAAACAGAGTCCAGACATTGTCTTCCAAGAAATTATCAAGGGAAACTGTTCTAATATTCTAGAATCAGAGGGCAAATGGAAAATTGAAAGAATCCACCGATCGCCTCCTGAAAGAAATCCCAAGATGAAAACTCCCAGGAATATCTCAGCCAAATCCAGAAACTCCCAGATCAAGGAGAAAATATTGCAAACATCTAAAAAGAGACAATTCACGAATAAGTTGCCTCCTTAGCAACATGGATGCATTCTGATTTCAACAAAAACCAAAAGCAACCGAAAGCCTCCAAATAACACAAGATTCGGCAGCTTCTACACTAAAGGACTAGAAGGCCTGAAATACGATATTCTGGAGAGCAACGGAGCCAGGATTACAACCAAGGATCACCTACCCAGCAAAAGTGAGTATAATCCTTCAGAGGAAAAGGTGCAAATAGAGGATTTTCAAGTATTCATGATGAAAAGACCAGACCTGTATGGAAAATCTGATTTTCAACTACAGGACTCTGGAGAAGCAGAAAAAGGTAACTGGGAAAGTGATATCATAAGGGACTTAATAAGGGTTATCTGTTTATAATTCTACATGGGACGATGATACTTATAACTCATTAGAACTTTCCCATTATCATGGCAGTTAAAAGCAGTATATATAAATAAAGGGCACAGGTCTGAGTTGAATATGAGGAGATAATATCTACTTTTAAAAATACCTAAATAATACCTTAAAAATGATGGAATTATGGGTTAAGAGAAGAATGTACTGGGAGAAAGGGAAAGGGAGAAGTAGAATGGTGTAAATTATCATCAAAAGAGGCAAGAAAAAGCTTTTTTTTTTTTTTTTTTTTTAAAGAGAAGAGGAGAAGGAATGGGGAATGAGTGAACTTTATTCTCATCACAATTGGCTCATACACACTCAACATGGGTATAGAAATCTATCTTAACCTGCAGCAAAGTAGGAGGGGAATGGGACTTGGGAAGGAGGGAGGATGATAAAAGAGGGAATATTAGGAGAGGGAATGGTCAGTAGTAAAACACTTGAGGACTAACAGGGTAAAAGGAGAGAAAGAATAGAATAAGTGAGGAATAGGTAATTGTTAAAAGAATTTTGAAGCAAGTTTCTCTGATCCAGGCTTCATTTCTCAAAAACGGAGAGAACTGAGTCAAATTTACAGAAAATAAGAGACATGTCCCTGTTGATAAATGATCAAAACATAAGATTTATGTCCAAAGAGCTATAAATTCATTTATCTAAGCTAACAATATCACTACTAGGTATGAATACCAAGGTTTTTTTTATAAAAAGGAAAAGGATCTATATGAACAACAAAAAAGTATTTATAGTAACTCTTCTCAGGGCAAAAAGTTAGGATGCCCATCAATTGGGGAATGGCATATGTGGTATGTAACTATCATGGAATATTATTGTTTTATGGGAAATGACGAGCAGGATGCTCTCAGAAGGAAAAAAAAAACTGCAAAGTCCTCTATGAACTCAAGGGAAGGGAAATGTACTGTATACAAAGTAATAGCAATGTTGTGGGCTGACCAGCTGTGAATAACTTTATTATTCTTAACAGTAAAATCATTGACAAGTACTCTGAAGGACTTATGAAAAATCCTACCTCTACCCAGAGAAGGAATTGTCTGAATACAGATTGAGGCCCACTTGGACTGGAGGGCTTTTTGGTTTTGATTTTTTCACTTTAGGCTAGGAGACCTATATTTTCTTTCACAACATGACTTTTATGGAATGTTTTGCATAACTTCACATGTGGTTTCTTAATGGGAACTTGGAGTGCAGATAAGGGAATTTGTTTTAAAAACAAATGTAAAAAAAAATGTTTAAATGTAATTGGGGGAAAATATTAAATAATTTTTTTAAAGAAGCAGCAGTATATAAAATGATGAGTAGGCCGATTAGAAAAGGCTGGAAAACTTAGATGAACTGATGCTGAATGAAGTGAGCAGGACAAAGAACATTGTACACAGTAACAGCAAGATTACGTGATGATCAACTGTAGTAGACTTGGCTCTTCTCAGCAATTTGGTGATTTAAATTCCAATAGACTTGGGATGGAAAATGCCATCCACATTCAGAAAACTATGGAGACTGAATGTGGATCAAAACATATTTTCACTTTTTTGTTTGTTTGCTTTTTTGTTCTTTTTCTCTCATGGTTTTTCCCTTTTGATCTGATTTTTCTTGCATAACATGACAAATACAGAACTAGGTTTAAATGAATTGCACATATTATGTCAGATTACTTTTGTCTTCTCCAAAATCTTACATGTATTTGACAAAATAAAATACTATTGAGAGAAAAAGAAAATTTTACTCAAGAGATGCATAGAAAGGCAAAGAGCAAAGGAAAATCATAAGAGACTTAAGGTTATAAGGTTTAGATTACTACAAGAGAGATGATACTTGTAACTCAAAAGAACTTTCTCATTCTTAGGGCAGTTATATGTAGATAGAAGACACAGATATGAGTTGAATATGAAGGGATAATAATTTAAAAAAAAATAAAATTAAGGGGTGAAAGGACTGTACTGGGAGAAAAAGAAAGGTACAAAGGTATAAATTATCTCACATAAAGAGGCAAGAAAAAGCTACAGTAGAAGAGAAGGGGAGAAGTAAAGGGGAGTGAGTGAACCTTCCCCTCATCAGAACTGATTCAAAGAAAGGATATCATACCATCTCAGTTGAGTACAGAAATTGATCTTACCCTATAGGAAAGTAGAAGAGGAAAGAAAACAAGACAAAGAGGGAATACCCATGAACTGGGGAATGGCTGAACAAAATGTGGTATATGACTGTAATGGAATAACTTTTTCAGTAAGAAATGATGAGCAGGATGCTCTCAGAAAGAACTGGAAAGACTTCCATGAGCTGATGCAAAGGGAAACATCCTGTGTACAAAGTAACAGCAAGACGACTGCTGTGAATGACTTCGCTATTCTCAGCAATTCAATGATGCAAGAGAATTGAGGATTTATGATGGGAAAAAAGCTCTCCATACCCAGAGAAAGACCTGATGGTGTTTGAATATAGACTGAAACATTTTTTTTTTTTTAACTTTCTTTTCTTGAAGGTTTTTTTTAAATATTTTCTTTTACAACATGACTATTAGGGAAACATTTTGCATAATCTCACATATATAACCCATATCAAACTGCTTGTCTTCTCAATAAAGGGGACAGGGAAGGATGAAGGAAGAAAGAGAATTCTGAAGTTTTAAAATGTTAAAATTTGTTTTCACAATAAACTGGGGGAAAATAAAATAACTAAAAAAAAGTTTAAAAAGATAGTGTAGACATTCTTATGTCTTTAAAAAAAGCAGGTGATATGAAATGATTTTCACAATTCATATTGGATCCTCTTTTTGTGTTCTGCTGGGTATATGGAAATGCTCTTTTTCTCTTTAAATATAAAAAGTAATCATAAGCAGCAACACCCAGCCTTTGGACTTTACCTGCCAGGTTCTCACTCTGTATTTCTTTAGGGATTAGGGTGATATCAAGGTCTCTCTTCACCAGTACCTAAAGAGGTCACAGATTACAGGTGTCCTTCATTTTAAAGTTGACCGTCTAATAGACCTAAGTATGCTAGCCAGTATAAATTCACTTTATCCATCCCTCTCATGGATAAGGACAATCAGAATTCACAACTGCTATTCTGACAGGAGAATGAAGTTCTAGGGAAGAAAAAAGGCACACATTCAATATGTTTCAAGAAATGCAAGCGGGAAGTCTGCTTGCATCTCTCACCCTTGATCTTAGCAAGGCCCCCTGACCTCCACTGATCAACTGAGCACATACAGGATGAAGCCAAGCTGAGCGAGAAGCTCCCAGAATTGGCCACTAACTGTCAGCTGAGACCAAAGCTAACTGGTTTTTTACATATTACATATGTTGATAATGATAATTAAAAAAAAAAAAAAACACGATAGTTACTGTGTTTCTGATTGGCATCTTCTTGGGTTCCGGTGGCACATCTTGTGGAACAAATTTCACTGGTTCCTTAATCTGCCTCCGTGATCGTTTGGTCCCATCTGGCAAGGTTTCCATGGCAATATCAGCTTCCAAGTCACTGCTCCCTGCCTGGTCACATTCTGAGCACTGCCTGTGGCGGAAACAAAACCAAACAATGTGTTTAAATACTCACTTTCACCTGTGAACTATCAACCTCTATGTATATTTGGTTCCAGCTTTGTAATACAAGATCCCAGGGTGGAAACTGTCAAACTTTATAGATAAATGGGGCTCTAGGCTCACAATACACAGCAACCCACACATCTTACCCACTGAGAAAGCTTTCATCATAGCTCATAAAAAGCAGCTCAATCCCTATCTAAAAAACACCAAGAATGCATTTAAAGAAAATCCCACTGATTACATACTGCAATGTGAAAAGACAAAGATGGGCTCTTTGCAAAGAAGAAGTATTGCTTTTCTTTACGAACTTACAGTCAGTCTGGCTTAATTCTAAAAGGCAGCCACAGATCCTGGATCTATTCATATTGTGGCCATTCTATCTTTTCATCTTTAGCAATGACAGATTGTACAGAATTCGTTCTCCAAAAGAACTATTTACCTCGGAAGGAAAAAATCAGTGGCTAATTTTTTAACATGGTGAACATTTCTACTAGAGAAGGAAAATATCAATGCTCCAAGAACAAATAAACTCATTAAAACAGTAACCACTAAAAAAAAAAAAAAAAAAAAAAAATCTAGCTAACATTAAAATATAACTGAAAGATCAGTTGATATAATAGCTACTAGGAATCTTTATATCATGTTATCCTATGATACATTAAAAAATCATCCACAAGAGGTGGATGAATAAATGAAATCATAAAAACTGAATAAATAGTATAGAGGGAAGAGGGAAGATGACTCAGGACAGAACCTGAGGGACTCCCATTATCAGAGGCTGTGGTCTGGAGATGGATCGAGCAAAGGAGACAGAAAAGTTCCAGAGGTAAAAGGAGAACCAAAGTAGGATATCCCCTAAACTCTGAGAGAATAGAGTATCAAGAACGGTGTCAGAAGCTGCAGAGAGGTCAGGGGAACGAAGACTGAGAAAAGGCCACTGGAGGCAGCAGCTAAGAGATCATTAGTAACTTTGGAGAAGACAGATGGGGGGATGGGATAATGAGGTCAGAGGTTGGATGACAAAGGGTTGAGAGGAGAGGAGGGAAAGCAGAGGAGCCTCCTGTCGACCGCCTTTCCAAGGAGTTGAGCTGCAGAAGAGAACAGGATGATGGTTAGCGTGGACAGAAAAAACAAGGGAGGATTTTTTCGGGATGGGGAAGACACGAGCACGTGTTGTAACATGGGAGCCACCTGATAGTGGCTGCTAGAGATCCAACCCAGACCTGCAGAATGGATTTCCTTGTGTGAGAGGATGGTACAAGGAGACTGAGAAGCAGTTGCTGTTCTCTGACCTCTCTGACTGAGAGGCCGTTGCGTTGTCTGACCTCTCTCCTCTGCCTCCGATTTATCTCATTCCCGGTCCACAAGCAACACCTGTGTCAGCAAAGGCTGCCCCAAAACTCTCTCAAGTGTAACTATCCACAGCTGTGGAGGCTCTCGGAGAACTGACCTCCCCCTTCACAGGCACATTGTAGCAAGTAGGGAATGAACCGGTGGACAAGGAAAAACTGAAAATAAGGGCAAGTGGGGATGGCAGAGGGGCCAGTCTGTTGGATGAGCAGGAGGAAAGCCGCCAAGTGAAGAGCAGGACTCTTCTGCCCTCAGAGGATGGGTGCAGCCGGAGACGGCAGCTCTCTTTGCCCCGGTGGTGCTCCACATGCCAGGTGAACACCAGACTAGCAAGCAGGGAAAGATGCCTTGGGCCAGTACAGATGGAACTCAAAGTAAAACAGACACCCAAGAAGCCTTAACCAGAGTTCCCAGAGGATTCTGTATCGTTTATCATTTGCAAGTATCCTCCAAGGATTTGTGACTGCCACCACAAGAGACCATCCGAGCAGCCCATTCTGGGCAGCCCTTGTCATCATCCCCCATGGCGCGGATGTCTAACCACCATCATCCTTCCTTCTCAGCACCTGGTCAGTCCATCGATGTTCCTGCTCATGATAGTGCACCTTGGTGATGTCCTGCTGGTCACATGTCACCCACCATGTGCTTCCCAACTGCTCCACCTCAGGCCTTCAGAGATGATGTTACTATGCCCAAACACCAGGGGAATCCTGGGACTCGACCACGATCATTACCAGGATGAAGAAGCAATTCTCTTCTTTCTAGAGTGTTCCCTTCTACTTTTTAATGAATCTTCTTTTTCAACTGGCATTCCTTGCTAAGTCACTATTTACTCCTTCCCTTTTTCCACCTTCTTTTGCCTCTTCCCTGAAACAATGACTAATTTAGGAGAGAAAGGACCCTATTCCAGGGCACTTGCTCAGAGCGCTCCCTCACTAGATCGCAGGATCTGCCCATCGGAATTTCAAGACCGTGACTGGCCCGCCTTTCTGTATAGACAGACTCGACAGTCTATGAAGGGTTCCAAGTCCCAGGGCCTGCACCTTGGCCAAGAGCTTCAGCAAACACAGGCCCCACCACCTTCTTCACCTCCCATATCTGCCCATGAGAAGGCTCTATGGATTGACCTCCCTGAAGGGCTCCAAGGCTGGGAGGAGTCACAGACCTCTCTGAAGGGCAGGGGATAGGGTAGAAAGAGCAGTGGGTCTCCAAGAGGAGCATCGATCAAGAGGCAGGAAGGCACTGCTGCTGAGCATCAGGGGAGGCACAAATTGAACATTTCTGCCCTCCCAGAGCTCATCCTCTCTAAGGGGGCTGAGATCCCATTGGGCCAGAGCTCCTTTGAGATCCCCACACTAAGGCACTGATGAGCATTTGCCAAAGGAAGCCTCTGCGCCGGGTCAGGGCAGCTTCCGAGGCCTGCTGAAAGCTTCTGGTTGCCCAGCCTCCCGTGCTGGGCCTGAATGCTCCCTCTAGACCAGGCCTCTGTTAATCCCACCTGGGCCTTCTCCCTGGCAGGCTCTGAACATTCTCTCCATAAGCGGGAACTCACCCAGTATTCACGGCCTCCTCCAGCAAGCCCTTCTCTGATGCCCAGAGGCAGAGAGCCCCCTGCTGGGAACCTGCGGCACAAAGCTCTCAGCCACCTGGATCGGGCACATCCTCTCGGTGCCCTGGGCACGTGTGGGCGCGCTGTGCTCGCAGGCCGGTGGCGCCCACAATGCCTTGTTGAACAAGTGTCCGTGAAATTGATTACTTGTCATAATTATGTGCCACTTCAAGAACATTAAGTGGATTATTTAACTGGCTTTGCACTATAAGGGACTGTAGCCTCCTTATAAAACACTGACTGACTCAGTAAGGCTGACAAAGAGCCCTTAACATTTATCACTACATGAAGAATTACACAAAATCTCTTCTGTCTGGGTTTTTTCTGCCAGATGACTGGGGCTAAGTGACCTGCCCAGAGTCCCAGAGTACACAGCTGGAGGCTGGATTTGAACTCGGGCCTCCTGCCTCTGGGCCGGTGCGCTAACCCCTGCGGCATTCAGCTGCCCTGGCTACCTAAAATCTCTAAGGAAAAAAGTATGGCGGGCAAAGGAGCCCATCGAAATCTGACCAGTCACTTCAGAGGGGAGGGCTGAAAGAAGAGCTTAAAAAATAAAGAAATGTAAATCCCAGTTTTTAAAGGTGGCCAAGTTAAAAAACTCTATTAAACCAACGTGAGCTAATGGATCAAGGTTATTTAGGCCAAAGGAAAAGCTGCACGTAAAGAGCATTCACTCTGAGAAAGGCCAGGGGGAGCCATGGGAGCCAATGAGGAGAAATGGCCAGTCCAGGTCTAAAGTGAGAGAGCCACAACAGAGAGAAAGCATGTGTGGGTGCATACAACTACTAGTAAAAAATCATATATGTATGTATAGACATGTACACACACGCGCGCATGCACGCGTGCACCACAGGCATCAATGATCACTGACTTTGAAACGGCTCCCCCCTCACTTCCCCAGTCTCCTGCCAGACCAAGGCAGAGGGAAGCACCCCAAAGAAGAGCAGTGTTTTCCAGGTGGCCCCCAGGTTCCAGGACCTCTGATCCTGTCCCAATCCCCCATGAGTAGCAGGGCCTCTGGGCTCCAGCTTGCTGCCAGCTCTGTCCTGTGAGGCCCAGGTGTGCACCTCTCTGCTGGAGGGGTAGGGGGCAGGCACGGTTTAAGGCAGAGATGGTCGGCACATGCCCCCCACAGGACACTCGGAGGTCTGAAAAGCTCTGCCCCAGGAAAAGGGGCAGTTCTGATCCCTATTTCACAGATAAGGAAACTGATGGAGATAGAGGTGAAATGACCTACCAGACTTACCCAATGAGGTCTAAACTCAACCTTTCTGCCCCCAACCCTTGTGGTTCTCTCCACTGCACCACCTGGGGAGCAGCTGCAGGCAGAAAGACCGGAGTTCAAATCCTACCTCAGACCCTTCCCAGCCTTGTAACCCTCCATTTGCCTCAGTTTCCTCATTTATAAAATGGGTGGCCAACCACTCCAATAGCTGGCCCAAGAAACCGTCAGACAGGGCGGCGAAGCGTCAGCCACCAGAAGCCGCCCGTCCGGACCCTCACTGCCCCTCTGCCCGGCCACATAGAATGCACCCAGAATCAGCATGGGCGTCACTACTCTGCATGTGGGTGTGTCCCGAGCCGGCCTCACCAGTAGCTGTTCTTGGTCTTCCTTGGCATCCTGGTCAGGGGCGGGTCCAAACAGCCCAGGTGATAATGCAGCTTACAGGTATCACACAGGAGGAGCAGGTGCTGGTCATGGTTCTTCTTGCAAATCCCACAGCTGGAAGAGACACAGAAAGAACATTCAGATCATCCTTTCTGAGCCTCATCTAGAACCCGGCCCCTCCTCTGGGCGCCTCCTTGTCCCCCACCGCGTGGGATGGCAGATGGTCCCTTCCCACCAGGCGGCGGGAGGCTGAGGGCCTCCACTTCTCAGGCCAGGGGGCTCTGCAAAGACCAGAAGCTTCACTAAGGACTCAAATCCTTTGAGGAAGCTGCTCCGTGTCGCTCACGGAAAGGCCACTGGCCTCAGACTAGGGATCAAGGAAAGGAAGGATGATGTGGAAGGCACGGCCAAAGCCTCCACCATGGAGGGCTGGGAAGGAGAAGCGTTCTTCCCCGAGCCGCCGCGGACCGCTTGGGGGGGAAGGGAAAGGCTCCACATCACAGTCTGGAGCTCAGAAACACACCAGGCTCACCAACTGTGAAGGAGAAGCTCCAGAAGCCACAGCCTCCTCCCAAATGGATGCAAGGGATTCCCTTGGAGGGAACAACGTGGCTGAGGCTTACAGCGGAGCCTGGTGCGGAGGGGGAGGGGGGCACGCCCACACGTGGGGCTCCAGGCAGAGGAGATGGGGTTGTTTCCCCTGCTGCAGGGTGGGAGAGAGGCCCAGGCCCTGCCTGTGGGACGCCAGGCAGGTGCTTCTCGGCAGCCAGGGCCCATGCTCTTAAACCTCTCTCACTCACAGCCCCTCGTCACGCGGCCCTGGCCCAGGGGGCCACAGAAGAGCTCCAGGCACACATGCTGATGGTACATCCCCATCCCTCCATCCCCACATTCAGTCACACGCCTTAGGCCCAAGAACCCAAGTTCTGGAGAAGCTGCCCAGCCAGACTGCCCGAGGGGCTGCCCCAAAGAACACACACAGAGCACGACAAACACAAAAGGCGTTTGAGCTCTGTGGTTGAACGGTCTGGGCCCCTACAGATCCTCCTCCTGGGCTCTGAGGAGGCCCAGCCCCCAGCCCCGGTCCTGCTGGTTTCCAAGGAAGGCCCTCCAACAAGGCAGCAGGGGCTCAGTCCGTGGCCGGGCCAGGGAGGGAGGGAAGGCCACAGTACTCGCCTATAAAGGACAGCCGGCAGGGTGGAGGTCTTCTGGGCACCGCCTTCCTTTTTGCTGGGCTTCCTCTCCTTGGGTGCTCGCAGAATGGCCGGGATGTTCAACTTCTAATGAGGAGAACAAAGACGCTTTGTGGGACTGGGAAGGCGACTCTTCAGCAATGATGCCCCCAACTGTGCCCCACTGACCAAAGACCAAGTCTGACAGCCCCAGCCTCCCCTCTAGGCTTTGGCCTCCTTTCTGCATCCTAGCCTCCCTCCCCGGGCCGCAGACTGCCTTTGCATCTCTTCTCCGCAGGCAGACAGAGAGAGCCCAGGAGTCTTTCCCTCTTCAGACCCCAGGAGCAGGAAGCAGTGGATCGCCCTGAGTGACTTCCCAATCCCAGCTGAGAAGCGATGTTTTCGAGCTAAGGGTTGGCCAAGAAAAGATCCTGCCAGAACGCTTCTATGCTAAGAGAGGGAAGGCTACGGACTCTTGGCCACAAAAAGAATTGAGGGAAGGGGGTCCCAGAGGAGGAGCGTGCAGCTCCCATCAGAAGCGGCTCCAAGAGGGCCTGCAGCAGAGCGCTGGGGGGGGGGGGGGGGGGGGGGCGCGGGGGGGGCGGGGGGGGGGGGGGGGGGGGGGGGGGGGGGAGGAGGAAGGGAGACATAAAAGGAGGGGGTCAGAAGCCTAATGCTTTTGAGAGCCAACAAGGTGAAGGGGGAGAGGGAATACCCTGGGCAGGGAAATTATAGCACACAGTAGTGATGGCAAAGAGAACACTGAAGCGAGTGTCTCTGCTCCAGGGCTCATTTCTCAAACACAGGAGCGGCGTCTAACTTGGGAAACGTAAGAGCCACGCCCCCCAAAATAAGGGATCAAAGGCATGCCCTGTGTCCAGGGGGCTAGAAATTCGTCCATTTAACCCCATAATGCCACTACGAGGCCTGAATACCAAGAGAGGTTTTTTTTTTAATAAAAGGAAAAGGGCCAATATATTAAGAGCAGCTCTCAGAGCAAAAAACAAGAAATCAAGGGGATGCCCATCAATTGGGGAATGGCTGAATAAATTGTGGTACGCGAGTGTCATGGAATATTACTGTTCTGTGGGAAATGACGAGCAGGATGTGCTCAGGAAAATCCTGCCAAGTCCTCTAGGAACTAGCAGAGGGCAATGGACTGTACAAACAGCAAGGCTGTGGGAGGACGAGCTGTGAAGGACTCAGCTGTCCTCAGACTTCTGGGAAATCCTCCCACATGCAGAGAAGGAGCTCACTGGGTCTGAATAGAGACTGGAGGACACTTTTTTTACTTT
The DNA here is from genome assembly GCF_902635505.1 of Sarcophilus harrisii. NCBI lineage: Eukaryota > Metazoa > Chordata > Mammalia > Dasyuromorphia > Dasyuridae > Sarcophilus > Sarcophilus harrisii. Next base: position 284,198,926 of record NC_045430.1, read on the forward strand.
GGTTTTCTTGGGAATTTCTTTGGGGGTTTTGAGGGTAGAAGATCTCAGTTTTGACAACATGACTTTTATGGAAATGTTTTGTATGATTTCATATCTGGTTTCTCAATGGGGGTTGAGGGTGGGGATAAGGGAGAGGATCTGGAACTCAGAAGTTTTAAAAACAAATGCAAAACAATTATTTTAAACATAACTGAGGGAAAATAGTAAATAAATAAAGGAAAAAGAAAAAAAAAAACAAAGCTGAGAGACGTGAGTGTCAATGACCAGAAGCACTTTCCCCTCCTGAAATAGGAACCAGGCTCATCACTAAACAGGATCAACTGCTCTCCCCTCTCTGTGCCCACTGAAGATAAAGCCGCCCGGTCTGGGGGGCACCCGAGAGCACGTGGTGCTGAGGCTGGCCTTCTGAAGGGGCAGAAACATCATGCCTAGATTGACCTAGGCCTCCGCTCTGGCTTCATCATTAGTGACAGGACAATTAGGAAGAGGAAATGGAAGAATTGTGCAAACAAAGTAGCAGCACAGCAACAAAACTGAGCTGCAAGCTTTCCACGGGGGGCTCATGGAACAGCCAGAAATCATTGTCCCTAAAGCATCACTTGGACCCAACCAAAGGCTGACAGACAGACCAGAAGACGATCTCTGAAGATTCATCCATGGACCTAAGAAGCCATGGGGAGGAGGGCAGCAGGGGAGACACTCACCTGCCCTGTGATTCTGCCCAGCAAGGCCCAGATCCCTTGTCCTTCATTTCTGAGCTTCCCATTCAGGTTCTGGAGCTCTTCTAAGGATTCACACAGCTAACGGAAAAAAAGGGAGAGAAAAGTCACGGAAGAGACAAGCGGGTGCTCCCCTCGCCCCGCAGGGGGCTGCCCACACTGGCCCCCAGCGAGGTAAACTCCAAGCCAAAGGCCTCCCAGGTCACCAGGCCATTCCTCATGTGTGTTCAGGGACCACTACATGTAAAAAATGTTTGTTATCTGCATGGAAGGTGATGAAGAGCCGACATGCAGTGGATCAAGGACCAAGAGGGCGTCCTCTGAACTCTCATCAGAAAAATTAACAGTACAGCAACCACACAATGCCTGAGACAGTCAGAGAGAGAGACAGAGAAAGACAGAGAGAGACAGAGAGAGAAAGAGAGAGACAGACAAAGATAGAGACAGAGAAAGTCAGGGACAGAGACAGAGACAGAAAGAGAGGCAGAGAGAGAGCCAGACAGAACCGGAGCAGAGGAACCAGGGGAGCTGGAAGAGGGATAGATTTCCCAGCAGCAAGGGCTACTCTTGACGGAGAGAGGAATCTAGGCAGGCTCACACAGCTGGGATGTGTCAGCGGGAGATCGTTCCTCAGGTCCTCCTCCCTGGCTGGCCAGTCCTACCTCTAGGCTCAAAAGACCCTTACAATCAAGTCCAATATTCTCTACTCTTATTTTAAAATGCTGTTAAAATATGAAGCAAGTTTTCCAGTGGCTTCTGTTTATTTTCTTCTAAGAAAAGCTTAAAGCATGAGCTCCTCTCGCATCCACAAGAAAATGGAAATGAAATCAGTCTTCTCATCTCCGGGCGCTGCAAAGGCCCCGATACAGACCCCGCCGCCCCCTTGCGCACATGTGATCCAGGCGTTTCTGGAGCATGTTCAGGTTTGCAAATCACTTCCTGCGATGTAGGTAGGCTACACATGAGAGGTGACCAGTCGAGGATCCCTCGACTCCCACGGGTCTAAGGTCGGTTTTCCTCCGGGGCCCATGGAGCCCCTCGCTGCCCACTTACATACAGGTCGCCTTTGCCACTCACCTTATTATACTCCACATGCAGCTTTTCCTGCTCGTTTTCCAGCTTATCCTTGATGTTCTTTTGCTCAGCCATGTTTTCCTGGATCTGAATCATGCGCATGTTTCTCTCTATTTAAATCAAAGAGAGTACGTTAGTTCATAAAACAGACACAGCAAACATCTGTAGAGAAAGCAAAAGCGGCCGCGCTCTCCTGACCTGAGGGGCAGGCAGACATTGCCGCCCCTACACTCGGGCTTAGCAGCAGAGCGGGTGAAGGCTAAGGCTACGGAGGGAGAGCGGTGATCATGTTGGGGCTGCAGATGGGACGTGGCAGCGACCTGGAGGAAATGCTGAGGAAAAGCCGCCATGCCCTCCCTGGGCCCGCGACTCGTCCATACTGACCAAAATAGTAATTCACAAAGTCTGCCGTCAGGGCGGGCTGCTTGTGCTTCCGCCGCCCGTCCACGCTGGAGCTGGTGTCCGACGTGTCCACGGGGAAGATGTCCGTGCTGATGCCCATGAGCTCAGCCTTCCGCATCAGCTTCCGGATGGCCGAGGCGCTGCTGGTCAGAGGCCGGGGCAGCTTTTCTCGGGGCACCCAGGCCTGAGGCCTGGTGGAACGGGCCAGCTCCGCCTTTGCCCGATACTGCTGCAGCCGAGCATTGATTCGTGCCTGAGAAGGAGAGGCCGGTGTCAGTCTGCCCGTCAAATATCCCCAATCCATTTAAAAGACATTAAAGTGGAGCACAGAGACTGATTCAGCCAGCGCTGATTAACTACCTACAGTGCATGGGGGCCGCCCTCAGGACATGGAGGAAGCAAAAAGGAGAAGCCGGGGGATGGTGGAGCAGAACCCTAAGAGCATTCTAGGCCAGCAGGATGCAAGAGACGTGAAACCCCAAATTATCTGGGCCATACAACAGTGTGAGCCAGTCAGGTGGGAGCAGACAAAGGATTTTATACACACAATATTCCTAACAGGAATAAGAATATTCACATGTGTGTGTGAGATAGACTGACACACACAGGCGGTTATGTGTGTAAAAAACTTTCAAGGCACAAGGATTTCCCTTGGTCTAAAGTGCCACTAGAGAACTCAAAAGAGAAGAAAACTGGGGATTTCTCTGAACCAAAAAACGCTGTTGGGCCTGGATGGCAGGCTTTGCTGTACCCCTGCAACCTGGGGCCGAAACGGACCTCAGGGCCAGTGAAGGCAGATCCTGACCGAGAACGAGCTTCCTTCCCGGGAAAGGGACTGTCCTGGCCATAAGAAGGCAAGGTTGAGCCCAGACTGTTCTTACACTCTATTCTAAGGACGTCTATTTTCAAGATGAAAATGGCCCCATGAGCCAAGGAGTCCCCAGGTGGCGGCTCAGTGCTACTTCGCTTCTGAGAGAATAAAAAGCTTCAGTTTAACCTTACGACCTCCACACCAAGAGAATGGTCACAAATGTTACCAAAGATCTCAAAAAGCCTTCTCTCCCTACCAAGTTTTGCTCCTTAGGACATTCCGAAATCCGCCCGGGGTTCCCAGAGTCTGCCCCAATGCCACTGGCCTGGCCCTACAAAGTCCCACACGAGGGGGTACCTGGGCCTCTGGGGATAGCTGCTTCTCCCTCTCTTGCAAAGACATCTTGCAGTAGGACTGCAGAGCCAAGTAGTTTTTCCTCTTCCATTTTCTGTCTAGCCTGTCCGCATGCTGTTTGCAATAAGCAAAAAACGGGTCGGCTATGTCCTAATAACAAAAAAGAAAGGAAGGTAATTAACGGTGTTCATCTCAAAAATGGCCATTCAAGTATCAAGCGAGATAACAAACACAAAGTGCGTGGCAAATTCTAGCTTTTATTATTATATGCTTACATAAAACTTATTTTTCTACTGGATGTTATTATAGAATAATAATTATTTTGAGAAAGACTTAGTAACATTTCAACATATATGTCACTAACTGCTCCTGTAACTATAAATTACATGAAAAAACCTGTTTCAATATGAAAAGTTTATCTTTTACCATGTCAGCATGAAATTAATAAATCATGTGACATCTTAGAACTACAGATTTAATTTGAGAAGTGTTTTGGCAAGACGTAGACAGAGAAAATTGAGTATTTTGTTCATTTTCCCCAAAATACTATCTTAAAAGGACAGAAAGGAGATGTGGCATGGGGGAATAAATGAGTATTGAGAATCCCCAGGGCTCAGACCCGAGTATGAGTCAGAGCAAGTGCTCTCTCATCTCCCCACTACCTCGATACTCAACTCAGGAGAGGAACAGAGGCTGCGAGAAGGATGTTGAAAATGACAAATGAGAGTCACTTTCCAACTGATGGTAAATTTTTCAGTCAATCTGTTTATGAACGCATAATTGATGTAACAGTACAATTTTATTCCTGGATTTTCAATCAAATGCATTAATAAAAACTTTCATTATTAAAAAACCTTAAATTTTACACGTAAAAGTAACGTTTCTATAAAATGCAGTAAACTGTAAATATGGGTAAATTGACCATTTAATAAACAAATTCGGAAGCTGTGATTTCTCTGGAGGAAGGAAAGCAGGCCGTCAAGCCTCTGCAGGCCTACGCCGTGATCACAGACGTGCCCAGCAACATGTACGTACCTCATGCAGGCTGCCTGACGCATCATACCCAACCTCACTGGGGTCTCCACGCCATCTCTTGAGGGAATTAGTATAACAGGAATCATCTCCATTACATACAGAGAATTAAACTGAAAATCAGAGTGGGTCACTGACCTCCCCCAGGTCACAGAGCTGGTCATTGTCAGCAAGAGAAGTCCAGGCCAGAGCACTGCTGTTTGGGGACCAGCTCTCTAGTCTTCTCTGGAACCGAAAGCTCAGAATCTGACCAAAATGTTCTCTCAACTCCTTCCAAATCTCACACAAAGGTTCTTTAAAAAGGTTACACGCTGTTACTTTGCAGGCCCCCTCCCTCAAGAATCCTGCTGGAAATGCTGATGACTAAGGACCTATTTCCTCCACAAAGCACAATGTGGGGTTGAGGCAGGGTCAGGGGGAGGCCCATGATGTGGCAGACAAGGTAAGCTTGTGCCCCCTGGCTCCCAAAGCACCCTAATCACCTGCCTGACAAGTCACCCCCTGCATGCTGTGTAGAGGGGCAAAGAGCAGACAGAGGGCCACTAAAAAGTGGCCAAATGGCACCTCCTCGGCCCACCCCAGGGACCGGCTCTGAGCAGAGGAAGCTGTCCAGATGCATCAAGAAAAGGATAAAAATGTACTTTTCTCTTTTCCTGGGGTCATTTCATGCTTCTAATTATTTTACTGCAAAGATGCATTCACTTTCTGTCTCTGTCACACACACACACACACACACACACACACACACACACACACACATATACACACACTTTCTTCTCAAAGGCTTTGTGTACATCTAATTTCCATATGGCTTTGGAGGCATTAAGGTATTCTAGCAGCAGATTTACTTTCCTAATTATATTTTGCCCAGCACCAAGTAAAATTAATTAGTTTGCCCATCCTAAGCTGACTGTGAGAGGGGAAGGCCCAACCACATGGGGTCTTGCCTAGACCGCGATGGCCCTGGTCACTCGGCCCTTTGGCCAGTACCCCCCAGGGACACCTCGGGGCCTCGAGCTGATTTCTCTCATCTCCACATACAAGCCAGGACACTGGTCTCTTGCACAACACAGAATGTTCCATGGTGCTTTGAGCCAGTAGGCTCTCAGCCAGTATTTGTTGGTGAATGATTCTTCATGCTTAAAAGAACAAATAAACAAAAACCAGCACAGGATTTAAGAAGTACTGCATATGGCCTGAAAAAGACCCAGGAAGAAAAGCCCCCCTGCTCTCTGCGGAAGTGGGAGGTCCATAAACCTCATTCATTACATTTATTTTCAGATTTTTTCAATGCCTTCATCAGTTTTGTTGATTTCTTTCTTTTTCTTTTCTTTGTCTTAAAAACTGCTATTTGATATATGGGATGGGCTTCTGGAAGGCAGAATAAGGAGAGATACCAGGGAAAACAATGTTACTCTGTAAGAAAAAACACATCCACAAAAATTCTTTTTAAAGTTAAAAACTATATTATATGCCAAACAATTCTGGGCTGCATCCTGCAGCAAAACTGAAGATTCAAATGCATTGCCAGGACTTAGCAACAGTTCCTGGAAACTCTGACCTCTGTAGCACCTGGTAGTATGCTCACATACCCCATCCCTGACTGACCTACCAACTAGCATGGACAACAGAGGAAGTCCCTGTGTTACTAACTGGCACCTGTACACTGTCAAAGAGTTTCATAAATGAGGGCAAATCGATCCAAGGCAGCATTTTCTTACTCCATGCAAATTCACTTGAATGATTTATCTTGACCCTTTCTCAGCTAAAAAGCACCACTGCCAACAGAGAGATGCCCACTAACATTGGCATCAGTAACCAAAGAACCTTACGTTCTCGTACATAAGGAAACATTAGAGAAAAGGGCAAAGACTGACAGGAGCTGACGCAGAGTGAAATGAGCCCGACCAGAACGATCACCAACGTGGCAGCAACGAGCAGCAAAACAAAAGGGATATTGACTGCAAAATTACGGTAACCAGGCACATCCCTAAAGAGACCCGAGAGGATGACTTCCTCCCTTCTTTCAAAGAACAGAAAGAAGACTGTGGGCCTGGAACATGACATGGACAGTACCTGGTATATTCTCTAGTAAAGCTACTGCTTTTAGATGGATATAATTGATCAGTTCAATCATGACTGATTTTTAACCTGAGCAGGCAACATCATTTGTCCAGAAGAACATGTTATAATGGTGTCTGTCTCTTTTGAGGATTTGTGTAACCATAACGCATTAGTGTAGAGGGCCGCAGACAGCAGGTTCCCTCTGGGCTGAAGAGTCTTATACCTTACCCAGAGTTTCCCCCACTATCTGTAGCCCTGCACATTAGCCTTCTGCCCAAAGGGCCGATATGTTGAGCTTGTTTTTCTGTAAGTAATTAACACCATTTCAAAGTGTTGTTTCACTAATATAAAGAACTCCTGGCAAGAAGATTGCTACCCTCTACCAAGGTAGATCAGCAACTGATTCTTTAAAGAATGTTTGATCCAATAACATATAAAAATTTTTAACATTCATTTTTTTTTTTTAACTTTTGAGTTTTTATTTCTCTCCCTCACCCCTCTCATTGGGAAGACAAGTAATTTGATATAGGTTACACATATCTGGTTGTACAAAACATATTTCCACATCAATCATGCTGTAAAAGAAAATAACCAAAAAAAAGGAAAAAAATAAAATAAAATGGGAAGCTGCCAGATGCTATTAACTGACACCAGTGATCTGCTATAGTAACTAATTCCTCCTTTCATTGAGCTAAATTTGTCTTAAGTCTTTATGTTGTTATTATATTATTGATTATAAAGCTGATTTAAAAAAAACAAAACCAGAATTAACCATACAGCCCACAAAGGCACAAAGATCTTATTTCCTGGAACTGCTGACCCGGCTCCATCCGCACCCCTGGAGCACAAGCTGGGGAAACTGACTTTTTTAATCCAACTTCACAATTTTCCACTTCTGCAGCTGCTTCTTTGTGCTAGATGCAGGCTGTTACTCTGGCCTGCTGGGAGTTCTGGAGATCTACCTTGGTCCGCCCATTATCTGCAATCCTGACATCCTTGGCATATCTGAAAAGCAGGCCCTCGCCTACCCCCTTTCAGAGGTTCCACACAATGTTTACAACGCATACCATGTCACATACCCATTTATGCTACAAAGTGCTGGAGTAATTGGGAAGCAAGAAAAACGAGGAAAACTGAAGATATTCAATGTATTAAATCAGTCTATAAGGAATAGCTTTTCAGGGTGCTACACATTACCACAACTGAAAGATAGGGATATAACCAACAATGTAATTGCTTTAATTAAGCAACTGCTTTAATTAAATATGCTAATTAGGTGAGATGACTCCTAGCTGAAAACATAACTGGATGAAATAAAGATGTCCCCGATTTTAACACTTATGACTACGGTTAAGGGGAACTTGTCTCTGAGTTGCCGTAATTTGCTGTTGCACCCCAAGAGGGACTCCCTGTGTCCTTGGAAGGCAAGCCAGGCACCAGCCAGGTAGCCTGTGCCAGACTGGGATAAGACCTTCTTCTCAAGGGCACAGAATGAGGTTTGTACCATTAGCCCTCCCCATGGGACATGGTCTTGTCCCTTTCTTGCCTCTGCTAAGCCATTCCCTGCCACGCCACACCCTGTCCTGCTCTCCCGGCCCCCCTCAAGAAGGATGGACCAGCAACAATAAAAGCACCCCTTTCTACGAAGACCAGGAACCTTAGGATCCCTGTCCAGGCTCATTTCTCTAGAAGTACACCTAAGTCTAGGGACACTGTAACGAGCTGTTGCCACTAAAAAAGGGAGTCCTCATGACCCCAAGAGTGTCCAAGGAGCGGCAGCAATGACAGGTCACTTGAGCCAGGCCCTTTGTCTCCAAAGAGATGAGAACCGGAGACCAACTGGCACCTAAGTGCCCACAAGGTCCCACCAACTCAGATATCTGGGGAGCACTAGATTGGGCAAGAAGTCTGCAGGAACGGACCGTCTACCGACCTGGGCCTCAGTTTGGGGTGCTCACTGACCTGTCCCCCATCCGTCAAGCCCATGGCTTCTTACCTGCAGTGACCCTCACAGATCTTGCTCTGATGGGCCTGACCCCACTGGCTCCCAGAATGCCTTGAGCCAAGCAGGTCCACCACTCCAGTCAACTATTAATGGCCCCAGAACCACTTACTCAGAGCCATGTGCTACAACAATGGCCAATGACTGCTCTTAACCCCACTCTCTTGAATAATTTCCCTTTCCATGAGAACCATAGGACCATCCAAGATCCATGTCACTAGGGTGACTCGTGCCCAGGAAGGCAATGAAGTCAAACACGCCTGAGAAGGACTCATGACGTTGGTGGTGGGTTTTAGGACCATGCACTCACAAGAACAGTACCTAAAAGTAGAGGCACCTGGCACAGGGGAGGAGACCTTGGATGACCAGGGTGTGGGCCCCACTCCCCATGCCTCTGCTGCAGATGAGGAGCCGGCTCCACAGACAGAGAATTTCTTCCCCAAGAACTTGCCTCATACAAGTATGATCTGAGTCCCCACAAAGCAGCAGGTGGAAGGTAGCATTAACTTTACCTAACCGGCACCTACAATGTGCTATTGCTTAGAAAAAGAACAGCAACTGCCACAGAAAAAGGAAATAATGGGACAAGGGGAATCCCAAAGAATCAACAGGCATTCATTAAGCACCTACTGTGTGTCTAGCTCTGTGCCAGGGGCTGAGAAGGCCCTCCCCAGGAGGGATGCCCCATCTATGAACATCACAAGCAATCCCCACCAAGCCGTGACATCCCTGTGGGCAGGGACTGGTTTTTGCCTCCTCCTACACCCAAAGAATGAGCAGTGTCTACACAAACCAGGTGCTCACACCTGGGGCAGGGAGAAAGCACAAAGAGCAGGAAGAGCCTGGGAACACAGGACATGAGAAAGTCACAGTCACCCCAGGGGGCATTCTCTCAGGGTTTCTAAAGTGACATTTCCTGAAGCTTGTTTCTAGGCAGAAAGGCTATGGATGAAGTTCATATTTTGGATCTTGGATCTTATTGCCACAACTGATTTTCTGGTAAAGATAAATGGATTTTTCTAGATGTACTATTATCACGTCAGAGCATATTTGCTCAAAATAAGCATATTTTGACCCACATTTCCCAAGTTAATTTCCTCGGATATCTCTGTTCCTGTTTTTCACAATGGTGAGAACTTTGTGTTACATAAAAGCAATAAGTGAGGCACTGGGGCACTCTTGTTCTGCTCAGCTCCACCAAGAAGGCCCCAAGCTTTCTGCACTGCCAGCATGTTGGCCCTTGGTTTCAGGTCAGTGCTAGTTTTCATGGGGAAGAAACCCTGGATTTCCAAGATTCTGAACCGGGCATCCTTAAACTCGGAACTTTCAATGCTTTGATAACCATAATTAAGCATAACTGGTTTACAATGCAATCTCATGTACATTATTCTATGCCTCTGAAAACACCAAAGTGACCACCGAAGGACTCCAGGACAAATGGCCACTCCATCACCCTGCTTCTCTTAGCACTGTGCTCATACGGCAGACTACATTGAACAAAGAAGTCCAGGACTTGTTTGTTCATGGTGAATAACGTGTTTAGTGCTTTGGTGGGTTTTGCCATTTCTTTTATTTTCCTTTCTACACTTATTAGAGGGCAAGGTTTGTAATTGTCTTTGTGGCGTTTGTGGCATCAGGTTTGAAAATCCATACGGCATTTGCTTCAGATAAGATTCTGGGTAGCATTGCATCTTTCTTCATATTTATGAACGCTCGACATACCACAGGGATTACTTGTTTGTGGAAGGGTCAAAAGCATTGACCTGTTAATCCATCTGGGGCAAGTGTCTTTGTATGGAATAATTCTCTGATGACCTACTTTCTTCCTCTAAGAAGAAATTATTATTTCCCAATTTGTCAGTTTGGATAAATTATGCTTTTGTAGATAAGCATCTACTTGTTCTAATTTACCTAACTTGTCAGAATACAGTTGTAGAATATAGTATATTTGATTCATTTTTTTCAAATGAGCTTCTAAATTTATCAATACAACTCAAATGTTCTCTCAATGTATATTCTACCTATTTTTGTTACCATCATTGTAATTACTCCTTTCCCTAATCTTTCAGACTATTGGTTTGTTCCTTTTCTAGTGTCATTGGTGAAAGACTAATTTGTTTTTTCCCTGCTCTCTCATTAATGGAAGCACTTAGCACTACTATAGTTTAATTACACAAATCTGGACATGTGGTATTTTTGTTTCTGTCTTAAATATTGCTATCATTTTAATTATGTTTTTTCATGAGTATTTTCCAGTTTTCAGTTTTATCAGTTTTGCTGAAGGACTGTAACTTGATTCTAGTGTTATCATATTATGATTTGGAAAGAGCACATAGACTGTCTGCCCTCTGAAAGTTATAAAGGGATTGACTATAATCTAGCAGTGTTCAACATTGAACATTTTGCAGGCACTTAAAAACAATATGTATTCTATTTTTCCCATTTCATTTTTCTATGTAAATTTCAACTGTACAATAAGCAATCAGTCTGAGTTATTACTCATCTATTTTATTTTTATTTTTTATTTTCATTATTCAATACTGAAGTTTCCATTGTATTATTATTGCATTTTTATCTGTTTCTTCCTCTAATCCTATAAACAATTCTTTTATGAATTTAAGTGTTAAACTGTTTGGTGCATACAGTTTGAGATTTGGCACATATTTATTATTCATTTTTTCCTTAACTCTACTGAGTAATGCACCCCTGTCATTCTCTTTCAATGTTTCCTAGGTTAAATTTGGGAGAATTATCAGATAACACTTGCCACTTTTTATATCTGTGGACATATGATGCATGATAAACCAAACTTTAATTTTAACTGCATTTTTTTTTTTATTCAACATATTCTTGATCCATTCTGAAACAGTTTCCCTCTTAACAGGAGAATTCAAACCATTAAAATTTATCTTTTCAGTTAATAATTTTCTCTATTGTTTTTGATGTTGCCTAGAAAGAATGAAATCAATCTTATTTATTTCTATTTCAATTATTAATGCAACAAATTAAGTTTGTCTTTAGTCTCTTAATACTGACTTAAAGGACAGCTATAAATGTTATGTCATGTGAGCATCATGACAGCCCTGAGAGATACATGCTGAAGGTATTTTTATTCCCATTCCACAAATGAGAAAAAGGCAGCTGCTCAGAAGGTTTAAAGGACTTTCTAACTATCAGAGGTAGGATTCAAAAACAGATCTTTTTAAATGAGAATCCAACACTCCATTCATTATGCCAGTCTTCCCTGAGGTTTAGTCCTATTTTTAATCCCGGCAATAGTGATATCACTGGGTTTGCCAGCTCCTTTTTCTTCATTTGTTGTTCATTCTGTTGTTCTTTTTTTGGGTTTTTATTAAGTGCTTTTTTATCAGAGGACTAAATCACCTATGCACAATTTCATACTGCTCCTTATATTAAATGAAAACTGTATGTAAATACTTTGGAAAATAATGCAAAAAGAGAAAAAGTGAATGAATGGAATTTTAAAATGCAGTGAGCACCGTTCCCGAGTCTGCCAGGGGCAATCTATAGCGAGTCCAACCTGTTCCTTTTTGGGATATGAAATGAAAGCCCAGATCAGATACTATGATACTGCCTTGAATCACTCCCGCCGCCCCTGGGCCAGGCTGGGCTTACCTCCTCGGCTGCGGCCTCAGAAAGCAGACCCTCCTTTTGGGCACAGGTGACATGGAAATAGGCCCGGCACATCCCTGCATCACAGCTGATGCACACTCCAGTTCTGGCAAAGCGAGGATCTTCACAGAAGCTGCATTCCTACCATGAAACCAAAGGAAAAGAGCTCACTTGACAACCTTCCAGAATAAGGGATGTGTGCTTGGGCAAGGATGAAATAGCTTCCACCGCCAACAATAAGCATCATCCCACCTTTGCAAAGCCCTCCTCCTCTGTCTCCACAAGCACAGGAGGCAGCGGGTCTGCTGTATGTGCTCAAACAGCACGGGGCAGAGCAGGCCCGGGGCCAGGGCGTTCCACAAATTAAAAGTTACAGAAGGCTCCCTGGTCCTTAAAGAAGGGGATATAGACCAAGAGGCCAAGATGGGAAGGACATACTCATGAATGAGGGACAGGAACTAGGAAAAATCAGGAGAGCAGATGGCCGACAAAGTATTCAACAGACGGTATGTCAAATAAGATCTGTTTGGGATAAACTGGAATGAGTCATGGGGGGAAGGAGCCATGCATAAGATCTGAAAAAGGCTTATCTAGCTGGCAATGGACACTGTCTCTGCAGTGAGCAGTCCTGGAATCACCTGAAACGGGTGCCCTCCTTCCCCAGAACCAAGACTGAAAACTGCCCTGAAGAACTCTTGTTGGCATGGACCCCTGGGGAACCCCCCATGACTTTCTGATCCATTCTGCCCAACACTCCCCAAGGACAAACTGAGATTGAATCCCAATCAGGCTGGCTTCATGGCGGGCTCTCTCCCTTCTGGGCCATACTACCTGAAGAGGGAGTGGCAGCTTTAGGGAAAGTCTTGGGGACCACAGCACCGAGCTTCCGTGAATGTAGCACATGCCCAAGCACAGCACAGGCCCGCAGAAGCCCAGCACTTCGCTCTTGACCTGAGTGTTGGTCACTGTGGTGGGAGGGGAGGCCTGAGACCAGCAAGGCCTCCCAGAGCAGGTGGTGTGGGAACTAAGTGTGATTCTCAGGACCCAGGACCGAGTTGCCCCTGGCACAGCAAGAAAGGGAAGCTGCAAATCTTCCCTCAGAAATCCAAGGGAGGGAGCAGGGTCCTGCCTCAGCCACAGACAGATGCAGAGGCATCGAGGGCTCACCATCTATCACTGCTGACAAGGATCACCCTCTCAAGCTCCTCCTCCACAGTCCTGCTCCCATGAGGGCTCCTTACCCCTTAAGGGATCCCAAAACAGACCTAAATAAGTCAATGCCTATAGTCACTTCCATCAGTACAAAGGATGCTTCCCCTCCTCCCTCCCTTCTATCAAGACACCTCTGAGGAAAGGGCTGACACACAGGAGGCTCTTAATGGCCACTCGTTGACTGGTTCCTTATCAGCTGTGAAGCACTCTAAGAAACATGGGCCATAGGATGAGGGGCTAAGTAGTTTGAGGGAACTTTCCCTGAAATACAACTTATACACCTTCCAGGGAATTCTATGAGAAAGATCGCTGAGGTTCTAAGCAACAGGCTTAAAAATGCCCTGTGGGAGGGTAAGCAAACCATGCATACCCTTTGACCTGGCCATAGCACTACCAGGTCTGTATTCCAAAAGATTTGTAGCTATACAAAAAGCTAAGGACTTCTATGTACAAGGCCACCTGAAGCAGCCCTTTTCTCAGAGCAAAGAACTCTGCCTACCCTTCCATATGGGGAAACCTAATTTATTCTCCCTCTCTCCACCCCAACCAGATAAACTTGGTTAAGGAGAAAAGGCTGCAGTGGCCAGCAATGGGAGGGCTTCCTTCTTAGCAGAGACCATCAGATTGTTCAATGTAGAAGAGCAAACAGAGTGTGAGCCCCATCCCTTTGCCTTAAGTGTAGCCAATGAGATTTCTCTCCCAGGAGCGTGGAGCAGAATATGCCTAAACCCAGCCCTGAGGCAAAGCTCAGCCAGCCATGTTGGTGCTTATGACCATGTTTCCCACATATAATCACTGCTTGAGAGGAAGATTCTTTTTTTATAACAGATTTTTACTTTTCAAAATACATGCAATGAAAAGATAGCTTTCAGCATCCACCCTTAAGAAAAACTGAAAAAAAAAAAAAAATCCATCCTTGCAAAATCTTGTGTTCCAAATTTTTCTCCCTCCCTCCTCAGCTCTCTCCTCTCCCAGATGGCAAGTAATCCACTAGATTAAACATGTGTAGTTCTTCGAAACATATTTGCATTTTAATCATGCTGCACAAGAAAAAATCAGACTAAAAGAAGAAAAAATGAGAAAGGAGAAAAGCAAGCAAACAACAAAACAGGTGAAAATATTATGGAGTGATCCACTTTCAGTCCCCACAGTCCTTTCTCTGGGTACAGATGGCTTTCTCCATCACAAGACAATTTTGGAACTGGCAAGAATCACTTTGCTGTTGAAAAGAGCCATGTCCCAGTCCTTTTTGTAATGACAAGAAACTGGAAACTGATAGATGCCCATCAGCTGGAGAATGTTATAGTTTATGAATGTTATAGAAAATTATTGTTTTATAAGAAATGATCAGCAGGATGATTTTAGAGAGGCCTGGGGAGACTTGTAGAAACTGATGCTGAGTAAAGTGAGCAGGACCAGGACATCACTGTGTATGCCAACAGCAATATTATACGATGATCAATTCTGATGGACGTGGCTCTCTTCAACAATGAGGTGACTCAGATCAGTTCCAATGATCTCATGATGAAGAGAGCCATTCTACACCCAGAAAGAAGAGTGTAGGAACTGAGTATGGTTCACAACATAGCATTTTCTCTGTATTTTTTGTTGTTTGTTTGCATTTTATTTTCTTTCTCATTTTTTTCTGGTTTGATTTGATTTTTCTTGTGCAGCAAGATAACTGTATAAATGTGTATGTATATATTGGATTTAACACATATTTCTATCATGTTTAATACAGGGAAATTGGAACACAAGGTTTTGCAAGGATTAATGTTGAAAAATTATCTATGCATAGGTTTTGAAAATAAAAAGCTTTAAAAAAAACTAAAAAGAAAGGAGCCACATCCATCAGAATTGATCATTGCATAATCTTGTTGCCATGTACGATGTTCTCTTGCTTCTGCTCACTTCCCTCAGCATCAATTCATGTAAGTTTGTCCAGGCCCCTCTGAAATCAGCCTGCTGATCATTTCTTATAGAACAATAATATTTGACAGGAAGATTCTTGAGGGCAAAGAGTATGCCATTGGTCATGGTATTCTCAGGAACTAACAGAAAACCTTCCACATAAGACATAATAAAAGTCTGTAGAAGGAAATTACCTCCCAAGCTCTTTGGTGGAAAACCCCTGCACAAATAAGGTCGGCTATTTGTACCTAAAACCCTTTAACATGCTCTAGAATATCATATAATGACGATAAGCTTATAAAATTTCAAACACCCCAGCAAGGGTCACTGGAAAATCTTACAAAGACCACAACCAGTCGGAGCTTACCTTGGCCCCATACTTGGAATAATTCATCTCTGTAAGGGTCACAGGCCGCAGCTTGTCAATGTCACCAAAAGCCACTCCTGGGACATACAGGGCACAGACAATGTGGACCCACCTGGAGGGAGGACATGAGGAAAGCATTGAGTGATGAGGTCATCTGTCTCCCAGGACACCACAAGGACCCAAAGTCCCTTCCCTCCCGGAGCAAGTGGGCTCCACCCTACCAAAAATGTCAGCTCCCCAAGCTTCCCTTCACCACGCATTATTAATGGTACCTAAGACAACTAGAGGAAAAAAATCACTTTAACAGGATCGTGGTAACAGCTCCTAAAGACAAAGCCTAAGGAGACCAAAGGGATGGCTCCTCCATCCCCCAGGGGGCCACTTATGATCTGTAAGCTCAGGACCAAGGCTGGCCCAAAACTAGGAAACATCTGTGGGTGAAGATCAATGGCAGGAAAGCCAGAAGAGAGAGCACTGGAAGGAGAGGCCTGAGACAAATGCCAGGCCCAAGAACTGAGCTCGTGAGCACAAAGACGAGCTAGGTTGGGGGTGAAGGGAGGGAGTCCATGATCAGGAGATGAGGGAAAACAGACACACTGACGCACTTGGTGGATGGATTGCTCCACAAACAATGTCCAAGTACGCCCTCCATCTGGCTCCACGATCTCATTGACCCTCCGAGACCCCAGAGGACCGGCCGGGCGGACAGCAACGGCTCCTTTCCAAGGCGATGTGCTCTTCACCAGGTGATGGTAGTCCAAAACTTCCTTTAGGACTACAGATCTTGTGCTGCCACAGGACAAAGGGAAGAGCAGCTCGCAGGAAAGCCAGGGAACAGCAAGGAGAGGTGGGGAGCTAGGCACAGAGAGTACCCATCGGCAATCACCTCATGTAAGCCGTATCCAAGTCCCGCAGAAACAAATGAGCCCGAGCCATCGAAGGCCTGAAGGGAAGGACCTGCTCTGTTCTCTCGGGTTCCACCAGAACCATAATCCCACAGACTATCCGGTCACTGTGGCTCACAATGCTCATAGAGAAGAAACCCAAGCAAGAAAAGGCCATCATAAGAGCTACTTCCACTCCAGGAACAGACTTTCTTAAGAGCCATGAGAGCTGGGGAAGGCCCTGGTCTGTTTTCTCTCGCCCTGAAGGAGCCCACCTTCCAGCTAGCCTCGTTTGCAGCCACAGCGATCAGATCCGTTTCCCTGTGATGGGGTCGAGCTTTGTCCCAATCTTGCAAAGTTCCTCACAATATGTCCAGTGCTTAGCACAATGCCCAGTATGCACTAAGTGCTTATTCACTTGATGGATGAGAGCAGCCATGTCTAGATGCAGGAGGGCAACCTCTGGCCTGCGGAGGGACCTGGAACCACAATTCTACCTCTGGCACCTCAGGGCCATGAGCACAGCAGGCCCTCTCAGCCTCAGTGTCCCCATCTGCACAACGATACTTCTCGTGGTTTTAGGAAGCTCCGGGTGACCGGAAGACCTTCTCCATGGTAACACTACCCGCCAATAGAGATCCAAGCCCAGCCACAGCTTAGTCAATCAGCAAGACCCTGGAAGTTTGTCAGTGACTAAATGTCCGCAGGAGGTTTGGAATCCAGGACTTTCGGAGTCCATGCTTGGCTGCTGTGAGGAATGCCAGGCTGTCTGTGCCCTCCCACTGCTACCAATCCCCTCACTCCTGGATTAAACAAGGCACAGCGGCAGACCTAGGAAGGATGCCATCCTACAAGAGAGCGGGTATGACAGCACTCAGCCAAGGGGAGAGCAACATGGCAGACTCCTGCTAGCCCGGCAGCAAGAAAGCACATCTGTGGGCGTGAGGATCAAGTTACTGCCCTGTGCCACCCCTCAAAGTGACCCTAAGCCAAAGGGTGTGGGGCAGGCAGGCAGAAAACGCAATGGAGAAGTGCTTGTGCACCGCATGGAATGCCCACCCGGTGGGGTGCTGAGGTCACAAGTCACCCGAAGAAAAGGCTCAAGCATGAGAGGGAGAGGCAAGCAACCGAGAGGCAAGAGCGCAGGATGTGGAGACACTCTGGCCCAAGCCAGGTAAGAGCGCAGGGCCTCTTTCACAGCAGGCACCGGAAGGTCTAGGAGGAAGGTTTGTGGGAAAGCCTAGGGGCAGAGACTGAGGAAGCAGAGGGGCTCAGCCCCCAGCTCTGGACACAATTCCTGGCACAGACTGGGGTGCGGAAGGTGTTTCTAATTTAACTGTTGGATGACTGCACCTTCAGTCACATTTGACCCAGCAGATTTCAGAGTCACGCCCAATGCCCGGAGTCTGACCATGGCCCTACTAAAAAGCCCCCATGGCCCTGTCAGAAATTCCTCAGCAGGGACTCCTGGGCCGTCTGGCATCAGATCAAGAACCGTTTGAAAGGGGTGCCCATCTTCACAACTCCCTGAGATTCCTGGAGAGCGGGCCCAAGGCCGCACCCTGTGGACTTCAATCTGGAGTGATGTCTCTCGGCCACGCAGCGGCTCCTGCGCCTGACTGCTCGGGCCTGCAGCAGGAAAGGCCGCGGGGAGACAGCGGCACCAGCGCTGCCCCAGTTGATCTGGGACACACCGAACCACTGGCTGCCGGCTTCTCCCAACCTTCACACGAGCAGGGTGGCCCGACACTTTTGCTGCAGAGGGAGGGGCGCCCCAGCATCAGGATCACGATGACAGAACCCAGCCCAGGCAGGGAAAGTCCTGGGAGAGGGGGTGTCGGCTCTCAGTGCTTCCAGGCCTTGGTGTTTGCCTGCTCATCTGGTAAGCCAGACGGGCTCTAGAACCTTGTAATTAAGACAAATTGGGCAATCAAAGAAGAATAATCCTCCTAGTTACTCTACCATCCATTTTGCTTCGAGCTATGATGACAGATGTTAAGAAAAAGAACAAAAAAACCTTATGAAACAAAACAAAAAAAGAGGAGCTAGAATTTGCATTCTAGCAAGGGGCTCATTTAGCAAAGGGATTTATTTTAAAATTCACCTGCATTTTAGTATAACTGAAGTGCAAACAAGGTTTCACAGAAGAAATCAGCATTTTTCCCACTAGGAAACACAAGAAAGGTTTCAATCCGATTCCCATTTGTCTGTTAGCCAACTCCTACTCTTTGCCAGGCGCTGGGCCACCGAGATCAGCTGCAAGAGGGCGACACCGGGCATCAGCTGCCAGAACCCCGGCTACTTTTCTCAGACACAAGAACCCAGGCCTAAGAAGGTGAGAGGCAGCAGCTCACAGAGAAGGCTGAACAACGAGGACTACAGGTCCGAATGCTGTCACTGCACCAACGTTCAGAGGGCAAAGAGAATGCACTTTTCTGCATTCTGCATTTTCTCCAAAATAATTTTCTGTGAACTATTCATGTTCCCATCAAGGATGTAAAAGTCGGTTTAGAAAATAAAAATGGGTTTTCACCTGAAATGATGGAGGGGCAAATCGCTGTGACAGCTCTTATATGCCAAGGGCTGTGAGGAAACTGAGGAAAGCACTGTCATCCCTACCTCACAGACAGACACTCTGATAGGCCCAGACAAGGCTAGGGGGCTGGGGGGGGGGGGGGAGGCAGAGCAAATGAGGAACATCACTCTAAGCTTGAGGGGTACACCGTGGAGGTGGGCAAACTGAGGGCGGCAGGGCATCCACGAAGATAAAGGCTGCCCCATTGGGAGAGTGGGGCCAGCACTGAAGAGCAGCACCAAGTCGGAGGCAGAAGGAAGGAGGGCAGCAGCCTGCTCAGGGGGCTGGCCGGCAGACCCTGCCCCCTGAGCTCATCCCTAACCCACTCTTTCCAGCTATGAAGCTTGGGCTTCAGAGCTTGCAGAGAACAGGAGATTGTGAAAGACATCACAAGCAGTGATTTCTCCAAATCTCTGGACACAGCCCTCAGATGTACCCCCCCTCCTTCCTGAGGCATATGGTACAGATCCTCATCACCTCACACCTGCTGGGGGGGCTGCCTTCCTCAAGCCTCCCCCTGCTTCAGTCTATCCTCCCTTCAGTCACTAATGTGGTTTTCCTAAAACAGAGGATCTGACCATTTCACTCCCCTACTCGATGACCTCTCAGGGCTTCCTATCGCCTTCAGAGCAAACACAGAAGGCTGCGGGGGTCTCCTGGCCCGTTGTTTGCCATCACTTCCTCCCTTCTAAGTCTTCTCTCACATCACTCCCTGACATATCTCCCATGGGGCCGCTGGCCTCCTGGCTCTTCTTCACACCCAATCCCCCATCTCCCGACCACAGGCGTCTGCTTGGCTGTCCCTCTTCTGAAATGGGCTCCCTCCTCATCTTGGCTTTCTAGCTTTCCAGGCTTCCTTCACATCTTGGCTTAAATCTCACCCTCAGTTAAAAAAAAAAAAAAAAAAAAAAAAAACGCAATTCACCAAAAAGAGATGATCCTGGAGCGAACCTGGAGGCTAGACTTCAAACTGCTCCAAACATGGCTTCTTCCCTATCTGACCTTCAGCCTCCCAGCATGAGCAGAAATGAGAGCGTTTCCAGAGAAACAGCTCATTCCCAGCCCTCTGTGTTTTCCGGAATTAGTTTCTTTACCCAGGACACAAAATCGGCAGAGCCGCAGATGGACCCCAGCAGGTACCCTAAGAGAATGGATACAGCTTGGCCCAAGGTCCAAAAAGGCAACCCAAGGCACAGCAATCTAAAATCCGGTGTCAGGGACCCAAAGGGAAATGAAATGGTGAGAGAACAATGGCTGCTGAGTGAAAACCGTTTCTTATCAGAAGGGCAGGAACCGTGACTGGTGAAAGTCCCCAATCCTGGTAACCACGCCTGACACCCTCGAAAAGGGGGTCTCACAGAAACCATTAAGGAAACCACCACAGTTCATGGCATCAGCGCCATCGGATCGACAGAGGTAAGAGGCCCGTGGAGTTCCCAGGAGGATTCGAGGCCCACGCTGAGAGCCAGGAGCAGGCGGGGGCCCTCAGACTGACCTGCCGGCGTCTGTCTCCTTGAAGATCCCGTCCTGGTTCGGACACAGCTCACAGCTGGGCGACACCCCACACTTACAGGCATCGCAGAACCACGGCTCTGTGGAGTTTTCAGAAGCGGAGCTCATGATGGAGTCACTCTCTCCATCCACACCGTAGCAGCCTAAAACAGGAACGTGAGAAACAAGGTAACTCCCAAACCATTTCCAAGGGGCCTCTTGGCCACTCCATCCCCCCCAAAGAGACGACTAATCGCAGATTTGGAAGGGAAAGGAAAGGGGGCCAGAGGTCAGGAGGATCTCCAGTCTAGAAGGTCAGGGGCCACCGGAAGTGCTTCCACTTTCCCAGGGACAATTTAAACTGATCCTACTTCTGGCCAAGCCTGACCTGCGGGAAACACTTTCCCAAAACCACAGCTTTCAGAAAAGCAAGAACTGGAGCAAACGGTGATGACCCTTCACTCTGCAAAGGGGGAGAGGGCTATACAAACTAATTGAACCTAAGCCAGCCATCTTCAATCTGTGATACATCCCCTGGGATTCCCTTCTAGGGCAGAAGGAGCCTGGCAAGGCCCATGGACCAAGAGTGCAGGACTTGAAGAGACTCTGTGTCCATGGGCAGGTGGACAGATGTCAGGAGGCAGAGAGCAGCCATGTGTGGGAGGCTGTATGCTAGAGAGAAGCATCCTGCCAGGGATCCCTGATGGGGTGAATGCTGGCGCAGCCACATCTGGATTTCCCCTGTGAGAACTCCCCACTGCCAATATATAGGGGCCATAGGCCGTGCATCTCGGTCTTAGAGCAAAGGCCACGGGAGCCACAGGACAAGACTGCGGGGCCTGGAGGCTGGAAGGTAGCTTCAGATACCACCTAGCTGGGCTCAGTTTCCTCATCAGAAAAATGGGGACAATAAGCACCTCCTTCACAAGAAGAAAAGCCCTCTGCAAATCTTAACATGCTAGCCACTAGGGCCGCCTCTTCTCAGAGGAGGCGTCCTGGCTGCTGCTCATTATTCCTAACACCAATTCATACAAAGTATCTACTTCTTGACACACACTGCCTGCCCTGTGCAAATGTGACATGGGATTGCTTCACTATCTCCAACCAAAAAAACCCTAAAAATCAGCTGCAGAGTTACCCTCATTATTCTACACGTTGGGGGGATGCAAACAATTGGCAACTTTGTGAGTGAGTGAGTGAGATTTAAGAATCACTGAACCCTGAGGAGATTGCCAGAAGAAGAGAATGGGACCACGGTACCCCGAGGCTGAGCAGCAAAGGAGGCTGAGGAGAGGCTGAACAGAGGAATGAGGACTAGAGGCAAAAGAGCAACCAGGAGCAAAGGGTCCTGTGGGGTTGGGAAGGAAAAAGCGGGAAAAGCCTCCTCAACTTGGAAATGAAGACCTCACAGGTCACTCTGAAGACAGTAGGATCTGTTCCTAGGCAAACCTTCTGTGTTATGGATCCTTTTGGCTTTCTGTGAAAGCTATGCACCTCTTCTCAAGAATGGTGTTTTTTGAGGAAAAAGGACCTATGTGTGCAAAACTGTCTGTGGCAGCCCTTTTTGTAGTGGCAAAGACCTGGAAACTGAGTGGATGCCCATTAGTGGGAGAATGGCTGAGTAAGTTACAGTATGGATATGTTATGGAATATTGTTGTTCTGTAAGAAACAACCAGCAGGATGATTTCAGAGAGGCCTGGAGAGACTGACAATAACTGATGCTGAGTGAAGACAGTAGAACCAGGAGATCATGGTACATGGCAACAACAAGATAATACGATGACCAATTCTGACAGATGTGGCTCTTTTTGACAATGAGATGATTCAGAGCAATTCCAATCGACTTGGGAAGTAAAGAGTCATCAGCGTTCAGACAGAGGACTATGGGGATTGAGTGTGGATCAAAGCATGGTATCTTCACCTTTTTGTTGTTGCTGTTTGCTTTTTTCCCCCTTTAGATTTGATTTTTCTTACTGTCTACGGGAGGGGGAAGGGGAAGATAGAGAGGGGAAAAAATTGGGAACACAAGGTTTTGCAAAATATAAATATTGTAAACTATCCTTACATGTATTTGGAAAAATAAAATATTAATGAATAGTGTTTTTCAAGATGAACAAAATACAATCCAAAGGATTATGAAGGATATCATAAGGTAGTTATCAAATAGTTATTAAAAACAGATGGAGAGATCCCAGATTAAAAGCATCTGCATTAGAAAGAGCCAACGGTGAGGGAAAAGATGAAGCTAAAACAAAATCTTGACTAAGACAAACATTTGTCAGAATGGAAGGAACTCTCAACACAAAGAAGAATTTACCCCCAAAGTCTTCTTGGGCAAAAGTGCTACTGAATGCTATTCAAGTTTAGCTTAGCAACATTCAGGATACTTTCTAAATGCTTAAATAACTAAATGAATGCTCAAAAAGAATGATCAAAAGGCTGCAGATGCTATATTCTAATTCGCAATAATCTACATTTTCATAGTCAACTAAGTCCCATTGGCACAATAGTCACATTCAAGCAGTCATGAAAACAAATTCCCCATCATAAGACAATTCCCTGTCAATTCAAAATTGGTAAATTGTATTTAAGAAGAAACTAAAATGACATCTAAGCAGCTTAACTGAATATCTTCCTTCATATAAAAATAGTCATAGACACACACCCCACCAACGCACACATACATATACTAGCATTAGACAATGAACAAATCACAAAAATGCTATGAACAGTTGTAATACTCTAAATTGAAGTCTACTAAACAAAAACAAAAACAAAAAAAACAAGCTTAATAAGATGGAGCTGTCTGCTTTATTTTTTAGGTAGGAATTTTAACCTATAAAAAGCCAAATTACTTCCCTATAGCATAAAGAATCATGAAGCAACTTTTGAGTTAGTAGAGATTTCAGCAGGACACTTAGAAGGAATTTTCATTCATTGACAATAATCACTAAACTCAGTCATTAAGTATTAGTTCTTGTGCCAGGCACTCTACCACAAGCAAGTGCCCCACATCCTCCATATTCAATCCCATACCAGTTCCATGAGGTTAGATATGGGTTCTAGGAAATTCTGTATTATTCACCGAAGGTCTAAAATTGTGCTTTGTCCTTAAGGATGTTAGCACAATGGACATTGAATAAACACCCATTCTACTGAATAATAATTTCCTTTCTTTTTTTATTTTTCAATAATTTTATTTTTCCAAATACATGTAAAGATAGTTTTCAACATTTTGTGTCCCAAATTTTTTTCCTTCCCTCCTTTATTATCCCACCTTGCCAAGATAGCAAGTAATCTTGAGGGGAAAAAAAAAAAAAAAACACCACAGGTAAGAAAAATAAAACAAACAAACATAAAGGGTGAAAATACTATGCTTTGATCCACACTCAGTCTCCACAGTTCTCTCTGGATGCAGATGGTTATCTCCATCACAAGTCTATTGGAATTGCCTTAAGTTATCTTATCGCTGAAAAGACTCAAGTCCATCACAGCTGATCATCATATAATTTTGTTGTTATTGTATACAATGTTCTCCTGATTCTACTCACTTCACTTAGCATCTGTTTATCAGTCTTACCAAATTTTTATGTAATCTGCCTGCTGAACATTCCAGCTTCCTTCTGAGAATAATAGAATATTAATATTCCATTAGATTCATATACCATAACTTATTAACCATTCCCCAACTGATGGGTATCTACTCAGTTTCCAGGACTTTGCCATCACAAAAGGACTGCTACCAACAATTCCTTTTCTCTTTTTTATGATCTCTTTGGAATAGAGACCCGGTAGAGATACTCCTGGATCAAAGGGTATATATGCACAGTTTTATATCCCTTTGGGCATATGAATAATAATTTTTTTCCTAAACATATTTCCACATTTATCTTGCTGCACAAGAAAAATCAGATCAAAATGGGGAAAAAATGAGAAAGCAAACAACAAAAAAGGTGAAAATACTGTGTAATCCACATTTGGTATCCACAGCCCTCTTTTTGAGTGTAGATGGCTCTCTCTATCACAAGTCTATTGGAATTGACCTGAATCACCTCATTGTTGAAAAGAGCCATGGCCATCACAGTTGATCATCACATAATCTTGCTGTTGCCATGTACAATGTTATTCTGGTTCTACTCACTTCAGTTAGCATCAGTTCATGTAAGTCTCTCCAGGCTTTTCTGAAATCATCCTGCTGACCATTTCTTATAGAACAATAATATTCCATAACATCTGTATACCACAGCTTATTCAGTCATTCTCTAACTGATGGGTATCACTCAGTTTCCAGTTCCTTGACACTAGAAAAAGGGCTGCTACATTTTTACACATATGGGTCCTTTTCCTTCTTTTATCATTTCTTTGGGAGAACAATAATTTCTTTAAAAAGTAACTAAGGTCAGAAGCAGCTTGATAGTACAGTGGGGTAGAGCACCAGTTCTGGAGTCAGGAGGACCGGTGTTCAAATCTGGCCTTAGATGCTTACCACTTACTAGCTATGTGACCCTGAGCAAGTCAGTTAACCCCAAGAGCCTCACAAAAAAAGCTACGAAAAGAGAGAGAGAGAGGAAAAGAAAAAGAAAAGAAACAGGGACATGAAGGTGTTGTTGGAAGAGCTGTAAACTGGCCCAGCCAATCTGTAAAACAATCTAGAACTCGGCCCCAAGAGGCCTAAACCCCCAAAGAGAAAAGAAGAAAATGACCAGTAAGTACAAAAAAGGCGTGTAACAGCTCTTTTTGGAGTAGCAAAGAACTGTGAATACAAGGAACTGGAGGCTACTTGCCACAGAAGGAGGCTGTCCAAAAGACAGTATATGAATATCATGAAAATGCTCTACGAAATCATAAGGGGAATATTTCAAAGAAATCCAGAAGAGCTGAATGAGCGGCTGCAAAGTGAAGCAAGGACTAGGAGAAAAATGTGACAAAGGTGATCAATGATCACTTAACTGTCTTTGTAAAGAAAAACAACACCGAAAGTCTGAAAAACTCTGATCAAAGCCATACCCTATCACACCTTCAGGACAGACAATGAAGGAGGAATCCACTTCCTGACAGACCAAGTAATGGCCTAACAGATCTGCCATTGTGTAAGTTTCTTTTACTTGTTACATATATTGGAAGAGAAAGGAGAGAAAGGACAGTGAAATATTTAGTAACACTAAATTATCTCCTTAATATAAATATTTAACTGTTATTTTTCTTATCTTCTTTCTCTCCCTGTCTCCCGGATTTTTTTTACTACCATGAGAAAGCAAACTATAGACCCATTTCCCTGAAAAACATTGATGCAAAAATCCTAAATAAAATGCTACCAAGGACTGATTAGAGTCAAAACCCCATCCTAAATGCCTATGATTCCAACTCTTAACCCTAACTTGAAATTCACTGAAGATCATATACTATGACCAAGAGAAATCTGAACCCAGGGCTGGTTCAACATTGGGAAAACCATGAGCATAACAGACCAAATCATTAAAAACAACAAAAAAGCACATGCAGAAAAAACTTTTGACAAAAGACAATATCCATTCCTATTCAAAAAAAAAAAAAAAAACTCTCTAGAAAACATAGGAATAAATGAAGTATTTCTTCTTCTTTTTTTATTTTTAATTTGAACAATATTCGTTTTTAAAACTTTAAGTTCCAGATTCTTTCCCATCACTTCTCCCTCTCCAGCCCCACCCCTCTCTTAATTGAGAAGATATGCAATTCAATATAAGTTATATATTTCCATAATAGTCATGTAGTGACAGAAAACTGACCAAGAAAAAAAAAAAAAAACCTCAATAAAAATAAAGTTAAAATATGCTTCAATCTGTATTCTCTTTCTCTGGGGATGGACTGCATTTTTCATCATAATCCTGCAGAGTTGTCTTGGATTAGGAGAATAAGTCATTCACAGCTGATTACTTTACAAAACTGCTATTACTTTCCATATAGTACATTTCATTTTGCATCAATTCATGGAACTGATACAATGCTGCCCATTGTTTCTTACTGCATAATAGTATTCCATCACAATCACATACCACACTTTGTTCAGCCATTCCCCAAGTAATAGGCACCCCCTCAATTTTCAATTCTTTGCCCTCAGAAAAGAGCTGCTATAAGAATTTATATATATATATATATATGGATCTTGTTCCTTTTTTTTTTTTTTTTAAATCTCTTTGGGAATACAGATCTAGTAGTGATATTGCTGGGTCAAATAGTAAGCACCCCCATATCCCTTCCACCATTAGTCATTTTCCTTTTCTGTCCTATTAGCCATTCTAACAAGTATGTGGTAGTACCTCAGAATTGTTTAAATATTCATTTCTCCAATCAGTAGTAAGAACATTTTGTCATATGGCTATAAACTAGCTTTGATCACTTCATCTGAAAACTGTGCAGATCTTTTATCAATTGGGGAATAGTTCTCATTTTTACAAATTTAACTTCATTCTCTAAATGTTTGAGAAATGAGGCTTTTATCAGAGAAACTTGTTTCAAAATTTTCTTTAGTTACTCTATTTCCCTCCTTCCTATTTCTCACCCTCACTCCCTTTATGCTATTCTCTGTCCTCCTTTGACCTGATCCCTCCTCAAAAGTATTTTGCTTCTGAGCATCCCCTCCCCGAATGTACACTCCTTTCTATAACCCTCCACCCCTTTCTTTTATCCCCTTCTACTCCTATTTTCCTGTAGGATAAGACAGATTTCTAAACCCAATTGAATGTGTATGTTATTCCCTCTTTGGGCCAATTCTGATGAGAATATTGTTTTACTCACTCACCACCCCCCTTACATTGTAAAAGCTTTTTCTTGTCTTTTTGTGAGATAATTTACTCCTTTACTTTATCTCTCCCTTTCCATTTTCTTCCAGTACATCCCTCTTACCCTTTAGTTTTATTTTTTAAGATATCCTTTCATATTTATATTTATATATACCTTGCCATATGTCTATATATACAAATGGGGTCTTTCTTGAAATAAGCAGTATCCATCTAAAGCCAAGATCAAACATGAAGCAAGAATGTCCATTATCGCCACTCTGATTCAGTATTGTTCTAAAAATGCTAGCTATAGCAATAAGATAAGAAAATTAAATGGAAGGAATAACACTAGAGAATGAGAAAACAAAGCAATCATTCTTTGTGGTTAATATGATGGTAATCTTAGAGAATCAACTAAAAAATTAGTTAAAACAACTTCAACAAAATTGCAGGATATAAAATTAACCTACACAAATCATCAGCATTTCTATATATTACCACAAAAATCCAGCAGGAAGAGATAAGAGAAATCCCATTTAAAATAACTACAGACAGTATAAATCACTTGGAAATCTACATGCAAAGACATACCTAGGGACTATAGGAAGACAATTATAAAATATCTTTCACACAAATACGGACAAATTAATTTACTTATTCAGTGCCATACTAATCAAACCATCAAAGAATTACTTTAGAGCTAGGAAATATAAAAACAAAATTCATCTGAAGTTTTAACAAAAGGGTCAAGAATATAAAGGAAATCAATGAAAAAAAAAAAATATGAAGGAAGGTGGCCAAACAGTACCAGATTTTCAAACTATATTACAAAGCAATAATCATGCCAACAATCTAATACTGTCTAAGAAACAGAGGGATAGATCAATGAAATAGCTTAAGTATACAGTATTCAAAAGGAAATAACTGGTAATTCAGTGTGAGCCAAACTTTTGGGGAAGAAAACTCACTAGTTTTGTGGAAGTTTGGAAAAACCTAGGCATAGGCTAACATCTGACAACAAGATAAGATCAAAATGGGTACATAATTTAGATGTAAAAGGTGACATCCTAAGTAAATTAGAAAGGTATGGGAATAAGAATGGGAATCAGGATTTGTAGATGAAGAAAGAGTTTATGAGCCATCAAAGAGATAGAGAATCAGAGGAAATAAAATGGATTAATTTTGATTATATGAAAATAAAAGGTCTTTTTTTGAATAATTAAAACCAATGTGGCTAAAATTAGAAGAAAAGCAGAAAACTAAGTAAAAAATTTTACAGCACATTTCTCTGATAAAAGTCTCATTTCTCCCTCAAAAGGAACTGAGAGAAATTTATAAAAATAAGAGCCATTCCCCCGTTGATAAATGACCCAAGGATATGAATGGAAAGTTTTCAGAAAAAGAAATCAAATGTATTAATAGTCACATGAAAAAATGCTTTATATTATTATTGATTAGAGAACTGCAATAAAACAACCCTGAAATACCACCTCATACCTATCAGATTTGGTTAATATGACTGAAAAGGAAAATGACAAATGTCGGAAGGAAAGTAGAAACTACACTAACACACTGTTAGCAGAATTATGAACTGGTTCAAATACTCTGGAGAATAATATGAAACTTTGTCCAAAGGGTTATAGAACTCTGTATGTATTCCCTTAGACCCAACAATAACACTAATAGGTCTTATCCTACTAAAGATTAAAGATTAAAAGAAAAGGGAAAAAGACTCATATACAAAAATATTTGTAGCTCCTCTTTTTATGATGACAAAGAATTGAAAATTAAAGAGACATCGATCAACTGGGGAATGGCTGAACAAATTATGGTAGATGAATGTGAAAGAAAGCTATTGTGCTGAAACAAATGATGCAAGGAATGGTTGCAGAACTTTCAGATATAAATGAAGTAAGCAGAACGAGGAGAACGCTGTACACAGTGACCTCAACATTGACCTCAACATCGTATGATGATCAACTAGGAAGGACTTAACTATGACCACGACAACTATCTGAGACAATTTCAAAGGATAGAGGATGAAAAATGTTATCCACCCCTAGAGAGTCAAGTGATAAACTGAGTGCAGAATAAAGCAGACATTTTAAACTTTATTTTTCTTGGGGATTTTTTGCAAAATGACTAATAAGGAAATATTTTTTGCAGTGTTCACATGCATAATGCTTGTTTCACATTGCTTGTCTAGTCATTGGGTAGAAAGTAAATATTTTATCTATCAAAAAGTAAATACTCATCTTTTCCTTAAATATCTCCAGTGATGAAAAAGCTACTACTTCCCCCAGATATCCTAGTAAACTTTTGGAAGTCATCAAACTTGGAAGAAATCTATGCCTACTTATCAAGTCCAAATCTTTTCAACTTGTACCCTGTGATCTTAGATCCTATAAAGGCCCCCAGACCAAGACTAGTCCCTCTTCCTTAAAGCATTTTATATGCTGTAATGCAGCTATTGTCACCTTACATCTTCTTTTCTCTGGGTTAAGATCCCCACCTTTCAAAATGATAATGATGGTGACAGCTAATATTTCTAGACAGCTTACTATGTCTTAGGTATTGTGCCATATGCTTTACAAATAGAATCTCATCTGATTCTCACAACCACCTGAAAGGTATGTGCTATTATCCAATCCCATTTTATAGAAAGGAAAACTTGGGCACACAGTGGCACTTGCCATATCCAGCATGTCCTGTTTTCTGCAAGTATTCATTGTGTGAACTTTATTTAACCTCTTTCTTTTCTTAATCCTGAGTCTTTTTTCCACCCATTTCCTCAGTCTTCTAGGAATAATGGTGCTAACAATATGCAATATTAACGATGAGATATAAAGTCTGCATAATGTGCTCCACATATTATCTCATTTGACCCTCAAAAGAATCCCATGGGGCGAGTCCTGAAGACTGCCATTTACTTCCTGTCAGAGAAGGGAGAGGATCGGGTTAAGCACTTGGCAGGCTGGCACAAGGGCTAGCTCACTGGGCCTGGAATCAAGACCTAAGTTTAAATCAAGCCTCAGATACAGCTTAGAAGGTGACTTTGGGCAAATCACTTAATCCTGCCTCAATTTCCTTATCTGTAAAAGGACCTGGAGAAGGAAATAGCCAATCACTCCAACATCTCTGCCAAGAAAATACCAAATGAGGTCACAGAAAGTTGGACACAACTGAAAAACTGAATAGAAAAAAGGTATTGGATGAGATTTTTTTTTTCTACTAATTGATTTTGACAAGAAATTTAGTGAAGGAAGTCACCATTAATGGTGACTTTGGATTTAATTGGATTTTTAAAAATCCTATTATTTGAGTAGGCGATATTTCCTCTTACTTTTCAGGTTTGAAAATTTATCTCCACACTGTTAACCTCAACAGTTATATCCTTCATCAAGTTACAGATTTAGTATACATCACAGAAATCCAAACTCCAAGAATAAAAAGGGAAAAGAGCTGACATCAACCACTTTGCTAAGAAAGAGGGGCAGCTGGATGGTGCAGTAGATAGAGCACTCGTCCCAGAGGCAAATGGACCCAAGTTCAAATCTGGCTTCAGGCACTTAACACTTCCTAGCTGTGTGATCCTGAACAAGTCACTTAACTCCATCTGCCTCACAAAGAGAAAGAGAGAGAAGGGTCACCTTCGTGCACGGTGATGCCACAGTTGTCGCATTGGATGATCTCGTCGGCGTCCTCACTGTTGTCTCCAAGACAGACACAGCAAATCAGAATGTGATCCATTTTCTGGGCGCTCCAGTTCTGACTCTTCTCAAGAATCAGCGAGTCCTAAGAAACAAAATGGTCAGAGGTCGTTTAGCACTACGATTGTTAAATCGGGGACAGTCTTTGTTCACAGCTGAGGTTTCCTTCCAGCCTAGACTGAAGGCCCACTTCTCTTCCAAGTGCCAAGAAGGCGGAGCTGGAAGGAAGCTTCCAGCTCCCTTAGCCCAGAACCCGGCACTCTGAAGACCCCACAAAGGTTTGCTGAATGGCTGACCTCAAGTCCAATCCTCTTTTATTGACGAGGAAACTGAGCAGCAATGAAAGGAATATGCCCATGGTCACTTAGAAAGTTCCTTCCTTTACTACTCAAAAAACATACCCAGGAAACTCCTTGGAAAGAAAAGGTAAAGATTCCTTTGGCCATCATTAAAAATACAATTTGTGTGTGTGTGTGTGTGTGTGTGAGAGAGAGAAAGACAGACAGAAAGATAGATAAGAGACAGTAATATAGAGAGGCAGACAAGAGAGACAAAGGATAGAGAGATAAGCAGAAAGAAAAAAAAGAAACAGTGTGCTTGTTTGGAATGAAAAAGAAATTCAGGACATGATTCTTGCTCTGCAGAAACTAAGATAGACATACATGAAGCAAAGACTCACTCCAGGGCAACATATAAGCAAGTGAACTAGCCCCAAATCACAGCTGGCGCAATAGCTCCTGTCTATCAATCCAGCATTCCTCCCAAGAAGGGGACCCAGATTTCGAGAAGTTCAGAATGAATGAGGGAGTACGGACACCATGGAGAGGAGATCTTAGGCCTGTGCCTGAGGAAGCCCTCTGCATTTTAAATTTAAGCCATTAAGGCTTCCAAGGACAGAGTAAAAGTAATATTCATTTCACTGGAACAGGCCAGATTTGGAGTTCATGAGGCTTAAGCTATTTTTAAGATGTCATCTGTGTCGACTGCAAGTACTTGTTTCTTTTTAAAAAATACACAAAAAATTTACTAAAATGAGCCAAGCTTTCCTGACCAAATGTCTGATGAATCTTATGGTACATCCTACAACTCCATAAAGTCATTTCAAAGGAGCCTTTCAAAGTCACTGAGTCTGTGTCCAAACTGTCCCCCTGGACCTATCAATGTGGAGCTGGGACCCTAAGAATCTTGGGGGGGGGAAGGCAGGACTCAAACACAGAACCTCGCTGGCAGTTAGAGAAGTGACCCCTGTGGAGCTGACAAAGTGAGCTGGCTACACCACTGGGAGAGTCAGAAGGCTCCAGGGTGAGCTTTACTCTGCCATGGCAACGTCTGAGCGCACCCCGACCAGGCAGGCCTTGGGCAAAGAGAATCCCTGGGCCTTTGAAACCAAGATGGAGAAAAGGTGGGAGGCTTTCCCAACCACAGCCATCATTACAACTTGTCTTTACCTTCAAGCACTTCAGCGGACATGGAAAGGGGCCAAAGGGAGAAGTGAGGCACTCTAACAGGCCATGATGCTCAGGGTCCCTGGGGAGGGAGGAGCAATCTGTCTGTCACTTTCCCTCCAGGATCTTTAGAACTGAGGGCTTTGTGGTCGTTTTTTCTATTCTTCCGCTTTTTGTTTTCTTTTAAAAAAAAAATTTCTTCTTATATAATAGAGGGAGGAGGAGGAGGAAGAGGAAGAATAATGGGGAAATGAAGGCTCAAAAACATTAATCGCTGCTTCTTGAAATGAGGCACTGGGAACAGACGAGCTCAGAATTACCAGAATGAGGGCACCTTTGGTTCCAGGCCCCCACCTAACCTCCAACATTTCCGAGCTGTGTGACCTTGTGTCTTTCACTCAACCTCTCTGCCTTGGTTTTCCTGTCTGTCAGATGAAGATGACAGCACTCAGGAGCTCAGCACAGTGCCTGGCCCAGCTGGTCCCATATGGGTGACCATGGACAAAATACTTCCCTGGGCCTGTTTCATCATCTGTAAAATGGGCGAGCACAGGAGGTATCACCTCCTCCAACTGTTGTGAGGAAGCCAAATACTCTGACAAGCGTGCTGTCAATGCCAAGAGCAGGAGGGGTCACCGGCTGATGGCCGCGGACGCTGCCAGTCTGGAGCCTCAGACAGCTGAACAAAATCTAGGCAATGGCTCAGCCCCGCAGCAACATCCCATGCACGTGGTGAATCTTCAAACACACACAAAAGAGACCAGAGGATGAAAAGGGCAGCCTGGACAACCCAGGCCACATTCTGACCAATCAGCAAGCAAGCCGAAACATGTATTAAGCGCCTCACGTGTGCCAGGCACTGTGGCCACACAGCTGCTGTCCTTGTCACCTAGCAGGGGGCGACATGCACACCAACGCAGGTAGCGCCCCGTCCCTTTGCGCTAACAGCAAAGAAGCCCGGGAGCAGTGGGGGCTTCCCAGAGAGCAGGAACAGCTGGGAGACTGCCAGGTCCCCGACCAAGGGGGACATGGGAGGAGTCCAGGCCAAGCCAAGAGCAGAGGCCAAAGCTACAGCAAGGTCAGGGATGATTAAGAAAAGGTCTGAAATGGGAATTGAGAGATCCCAAGTCCTTGGGAGAGAACAGAGTCAGTGGAACAGCGCAGTCAGAGACACGGAGCAATCAGAGGCCGGAGCAGAGGGATGGAACGGTCAGAATCGGAAGC
This sequence comes from Sarcophilus harrisii, assembly GCF_902635505.1. Classification (NCBI taxonomy): domain Eukaryota; kingdom Metazoa; phylum Chordata; class Mammalia; order Dasyuromorphia; family Dasyuridae; genus Sarcophilus; species Sarcophilus harrisii. Next base: position 284,232,595 of record NC_045430.1, read on the forward strand.
AGTCAGAGGCTGGAGCACAAGGAGTTGGGAGAGAGCATGAGTAGGAAAAGGGAGGTGCTGGACTCTCTCCAAAAGGTAGGAGAGACATGCAAGTGGGGAGGGGGTCTTTCTCCAGCCAGGGAAGGCATGGGTGTGTTTGCAGACCATGGGGAAAGGATTGGCAGGGAATGAAAATAAGTGATGGGGGAGAGGGGGACAATTGGGGGGCAGTCTTGAAGAGGTGGCTCCTTGTACAGAGGGGCTGGCCTGGGCCAGGAGGAAGGCCTCCTCATTGTAGGAGGTGGGGCAGAAGGTCCCTGAGCAATGGAAGAAAAGGAATAAAGGGAAATGGGAGGAAAAAGGGAGAAAGCCCAGAAAGGGAAGACCAAGAAGGGAGGATGAACTCTGAAGGCCGCAGGCAGATAGTGAAGGGCGGCTGGGAGCTGGGGTCAGTTGGACAGCAGGAACTGGGCAGGGTGAGTGAGAGAAGGCAGGCAAGGCAGCAAGTAGAGATGGGGACTTTTAGGAATCTGGCCCAAAAAAGGAAACAGGACAAGAAATGGGCAAGTAGGAGGGCAGTAGCAAAGAATGAGGGAGAAAAGGGGAAGGTGAAGGTTTGAGAGAGAGGAAATGCTGAGAAAGCAACCTCCTGAGGAGTATGGGGGGGGGGGGGGGGGGGAGAATCAATTCCCCTTAACTCCCACAAACCTATTTTCCTGTTTCTCCATTTCTTTTCTTTCCTGGGGGGAAAAAAGCCACATTTAAATGGGATTCCCCAGAGTCCCACACAGCCCAAGCCAGTGAGGCCTCCAAAAGGGACTTCAGTCACGGGGAAGATCAGACAGCCACCCTCAGGCCACAAGGAGATCAGTCCTCCCACAAAACCGTTCCCGGGATGAAGCCTGCAGCCCATGGCCCATTTACAGGGACTGGCCATCTCCCATGGGGAAAAAAAAGAAAATCTGCAAGATGCAAAGAATGATCTAAAATCTAGGCTCAATTCGAGAGGCTTTGGTGGACATGAGATCGATTAAAAACATGCAACCCACTCAATCTCTAATGTTCCCACTCATTTATCACTAGGTTTTGCTTGCTCTTGAGAGTCTGGTCTTACATCTTACCTCTGACACTGAGGTTTATAAAATCCTTGGACTTCAATTTTCCCATCTGTAAAATGAGAGAGCTGGACTCTGAAATGGCCTTGGAGGACCTTCTACCTCTAGATCTAGGGTTCCTTCATAATCTTCAGAGCTCCTCCCAAGTGATACCCTCACCACAAAGCCTCATCGGGTGTCCCCAGCCACATATCTACTTTGCATCCATTGAGTACATTCTTATACAAGAACATACCATTTGGAAGAACTGCTTTGTTTTCGACTTTATACCAGTTCAGGGCACACAGCAGGTGCTTAATAAAACCTTGCTGACTGACTGATCTATGATACTCTGGTGATCATTTCCAGCCTTTCTCCTCCCACCCCCCCCAAGTGGGCTAGGAAGAGCACATTATTTGTTCATTAGACTAACTTTTTTTCAGAGGATTACAAATTCTATGCAAGAGGTCAAGTTGTACATAAGGTTATATGTATGAGTATTCAAGGGAAGAAAATCTGGGACCAATTCATACAAAATGCAATTAAAATAATCCTGTTACCCTGAAGAGGAAGGAGAAATATGCCAAGAAATGTTAAAGCCAATATTTCTTCCTCTTGGTTCCTAAGAAGATTAAATTCTCAAGAATCTGAAATAATCATACTATACCAAAAAAAAAAAAAAAAAAAAAAAAACCCAACCCTAAAAGCTGTACAACCAACCCTGGCTTTTTCTTTCTACCCTAACCCTTAGCCAAATCTGATTTTAGAATTCTTCAAGTGAGAAAAACTCTTGACTGGAAAGCAGTCACTATAAATCCCAAGCTATCACTAAAGTTCACTGCAGGAGACCAGAAAAAATAATTCTATTGAACCTTCAAAATGGAAATTATGAATCTAAGCCCAAATGCTCACTCTGAAACAGAGAGCACCCGAGGAGGGCAGGTAGCCATCTTATAGCCCATCTGACTGTGCTGTACTTGAAGGCATATAAATCCTATTAAGATTGCTATCCCTCTCATACTGCCCTCAGAGGAAAGAAAATCCCTTAAGAAATTTCAAAATTATAAAAACTTCTATGCAACATTTCCCGTCAAATAATCCTTAATGCCAGCAGCCAGCGAAGCTTGCCCCTGTAGGAAATCAGCATGACAGGTTGGACCCAAAGGGTAAGCAGGACCCAAGCAGGACCAAAGCTCCTCAACAACCAAGTCACTGTTACTGAAACCACTTCAGACACCCATAAAATGAAGCTGCTAGTTGTGCCAGAGCCAGCTGACAGCATCTTTGTAAAGTAAAGCCAAGAGAGCAAAAGCAGAAGATCAGCAAAAGGAAGGAAGACACAAACAGGCTCTTTTGAATGAATTTGTACTTGGAGTCCCTGAATTTGAACAGGACCTAGAGAACATTCAGAGGAAATTAACTGAGGAGGTCAGCAGGAAGGTCTATAAAACATGGCTAAATGAGGAGGCCCAGGGATTTTTTAATGGTGGCAAGAGCCTCTCTAGGATAGAAGGTGGTGAGCACCAGGCTGCTCTTTCACGTGAGAAATAACAAAAAGAAATGGCTGTGTTAAGATGCAACTTCCTAATGTCGAAGCCAAGTCATTTTCTCGGGCGGTGAAGGAGTGGGTCTTCTGAGGGCCATAACATTTCTCACTGTCCCTTCTAAACCCATGCAACCTGTAAGAGAGCTAAGACTTCCCAGTGCCTCTGATTCTCAAGCAGCGGCTCAGGGCTGGCTAGCTCTCAGTCTATGTGGGAAACAGCAATCCCAGGTCTGCCTCCGCCCACCCCTGGGCTCGGCCTCCATCTACGTCCTACTTCCCAAGCCACCTGCTGCGTGCTCTGAGGCCGTCTGCATTAGATAGGAAAGGTCAATCTGAGGAAGCGTGCAGTATGTCAAGCACCTGGCCTGACAACTGGCCCCGGCTCTCCTCGCCATCCACACTCTGCACCTACACGCATTCTCCCGAGGACGTTCAGAGGGCAGACTGCAGCACGTGGACCCAATCACGTCCCCTATGTCCAAGCATTAACGTCTCCATCGCCTCAGACAGTAAGAGAAGGCAGCAAGGGGCTACACGCTCTCTAGGAGGGTCACCAACCACATTCAGCAACCTGCAATTACCAGAAACAGCAGGATATGCGTGGGTAGGGGGTACTTCTTTGTACTTGTTTAACCCAATTCGGTGAAATGAGAGAAACAAAAGAACATCCAAGTTTTTAGTCAAGAAGGGACTGAAAAAGCTGTGAACAGAGCAGAACTTAACTACTGCAAAGTTAGTTAATGATACTATGATTAACTACTAGGAATGATAGTATCATTATTAACTTCTCTGTAGTTAAGTGGGATGCTGAAAGTACATCCACATGTAGCATGATATTTAGCCCAATCTTTCTGCTGAGGAAAAAAGCACAAACACAGACACACACACACGGACTAGACACGCCAAGGTACTGAAAGGACGTTTTCTTGACTGCCGCGTCTCTGGGCCCAATTCACAACCCTAACTTTCGGAAGAAGGACTTCCAGGCAAAGAACTGGGTCACGTGTCCCTTTGGTAATCATACTCGGGAATGCAAGGTTTGGTATTGGCTTTTCTTTGATGCAACAACTAAGCCACAAGCACCTAAAAGCAAGGACCATGTGTCAAGCCATCTAGTGCTTTAAGGACATGGTCTTAAGTTTATGGAAACCTGAGCTTAAGATCAGCTGCACCATTCAGTCCAGGAAGTAAGTGCTCTAAAAGAGAGGGGAATTCACATTTCAAATAAAGTTAAACATTAAAAACAAGAGAGATTGGGGAGGAGGAGGGAGTTGTAAAGAAGAGGGTCATTAATCTATTGAGTCTGCTTTAAAACAGTACCTGGGGGGGGGGGGTCAAGGAGGGACCTATGAGGAAAGAGCCTCCTTAAGCGCCATGCCAAGCACTTTGACAAAAGGATGCCTCTGGTCCTCGGGACCCCCGGGAGGCAGGGGCCCCTAAGCACAGGCCATCCTGCTGGAGCCCAGGAGCAAGGAAGGTTTGGGGGGAGGGAGCCAGTGCTGCAGCTTTCCGGGGCCCTGGGGCTGGAGCCCCGCTCCAGCTGTCCAGGCGACCAGTCCCCCCGACAGACAGAAAGATAGCACAGAAATCGGGATGCTCTACCTCATTGCTCTTGCTCTGAGAAAGGGTCAGGCTATCATTGGTGAGTTCCTCATCGTCGGCGCTGTTCCTGCTGAGGGCCTGGCCCTTCCTTTTCTTCCCCGGCCCGTCGCTGGCGGGGCTGCTGTGGTCCTCGTCGTTCTCATCATCATCGCTGCAGCTGCCGTCGTCGTCGTCGTCCTCATTGTCACCGTCGCTGCCCTCCCGGTGCGAGGAGGCCTTGCCCTTCCTGCGTGCGGCAGCCGGCCGCCAGTCATTGTCGTCTTCACTGTCATAGTCGTCCATGTCGTTCAGCTCCTCCATGGACACAAAGTCGAGGAGGGGCCGGTTCCGGCGCAGGTTCCATTTCTTGGGCTCACTGGCCTGCTCCTCAGGGGCCGCGGGGGGCCCGGAAGCTTTCTCCTTCTCCTTTCTCTTGCGGGGCTTGTCTTCCCCCTCCTCCTCCTTCTTCTCCACCTTCCCTGGGGCCTTCTCGGCCCCGAGCGTGTCCTCGCCCGCGGCGCTCTTCAGCGTCTCCGCCTCGACTTTGGTTTCTTCGGCGAGCTCTTCCTCCAGGACATTTTCCTCCGAGTCGCTACAGGACCCTTCTCCACTGTCCTTTGAAGGATCTTCGCTTCCATTCCCACTCCCTTCAGAATCTGTTGAAAATATGAGAAAAAAAAAAACCACACATATGTATATACATACACACACACACACAACGCGGACACAAATGAAGCCGCCAAAATGGGGGAACACCCGGCAGAATGGTAGACACATTTTTAAGTTAAAAAAAAAAAAAAAAAATGGCCCACACCCCCAACCTGGTCACAACTTGCAGGAGAACGCTGGCCTCGGGGCAGCCACTGTGCCCTGGCAAACAAAAAGCGGGTGTTAAGCTCTTTGAGCCCTCCACATGGGCAGCGTCAAGGGCAGCATCAAGGGCAGCGCCCTGCCAGAAAATGTCACCAAGGAGCTTTCCAAAAGGTTGTAAATTTTTGCAGCTCGCTGCGAGACACTGCTCTGCCTTTTTAATTAATGAAATAGCCACAGAGAACAGACAGGAGAAAGAACCGCCTACAAAGCGCATTTCCAACTGTCTCTCTCTCTCTCACACACACAAACACACATTCTGTCTCTCTCCCGACAGCCGGCTGGCAATCAGGCCCTGGCCCCCAGAGCCACAGAGCGCCTCGGATTCGCCCCCAGCCCCTGGCTCAGACTGGGAGTCCAGTGCTGCCACAGAGGCCCTGTGAGCTCAAGGTTACCTTACTGATGACACTCCTGTCCATTTCCTTCAGGGCTACTAAGCAGCTAACGTCCAAGCAAAATAGCTGGGGAACGAAGAGGGGTCGTCGGATGATCTCCCCACAACAGAGTCTCTGGGGCCCACAAGATGCCATCTCCAGCAGAAAGCTCACCCCTCGGGAGCCAACCTTTGGGCCTCAGACCTCTTCCCCAAGCTGAGGTGGGGCCCCTCAGCCCCAGCCCCACCCATCATACCCTCCAGAATCGGCACTCCGCCACCAAGCCTCGGGAAGCCAAGAGCAGCTCCCAACGGCATGAGGAGGGCCTGGCCTGGGGTTCTGGAAAGGGACACCCTGAATTAGCAGGAACCCTTTTATCCATTGGAAAATCTGAAAATTAAGAGTCAGAAGACTGGGGTGTAGACCTGGTTCGGCCTCCACCTTACCGGGTAACTCAAGCAGTTACTGACCCACTGGGGGTCTCAGGCTCTTCATCTGTGAAGAAAAAACAAACCCTCAACACAAGGATCTTCTTTGGAGTGCTGGGGGCAAGATTTCCCTTTGCCTCCTGAACAAAGAAGAATCCAAATCCCACAAGGAGCAGGGAGCGCAGGAGCAGCCAAACTGCAGGGCTGCTGCATTCCCCACCCCAGCCTACAAGAACAGGCTCCACTGCTGACAAGTCCCAGGAGGCCGGGCCGCCACGGCCACTCACCACGCATCACCCACGCCTGGCCTGCAGGGGCTCGCTGGAGGCAAGGGGCATCCAAGATGACCCAGAGCCTTCTACAATCAGGGCCGGGTATCACCGAGATCCTCAGCCAGCCCCGCTGAGCCCAGCACCTGCAAACCTTCTGCAAAACAAGCCGACTCCAGAAGCTGGCCAGCTGTGCTCTAGCCTTCCAACCTCCCCCCAGCCAAAGTCAGCCTCAAGCACAAACCAGGCTGTCAATCTCTAGTCACCCCCAAAAGAGAAAAGGGGCGACATTTTGGTCTTTTTTGGGGGGAGAGGGGAATTTAAGTGTGGCGGAGTCGCACCAAGCCACCCCTGCCTAGCACCAGGACAGAGTCAGAATGCCCGGTGCCGACTCAAGACACAGTGGAGGCCCTTGGGTGTCCCCTCCATAGCCCCCACTTCCCCTGCCTTCATGGCTGTCAAAACAGATTGTTCTCATCTGCCCATTCCACCAGAAGAAATCTTTCCAAGAATTGGGGTAGATTCCCCCTCACCCACCACAGGGTCGAGACCCCTCAGTTATCCTCCTCCTGGTTTAGCCCGTCTGCCAAAACAGTTTATCGGGAGGTGGCTGCTGTGCAAGCTACGGCTTCTTGGAGCCAAGGGTGAGAGCTAGCTGGATTAGGGGAACCCCAAAGGTGAAAAGTAGCCTTGAAAGGCAGTCCTCACCCCAGAGTCTTCCCTGAGCACGCCCTTCACCCCAAGTCTCTTATGAATGGAAGCCTTGAATGCTTTCAGGCCACACCTCTAGAACTACCGTAAAACTAACCAGCAGCAACAAATCCGACTCCCAGAGCTTACTCCATTTCAGAAAAATTACATTCTAAGTTACTTTCATTGAAGAGGTCAATCACTGTTGATCACTAGCAGCCCACTCCACTGCCCTGTGAGTTTCCAAATTGAAGTCACATTCCAATTACAGGGATCAGGACATCACTCAACAACCTCCTCTAATACTGGCAAAGAAGAAGTTGTTTTGGTGAAAATAAAACAATACCCCTTGTGATAGGAGTGGGCAGGGCAGGAAAGGAGCTAAAAATCTCCCCAAACAAACTCTAGAGGACAGAGGTCAGTTCTATAAAGTCCCAAGCTGTTCCATGTACAACCATCAAGTCCAAAGGAACAGAGGAAATGTGGGTGCATGTAGCCATTTGTTTTCCATGAGTATGTTTGCAGAGAACAAAGAAAACTTGTTCCTATCACTGCCGACTCTAAGGTGGTGTGAATGTGATTATGGTCATCAATTCTCAAATTCAGAGAATTAGGCGCTGTGAGCTCCCTGCCTTTCAAGGCCCAAAAGAAAAATAACAATAACTTGGACCTCTTGGCTCACTCCTCCAAATAAGTGGAGTCAAATGAGTAAGTCTAGGATAAGTAAACGAAAATAAGAATAATGTACCTAAAAGAAAATGTCTTTGAAACCGCAACGGAAATGCCTAGTTTCATTTAAATAAGAATTGATTTTCTCAGTCATGAGTATCTCTCCCCAAAACTGCTATTTCTATAACACACAAAAAAAGTTAAGAAATCAGTCCACTACCACCAAGGACTCTTTCAAGGTGCTGAATAACAAAATAACAACACCACTAGCAAACGGTAAACGTATTTATATATTTATACATAGTAACTAGTATTTTAGCAATAGTATGTATATAAGTAGTATATTACTTCATTTCACCCCTTCAATAACCTGAGAGAAAGGTGCTATTATTATCCTCTCCTTTTATAGATGAGGACACTGAGGTGGGCAGAGGTACAGTGACTTGCCTTTGGCCACACAGCTAAGCAAGAAGCTGAGGCCAGACTCAAGTCTTTCTAACTCCAGGCCCAGAGCTCAATCCTCACTGGGTCACTGAGCTGTCTCTGGATCCCTCCTCCCGTTCCCCCATGTTCAACCGGCACTCTGACCCTGCCCCTTTCTAGAGCCCCACCAAGAGCCAATTGGCCCCACCCCGGACACTCCACGGAGGCGCCCCATCGGAAGAACGCGTCTGATATAACACAGCCTTCTCTGCTGCTTTTCAACATCACCTCCACAGCATCAGGTCCCCACGGCTTGGCCTGGATTCCTAGGCCCAGCCTTCCCTCCCCAGCTGGCCTGCTCAGAGCACAGCCCCTCTTCCCCTACACCACCAAGTCCTTTCCTGCTTTCTCTGCTCCTTCTTTGGACCATCTCCAGCCCTATCCTCCTAAGGAAAGCCTAGCCCCCCTTTTTTCTCCTCCAGTGAATTAAGCCTTCCAGACTTTTCCCATCATAGAAAGACCAGGTGAGCTCATCAAGTAACTGTCTACACCCGGCAGCTGTTTGCTATCGTCTCGTCTCCCACCCACAGCAAGGGAATATGAGCCCTGGCCAAGTGTCCTGCCCGCAAGCTGCTCACTAAAGCGAGCAGTGTCCCAGGTCCTCGAATTATTTTATGGGCAAATGAATGCCCAGAGGGGTGTGGACCCTGGGTCAGGCTTCCCCAGGTCAGGGGCTTTCCCCACAAACACACAGCCAGCCTTCTCCTCCTAGCCCACCACAGGTTTCTCATGGTTCTCTGAGCCTCCTTTACTTTGCTGCTGACGACTGATCAGGATGATGGTGATGAGGATGACAGCAGCATTTCTACATCCCTACTGTGTGCCTGGCACTAAGCTAAGCACTCGACAAGCAGGCCTTCTCTGGGCAACATTAGGTCAGCATGATGCTCACACATACCTGCAAACTTGTCAGACTTTGTGTTTTTGTATTTTCAGGCTTTACTCACAAAACTGGGCAGAAATGGATTTTATTTTTTATTTTCTTGATTCATCATTAGGACGTAAGCCATTTATCCAGAAGTGAGTGATCCATAAAAACGAAATAATCTAATCCGATGACTTTCTGTGCAAATTTTAAGGAGCCCATAGTTCCCCAATATCTTTAGGGGTAGGATTTTAAATAGCATGAAAGTCATGGATTATGACTGACTTAAGTTCCAGGCACCGTGGATGCAATGACACAAAATGGTCTCTGCCCCGCTGGGGCTCACACAGCTCCAGGAAAGTAGCAGATATTCAATAAATGCTTCGGTCTGAACACGCATCCAGAATCCACAACAACCTGGGTACAAAATAATTCCAGAGGGGGGCTGGCACTTAGTGGGCAAGTGGGAAGGTCACGTGAGAGGGCCCTGCGCTAAGCCTGGAAGAATCCAGGGACGGTATGAGGCAAAGGGGACAAGGCAGAGCCCCACAGCCCAGGGGATGGCCCAGAAGTATGCCGGAAAGGAAGGTCACAAAGGGCCTGATCCCGGAAGCCAGAGGGAGCCACTGGAGCGCTGCTGCTTAGAGACCTTGTGAGACCCGCGGTTTGGGAAGGGCACCTGGGCAGCCCCAGGATGGAGCACAAATTGAAGGGAGTGGGAGAGGAGGAGACACAAGCTCTCACACTGAGTGATGGCCTTGACCCAGAGGACGCAGCCTGAGTGGATGAAGGAGACGGAGAACAAACACACCCCAGAGCTGGCTGAGGGGTGAGGAAGCAGCAGGGCCCGCTGAAGCTCCCTCTGAGCCGGGAAGTCTGGGTGATCCGAGGGACAGAAACACACTGAAAGGAAAACCGGGGAAGTGGGAAGGATCAGGTGAGCAGGGAGGACACCTTCTGGTTTTGGGCCACTGAGAGTCTGAGGCGCCCACAGGGCAGCAAGGGAGATGTCCAGTGCGTGATCCATGTGGAACCAGAATCTGAAAGAAGATGATGGGAGGCAGCCTGGATCGGACCACGCTGCACCGAAAACGGGGGGATCAGAGAAAAATGGGGGAGCAAAAAGGAGCCAAGTGGGAAAAACAAGGGGAAGGGAGCAAGTGGAGGGAGTGTTAGGAAGGCCAGAGGATGAGGGGAGCACAGCAGGACCTGAGCAGATACAAGGGGGGTGGGGGTGGGGGTCCTGTGCCTGAGGCTGAAGAACAACGGAGACTGCCAAAGGGCCCCACACTGGGCGGGGGAGGATGAGGGAGCCCCAAGCAGGGGCAGCTGGCCCACAAGTTTGGCGCTGAAGGATCCCATCACGGGATGGGAGCTTAAAGAGCAGGGGCACCGCTTAGTCTCCTCAGGGTATTACAAAGCTGCTTGTGTCAGAGTGCACTTTCTACAGATCGCTCTGTGTGTGCACTCCCAGGACCTATGTGTGTGTCACACCCCCCCCCCCCCAGGATCAGTGTGTGCACACGGGACTGCATGTGAGGGTTCATGGCTGTCTGGGACACACACCCCAGTCTTGTGTGTACAGGTGTGTGATTGCATGTGAGGACTCACACCTGTCTGTCACTCACACACCCCACAGGCTGGTGTGTACCTGTATGTGACTGCCCCGGACTCACATCCCACAGGCTGGTGTGTACCTGTATGTGACTGCATGTGAGGGTTCACACCTGTCACTCACACCCCACAGGCTGGTATGTACAGGTGTGTGATTGCATGTGAGGGTTCACGTGTAGCTGTTATACATCTCACAGGACTATACGTGTGTATACATGTATGTGAGAACACATCACAAGTCTCTCTGGGCAACGTTAAGCACATGTGTGGGATGTCCCAGGACCTACATGTCTGTCACACACACCATCCCCACAGATTGTGTCCATGTATGTGACTGCCCCGGACTCATGTCACACCCCACAGGCTTGTGTGTACCTGTATGTGACTGCGTGTGAGGACTCACACCTGTCTGTCACACACACCATCCCCACAGGCTTGTGTGTACCTGTATGTGACTGTGTGTGAGGACTCACACCTGTCTGTCACTCACACACCCCACAGGCTGGTGTGTACCTGTATGTGACTGCACATGAGGGTTCACACCTGTCTGTCACTCACACACCCCACAGGCTTGTGTGTACCTGTATGTGAGGGTTCACACCTGTCTGTCACACACACCATCCCCACAGGCCGGTGTGTACCTGTCTGTGACTGCATGTGAGGGTTCACACCTGTCTGTCACTCACACACCCCACAGGCTTGTGTGTACCTGTCTGTGACTGCATGTGAGGGTTCACACCTGTCTGTCACACACACCATCCCCACAGGCTGGTGTGTACCTGTATGTGACTGCATGTGAGGGTTCACACCTGTCACTCACACCCCACAGGCTTGTGTGTACCTGTATGTAACTGCATGTGAGGGTTTACACCTGTCTGTCACTCACACACCCCACAGGCTTGTGTGTACCTGTATGTGAGGGTTCACACCTGTCTGTCACACACACCATCCCCACAGGCTGGTGTGTACCTGTATGTGACTGCACGTGAGGGTTCACACCTGTCACACACACCATCCCCACAGGCTGGTGTGTACCTGTATGGATCGGTGAGGGTTCACACCGTCTGTCACACACCATCCCCACAGGCTGGTGTGTACCTGTATGTGAATGCGTGTGAGGGTTCACACCTGTCTGTCACACACACCATCCCCACAGGCTGGTGTGTACCTGTATGTGACTGCGTGTGAGGGTTCACACCTGTCTGTCACACACACCATCCCCACAGGCTGGTGTGTACCTGTATGTGACTGCGTGTGAGGGTTCACACCTGTCTGTCACACACCATCCCCACAGGCTGGTGTGACCTGTGTGACCGGCGTGAGGACTCACACTGTTGTCACACACACCATCCCCACAGGCTGGTGTGTACCTGTATGTGACTGCGGGAGGGTTCACATCTTCCGTCACACACCATCCCCCACAGGCTGGTGTGGTACCTGTATGTGACTGCGGTGAGGGTTCACACCCTTTGTCACACACACCATCCCACAGGCTGGGTGACCTGTTGACTGTGTGAGGGTTCACACCTGTCTGTCACACACACCATCCCCACAGGCTGGTGTGTACCGGGCCGGTGACTGCCCCGGACTCACGTCCCACAGAACTGTGTGTGCGCACACATGCTAAGACTCAGGTGTAGCTGTCTGACCCCCCCCAGGTGTGCGCCCGCAGGTGTGTCACACACATACGGGGCGGGGCTGGGCTCCGGAACAAGCAGAGGGAGCCACACCTCCTCCCCTCCCCTTTACCCCCCAGAATCCTCCTTCTCTCCCCGCAGTCACCCTGACGCCTCCCGGGTGACCAGCGGCCCGTCGGACCCAAGCAATGGACAGAGGAGATGCCCAGTGCGCCCGAACGCCCGCCGGCCAGAGCACGGGGCCCCGCCCCCCGCCCCCCCCCCCCCCCCGCCCCCACGGCCAGGGACGACGCACCCTGGGGGAGAAGCAGCGCACCTTGGGGAAGGGACGGCGCACCTGGCGGAGGCCGCGCTCCCTCGGCCCGGGGTTACCTGAAGCATCGCCCACTTTAAAGTCGCTGTCATCGGAGCTGTCGTAGTCGAGCGCCTCCAGCAGGGACGCGGCCAGGGGCTTCACGGGCCTCCGCTTGGAACTGCGATCCACTGCGGGGAGAAACAGAGGGGGCGTCACGGAGGAGCGCGAGCACGGGACGCCCGGCCCCGCCCCCGCCCCTCCCCCTCCCGCACTTACTAGGGCCGGCGGCCGGGGCGCGGGGCCGGGGGGCGCGTGGGGGGGCGGCGGCGGCGCCCGAGGAGGCGGCGGAGGCCCGGCCCTGGCGGCCCGGCCGTCCCCACGCGCGGCCCACTCCGGGCCGCCCCGCGCCGCGCCCCCGCCCGCCGCAGCGCGCGCCCGTCTCCGCAGCCCGGGGAGCGCGCCCGCGGGAGGCCCACGAGGGCTCGGGCCCGCACAGACAACCGCACACAAAGGGCCGCCCGACCGGCCGGACGCGGTACGCGAGGCCCCCAAGAGGAACGGCGGCGGCCACTACTGGAACCGGGCGCGAGCCGGGAGGGGGCGGGACTGGAGAAGCGGGACAGGGGAGGAGAGTGCGCCTGCGCCGGGGGAGGGGCCGGCGGGTAGGAGAGGAGTGCGCTTGCGCCGGAGGCGGGACCAGCGAGAGGACGTGAGTGCGCCTGCGCCGGGGGCGGAGTCAAAGGAGGAGATGGAAAAAAAGAAAGGAGCCGAAGAGACAAGGAGAGAGGCGCAGAGCCAAACTGTACCAGGGGCCGCAGTGCGCCTGTGCTTGGGGCGGGGCCACAGAGAAGCCTGGAGAAACAGGGCTAGCAGAGAGGGGAGGAGCCAAAGGAAGGGGCGGGAGGGCGCCTGCGTGGGGGAAGCGCTGGGCTGGGCTTGGAAGCGAGGGAGGAGCCGAGGGGAGGGGCGGGGGGAGGAGCCGGAAGGGAGGGCGGGTCCGGAGCGCTCTCTCTTTGCTCCTGCCTTTGTTCTTTGCTGTCTCTGGTGCCCCGCGTCTCCCCCTCCCCCCGAGTTTGGGCCTACGAGGCCCCGAAGAGGGAGAGCCAGGCCTGAGCCTTCGAGAGGAGGATTTGGGAAGTAAAAATACAAAGAAAAGAACGGGCGCGGGTTCTCACCTCCAGGCTGTCCCCGCTTCCACCCCCCTGTCCCAGCAGCCCGCAGGAGGCCGCGAAGACCCCCACAAGTATCTGAGCTTGGGGGGTGCCCACGACTCAGCAGGGGAGGGCACCAAAGCTTGGGCAGCCCCGGGCCGAGGGGCTCCGGTGCCGGGCACGCTCCTGCCGCCCCCCTCCGGGCCCTCTCCGGAGCCTGATGCAGCAGGAGCCCCCCAGGGCTGAGCTCCTGGCTGCCGGAGGATGCCTTTGGGCGATGCACAGCCTGAGGCAGCTCCCCCCCTTCTAGGGCCTAGCCTGGAACCACTAGAGAGTCAGGACCGGCGCTGAAAACGGTCCTGGGCTCAGACAGACCCGAGCGGTAGGACCCTTTTCTAGACCCCTAAGGAATTCGCAGAATCCTTTGCGGTACGCTCCCCACCAGCTACTCAGGGCAGGGTGCAGGCTGAGGAGGGAACCCAGGCCTAGGGCAGCGGGAAGGAGTAGGCGATAAATGACGTGGCCGCCTGTGTGCCGGGCTCTGGGCCAAGGGCTTTTACAGGGATCTCTTAGGTAGGGGCTGCCCCGTCTCACCAACTGGCTGGCCTCAGCATCATAAACCAGCTTTGAATCTGGGGCTTCCTGAGTCCAGGCCCAGCCTAGGGCCATGGACAAGCACAGGCACTGTGGAGCCTTGGCGCTCTCCAACAAGAGAGCAAAAGCTCAGGCTGAGCTTGGCACAGCAGCAGATCCCCAGCCTGGGCCACTCCAGAGGTCCTTGGGATCCCCAGCCCTTAATACTCCTAGAAAGGAGCAGCTGAAGTTCAATTCCATTGTAACCTTAAGCGCCTAGGGCCCTGTGTCAGGTACTGTGCTAAGCAGTGCAGATACAAAAAAGAAAAAAAAAAATGAGTCCCTGCCCTCAAGGAGCTGGCAGTCTAAAGACCACAATGGAGCTGAAAAAGGAAGGGCCCTGAAAGCACAGGACAGGAACTCAGCTGGAGAAAACTATGCTCTGGAAGAGTTCTGTGGGCCTCCAACCAGAGGGGCTGATGAGCCTGAGCTGCCAAGAAAGGCCAAAATAGATCATCCTGAAGTGCCCTGGGCCTGGGCTCAACCTAGTCCCAGTTGAGAAGTGAGGTCAGGAGCCAGGACAAAAATAAGCAAACCAAAAAACCCTCATCTGAAATGGCCATTATGCAAACAGAGACATCCAAAACACAAACCCAAAAGAAGAAAATGGCCCCAAAACATCTTCAAGCAAAGCCTCAAGGAAGAACACAACTGCCAGAAATGAGCTGGTAAAAAAAAGTAATTGAAGACTAACTTTATCCTAAAGAATTTATGTCAATGAGAAAATTATGAAAATGATAACTTCACTAAATATGCTATGTCTCCATGAACAAAAATATAGCAGCTCTTTTTGTGGTGGCTAAGAATTAGAAATTGAGAGTATGTCCATAATTGGAGGGTGGCTAAAGGAATTATTGTTAGAATCCTTACAAAGTGTTAACTCATTAGAGTTGATAGAGACAATAATTATCTAATTTAGCATGGTTCAGTATGATTGATCTGATCCTACAAGATGTTATGGGCCAGAACTTGAACCAAGGTACTAAGTGAAATTGAGGATACAATGTTTAAATCTAGTTTAGCATTGAATTAATCATACAACAAATAATGGTTTCCCAGTGATATGATTGATGTGTACTCAGTGAACAGCATATAAGCAAGAAGCTCTCAGGGCCAAGGAGCACTCTGGGAGATACAGAAGCCCCCAAGCCCACTCTCGGAGGCAGAGTCAGATTCAATCCAACTTGCACCTTGGTGCTGGCTGGAGACAATCAGGGTTGAGCTAGAGGAAAAAGACTAGCAACGAGAACTCTCGGAACCAAGGAAAGCTGAGGCCTCTGAGAAAGCTACCCGGGCCCAAGGAAGGAGAAAATAAATGTTTGGATTTTATCAGCTGGCTGCATTTGGAGTGATTATTACTCTGAGCTGAAGCTAAGGCTGCCTCCAGAAAACCTCCCCAAGAAACCTCTCAGAGAGAACCATCTTATATTATAAAAAAGAAAACACAAGTTATGGTATGTGATGTGATGGAATATTATTGTGTTATAAGAAATAACAGGATAATTTCATAAATACCTGGAAAGACTTTACACAAACAGATGCAAAGTGAAGTGAGCAGAAATCAAGTAAATGTTGTGAACAGTAACAACAATTTGTATAATGATGAATTGTGAATGATTTAGCTATTTCCAGCAATACAGCACTCCACAACAATCCTGAAGGACTCTTTTTTTTTTTTTTTTTTTTTTTTTTTGGTAATTTAATAGCCTTTTATTTACAGGTTATATGCATGGGTAACTTTACAGCATTAACAATTGCCAAACCTCTTGTCCCAATTTTTCACCTCTTACACCTCACCCCCTCCCCCAGATGGCAGGATGACCAGTAGATGTTAAATATATTAAAATATAAATTAGATACACAATAAGTATACATGACAAACTGTTATGTTGCTGTACAAAAGAATCAGACTCTGAAATATTGTACAATTAGCTTGTGAAAGAAATCAAAAATGCAGGTGGGCATAAATATAGGGATTGGGAGTTCAATGTAATGGTTTTTAGTCATCTCCCAGAGTTCTTTCTCTGGGCGTAGCTGGTTCAGTTCATTACTGCTCCATTGGAAAGGATTTGGTTGGTCTCATTGCTGAGGATGGCCAGGTCCATCAGTACTGGTCATCATATAGTATTGTTGTTGAAGTATATAATGACCTCCTGGTCCTGCTCATTTCACTCAGCATCAGTTCGTGTAAGTCTCTCCAGGCCTTTCTGAAATCATCCTGTTGGTCATTTCTTATAGAACAATAATATTCCATAATATTCATATACCACAATGTATTCAGCCATTCTCCAACTGATGGGCATCCACTCAATTTCCAGTTTCTAGCCACTACAAAGAGGGCTGCCACAAACATTCGTGCACATACAGGTCCCTTTCCCTTCTTTATGATATCTTTGGGATATAAGCCCAGTAGTAACACTGCTGGATCAAAGGGTATGCACAGTTTGATAACTTTTTGAGCATAATTCCAAATTGCTCTCCAGAATGGTTGGATTTGTTCACTACCACCAACAATGCATCAATGTCCCAGTTTTCCCGCATCCCCTCCAACAATCATCATTATTTTTTCCTGTCATCTTAGCCAATCTGACAGGTGTGTAGTGGTATCTTAGAGTTGTCTTAATTTGCATTTCTCTGATTAATAATGACTTGGAGCATCTTTTCATATGACTAGAAATAGTTTCAATTTCTTCATCTGAGAATTGTCTGTTCATATCCTTTGACCATTTTTCAATTGGAGAATGGCTTGATTTTTTATAAATTAGAGTTAATTCTCTATATATTTTGGAAATGAGGCCTTTATCAGAACCTTTGACTGTAAAAATATTTTCCCAGTTTATTGCTTCCCTTCTAATCTTGTCTGCATTAGTTTTGTTTGTACAAAAACTTTTCAGTTTGGTATAATCGAAATTTTCTATTTTGTGATCAGTAATGATCTCTAGTTCTTCTTTGGTCATAAGGTCCTTCCCCTTCCACAGGTCTGAGAGGTAAACTATCCTGTGTTCCTCTAATTTATTAATAATTTCATTCTTTATGCCTACGTCATGAACCCAGTTTGACCTTATCTTGGTGTACGGTGTTAAGTGTGGATCAATGCCTAGTTGGTGAAAAATATTGTCCTCCTCTAGAGAAAGAACTGGTTTTTGTCTGAATGCAGACTGAAGTGTTCTTTCTTTTTCTTTCTTTCTCCTTTTGTTTTTGTTCAAGTCTTCTTGTACAAAATGACTAACATGCAAATGTTTTACATTTGTTATACATGCACATATATAGCCTATATTAAGTTGCTTACTATCTGAGGAGGGAGCAGGAGAGGGAAAGAGATTTAGAATTTGAAATTCAAAACTTTTTTAAAAAATTTTTAAAATTGTTTTAATATGTAATTTAAGAAAAATAAAATACTATTTTAAAAAATGTCATGATGAGATAATGTCATATTTTGGGCAGAATAAGAGTCAAAGTACTTCTTAAAGGAAAATGTACACCTCTAATTTTTTTCTAAAAGAGAAAAAAAAGCTCAGTAAGTTGGAAGTGCAACTGTTTTTTAAATCAATACATATTTTTTTTAAAAATCACAAACAAATTCTGAAAACCAAAGAATATACAAAAAAGAGGAAATCCACTGAATAAAATAAATAAGAGACTTTTTTAATAATAGATGAATCATTAGCTGATTTGATTTTAAAAAGAAGTTAAATGACCAGTATCTAAGGTGAATCCTCACCTTCTGTATCTTCTAAATTAGTAACCTCTTTTTGAATATATGTCTCAGGTCTGAGAGCTACAAGGGCTTGGATCCCAGAACTTCAATATTATCTTAATTACAGATGTCAGTGATGTTCAAGGATTTAACCAGTTTATTAGTGAATGTAACCCTGAAAAAGTCCAGCCTAAAGTTTAGAAACTACTCTTTTTTTGATAGGGAGTCATTGTGTTGAGAAATGATATGGCATAAATGATGACTTAAAAGATTAACTTGTAGTTTTGCAATATAGATTGGTGAAGCTAGAGTGCAGATTATGGTGAGGGAGACGTCAAAATCCTGCTGAAATACATTATTCTATACTGAGAATTTCTGACCATCCCTAAATGGAAGGGCCATATGATTGTTCCTATTTACGTACTGCAAAGATGACACTATAGAAAGTCTGAGTTCAGATGTGTAATTTTTGCTGTTTTAAGCCTGAATAATTTAAGTACATAAAGTAGTTTATTTGTGATGTGTTACCCCCCCCCAAAAAAAAAGATTAAAAAATGAAAGGAATAGAAGGTATCATGTGTTTGTGTTGTGTCTCCAGCATTCTTTACCTTTAAAGTTAATAATGAATCTTCCTGTTTTTCACTCTCAATACTGTGTCCTTGGGAGGCTGCTCTGCGGTGCTGTCGTTGGCCATATGCTATGCTTTTCTGGGACTGCCATCCCAATTTGATGAGATATGATCACAACACCCCAGTCTTTCAGAAATAGATGCCTTGTGCACCTCTATTTTCTCAGTTGTTGAGGGTCCTAGTGCCTCTCCATGCAAACTATGGCTTCATGCAAAGCCAACTTTCAGGATGCCTCAAAGCATTTCATTTTAAAAAGTAGGAAAGTCTTCTGCTGAAGAAAACAAGTTAGCTTATTATTTTGGGGGTCAATTTCTCTATATTAAGTAGAGTAAAATTTTCTTAAATATTTTAGGGAAAATGTCCATAGTAAGTTTTCCTTTATTTGAAACAATTAAAAAGAAAATAAACAAAGTAGGCAAACTCTTTCAGAAGGAAATAAAATGGTTGTGTAACCCATGGCAGTGAGCCTCCCTCGGTCTGAACTTATGTGGAAAAGGTCTGATTTTGAGGGCTAAGCTAAGAGGTACTCATCTCTCTTTGGCTAGTTTTGCTCTCACTGAGAAATCTCCAAATATAGTTTACATATAGATCATGTGTAGCTTTCCAAAAGCAAAATGTTAGATACGGCACTGGGCTTGGAGTCAGAAAGTCTCATTAATTCTTGGGAATCCTGGGGAGTAAGTCTTAGGCACTTTATTTGTAAAATGGAAGGATTAGGTTCTTTCCAGATCTAAATCTATTTCTATGAATGCAACCCAATAGGGTCTCTAGCTTTCCAATATACACTCAAGCTTTAAAAAAAAAAATGACATGTCAGGAACAGGACATTCCCAAAAAAGAGTAAAAGGCTCCAGCACTGCTCCTGGGCCTTATCTTTGCACATGGAACCTAAAGTCCGCCCAGTGTTGTCCTGCCATGCTTGATCTCTTAGGATTCTAAATGTGAGTTTTTCAGCAAAACAGTCCCCTCAGGATCTTGTCATGCCCGGCCCCACCTCTCCATTCATGGAGTCCATAGAACTCACCTCTTTCCACTTGCTCAGGAACCTCCCACCTCCTTCCAGGACTTGTGAACTTGAGGTAACCTTCTAGGTAACTCCAAAGCTGACATTGCCCCAGAAACCTCCCTTCAGGGACATGGGCACAGGCAACTTAGGAGATCAGCAGTGCTGCTTCCTGCCCAACCACTGAAGCCAGAAGTCATTTTGGAGAAGGGACCCACTTTCCTCATCACCAGCAACAACTTAGTGATGACCACCTGCCACTAAGAGGTGGATGGGCCCAGGAATCCTAGAGAAGGAAACATCCCCCCTTTCCACTGATCTAGCTCTCATCTGCATCATCTGGAGCCCAATAACCAACTATCCCCTCAAGGCAGAGCAGCCAGTCTGGCTGAAACAGCCAGGCTTCCTGAGGGGCAAACTTTCCTGGCAAACTGTGCCTGGCAAGTCAAACCAGGACCACTGTGACCCTCATCCCCCCTCAGGTCCTGAAGAACTTAGCCTAGAACCCTGAGCCCAAGAGCCTCCAGCTCAAGGGTCCTTAGCATCCTACTGGGAAATTGGCCTATGGACATGCAGCTGGGGAACCAACAGCTCTTGCAGGGGCTGCAGCCACAGTTACTGAAGACACAGGAAAAAAGTTCTAGCTCCCAAAGTCCTTGGCTCTATCAGATGGTGATATAAAACCTGAAACATATATGAAACATTCATCAATATGACATTTGTGGAGGAAGCCAAGATGGCAGAAAAAAGCCAGGAACTTGCTTGGCTTCTCCCAAATTCCTTCCAAACAACACTTCAGAAAGAATTCTGGAGTGGCAGAATCCACAAAAGGACTGCGTGAACCAATTTTCCAGCCCAAAACAACTCAGAAGGGCTGTGAGACAGACTGCTGTACCTCAGCAAACAAGCAGCTGGCTTGGGAGTGGCTGAATCAGTGCTTGCAGTGGCGGCTTCCGGACCTCTCAACCAGAGGTGGTAAAGGGTTTGGACAAGTGGTCAGGAAAATATAGGGGTCTTTTTGCAGGGCCGTTTCATCACTCAGACATGGATCCAGGTTGCTCTCCCGGATCTTAGTTCTAGGGCAAGAAGGAGCACTAACACACCAGAGCTTGTGACCATTGGGGAGAAGAGACCCTGGTCACAGTTCCAGAGTGAAAAATCGTGCTTGTGGTTGCTCAGCAAACAAAGCACAGGTCAGAAGAATAATAAACATATGTCTCCTTATCATACCACCATGGAAGAACTGAAAACTTAGTGACCCCCAGAATTATTTCTGAAAGCAGCTGCACACACACAAAACAAAAAACACTGAAGCTTGGGAGAGTGCTCCCTCCACCTTGGAGCAGAGCAAATCTTTAACCTATAAAGTTAAAAGTAAATAAATAGGCTGGAGAATGAGCAGACAACAATAGCCATAGAAAAGTTGACTATAGTCAGTTACTATCGAGACAAAAAGGATCAAAATACAAATTCAGGAGAAGATGATAAAATCAAAATAGCTACATTCAAAGCCTCAGAGAAATATGTAAATTTGCCTCATGTCATAGAAGAGCTCAAAAAAGATTTTTAAAGTTAAATAAGAGAGGTGGAAGAAAAATTAAGAAAATAAATGAGTGACAAAAAAAAGTATGGAAAAAAAGAGTCAATAGTTTGATAAAAGAATCACAAAAAAAGTACTGAAGAAAATAACACCTTAAAAAAACAGAATAGGAGAAATTTAAAAGAGGCACAAAAATCCACTGAAGAGAACACCTTAAAAAGCATTATTGGACAAATGGGAAAAGATAAACAAAAGTTCACTGAAGAAAACAAATACTAGAAAAAAATTAGAATTGAGCAAGTGAAAGCTAATGATCCCATTAGACATCAAGAAACAATAAGATATAAAATCAAAAGAATGAAAAGAAAATGTAAACTGTCTCACAGGGGAAAAACAACTCACTTGGAAGATAGATGGAGAGAGAATTTAAGAATTATTAAATTACTTGAAAGCCATGACAAAGAGAGAGAGGATGAGGAAGAGAGCACTTAAGCATTTTTCTTTTTTAAAATTTATTTTATTTGAAAAAGCAGTAAGACAAAAAGAAAAACAGAAAAGGAATACAAAATAAAATAAAACCAAAGCGAACATTGTCACGTGCCCAGCAGAACACCAGGGAGGATTCAAAATATATAACAGTTATATATTAGTGTATGTGTGTGTTTTAGTAGAAGAAATTATATTTGAGTATTCATTTTTTTTCTTTATTTCCTTGTAAATTGTTTTTGGGTTCTCTGTTTCATACCTTATTTACTTTATTCCTCACCCCCTCCCTCTCATTCCTTCCCACTCCCAAGCAGGCTGCAGTTAAGAAAAGATATATTTATGTGTATATGAGTAAATATATACATATACACACACTATCTCTCTCACACACACACTCCACATACACATCTTTCCTATCCCTGCTAAGCTCTTGCTTTAATTCTGCTCCATAACTTGTCTTGGTATTACTTAACCTCTCCCCACCCATGGATCCCTCCCTTGTCTTCTTCCCTCACCCTTTGCTTCCCTGTCTCCCCATCCTTCTTCTTTATTTCTTTACAGATTTTGGAGGGTGCTATACCCTTCATAGTATACATGTAGTGTTGCCTATTGAACCCATTCCCGATGTGAATAAGTTTTCAGAATTATAAGCCTTCCTTCCCTCTCTAATGCCTCTGTGTCTATTCTTCTGCATCTCATTTGTATAACATGATTACTATTTTTACCTTAATTCTTCCCCAGTCTTTCTTTTGAAATACCCTATTGCTGATGTGAATCTTAAACATAGAATACACATTTTTAGACATCATTTTTCAAGAAATTATCAAGGAATTCTGCCCTGATATTCCATAAGCAGAGAGGAAAATAGAAATGAAAAAGATGCTTTCTACTAACTGCTTTATGAAAGAGATTCCCAAATGAAAGTTCCTAGGAATAGTGTAGCCAAATTCCAGAACTATTAAACCAAGGAGAAAATTTGTAAGCATCCAGAGAGAAACAATTCAAATATAATGAAGTCACAATCAGGATAATATAAGATTTAGTAGCTCCTACATTAAAGGATCATAGGGGTTAGAATATGCTATTGCACAGGGCAAAAAAATCTAGGATTACAACCAAAGATCACCTACCAAACAAAGCTGAGTATAACCCTTCAGGGGGGGAAATGGATCTTTTATGAAATAGAGGACTTTCAAGCATCCCTGATAAAAAAGACCAGAGCTAAATAAATAAAAAAACATGCCTTAAATACTTGACTTAGGAAAAGCTTAAAAATAAACAGGGAAGAGAAGTCATAAGGGATTCAATAAGGTTAAACTTTATATTCCTACATGGGAAGATGATACTGGCAACAAGAGAATTTTCTCATTATTAAAGTAGTTAAAAGTATACATAGAAGAAGGATAGAGGCATGAATATGATGAGATGATATATAAAATAATAAAATTAAGGCATAAGAGAGAGGAAGAAGGGGAAAGGGAGAGATGGAATAATGGTAAAAAAAAAAATATATATATATATATATATATATATATATATATATATATATATAAAAGAGGACTAAAAGAGCTTGAACAGTGGGAGGAGGAAAATGGGGGAAGGAATAAATAAATGCTTTAACCTTAGTCATCAAAACTGACTCAAAGAGAAACTAGTATACATAACCCAGTTGGGTATAGAAATTTATCCTCCCTACAAGAGAGTAGAAGGGGAAAGGGAAAAGAGAAAGGAAAGGGGACTGATGGATAGGGGGATTAAGGGAGATGATAGAAGCAAAATACTTTTGAAGACAGAGTGAAAGGAGAAGAGAGAATAGGAGAAATGGGGGAAAAGGTATAGAGAAATGTCTATTTCTCTTATTAATCAAAACTATAAAGAAATGAGTCACATTTATTTTTTTTAAAAGGGACATTTCTCAATTGATAGTCAAAGAATATTAACAGGCAATATTCAGATTAAGTATTCAAACCTATCTATAGTCATATGGGAAACAAGGACCTAAATCACTCTTGATTAAAAAAATGCAATTTAAAACAACTCTGATTTACCATTGTATACTTATCAGATTAACTAATATGACAGAAAAGGAAAATGACAAATGGTGAAGGAGACACAGGAAAACTGGGATACTAAAGCACTTTTGGTGGAATTGTGTCTACTTCAACCATATGAAACCATATTTCCATAGGAAAAGGTGTGAGAACTTGGTCAATCTTTGGCAAAAATCTCAGCCAACAAGATCCACAACGTTCCTCAAGTTGGCCAACTTAATAACCTACAAGAAAAGGGATGAGCGTATTCTAGGAGGTGGAGTGTCTGTGAGATCGCTTGTCCAGCTCTGGCTCTTCCCTAGACCATCTGTACTGTGACACATTCTAGATTCTTGCCAGGAAAAAAAGTCAACCTTGACCTCCTTCTCTTCCATACTTTTTTTTCCAACTGAAGGAAATGGACAATGAAAAACCATTTAAATATTTAGTTTATCCTGAGCGTTGGGCAAAGCATTAAATGCAGGCAAACAAGACCGTTTTCATTCCAGAAGATGTCAGATAAAGGGATTGGGAAACCAGTGGAGGCAGCTGGGTGAGGGCTGATGGAGTGGAGGACGAGTTCTAGGGAAAACACAGTGCAGGCTCACCTCTCAGAGCCCAGGGTCCAGAGGCAGCAGTTTAGCTTCAGTGGGAGGTAGAGGAAGCTCAATGTTCAGGGTACATGGCTGAGGAAATGAGATCATTTACTTTCTCCATTCTTGTGTAATTAAATGAAGTTTGCTAAATGATTGCAATACTGTAGGACAAACTTTTTATGGATAGAGGGTTGGATTGGAATCTTTTTATATTAAAAAATATATCATTTGTTTTTACCCACCCCCAAAAAAGAAATTTTGTTGCCAATTTTTCTACCGGAAAAAATAATGTAACTAAATATAAAAACAGAGTAAAAGATATAAGATACTGTCTTCAATTTGCATTGAGATAAGTGTGTATGGCTCATGTAGCAAATTAGGTATCTCTAAGAAAAGTTATTACTTTTCTGTCAAAAGTCAAAAGTCATGCGGAATCCCTGCGACTGCACAAACATTCCAGTGAGATTCTTTGGGCCTCCTCTAACACAAATGTCTGGTCGTTGGGCTCAGACAGGGCCGGCAGCAGATAAGGAAATACAACATTTAACAAAGGACCTCGAAGGAACTTCCAGAGGGGGTCAAGCATTAATCCCCACTGGCTGGAGGGAAGGTCAGGCTATTGGTGAACCAAGGATTCCCAGAGCTGAAGGAGTGGAGGCTTTGGAGTTCAGTGGAGAAGTGGAAGCCTTTATACAAAGGTGAGGAGGCTGGTGGAGAGGGAATGCTGTACTCGAGGTGGCTTCTGGGCTTTTCTGTCTCCATTCCCATGAGATGTTGAGGCAGAGTCCGGACACCCGACCTCGGAGCTTGGAAGGACTCACCCCATCTCAGACACCGTGTCTTGGCTGGAGGACCCTGAGCAAGTCACATGACGGCCACCGAGTGTCCCCGGTAGCTGCGAGGACGGAGGCCGCCCAGGTGGGGCTTTACGTTGGGAGGAGCTGTGTCCTATGGAAGCCCACCACTGCCATCTCCGAAATGGGGACCTCATCTCTGCCTAGCTCCTTCCCATGGTGCCTGTGCAGGAAGGTAAGCATGCTTGGAAGCCGCTGCGCGGCCCTCTGAGGATAAGGGCTGCCAGGGGCCTCGGCCGCCACTGCGCAAGGTGGGCCCCTTTCCTGGTGCCGGGAGGGCCAGGCAGTCTGCTCACTGCACACCGTGAAAAGGGCTTCCCCAGCTCCTGGCCTCCTCTCCCGGGGGAGCCGGACCAGACCGGGTGGCGAATACAAAGCTGTGTCTGCACTCAGGAAGACTTACTCAGACCCTCGCTAGTCGTATCAGCCTCAACGTCTTCATCTGTAAAATGGGTGATAGCACCTCCCTCCCAAATCTGTGTGCTGAAAGCTCTACAGAGATACTATCATTTGTAACGGCCTCCGCCCGGGCTTTGGTGTCAGCAGGATGGTCAGAGAATGGACGGCAATTGATCTTAGTGGAGGAGGCAGGAGGCGGGAGGGCCACCAGGAGGATGCAGAGAAGGAGTCTCGCGTCCTGTCCTCTGGGCCCTCATACACCTTAATCCCGTTACCTCCCTAGAGCACACTGAGCATGCGCCAACTGCAGAACCATCCCGTCACCATGCTGAGCGCCAAGTATGTAGGGACCTAGAGACCCACCCAGGGACCCCTCCCACAGGGGCGTGGCTGCACGGGGGGGGCGGGGCACACGGAGGTGACTGAGGTGGGGGCGGGAGGGAAGGGAAGCTGCCCCTGACACGCGGAGGGGGGGGATGTATGTGACAGCCCTGGCTGGGGGGAGGGGCACTCAGATGGGGAGCCCGGTGGGTGGGGTCCACCCACGGGGACGGGAAATAGCTGGGACGGACGGCCAGAGGCTCGGAGCCGGAAGCGAGCCGGGGGCTCCACGGCAGCCCTGGACGGGCCGGTGCCGGCGCACGGATGAAAGCCGGCCGGGACACGGGCGGGGGAAGGCTCGACAGGGACGGGGAGGCCTGGACAGGGACGGGGAGGCCGGGACAGGGACGGGGAGGCTGACAGGGACGGGGGAGGCCTGGACAGGGACGGGGGAGGCCGACAGGGACGGGGTGGGAGGCCGGGACACGGGCGGGGGACAGTTGGGCGCCGGGAGACACTGGGACGAGGTGGCCCGAAGGGTTCGTTCCCGGCCCGCCGCGCTGAAGCCCGCAGCCACACAGGGCCCTCCTGCAGTTGGCCGGGCGGCCGGACCCTAGGGAGCGGAGCAGCTGCAGTCCCCGCTCCCCAGGGGGAAGACCTCGGCCTCGCCCCCGCCCCCGCCCTGCGCGCTACAGACACGTGCCGCTCTGGCGGCACGCGCCCCGCCTTCGGCCCCCTCGGGCGCGCGCTTACCCCGCCCCCTCTGCCCCGGGCTGCCCCCGCGCCTGTTTGGGTCTCGTTCTTGCCCCTGAGGCCCCGAGGAAGCGGGTCAGCCCCGGGGAGCTCAGGGCTTGGCGCGGGGAGGCGAGGGCAGCGGAGTTGGGAGCCGCGTCCCGGAGGCGAGGCTCGGCGCGCAGGCAGTAGTGTGGGCAGCCCCATGCGAGGTCCTTTACGCCGGGGTCCTTAGCCGAGCGCGTGCGTGTGGGTGCGAGCGTGAACGCGCGTGCGAGCGTGCGCGCGGACCGCTGTGCCGCCCCGGCTCCGCCTCCTCCCCCTCCCCCTCCCCGCCTCCTCCCCCTCCCCCTCCCCGCCTCCT
This sequence comes from Sarcophilus harrisii, assembly GCF_902635505.1. Lineage (NCBI taxonomy): Eukaryota > Metazoa > Chordata > Mammalia > Dasyuromorphia > Dasyuridae > Sarcophilus > Sarcophilus harrisii. The sequence continues at coordinate 284,259,424 of NC_045430.1, forward strand.
CCTCCTCCTCCTCTGCAGTGACATTGGATTTAGAGCCGCGAGGTAGAGAACTAGCGAACGCAGCCTCGGAGCCCCGCAGCCGCCCACTCCCGCCGCCACCATGCTCCGCATGATCCTCAGCCAGGCCAAGAAGCACCCGAGCGTGAGCGGCCCCGGGACCGCGGGGAGGAGGGGCCCGCGTGACCTTGGGCAGCCCTTGGGCCCCTTTCGGGGGCCTCCCCTGCAGCTCCCCGCGCTCCCCTCCCCGGCCCCTCTCCGGGAATGATGCTCCGCGGCTCCTCTGTGGGAGCGGCTCCGTTTCCCCACCCGGGGTGGGGGGCCGCGGGCGGAGGAGACCCTGCCCAGGCGGGTGGGGCCGCTCCGCCCTTTGCTGCCGGGCCCGGGCGCTCCCCGCGCGGGGGAGGGGGAGGGGAGAGCGGCCGGGCTCCCTGCCCGTGGGGGGCGGGGCGGGGGGGGGTCCCAGGCCCGGGCCGCCCTCACCCTCTCTCTCCTTCTCTTTGGCCGCCCAGCTGATCCCCCTGTTTGTGTTCATCGGAGCCGGGGCCACCGGGGCCTCGCTGTACGTGCTGCGCCTGGCGCTCTTCAACCCCGACGTCAGGTGGGGGAGACACGGGGGGGCGGGGGGCGCCCTCGGAGCTGGCGGGGGTCCCTTAGGGCCGGATTTCCGCGGGGAGCCCGGGGAGCGGGAGGCCCCTCCCCCTGAGAGGGCCCCGGGGCGTGGCGCTGTATGGGGGGGGCAGCGGGGCTCCCCAAGCACGCGGCCCCCTCCCCCCTGCCAGGCCACGCACCTGCCCTTTCCTCTGGCGCCTCGGCCGCTCGCCTTGCAGTGGGAGCGACATCCGGGCCTCTTCCTGGGGGGGGGGGGGGGGGTGAGCGCCGGCAGCGCGCCCCGCGGCGGAGTCCGAAAGCGCAGCCTCGAGGGCTCCCTTCCGGCCTCACGGCTCCGCGTGTGCTTTTGTTCTCAGCTGGGACAGGAAGAACAACCCAGAGCCGTGGAACAAAATGAACCCCACGGACCAGTACAAGGTGAGTCAGGGACGCCCGCGAGGCGCCCAGGAGCCCCGGGGGGGGGGGTCCTCCCTTCTGCTTCTCGGAGACGCGGAGGAGGCCTGGGGAGCCCCTCGGGCCGGGCGGCTGCTCTGGCTCGGGACCCCCGGAGAAGCCCGCGGTGCGGGAGGTGCGGCACCGGTGAGGGAGGTCCGGCCCGCGGTGCGGGAGGTGCGGCACCGGTGAGGGAGGTCCGGCCCGCGGTGCGGGAGGTGCGGCACCGGTGAGGGAGGTCCGGCCCGCGGTGCGGGAGGTGCGGCACCGGTGAGGGAGGTCCGGCCCGCGGTGCGGGAGGTGCGGCACCGGTGAGGGAGGTTCAGCACCGGTGAGGGAGGTTCAGCACCAGTGAGGGAGGTCCGGCACCGGTGAGGGAGGTCCGGCACCGGTGAGGGAGGTCCGGCACCGGTGAGGGAGGTGCGGCCCGCGGTGTGGGAGGTGCAGCACCGGTGTGGGAGGTTCAGCACCAGTGAGGGAGGTCCAGCACCAGTGAGGGAGGTGCGGCCCGCGGTGTGGGAGGTTCAGCACCAGTGAGGGAGGTCCAGCACCAGTGAGGGAGGTCCGGCCCGCGGTGTGGGAGGTTCAGCACCGGTGTGGGAGGTTCAGCACCAGTGAGGGAGGTCCAGCACCAGTGAGGGAGGTCCAGCACCAGTGAGGGAGGTTCAGCACCAGTGAGGGAGGTGCGGCCCGCGGTGTGGGAGGTTCAGCACCAGTGAGGGAGGTCCGGCACCGGTGAGGGAGGTCCAGCACCAGTGAAGGAGGTCCAGCACCGGTGAGGGAGGTGTGGCCCTGGCGAGGGGAGGTCCGGCACCATCACAGTTTTATTCCCTTTTGTGCTCCGGGAGCCGGAGCTTATTTCTGGTTGGAAATGGCCGGTTAAAACCCCGCAGGCGGGGCCTTCTCACCCGTAGGAGAAGCAGGCTGGGCCAAGGCCCCGATTTCTCAGCCCCCAGATTTAGATCCTGACGGTAAGTATCAGGTTAGAAGGTTCTAGAAGGTTCGCAGAGCCCTCCACAAACTCAGTCCTGATTACGTATAGAGAGGAGAACACAAGATCGCCTCGGGACGTTTTCCCCTCCGACCTTTAGAAAGGAGCTCGGAGAAGCCAGTTTGTTTTGGAGTTAACTTATTTTTATCCAGAATTGGGCAAAGTCACATCACCTGGAAACTGCATCACTTGATTTCTCCACTGACATTTCCCAGAGGAAATTTACTTTTGCAATAGAGCAAACAGTGATTGTTCCTGGCTCAAAAGGGACCAGGAGCCCAGAGAACTCGGCATGGGGGCAGGGGGTGGGGGTGGGGGACCGTCCCCAGGGATCAGGCTCTGAAGGTACCTTGTGACCTGAGCTGGTCCTGCCTCCCTCGGAAGCCATGCAGACCTGCCGCGCTGTGATGCCCAGGGTAAGGGGGTGGCCAGAAGCGCCGAGGGCCTCTGATCCCCACTCCGCTGGGACCTCATTCTTCTCTCTGGTGTATAGTAAAGGAGAGGCCTTGTCATTTGGCTCTGAGGTCGTCCAAAAACAAGCCACCATCGTCTCGTTTTGAGAATAAAAGCTACAGGGAGCACTGGGTTGTTTTGTTTTTGTTTTCCCCAGTGGGAGGTAAGACAGAGTCTAGACTCTTTCAAAAATAGAGACTTTTATTTTCTGTTCTTGGTGGGAGTTTTGAAATCAACATCAGCTACCTTTAAAATGAAATTCATGCAGTTCCACTGAGGCCTTTGACAAAAGCACATTTGGCTAGAACAGAATAGTTTAGTTCATCCCTCAGAGTGCATTTTAGTGGGATTTGATGATATTTTAGCGATGGCGATCTAATTCCAAACTCCCCAGTCATATTAGTTTCTTAAAATTTCATAAAATTGTACCTAAATCTTGCAGTTTATTTCTGTATCTCTCTTCTATTTTGTAGCAAAAGGGTAGTTGCTATTCTTAAGTTACTGGCGTGACGGAGGAGAGTTCCGCACTAAGTGGAAGGCCAGTTCTGTATGCAGAGCACGGCTGCTCGCTTGAGCCAGCTGCTCCTCCTCAGACCTTGTTGGGGGTTCTGGGCGCTGCAGGCACCAAGGTTGTTTGTGTCAAATAGATCCTTTATAAAAATCACCAAGAGGGCTTTTCCTGCTGGTTTCTGATCCTCTCACTGAGGATGTTTTCAGTTATGTTCTGGAAGGAAAGGAGAACTTGGTGGTGACCTTTTACTGCCAGGTTTTGGTTTTTGCTTAGTGGTAGACATTACAATTTGAACCTTGTTTTTTTTCCTTTTGTACCAAACTGGGAGAAAGGACGTAAGATTGTTTTCAAATGATAGCTGCACAGCTTCTGCAACGTTCCCCAGCAGTAATAAACCCAAGGTGGTCACCTTGTTTGCTCCTGGGTGATTTTGTCTCCTGCAGCAAAGACTTCGAGATGGTCCCTAAAACTTCATGGGCTGTGAAAAAGGCAATAAGGAAAATGTTCCGAATTATAAATAAAGGGAAAAACAAGGCCATTAAATCAGGTGGCAGTTGACTTTTAGAAAGCAATTCAGAAACTAGTGAATAAAAAGGCATGCCACCTTAGGAAGAGTTCCTTATATAACTTTTAAGGAGCTGGTCAGTGACAAGTTGGGTAAAGATGGCATCTTGGGCTAATAGGCCTCCAGGAGAGGACTGGACCAGCTTTGCCGGGGTGAGACCTTTAGGCAGCACAGAGACAAGCTTAGAGAAGACAGACCCTGGGCCCAGGCCTTCCTGTCAGAACCAGCACTGCTGCTAGGCTATTCCACAGTTCTTAGTTGGAAAGGGCTGAAACTCTGAAAAAGGTGTGCTCCAATCAGACAACCTAACACTTAATGCTAATTACCTATTCCACAAGAGACAATGACTCTATTCGCATATGTTTTGGTTAAATGGCTCTTCTCACTGTTTGTTGATTGCTGAATATCTGGTGTTAAGATAATCTTAGACAAGGCTTTGAGGGCGTGGTGAGAGTAACTTAGCCACTGGAGGAAAAGGAGAGAAGTGGTGACTTTGGACCCTGAGAATCCAGGATGTATCTTTGGCCCTTGGCAGTTTACCTGCTTCTTTCACTCCCCCCCCTAAAGACCAAGGACTTTTACTTATCCTAATTGGCTGATCTTGAGGCCTCTAGGGAGTTAGACTGGACTTCACACTTAGAGAAAGTAAGGAGCTTTGGGGGGAGGGATCTGTGTCATTCAGGGCCTCTGCCCTAGGGAGAGGCTGGGTGCACCAGGTTTTTAAGAGCAGGCACCCCTGCCTGAGGAAGGAAGAGTGTGGAGGTGAGGGGAGTGGGCTTGCAGTGCTCCCTTGCCATTCAGGGCTCTCTCCTCTGAGAGCATGTCACACCTCTGTAGCTGTCACTGAGCAGCCTTTACCTGGCCCAAGAAAAAAGACAATCTCCTGCAGAGTGTTACCCAGGTGGATTGATCAATTACTTGCCACCCCTTTTTGTTGGATTGTGTGCAAGTAGTGTACAAACCCCAGGGTGGGTGGGGGCGGGCCTGGGCACTCCTTACCTGTATCTCCAAGGGTGTCAGACTGAGATTCTGCCCTGGGGCTAGAAAACCAGAGCTAATGGCAGTAAGTGCCGGGCTCAGTGTCCCAGATGGGGGCTGTGACTGAGGAAAAGGGGCACAGAGCTGAGGGTATGGGGCAGCCTTGTGGGCTTGGGTTCTGCCTGGTCACGCTGGCCGTGATTGGCTATCAGAATTACCCATCTCAGTACATTGACGAGGCTCCCAAAGACATGGACCGATAAGTTAGTTTGCTATGTTTGTATTTTCTGTAGGTAAAGAAGCGTATTTTATTTCTATCTTTTTTATCTGTACATTAAAATTAAAACACATCTTTAGATTTGGGTTGGCCAGTTCCAATTAGTGGGATTTTGCACAGACGGGTTTTTAAACATCGAGCCTATTTCAAGTGATAGTAAAAAAGAAAAAAATGTCGACTCCTCACTACTGAATTCTTAACCACTTACTATTAATTACATGAGCCCTTCGGTTCTCAAAACTCTTTGGTCTCTGCTCCCCTTTACTCTTAGCAAGATTCAAGGATCCCTGAAGAGCTTTTGTTTATGGGGCTTAGGTCTGTCAGTTGCCACATGAGAAATGAGAACATTCAATACAATGTTTAAGAAGTCTTGGTCTCATGGACCCCTTAAAAGGGTCTGGGGGCTCCAGCAGTTGTAAGACCTCACTCCTTTGCACTCTGGTACCCAGAGCATTGGAGTTACCTAGAGTTTGTGCCATTTTTGGAGAGATTTAAATGGTCTGTAACATGTATTTTTGTTTCTTTTTTCCAAGTTCTATTCAGTGAATGTGGATTATAGCAAACTGAAGAAAGAAGGCCCAGAATTCTAAGTGAAAACGATGCTTTCTTGACTGTGAGAATGAAGGTCTTCCACAAGCCATCCGCACAATTCTTCACACAACTAGGAAATGCTTGATTTTCCCCTAATTGCATGAAATCATGTTGAGTTTAACAGACAAATAAAGATGTGAAACTTGAGCTGTGGATTTGATACTGATGCAGAATTCGAACCTAACCCTGTGTGGTCTGGATGATGGTTGGGGGGCTGACGCCGTAGATCAGGGTACAGGAGAATCCCCGGGCTGACAAGTGTGATCTCATCCAGGTTTTATGGTCAGCCATTCCCCGGTGACGTCTTTTTCTTGTTCAGAGGCTCTGACACTTCCACCTTCTGCCTGGGAGCCTCCCCAAACACTCGTCCAGAGGAATCTGATCAAAGTCTCCCATCTTCATTTGGTTTCTGGTCCCATCAGGAAGTTGTCCTGCAGGAAATGGCTCTCTTCCCTGGCACTGCCACTTCCTGGAGCTCGGGGGAGGCGGGGGGCTCCCAGCCTGGCGCCTCTGACAAAGGCTGTCCAGTTTGGGCCCTAATCATTGCCCCAGCCCAGATCTTCCTGGGAGTGATTGTAGACCCTGGTCCAGGTTGAGTGGGCCCTTGGCTGACCGGTGAATCTCGTGGACAGACCTGACCCACTGAGTCATAGAAGCCCATTTCTTAAGGCTGACTGTCAGGCTGAGAAATATTGGGGGCCCGAGGGGTCAGGCCACCCCGGTACCCACATACATAGGGGAGGGACTGGTCCTTGCTCACCTCAGCATCTCGGTGGAGACCATTTGTAGAAACAGTGACTACAGAAGCCCGGGGAATGGCACCCCGCATGGGGGGAGGACCGGACAAAGGCCCCTGGGAGGAGCCCCCACTAGGTCATCTGACTACTTGGAAGAACGGCCTCTGGCCAGCTTGAAGGTGTTTTACAATGACACACTGCGGGCCACTGTGCCAGGGGCAGCAGACTGTGGATGGCCCAGGGGCAGCCACTGACCGCCCAGGGACGGGGCCTGCAGGCCTGAGCTGGGGTCTAAGCTACCTCTGGGTCCTTTGCTGTGTTAGGCCCCGGGAGCCGGGAACAGGTTCGTGCCGGGCTCTTCCTGCTTCCCAGAGCCTCGGCTGGCGCAGCTACAGGAGGCGGTAGAGGTGGCAGGGGCTGGGGGGTGGGGACACGGCCCATGGGGGCCAGGAGGGACACCTCTCAAAAGCAGCCCCAAGAATCCATCAGGAATCACCTCCCCCCGTCCCTTTATTTCAAACATGAATTTGAGCCAGGCTGACAGAGAGCCTAGGGCAGCGGTTTCCTGGCCAAGGGAATGGGTTTCCTTTCCTCTGAGCTCTGTTCAGGAGTGGTGACCTGAGCACCTTCCCTGCTGGTCCCAGTGCTGGGAGCCGCTGGCTCAGAGGGATGCTCAGCTTTGGCCAGAACCAGGCCCCTCTGAGCCGTTTAAAAGCTGGCTTAATGGGCAGCTCCTGCACTACACAAGCCCCAAGGCCAGTCCTGGGGGAGGCAGTGGGTGAGAGGCTCCCTCCAGGGAGCTGAGCTGGGCTGGAACGACCCCGAGGCAACTAGTTACAGGGCGACGGAGAGCTGAAGTCCGCCAGGCCTGAGCACGGTGCTTTCTCACAGTGACTCACACCTACATGGAGCGTTGCCTCCCACGTGCCCGGCACAGAGTCAGTGCTGAATAAATGCCGGTGACCACCTTCTCTCAGCAAAGAGGGCCTTGGTTTATGTATTTGCAGGTCTGTGGGTCCGAGGGATGATGGGACTCTCCGGTCCAAGCTTCTTAGAACTACTGTGGCCTTCCCTCCCCTCCCCGCTCCCCTTCTCCTGGCCCAGCGCCTGGCACACAGGGGGCCTGGAATGAAAAGCGCTCGGCGGGTGCCTCAGGACCTCTAGGTCGTGTGCCGTGTTCTCCTGCCGTGCGTGAGTCGCTGGCTCTCTAGTCTCATGGCCTGTGGGTTCAGATTCATCAGAGGGGATGAAGAGAACATGGTCACGGAGGCCCCCCAGAGAGATGGACCAGAGGCCCGGCCCACGACGTCCGTCCCCATCACACAGTCCTTGGCTGAGAAAGAAAGAACTTGTTGGCCGTGGGTCTCCCTCGTTCTCCGTTAGCTCCCCGGCCACAGGCCTCTGGCTCAGGCATTCCTGAGACGCCAACGGGGTCTCATGAGCCCCCCTTCTCTTGCTCCCCTGGGGCCCTGAGTCCCCCTCCATCGCCCCCACCCTCCACAAAAACTTATCTGGTGGCGCCCCCGGGCGCTCGGCTCACTGCTTCATCCTTTTTTTTTTTTCTTGACTAAAGCTTATCAAGCTATCAGAAAATTAATCAAGTGCCCTTTTGTCTCCAGCCCCATTGATTTTCCAGGAGGAGACAAGGTGACCGAGCTGCCCACCTGTAGCCCTGGCTGCGAGAGTGCCCCCCAGAGCAAGAGGAGGGGACGGGGGGGGGGTGCTGACCGGCCCTGAGGGAGGGCCCCTCTCAGGGGGGAAATCTGGAGCCGATGGAGCTCGTCTCACCCTCCCCCAGAATCGGCCTCAGCTAACGGGCAGCTGGGGCCTTGGGAGGCCGGGCTCCTTGGGGTGCATCAGGGTGCCCCCCTTCCCTCTGGCGTTCAGGTGGGAAGGAGAGGCCATCCTGGAGCCATTGAAGACGTGGGGAGGGCAGAGCTGGGAGACCCCCTTTGGAGTTTGGGCTTCTTTTCTCAAAGTAATTCCTTTGAGCTGCAGAGAGCGGAGTGGGATCCAACTCAAGGGGAGGGACTATTCTCCCTCATTTTGACATACACTGGGCAGTGGGCAGGGGCTCATAGGACGAGAGCTGGGATCTGGAGCCCCATGATGGGACCCCCTCTTTTTAAGGCTGGATTAGCCGCCTGCCTTGGTTTCCTCATCTGTAAAAGTGGAGCAGTAACCTGCCTGGGAGAACCAAATGAAATAACCTGCGTAAAGCACTTGGCAAGGCTGGCTCGCCAGGCAGGCAGCAGCAGCCCAAAGCATGAGTTCCACGAGGTCGGAAGGAGCGGCTGGAAACGAGCCGCATCACAGGGTCCCGGACTGGGATCAGGGAGCCCGGGCCCCTCGCTTCTGAGCTGAGGAAACCAGGGCCCCTGGCCACCCGCTTGGGAGTGACTCAGGCAGGCTCCTCCACCCCCTGCCGGGGCGCACCGATTGCCAGGGAGGGCTCCCCTTGGGCCCAGGGTGGGGCAATAGGAGCGGGATCATGGCCCAGAGGCCCTGGTGCCGGCCTCTCTAAGGGCACTGCCCAACGGGGAGTCCAGGCTTATGGGGCTAATCCATCCTGGGGTCAGGGACAAACCTGCCCAGGAACCGCCACCCTTCCTCCCGGCTCCGTTCTCGAAAAGTGTCGCCCCCCCCCCACAGCAATGGTCTTGGAATGGTCCCCCCCACCCCCAAGCGCTGCTGCTGGGGATTCTGAACAAGGTCTTGCCTGGAAATCAGGTCTCAAGAGTTTATTAAAATAAGCCAGTGACAAGTGGGTTTTGCAGATCATCTATAAACCCTCGGAAAACAGCTCTGGGAAGGAAGGCCTAATTACTCACAAGTGTTTAGCCGGGAGACGGCCTATGATGCTTCTGGGGGGAAGGGATCTCTGGGATCCCTCAGGGAAAAGGCGTCCAGCCAGCTCCCAGCCCTGAGCAAAGCTCCGTGGCCCAGCAGCCCTCCCAGCCTTGGATGAATTTACAGACTTTTCATGTGGAAGCAAAAATACACAAAGAGCCTTCTCTCTTTAATGGCCTTACATCGGTAAATGAAACCCAAGAACGCGGATGCTCCGGGGAGAAAAGGAAGGCCCCGCTTTTCTCCCAGCCCAGGCTCTGGAAGCCCGGCTGCTTTGGGTTCTCGGGCCACCGGGGACTCGGACTTCTGGGACGGGGCTTCCGGGAGGGTCCGTGGCTTGCCCTCGGTGATGGTCCCCAAGAGTGGGCTTGCTGCAGAAGCCAGGGTGGGGTGCGCCATCACGAGCAGCTGGGCTGGCTCCAGAGACCCAGGCCACCCCCTCCCAGCTTCCCCCTCCATCAGCATGCAGCGAGAATTAGGTCCCTGCTGCTGAGTGGGAAGGGAAGGTTCCAGCTGATTGCTTCTGTCAAAAGAAACCCAGAGAAATCCTGCGATGAAGGAGGAGGGGGGCAAGAAGGGGGGAAGAGAATGAGGGGTGAAAGAATGAGGGGGGAAGAATGAGGGGAGGAGGAAGGTGAGAGCCGGGACATCTCCAGGCTTCCCGGTGAAGGAGTGAGAGGGCGAGCTGGGGGACTCTCCCTCCCACCAGACACATAGAGTGGGATTTTTAGTCCCCAAAGGAAAAAAAATCCCCTTGTCCTTTGTTAGCCAGAAAATAACAATCGATAAAATGTATTGTGGGCTAGCTGGGCTCGGCTCTGGCTCTGGGCTTCTCGCCAGTGTATTGGGTAGTTGTCTCAATGCAGACCACAATCATGGGAACGTCTGTGAAGTGCCCACTACGGGCACCACTGTGTCCCGAAAGGGCAGTACAGAGGAGGGCCGAGGGCGTGGACCAAGGCCGTGCATCCCTGAAGGGAGCAGACAAGGCCTCGGGGGCTCTCCGAGAGGTCACCGGTGGCGGGGCTGGGAGCCATTCTCCCGTCGCCAAGCCAGGCCTTCTCTGTCTTCCTGCAGCCTCCTTGCAAACAGCCTCCTTCACCTTCTGGAGCTCCCCAAGAGCAGACCCTCCCTTCCAGGGCTTTCACCCTTGTCTCTTCAGCTTCACCGGTCCGTGGCCACCTCCACATCTCCCTTCCCAAGGACAGCCGTCCCCCCTCCCCAGGGTGCAGAGGTCCCATGGGACATCTGGCCGCCTCTCTCAGCCTCCCAGATGTGGTCAGCGGCAGACTGATGGTCTCTGGAAGGAGCCCGGGATGGGGGCAGGAGGTACGGAGGCAGCGCCATGGCCTGGCGGGCATTTCAGGGATACCGGGCTCCTGCCCCAGCGCCTGCCCACCCTAGGAAGGGGCTGGTAGCCTCGGGCTCCTTTTCAGCTGAGAATCTGAAAGGTTACACAGTTTTCTCAGGCTCATGTGCAGAGAAAGGAATCAAACGCAGGTGTGGGCCCAGAATTCTGTCCACCAAGGACAAGCCTCCTTCCTAGCTCTGGGGAGAAGCCGGGTCTGGCGCTAGGAACTCTGGGTGGGAGTCCTGGGAAGGAAGAAGAGAGAAGCAGAGTTTTGGGGACCCCCAGAAGGAGGTGGGGCAGAGAGGAGCCGCCCGCTCTCTAGTCTTGCTCAGTTTGCAGCATCCAGAATTCCCTTGACTGGATGTAACAACTCCCTCTCAAAACTCTTGAAAATGAATTAAGGAGAAAAAAAAAAGAAAGAAAATGAATTAAGGAAAGATTGGGAAAGACTGCCAAGCTAATTCCAGCTTTTTTCAGCATCTGGTTTTTCGCTTGGTCAAAGCATATTTATAAGACCTTTCACTTTGTCAGGACATCTAAGGGGTCACGAGTCATCTCCCTGGGAGTGATAATGGCTCCTTCCTCCCGCATGGGCCGGTGACCCCAAGCACAGGAACTTCTGTCTGAAGTCCGAGGAGTTACTGCAGTTGGTCTTGCTTCCTTCTGCCTCGCTGCTGAGCACAGATGGTTACCTGCCCCAGAGAAAATGAGGCTTCCCCTGAGTTCAATCTGTAATTAATTCTCATTTGGGAAAATTGTGGCTGAAAAAGTGAGGCTGACCCAACTCAATCCCTCCAGCTACTGCTGGATTTGGAAGCATCTCCCAGGCTCAAGTTCAGCAGAACAGGGGTGGGACTCTCAGAGGAAAGCCCTTTCCCAATCCAAGTCTTGAACTCTTGAAAGCTGGGACGGATTGGATTGGAGACACTCAAGAGCAAGACCCAAAACTAACCTCCCCCCGGCCCATGGGACTAGGTCTGTCCCCAGAAATCAAACCAGGGAATTTGGACCTTTAGTCTTCTGCTTCTCGACACAGGGAGAACCAATAGGGGTGAAGGCAGAACGAAGTTTGGAGACAATTCAGGGTCTAGTTCACGTCTCCACTTGGCCAAGCAAGGACAGACCCAGGAGCTACCATTTCAGAGCACTTTGCTCAGGAGGGTCTGTTTCTGTGCCTGGGATACGCTGCCCCTTCACCTCTGCCTCTCTCCCTGGTCCATCTTGAGTCACCTCCTTCCAGAGATCCTGCCTGATTCCTCCAGGTGTTAGTGGTCCCACCACCCTCAGATCGCTATTTTTACCTATCCAGGTAACTTGGGTTTCAATAAGCCTCTCCCAGAGTCTGTCATTATTCTTTCTGTAGTTTTAAGAGCCAAAGGGAACATTTAGGACTTGGTAAAATCTACCAGTGAGGTGATAAGGTAGATAGAGTGCCTGGTGGGGGCTCAGAGGACCTGAGCTCAAATTGAGCCTCAAACTCTTAGTGGGTGTGTGACCCTGGGTGGGTCACTTACCCCTGTTTGCCTCAGGTTCCTCATCTGTAAAGTGAAATAGAAAAGGAAACAGCCATAGCTTTGCTAAGAAAACCCCAAATGGGCTCAACTAGAGTCTGCCACTGAACAACAAACTTCTACCCACTGCTCCTGGATCCAGGTTAACTCCCCACTCCATGTTCAGCCCTTCAAATGCTCTAGCACACAACACACAATACACTCATCCCCACTGAGCCTTTCTTCTTCAGACTAAATAAGCCTGGCTCTTTCAGCCCATCCTCCAGGTCCTACTAAACAAGCTCCTTCAGCCCATCCTCCAGGTCCTGCTAAACAAACCTGGCTCCTTCAGCTCATTTTCCAGGTCCTGCTAAACAGGCCTGGCTCCTTCAGCCCATCCTCCAGTCCAACTAAACAAACCTGGCTCCTTCAGCTCATTTTCCAGATCCTACTAAACAAACCTGGCTCCTTCAATGGATCCTCCAGGTCCTGCTAAACAAGCCTGGCCCCTTCTGCCCATCCTCCAGGTCCTGCTAAACAAGCCTGGCTCCTTCTGCCCATCCTCCAGGTCCTGCATTGACTTTCCTGAATAGCTTCCTCTGGACTGTTCTCTGGGGGATAGATTGTTGGCCTTGTGTTTGCTGGCTCCAAGCCACTGGATATTCTGTAGGGGACACAGAGTAAGGAAGACCAGCTTCTAGTCACTCATTGGGATGGGGCAGAGCCAGGCTAGGAACCGGCCGGAGCCTGCTGCAACACAGCAGGACAGGAGATAATTCATTCTTTGCTTTTAATTTGAGGTATGGGGTGGGGGAAAGTCATAGACACGCGCCCCCAAAACGCAGGTAGGATTCCTTAGCCCAATGATCCATTCCACCCCAATTCCTGCTTCCTGGTAGGACTGGGTGAGATATTCAGTACAGGAGCTCAGACCAAGGTCTGAAAGAAACCCCAAATGGCCATCTCTCCTCCAACTCTGTCATTTTACAGAAGTAGAAACTCAGCTTAAAAGAGGTTAAATGAAACCTCCAAAGTCCCACAGAAAGAGTCCATCTGAGGAACCAGCCTCCAAGAGGCTCCAAGACTATTATTAACGTCTTTAATACTATTAATTCAATTCTGGGAATCACAGTTTCCATGGCTAGCACGGGTGAAGGCCTCCAAAGCATTTTGCTCGCCACCCTAGGAAGCAGGGAGTGGCGATGTTATCGTATTTACTCTATAGATGAGAGATTACCCAGCCAGCAAGTGCAGGCTGCAGCCAGCAAGTCTGGCCTGGCTTGGCACGTTCTGTGGCCTCCATTAATTTTCAGTGGCCATACCCATGATCCTGGAAGGGTTCCCCCCCCCCCATGGCCCCTTCCTTTAAATAGCCTCTGATGGAACAGGGCATGAAAGACCTTACACATTGGAATCCAGATTATCGTCCCTTGGTCCTCCTGGCTCCCACCTTCCTCCCCAGAACTGTGACACCTTCTTTCTGCCTCTTATTCTGAGCAGTATTTGAGTGTGAAAAAGCACATTCAGATTCTGGGCAGAATCTCATCTAGCAGAACTGCAGCAAGTGCGAGTGCCGAGACACCTTGTTTGTTTCTTTATGCAGAATGAGGTTTTTCATTCTACTTAATATGTAAATTGGCCCCAAAACCATTTTATTGTTACCCTCAGCTATAAACAGGAGTGACAGAATCAAGCTGATTTGGGGAATTATTTAATCAGTGAGGGAAAAAAAGTGTGCAAATAAAAATGGACTGTCATCCCACAAAATCAATTTCAAGCTGAAATAATATCATTTCTCTGTGAGACTTGAGCTTCCCCTAAAAATTAACTTTGTGTATTCAAAGCCACTGTTTTCCAGTGATAGCCGAGGTCTTCAGCGTTTCTTCAGAGACGGAGTTAAGGGTGTGTTAGGGACAATGATATCTCACTTTGAACAACTGATTACAGAATGGAAATTAGAAGGAAAGGTCTTTGGGTTAGCTAGTGACTTTTCCCTTGGCAATTTTTCATTATCTACTCGTGCTCTTTGTTTGCATGGATACTTGTTTGTTTTTCCATTTTTCTTCTCTTTGAAAATAATCAAGGATGGCTTGAAATCTCTCCTGGAGGGCTGTGTACTTTAACTAGAGAAGGCACCAAGAATCAGAGGTTTCTTCTGAAAACCCCTGATCTCAGGAGGGATATTGGATAACCCGGTTGTTGTGTGTGTGAGGGTCCCTGGGCATACCATGAATAGGGAGAAGGATGGAGGGAGAGAAAAGGGGCCTCCCGGTGTCCTCCCCAAAGCTCTGCCGTCCCAAGGGGGAGGTCTGCTGTACTATTCCTGGCCAGACAACGGCTGGAAAGATGGCGCCCTGGATCCTTTGTTCTTCTCCCTCCCCAGCTGATATCTTGTTTTGGATAGCACCCGACTTGGAGGGGAGTCCATTTTCAAGAAGTCTCAAAGAGGAGAAGATTCCAAAAGAATGGGAGAGGCTGGAACTGGCGTTCGCTTTTGCCAACAAAAGGGATTTGTGAAGACTCAGCTGATCGCTGAGCCTGTGTGTTCTTTTCCATTTTTGTCACATCCACCTTTGCAATGTCCATGCCCAAATCATGCCCTTGATGAACCAACTGATGCTCTTCTCGGCCAGAGTGCAACCTCCTAGTCATGCACCCGACAGGAAAGTGTAGATTTCTCAGATCTAGCACACCAGAGTCTCGGGTTCCAATTCTGACATTATTACCCTTGTAATCCTTTGCAAGTCACTTTGCTTTTCCTCTGGACCTGATTTTGTTCCAAACATGGGAGCCTGGCGACAATCAGGGTCTGCTCTTGTTCTGTCCCCAGGACCCAGGAATCTGAAGATGAAAAAAAAGGGAGGGCCCTTAGTGAGGGCACAGGAAATCCCATATGACCCCTCATGTCAAGAATTGCAGTCCAGTCCCTGGCTGGCCAACGATGGTCCTCCTTCCTCCAGTGAGACTTCTTACCGAAGATCTGCCTGGTGATGAGAGCGGATGGATCTGTGGAGGTTTGTCTCTTCTGCTAAGGCCAAGGGCTCACGCCCTATTGGTCATTGCTATGGCGAGTTCAGAGACAGGGGTGTGAATCATGTCCGATGGTTCCCTTGGCAGGTTCTGATACATAAACAGCGTCATGGCAGCTGTGGCCCCTGGAGGGAACAAGTTCCAACTGTAGGTCTTTGGTCTCATGTGGGAGGCTGGAAATTGTGTCCAGTGGGGGAGGACTTTTGGTCCTTTGTAAATGTGTGGAAACTCTATTATTTTCTTGTTAACTTGAATAAATAAGTCCTATATGATGAAAAAAATTAGTTTTGGTCACCTTTGTCAAGGCTCTTTTTCCTCATATGTTAAATGAAAAGGGTGGCCTGGGTGGCCCTTAGAGTCCCCTTCACCTCCGATCCCTTAAGAATGAATGAGAAAGGGTTTGTGAAATGCTTTCCATTTGCCAAGTTCTGAGCTGGGAGACACCAAACCAAAGGGCATCCCTTTCCTCTCGGTGGGAGTGGGGTGGGCACACAAAGGAGATTCCCATGGGGAAGTTAAAGGAATGCCCAAGGGGCCCTAAAGGAGTGCAGTGACACCTCAGAAAGCTGATTTGTCCCATTGAAGGAGGGACTGTTCCTTCTGGCTCCACTATTTTAGTTTGTGATATGGCAGACTTTACCCTTGTCTTTTGGGACATGGAATGATGACAGAGAGTAGGTTGACAGAAGGGAGGCCCGGGGGGGAGGGGGCATTCTGGTGCTTGGCTAGGTGGGAAAGGTTGGAGAGGAGGTTGTTGAGTGAAGTACAATGTCTGGGGCTTTTCTGAAATACTGCTTGGGAAGAGCCAGTCACCAGTGGGCCCAGGGCAGAAGGTCAGCTCACATAGCAAGGCCTGGGGAAGAGGTGATGGCCAGAGGGCAGAAGGGAAGAATCATTGCTGAATTCTGTCCCCCTGTAATACTTGAAAATAACTCGGAAGACTAAATCCCATAACTGGAGAGGGGCAGTGACAAAGGCAACCCAGGCGTTTAACCTCTGCCCTCTCACTTTTGAGGCACAAAGTCTTCGTGATGGTTGTCCATTGGCGGAACCACGGACTTTGGCCCTCTCTTCCTTAGGAGCTGCCAGTTTTCTCCATCAGCCGCACCTGCTGCATTAGCCCTTGTAGGGTAAGCCAAGATGACTTAGAAGAATTTGGACTTTCCCCTCGAGCTGGAATACTCCCTTGTTTGTTTTTTGGTTGAACTGTCCAAAAGCCAAGGCTGGAAGAAAAGAGAGATGCGGTTCCTCACTATTCTCAGAGGGAGGAGGAGACCTCCCACTCACTTAGCTGGATGTGCCGAGGTGTTTGATTTAGGGGCCAGAATAAGGGACTGAAAACTAGACGCTCTCATTTGCTCCGTTTCTCGTCGGCTCTCTGCAGTGCTCCAGCTTTGAGGTGGATACGTCTGTTCTGATGAATTCAAGCCCACTCCAACAATCGTTTATTGAGGAGCCTCTGCTGGGACTCTGTGGGCTCGCCGGGAAGGGGTTGGTGACAGAGGACCAGAGGTCTGCGTCGGGTCAGGGACGGAGGGGCTTCAATGCTCACTCTTGACTATTTCCTTCCTGACCTTCGTGCCTGTAAAACTCACAGCCTTCACGGGTAAAAGGCCAGGGTCTTGAACTTGCCCTCCAAGGTCTCATTCTGGTGATAAATCGATGAGACCACAATGGACACATACCATGATTTTGTCCTGGCAGGAACCCAGGACAAAAAGGAATCAGGACAAAGGTCAGCAGCCCCTTTCAGTCTTTGTCATGAAGCTCTGGGGTTTTCTTGTACCATAATTGGCATCTTGTGAATGGAGAAGATATGAAAGTCCCTCGGATGGGAAAAACCTGGGGAAAAAAATTCAAAAGAGTGAGTTAAAAGGGCCTGAGGTCTGCCTCACAAAACCACCAAGATGGCCCCGGCACTTTGTCCTGGATAGGTCACCCGTGGGGAAGAGAGAGAGACAAAGACAAGGAGAGACAGAGACAGAGAGACAGAGAGAAGGGGGGAATGTGTGTCTCTGTGTGTGTGTGTGTGTGTGTGTGTGTGTGTGTGTGTGTGTGCGAGAGACAGAGACAGAGCACGCAGGGTAATTGAGACACCCCAAAAGATGGAAAAAGCCACAGAGAACATGTCTGCCATATGTGGGGTAGGAAGAAGCAAACCAATAGCCCTGAAGGACATTGGAGGCCCCTTCCACATCCCTGGGCCATACAAGGTGCCTATGAATGCCCCCTTCACACCTGCTCCCTTTACATAACCTTGGCTCCGGTGGTTCCCTGTGTGAGGGCCTCCCCTTTACCTCTCCTTTCCCCATCTTTGCTGAGAACTATCTGGGGAGGGGCAGGGATCCCATTGTCCTTCTCACTTGCTTTGTGATGCTATTTGATTAAATGCTTTTTGCTTTAATTAATACTTTCCCTAGGGGGGACCTGGAAGTTATGGTTTGGAGCAAACACTAACCCACAAAAGGGCCTTGAGTCCTGAGGATCCGTGTGTGGGAGGAGTCCCATATCTCACACACACACACACACACACACACGCACATACACATACACACACACGCACATGTATTCTACACATATAGAAGTACATTGGACTGTTGATTCTTCTGTTCTTCATTAATGAATCATTCTGCTAGTGTAGAAAGCCCTGGCCTTGGTAGGCAAGAAAGCATGGGTGCTGGGCAAGAGTTTACTGGGCAAAGTCATTTAGGAGGGACAGAATCGACTTTTTTTTTCAATAGACCAAAATGTTTTTCAGAAATTTGACTTTCCTCCATTGCGTATGTCAAGTAGTGGAACTCTGGCTTTCCTGCTGTCAGAGGTTCCAAGATGGCGCTTTCCAAGATCCCCTGCTTATCCCTGTCCCTCTGAACTTCCTTCCATGTGACTTACAAAATATTTCAATAGTCCTTTTGGGGGGAAGGGGATTCTATTGTTAGCGCCTCTTTCCCCTCTTCCAAACTCTTCACCCCGAAAACCAAATCTAAAAGGAAAGACAAATGCTTGTAATATCAACCATTCTGTCTTCCAAGCTCCTCGTTCTCCTTGCAATTCTTTATTCAAGAACTTGATTTCATTTCTATATCTTGCTTAATTTCTTCTAGGTATTCTTCTATTCATTCTTCTGGATATCCATTTTTCTCCTTAGAGTATCTACTTCTAGTTATTATGGAGTTCTATTGTCTTTCTTTTGGGGATTTCTAGATTTGCCACCATATTTTATATTGTTTGCTAAATGTTAAATGGTTTACTCATCTTTCCAGCTTTAGTTTGGGGATTAGGTCTTTATTCTAGGGCAAGGTTTTATTCTTTTCTATGCTTTTAGGTAAATTGTTAAATTAAGTTAAAGGATTTTAAGTGAAATAATACATATAAAGCCCTTAGCTCGGTGCCTGACACATAGTAGGTGCTATGTATATTCTTTCCTTTTTTTTCTTTTTTTCTCTAATTATTGCATGCAATTTTCCTGATGCTTCTTTGATTTTAGGTCATTTCTCCCAGAATAAAAACATTTCATTATATGCATCTGGTAGGAATTAGTTCAGTCATTCCCAAAATCCATGGGAATTCCTTTTGTTCTTTGCCCTTACAAAAAGTGCTGCACTGCATATATTGATATTTTATATCTTTCCTCCTTCCTTCCTTCCTTCCTTCCTTCCTTCCTTCCTTCCTTCCTTCCTTCCTTCCTTCCTTCCTTCCTTCCTTCCTTCCTTCCATCCTTCCTTCCACCTTTTTTTTAAAACCACTTTAGAATATAAATCCAGTAATGATGTTGTAGGGTTCAAAGGCTATAAATAAATAAGTATTTTTTTCTCCCAAAATTCTAAATTGTTTTCCAGAAAGATTGAAACAATACTGGAAGCTTTTTTTAAAATCATCTTTGCAAATTTGCTGGATATAAAGTGAGACTTTCAAATTGGTTATTTATTTGTTTTTGCCTACCAGATTTGTTTTCATTATCAACATTATTTGGTCCTAGTTTAAAAATAGAGAAGTAGACCATTGTGTGGAAAATTTTTATTTTTTTATTTTTTGCTGTTTCAAAACAAAAAACTTTAAATTCTTCAATATTAGGATTCTGCTCTGATTAGAGATTATGGAATAAGGCTTGTAAGTGACAAAATCAAATTCTTATCTATTGCTTTTTCTTAAGACACACTTTATTTTTGCCCCAAGAGGGGGAGATGATACCCCAAATCTCATTAAGCATCCGATCAATGAAAATATGGTCCCATGGGAGATAACCGATGGTCAAAGTGGTATATTATTGTCCCTGAAATTTTTTAAATCGATTTTTTTCTACCAGGGCTAATTTTGCTTTGGAAGGGGCTGCTTTTTCTCCTCCAGTACATTATACTTCAAAGAAAATAAGTCTCTGTACTGGATCTAAGCTACTCCTCAGCTCAGCACAGAAACGGAGAATAAGAGTTTTAAAAGAGGAGCAATTCCTTGGCTAAAAGATATTTTTGTTCTCACACTAGGTACATGCTAATCTTTCATGCTTCCTATGCACTCAATCCCACACTATATTGTTTTTGGGAAATCCACAGATAGCCTTAGCTTCCATCCTCTGCTTCTGTCCCAGGGCTGGACGCTTACCCTAGCCGGGCTGCTGGGTATGGCCTGTTATCTGGGCTTGGCTCCTCTGTACCCAAGTCACACTTAATATAAATGAGTTCTGATGGGCTGTGATAGAATAAGGGAGAAGAGTGATGGTGGATGCAAACGAGAGGGGCTGATTAGTGGTGCTCTCTCCACATGATGAATCACCGGACACCGGGCATTCGAACAATGGATCGCCCTTCAGGATGCCGGCGACTTGGTGCAAAGGGCTTTCTGGGAAACGTGGAGGCTTTTATCAGATCGGAAGAAGTTTGAAGAGAGTGTTTAAGTTAGCAAGAATGTAAAAGCATCTTGGAGGCTATCACCAAAGGTGTGTGTGTGGGGGGGGGGGGAGGCAGCGTCTTGTCCTTGAGATCGGTGGGGGACACTTTGTTTTCCTGCTCCTTTATCACCCCGGGGAATGGATGGAAGGGCTCAGGGGTGAAGGACTGGTGTGGAATAAAGCCCGGGAATCCTCTGAGCAGATGAACCGGCCGGCTGCTCTCCATCACCTCTCAGCATCAAGGACTATGAGGAACACAATAGAAGATCAGAGAAGCTAGGAACGAGTTCATCCCCAAGCAGGGCTGTGCTGGCAGATGGCTAACAACCAGTTGTCCAGAAAAAAGAAAAAGCGTGACACGTTTTTAAGTTTAATCTGCACTGTTAATATTTTTCTTTTTATTTTCTTAAGTCCAGACAGAACAATAAATCTAGCCTTGGGTCATAGTATTTACTGATTCTAAATATAAATGCTCATGTGGAAAATCAAGCAGTGTGTGAAGAGCCAGGACCACTGGCCCCAACATCCTATTGGGAAACTGTGCAAGAAAGCCACCGGGAGCACTGGGAAAAACCAAACCAGAATGATTCTACAACCCCCAAAAGGCCCAAGAAGCTGAAGGAGACCATGTGAAGGAAGGCGTGAAAACTTCAGACGGGAGGGGGGGTGCCCTGACAGCAGCCATGAGCCCTCCCAGGGCTTCCATCAGCTCCTGTGGCCTGCAGGGACAGTCCATTATTGGGGGGTGAGATGGGGAGTAGGAGGTGACCAACCACAATGACCTGTTCAATGCCACAAAGAAAGTGTCCAAGGGAGACTCTGACTCCAGGTCCCTTGGCTCTTGAGCTAGCGTTCATTCTACTGTATCATTAGGATTCTGTTTGGTCCCAAAGGGCCCAGAGCTAACCACTGGGCTGAAGTCACAAAGAGCAAAATTTGGCTCTCCCTCACCTTACAGTCGGCAGGAGTTGGATGGTGAGCCTCGAGGGGTAGTGAGCTCCCTGTGGGTAAAGGTCCTTAGAAGGAGAGGCTGGATAGCAGGAATCTTGTGGAGGAGATTCTGCCCTGGTCTAGTTTAGGCTTAAACTGCTGCTTAATCCTCCCCAGCACCCACATCTGTGAGCCCCTGTCCCTCCTGGCTCCCCCAGCAACCCCAGGTGGAGACAACTGTCCCTGATCTGCTCCCGGCAGTGCAGATGCTCCCTTTCAAGAAAAATCACCTTAATTAGCACTGCCTTGCTTATTCCCCGGAGATGGGGATGGGGAGGGGAAGGGGGGAGCCGAAACCAGCATTAATTCCCCTTTAATTGGATGCTTCTGCACGGATCTTTGAAATACCACCTTGGTAATTGAAGGGAGGCTGTCCATCTGCTGCCATCCTGTTGGGGAAGGATGGGGGACGTCACAAAAGATTGTTATAGACTGAAGGGAATGCGGGGCTGTGAGTGAAGTTATCATAGAAGCTGGCTCCTGGCTGGGGGATGAAGGCAGAACAGCTATTATTATGCCCAGTTTGCCAATGTGGAGACTGAGGTCCAGTGTGGCTGGTCCAAGTTCATGCAGGAAATAAGGTTCAGAGTCTGGACTGGAACTCCAACGTCTGCCTCCCATGTGGAACTCTGGCTGGCACAAAGTGGCCTGAACCCTCCCTCCAGCTCCCGGGACGTCTCGGGCAGACTGGTCTGACCGGGCAGAGGGCATCCCCCGGAGCCCTGAATGTTCCCCCCCTCTTCCCGAAGGACCCTCTCTCCAGCTCTCATTTGGAGGGCTCGGGAGCAGCCTTGAGTTTTGTTTTCCATTACGGAGATGCCCACTTTTTATCTTTGTTCTGGAGACAGCGGCTTCATTTTCCTGATCGATGCGATGTCAGCCCGTAGCAGCCCGGTGCCGCCTTCAGTTTATGAGGGCTGCTTGCTTCTGAGCAAGCTCATTTCAAGTCTTGTCTTTCCTCAGGACTTATGAGCTCTTTAAACATCCACCCGAGTCATGGGTTGGCCCAGAGCATCCCGGCCGTGGCCGCCGCCTACAAAGGAACCGAGCCCTGACCGGCCTTCCCAGGATCCTCTGCCACCCGCTTCTCCTGAACTTCTGAACAGTACCAAAGGATCTTCCCGGAACTAGGCTTCCTTGCTTTTAACTCTCCCACATGGTGATCCCATGTATTTTTCGAAAGCGAACCACTCATTTAAAAGGCAGGAACGAACACCCCGGCAGTGGAGAGAACGCGATTTTCCGTTGGATGATGTCACAGAGCCTCCATGAGGAATAGTTGCGGGAGGTATTAATCCAAACAATTTAAGCTCTAATGGGCCAGTAAACATGTTTTTACATTTTTTTTATCATTTAGGTCCAACCTGCACCGTTCTCATAGAAAATGAATCCATTTTTGTGTGTGAGAAGGGCTCACATGATTCGTAAAGAGCATCGGAGATGCTGGTGAGACATCGCAGGGAAACAGAGGCCAGCCATGTGGAACAGAAAACTGGCTGTCACTCTACAATGGAGTCTGTCTCCTTTGTTCACTGGGATGGCTGCTCCAGTGCACTGTAGGAACGTCTTCTCCAAAACATTTGGAGGAGGGCCCCAGCTTCATCCTCCTGATTTCTTGGGAGGCCATCAGACACCCTTCCTGGGGTCGTCAGGGTCTTTGGGAGTTGTGGCCCAAAACGCATCCTCCCCTGCCCAAGCAGGGCTTACCCCTCTCCCCAGGGAAGGCTCTCCCCAAGCTCAGCTGGGGGCAGGTGCCATACGGACCACAGTTCCCCTCGCCAGGCTCCTCCTGGAAGTTTTCCCATCTCAGCAGGGCCTGGCAGTCTGTTTTTGGTCTGCCGGGATCACCTGCGTCTCCCATTGAAAAATTCAATACAGGTGGGGTAGATTAAGGGGAATGGCTACTTGGGCCATGGAAATCCTTCCATTGCCTTCCAGAGAGGGACTATCGCCGTCTGACCCACAAAACTTCCCGGGCTGCCGAGTTCCAGAGCTGCAGTTCTGAGCTCCACAATCAGTGTGGTTGCAAGGACCCAAATCGCTTCTTTTGTTTTGGAGGCTGGCTCAGGAATGCTCTCAGCACGTGTCTGGCACCTGGGGATTGCTTAATAAGCATTTGTTGATTGACTGATAAAGGAATTAGGAGAACTCTTTGTTGGGAAAGAGTGGACTGCGCCTGGAAATTCTGCTTAATCTGGCCCCAGATTTTGAGTCTAAAAAATGATCTCAGTTTAACGATTCTCCCTGCATGTCTTGCCCTCCATCCTTCCAGTCTGTAACCATGTTTAAAAATGACCCATTTGTGCCATCCATCTGCCTCTGGGACGTTGTTGGGAGCTGACAGGTAGGACATTGCAGCCGAGCGGCTTTCGTAGTTAGTGAAGTATCTCTCCTCCTTCTGTGCTGCCCCTCTTCCACTTCCCTTCCTTTCCCCCCTTCCCTTCCCCAGGACTTATCCCTTCCTCTTGGCAGACTCGAGTCTGCTCTGGGGCCTTCCCAGGCTGCTTAGAACAGCTCTTGGGAGGGGGAGGCCAGGGGCACCTTGTCCAAGGTCACAGAGGAAGAGGGCCTAGAGTTTGGGCTGCGGTTCAGAACTCCAGTGGCGATCCAGGCCTCTGCCACTCTGCCCGGCTGGGCTCAGGCTGGCACGGGGGATCCTGGGAGGTGAGAGGCCTGAGCCCTGCTCCTCTCATTGGTTCTGATTACTGATCCTGGCTATGGGGAGAAGAGCTCTCGGATCTTCCCAGCTCTGTCAGAGCCCTTCTCGAGCCCTTAGAGAGAGAGGGGCTGCTGCTTGGGGCTTCTGAGGCTGCCAGGGGGCAATGGGGAAGCTGGGCTCCAAAGCACTGACCACTGAGGGGGGCTGTCCTCCGTCCCAGCTACTGCCCCATAATTTCACTCCAGATATTTTAGACATAAAGAATTTATTCAAAATGTATTCAAAAGTGTATGGGGGGAGTTCATCCCATTCACATTTACGGTTAGAATTACTAAATCTGTATTTCCTGCCATCCTAATAACCCCAGATTGTGCTTTACTTATTCTTGCCTCCCAACCCTCTTCCCCTTTAAACTTATGTACCTCTTGTATCATGATACTTATCCTCTTATAATCCCTCCCTCCCCCTTTGAGTCTTTCCCTTCCTTCCTTATTACTTTTCTTCTCCCTTCCCCCTGTTTTAATGAGGCGAGAGAGAATTTTCTCAAAACAAATGTCAATTATTTTTTCTTTGAGCTAACTTGATGAGAGAGTATTCACACAATGTTCCTCCCCTCTCTAAATTCCCTCAGATATGATAGCCTTTAGCTCTTGTGGGATGTGGTTTCCCTTTTATCCCTCCTTCCCACCTTATTCTGCCATCATCCCTTTCCATATCTACTTCCTTTTTATGTTATATCAGTACAATCAAATTTTACATGTATTTTTATATCCACAACAGAAATACAATTCTCAAGAGTTATTTTTACCTTTTCTGCATCTCTTGAGTTCTATTCTTGGAGATCAAATTTTTGTTTAATTTGGTTTTTCTTCAGAAACAAATGGAATTCATTTGTTCATTAATGTCCATCTTCTTCCCTGGAAGAAAATGCCGCTTAGCTGGGTAGTTTATTCTTGGCTGCATCCCAAGTTCTTGAAGTGCCTTCAGAACATCATATTCCAGGCCTTCTTTCCTTTAATGTAGAGAGCAGCAGATTCGGTGATCCTTATTGTGGCACCCTCGGTATTTAAAGGTTTTTTTGGCTGCTTGTAAAATTTTTTCCTTAATCTGATAGTTCTGAAATTCTTGCCACAATATTCCTTGGGTTTTTATTTTAGGGTTTTTTCAGAAGGTGTCTGATGAATTCTTTCAATGCCTATTTTACCTTCTGATTCTATTACATCTGGCAGTTCTTTGATGATTTCTTGTAAAATAGTATCTAGGCTTTTTTTCATCATAGTTTTCGGAAAGTCCAATAATCCTCAGATTATCTCTCCTAGATCTATTTTCCAAGCCTGTCGTTTTTGCAAGTAGATAATTCATGGTTTTTTCCAGTTTGTCATTTTTTTTGTTTTTCCTTGACTGATTCTTGCTGTCTCAATGAATCATTAGTTTCAATTTGTTCAGTTCTAATTTTTAAAGAATTATTTTCATTAGCTTTTTTACTTCTTTCTGTATATGTCCAATTGAGTTTTGAATGTATTGTTTTGGTCTGTGGAATTTTTTTTTCCATTTCACCAACTTTTTTTTTTTTAGTGAATTATTTTCTTTTTCCAATTCCACAGATCCTACTTTTGCGTGTTCTTTGTCTTTCCACCACGGATCCTACTTTCTTATGTGTTTTTGTCTTTTCCAATTCACTGATCCTACTTTCTAGTGAATTCTTAATTTTTTCCACTGTATTTCAGGAAGTTGTTGCTCTTTGTAAGGCTTCTTTCCTTTCCCATTTATCTTCTAAATCTCTTTTGAGACTTTTTAATGGTCTCTTCTATGAGAGCATCATGTAAAGGAGGACAGTCTGATGCATGTTTGCTGTTTGAGGTCTCTTCAGGTTTGCTGACCTGCCTTTTTCTGCATAGAAGCTGTCGATCGTTCTTTTCATCTTTTATTCATGTTTTAAAGCTTTTAGGTAGGTCCCCCAAGGCTAGGGTTACTCAGCCTCTGCAGAGCAGGAAAGATTTAAACCGATTTCCGCCCGAGGTATGGGAGTGCTCTGAGTGAGAGTTTTCCTTCCCCAACAGGAAGTGGATTCAGCACTGGCTGAGCTTATCAAACTGCTTAGTAGGGCTGGTGGGTTAGTGATTGCCCTCGGCTAGAGACTAAGGGGTGAAAGTGTCACTGCCCCAGGCCGGAGCCTCTTGTGGGACTGTGAGTATTAGCAGCTGACCGCAGACCACAGACTGCAGATCGCAGACCGCAGACCGCAGACCGCCGCAAACTCTGCCCAGCGTCTCTGCCTGATGCAAATCGGCCCTGAAAGCTCTATGGCCCCAGCGAGCTCCCACTGCGCAGATTGGAGGCAACCCTAGCTGCCCTCCTGCTGTGCAGGATCACAACTGCTCCCAAGGAGAAGCCTCTTACTGGCGGGTTGGGCTCGCTTGTGCTGAGATCTGTGCCTTCACCCTCGGTTTGAGACTCCTCGAACCCACTTCTCTCCCAGTCTGGCCGATCTCCCTGGCCCCGAACCAACCTTTTTGGCAGACTGCAGATTTCTTCGCCGGTGAGTTGTTCTACTTCTTATCTTTACGAATTGTAGCAGTCAAGACTATTTTTGAGGCTCGATATAATATTGATAAAGAGGGTAAGAGAAGAGCTTAGAAAGTCGCGTGTGCCTTCCCCGCCAGATAGCAGACTGGATAAAAAGTCAGAACCCTACAATATGTTGTTTACAAGAAACACATTTAAAGCAGGGGGATACATATAGAGTAAAGGTAAAAGGCTGGAGCAAAATCTATTATGCTTCAGGTGAAGTCAAAAGTTAGGTAGCATCCTTATCTCGATCAAGCAAAAGTAAAAATTGATCTAATTAAAAGAGAGATAAGGAAGGTAACTACATCCTGCAAAGGGTAGCATAAACAACGAAGCAATATCAATATTAAACATATATGCACCAAGTGGTGGCACTCAGCTTCCTAAAGGAGAGTTAAGAGAGTTGCAAGAAGAAATAGACAACAAAACTGTAATAGTAGGAGATCTCAACCTTGCACCTCTAGAATTAGACAAATCAAACCACAAAACAAATAAGAAAGAAATTAAAGAAGTAAATAGAATATTAGAAAAATTAGGCATGTTGGATCTTTTGAGAAAATTGAATGGAGATAGAAGGGAATATACTTTCTTCTCAGCAGTTCATGGAACCTATTCAAAAATTGACCATATATTAGGACATAAAGACCTCAAAATTAAATGCAAGAAAGCAGAAATAGTAAATACTTTCTTCTCAAATCATGATGCAATAAAAACTACATTCAACAAAAAATTAGGGGGAAATAGACCAAAAAGTAATTGGAAACTAAATAATCTCATCTTAAAGAATGACTGGGTGAAGCAGCAAATTATAGATACAATTAATAATTTCACTCAAGATAATGACAATGATGAGACATCATACAAAATTTGTGGATGCAGCCAAAGTGGTAATAAGAGGGAATTTTATATCCTTAGAGGCTTACTTGAATAAAACAGAGAAAGAAAAGATTAATGAATTGGGCTTGCAACTAAAAAAAAACTAAAAAAGACCAAATTAAAACCCCAATCAAATACTAAATTGGAAATTTAAAATTAAAAGGAGAATAAAATATTGAAAGTAAAAAACTATTGAACTAATTAATAAACTAATAGTTGGTTCTATGAAAAGCCAATAAAATAGATAAGCCTTTTGGTAAATCTGATTAGAAAAGGAGGGAGGAAAATGAAATTAGTAGTCTTAAAATGAAAAGAGAGAACTTTCCACCAATGAAGAGGAAATTAGAGAAATAATAAGGAGTTATTTGCTCAACTTTATGCCACAATAAATTTGATAACCTAAGGAAATGGATGACTACCTCCAAAAATATAGACTTCTAGACTAAGAGGAGGAAGTAATTGCTTGAATAGTCCCATTTCAGAAAAAGAAATAGAACAGGCAATTAAACAACTCCCTAAGAAAAAATCCCAGGACCAGATGGATTTACATGTGAATTTTACCAAACATTTAAAGAACAATTGGCCCCAATGCTATATAAATTATTTGATAAAATAGGGAATGAAGGAGTCCTACCAAATTCCTTCTATGACACAGACATGGTACTGATACCTAAAGCAGGTAGGCTGAAAACAGAGAAAGAAAATTATAGACCAATCTCCCTAATGAATATTGATGCTAAAATCTTAAATAAGATATTAGCAAAAAGACTACAGAAAATCATCTCCAAGATAATACACTATGATCAAGTAGGATTTATACCAGGAATGCAGGGCTGGTTCAATATTAGGAAAACTATCAATATAATTGGCCATGTTAATAACCAAATTAACAAAACCATATAATCATCTCAATAGATGCAGAAAAGCATTTGATAAAATCCAACATCCATTCCTATTAAAACACTTGAGAGTATAGGAATAAATGGACTTTTCCTTAAAATAATCAGCAGCATCTATTTAAAACCATCAGTAGCATCATATGTATGGAGACAAACTGCAACCATTCTCATAAGATCTGGAGTGAAATAAGGTGCCACTATCACCATTACTATTTAATATTGTATTAGAAACACTAGCTATAGCAATAAGAGCTGAGAAAAAGATTAAAGGAATAAGAATAGGCAATGAGGAAGCCAAATTATCACTCTTGCCGATGACATGATGGTATACTTAGAGAACCCCAGAGATCTCTAAAAAAAGTTATTAGAAATAATCCACAACTTTAGCAAAGTTGCTGGTTAAAATAAACCCACATAAGTCATCAGCATTCTTATATATCACTAACAAAATCCAACAGTCAGAGTTACAAAGAGAAATTCCATTTAAAGTAACTACTGATAATATAAAATATTTAGGAATCTATCTGCCAAGGAAAATCAGAAACTTTATGAGCAAAATTACAGACCACTTTTCACACAAATTAAGTCTGATCTAACCAATTGAAAAATATTAAATGCCTTTGGATAGGCGAGCAAATATAATAAAGATGACAATATTACCTAAACTAATCTATTTATTTAGCGCTATACCAATCAGACTCCCAAAAACTATTTTAATGACCTAGAAAAATAACAACAAAAGTTCATATGGAAAACAAAAGGTCAAGAATTTCCAAGGAATTAATGAAAAAAAAAATCAAATGATGGCTTAGCTGTACCAGATCTAAAATTATACTATAGAGCAGCAGTTACCAAAACTATTTGGATTGGCTAATGAATAGATTAGTTGATCAGTGGAATAGATTAGGTTCAAGGACAAACAGTCAACAAATATAGCAACCTAGTCTTTGAAAACCCAAAGATCCCAGCTTTGGGATAAGAACTACTGTTTGATAAAAATTGCTGGGAAAATTGAAACTAATATGGCAGAAACTAGGCATTGATCCATACTTAACGCGTACAAACCAGGCATTGATCCATACTTAACGCGTACACCAAGATAAGGTCAAAATGGGTTCATGACCTAGGCATAAAGAATGAAATTATTAATAAATTAGAGGAACAGGATAGTTTACCTCTCAGACCTGTGGAAGGGAAGTCTTATGACCAAAGAGAACTAGAGATCATTACTGATCACAAAATAGAAAATTTCGATTATACCAAACTGAAAAGTTTTTGTACAAACAAAACTAATGTAGACAAGATTAGAAGGGAAGCAACAAACTGGGAAAATATTTTACAGTCAAAGGTTCTGATAAAGGCCCATTTCCAAAAATATAGAGAATTAACTCTAATTTATAAAAATCATGCCATTCTCCAATTGAAAAATGGTCAAAGGATAGAACAGACAATTCTCAGATGAAGAAATTGAAACTATTTCTAGTCATAGAAAAGATGCTCCAAGTCATTATTAATCAGAGAAATGCAAATTAAGACAACTCTAAGATACACTACACACCTGTCAGATTGGCTAAGATGACAGGAAAAATAATGATGATTGTTGAGGGGATGTGGGAAAACTGGGACATTGATGCATTGTTGGTGGAGTTGTGAACGAATCCAACCATTTTGGAGAGTAGTTTGAACTATGCTCAAAAGTTATAAACTGTGCATACCCTTTGATCCAGCAGTGTTACTACTGGGATTATATCCCAAAGAGATTATAAAGAAGGAAAGGGACCTGTATGTCACGAATGTTTGTGGCAGCCCTTTGTAGTGGCTAGAAACTGAACTGAATGGATGTCCATCAGTTGGAGAATGGCTGAATAAACTGTGGTATATGAAAATTATGGAATATTACTGTTCTGTAAGAAATGACCAACAGGATGATTTCAGAAAGGCCTGAGAGACTTCACACGAACTGATGCTGAGCGAAATGAGCAGGACCAGGAGATCATTATATACTTCAACAATAATAATGGATGACAAAGTTCTGATGGATTAGCCATCCTCAGCAACGAGATCAACCAAATCATTTCTAATGGAGCAGTAATGAACTGAACTAGCTATGCCCAGAAAAATAACTCTGGGAGATGACTAAAACCATTACATTAAATTCTAATCCTTTATATTTATGCACACATGCATTTTGATTTCCTTCACAAGCTAATTGTACAATAATTCAGAGTCTGATTCTTTTTGTACAGCAAAATAACGTTTTGGTCATGTATACTTATTGTGTATCTAATTTATATTTTAATATATTTAACATCTACTGGTCATCCTGCCATCTGGGGGAGGGGGTGGGGAGGTAAGAGGTGAAAAATTGGAACAAGAGGTTTGGCAATTAATGCTGTAAAGTTACCCATGTATATATCCTGTAAATAAAAGGCTATTAAATAAAAATTTAAAAAAAAAATTAAAAAAAAAGTGTATGGGGGAGAGAGGATTATGTGAGTAAACACCAAGGTAAAATAGTTCCACAACTGTCAATTATCAAATCATTTAAGTTAATTATTTTTGGGTAAAGCAATTAATTAAATGATTCATTATAAACTTAATTTTAAACACCCCCCCCCCAACAGAGACACTGATCTGATCTGCTGCTCTTTAATTTTAAACAAGGAATTTTCAATGGATGCAAAGACAAAATTTGTGGATGCAGCAGGGGGGAGTTGGGCTAGAATCCT
Organism: Sarcophilus harrisii; assembly: GCF_902635505.1. Lineage (NCBI taxonomy): Eukaryota > Metazoa > Chordata > Mammalia > Dasyuromorphia > Dasyuridae > Sarcophilus > Sarcophilus harrisii. The sequence goes on from NC_045430.1 coordinate 284,289,895, forward strand.
GGGGTGGGAGCCAAAGGCCTGGGTTCAGGTTCTGCCCTGACACACACTGGGTGACTCAGTATTCCAGGCTGCTTCTAAGCTCCCCTCGATCAGAGCCAGCCGCAATCTGCTTGGATAGAGAGGGCTTCCTGGTTGGCAGGTCCTCTGAGCAAGGAAAACAGCCCTCACCCCCGTTCAGTCCCCCTCTGCCTGCCAGGCTTTCTCATTCATTCACGCTCACCGGAACTCTTAAGTACGGACTCTATTTCTGTTTCTGTTTTCTTGGTTTTCCTTTATTTCATAAAGTTCTCTTCAAGTTTCTGAATTCTTCCTTCCTGTTGGTCTTCACTGTATTGCAGTAAATGATCTGTCAAGTGATCAGTTGTCAATCAATAAGCCTTTATTAATTTCTTACTGATGTGATCTGCGATGTGGGGTTTGAGCCCCAACGATGGCGGGTACCAGAAGGGGGGAATGGTCATGTGAAGAATTCACAAGGGCCATTCTCTTTGGCAAAAGGTAGATTTATTTAGGGGAAGAGGTTATGGACAAAATGAAGGGATGCAATGGACACTGGGAATGGTAAATGTAAAATAGGGTGGGAGGGCATAGGAAAGACAAGTTCCTCGGTAGAACCCACAGTTACCCAGTAGAAAGGGAGCCTCCTATGAGGTTGGGGTGTGCTCTTAGCTGACAGGCTCGATCCTGAAAGGGACTTAGCCCCCTACAAGAGTTAGTTAGCTGTAAGGAGGAGAAGTGGGGTTGGGAAGCCTAGTGGAGTTAGGGGAGATACCATGTGACACGGCGGAAGGGAAAAGACACCATAAGGCGAGTGCTGTGACCTGCTGACCCAAAAGAAGATCCAGCAAAACTGTGGGCCATAAGTTGTTTTCCAGGGAAGATTTAGCCTCAGGCTCTTGACATAACTTGGATGTCTGAGAGGGTGGGACCAAGGAACTCCGTGATCAGAGCCTTTTTTCCCCCTGCTTGGCTGAGGGATTGATTTTCATCAATTCCTCTGCTAACCACACTTAACACTGAAGACCTCCTCGCCTACTAAGTCCCAGACATGCTAAAGGTGCTCCGGATACAAGTCGAAAGAGTGAAACCTTCCCTATTTATAAGGAGCTAAGAGCATCTTTTGATAGTTCTTTTTTGGTTATTTTTGATAACACTTTCAGGGGATATTGAAATTAAAAATCAGTTGTCAGAATGGTCTTCAAAACAGTAAGAGCAATTTGCAATTCCATCAACAATGCATGGGTCATAACCAACCTTCACAATCCCACCGGTATTGATGGGGCGGGAGGTAGTCCCTTAAGTTTATTTTAAATTCCATTTTATGGTTATTGATGGGATCTTCAATGTTAGCAGAAGAATTGATAAAAATTAATCCGTTAGGCAAGCAGAAAGAAGCTTTAGTTTAGTTCAGTTTAGTTCCTTAGTCCCACTCTCTTAAAAAATCCAGTCAGAAATCCAAGTTATGTCAAGACTCGGAGGCTAAGATTTCTTTATAAAACCCCTTTCAGCGGATGGTTTTGCTGCGATCTTCCTTGGGTTAGCCCTCCGCAGCATTCTGCCTTGGGTGGTGAGGCAGAATTTGAGCTTCCCTCCAGTTCTTTGAGCATTCTCTTTCTTAATCTGATCTGAGATAAGAGGAATCAGCAAACAGAGGGACTTGGACTATGCTGAGCTTGTTTAGCAATCCCCACAACAGAGATACGCCCAGGACCACTCCAGGAAGTGGAATGGAGAAGGTCCCTTAATTCCTTCTGGGTGCTTTCCTAAGGGAGCAGAAGGGGACTCCAGACAATATAGGAGTCAAAGAAGGGTTAGCAGAAAGTTGCTATTTTTAGTTTGCTTTTTCTTTTTCTTTTCTTTAAGAATGGGGTAAATTTCTGGAATTATCCCCAATGTTTCAGCACTTGCTATCTTAAAATCACTGATTGCCAAACTTCTTCATCAATGCTCTCAAAAAATTGAGAATCTGCCAAGATGATATTGTCATTTTAATTAGCTAACATTTTTGTGTAGCCTCCAGTGTGGTGAGAGCTGAGGTCCACGGGAAAAGGGCTTTTTAAGAAATCTTCCCAGCATCCTAACTACAGCATAGGAGTTTTTTCTTGCTGGTTGTGTTTTAAATCTTTCCAGGTAGCAAAATCTAGCTCACAGAACAAAGATGACACAGACATTTGCCAAGAGACGCAGACAAAAATGACACGAAGAGGATCATCCCATCTTTGCCAAAAGCCATCCTATAGCCCTTTGTCTCCTCTGGTGTCCCAGAGAAAGTGAAAGGGTGGCAAAGGTTCCTTAGGAACTTTGCCCAAAGTTGCAAGCCTGGAAGTCCCTACTCAAGGAAAACTTGCTGAGTGTGGAACTCATGACAACCCAGATGAGCTTCTTCTAGTGGCTTAGGGTGTCTCAGCTATAGGATTGAGGGAAAAAAAATGGGGGGCTTACTTGACAAGAAAGGAAACAAGCCAGGGGAGGCCAGAGTCTCCCCTTATGAGCCACCAAATATTGAGGTTCAGAAAGGATTCCCAAAAGGTTGGGCTCACAGACCCGTGTCCGGAGATGTCTCAAAAGAATTTGCAGGCTTGAACCCAAAGCCATGTTAAGGAGCAAAGTTTATTGGAATCTTAAGGCTACTTGAAGCAGGCTAAATTCCAAATGGATTTAGCAAAGAAGCAGAAGGAGACTCGTTTATCTAGTTCTTCAGGTTATTGATGTGCTAATTTTATGGCCTAGAGATAGAATTGAAGAATGGTCTTTGGTTATCCCTGATCAGCAGATCTAGAACTATCCTAAAGCCAGGACACTTTAAGACTCATTGACAGATTGTTAGAATAATAGCATCCTAAGCTTAGAGAGTCTCAGGATCACTAACATATCTGCCCTAAAATTTAAATTATTATAAAGTTATTATATTCCTAGGCTAGAAGACTTTTCCAATCATTGCCACAGATTCCAAGATTACAGAGATTACAGATTACAAAACAGATTACAAGAACAATAGTACTTTAAGGTTTGGGGTGAGGGGATCTTGGGAGCACAGGATCCAAAGCCAGAAGACTTTAAAATCACTGACAGATTTTAGAACAGAAGCCCTCTAAGGTCAGGGGACCTTAAAACTATTGCTATGTCCCCTAGAAACCATACTCCTTCACTTCCACTTCTTCTTTTCCTTCTCCTACTCCTTCCCCTGCCCCTTTCCTTTCTACTATATTACATGGTATCTCCCCTAACTCCACTGTGCTTCCCAACCCCATTTCTTACAGCTAACTCTTTTAGGGTGCTAAGTCCCTTTCAGGACTTAGCCTGCCAGCTAAGAACTTGCTCCAATCTCATGGGGGTGCTCCCTTTCTACTGGGTAATTGTGACTTTCACTGAGGAACTTGTCTTTCATATGTTCTCTCACTCTTTTATATTTACCATTCTCAGAGTCTACTGCCTCCCTTCATTTTGTGTGTAACCTCTTCTCTCAAATAAATCTACCTTGTGCCAAAGAGAATGGCCATTGTGAATTCTTCATATGACCGAACCCCAACTTTTGGTGCTCACCATCCTTTGGTGACAAACCCCACATCTTGGATCAATTAATTATTAGTGAAGTTGAGCATTTCCCCAAACACCTATTAACAATCTGTATTTTCTCTTGTGCCGGTTTTCTGTTTGTGTCTTTAATTTTGCTGAATATTGAGAGTTTTAAGAGATCAAGTTTTTCCTTGTCTGATTGCTGCCATTTTTTCCAATCTACATTTCTTTGTATTTTGATTATTTTGGGGACAGATCTTTCTTATCTCATTCAAATCTGATAATCTGTTAATCATCTTAATTCTGATGAGGTGTGAGAACATAGCAATTCCTGAGAATGTGGGAGTGCTCCAAACAATGCTGGCCCATGGCAGTAATTTGATACTGATACGGTTGGTCTGTGAGCTGTTGAACTCAATGATGGGCACTACCCCCTCCCACCATCCCTCAGTTGAACCTCTAAGTTCCAGGGGTTCTCAAACTTTTTAAATAGGGGGCCGGTTCACTGTCCCTCAGACTGTTGGAGGGCTGGACTATAGTCAAAACAAAAACTTTATTTTGTGGGCCTTGGGTGAGCGGGATAGACGTCCTCAGCTGCCGCATCTGGCCCACGGGCCGGAGTTGGAGGACCCCTGCGTCTAAGCCATCACATTAGCACATCAACCTAAACTTTATTTCTCTTTTCTATAAAATTACCTCCTTGATTCTGACTCTGCTAAATTCCCTCAGAATTAGCCCCTCTTCAGTCAGCATACTATCTTGGGTTTGGGTCTTTGCTAAGTTCCCTCAACTTCAGCCTGCTTCAATTGATGTTACAATTAAATCTTTGCCCCTTAACTTGAAGACAAACTGAATGTGTGAATTCTTTTGCCAAACCCATGACACGACCAGTAGGACCTTTTGTGGGCTATCTCTCTCCTCAAAGATCCAATCTCTATTTTGACTGCAAACTAATTTATTTATTTGTTTGTTTGTTTATTCACTCATTTATTTGTTTAATTTGTTTGTCTATTTATGCATGCATGCTTGGGAGTAGGTTTTTGCCTTATGGGCAAAAATTCAAAGGGACTGTTTAAATCAGTAGAATAAAAGCTCCTTGAGGGCTGGAACGATTTCCATTTTTCACACCTAATCCTGGGCTTTTTATCAGAGGCTCAAGAAAAGCTTGTTGCTTTGATTTGAACTCAATCATCCCATCATCCTTATCAACAAATCAACAACCATCTGTTACTAGCTACCCCTCGGGCCCTCTGCAAAGCACTGATTGATAGGCAGGGGCAGACAGAGGAGCCAGGACAAAAGGGCCATTTTGTGAATAGTGCCAACCACTGGGGACACAGGGCGACGTTTGTGCCAAGCAAGGTTGTGGACGATAATCCCAAGGGACAGCTCCTTCACTCATTAGATACCCAAAAACCCTCCTATTGGGGAAGATGGCATTTTGTCCCAAGTGCAGAAATGGAAGTTTGCAGAAGGAAGATTAGGGAGAACACGGTCCCCTCAGCAGGAGCGCTTAATTACATTAGCGATGCAAATGTTTGGCAAAATGATGCCATTGCAAACAAAGTGATCGTTATTATGGAGAATTTGTGATAACAGCAATGCAAAAAACTGCCTCCAAGGAGAAACCAGCAGGAGGGTGAGACTGGGTGAGTCTGGGGCTTGAGTCCTGAAGCTCACTGAGCCCTCAGTTCAGGAAGGTGGGGTGGGGAGTGCGTGGGAGGGGTGCTAGGCCCCAAATTTCCCAAATTAACGAGTCAGAGACATCTTCAGGGACAAAGAGAAAGCATTTATTCAGTCCCCGCAGAGAGAGGACCAGACACACCCGGGAGCCATCCCAGCTCTCACCAAGAGCTTGTGGAACCTGACCAGCTTCTGGCTTGTCAGGGTTTAAATAGGAGAAGACCCAAGAGTTTTCACTGGATACACTAACAGGATGTGACCAATGGTCACCAATATTGTCTGCTTCCCACAGGTCACTTCCTGTAACTTCCTGAGGGTCTGACCTGTAGAGACCATGTGATAACCCTAACCCTAAATGCAGCTCTGGGAATAGGGATCATGTGGCTTAGTCTCAAACTGAGAAAACTTTGTCCAGTCAGTCCCATTCAGGAGGAAAGAGTTCTGCCTCTGCCACTAGATGCAGGTAACTCTGGCCAAGACATTTCCCTTCAGAACTTTCCTTTCCTTGTCCAAAAAAATGAGAATAACAACTAAAACTTGTACCACCTATTCCTAGAGTATTATAAAGTGAGATGAGTAAGAACGATAATAGCAACTCACACTTCTGTTGCCCTTTAAGATTTATAAAGCCCTTGCATGTGCATGCATCTGGATCTTTGGATCTGTCTATGGACCTATCTACCTACTTGTAAGAAATGGAATTTTGCAATCTTAGTTGTTTTGCTTCCATGGGTGTCCTTGAGAAAGGGCAAAAACCCCAGGGAGTGTGATAAGGTGGCTGGGAGGGGGAGGTTTCCTCTTGGACCAGGAAGAATTGGGAGTGGAGTTGTGACCAACGGCACAAGCTCAAAGTAGCAAAGAAGGAACTTCTCTGGTCACATTTTGCTAAAAAATTGGTGCATTATATTCCTCGTAAGGGAAGTATGGTAACTTGGGACAGGATCTTGACCAATCGGGCCTGACCTGGCCTCTCTAGGTGTGCTCCCATTCTCCTGAGTTGGGGTGCACCCATTCTTGCAAGAATGAAGAACAAAATCCTTCCTGCATGTTAGTGCATTAGAGAAGTTCTCCTTCAGATATTTTGTTTCCTCCATAGCTATCTGTCATCACACTGGGTTCTTACAACTACCCTGGGAGACGGGTGTTAGCATTAACCTCATTTCTACAGCTGAGGAAACTGAGACTTTGGGAGAGTTAGGGAGTTTTTCAGGGTGACTAAGTTAGCAGAGTATCTGAAGTGGGGTCTGAACCCAGCTTTCTTTGCTGGGTCATGGCACAACATGAGGTGTTATAGTAACATGATTAAGTATTATTATGGGGTCTGGCAGCAAAATGATGCGGGCAATGGAGACACCAGATGACGGCAGACAAAAAATTGGGGTTCGGCCGTGTGAAGAATTCACAATTGCCGTTCTCTGGCAGAAAGTAGCTTTATTTAGGGAAGAGGTTACAGACTAAATGAAGGGATGCATTAGACACTAGAAATAGTAAATATGAAATTGAGTGGGAAAGCATAGGAAAGACAAGTTCTTTAGCGGAAATCACAGTTACTCAATAGAAAGGGAGCCCCCCATGAGGTTGGGGCAAGCCCTTCCTGGCAGGTTAAATCCTGAAAGGGACCCAGCACCTTAAAAGAGTTAGTTAGAGGAGGAGAAGTGGGGTTGGGAAGCCTAGTGGAGTTAGGAGAGAGACCACGTGGCTTGGGGGAAGGATAAGGGGAAAGCCATGATGGACTGACCCAATGGGATGGCCTGTAAGTCGATTTTGTAGGGAAGATTTTACCTCAGGGACATGACTGGGATTTCTGACAGGGCCTGGCAAGGTGAGACTGCTGGAGACCTCTACCGAGATTTGACATAGCTGACTTTCAGACGAGATTACCTCTAGAGGGAGGGACCAGGGAGCTTCCAACATAGCATTCAGCACCTCATCCCTCTTATTTATCAGACTTTCTGATTTTCAGTTAAGATGGATCCTCCTAGGGAGGATGTAGCAGAAACCTTAAGACTACCCAGCCTTAAAGCCACCTGAACTTGGGAGTCCTGAAGTTCCATAAAGAATGTTCTGTTAGATAACAACCTGTTGATCAGTAATAACAAAGTTTCTAAAACAATATGAAGCATACACCAGACTACTCTTCGACTCCCTCTCTGAGACCACTCCTCAATTCTACCTCCAAGCCATAAAATTATATCAGTGACCCGGGACACCTGATCTCTCTTTTTCCTAGAAATTTATCTTCTCCCTCCTGGTTCTTTGTTAAATTATTTTTGAAGTTAGCAACCTTTATTGGCATGACAACTATAATAAATTGATGTTTGCCCTTTGACTTGGAGATGAGTCTGAGCCAGCCATTTTTTTTGAGATATCTCATGACACCAGTCTAGAAACCCAACCTTTTGGGGTCTCCTTTGAACCCCAACAAGATGGTGGAGTAAATGTGACCAAACCAATTCCCACAATTGGGGAATTGTTCTCCAGAGACAACAAAAGATTACCATGAATAATGATTAGAAATAGAACAACTATGTCATGACAGTGTGGAAAGGTGAAGAACTTACGGATTAAGCACATATTGATCAGACTGTTAACTAAAATAGATCAGGCCTATAGGCCCCAGTCACGTGATTTTAGATGAGACCTGAACTACATTCCATTGTCCGAAGAAGGAATTAAGTGGCCAAGCTGACTATCACCTTTGCCACTGCATTCCACTGACCAAAAAAAGAGATGAAGGTTTATGTAACTAATCACAGCCTGTAAAGGGTGGCATTTTGGGGGTTCTTTGTCTGAAATGTATAAAAGTTGTAAGCATCTTCAAGTGAATGACTCTCCTCCTGTGGGTATCCTTGCTGTCCTTTCGGGCCCACAGGCCAGGACGGTCCGCTTCTGGAGATTCTAATAAATTCTTTCTGTACATCATTTGGAGCCACTCCCGAGTAGTCAGTTTGGGGAGGTGCAATTGCCCCAAACATGACCAAAAAATGTTAACATAATTTTAATATTGTAAATTGTTAATACCCAATGTATTATAGACTTCCACTCTCTTAAGTGATTCTTGTAATGTCAGAATTTCAGCAACGTCCAAATGATGAGGTTGGGGTAGCAATTCCTAGTTCAAAATATAAGGCAAAAGGGTCAAGGTACACTGGAATAATTCACAATTAGGTACCTTTATGGGAAGAGGTTATAAACAAGATGAAGAGTAAAACAGACACCGAGAATGAGAAATATGAAATAGATTCAGGAGAGCATATAGTTAGTAAGGAATTGTTTTAACAATTAACAAGGAAAAAGGCAAGTTCCATAGGGAAACTCATAATTAATCAGGAAAAAGTGAATACAATGGGAGGTGGGCAGATCATTGACTTGTGTGCTAAATCCATAGAGGAGTTTAGCCCCCTAAATGAGTTGTTAGCTATAACTATTGGGCATGGGGGAGAGTGGGAGAGGAAAAATACTATGAGCATGGGGTAGGGGTGAGAAGGAAGACACCATGAGGCAGAAGGTGTGGTGGGTGAACCCAAAAGTGATTTAGCTAAGAGAGTGGAGGCCATGGACAGATTTATAGAGGAAATTTAACCTAGGGGGGTTTAATGTCACAATTTGGCTCTCTAGTTGGTAAGATGGGACTGTATAGGCTGAGCTGATCCCTATCTACTTTTCTCTGCTTGCCTCAAGTATTATATGTATTATATTATTATTATATGATAATTGTATTAATACTTCAGGCTTCCTCTGCCAAAGCTAATTAGTTATTTAGGACCTTATCACAAATATTCTCACTTTTAAGGTATTTACTCTTGATTAGGTTGAGTTGAATTACACCCTAAGTTCCCCTACTCAATAATGTCTTGTAGGGAGCCCAACTCAAGCTGAATCTCAGCTTCTAGCATATTTGCTCCCTTGCATTGGGATTCATGCCATGAAAGGCAAAACAGCCAGAATGAAGTGGCTTTCGTTACCTGAATTGCCAAGGGCTGCTGAGGTCTCATGACCAAGTCTTGCTAGCTCATGCTACCTCCTCAGCATCTTCTCCTAAAGGTATGAGAAGCTTTCGCATGGGTCTTGAAGTTGAGAACTCTAGACATCTCCCAGTGTGGAGGGTTTGCTACCATTATCTCAAGTAATGATGCTTTATTCCTCAAGTCATGGCTTTGATTTATTTCAGGCCAGATAATTATCCTTGTCCAGCCTATGTTAGCAAGAAAGATACCCAGAAGTCTCTTGTAACCAAGAAAGGGTCAGTCCTGACTCCCATTCCTCCTCATAGGCTAACCTTTGATTCATTCATCCAGGAACTTAGAGAGATGCTGCCCCAAATACCTCAATTTAAGAAAGAAAGCTTGAAATAAGAATAAACAGAAGACATCAATGATAACGATATGCATTCAAGGAATCCAGGACAAAAGGCGTAGGAAGAAAATAGCTCAAGAGCCATGCTAGACAGAACCTTTGTAAAAATATGATTTGCTCACTAGGTCTATAGAATTATTAAAAGAAATCCAGTATTAGGTAAAAAAAGAGTATTGCAAATAAATGAGAACTCTAGAGGAAAAAAACTGGAAGGAAAATAAACTGTTGTTTACTGAAGATGCAAAAATCTTTTACAAACTAGAAATTCCTTCAAAATTGAAATGGGCCAAACAAGAACAGATAACTCTGTGAGTTAATAAAAAAAGTTGTAAAACAATATTGAAAGACTAAAAAATAGAAGGGAATATAATGTATCACACATCAGAGGAAAATGTCTTAGAAAATAGATCAAGGAGAGAAAATTCAAAAATAATCATTCTACAGAATCGAGTTATTTTATTCTCAGACCTATTAGAACCAGAGGGTAAAGTGAAATAGAAAGAACCCACCAATTGCCTTCTAAAAGGACTGTTAGAACGAAAATTCCCAAGAACATCCTGTTATGCTCTGAATAAAATTATTATGGCCAACCCCCCCCCCTCCCTTGCCATTAGGATTCGGAAAATTGAGTCAGGAAAAACCCTGAAACTCTGGCCATTTTACATACCCTTGTATCATAAAATCCAGGTGCATTATCTTGATCCTTGCTAGGAATTATCCTCCATTTGAGTATTGCCTCTTGCCTTGCTGTCTCCTGCCCTCAACCTTCTTATTTTAACCCCTATCCTGTAAGATTAAGTTATGATCCTTTCCTGGAATTATGGCTTGTCTGCCCACTCAGTGTCCTCGCTCCCTTATCTGCCTTTGTTTCCTTTATAAGATTGTATACTCAGGTTATGTATTCTGTTTGCAAACTCTAGCTAGCTAAACCCTATAGAAGTTCCCTCTTCAATTCCTTGGGGCCGGAATGATTTTTTGACACGAGACCCATTTGGTTGGCTAACCTAAAATTTTTACATTAAAATATTAAAAACCAATCTCTGTGTTGCCTCAGTTTCTCTGGCATTATATTCCTAGCCAAAAGCCATTCCCCCCCCTCTAAAAAAAGAAAAGAAAAGAAATGCTGTAAGTAACCAGAAAGAAATAATTCAAATATCCAGGAACCTCAGTCAAGATCAAAGATCAAAAAAGACTCGGCAACTACCACTTCCAAGAACAGGAAACCTTGTAATACAGTACTCCAAAAAAAAAAAAAAAAAAAAAAAAAAAAAAAAGACAGACATATCAAAAATTACTTATCTGGCAAAACTGAGGATTATCTTTTGGGGGAGAAAATGAACTTTTAAATTCTAAGGATTCATGCAAAATTCTTAGCTGAATCTATGATGAAAAGATCAGAGCTGAACAGAATTTTTGAAATGCAAATACAACAGTTAAGAGAAATGTAGAAAGGTAAATAAATACACTGGAGTAATTGGGATAGATTATAGAATGAGTCTACATTCTATTAGAGGGTGCAATAAACATGTGTTTCCTCAGTATCCTAATGTCTTTAAGTGTCATAGGAGGAGTTTAAAAGGACTATTGGGGGTCCAAGGATGGTGTGTTCTGTTGTTTACCATAAGTAAAAAAAGGGGAAAGGAAAAGTAATATAGTGGAGAAGAAAAGGGAAGGAATTGAATGAATCTTGATATTTCATTTCATTAAATTCCATGAGAAAAAACTATAAAAAATAGACAAAGGAAGGAGAAGAATGTAGATATCACATGAATCTTACTTTCATCAGAACTAGACAAAGAAAGGATGAACATTTATCCAAACAGTTTGGTGTAGAAAAATAACTGCCTGAACAGGAAAACATTTGAGAAGACGAAGAAGGAAGTGGAGTTTAAGAATAATAATAGAATAAGAGATAGATTAGTCACATAAAATAGGGAAGTAAGAAGAAAAAGGATAAGAGAAGAAGAATGAATAATTATGATGATGAATGAATTAACTCCTATCAAAGGGAAAAGAATAAGAGAATATATCAGATAACTGAATCTAACCATGTGTTATTTACAAGAGATATATTGAAAACATCAAGATTCATACAGAGTTAAAATAAAGGGAGAAAGCAGAATTTGTCGTTCTTCAGGTGAGATAAAAACGATGAAACAAAAACCGGTAGCAATCGAGATCTCACACGAGACAATAGTTAATAGACATAATTAAAGAGTAAGATAGAAAAATCACGTTGTGGACAATGGAGGGGGATAACCTCCTTTTGCCATATAATCTGGACTATTTCAGTGAACTTTTGTATGAGCGATAGACCCCATAACTCGTAGATCTCTGCTGGGATGGAATCATTGCCAGGTGCTTTGTAAATCTAATAGCATTGAAAAACCAGCAAAGTATGACTTGAAACTCTGCTAACTGTGTGAATTTTGACCAAGAAAAGGGAAGTTCTTCACCAGGCAGCATGACACCATCCATTCATGGGACCATAGTTACAGGAAACAGAGAAATAGACTGCCTGCTGTGGTGTGACTGCCCACCATGGTGTGACTGCTCTCCATGGTGTGACTCCCTCGGTGGTGTGGCTGCCCACCATGGTGTGACTGCTCTCCGTGGTGTGACTCCCTCGGTGGTGTGGCTGCCCACCATGGTGTGACTGCTCTCCGTGGTGTGACTCCCTCGGTGGTGTGGCTGCCCACCATGGTGTGACTGCTCTCCGTGGTGTGACTCCCTCGGTGGTGTGGCTGCCCACCATGGTGTGACTGCCTGCCGTGGTGTGACTCCCTCAGTGTTGTGGCTGCCCACCATGGTGTGACTGCCTGCCGTGGTGTGACTCCCTCGGTGGTGTGGCTGCCCACCATGGTGTGACTGCTCTCCGTGGTGTGACTCCCTCGGTGGTGTGGCTGCCCACCATGGTGTGACTGCTCTCCGTGGTGTGACTCCCTCGGTGGTGTGGCTGCCCACCATGGTGTGACTGCTCTCCGTGGTGTGACTCCCTCGGTGGTGTGGCTGCCCACCATGGTGTGACTGCTCTCTGTGGTGTGACTCCCTCGGTGGTGTGGCTGCCCACCATGACGTACCCACACCAAAGAAAGTTCGGGCTCCATGAGCAGCTCAAAGAACCACGACATGTACAAGTTTAGAGTCATGTCCACCCCAGATGTTCATATGGACTATTTGTGCCCAAGTTGTGGCAGAGCCTTCCAGGCTCATGTTGGTCTGATCAGTGACAGTAGGACCTGGACATAGTGACACCATTTTGGTCTATTTTGAGCACAAGGGACAGTGGCCACAACCTCTCAGCCTTCTCATGTGTCTTTTCTCTGACTGGAGGGCTCCCCAAACCTTCTTTTCAGAGGGCTATGAACTTTGAGAACTTTCCAGGTAATGCTCCTTTTTCTATCAGCAATTTTGCTTGGTTGTGACTCTGGGAACCTCTGACCCCACACTAAGACCCTTCTTATGCTGCTGTTCCCTCCCCCTTTCAGCTTCCTTTGTGTGTCCTCCGTCTCTATTCCATGATGAGCTCGTTCAGTACATGGACCATCTTGTTTTTTTTTTTCCTTATTTGTATCCTCATTGCTTAGCAAAGTATATGGCACATAGTAGGTGCTTAATAAATGTTTAATGAAATTTATTGCAGTGAATCCTAAAAAAATGTCTAGCTCAAAGAACAGGCCTTAGAAACAATAGGACATTTTATAAAAGAAAATTACAGCAATGGGACAACCTACCAAAATTTGGGGGTATAACCAAAGCAATCCTGAGGGGGAAAATGAAACCTTTAAACATTTTCATCCAGAAAAAAAATAACATATCAATGAATTGGGCATGCAACTAAAAATAAACTAGAAACAGGTCTACAATGCAGTTATCAGCAAAACACTTTAATGCTAGCTAAAAAAGAGAAAAGTCGATGAGTGGAACAGATTAGGTGACAACAGATAGTATAAAGTGGCACGGTAACAACATTTGGTAAGCCTAAGGACCAGAAGCACTGGGCTGAGGAAACTTAGCAGGGAGAAGGATTTAAAAACAAATTACAAAAAAGAAAAGGAAGCATCAGCACATTGCACAACTCACACCTCGCTCCGATTTATCCTTGGGAATCCTGGTCATCTCTGGATCAGTGAGGGGAGGAGCTGGGTCTCGGCTGGACGCACTTTTGGTCCCAAACTCCAGTGGCAGAGAAGTAATTTCACACCTTTAGCTGTGGGAGCCTGTACTCTTTTACATAATGTTGTCAAACAATGTGTCACAGTCAGCAGCTGGCTGGGACTTATGGAAATGAAGCCCATGGTTCCCATTTACACCTGGAAGCCGGCATTGTGCATCCAGCAAGGTGGTACCGATGTGTTAGAAATTAGGGTTCTTCCAGCAGCTCGGTGGTGGGTTAAAAAGTGGGGAGTTCTTATTTCCTGATTATTATATAGATTCAGAGGTGGAGGTGACTTCTGAGGCCATTAGTGTGAAGCTGAGGCTCAGAGCTCACGGGACAGCCCCAAGGTCACCGGATAGTAAGAGTCAGGGCCAGGTTTCTGGTTCAGGGTCCTGTGGATTTTGATTGGTTTCCTTTCAGGAAGGAGCCCTGTTTCACGCTGGGAGGTTTCTGCCTTGGAAGTCAGAGATCCTCCCAAAGTATGAGGGGGCCGGGCCCCAGGTGGCTCCCTTGGCCTCTGTTTCTCAATGAGTGTGAGAACGTGGAATCCACCCTTCACTGCCCTCCCCTCTCATTACACACAGGCATAGGAAACAACAGCCACAGACCACATGGATTGAAGGATGCAGAGCCTGCGGGCTCCTGGGAAGGGTCATTTTCCTGTCCCAGGACGGTCCAGCTGGAGCATTTGCTCCCTTGTCCTCCCTGCATCTCAGAGAGACAAACACGCGAGCCAGGCCCTCTCCTCACTCCTCTGCGGGTCACTTACGTCATCTCCTGCCAGCCCCCTCAGGCTGACAGAGTGAGATGATGTCCCCTCCATCTTGTGTTCTTCCATAAGTGCTTGTAGCCTTTGTTTCCCCTCTCTAAGTGAGGAGATCCTGGAAAATTCCCATTTACAAAACAGAAGTGCTGCTAAGTGGCTGCTGGGTGGTGTGACTCCTGAGAACAAAGCCCTTTGCTGACCCTTCCAGCGTGGAACAGTCAGAGGTCGCTTCCCTGGCTGGCTTCCTTCCCCCTGAGAAGTGTGGCAAGAAACCATCTCTCTGCCCTCTGCCCAGATGCTATTTCCCGTTGCCTTTGAGGGCAGACTCTTGGCTCGAGGCCCTTTTTGAGCTCTGAGAAAGGTTGTGGACGGAAGCTGTTCATTCACCCAGCATCGCCCTCTCCCTCTGACCTACAACCTGGACACGGACCGCCTCTGGGCCTTCACCCTTTGCTTCTTATCCGGTGTTAGGTGACGCCATGCGACTAATCTCGATTTCCCTTTGGAGAGTCAGTGGGGTACAATGGAAAAATAGCTGACTAAAGCATCAGAGGACCGAGGCTCATCTTTACCCGTGTGACTTTGGACAACTTACTTCCTTTTCTGGTGCCTCAGTTTCCCCCTCTGTACAAGGAAAGGTTTGACTTGATGGCATCTGAGTACTGAAAGGATTTGTGTCCGAATCTCTGGCTCAGCCCGGCCACTTTAGCCTTTTTATCAATGACTTGATTAAAGACATAGACAGAAAGGTATCCAGTTTGCAGATGGCGCAAAACTGGGAGGCAGCGTTAAGGCAACCAGCATCTGAAAGATCTTGGCAGGCTAAAGATTGGGCTGAACCGCATCAAGTTCAATTTGATCGGGATAAATGTGAAGTCCGACACTTGGTTTCAGAAGATCCTCATTGCCAGTGCACGAGGAAGAGGCCTGGCTAGCTGGCAGCTTATCTGAAAAAAGCCGAGAGTGTCAGGGGAGCAAAGCACCATGGGAATCTCTATTGGATGACGAGGAAGTCAAAAGAGTGAATGAGATTTTGGTCAGCACGAACAAACACAGCAGTAGAATCTCCCAGTGGGAGGGGGTCTCAGCAGTCAGACACCTCCCTAACCCAGCCCCCAGGAGAACCCCATTATACTCCCTCCCAGCTATTATCCCGGAGAGTCCTGACCTGAAAGGTCCTTTTTCTCCCATTTTTGTTGGTTTCCTCCTCCCCCATCCTCAAGCAGGCTCGGATGCTGCCTTTTCTGGGAGACGCTCTGACCCTCTGAGTCGGGGAGCTTTCTATTTGTCCTTCCATCTCCCCTCACCCTCCTTCTGGCTCCCTCCCCTGGGCTTTTCAATCACATGAAAGCAATAGTGAGTTATAGCCATTCCCGCCAGGTTGATACCTTCCTAGCGTTTGAGTAGAGAGGCCAGGGATGGAGAATCCACTGCTCTTTGGAGGTGTCATCTCATTTGCATCTTAGAATACCCCGGGGTGCCGGCTGCTGGCCAGCTGGGGGGGGGCAAGGGGTTGGGAAGCCACGTGTGAAGCTCACAATTCATAAGTTTCCTTTGGGAAGAACTACAGAGGCTGGGATCACCCTCCTCACAGCTGCACCAGAGTCCCCCTTCTCTATGGCTCTATAAACACCTTCTTCATCCCCCTGTCCTGTGGAGCTGGGGCTCTCCATGAGGACACAGGGTGTTCTCCAGAGACTATGCCCATGGAATCCAGTTTAATCTAGGTTATTGACACAGTCTGGGAGCGAGCCAGTCAGCCAGGGAGAAGCCTCTCGCCTGGACAGGACCTCCTTGTGGCGGATTCTCTTTGCTCAGCCAATCCCTGGAACTGACCTTATACCGATTTGGAATTAGGTTATTTAAAACGAGAATTAAGTTACTTAATGAGATTGCCGACTGCCCTCTAGAAGAGAGTCAGCTTCAAAAGGAATAAGGAGATTTTTCAGGGCTTGATTTTCGTAGATGAGCTATGTTAGCCACTCGTGATCAAATCAAACATTTGCCAAGTGACCGAGGTTCAAAATGGCAGCATTTGTCATGGATCTTCCCTCCCCCCAATACTTGGCCACAGCTTCCATTATGCATCATCCTGGTTGTCAGATTCTCAGTGATCATGGTGGTTCTCAAAGGATGTTAAAAGCAAGCAAGCAATGGTCAATGCAAATAGGATTCAGAGCCAAAATGGCGATAAGGGTCAGGGGATGGAAGGTCCAAAAAGCACACACAGCAGAGAGCCCCAGGGGGGTTAAGTGTGCTCATCCCAGAGGGACAGATGAGTTACTCACGGTCTCACACTTGTGAAGTCGGACCATGAGGCCCCGATCTGCTCCTGCCAAGACCAGACTTCTTTGCAATATGTCTCCCTACTGCAGATTCACCTGCAAACATCCTGCATAATTGGCTCTCCATAGTCAGCAGAGGTGCCAAAAATGAATGGAGATGAGAAAATGGCAAGAGATTAACAGACACTCTCATGGAGAATGTGCTGGAGGTCCTCACCGAACCGCCCTTTTGGCCTGGTCTTTTCTTCATGTGTAAGGAAGCTTCCTTCACTGTATTTTTGTCCTCAGGACTTGGTGCAATTTTCCACACATAGTAGGTGCTCAATAAATGATGGATGATTGAATGAGTGATCCCTCCATCAGATGTCTCCAAAGCTTCCCATGTTCTCCCAGTGGAAACCTGTGACCTCCTCTCCCCATCCTTACAGCCATGTTTGCTTGACCTCCTTTCCCCATCCTTAAAGGCGTATTCACTTTCGGGGCCCTACCCAGAGAGACCCCTGGTCTCCTCCTCTCTCACTGCTCACTTTCTTTATGATTTAGACGTGCTGACTGAAATATATTGAGTTTCATTTCCCTCTTCAGATAACTAGTTAATCGGGACAAAGATTCCGGTTTCATTTAAAAATAAACAAAAGGAGATCCCAGAGAGAAGACCTTCGGGAGAGAGAGGTTCATAGAGGAGAGGCCGACAGTATGATTTATCTGTAAGTAAGCTAATGCTTCCCATATATCGGATGAAACCGAAGAATGACATTACCGTGCTTTCCCCTTAAGTGGCCGCCATCCATTTTCTTTTCTCTCCCAATTATTGTCTGGTTTAAAGGTGGAGGAACTCACGCCCCATTTCATTTTCTGCCGGGGAGTGCATGCAATATTAATCCATTCTCTGTCATTACTTTCCAATGGGCTGGGGATGAAGGGAGCTGCGCTTCCGCAGGGCCCTTCTCTCCTTGATGGGCTGGCCCCCGAGCGTCCGCAAACAGCCATAAAAGAAGACAAAGTCCCCCTTTCCCGCATTAATCCATCAGGAAGCTTTCAGGGATCCTTCTTGTCTGAAATATTCATAGACAGCCCAATGTCCTGAATGCCCTCCAGAGTTAGTGCAGCCAGTGCGATGATTGATAGAGAAGTTCTGTTCCGAGTCACTCACAGTATGTAATTCTATTTGTCTTGCCAAATACTAAAGAGCAGGCAACTCATAAAACGTAAAGGGAACGGGGCTCGTATATTCTCACATTTAGAAAGAGGCTCAGGAGGTATCTCCACTCCACTGGACTCCATCACAGGTAGCACATTTCTATGAAATCACAAAAGGGGGAGGGGTGGCTAACATCCCCTTCTTGGAGAAGGAAGAACAAACTGTATTGAGCCAGCAACCCCTCCTTCTCCCCCCCCCCCGCCTTGTCTGGGGACTTCCAAAGAGTGGGGTAATTAAATGGGGATGATCAGTGCAGTTGGCATTTATTTCAGAGACTGAGATGCTAAGGGTATGGATACAAGATGAAGGGGACCCCCTCACCTCAAAGGGGGGATGTCTGTCAGAATGCCTGCTTGGAGTGTGGGGCACGCCAGCCTAGAGGGGCAGAGGCAAAAGCAGGGGACTTTACCCTGTTGGTCACTTAGAGGGGACTCTGACAGTGGCAAAGAGAAGCTCCCATTTAGCATCTGGTTTGTAAATATAAGCAAGGACTCTACAGTGAGCTGGTCGTTTTGTGCCATTTGGCCTGGGCACAGAAATTGCTTGTCAAAACTCTGAGGAGGGGGCTCAAAATGCTGTAGGCATCTCCTTCTGCCTAAAGCTGTGACCCTTGGAGCTTGTGGTTGAAGGCCCTTAGGCTGCTGCCACTGAATGATTCCATGCATGGAAACCCCCTTTGCTCTCTAGGGGGCCTCCCTTCTGGAGCCAAGTCTCGGAGTTTCTTGTGCCACAGTGGCGGATGAGGTGGATGATGTCTTCTTCATCGCTCACATGTAGGGTTCTGAGCTGCTGACACAGTCTGCGGGCCCAGTGCTGGGAACTAGGATCAACCACAGTCCCCAGGTTCCTCTAGCTGAGTATCCTTGAGTCAGAACCTGGCCTAGAGGAATTGAAAATTTTCAAGCTCTCAGTTTTTCACCTCTTCAAAGCTCTTGCGTGATTCAGAGAAGCAGTAAAAGAGAAGAAATTAAGGAGGAAAAAAAAACCCGTGGAAAGAGCCCCATCAAGAAGAGATTCTGAGTATGGGAGACACAAGCAGTCACCTTGGACAGTTCTGTGGGTACGAGAGGTTTGTGTTGAGGGCTTGGTGACAAACCATTCCCATATTCCTGGTAACTATAACCTGTCAGAAAGCCTGAGCCTTCACTCACCACAGTTACCTAATCCTAGTATGGCAGAGTGGAGCAAAATTGAAAGAATTTACTGAAGAGCCACAATATACTGCCTCAGGCTTGACCATTCTGGCCCAGATCTGCTGGGAAACATCTCATTTTGACATCTGCTGTACTTGTATTTTGGGTTCTGGCTGCCATCAGGGCCAATTAATTTTCCCTTTTTTGACGGCCTCATAAATGTAAGTTATTTTTAATTCAAATTTTTGCTGAGAAATTCTTTCGAAGGGATCAATAAAACATAGCTTTGTGGGCTCTTTGAGATGCAGAATCACTTGACTGATGGCACAGATTCCCAGGAAAGAAAGCCTTCAGTCACCTGAAGCCACCGAGAGATCTGTGTTCTGGGAGCTCAACCCCCTGCCTGTTTTGCAAGTGAATATTTTTGTTTGTTCTGCCTTTGTGGAGACATGTCTCTGTCACTGTTCATGAAGCAGAGAATTTGTGCCCACAAAGGAGGGAGATGGAGAACAAGCTGAAATCCGGGAGGCTGACATTTGGAGAGGAGGAAGGACTCCCAATGAGCTGAAGAGGGAAGTATTCTCCGACTTGAAAATTTTCTTTCCTCCCATTAATAACCTCTTTTTCTTAGGTCTTCTGTAAAAATCTCACCAAAGCCTGGATACAGGACTTTGTATACAGTTTTTGGGACACTAGAAGCCATTTTATTTTATTTATTTTTAAATAATTATACCTTTTTGTTGACAGAACATATGCCTCGGTAATTTTTTGCAACATTATCCCTTGCACTCACTTCTGTTCCAACTTTTCCCTTCCCTCCCTGCATCCCCGCCCTCAGATGGCAAGCAGTCCTATACATGTTAAATATGTCGCAGTGTATTCTAGATACAATCTATGTGTGCAGAACTGAACAGTTCTTTTGTTGCACAGGAAAAACTGGATTCAGAAGGTAAAAATAACCCGGGAAGGAAAACAAAAATGCAAACAGTTTATATTCATTTCCCAGTGTTCTTTCTTTGGGTGTAGTTGCTTCTGTCCATCATTGAGCAGTTGGAGCTGAATTAGATCTTCTCTTTGTCAAAGAAATCCACTTCCATAAGAATACATCTTCATACAGTATCGTTGTTGAATGATCTCCTGGTTCTGCTCATTTCACTCAGCATCAGTTCGTGTAAGTCTCTCCAGGCCTTTCTGAAATCATCCTGTTGGTCATTTCTTACAGAACAATAATATTCCATAATATTCATATACCACAATGTATTCAGCCATTCTCCAATTGATGGGCATCCACTCATTTTCCAGTTTCTGGCCACTACAAAGAGGGCTGCCACAAACATTTTGGCACATACAGGTCCCTCTCCCTCCTTTAAGATCTCTTTGGGATATAAGCCCAGTAGAAACACTGCTGGATCAAAGGGTATGCGCAGTTGGATAACTTTTTGAGCATAGTTCCAAATTGCTCTCCAGAATGGCTGGATTCGTAGAACCCATTTTATAGATGGGGAAAGTGAAGTTCAGACACATCCAACTTTAGGCAGGGAGTAAGTATCAAAGCTGGCAGTAGAGTCCAGCATGCTTCCTGCTTCCTTCCCCTTCTTGAGAAGTCCTGCTAGCTACCCATCACTGGTCTGTGACTGCTTGATCCCATTCCCTATGTCTTTCATCCCAGATATTTCAGTGTCCTGGTGTGGATGCGACTCAGGACATGTGGGAGTCTCTTGGTAGCAGAGAGTGGTTTTGGGCTCTCCCCAAAGCTGGGCCAGGAGAGTGTGAGCCGTCAGGAGATGTCCTGAGGCTGCTCTGTGCACATCCCTGCTGACAGATGGGACTGCTCTCTGAGCACCAGAATGCCTGTGTCTGGACACCGTCTTCACCAGCTGGCACTGACCCTGAAAACTGGCAAGACTATGGGAATTGGCGGACGGGGAGGGGAACTCAAAACTGGGAAGGCTATTGTGGCAAATAATGCATGTTTGGTTGTTGGTGAGCCATTTTTCACTTGTCTCTGACTTGTTGTGACTCCATTTGGGGTTTTCTTGGCAAGGATGCTGGAGTAGTTCACCTTTATTTCTTAGCTGATTTTACAGATGAAAAACTGAGGCCATAGGATTAAGTGCCCAGGGTCACACAACCAGTCAGTGTCAGACTCTGGATTTGAATCCACATGTTCCTGACATAAAGCCAGATGCTTGAACCACTGTGCCCCCTTGCTGTCCCATATATGTAGTGTAAGTAACTAGGGACATAGATGAGAAGACAAGTGGATTTAATGTTGCCCCTAGGGCTCCATTTTATTTTGGTGCCTTCAAGAACACCCCTCTCCCCACAACTGGATGGGAAACCAAGAACTGAAGGACTTGACCCCAAGATCTTTAAGCCGCTGGGTGGAAGCCAGCACTGGGCAGATGACCTGGTGACTGAGAGCTTGGACATAGACCTTCGGATGCTTATCAAGAGAGAGCCCATTGATGCAGTCCTAGCCCAGAAAGGCAAATTAATGCTCCGGGCACTAACCGGCTTGGCTGCTCTATCACTGATGATCCAAGGAGCGTGGTACCTGGGCAAAGGAAACATTTCTAGCCAAATCTTTGAGAGATAGACCCTCCTTGTAGGCAACACAACTTAAGGAAAAACCCTGGGCTTTACGAGCTATAGCAGAGCCAGGTCATTGAGTGAGAGAGAACCCTATTAAGGAAGCCAAGTGAAGCCCCCAGCTAGAAGCTCAGAGAACCGCCGGTAGATCCCTGCCTGACGTCTGCCAGCGGAGCCCATGGGGCCTCAGAGCAGACTCGAAGAGCTGCCAGTGAGAATAGCTGCAGCCATGCTGCAGAGACAGCATGCCTGGTGGAGGGGACGGCCTGCCCTAGGAGTAGAGAGCAGATCTGCAGGAACCCGGCGAAGTTGCCATCATCGGGAGCCACTGGGGATCCTCTAACATCAGCTGTGTCCCTCCACAACTATTCCCTGTGTACGTGAGAGCACCGGCCACCTGGGTCCCGACACGTCTCCCTCACCTGTGCCCTCTCCACACACTTCCCAAGGGGGCACCTTTCCACCCATGGCCCTACTTTCTGCTGAATAGAGTAGGTTTTGATGGGAGAAGATGCAGTGGGTTTATGGTGGGGGGGGGTGGTTTCTAGCTTCCATGCTATCTCATTAAATGCCTTTGCTCCTAACAAGTTGGGCTGTCGGACTATCAAGGAAACACATTGGTGGGGGCTTGTGAGTCAGAATTTGCAGCACCAAAGAGCTCTCTGAACTTGGGCTCACCTTGTCTGGGGGGGGGGCGGCTTTAAGCTGACCCTACCTGTTCCACTTATACCATTTGTCCTTAGTCACAGACTCTTCTTTCCCAGTCCTCAGTCCTCACATTTAAGAGGAAGTCCCCCCTCTGGCTTTGATGTGGGCTGGGCTGGGAGGCAGATCACAGGCAAATCTTCCAAGACTAAAGGAGCTGGCTGTTTGGGATGTCCTACGGGCTTGTTGAATGCCGTGAAACCAGTGGAACAAGTGGGCTTTAAGCCCCCCACGTGACATCCGCGCTGCCACGGTTCATGCTGCACACTTGCCTGAGGCCGCTCTTAGATGTAGTTTTGCCGGAAACTTGGAAAGGAGATTTCACCAGGGCCCCTTTCCAAGAGCTTGCCATTGGCTCTCTCCAAACTAGGAATAAATGTTTGCCCTCAGTCAGGAATTGGAGATGATTATCTGGACAGTTCAGACAAAATAAATACATCTTCAATGGAAATATCCATTTAATTGAGGCAATTAAAATCTTACCATCCAGATAATTGTCTCAATCCTCGCTGTGCTCCATCCAGTCTTTGAGTCTATAACGTCCAGATCCTTTTCCTCCTGGGCCCCGAGATAGCCGGTCATTTAGATGGTTTTTGTCCCGAGCTTGGCAGTGATTGTTAAATCCCACCCCCTTCATTCTTCTCTGATGACTCCCTCCTCTGTGGATAGAGACATTTTATTGGCTGCATCCACAGAGAAAAAGTCCTTCTAGGCTCAGCAAGGTGAAAAAGCTTGGAGGAAGGCCCTGCACATCGACTGTCAGAGGACCAGCCTGGTGATCTGTGAAAGGGAGGCTGAAGGGAGATCCCTCCTTTGAAATTATAGAGAGGTTGCTATCAGCACCGGTGGAGGGAGACCCTACACTGAAAATATCTTGACTCCTTGAAGGGAGGAAGGAAGGGGTAAGCTGGTCTCAGCCAATTATTAAGAAAAATACTTCAGTTGTTTCTTTCCATTTGCATTCAATAATCCTGAATCTTACCTCAGATACATTTTATCTGTGATTCTGAGGAAGTCACTTATCCTGTCTGCCTCAGTTTCCTCATCCATAGAATGGGGATAATAATTGCTGCCATTGTAAAGCTCTCTGTAAACCTTAAAGCACTATCAAAAAGTTGCTATCATCATCATCATTATTATTATTGATTTTATTTGCCTTTGTGGCCAGAATGGAAACTTAACTACCACACAGAAGAGCTAGAGAGCTTTTGGAGGCAACTCCTTCAGAGTCCTAAATGTACCACATTAAACTTGGGAGGGGTCTTCAGGCTCCCCTACTAATTTTGCAGAGCAGAAAAAAACTGACTACCCCAGTATTTAATTTGCCCCTGAGTCAGAAGGAGACTTTTTTGCTCTTGGTGATGCTGAAGCTGGGCTGAGATGGAGTCACACAGAACCCCAACTTTTTGAGCTGGAAGTGATCTTTGAGGTCCCCCACCAGTTACAGAGGAAACCTCAGACACTCTGAACCTAGCTCCAAAACCCAAGTGATTCACTTGCCAATCCCTTAGCCAGAGCTCTTGAAGCCAGGTTGCAACAATTTGGCCTTCTGGGGGATCTGGGAGCCCTGCTTTTTCAAGGGCCCCACCTCTAGGTCTTCTGACTCAAGCCCAAGAGCTAATATTTCTGCACACGTGGGTCCCTTTCCCTCTTTCATGATCTTTTTGGGACACAGGCTGAGGAGAGTCACTGCTAGATCAAAGAGGATGCACAGTTTGATAGTCCTTTGGGCATAGTGGACACCTATTTTCTACTGAAGAGACATGCTTGATGGGTCAAACCTAAGCTTCTCTCTGCTCCTCAGAGCTGGGTAAGACCCCGGGCTAACACCAGCCTTAGCCTCTGCCAGAGCGACCAGCTGTTTCTGCCTCTGTTCTCATGAATGTACCAGATTGGTGGCCAAAGATGTGCCCTTTCACCCAGACCCCACCGCAGGCCTTGCCATGGCCTTTTGACTTAGAAGACACTTTCCCATGAAAGGAACTTTAAGTGTCTGCTAAACCCTGCTCTAGTAACTGCTCTGTTTATTTAAAAAAATCCCAAGGAGTCTCCAAATATACTCCACAATGCTATGTTTGAAAAAAAGATTTTGGTACTTTAGATGTGTCCATGAGAGGGACAGACAGACAGACAGGAACTTAGAGATGGAGAGAAATACAGAGACAGACAGAGACAGAAGGAGAGACAGAGGCAGAAAAGATGAAAGGAAAGAGAGACATACAGAAAGAAACAGAGGAAGGGGGTAGGGAGGGAAGAGAGAGATCTACAGAGAGAACAGAAAGACAGACGGAGAAACAGAGACAGAGACAGACAGAGAGGAATGAAGAGAGAGAGGTGAAAGGGAGAGAGAGCGAGGGTAAGGAAGGAAAGGGGGAGAGAGAGAGAAACAGAGAGATAGAGACAGAGGCAGAGACAGAGACAGAGACAAAGAGAAAAAGAGAGACAGAGACAGAGAGACAGAAACATAGAGGCAGAGACACACAGAGAGATCTAATATAGCTTATATTTGAGACAAGTTAAGAGTTAGCTGCTTTTAATGGGGGTGAAATTCAAGCTATGCCATGGTGGCAAACAGAAGTGAGATTCTCGTTCTCCCCATGTCAATGGCGGCTGACATCCATTGTTGCTACAGCATCCAATGGGCTCCTTCTTGCAGAGCAGCTTCTTCAATCTGTTCTGTTTTCCAAGACAGACACAACATCGGATGATTCATAATGAGCATTTACAGACCCATCCTTGCCTCCTTCCCAGGGGATATTGGTATCTGTTGGCCCCTCTTTTGTCTGGGCCCGTCAGAAGGAAATTTGCCACATTCATCTTTCGATGGAGTTCCAACTACAAGACTCAGGGACTGAAGAAAATCAAATGTGAACAGTACATTTAGGAAAGTCCATACCTGTTCTCTGAGAAAAGAAGCCCCTTCTCCATCATGTCTGAGAACTAGAATGTCAAAATACGAGGGAGATGAAAGCTGCTGAAGACTGATCTATTTCCCAGACTCCTGATTGGCTGTTGTTTTTGGCC
The DNA here is from genome assembly GCF_902635505.1 of Sarcophilus harrisii. NCBI lineage: Eukaryota > Metazoa > Chordata > Mammalia > Dasyuromorphia > Dasyuridae > Sarcophilus > Sarcophilus harrisii. The sequence continues at coordinate 284,315,315 of NC_045430.1, forward strand.
CATCCCCTGGCAGGTCCTTCTACCTCCAAACCCACTTTTTAAAAATGAGGAACAACCAGGATTTGATTGACTTCATTTCTTATTGAAGTTTGGAAACTGATCAAGCTGAGGCAGAGAATATTTCAGGCAATGAGTAGGAGGCATTTGGTGCAATTGTGAAGGTGTGTGAGATTCCAATTTGACTTATCATTTCCTGCCCTTTTATTTGTTTTCAACAATCCTAATTTCTCTGCTTTTGTACCAAAACTAAAGCAGATACTTTGAAGTGACTGGCCTGGAGGTCACAGCACACCATTGACATGCTTTTGATCTAAGTGGATGTAAAAGCTTTGGATGCCCCAAATCAAGGAAGGAGGTAGCCCAATATTGAGTGTAATTAAAGAGTCATTCCATGTGGTGCTGCCTTGTGCCAGGACGTTTCCAATTGTATTTCCCTTGTGGGAACACCATACAGATTTCAAATTATTTGGTGGGAAAAAAAAAGCATTCTTGAAGTCTTACTAATGTTTGCTTAATCTGACCTCAACAATGTCTGAAGCAGTATTCATTGGTGAAAATTGTAATTCCTCCTTCTGATCTGATCTGTTGCAAATCTTGTTCATGGCCTTCCATAAAGTCTCTGTGGAGGATCTTTTCAACACGTGGAAGATCTTGGTGTAGATCCTTTTGTATTTTATGGTGCCGTATCTCACTACATGACTCCTTCTTCCGTCTTTACTGATCACACTCTGGAGGGAATCTTTAATGCTGCTCTTTTAATACATATTGCCATGGGCAATAATTGATCACAATCTAGTTACACCTGCCATTCATCTCCCCATTGTCCTATCATGCTCACTTAAAATTTCAATTCTTCTGACCTGGGGAGTTTCATGATTCATAGCAATGCAGTATTATGGGGGAGTTTTGGGGGTTAAAAAGGTGGAATTTGGAGCATAGAATAGTTTAGAATAGAATGGCAAAACATTGACTAAGAGCATTGGGCTAGGTGCTAGGGTTTCTAAGAGAAAAGCAAGACCCCTTGCTCTCAAGAAATTGACACTATAATCAGGGAAATTTGGTTTTCTTTTTTCCACTAATATCTATAGTAACCATGGGGGAGATTGGATATCTCCTTACAGAAACCTTGCACATGAGAGAAAGGAAAACTGTCGTTAGCTTTTATAGGAACAACCAATGTCACACAAAGGGGTTTCTTCCATTAGATTGCAAATTCCTTGAGAGAAGAGATTGTTTTTCACTTCATTTTGTATCCCCATAACTTAGCAAAGTAGATGGCACAAAGTAGGTGCTTAATAAATATTTATTGATTGATTGATTCCTTGCTATTTGCTTGCACTCTGATCCTTGCTGCTTTCTTGCGAGGTAAATCCACTTTTCTCTACAAAGGATAAAAGCTGACAAGCTTTTGACAATTTGCCTTAAAAGGATGCTGAGAAAGCATCACATTATTATAATGACATTTTCCTTAAAGAAAGAACTGCAAAATGCATGAGGTTAACTCTCTGTGCAATGCAGACAAGCCCAGCCGCTCTTTATTTAACAGAATGCTTGTTCATCCAATCAGCTTTCAGCATCTTTCTAGAGCACAGCAGAGCTCACAGCAAAACCTTCCCCATCAGCTTGTCAAAATACAGTGGGCAGAGGAAAGAGGTGGTTTATCTCTCTTAATAAACTTTAGGTGGTGTTGAAAAGCAAAACCTGAAACTAGAAAAGAATTCTGCTTGTGTCCAATCACAAGGATGCTTGACTTCTCTTCAGCCAATGAGCAAAGAGATGCTTATCTGTCTGTTGGCTATTTCTCAAGTACAGAAAGTTGCTGAAGTCCTTCTTTGGGCTTGAGTGCTCCTACAAGATGTTTTGACACCTCTTCTGATGGGTTTTAAATTGTTCTCTTTTCTTTTTTCCTGCTTTCTTTTTCATTGTTTCTAAAGGTAGAGTCTCCTGGTAGTCAGGTACTCAAATGTCAGGTACTCGATTTCCCTTAGGTGGCAAAATCCAGTATACCCCAAATCCAGTCATGAAACCAACAGACCTTATTTAATCTTCTCCAAATTCCCAAACGGCTATTTGATTGCCTGCTTTGTAGAAGTTCCAACCTCTCAAGCTCTAAAAACATACACAAATGAACTAAGGAACCACACTGATCTTAAATAATCCTCTCAGGTATCAGTCTGATCATCTTGAATTGGCCTTCAGAGTTTAATGGAAACATCATAGTACTTCACATGTGGATATTTTCCCCCTTGAGAACAGAATTTATTATGACACACCTCCCAACACGACAGTTTACAAACACCTTTTAAAAGGATTAAGCTTGGAATTAAAAAAAAAAAACCACTTAATTTTACGAAATAACTAACATTTGTTATAACAGTAAATTTTTAAAAAGATGATTATACATGAAATTGCAAATCTATTAAATTGCTATTACTTTAAAATATATGTTTTTCAAATTTTTGAAATATATTTTATATAATAAAATTATGTAACTTTCTTCTTTTTCAATCTTCCCTCCCTCCCCCCTGCCCTAGAGACTACTATTAGATATGAACATATATACACATACACACATATACATACACATATATGATCATTCTATACATCTACTTATAATATTTTTTTCTCTAAATGCAGATAATGCTTTACTTCATATGTCCTTTGTAGCTAATTTGAGTATTTATAATAGGCAAAATGATTTAGTCACTCAAAATTGTTTTTAAAACAATTGCTGTTACTGTATATAACATTCTCTTAGTTCTGCTCATTTTATTCTTCATTATGTTATGCAAATCTATCCATGTTTTTCTAAGATTATCAAGTTCATTATTTTTTACAGCACAGTAGTATTCCATCAAAATCATATACCATAACTTGTTCAGCTATTTTCCAGTTGATGGGCATCCCTATAATTTCCTATTCTTTGCCACTACAAAGAGAGCTGCCATAAATATTTTGGAACATATAGTTTCATTTCCCCCTGCCCCCACATACACCTATTCCCTAATCATCGTTGTTAATAGATCTAGTAATGATATTGCTGGATTTAAGGATATAGGAAATTTAATAACTATTCGGGCACAATTCTCAATTATTCTCCAAAATAGTTGGAATATTTTACAATTATATCAAAAGTGAATTAATGTCTTAATTTCTTCTAGCATTTATCACTTTCCCCTTCAATCATTAGTGTATATATATATATATATATATAGTTTGTATACTATATTTTTTATATATAAAATAATATAGTTTAAGATCTGGTATTGCTAAATTTCTTTCTTTTACATCCCCCCCCCATTAGTTCCTTTGATATTCGTGAGTTTTTGTTTTTTTTAAATGTATTAATTTTTTTAAGTCAGTAACAATGTTTTGATAATTTGATTGACATGACATTGAATATTGAAATAAATGGAATTGTCATTTTCATTAAATTGATCCTACCTACTTATGGACAATTAGTATTTCTCCAAATACTTAAATTTGATTTTATTTGATTAAAACATTTTAAAAAATAACTTTATTCATGTAGTTCCTGTTTTGTTTGTTTCTTTGGGGCAGGTGTATTTCCCAGGTATTTTATACTGTCTAGAATTATTTTAAATGGGGTATCTCTCTGTGTGGGAATTTTGTATATAATACATAGAAATGCTGATGGCTTATGTATATTTACTGTATATCCTGCTACTTTGCTAAAATTATGAATTGTTTTAACTATTTTTTTGAGTTGAATCTTTGGGATTTTCCAAGTATATCATCATATTGTCTGCAAAAAGAGATAGTTTTATTACCTCATTATCTATTCTGATTCCTTCTATTTCTTTTTCTTCTCAGCAATCATTGCTATTGCTGGAATTTCCAATATAATGTTGAATAATATTGGTGATATTGGGCAAACTTGTTTCACACTTGATCTTATTGGGAAGACTAGTTTATATCCCCATCATAAAAAAAAAAAAAGTTTGATGATGGTTTTGGTAAATGCTTTTTATCAATTTAAAGAAAAATTCATTTATAATTATACTTTCAAGCATTTTAAAATAGAAATGTATTTTCTATTTAATTGTATTTAAATGTATTATCTATTTGATGAAATGTATTTTCAAGTGTTTTTTAATGTAAATGTATTTTATCAACATTTTTTCTGTATTTATTGATATAATCATATGATCATTTTTATTATTGATATAATCAATTGTGTTAATAGTTTTCCTTATGTTAAACCATCCCTACCTTCCTGCTATACATCTTATTTGGTCATAATATATAATTTTGTAATATATTATTGAAATCTTTATTTAGGATTTTTGTATCCATATTTAATAATGTAATTCATCCATACTTTTCTTTCTTTGTTTTACTTTTCCTTGTTTAGGTATCATATCATATTTGTTTCATAAAAGAAATTTGGTAGAACCCCTTTTATCTATTATTCTAAATTATTTATTTAATATTGAAATTAATTGATCTATAAATGTTTGATAGAATATACTTATAGATCTATCTGGCCCTGGTGCTTTTTTTTCCTCTTAGGAAGCTTATTTATAGCCTGCTCAATTTCTTTTTCTAAGATAGATTTATTTAGATATTCCATTTCTTCTTCTAATCTAGGCAATTTATATATAATATATATGTTATATATATTTGGTAAAAATCTTACCATTTCACTTAAATTGTTAACTGTATTGGCATATAAAATTAAGCAAAATAACTCTTGAATTGCTTAATTTCATCTTTATTAGAAGAATATTCTCCCTTTTCATTTTTAATATGACTAATTTGGTTTCTTCTCTTATTTTAAAAGCAAAGTAACTAATAGTTTGTCTATTTTATGGTTTATTTTTCACAAACTAACTCAGCTTTATTTATTAATTCAATTTTTTATACTTAACTATACTAATCTTATCTTAATTTTTTTAATGTAGTGTTTAATGGGGGGGAGGGGATAGCTTTTTTTCCCCCTAATTTTTAAAAGCTACATACCCAACTCATTGGTCTCCTCTTTCTCTATTTTATTGATTTCATCTTCACCCCCAAATCCCAGTTTTATCTTTTGTGATTTCAATTATCAGTGTCCTCCACTGCCACAATTTCTCTAATGAAACATTTACTTTAGACTTGGAGTGATAACTCCAAGCTGTTCTACCTGCAGAGTGGTGACCTCAGTCATGCTTTCCTCTGGTCAAACCCCACCTCCACCTTTTTTTCTATCTTCTCCTCCACAACAGGGCTTCTTAAACTTTTTCCACTTGTACCCCCTTTTCACCAGAAAAATTTTTGCATGATCTTAGGTATATAGATATATAAAATAGTGAATCAGATTTTGATATTTGATTTATTTACTGATAACTCCGTTTAAGAAGCTGGTCTCTATATCTGTTCTTTTAAACTTCTTTTCTTTGTCTTCACTGTATATATATATATATATATATATATATATATATATATATATGTGTGTGTGTGTGTGTTGTATACAACATACACACAGGCACACACAGACACACACCCCATAAACTGCAGACACACACAAACATACAGATACATATATACAGGCCCACAAGACACATAGACACACACAGACACGCACATGGACACACGCACATGGACAATACACCCAGATACCCAGACACACATAAATACGCACAAACACACAGACACAAATACACACATAGACACAGACACACACTGATGCACATGGACACATTGAAGCCATAGTGGGCGACCTCTGCAAACACATGGGCGCTGCTGCTCTGTCAGCCTGGCAGTACCAGGAAAGGAAAGGGAATGAAAGGACGGGGTGGGGGTGAGAAAGGGAGAAGACAACTTCATTTCCTGAGGCTGTGGGGGGGGGTGCCCCTAAGGGTTGGCCTGACCCCTCCCAGATGCTGGGCAGAGCTTTGCTCCCCCGCCGGGCCCGAGGGAGTCTGGGGGATTTTGTCTTCCTCCCAAATCCCCCGCCGGCAGGGGAGGCTCCCTGGGCCTCCTTATCAGCTCCCAGCAGAGCCTGCCGCCTGGCACTCCCCTTCGGAGCCTCAGAGGAACAGAGATTGTACCTGAGCCGTTACCGAGAAAGAATGGCTGTGAGTGAGACCCCGGCACTCTGAGCTGCTGGGGGCGGGGACGAGGCTTCCCCCACTCACGGGGCTCTCCCCCTCTGCCTCCTCCCCCCCAGCCATGGGGCCTCCACTGGCCCCATTTCTTCTGCACACGATTTATGTGGAGAGCAAAGATGAGAACCTTAATTCACGGGGTCTTGGTGACTCCCCTTCTGGGGCGTCTGCTGGCTGCTGCCTCTGTGGGGCCTGCTGGGAGACGGGGCGGCCGGTGGGACCCCACGAGCCGTGGCTCCGGATTCCGCTCCTTCCCCACTGGGCCCCGAGACAGATCGGGGCCCTTGTCCCGGAGGGGCAGTGTGGGGGAGCGGGCGGCAGAGGGTCCGGGCCCAGCATCGGTCTGGCTATTTCCTGTCTCTGCGAAGGCGGCCCCGTGACCCCGAGATACCGTCTCCTTCTGAATCTCCCGGGCTGGCCATGAGCATCAGGCTCTGGGGCAGGCGACATTTCCTGGCCACGATCAGATAGAATGGGCTCGCTTGGGACCGGCAGCCCCATGGGGGAAGTCAGTTCAGCATTTATTAGGCACTTACTCCTGACTGGCCGGGCCTAAGCCTGGGATTCAGACACAAAACGGTCTACTTTCTGCCCCCCCCCCCGGGAGAGGGGGTGGAGACGAACAGAGATAACAGGATGTAAGGAACATGGGGAGGTGGGGAGCCCTTAACAAGGTGGGGTGAGATGGAGGGGAAGGAGCCTTGGGGAAAGGCCCTGAGCTGAGCCCTGGAGGAGGCTGGGAGGAAGGAGGTGATGTCGTGGCATGGAAGTGAAAAGTAGTAATTTAGGGAAGAATTTCCTCCTACTTTCCTTTCCTTCTCCCAGCCTCCTTCTCCCAGGGCTGAGCTCAGCCCGGCCGCGCGGCCTCATCCACTGGGAGCTTTGTCCTTGCCCAGATTTTTCTCCAGGGAAGAGCTTGTGGTGTCGGGGAGGGCTCTCCCCAGGGCTTTGAAGGGTTTGGGGAAGCGGCCCGAGCTTGGGCTGTTTGGCTGAAGCTCGCTCCACATTTCATCCAAGTGAGTCACAAAGTCTCCCTTGTCCTCTGAACCGGAAGAAGTGACCATCTTCTAGGTTCTTGTTGCTATTGGGGATCCTCGTCCAATGACATGACTTTGGTTGGGATGATGAGAGAGACAGAGAGAGAGACAGAGAGACAGAGAGAGAGAAGGAGGAGGAGGAGGAGGAGGAGGAGGAGGAGGAGGAGGAGGAGGGAGGGTGGAAGAGAAAGTAAAGGAGGGAGGGAGCAAGAAAGAGAGCGACAGAGAGAGAGAAGGAGGAGGAGGAGGAGGGAGGGTGGAAGAGAAAGTAAAGGAGGGAGGGAGCAAGAAGGAGAGAGACAGAGAGAGAGAAGGAGGAGGAGGGAGGGAGGGTGGAAGAGAAAGTAAAGGAGGGAGGGAGCAAGAAGGAGAGAGACAGAGAGAGAGAAGGAGGAGGAGGAGGAGGGAGGGTGGAAGAGAAAGTAAAGGAGGGAGGGAGCAAGAAGGAGAGAGACAGAGAGAGAGAAGGAGGAGAAAGAGAAGGAGGAGGAGGAGGAGGAGGAGGAGGAGGAGGAGGAGGAGGAAGGAGGGTGGAAGAGAAGGTAAAGGAGGGAGGGAGCAAGAAAGAGAGCGACAGAGAGAGGCAGAGACAGAGAGAAAGAGAGAGAGAGAGAGAGACTGAGGGAGGGAGCGAGTACACATTGAAATCCCTGCTTTTTGCCAGTCCAAGGTCATGTGCCCAGGAGCCATACCTTGGCATTTCATGGTGACCTTTGCTGCTGGAGGAACGGCAGAGACCGTGTCTCTCTGTGGTAAGAAGGAGGAAGGCCCGTGAAGGAAGCCGGGTTCTGCAGGAGAAGCCGATGGGCTCCCCTTGGGGAGAGAGGCCGGACACTGTTGGAATAGATTTCATTTGGAGGGAACATTATGAAATTCGAAAAGGAGGAAAGGGAAGGAAGCGCAGACCCTGGATATTGCCACAAAGACAGCTCCAGGAGGACAGTGATGGGAAGTTCCAAGGCCGGAGGAGAGGGGAACAAAGGCTCCTTCTGGCCTTGAGCTTCGGTAGTGAGTCTGGGACAAAGCCTGAAAGGCGGCGAGGGCCACCGAGGAGTGGCCCAGAGCTGGGAGTGCGGCCGGGAGAGTTAATGATTGAGTTGGAAAAGGCCAAAAGGAGCAAGGGACGGAAAACGTGGACTAATCATGGCGCTCTTCTCCTCGCTTTGCGTGAGCAGTGGAAGCAGGTGCTGCAGGCCGGGCCGAGCCTTTGCAGCAAACGCTCTGAGGAAGATTTATGGTTTTGCACATGGCTTCCCTGCCTTGGGATGGGGAGACACGGGGCGACTGCTAAGCAGGTTCTGCGGGCGTTGAGCAGGTACTTTTTGTCTCCCTCCTTGGTTCGCTCTCTCTGCCTGCCTCTGGTCCTTACTGGATATATGGCGGCTGCGGCTCCGTTTGGGGCAGACATGTGGGCAGTGGGGGCCTTGAGGGAGCCACTACGGACGGGACAGAGTGCCGCAGAGCCGAGGGCAGAGTGGGGGGAGAGCCACGGGTAACTGGGCCTGGAAATGAGACAGATATTCCATGTGGGGAACGTTCAAGAGGAGGCTTTGGGAGTGGAGTGGAAGGGTGTGTGTGTGTGTGTGTGTGTGTGTGTGTGTGTGAGTGGGGAGGGCAGTTCCCTTCCACAGGATGAGAGCCTCCCCAAGTACATTTATCTCTGGGAATCAAAGGCAGTTGGCAGTATTGGCCCCTCCCACCAGAAGGGCGAAAACCCCCATTCCCCCGTCCTTGGGAGCCCCAGGATGGTTCAGCCGGGGCCAGGTTAAAGTCTCAGAGGCCGGGGATGAATGGCTGACTTCAGGTCTGGCCAGGGAGTCTGGGCTCCGGCCTCGCAGCTGGGAGCCCCAGCAGACTCAGCGCCTCCAGGCAGAGCTCTTGAGTTCAAATCCTAGTTTTGAGCCTCACCCAAGGCGTGTGGGCAAGTAACAACATTCTTTGGCCTCGTTTCCAGGGGATTGGGGTACATTGTTCAGCCCCAGAGCCATGATCCGGTGTCCCGATCTTCTATGGCTGGAGCTTGATCGGAGGCACCGATGGGGGCGGGGGGCTTGGCAAGGATACAGACCCCACGTGGACTGTCCGGGACAGGAAGGCGGGGCCGGGCAAAGCTGCCCAGAAGTACCAACATGGAGGGAGAACTGGGGACAGTCTGACAAGGAAAGCCAGACTGCCTCACGTGGGAAAGAGAGTGAGAGGAGGGAACAGAGCACAGAAATGAAAACCAAGACAAAGGCTGGGGAGTCAAACAGCCGGGGAGAAGGAAACAGCACAAACAGAGGCTGCATTTAAAACTGGGTAGCCTTCCAGTGTGAGAAAGCCAGCCTCCCAGCAGCAGCCAGTCCCAGTCCCTTTATCTGATCTCTTTTACCTGATGGAGGATGAGTGAGTGCCTTCCTGATTTGGCTAAAGGAACATTCCCAAGGGAGATGAATATGCAAATGAACAACAGTTGTGGATCGTCACTGGGTGGGGAAAGGACTTGCATTGTAATGAAAGTTGCCAACTTAGGGACCATTCCAGGCCTTGTTTGAAATATGCGCATCCTTGACAACACCCTCTAGGAAGGATGTGGATCAGCGGAGGAGGGGCAGGGGTTTCCTGGGGCCGTGGAGACCCTGGCACCTGAAGGCTTAAGGAAGGAGACTCAGGGTGACTTGGCAGGTTTCTCCACATGCCTGGAGGACTATCGTTTGGAAGAAGGATTCTGCTTGCTCTGTGTGGCCCCCAAGGGCAGGACCAATGGCAAAGGGAAGGGTTTGTCAAGGAGCAGCTTTAGAGTGAGTGACAGGAAAACTTCCTGACAACTAGAGCTGCCCCAAGTAAAAGGGACACATCAAGTGGTAATGAGTTCCCTGTCTCTGAAAGTATTTGAAATAAATCTGCATGGCTTCTTATCAATGATGGTTTGGAAGGATTCCTTGTTCCACCCTGGACATGCTGGGAACCTTGAGTATGTGGATTCCTTGACTTGGTCCCCATGTCGGTGTAGACACGCCTTCTCCCTGACATCTCTGGTCTTGGGGGGGGCCACTCCCTCTCCAGCTGCAGACCGCTCATCCTGCAGGACCCTTGTGCATTCCCGGCTATGATTCCATAATCAGAGCCTTCAGCGCTCTGGGCCCTCCCCCGAGTCTGGGCCTCCCAGGGATCCCAGTGTCACCCTCAGGGCGCCTATGACCAGTTGCTGGTTCCTGACTCAGTGCTCGCCTCCTCAGGTCACTCACCCCCGTGCCTGCTGCTGAGCCTGGCTCCCGTCCCAAGGCCGAGTCCTCATTACCGGAGGCCGCCTCCGCGCCCACCCCACTTGGCTCCTTTCGTTGCCCTTGGGTTACTTCTGATTTCGATTTGTGGGGATCAGACGTTCTGTGATTGGCAGATCTAGAGCGTCTCAGGGAGAATATTGGTGTTAAAAATTAATGACATCCGTATACATTTGGAAAATGAAATGCCAGGAACTCTCGCTAACTCAGTTGGATATTGGGATTCAGGCCTGGCCCCTGCACGAAGGGGCCGCTCGCCGGCCAGCACGGGGCTTGTTCTGGAGCCTGGCCATCGCTGCACCTTGACCCTATTCAGGGCGGCCACGCGGGGACACTGATGACCTCTCATCTGGTCTGGGTTATATGGGGGTGTGGAGAAGGAAAACGAGGGGCTGGGTCCTGCGGGAGGGACCCATGAGCCCCTGGGAGGGCCACACTCAAGACCCCGCCTTCTCTGCCCCTGGCTGGCTGTGAGCTTGGGCAGAGCGTAAGCTTCCCGGAGCCCATTTGCTTGTGTGATAGAGGATGGGAGTATTTACAAATGAAAGGGATCGATAATCTAGCCCAATGGGGGAAACTGGGAAGAAGGGACTTGTCCAAAAATAGACAGGACTGTTGGTTCTCCTGACCTCTGGAAGCCAAGGTTTCGGGCCTCTGACCCAGATTTACTCAAGGGAGCGGACAAGGGCTCAAAAGGGGCTGCCAAACAAGCTTTATCTTTGGCACTGGTGAGCTTTTGGGGAACTCTAGTGACTTGCACTAGAGTGAGTGGGGACAGGTATGGCCTAGGGGAACAGACACACAAGGGGAGAAGGAAATAGGACGGAGGTGGCCCACCTGACTCTTATGCCCCAGCAGGGGCAGGGTCCCACATGAGGGCTATTCACCACTCACTCATCATGGGGGTCAATAGTGCCCATCTTAAACCAATCAGCAGGTGATACACCAGAGGGGGGAGCAACACACATGGGATAAACCACATACAAAATGTGGGCAAAGTACACACTCGATTATTTTAGGGGAGGCAAAGGACACTGCCAGTCGGGGGGACTGGTGAAGGCCTCTGCTAGAAGCTGGGATTGCTGCTGGATCTGGAAGGAATCAGGGGGAGCAGCCTCTGAAAAGGAGGCGTGGAGGCGGGAAGGAAGGCTCAGAAGACTGGGAAGGTCACAAGAGGCCATTTGGTGAAGGGCCTGCTGAACTAGAGGGACCTCAAGAGCCAGAGGGCAGAGGGATTGGCAGATCAGAAGGGAGGCAGGAGAGAAAATGGAGATGATGCTGCTTGTTGGCAGCGGTTTCAAGGAGTTATTTATTTATTTATTCATTCATTCATTTTCATTTATTTATGTATTTTTAGGAGACATGGCTATGTTTGTAGGAAGCAGAAAAGAAGCTGGTGGATAGGGGAGCCTGGAGTTAATGAGAGGGGAGGGACGGTAGTGATAGAACGAGCAGAGATGGGGAGATGAGCAGGGCTCATGATAGAATCTTGGCTTTGGCCAGGAGAAAGGTCATTCTCCAGAGGAAGTGGGGATGGGATCTGAGTGGTGTGAGAACTTCTCAGAAAGAAGTCTCTGTGTAATGAGTCTGGTCCTCAGCTGAGTGGGACAGGAGGGGAGCTGTGGGAGGTGAGGGGGAGAAGGTTTGGAATGGCCAAAGAGAGTGGGAGAGAACACCCTCCGTGAGGAGAAGAGGGGCTGCTTTGCTAGAGAAAGGGCCCGGGTCAGATCAAAGGAGCCAGTTGCCATCACTAAGAGTAGCTTGTCTGCCCTGGGAGCTGCTCTTTCTTCTCCCAACTGCACATCCTGAACTCGGTTGGCAATTTGAGCGGAACACGTATATGCTGCCCAGTTCCCATCATGCCCCGGGAAATAGCATGTATCTCTGGGAACCACCTCGGGAGCTTTGCCTGGCAAGGCTGGTGAGCTGAACCAGAATTCTCGCTCTGGCTCCCAGGGTAAGACTGGGCCCAGCAAGGAACTGGGGGAAATAAAGGAGTCAAGACTCAGTCTTTGCATTTAAGAGGAGACATTACAGGACTATAAGCAGGAAATACTCAAAAGAGAAAAGCAAAAACAAACTGTTAAGATCTGGGATTACAGTGCCCTGGATTCAGGAGGAAGGAGTCATCTTCATGGGCCGGGATGTTTCCTGGAGGATCAGAGATGAAAGGCAGAGCAGAATGGTGGGAGGAGCAAGAGGGTCTTCCAGGTGGCCAGGATGCTCCGAGCAGAAGCCCGCTTGCTTCCTGCGCTCTCGGCCTGGCTTGGGAGGCCTGGCCACGTCTGGCTTGTCTTCAGAGCAGCCACCCTCTTCTTCCCTCTCGGGACGCCTGACGCCGATCTCTTCCAGCCAAAGGGGTGGAGAGACTTCCCCAAGGTGAGAGCCGGTGCTTCTCTTCGGAAGCTTGAGCCATTCATGCCGGACCAGAGCAGATGGCCGGCTGGAGGACAAGGCAGCTCCCCACCAAATGTCCTTGCCTGGAAAGGAAAAGGGAGCCGGCACCATTTCCATAGTTCCCAAAGAGCCAGAACTTTGGAGTCATTTGCTGTGACAAAAGCTCATTCTGAGAAGTTTCTCAAGCTTTCTTGCCCTTCCCGGGACCACAAGATCATCCCTAGAGCTTGAAAGACCTTCCCCCATCATTGTACCCATAAGAAAGCTGAAGCCTTAAGGACCTGTCCAAGGTCCCCCAGGTAGCGTAGAAAGTAAGGTTTGAACCTAGATCCTTTAGACCAGAAGGAAGCTCTTTGTGTAGATAATCAAGACAATCGGACTTACTAAGCTCACTGGGTCAGCACTACATTAATCTAGAACAAAAGCGGGACCTGCAGGACTGGGGGGACTCAATAACAATCACTCACTTTTAGAAGGTGTTTTGAGGTTTATAAAAAGAGCTGTTCACATAATATTCCACTGAGCTCAATAGCGCAAATATTATTGCCTCCATTTGGCAAGTGAGAAAACCAACAGAGAAGGGAACTGAGGTGTGGGGTTCACTCTAAGGGTTCTCCTCTCTCCAAATCCAGCAGATCCTGTAGAGGGAAGGGATCATCCCCAGAGAGGGAAGGGATCGTCCCCAGAGAGGGAAGAGATTGTCCCTAGAGAGGGAAGGGATTGTCCCCAGAGAGGGAAGAGATTGTCCCTAGAGAGGGAAGGGATCGTCCCGGATCATCAAGTACCAGGCAACTGAGCCAGACCCCAATCTAGGCTACTCTCTGGATACCTTGCTGCTTCTTAGGTAACTTTCTGCCAGAGCCAACAAAACTCCCTGCCCGAAAACAATTAAGGAGTCCCGGACACCTCCCTCCCAGCCCACTTTTGTAGAGTGACTCCCAGCATTAGTGTATTACTTCGGTGACTGCATTGCAGTCAAGGAGGCAGGGCCATACTCCTGGAGGGAGCCAACTTCCCCTCTGAGGTAGTCTGGGAGTATCAGATAAAAGCAAGGAGACGCTGTATGTGGTCGTCATAAAAGTGGGGAATTTGGAAGCAAGAGGAGCAAAGAAAGAGGTGACACCTTATGGTAGAGAAGCTGTGTCTCTGAAGGGAGTCTTGTATACTGGTCTTTACTGTAAACTGTGGGAGATCTTAATAAGACAGTCAAAAATAAGCATTTATTAGGCACCCACTATGACTATGAGTCAGGCACTGTGCCTGACTGGCAGTGGGGATACAAGAAAGGTAAAAAAACAAAATGAAACTCACCTCCACCTGTCCCTGCTTTCGAGGAGCCAGGTGGCGATGACTTTGGGACCAGATCAGTAGCAGCTTTCTCCTTAATGCATCTGGAGCCCTTTCCAGTTATTCCGAGTGAGCCTTTGCTAGGAAGTCCAGCAGCCTGGCAGTCAGTGATCAGGGGACCCTGGCAAGGATCCCCCTAGGGGGCTGGGAATCTGCCTTTTCCCATCAGCCTCGAGGCTCAGGTGGAAAAAACAGGGACGAGCGAAACCAGCTTTTGGTGCAGAAGGAACGCTCCCCACCAGAGACAGATGACTTCTCCTCCCAGGAGACTTACTTCTACTCAAGTTTTCCTTCATTCTCTTGAGATCAGATGGTGCTGTTATTATCAGAACACTGGGAATGGGCTTTAAGATCCCTGTGCTGAGGATCTCAACAGGTTTCGCTATGGTGGCTTTCACTGTGGAAAAGTAGGGGTACATCCGGCACTTGTGGGACTGTTATGAATGGCTGTGGAGGTATCAGGAGCTAAATTGAGTCATTGGTTTTCTGATGTGTCTGGGAATTAAATTTCCCTGACATTGTGACTCAAAGTGCACCATGGTCTCTGTTAACAAATAGAAAATAATTCTGTCAACTGTAAAGCATTTGGGGTTGGGAGAAGGTGGCCCCGAGAGTGTAGTTAATTTAACAAATTGATTGATGTCTTTTGTTTGGACAATGGGAAGGTGAATATCCCGGGTGGGGGCCAGGTGCCCTTAATTAGCAGAACCAAACAATGGGTGACTCTCCGGAACTAGCACAGGGAATGGTGGTAGTTGGGAAAGCCCATGGAATTGGGGGACAGCTGGAGATTATAGTTCAAGAGGGCTCCCGATCTATGCCTTGAGAACAAGCCTTTATTATGTACCCGTGTCCATGTCAGCAGGACAAGAAATGGGACCATGTAAGAGGCAGGGCTTAGGAAGAGAGGGTGACCTGGAAACACAGCAAGATGGGGCTGTCTGAGATCTAGGCTCCATGGGCTCTCCAGGGTGGTAGTATCAGAGTGGCCACCATTTGGTTGATTTATATATCAAGGGCAAAATCCTGTCAGAATCAAAATGACAAATTAGGGGGTGAGAACTCATCCTTTTGGTTCAAAGGGATGTTTGTGGGGTCAGTTCTCCTAGTTTCATGGGCTCCAGAATGAGGGGTTTGGATTCAAGGATCTCTAAGACCCCTTCAAAGTGTAAATTTCTAATTCTTCTATCCTGATTTATTCTGGGATCTTGGGAAATTAGTATGGCCTTAGCTAAGCAAGGAGAGATGGGGGGACATCATTTTGGAAAAAGATTATTCATGAATTCTTATTCTATTCATGAGACTTATTACTGTTGGGGAAAGAGAGAGACAGAAAGATAGATGGAGAGAGAGAGAGAGACGAGAGCGAGAGCAAGAGCGAGAGCGAGAGCGAGAGAGAGAGAGAGAGAGAGAGAGAGAGAGAGAAGGAGTGTGCAAGTGTGCTCCCTGGGCAGCAGCTGCTACCTTCGTGTCCCACAAACCACTGCCTGGATTACCCACCTGTGAATGCCTTAGGGGAACTTGCTTCTCCCCTTGGTGTAGGAAACAGAGAAGGCACAAGCTGTGAGTGCTGCCCGCTGGATCTGGATGCTACCATGGGCCCCTTGGACCACGTAGGTTCCTTGAACTCCAGAATGGAGGGACTGGACTCAGTGACCTCAAATAACATGGCTCGGCGCTGAGCCCTTCAGCCCAGCGAGGGCTGCAAGCAGGTAGCGGGCTGGCTGGGATGCCTAATGAGACCCCTGCTTCCATAGAATTTAACAACAGAGATCCTGACAGGTGCCAAAAGGACATTATTCCAACGGTCAAACAAATAATGCCTCATTCTTTAAAAGTCGGTCATTGATTGATTCTAGTTTGTGGAGCGGAATCCAGCCAGATGAGCTTGGGACTTGAAGAAATGAATATGAGCTCCTTCTAAATAATGTTTGGGCAGGATTTAGCACCACTGGTTTGGTAAATAATAGGATAATCTCCTCGCCACCAGGATTCCCAGAGCCGGATTGTGAAGGGGAGATTTAATTCTCAGACACATCAGAAAACCAATGACTCTATTACCGATCTTCTGGAAAGATGCAGGACTTTTTCTTCTCCAGTGTAAAGTTGCAAAGGGGTCGTGATCTCTGCCATGTGGAGGGGCCCATGCCCTTGGCCCTTCACCCTAAAAACAGGGATTTCTCCCCGAAAGTTTCCTTTCCGAGTCCTGAGGGACGGAGATTTGGGGCTTTATGTTCTGTCAGTTGATTTTCCCGGTGAGTTATAAAGTAGAGGCAGCAGGAATAGCTATTTTAATGAGTTTTCATTTGTTCTGAAAGTTTGTTTATAGCAAGGTGATAATGCGATTAGCTGAGTTGGGAAATGAGAAATCTCACCCGGAGCACCTGAAAGGAACTTTCTCCTCAGGAAGCCGGGGTGGCTCTTGGCGTCTGTCAAACACCATAATGGCCCCACGGACTCCCCCTGGCAGAGCCCAGATCCTCCCCCAGCCGCCCGTGGGACGGCAGAGCTCAGGCTCCTTTCTCTACCGATCGGGGCGCCACGTTTGGGCAGAAACGGCTGGGGCACGGCCAACGCCCCCGTCTGCATCGCTGCCCGCCGAGGGATGGAGAAGCCCATCGTCCCCCAGAGAGGCGCCCTCCCTTGAGGTCCAAGCAGTGAGCCTCGGATGCCCAGGAGCCGGCCCCCTCCTGGGAATCACCCTGGCAGAGGCTCCCTCGGGCGGCCGTCCCCAGGGGTTTGAGATCAGCTTTGGGGGGAGTTGTTGCTTAATGGCTCTTGGGGGTCAGACACGGTGAAGACAGATGAGGGAGGGACAAACAAGGGCCCTCTGGGAACTCCCACTCAGGGGTATGAGACAGGGACCAGGTGCACATTGTGTGCAGGGGGGGAGGGGCGCATTAATGGCAGGTAGGGCTGGCCCAGGCAGTGAGGGTGTGTGAGTGTGCGTGTGAGAGTGTGTGTGTGTGTGAGAGTGTGTGTATGAGTGTGAGTGTGTATATGAGTGTGTATGTGAATGAGTGTGTGTGTGAGTGTGGGGGAGTGTGTGTGTGTGTGTGTGTGTGCGTGCAGAGGGACAGTGTTCTGAGCAGGGGGAAGGATTTTGTGGGTGAGCAACAGCGAGCAGGCAGAGGTGGCTGGACCACAGATTTTGGGAAAGGGG
Organism: Sarcophilus harrisii; assembly: GCF_902635505.1. Lineage (NCBI taxonomy): Eukaryota > Metazoa > Chordata > Mammalia > Dasyuromorphia > Dasyuridae > Sarcophilus > Sarcophilus harrisii. Next base: position 284,332,632 of record NC_045430.1, read on the forward strand.
GAGGAGGGGCCACACTCAAAAGGCCACTAGTTGCTGCAGGAGGCCACAGGGAGCCACTGGAGCTTCCTGAGCAGGAGGTGTCAGGCCTGGGGAGACCTGGAGGCAGGGAGAGCCTCCAGGAAGGCAGAAGCCTGTCAGAGGTGAGGAGCCATTTCCAGTCCTGCTCACCTTCCGGGAGGAGATTGATCCCATCTCCTTGACCTTGCTGGCACCTGCTGCCGCCTTCACAAGTTTTCATCTGATCCCCTGGGGAATGGGAGGGAGCTGAGGGTCGAGGGCCTTTTCCCTTCCAGAGAGGGCGTTGTCAGGGTGGGCTGCTGCGTATGGTGAATAGAGAAGGGGTCGGGGGTCAGGAAGACTTCCAGTGTTCAAATCCCCGTCGGGCCCTCTGGGCAAGTCACTTCACCTGGCTGCCTCAGTTTCCTCATCTGTAGAATGAACTGGAGGAGGAGATGGCAAACTGCTGCAGCATCTTTGCTAAAACACACACACACACACACACACACACACACACACACACGGGGTCACAAAGAATTGGACATGACTGAACAATAACAAAAATCCCTCGGGATTCGGTCGCTCAAATGACAAGAACGTTGCCCACAAAAGTAGCAGGAGGTTTGACATCGTTGCCCGGCTGCGTTCGATGCCTTGTGGGTTTGAGAGGCCCAACAAAGTCCTTTTCCTTTTCTCTGCCTGAGTTAGCCTCCTTAGGGAGGACCAAGATTTTCTTTTTCCCAGGAGGCCAGGCCCACATTGGAGGGTCAGCTGGGGGGCCTGGGCGGAGACTCGGGGCTTTGTTCTGTCTGTCCACAGCAGGGCCCTGCAGGGGACTTGGGACTTGGTGTGAGAAGGGCCTTCCCAGCCAGGAGAGTGGTACCCGAGGGGAATGGGAAGCTTCTCCCCACCCCGAGGGTCAGCACTGCCCGGGTGTGATCCAGGGGACTCCTTGTTGGACTAGCTGGCCTGGGGAACCGGGCTCCTGACAGGGATCTGCCGGGCAAGCCTGGGGGTTTTATTTAGGTGAAACATAAGCACCTACTATGTGCCAGGCTGAACCTACTGCATGAGGTGAAACTGGCCGCCCCCCAGGAGCTGATCCAGGTGATCCAATAAGGACACGGGTGGGAGCTGATCCAAGGGGATCCAATAAAGACCCCGGTGATTTCTGGGAGATGAGAACATGATCCAAAAAAGGGGGAAAAAGCATGTGGTGACATATTTCCACCCCTGTCTTCTCTGGAGCCCCCTTCCCATGGTTCTGGGGGCTCCCCCAGCCTCCTCCACCCTTTCCCAGGGGCAGAATCCAAGGACTCCTGGGTCCCTCCGCGACACCCCTGGGCAGCCGGCTCTGTCCTGGAGGCTCAGCTTCAAAGCATTTCAGGCCGAGCTCTCATTTTCTTGTTCAAGGCTGTTTGCAAACGGAATAATCACTGTTAATTTCCCCGCAATTCGGCGCTGACAATAAGCCCTCTTTGTAATCAGTGTTTGTGGCGGGGGAGCCCACTCAGAAGAGGGGCCGCCTTCTGGGGCTGGGGGGACCCTGCTCTTAAGGCTATTATCTTTCTTCTTTCAAGTCAGACATCAAAGGAGCTTCATACAAATAAAACAAATTTGGGTCAAATTTCACATGAAAAGAATCCAAACAACATTATGTATTATCTTCTTTATTCCCGGGAAAATAAAAATACTCTTCAAACATCTGAGTCTGACAATATCAGCCCCTCCAGCCCCTTCCTCTTCCCTCCTTCCCTCCCTCCCCTCCCTTCTTCTCCCCCTCGCCTCCCCCTCCTCCTTCCCCCTTCCCCTAATCTGCTCCCCGGCCCCTAAGCTCCGGGTTATGAGTTTCCACTCATTTCGATGCCCGGGGATTTGTTAGGATCTGGGCTTCCTGCCTTTGGACAAAGGAAGAAATCTTCATTTTTATCCATTGTTCTTTCCTCCCTCTTTCAATAAATGAATGGAGCTTAAGTATAATGGCCCATAACTTCATGGGAGCCTCCAATAAAGCTTATCAAGATGATGTAACTGATTTCCAGCCTACGCTCAGGATGCTGGGGGATCGCTCGGGCCGGCTCACGGCTTCCCCATGTCTCAGCCAAAAGATGGCAGCACCGGACACTCTGGGATCTCTGGTCCCAGCCAGAGAAAAGCCCCGGCTCTGGCCTCTGGGAGCTGCTCTGGTGGCCTCTGGGAGCTGCTCTGCTTGGGACGAGTGGAGATGGCCTGCGGCAGGTGGTCACCTTGGGCAGCCCCAGGATCTTACACTTGCCATTGAATCCTGATTCAGGGCCCCTCGAGAGCCTCGTCCAAGGCAGTGGTTAGAGCCCTGAGTTCCAGTCTGTTCTCAGATCCTCGCTGGGTGACCCTGAGCAAGTCACTGACCCTGTCTGCCTCAGTTTCCTTATCTGTAAAAGAGCTGGAGAAATCAAAGCCAACCACGCCAGTATCTCGGCTAAAACCAACCAACCCACCACCCAAGCAGGGTCACCAAGAGTCGGACGTGAATGACAAAGGACGGCTCAGTTTCGTGCAACCTAAAAATCGAGTCTGTCTTGGCCGATGGGCACAATGCAGGGAAGGTCTTGGGGGCTATCTGCTCCGACTCCCTCACTGTACAGATGAGGAAACCGAGGCTGAGGGAGGGGAGGGGCTGGCCTGATGTCACAAGGGCAGCCAACACTGGGCCGAGGCACCAACCGGGTCCTCTTCCCTGTAGTCCACAGTTCTTGCTGTCCCCCAAGTCCTGCTGTCGCTGCACTGTGTGAAGTCTGGGTCTGTCCTTCTGGTTCCCCGCCCCAGGACCCAGTCCCGCTGGTCCAGGCAAGAAATCCACTTCCTCCAAAGTGGTGACGCTCTAAACATGGTCTGACCAGGGCACAGGACGGGGGGTGGGGGCCTCTCTGGGCCGCATGGTAGGAGCCCACACCTGGCCACCATGTTGGCTCCTGAGTGATCGATGGCCGCCGTGCTCCCTGCCCTTCCCCCAGCCCCAGCTTCTCCTCCAGCCTTTCCGGGGACCTGGTCTCCACCCACAGCCCCTCCCAAGGCTCCTTTGCCATCCAGCCTGGCCTGCAGGGCCCCTCACTGGGGACAGAGAATGGAGATTAGACATGGTCCCTGCCCTTGAGGAACCGATAATTGAACGGAAGAGACAAGGCAGATTAACATGTAATTAATTTAGATAGAAATGGTAATTAGATGAATGGATTGGGGAGGATGGGGACCAAAAATGTGTTTGTGGGATGTTTATAAATAGGAAGTGGTTTGGGAAAAGAAGAAGAAAAACAATCCTGGGCTAGAATCTCCTGGGTCCCTGCCTGAGAGTCTGGCCAGGCCCAAGGTTGGGCCCCTGCCCTTTTGAGGGGAATTGAGGGGCCTGAAGCCGGCCAGTCACTCCCTGCCACCATTGGCCTGTGAGTGGGGACCCAGTCGTGCACCGGGGACTGCTCTGAATCCACGGGGCAGGAGTTCTAGGGAAATGGGGCCTCTGGGTCACAGGGATTTGGGAGGAAGCTTTCTCTAAGGGGCTCAGCCTTGAGCCACAATGGAAGGTGTGAGAAGCATGTATGAGGCTGGCAGGAGAGCTCTAAGAGAAGGGAGGGGTCCTGCTGGAAGGGAGCACTGAGGAGAGAGAGGAGCTCGAGGGCTGAGTTTGCTCTCCTGGGGGGAGCACTGGGGCTTCCCTGGAATGGAGGGGGAAATGGGGAATTTTTCATAAGGAGTAAGTAAGAAAGAGAAAATGTTAAGAGGACACGTCTGTGGGAGGTCATGGAGGGCCAGAACACGAGGGAGAACCTTTGGGGAAAGGCTGATGGACAGAGAAAGGGAAATGATGATGAAGAAAGGGAAATGGCGATGTTCTCCTAGGCATTCATTACAGCCCAGCTGGCCAGAGATGGGGAGGAGACATTTGGGAAGTAGGCGATAGCCCTGCAGAGGGCGGCTCCGAGCAGCTCCAGTTATCCCTCTTCATCCAAATCACAAGACTTGCCTTATCAGTTGTCCTCCCTCAGAACATGGGGGAACAAGGCAGGAAAACTCGATTCTGTGTGTCATTCTTATCAAAATGCAATAGAAAGAGCCCTGGCTGTGGGTCTGAGGGCCTGGGTTCAAATTGCACTTCCTGGGCGAGTCACTACCTCACTAGTCCAAGCTTTTTCTTTAGTGAAATAAGGGCATGGGATGTGAGGAGCCCCTTCTGGTTCTAGATCAATGCCCCCAACATGCCAGATTCTACAAGGAGGATCTAGGTTCTGGGTTAGAAGGGACAAAGTTGGGTGTGGGTGGGTGTTTACTGCTTGATCCAAGATTTTGTGATGGAGGAGGAGACGACACTGGCTGAGCCCCTTTAATCCAGAGACAGAAGATTTTGAGGTGGCCTGAGAGAGGCAGCATCCCATGAAGGAAGACTGCAAAGGGAAACCGAGCCTGGGCTGAATGAGAAGCCCTTGTGATGGGGCGGAAGAGGCAGAGGGTCTGAAGTGACCTGGGCCAAGTGGGATTCTCCCCAGAAGATCTCTTTCCTGGCAGCTCACCCTGGCGCACAAGAAGGAGAGGCTGCAGTGGGCGGTGGGACAGCAGATGGATCTGGAATTGGTTGAATGGGGTGGGATGTGGGGCTGAGCCCAGGTAGGGTGTGTGAGGTCTTTGTGACAAGTGGAACAGGCAACACACACACACACACACACACGAACTGGGGAAGAGATATTTTGGGGACAAGGCACGGGGTCCCCAGGTCTCAGAAGGGCCGTCCTCAGGGAGAGACGTCAAACTTGTTCTGCTGAGTCCCAGACGGCAGAACTGTGGACAATCAACAGAGCTGGAAAAAAAGGCAACTTTGGCTCAAGAAAGGGAAATGCGGTAGCCAGCAAAGTCTGGTTCCCCTTTTTGGGGGCATCAAGGCCTCCCTTCAGGCACCTGCTGGGCCCCCATGGCCCTGGCTATCCCCTCTGACCACTCACTCTGAGCTCATCGTGGAGGGACCAGAAGAAGCTGCAGATGTGGTGCATGGGGCTTAGGCTGAGGGAAGTCGTTGATACTGCTCGGAGATTTTCGGTTTTGAGCACAGTTGTAAGATTAGGAGACCCCAGGCCGACCCAAAGTGATCGGACAGTGCCCGCTCTGGGACTTGCACCGAGGGAGCCGGGTTAGAATTTTCTCTTTGCCCCTGACTCCCCATGGTGCCTTGGACCAATTACTTCTCGCTCTGGGCCTTGCTTCCTTTTCTAAGATGAGGGGTTGGGCTGCCCTCAAATGTCGTTACTGTGTGTCTGAGGGGACCCTCAGTTCGGGGTCAGCCCTGATTCTGAATAAGAAGCGGGCTGCATCTCTGGGAGGTTTTCTGGAGGAACTCGACCATGAGTAGAACAGAATGTAAGCTGTGGGGGAACGAGTCATTTTCAAAAAGTGTTGGGATACGGGAGCCTCCTGCCAGGGGCTGCTGGAGGTCTCACTCAGACCTGTAGAATGGATCTCTTCATGGAGAGGATGATGATGATGATGATGATGATGATGATGATGATGATGATGATGAATGACTGCAATGATGACGACGACGATGATGGTGATGATGATGATACAAGGAGACTGAGGGGCAGTTGTGTTCTCTGATCTCCAGGGAGGTTGTTCCATTGTCTGCCTTCTCTTCCCTCTGCCTACAATTCATTTCATTCCCAATCCACAAGGAACACCTGCATCAGCAAAGGCCGCCCTGAAATGTCTTCAAGTTTAGGATCCACAGCTGCGGAGGCTCTGGGAGAACTGACCAGCCCCTTCACTCAGGCATGGTCCTTAACAACAAGGACCTCTTAGCAAGGGCCGTGGACAAACTTCTCATGTGACCAATATGCCCTTGGGGAAGCTGGTTTGGGGTCCCCAGCCTCGGGTGTGGGAATGGGCTCAAAGGGGACACAGTCCCGGGCTCCAGGTGGCAGCTCTGGGGGACCCCTCGCAGCTGGAGTTTGGCTCCAGCTCTGGAGATTCTCCCCTCTCTCTCTTCCACACATAATTCCCATGGCATGGAACTGCACCGATTCCCCCATCTCCTATGATGCTTTGCAAGATGGCGGCACTGCCGGTCGTATTAGTAACTCCTTGCAGCGACGCGGGGGCAGCGGCCACCTTGGCAGTCGTGTCACTGAGCCTAAACCCCAGCTGCACGTTTCCAGTGTTTGAGCCCTTGTCTAACAGTCTCATGGAACGGTGCGCCCCGGGCTCAGGGAGGGCAGCTCTGATTCGAGAGCTGTTCGCCCAGAAGAGAGCAAACGTTCTCGGCTCAGCCCCAGAGGACCAGGTGAGCTGGGGGGGATTTTTTCTTGGGGATTATGTTTCAAATGCTGGAATCTTTTCTGGTTTCTTTTAAACGTCTCAGCAGTCACTATCGGAACCTTCCACTGAAAACCCTTTATTGGGTGATGGAGGCTGCCTCTGTCGTCGCCGGGTTGTTGCTATCCGGGGGAGTCTCAGGATGGACATCACAGCTTGCCTTTTTTTAACTTCAAGGACAATGGCATTTGAGTTCCTGACAGTGACGGAATTGACATTTCCTGTTGTGAAATCGGGGTCCCTGCAGGGGGAAACACCGAACTCTTCCTTTAGGCATTGTCCTGACGCGGTCTGGTATTTAAGTGAGATGAAATACGTCTTCTCCGGCCCCCGCCCAGACGCCGAAGCCCTTTTCACAGCCAAAGCAACCAATGGGAAGTGGGAACTTCAGGGTCACTGGTTATTTGGCGTTATTTAGGCAAAAAAGAAAATCCAGCAACTTGAAGTCAGGTGTGTGTGTGTGTGTGTGTGTGTGTGTGTGTGTTTTGTGTGCAATTGGGATGAAAGTTCTCTGGGCACCATTTGTACATGTTCCAGACTCTTTGTTGACTGCCCCTGGCCACGGGGAAGGGTTGGGGCAGCAGTTGCCTCCCTCAGCTTGGGCCTGGGCTCCAGGTGAGGGTCTGTGATGAGGGCCAGGGGTGAAGGCCCAGGGTGAGGGCCAGGGGTGAGGGCCTGAGGTGAAGGCCAGGGGTGAGGGCCCAGAGTGAGGGCCTGGGCCATAGCTCAGAGTCCACCACTCACCAGAGCCAGTCCCAGGCTGGGGATCGTGGGTCCGAGTCCCCCCAGGTGACTACAGTCACCTCAGAGGGCTGTGCTTGCGCAACTCCACTAGAGGGGACCCTCGGGGGCCCCCTGCTCACCCCCTTTTCCTTCCCTGGCCTGAGAGGCCGGAGCAGACGAGTCCTCGGGAGAAGAGGCTGCCTTTTGTTCCTGCTAAATGACTCGGGGCTGGGCGTGGGGCTTGTGGCCACAGTGTCCCTGCTGCAACACGGCAGCACTAAAATGAATCTGTTCCCATCTGTCTTTATTTGGCTACCCCCCCCATCAGACGCCACAAATTACGGGGGGGGGGCAGCGTCTCCTGCTGCCGGGCCGGCACTGTCTGCTGGTTTTATTGCTTGTCCGAGAACACTCATATTTCCTCGTGAAATGTGGATGAATCAGTTGGAAGCTCGTTTGCTTGTGCGTGTCCCTGGGAGCAGAATCACCTGCGCTCACAACCCCCTCCATGACACAAAGCAAATGAGCGGGTTGAGAGGTCGCAGTTTCCGACGTCAGAACCCTTTGGCAAGTTCACTGACCCCTTGCCGGGGCTGCTAGCACTTGCTTGGCTTGAAAATGGGTGGTCTGGCCTCTCTGGGCCTCGGGACTGGGCCAGGGAGTCCAGGGGAAGGAGAGAGTCTTTGTGGGCGAGGCCCCGCCGGCCACGGGTCACAGAGCAGCAGCCGAGGCTGACCGCCAAGGAGGGATGGGGGTGGGACGGGCCGGCGTGGATGGGCCACGGCCCGGGGGGCGTCCGTGACAATTCCGGAACACCCCGAGATCCTCCTTGAGACCTCTCAGCCAAACTGCATATTGGGAAGGAGGAGCAGGGACATTGGGATTCTGCCGCCGCCACTCTATTGACCTGAAAATATGGCTCATTGTGACAAATTTAGTGGAAGCGATTGCCCATGGGATTGACTTAGGAGGAGCAGATGGCTCGCGGAGAGAATTGTTTGTTCTCCAACCAGTATATTTCCTAGTTAGCAAAACTGGCCAGGGAGCGAGCGGCCGAGAGGTAAATCGTGGCCACAAAACCTTCCTTACGTCTCCATCCATCTTCCGGCTAGTCAAGGATGATGCATTGGGGTCCATGGCAGCCCCCAGCGAAGTGGGGGAGGGGGGTGGCCTTCCTTTCTGACTCAAGATCTAAATGGTTCCTCAGAAGAGTCTCATAAAAATTCCATTGGAAAATGAACACCTAATTCAAAGGCTGGATCTTGGGGGGGCGGGGTTGGACCTTTATTTTCTGCAAATAATCAGACAGAGATGGTCCTCTGTGGGTCCCAGAAGGCGCTCCCCTTGGGAGAAGGAATGGGCAGAGAAGGTACGGTCAGTGGGTCCCAGAAATAGCTCCCCAAGGTGTGGTCAGCGGCCAGCCTGGGGTCCTGGGAAGGGCGGCCAAACATCAGGCCAGGCGTAAGGACCCGAGGTGGCTCCAGAGAGCCGAAGGTCACCCTCCTGCTGGAGCAGACACCAAGGCCTCCGGTGGCTGGAAGGCCAGCCCCTCCCCAGCTGCCCCACCTGCCTGGTCCAGGGACATCCGGCACTGTCCTTCCCTTCTCTCCTGGAAGGGCATCCTCCCCTTCAAGCCTCCTTTTGCTATCCCTGCTTCTCTCCAGACTCGGGTCCTTCGAGAGACCCGGCCCGCTCCCTGCCAAGCCCTGCTTGTGGTTTGAATAGAACGGGTTGTTTGTGGGTAGTTTCCCAGTAGAGGAAAGGAAGCTGTTTAGTGTGGGAGCCCATCTGGAGCATGTCCCTGGTACGGATTGGGGGCTCAGACTCTGACTGGCTGAAGGCACGCTGGGGCAGAAGCCCTTTTCCTAGATGTGGAGCCGGGCTCCCGGCCTCAGCCTGAGCCTCCCCAAGACCTCCCCTCTCCCCCCTTCCTGCTTCAGGCTGATGCAAATTCTAGTCTCGTTCAGTGCTTCAAACCAGGTTATGGCCGCCACTGTCTGGGTGCTGTTCCGAATCATAAAGTTCCATCTACATAAAACTGATTCTGCCGGGGCAGGGGGGCTTGCAGGGGGGCCAGAGCCTCTCAGCGCTCCCTCTGGGCCCGTTCTCCCTGCTCCTGTTTGAACTGGGCCCCCAGAAGGCCAGCCGAGTCCCCTTTCCCTCAGGATTCAAGGGAAACCCTAAAAGAGGGTGGTTTCTCCTGCTCTTGTTCACATGACTCACCTGGTGCATCCCACCCAGCCGGGATGGGCATCGAGCAAGTGGGCGTATGGGGGCTCTCAGCCCACAGTGAGAAACAGAAAATCCTCCCAAGAACTTCGCTGACTCCCTGACAAACGCAGGAAGTTGACCTTCCATTATTGCAGGCATGGCGACCCCCAATTCAGGAGAATGGGAACCCACCGACGGAGGCCAGGACAGGGCTCTTTGGGGGATCCCCATGGGTCAGGATCCTGTCCCGGCTGCCATTCTCCCTCACGAGGCACGTGATGTCCCATTTTTTACACAAAATGTGACCGGAGCACTTCTTCCTTTGCTTCTTTGGGCTCGTGCTGTTGGTCACGTCTCCTCTCCCCAGATCCTTCCTGGGCCAAGAGGTTAATGGCGATCTTGTCGCATTCCCTGCGGATTCCCCTTCCTCAAGGACACCTGGAGGCAAAACAACCAAGACTGCAGAATCCCATTGCTTGCATGTGTATATGTGTGTATATGTGTACACGTGCACATGCGTAATGTGTATATATGCACATAGGAGAGAGACAGAGTGAGAGAGAAAAGGCAGAGACAGAAAGAGAGACACAGAGAGACACAGAGAGAGGGAGAGACATACAGAGACGGACACTTTCTCTCACACACACATACAGAAGCAGAGAAAGACACAAAGAAACAGAGAGTGAGAAGGAGAAAAGACAGAGACAGAGCCAGACACACAGAGAAAGACAGACAGAGAGGGACAGACATAGACAGAGAGACAGAGAAAAACAGAGACAGAGGGACAGAGACAGACACACAGAAACAGAGAGACAGAGGGAAAGGGACACACATACACAGAGACAGAAACAGACACACTCACAGACAGAAAGATGCACACACACACACACACACAAAGAGACGGAGAGGGAGGGTGGTGCAGATACACACATTTCTTGGCTGAACAGATCGGGGCAAGGATTAATTGGTTATAATGTCTTTCTAACCCCGGTGGGCAGAGCAGTGGGTCAGCAGTCAAAGGGCCTGGGCTCGTGTCCTACTTGTGTGAACTTGTACAATTGTCACTTAGCTTTCCTGAGCCCGTTTCCTCAGGTGCAGAATGAATGGGTTGAGCTCAGGAGTCTTTCAGAGCTCCTCCAGCTCCAACATCCTGTATTTGTAGGCAGTTATTTTTGTATTTAGCTTAAAACAAAAACAAAAACCAAACAACCCTCGGAAAGATCATTTGATAGAATTCTTTGTTCTAAGGAAAGTTTCTCACCGATGAATGCGATTTTGAAAGATGTTGTATCCCCCCCAATTACATGGAAAAACAATTTCAAACTTTTTTTTAAGTTTTGAGCTCCAAATTCTCTTCCTCCTCCCCCTCCCTGAGAGAGTAACCAATCTGGCATAGGGTACATACGTGCAATCCCATAAAGCATTTCCATATTACTCATTTGGTGGCAGAAAACTCAACCAGAAAAAAAGCAAACAAGTCTGTATTCAGATGCCATTAGTTCTCTCTGGAGGGCTCAGCAGTTTCGTGATGAGGACCCGAGCTCGTCTTGGATCGTCACATTGCCAAGAACTAATTCCATCCGAGTTGGTCACGCAATCTCACTGTCTCTCCATCCAATGTTTCCCTGGTTCTGCTTACTTCACTTTGCATCGGTTCATATGAGCCTCCATTATTTTTCTGAAACCATTCTGCTCGTCATTTCTTATTGCACAATAGTATTCCATCGAATCATATAGCACAGCTTGTCAAGCCATTCCTGAATTAGTGGGCAGCTCCTCAATTTACATTTTTCTTCTGAGACAATTGGGGTTAAGTGACTTTCTCAGGGTCACACAGCCAGGAAGTGCTAAGTGTCTGAGACCAGATTGGAACTCAGGTCCTCCTGACTTCAGGACTGGTGGATAGAGCTCTATCCACTGCACCACCCCGCTGCCCCACAATTTCCAATTCTTAATGACCACAAAACGAGCTGTTAAATCTTTTATTTATTTATTGTACAGATAGGTCCTTTCCCCTTTTCTGACTCTCTTTGGGATGCAAACCTAGTATGGTTGGATCCAAGCGGATGCACAGTTTTAAGCCTTGTAGGCAACGTTCCAAATTGCTCTCCAGAATGGTTGGATCCGTTCACCCCCCCCCCCAGTAGTGCATCAGTGTCCCCATTTTTGAAAATCTCCTCCCAGAATTTGTCATTTTCCTATTTTGTCATCTTGGCCAAGGTGACAGGATGAGGTGGTACCTCCGTGTTGTTTGCATTTACATTTCTTTGATCAATAGTGATTTAGAGCATTTAAAAGTATGATCATAGAGAGCTTTGATTTCTTTGTCTGAAAATTGCCTGTTGATGATGATTGTGGGCTGACATGACTAAACATCACAGCCCGGCTAAGTGAGGAGGGCCTGGTCATCCTGCCGCTGCCCTTAAGTGAGTGTTCATGGGCCAGATCCTTAGTGGGAGAGAAATTGCTGCTCGCTGTCATCTGCTGGGTTGCCTTATGTTCTGCCTCCTGCCAATCTCCCCCTGGCCTTGGCCGCTGCTCCTACTTCCATGACTTAGATGTAACCCTGTCCCCTTCCCCTTTCGAGTACTGGAGTGAAGCTGCCATATTCCCCAGCCCCAACTTAGCCATCTTTTTATTATGTGATACCCAGAGAGAATGTGGCCTACTGACCTCACAGGACGTTGGACCAGAGGAGAAAATACCTCTGTGTTCCTTAAAGAGCTAGAGAGACATCGAGGTACCTCTTCTCTGGCCCTCTTGTCTCCCTTACATGGGCATTGGCAGCCTGGGTCCCCAGGGGAGTGACTACTACTACTTTCAGGCTTTTAAAAATTATCCTATGGCTTGCTATTCTCCTAAACAGGAGGTCACGAGCCCCTACCGGTGTTCCTCCCCTTAATAATCATCAGGGAGCTTCAGTTAAGTCTTTAGCAAAGGCGCTTTCTCTAACACATGGCAGGGCAATTGTTACAAAGCATTTCTTCTAACAACAGAGACCGCTCTCCCACAGATCTACTCAGAATACAGGAAGGGGGAAGAGTGGAGGAGGACTCAAAGTACAGTGCTACCGAGGCTCACGTGTGGGGGCATGTGCTGCCAAGATAAGTCACTGCCCACGGAGCTGAAAAATCTTCATTCCTTTTCTGTCCTTGGCGACCCACTCAACATTCATTTTGGGCTGCGGTCTTGGGAATGGATGACGTGTCTTGCTCTGGAAGCAAATTCATCGTCTTATTGGCTTCTTTATATTTTCCCTTTTCCAGGGTGGCTCTCATTTAGCTGTTGGGCCTTCTCCCTTCTTCTCAAAGGAAATGTCTGTCTATGTCTAACCTATGTCAGATTGTGGGAGAAAGGAAGTCTTCCCCAAATGAATGTTGATATATTTCTACCATGTTGAACCTATATGGGATTACTTGCCATCTAGGGGAGGGGGCGGGTGAAGAGGAGGAGAAATTGGAAGATAAAGGTTTTGCAAGGGTTAATGTCGCAGAATTATCCATGCATTTTTTATACCTTTTTATTTACAAAACATATGCTTGGGTATTTTTCAACACTGACCCTGGCAAAACTTTCTGTTCCAACTTTTCCCCTCCTTCCCCTCACCCCCTCCCCTAGATGGCAGGTAGTCCCATACATGTTAAATATGTTAAAGTATATGTTAAATACAATATATGTATACATATTTATATAGTTATCTTGCTGCTTAAGAAAAATTGAATTTAGAAAGAAGGTAAAAATAACCTAGGAAGGAAAACAAAAATCATGCATATGTTTAGAAAAATAATAAAGCTTTACTATATATATATATATATATATATATATATATATATATATGAAAATGAAAATAATGATTCTTTTGAAAAATGAATGTTGAAAACCACCTTTGTATGTTTTTGGGAAAATATAATACTATTGAGACAAAAATCAAAGGAAATGCTTTTCATTGAGAACAATCCATAAGGGACCCAGAGAGGTGACAACTGAGCTGAAGACCAGTACGGTCAGAGCTACGCGTGAATGGGGAGAAGATGGAGAGTGAAGGGGATAGGTCGAGCAGCGTCACCTTTGGCGGCCACAGACCATTTACTTGATTTTTCTTTCGGGTTGTTTTTACTTTTCAGCGGTCTTGATGATGGATGTGATTCATTACAGTCATTTAGATAACTGTTCTCTGGTTTTCCTGACATACAGAGGCTGCTGCATGGACAGAGAGCGTGCAGATGCTGCTGACTTAAAACAACTGACTGAGTTCATCCAGCGGGAGAAGAGTAACTTTCGACCCTCTTCCTTTTCTGCTGGGGTTGTTCCACTTGGACAGAGCTGAGACTCACTGCTCAAAATAAGACTCTCTGCAGCAGGGGAGGGTTCAAAGGGTGCTGGCTAACGCTGGCCGGATGTGAGGAATTACTGCAAAACCACACGATTATTTTTAAGCGTGCCTGAAAATATCCACATTGATGACTTGCAAATGGTCATCTCAGAGGCTACTCGGGCCAGAGATGCCCGTCAGGGTCAGTGACTCCTGTTGGAGGAAGCTTTAGAAGGAAGTGATGAGGAATGAAGAAGACCAGGCTCCTTGCGACAGAGAGTCACTCCCAGGGAGTCACCCCGCGACTGGCTGCTTTGACTCTGAGTGAACCCCTGGGTTTTTGCCAAAAATGCTCTTGTTGCTGAAAGAGGAACTTTTCCTGCTCCTGTTGGGTGGAAGGCTCTGCGGTGGGTTGGCTTGGTGGCAGTTCCCTCAGTGAGCCCCACATGTCCCGAGCAAGGGTGGTCTAATTGGAATGAGGATTCATCACAAAAGCGCTCGTTTGTGGAGGAAGGGGACATTTTGGGTTCCTGGACTTCTGGGGATCTCCCCGGGCATCCTGCTAGGACACCTGGTCATTCCTCATCAGAACAAGATTGACTCTGTGGGGGGGGGGGACTCCTCTCTGCACCCTTGGGCCAGCTCCTTGCCGATGTAGGGAGTCGTTTAGTCATTTGCGTCCAACTCTTTGTGGTCCCACTTGGCAAAGATACTGATGCTTTGCCATCTCCTTATCTAGCTCATTTTATAGATGAGGAAACAGAAGTAAACAGTAAGAGTCACACTGGTCAGTATCCGAGGCCAGTTTTCAACCCGGGAGGAGGAGGCTCTATGCGCATGTAGCCACTCCAGGGAGAGGGAACATCATTCTAAATCGGAGGCAGGTCTGGACCCTATTTCCATTTGGCCACCCTAGACTGTCCCGACTCAGAACCCAGATCCTTCTATGTCTGCGTGACTACTTGGGGAGCTGAGGGTTTAGTCTAACCCTTCATTTAATCAGAGAGGACGATGGCCCTTGAGAGATGAACTTGAACCATTCTCTTCTCTCACTGACGGCTTCTCTGGGACAACGGAAGGCGGAGGACATCCGTCTTTCCTGACAGCCCACAGACTGATAGGGGTGCAAGGTCAAAAGAGGCTCACTTGCTCAGGGGCACCTGGTCAGTATACATTAGAGCTGAGACTTGAATCCAGGTTTTCTGACTCCGAGGCCAGTGACTGTCCTGTATGTGTGTGTGTGTATTTGTAGGTGTAATTTATTTCTTTTCTGAGCTTAACAAGCACCAAATAAAATGATTCTATGCTCATAATAAAATAGAAAAAAGAGGATTTTACATGAAACAACAAATCTTTCTTTTTAAGAACATAACAGTCAGCCTGTGGCTTTTACACAATTTGGGTTTGGTTCCACAAACACTTTCAAGGCTGACTGCAATTTTTCCCTGTATGTGGTAGGATCCACAAGACAGTTGTTGAAGAGAATGCGGGTGGGTGGGGATACGTGGAGCTGGGGGCTGCACCCGCCATGTTGGAAAGTGCTTGGGCACTACATTGGAAAAGGCATGACACAGCAATACCACTACTAGGTGCTTAGCACAGTGTAGCACATGGTAGGTGCTTAATAAATGTTGATTGATCAATTATCGATTGAGAAATACTCTTTTCAGTGTAAAGACCAACTGATTATAGAAGGAAGACCTACCAACTGTCTCGTGGATCCTGTCACCTCCTGGATCTGAGGGAGAACCTCCGAGTTGTTTTTATTTGCATTTTTCTTATTGTCAGTGATTTGTGGTGATTTCCTTCCCTATTTTTAGCAAAAGCATTTACTAACTGGTTTCCCTTCTCTTGAGAACCAGCTCTTTGTATCTTTTGACTTGATTAGGAAAAGACTCTGAATCTTTAATAGCTTAGTTGCGCAAAGAGTTATTTCCCTTCAGTTTTTAATTTAAGTTCATTGCCTCTATTTATGCAAAGGTTCACCAATTTTATATAGTTGAAATTATCTATTTTATTTTCTCTGTTGCTCTTTATCCCTTGTTCGGTTAAGAAGATTCTCTCATTCGCAGTTATAGAAGACCTACTTTTTTTCCTCCTCTAATTTATTTTATTTTTTAAATTAAACTCTATTTTTTTGATTTATCAGACATTCAGACTTTTCTTTGCTCTTCATTAAAATGATTCCTCAATGATCATCTTTTTTTTTTTTTTCTTTGCTGTCATTGCTCTATCTCCCTAAGCCCCTTTCCATCCCCATTGGAAAACAACGTCCTTGTAACAAATATTAGTCACCAAATAAAATAAATTTTCACATTGGTTATAGGTGTAAAAGGGTGCCTTGTTTAGCCTCTTGAGTTCACTGCCATATGGTGGGAGCGGAGAGGGAAAGGGAAGAACGAAGATTAGGGTGGAAATGACACGATTCATCATCTTTTCTCCGGGTTTGTGGTTGATCATTGTATTGATCAGAATTCTCAAGTCTGTCAAATTGTCTTTATAACCTTGTTCTATTGGTTCTGCTCACTTCCTTATGCATCAGTTCATAGCAACCTCGAGTTTTTTGGAAATCGTCAATTTTGTTACTTCTTACAACATACTAATTTTCCTTTAGCATATTAGTCTAAATCTATGGACCCCCATGTGATCTAATTTCCTCACTCCGGCATAGAGGTCTCCCAGGGTTCTCAAACGCTATGCTAATGAAATGCAAATTTAGCTTGATTTTCCATGCTATAGATGCTTTGAGGATGGGCTTGGGAGACAGGACCTACATCCATCACTTTTGATTATTCAAAAGCTTGTCACCAGAAAGTTGACTGCCAAGTGATGAATGTCTCTGGCAATAAGAACTCAAGGATACCATCTACTGTGCTCTGGAGGTATAGTAGTGGAGGGCTCTGTGCCCCAGTGGGGTGACCTATAATTTAAAGGACTGAAGAACCCCCCCCCCAATTCAATGCAAACCTTTGAGCTGTATTTCTAATTTATAATAAATTTGAAAGCGATGGCCCCCATGCTCATTCTCAGCATCTTTTGGGCAAACATTTGTGAGATGGCCGATGTCCTCGGTCATCAAGTCTTATAGCAAAGCGAGCTGTTTCTTGTGGAGTTGGAGGCCATAATTTAAAGAATGGTCCTAAGTGACCATGGCCATGAAAAGCACCTGAACATAAAGGGCTGCTTTTCAAAGACCGTTCCTCCTAAATCTCCATGGCTGAATAAGCTCCTCATCGCTCTTCTGAGGCGCCAGGTGGCTGTGAGGCTGAGCATATGGCGAGGTCGGCTTTCTGGTACAAACACGCCATCAGGATCCGCCGTTCAGCTATCCCGGGGACAAAAGGCTGCCATTTTCCATCAAAGCTCCTACATGGACAGAAGCAGGATGCGGGGCTTCAGCTGCATGGGGGAGGGGGATTCGAGAAAGAAACAATTTCCTTGGATGGCAACTCTCCTGTGCGGGGAGGAGCGGAGCCAAGCGTCCAGCTAGTCCAGAGGCATTTGACTCTGTGCCCAGAAATCATGGCCAACGAGAAGTCGAGAACGGGTCACCACACCACTGCTGCTTGAGGGGAGAAGGAGGGACCTGATGAGGGATCCGCTTCCTTCAGCTCCAGTCTACAGTGAAAAGGAAGAAATTGCACCTTGTCAGCTTTGTTCATTGTGGTTCTTTGTTATCCAACCAAGGTTTGCATTCATCCCAGAGCGCTTTCCCTGTTTAGCATACTTATTTGTTCTCACTGTAAAAAACAATGTAAGAACTCTTGGCTGTGAGATGGCCCAGTTAGAGTTGCTCAATACTTTGGTCAAATGAAATGGCTCTGATTAATGACAACTCTTGGGGGAGGGGGGGAGGGTTGGAGGACTTCAAAATTGCCAGGTTCTGCTTTGAAAATGTTTTGTTTTTCAGCTTTCTGGTTTTTTTTGTTTTATTTTCTTTTTTAATGCCAGTCGTCTGACCTAGATTCAAGAAGTTTCCTTTTTTTCCTAAACCTTGATCCTATGATAGAAAATGGTAGCCTCCTACCTTTGCTTTGAGCCCTGTTCTCTGGCTGACTAGTAAAAGCAGAGACCTTTGGTGGGGGCTCGTGGAATTGTGGTTCTGCATAGATGTGGCTCCATAATGTGTATGGGGCAGCTTTTCAGGGGCTTCTAAGTAAGAGTGATTGGTAGCTAGTGGTGCCCCAGGAGCTGGACAGATGCTTGTAAGCCTTGTGGGAAGTCCTCCAATGAGCAGAAGCTGTAATTACTTGGGGCAGCATATTCCACTTTGCAGCTCCCATGGATTATTTCACAGTTGACATGCAAATGTCCCGTCTGATTCTGCCACATAAAAGTCTTCATGTTGTTATTGTTCAGTCCTTTCCCTATTTGGGGTTTTCTTGGCCAAGATACTGGATGGCTCGCCATGTCCTTCTCCAGCTCATTTTACAGATGAGAGAACTGAGGCAGACAGGGTGAAGTGACTGGCCCAGGCTCACAGAGCTAGCATCTGAAGTCAGATGTGAACTCACATTTTCCTCCTCCCGGCTCAGTGGTCTATCCATTGTGCTACCTGGCTGCCTTTCATGTACCTGAAGACAAGCATCAGTCTCCTTTCTTTTTTTAAAATAGCTTTTTACTTGACAAAACATATGCATGGGTGATTTTTCAGCATTGACCCTTGCAAAAACTTCTGTTCCTACTTCTCTCCTCCTTCCCCCTGCCCCTTCCCCTGATGGCAGGTAGACCAATACATGTTAAATATGTTAAAGTATATCTTAAATACAATATATGTGTACAGATTTATACAGTTGTCTTGCTACATAAGAAAAATCAGATTTAGAAAGAAAAAAAAACTCTGGGAAGAAAACCAAAAAATGCAAGCAAACAATAACAAAGTGTGTAAATGCTATGTTGTGGTTCACACTCACTTCCCAGTGTTCTTGCTTTGAGTGTAGCTGGTTCTGTTCATTACTGATCCATTGGAACTGAATTGGATCCTCTCATTGCTGAAGAGGGCCACGTCCATCAGAATTGATCCTCATTTAGTATGGTTGGTGAAGTGTATATAATCATCTCCTGGTTCTGCTCACTTCACTTCACATTAGTTCCTTAAGTCTCTCCAGGCCTCTCTGAAATCATCCTGAAATCATTTCTTACAGAACAATAATACTCCATAACATTTATATACCATAACTTATTCAGCCATTCCCCAGCTGATGGGCATCCACTCAGTTTCCAGTTTCTAGCCACTACAAAGAGGGCCGCCACAAGCATTTTGGCCCATACAGGTCCCTTTCCCTTCTTTAAGATCTCTTTGGGATTTAAGCCCAGTAGTAACACTGCTGGGTCAAAGGGTATGCACAGTTTGACAATTTTTTGAGCATAGTTCTAAATTGCTCTCTCCCTAGCATCCTCAGAGCACTGTTGTTCTAACAATATGATTCTAAAGCCTTCTGGCTTTAGGATAGTCCTACAAACGTTGCTGACTGTCTGTCAGATACATAATCTGCTGGTCAGAGATAATCAAGTTCTTCGATCACTGCTCAGTCCCACCTCTGGGCCATAAAATGAGCCTGACTGAAGAACTGGATTATTACCAATTCTTTATTCCTGGACCCTAGGAATAAAGAGTCTCTTCTCATTCAGCATGCAGGAACTTTTTTTTTTGGTCACCATCTCATCATATTGCTGTCTTTGGTGACCTTGTCACCACAACCACTGTTACTGTGACCACTGAAACCTTGTTTTTTCCAGACAAACTATTGTCCAGTTATGTCTCCCCAATCTTCTCCTTGTAAAACTGGTTTTCTGAACCCAGTGTAAGATTTTACGTTTGTCTCTTTGATATTTCTTCTCACTAGCCACAGTTCAGGGTTCTGCACTCGGTCACAAGCTTTTTAGACCCTGATATGTCATCTAATATGTTAAGGATCTTTCCCAACTTAATGATATCATTGGATCTGATTTTACCTTTATTCAAATCAGTGATGGAAACATGAAACAAAGAGAGCGCACTAGAGATTTCTGGGTATTCTACCGGAGACTTCCTTCCAGAGTGACATCAGACTTTGGTTCTGGGCCTTGGACAAGACAAGGGGCAGGGTTTATGGTAATCATAGCACCAGCTGAAGCAGGCTAAGTTCCAAAGGATTTAGCAAAGAACCAGGAACAAATGTATCCAGTTCTTCAGTCAGGCTCATTTTATGTCCCAGAGGTGGGACTGAGCCGTGATCACAGGAACTTGATTATCTCTGACCAGCAGATTATGTATCTGACAGACAGTCAGCAACGTTTGTAGGACTATCCTAAGGCCAGAAGGCTTTAGAATCAGATTGTTAGAACAATAGTGCTCTGAGGATCCCAGGGTTATTGCCATATGTCCCCTAGAAGCCGTACCCTATCAAAATTAGTGCTGAGTACATACTATGAACCAGGTACTTGCCGAGCCTTGGGATTGCAAATATAATAATAATGCCGCCTCTCTCTTGAGTCACCACTCCCCTTTCCACGTATTCATTCACTGTCCTCCCAATACAGCATTTGGTAATTTTGCTGTGAAAATTCTGAACAAGTGCTCAGTGTGTGGGGAACAAAATCTCTTCCAGGGGTCAAGAACATCCATTTCGATGCCCCTTTTATTTTTCTATTATTATTATTTTAATTTCATTTATTTATTTCATTCATTTCACTTATTCAGTCATTCTTTTATTATTATTATTAGTGCTTGCTGAACCCAGGCCCTGGGCCGGGGACCCAACTGCACAAACCACAAAACTACCTTTCCTTCTAGGAGCTGCCATTCCACATGGGAAACATGGGCAGAGAAGTAAAAGAGAAGTAAGATGGGGAGATTGGAAAGAAATTTGAAAACAACAGGGGAAAATCAGGACCTCTTCTAGGAGGTGGGACTTGGACTGAACCTTGAAGCAGTTGAGGGATTTCAAGGGGAATGGGAAGTCAGAGGCATGAGTCACAGCCTGTGCAAAGGTATAGAGGTGGGAGAAGATCACCACAAATGGAGAATAGCCAGTCAGCCATTGGTCTGGAATCTAGAGGGAAAGAAAGCTATGGAGGGAGTTTGTTCTTAATCCAAGAGAGAATGGGGAGCTTTGAGGGTTCTGGAGTGGGAGGTGGTAGCGACAGTTGGACTTAACTGCTTGCAGTGTTAGAATTCTAGCAAAGGGAACTTTAAATTAAAGAGGGATCTAAGATGAAGGGAAACTGCCCATGTAGATCTGGGAAGCCTCACCCCACTAAGGATGGCATTCATGGGCCAGAGGGCAGACACTGTACTGTCTGGGAGAGCGGAGCATCTGGCCCATGGTCGCACAACTTGGAAGGGCAGAGAAGGGACTGGAGGTGCATTTGATGTCCTAAGATCACTCAGGGTGGATTCTTGAGTAGGACGTGGGTGTCCCCTGTGCCCCAGTTGGCTCAGTCAATGGCAGCGACCTATTTAGGGGGACTGGCTCATTCTGCGGGGCCTTAGAGGGCAGAGCTTCCCACGGGGGCGCTTGCCACGGAGGCAGATGTTGCTTAGCCAAGCTTGACCATCTGCAGCAAGAAGGCAACAGCTGGAGCGGGAGCGGACACCAGAGCTCCCCAGCCCAAGTCTCACTGGTTCCAGAGCCTTTGTTTCCGGGCACCTTTTGGGTCCTGAGATAGTGAGGAGCAGGGAGAGGGGGAGTGGCTCCGGGAGCCTTGGGGGGAGGGAAGGCAGAGCTCCTGAGGTGTGAGTCTGAAGGCCTGGATTTTGGGGCTGTCTGCTCTCACCATGGTCTGTATCTCCCACCGCAACCTGCTTTTGGCTCCTGCTCCTCCTTTTCTTTCCCGATTTATCTGAGAAAAAATAATTTTGCAGGGGCTTTCCCCCCATGTGTTTTCATTTGTGTCTCACAACAACCTTTATTATCCCCATTTTACAGATGAGGAAACAAAGTTTCAGGTGGCGACTAAGTGACTTTGTTAGGGTCATACAGCCAGTAAATTTATATGAGGTAGAATGTGAACTCAGGTGCACCTGACCTGGTATTCTCTCTGCCTGATGCCCCTTTTCTCTCCAATGCCTGGAAAAAGGAGGCCCAGTCAGGAGCCTTCCCCAAACATCCCAGCCCTGCCTGGCTCCCAGGGGAGGGAAAGGGGACCCCAAAGCCCCAACATCCCCCTCATTCTTTTCAATTAGAAAAAGGGAAATCTGTGAAGCCATGTAACTATTTTCTCTTCTTTGTTTTTCTCTAGTTTTTCCTTCATGCCTGGAGCAGCCAAAAGGATTAATGTTGTGTAGTAATTTAAATAGAATTACGAGCTAAAAAATCCTCTGCCAAGATCAGAGAAAGGGGATTAGGATTAAGCTGCTCTAATCAGAATTATTCTTTTTTTTAGACAGAAAACCCTTTCAAGAAGTCCCTATTAACACTGTCAGGCCTGGAGTTCTGTGAGAAACGATCGCAATGAATGCAGTTTCTTAAAAATTAATGATGAACACTTGGCTCCCTCCCATTGCCTCCAAGAAGGGGCTTGCCTCATTTTCTCTCTCCACTTTGGTCCATGGGCAATGGGGTATTCACGTTGCCCAGTCCCTCATCTTTTGAAAGGAAAGCAGAGAGTAAATTTTAATACTTTTAAATAATTTTTATTTTTCATCCATTACATATAAAAACATTTTTGACCTTTTTTTTAAAATTGGGTTGCACATCATCTGCCTCTTTTCTCCCTTCCCTTCTCCCTGGAACCCTGGGATGGTAAGCAGGTGCTACATGTGCAATCTTTTTTTTTATTATAGCTTTTTATTTATAAAGCATATTTGCCTGGGTAATTTTTCAACATTGACCCTTGCAAAACCTTCTGCTCCCAATTTTCCCCTCCTTCCCCTCACCCCGTCCCCCAGATGGCAGGTAGTCCCATACATGTTAAATATGTTAAAATATGTGTTAGATCCAATATATGTATACATAGTTATATATTTATCTTGCTGCACAAAAAAAAATCAGATCAAGAAGGAAAAAAAAACCTGAGGAAGAAAACAAAATGCAAACAACAACAGAGAGAATGAGAAGGCTACGTTGTGGTATAGACTCAGTGCCCACAGTCCTCTCTCTGAACACAGATGGCTCTCTCCATCACAAGACCATTGGAACTGGTCTGAATAATCTCAGTGTTGAAGAGAGCCACGTCCATCAGAATTGATCATCAGATAATCTTCTTGTTGTATATACAATGATCTCCTGGTTCAGCTCATTTCCCTCAGCATCAGTTCCTGTCAGTCTCTCCAGGCCTTTCTGAAATCCTCCTGCTGGTCGTTTCTTACAGAACAATAATATTCCATAACATTCATACACCACAATTTATTCAGCCATTTCCCCACTGATGGGCATCCACTCAGCGTCCAGTTTCCAGCCACAAACATTTTGCACATGTGCAATCTTGCAAAACATATTTCCATAATGATCATTTTGTGGAAGAAAACTCAAAAGAAAAAAAGAAAGAAAGAAGAAAGGGAAAATAGGATGCTTTGATCTGCATTCAGCGCCCTCAGTTCTTTCTCTGGAGGAGGAGAACATGAGTCCTTGGGGATTGTCTTGGATCATTGTATTGCTGGGAAGAGGTAAGTCATTCACAGTCATGATCATATAGTACGGCTGTTACTGTGTACAGTGCTCGGGTTCTGATCACTCCACTTTGCATCAGTTCAGGTAACTCTTTCCAGATTTTTCTGAAACTCTCCTGCTTGTCAGTTCTTAGGGGATAATAGTATTCTGTCACAGTCACATATTCCCTATTTAGCCATTCCTCGATTGATGAGCATCTCCTCAATTTCCAATTCTTTACCATCCCAGAAAGAACTGCTATAAATATCTTGTACAAATAGGTCCTCCCCCCCACCTCCTTTTTAAATCTCTTAGGCATACAGACCTAGTAGAGGAATCCAGATCAAAGGATATGCACAGTTCAGTGGTCCTTTGGACACAGTTCCAAGTTGCTCTCCAGAATGGTTGGACCAGTTCCCAACCCCACCAGTAATGCATCAGTGTCTCAGTTTCCCCACATTCCCTCCAACATTTGTTACTTTTCTTTTCTGTCATACTGGCCTGAGAGCTGTGACTACTCATCACTTTCTCAGACTTCCCCACCTCCCTCTCTGTAATCAGGCACAAAGGACACTTGCTGTAGGAGAAAGGGGGTAGCACCCATCCGGCCTGGAATAAGGGGATCAGCACTCTGACACCGATTTCCCCACCGATGGCCATCTTTCTAAGCCACGAGTGTCTGTGTGCCGAGCCAGTCCTGGTGCTTGTGTCCATGTTCTGAGCATCTACATCAGGGGATTCAGCAGGCCCTGCCCAGATTATCCATCCCTGGGGTGAGGAAAGTAAATTATCACTTAGTAAAGCTGACATTGTGGAAGAATCAGGTGGACTCTCTGGCATGCTCCGTATCTTACACAAACTGCCGCAGTTCTGCCTCCTCTTGCTGTCTTGTCAACACCCTGGCCATAGAACAGGAGGTCACTCTCAGGATTGCCAATAGCTAATATTTGTAAAGCACTTACTAAGGGCCAAGGACTGTGCTAAGCACTTTGCAAATGTTCTTTTATTTGATCTCAAAAATCCTGGAGGGCAGATCCTAGTCTTATTCCCATTTTACAGATGAAGAAATTGAGGCATACGAGTCACACACACACACATATTATACAGAGTCACATGCCAGTGTGATAGACCTTCATTTTGGGGAGCAACCAGTGGGCACGTAGCTGGTAGTCCAGGGTCATTTGTGGGGAGCCAAGAGCCTGGGCCCCACTGATATTTGAGCCCCCTACGCCCTTGGACTTCACACTTGCTTCCCATTGTAAAACAACCCTTTGCTTTCTCACTTCAACTATCCTAAGTAAGACGAATCAAGATCAGCTGAGGAGAAACATTATTAGGTAATGAATGGCCACTTAGAAAGTTTAAAAGTGAATAGGGTTTTCTCCCTTGTTTCATATAACCATATTACTTTACATCGCCTCGTTCTATTGGCCGCCTATGGCTGCAGCATTAAAAAAATCTGAGCAATAAATCTGCTTGCAGGCTCCCTTCCCGCACACTGGTGGTAGATAAGCCAGAATAACTGCACGGGGGATGTTCGACACATTCACATAAAAACAGCCTGGATTTTTACTTTAACTTTGCAAATTCCTCAAGGTTAACAAGTCAGATAAAAACAACAACAACAAACAGTTTTCTTTTGAAGTAATCATAAATAAAAATAGCGTTACTCCTCGCTCAGGCTCCTGCTCCTAGAGATAAAAACAAAATTCTAAAGCCCAAGGTGACTTAATTTTGAGCCTGGCGGTTTATTTATTTCCTTATGTGCAAAAATGCATCCGAAGGCTGGCTTTCCACAGTCTGCCAGACAGCAGAACCATATGGGATGCTAGCCCCTTGGACCGATGGATAGATACATAACAAGGTAGGTGTTGAGACCCAGGGACCTGGGCGTGGAGGGGGTGAGGTTATACAATCGGTCAGAGACAACAGGTGGGGAGACTCCACATAGAGGGAGGGAAGTGAGGAAGCCGGCGCCCAAGGTCTCCCACCCGGTTGGAGAAGGTGGGATTCCGGGGAGTCACCAAGAGTCAAAGTCCAGCCGAGGTGAAAGGAACATCCTGCAAAAGGCTGTTCTGTCTGGGAACCAGATGTCTGTCACATGAAGTAGGTTTGGACTGATAAGGTCAAGGGATGAGAGAGACAGAGTTCTTGCAAGGCTTCCCTCAGTCGGAGAAAGAAGACTTCAGGAAGAGGCTGAAGCAGTATCTCAGGGACACTGGTCATGGCCTCCTTGGCCCAGCCAGGATCTGATCCACCCAAGTGAGTTCCCCCAAAAGAGTGTTTTTGTCAGTTTCCTCTCAATCTCTCCTTGCCTTTGGCGGGACAAATGAAGAACGGGGTCACTATAGCAGGGATTCTAGAGCCCATTGTCCCAAGGACCGTCAGAGTAGAACACAAACAGGGACCCGGCTCACAAAAGTGATGCTGAAGAATAGAAATTCAAACAGACGGAGCCACATTAGACCTCTGAGATCTCCCTGAGACTCTGTGGAATCAGCTCCATGATGGTGCACGTCAGGACTGGTGTTTAAGAGGCAATGTTCCAATCAAGAACTTCTAGAGGCTGTCTTCTGTCAGGCAAGACAAGATCCCCCACCTGGGGAGTGGGGATGCAGTCACTGAGGAGCATTTCACATGGAGTAAGTGTTCCTGAATGGACCAGTAGCACTGGGAGTATAAAGGGGTGAATTATCCCAAGGCCATTCCAAGTTCCCATAAGTATATGTCCCTTCATCATTGGGGGGAAAGCATGATCTGGACTTTTATCTGCATTTTGAGGCAATTTGTTATTTGTGCATTTGCTTGGATCTATTAATGGTCATAGTATTTATTTTGCCTCATGATTGTATATGATTGTATAACTGTGTCGTTCTTTTCGGGGATTGGTTATATAAATACATCATGTAGGTGTGCTACTTTGTGAATGCTGCTTCTGTAGGTAGAATACACCTTGGATGGGGGCTCCAGAGTGGAATGGTAAGGAGGAGAAGTGTATGTCCCCTCTATAAGATTACCTGTATGACTGGGAAGATTTTGCATTTAATCATGTAGTTGGGGGGGTCTGTATCTGGGAACTTGGACATTCTAGTTGGAGAGCTGTTTGGCCAGCAAGTTATCCCAGAGAAAAATGGCATCTTGATGTGCCTTGGTGTTGGGGGGAAGCCCATTGGATGGACCCGCCCTGAACCACTACTTTACATGAGTCTTTTACCAATGAGTTAATTTTTCCTTTCCACAGGCCATGTCAGCTGGTGAATATTCTTTTAGGATAGGTAATGATTCCTCTTCTCTGCTTCCCTGAAGCAGATTGTAGCTTCCATATTTTCTCTATTGACTTTGAGGCTTTCTTTTTGTTTTGATTGTTAGCATGCTTGCACCTCCTGCTTACTTGGAGTCATCCGACGCAGAGCAAATCTGCTCATTTTCATTCTCCATGTTCAGTTTTTGGATATCAACTTCATATGCAGCAAGTTGGGTTTTTGCTCCTCTTCTTTTGTTTTATTGGATTACTCGATCAATTGCTATGTAAAGTTATGTGAGTGAAGTTTGTATTTTCCTCCTTTTATGTCTTTGAATTTATTTTTATCCATTTATTATTTTAAGTCAGAACTTTGTCCTTGAAATTAATTTTACCTAATCTACTTTCATGTAAGTCCATTCCCATAGCATCTCTCTCATCTCCAATTTGCACTTACCTGCCATGCCTGAAGTTGCTGAATTTAATTAAATTGTTAATTTTACTTCTTTCTCTTTCTCTGTTCCCCTTTCTCCTCCCTTCACTTTAGACTTTTGGCTTTCCGCTTTGAAATAAGTGAGAGATTCAAAGTCTCACATCCCCCCAACACATGTTCCACCTCTTCTTAGTTCAGTAATATTCCTCAGTGCTGCTCTTTTCCAAGAAGTTTTCATTTATGTTGTACTCCTTACTTCTCTTCCCTTCTGTCTGTTCACCTCCCCAACTGATCCTTCTCTGTTCTCTCCACATCCTTCAGGAGGGGAGAGCCTGGAACTGCTGAGCCCTCTTTCTGTTATTGCATCTGTGGATAGCTCCTCCTTAATCCCTCTTTTCTGTATCTCCTTTTCCCTAGCATCTCCAATTTAATTCAATATATGGAGTAGCATTTCAACTCATCCTATTTTCCTTCTTCTTTAGGATCTGTAGAAGTCTTTAGTCCCTCAGGGTTTTTTATTCTTTTCTTCTCTTTCTAAAAAGAAAGTTAAGCAAAGTTAAAAGCCTATAAAAACTGATTAGAGTTCATTAGGTAGTCTTTTCTTCATTATTGGAATTATTTGCCTTGTATTTCTTTTATGTATGGTGTCTGCAATCAAATATTCTTCTCTCTCTCTCTCTCTCTCTCTCTCTCTCTCTCTCTCTCTCTCTCTCTCTCTCCTCTCTCCTCTCTCCTCTCTCTCCTCTCTCCTCTCTCTCTCAGCAATCTCTTGGGATTTAACTCCAACTTGTCAGACAGAGAGTGGGAGGGAGGGAGAGAGACAGAAACACCAAATGTGGAGGTTTGTCTCATCTGGCTCCCTTCTTACAGTGGGGAGGTGACTGAAGACTTCTGGACACCTGGGGTCTAGTCCCCTTTTACTCAGGATCCTCCTTCCATAGTAGCTGACCCTACCCACGCTGCCTCCTTTGACCCCTTATCCCCTCTTCCCCTCCCCTTCTCATCATGTCTATATAGGAAGAATCATTATCTACTGTCTCTCATGGAATGAACATGGGTTCAGAGGAGTCATGATGTAGAGATGCCAGGAAAAAGGAGTTGGGGAGGATGTTGAGTTAGGAGAAGACCTGGATTCAAATACTACCTTTGACAACTTTGTGTGATCTCTCTGGGCATCTGTAAATGAGAAGATTGAACTGGATAACCTCTGACCTTCCATTCAATGTTGTGACTCGGGAAATTGCTCACTCCTGTTAGCATCAATTTTCACATCTGTCAAATGGAGCACCTATATTCCATTGGTAGGGACCCGATGAGGTGTTTATAAAGGGCTTCGATTGCTGGATAAATGCTAGACTTGTTGGCATTCTTCCTCTGTGACCTTGTGGATTCAGGTCCAGCTTCTTGCTATCCAGTGCCCTGTTCCCATTTTTAGTGAAGCTGCTGGGTTGATGAGGTTTGCAGAAAGTAACCGCTCTACTGTATTCCTGCTTCCATGACTTGTCAATCCTTCCTCATTTCTTTTTATTTTCCTAGTAAATGTATTTATTTTTTTAATACACATTACTTTATGAATCATGTTGGGAGAAAAAAATCAGAGCAAAAGGGGGAAAAAACATGGGAAAGAGAAAAAACCCAGAAAAAAGTGAACAGAGCCCGTGTTGATTTACATTGAATCCTTAACCCTTTTTCTGGATGCAGATGGCGCTTTCTACCTAAGGTGTATTGGGAAGGCCCTCCTTATTTCAAACCTCAAAGGTCTGAGAGTCTGCAAATGATTGGGTTGGACCGTACCTGGAGGGAGACATCTTCCAGACTCCCGAGGACCCAACATGGGCTCGAAGAGAGCCCTGAGCTGTCCCTGAACGACAGTGGATGGGGGTGCGGATGCTCCTTGCTGCTCACTGGCAAGCTTCTACTTTGGCCCTGCTGCTGAATGTTGTGAGCTGGGAGATTCTGGGTTGTCTCCAAGGACGAGGTGAGGCAGCGAGTGCTCCCCTCAGGGGTCCACAGCTCCAAGAGCCTGCATGGGCATCCATAGTGGGCAGAGTTTGGCCTTTGGCATTTGGGAAGAGAACTCCTTGCTGGAGATGAAGAAATGATTAATTCTTCTGTGACAGTCGAGCTACATTTAATTCAGTTGTAAGGTCACTGGGAACTTTAGATGAATATTAAAGAGAAGATTTTTATTATTAAAAAGTTCACTTCGTGTTTACTTCAAGAGGCCAGAATAGAGTGGAATCCTTGGGTCTGTGGAAAGAGAATTTCTGTGGCATTAAGGACAAATGGCAGAAGGTCAAAGGTCTGGGATTTATCAGCATGGAACCCCGGATTCCAGAACTGGATGGTGGGAACAGTCACTGAACACTTCCTAAGTGTCCCCAGCCACTGTGCTGTGTGCTGGACCCATGTCCAAGCTGCCCAGGCAGCCCCCTCCTCAAAGAGCTTCATGTGATGGGGAGGGGATCCCCAAAGAGGAACTAGAAAGGGGAGAGGAAGAGAGGGAAGGGGACCCTTGGGGGCAAGGCTTCTTTGGTTCAGACTCCAGGAACATCATGGTTCCCCCCAACTCCCCCAGTTGCCTTTCCCCTCGGACTGTGGGTCTGGAGGGCAGAACCAGTTCCTCCCAAAGCCTTTCTCTTTACAGGGCTCAGAATTCCAGGTAATTTTACTTGTCATGGGTGGTTCTGCTTGGTTCCAGTCCCACAAGTCTCTTGGCTCTGGCAAAAGCTTCGTTTCAGGCCTTATCTTCCCCCTTAGAGTACAAGCTACTGGAGGCAGGGACTGTGAGGTTTTTATTTTTTATTTTTCATCCTTGTATCCCCAGTGCCTGGCACCTAGTGGGTGCTTTATAAAGGTTTTTGGTTTTGCTGGCGAGGAGGTACAGAGGTCACCCAGAGAGTGAATGGAGCTAGCCTTGAAGAGAATGGGATTAGAATTCGACATAAAATGTGTGAGTTTCCCAGTTTGTCAATCAGTCGGTCTTATCCATGACCCTGTACATCACCACCACTGGGGCAGATTGCGGCCCTTGAGAGTTGCCAGGAGACTGGAAAACTGCTCCCTTCCTTCCCACCCACTTGGTAATGGAGGGCTTGTTGGATCCAAGCTAGGCAGATGCCCAGGCTGCTGCCTGGTGCCTGGACACCCTTCTGGTTGAACTGGACTCTCTACCGTCCCCTGTCAGGGATCCTGGGGAGGTGGGCAGATGGGGGTGCTGTAGAACGTGATCTTCAAAGTGATGTGGACCAGTCTTCCTCCTCCTCCATATGTTGGGAGGCTGGTTGTGCAAGCCCCAGTGGTTTCCCCTCTGCTCCCGTTCTTGCCGATGCATCCTCCAGTCAGGCAGCCAGTAATGTAGATGATGGTGTTCCTTGGCCATGGATGGAGAGAGGAGTTGGCTAGGGAGACCCGGACAGATCTTTTACCTCTTTCCCCTTTCACTTTCCTTGGTCCAGTTTCAGGCTTACTCACCCGGGGATGTTTTGACTCAGCCGAGGCTCCCAGGTGCCTTTTCTAAAGCCACTTTTCCCCCTCCCGCTCTTCACTGGCTAAGGAGGGGACATTGCTCACAGTCTTCCAACATTCGTTGCCATAAGATTTTACAAAAGTTTTATATATTTTTTTAAAAATAGGTTTTCATTTCCCAAGTCCATGCAAAGATAGTGGGTCAGCGCTGGGCTCTCAGTTCAGGTGGCCGTTTACATTTGCTCTCCATCTCCCCTCCTCATTCTCCTCTCTCCCTCCATGCCCTCGGCCAGAACGGCCGAGACCCGAAAAGTGAAGGGGTTGTGTCCTCTGGCCAAGGGTGGGAAGCTGCAATGAGATTCGGACTCCCCTGGATATCTACGAGGTGATTCCTATTTATGGCTGAATTCCTACAATCACAGAACCCCCGTGACAGATTGAGGGAACCACAGGTCACCAAGACTCCCCAACGGATGGTCTCCTGGTTCTTGCTCACAATGAGAGGGACCCGTGGCCCTCTGCTCACGAAGCCGTCCCTACTACAAAGCTCTACTCATTACAAAGTTTATCCTGACATCACGCCCAACTTTGCTTCGGGGCCAAGCATCCACTCATGGCTTCTCTAGTCCTGCCATCTTGGGCAGACAGGACAAATCTAGTTCCTTTTCCCCACACTCACCATCAACCTCATCAGATCCCCTTGGGGTGCCCGGCCTTCTCAGAGCAGGAACCTGAGCCCCTTCCCCAGTCCTGCTGCTCTTCTCGACAAACTCTACAGCTAATTAGTCACTGCCCTACGTTCTTCTGCTCCAGCTGAACGTGGTCATCAAAATGTGGGGTCACCAGGGCAGGGGACAGAGGGGCAATCCCCTCCTAGACTGAGCAGACATACATGGATTTAGTAGTGCCATGGTAGGAGTAGGAGGATGGTGGGAATAGTGGTAGTTAGTGGGGGTGGGGGAGGTAGCAGTAGTAATAATGACAGTCATTTACATGGGTCTTTAATGTGTGCAGACACTTCGCTCCGAGAACTCTCCCGTGAGCCTCACAACCACTCTCTGAGGTAGATGCTGTTTTATCCCTATTTTTCAGATGGGTAACTGAAGCAGTTGGGTTAAGTGATGTGTTCAGGGTCACACAGCTGACAAGTGTCCAAGTTAGAATATGAACCTGTGCCTTTTTGTCTTTTTTTTTTTTTTTGGTATTTAATAGATTTCCCCCTAATAGTCTTTTACTTTTCCCCCCAAATACAATGAAAGATAGCTTTCGCCATTCACTTTTGCAAAACCTTGTGTTCCAAATTTTTCTCCTTCTTTCCTCCCAAGACATCAAGTAATCTGCACTTTGTTGTTGTTGTTGCTGCTGAGGCAATTGGGGTTAAGTGACTTCCCCGGGGTCCCACAATTAGGAAATGTTAAGTATCTGAGGTCAGATTTGAACTCAGATCCTCCTGACTTCAGGGCTGGTGCTCTATCCATTGCGTTACCCGGCTGCCCCAAATCTGCAATTAAAAAAAAAACATGTTTCTGCATTTGTCATATTGTACAAGAAAAATCAGACCAGCAGGGGGAAAAACCACAAGAAAGAAGAAAAAATGGAAAGAGGTGATTCACATTAGTCTCTATAGTTCTCATTCTGGATGTGGATGATACTTTCCCAGTCAAGTCTGTTGGAATTGCCTTGAATCATGTCATTGTATAAAAGAGCCACGTCCATCAATATTGATCATCATATAATTATGTTGCTGTGTTCTCTAGTTTGTGGTCATTTCACTCAGCATTGCAAACTTGGCTCTTCTTGATTCCAATTCAACACTTTGACCACTGGGTTTCTTTGCTGTGGAAAATAGCTCATGCTCTAGAATACAGGGAGACACTGAGAATTTTTTCTCTTTTCTTTTCTTTTCCCTTCCTTCCTTTCCTTCCTTCCTTCCTTCCTTCCTTCCTTCCTTCCTTCCTTCCTTCCTTCCTTCCTTCCTTCCTTCCTTCCTTCCTTCCTTCCTTCCTTCCTTCCTCCTAGCAGACTGCTTTTCTATTTCAAGGTCTTGGTCACTTCCACTGGCAGTTTCCACACTTGTTCCCAGTGGAATGGCCATGCTGGCATTGGGCTGGGTTGCACTTTTTCTTCCTCTACCTATAGCTTCTGAAAACCTCGTGAAAGAGACACCCACTCTGGTAAGTTCTTACAGTGTGTGCCAGACTTTCAGACCATGACCCAGTTAAAAGGTTGGGTTGAGCAAGTGAGAGGAAATTTGTAAAGACTGGAGAGATGAAAGAGAGTGACTTTCATTTGCTTGGGGCTACAGCTCTTGCCTTTCCAGATCCCTTTAAAGTATCAAATAGGGAGGCTGCCTATCTCTGAGTGCAGGACACTTTCCTGAAGCAGGATTGTGTTTCATAACTTTGGAGATTAAAAAAAAAAACCCACCTAGTATTTGAAGTTTAGCGGCATTTCCCGATCAGACTTATTTTTTTTCAGTTCTGTCTTCTTTTTCTTAAATTAAATATTTTTCTCTACCGTGATTTTTCAGTGATTTTCTCTCTGCTTTAAAGAAGAAAACACCAAAGGGTCTGGATGTCTCAGAGAGATGAGTAACCGGGCTTTTATTGGTGGTTACAAATTCAGTTCAAATCCACTCTAGGCCTGTAATGATCAAAAGCTGTGGCTGATTGCTTGTGGTTTTAGTGTCTATAGTAAAAGAGTTGGGGGAAAGAGAGGGGGGGAGTCTCTTGCTTCCTTCATGTATATATTTAAAATATCCAGAACACTGGAATCTCATTGCCAACAGGAGCACAAAACCCAGAGAGGATGGTTTTAAGCGGAGAAATTGCCTGGTGATCATGTCTTCATGGAGAAGTGGCTAAGAAAAGGACCCATTAGAAGTCGAAGTCATGTTGCCTTTAATGGCCCACACTTAGCAGATAAATAGCAGATTATTTCTCTACATGGTCAACACAGTCTCTCAATATAATGGTGCAAGGGTCATTCCAGCCTGGAGACTAGCTTGAGGAAATGATTGGCTCAACAATGAAACTATTGGGGGTAGCTAGGTGGTGCAGTGGATAGAGCACCAGCCCTGAAGTCAGGAGTTCAAATCTGGTCTCATACACTTAATACTTTCTAGCTGTGTGACCCTGGGCAAATCACTTAACCCCAATTGCCTCAGCAAAAAATAAAATAAAATAAAAATAACAATGAAACCATTGTCCCGTGAGATCAATGCTGCTAATCTCTGAATTTTATAGATAAAGAAACTGAGGTCGCCAGTGACTGAGTATCCCAAAGTCTCAGTCACTAAGAGGCTGAGCAGGATTTGCACTGGAGTCTTCTGGCTCCAAGCCCAAAGCTGCACTGAGGCCCTCCTGGGAGTCCATTCTATAGCGTTTCCTCTTCCATTTTTCTCTGTATTGCTCCAGCAAAGTGTGATCTATGCTGTAATCTGGTATTCAATAATAAGAACAATCATTTTTCTATTGCTTTAAGGTTGGTAAAGTGCTTTCAAGTATTATCTCATCTTGATCCTCACAATCATCCCAGGAGGGAAGGACCATTTTTATTCCCATTTTTTGGAGACTGAGAGAGAGCAAGTTACTTGCCCAGAGTCACTAGAATAGTAGATATCTGGGGCTGGATTTAAACTTGGCTCCTCCTGACTCCAACTTCGGCACTCTATCCACTTATTTTCTGTCAAGTTGCATGAAAATAAAGATTCTCAGAATTGGAACCTTGGTGACCAAACTGTCCAACTCCGCAAATATTTCCTCTGCAGCATCTCCCACCAGGAGCCATGCAGCCTTTTTGGCTTTTTTTGGTTTTCCATTTTGGGCAGCTGTTATCTTTGGGAAGCCTTGCCTTCAGATCAGGTTTAAATTTATTTTTTATTTTTTTTTGTGCTTCCATTTTGCCTCCCACCATTCCAGCCCATGTGAGGTGGAATGGTCCAATCCATGTTCCACAGAATGGCCTGAAGTCTTCCCTTCTCCAGCCTTCTCAATGCCAGATTCTCCTTCCCCTGCCATCCAGCTGGTTCAAAGCTTGTCAATTTTACCTTCAGAGCCTTCTCTCCTGTGATGCCTTTCTCCATATTCCCAGTGCAATGCCTGGTACATGGTAGACATTGAAGAAAAACTTTTTGACCTGTGAACATTTAAAAAACTAGGTGGAAGCCAGAACTTCATAAAACTACAAGATTTTGAATTGAAGGGACTTCCTGCCCCCATCTCATCCAAATCCCTTATATTTTTAATGCACTGAGGTAAGACATGGGTATCTCTTTTGAAGCTTTTGACCCTTTCTAAGAGGCCACAATTTGGACCAATCACATTCACGTGCTCTTTGATAATGAAGGACAAACAACAACCTCTGTAAGTAACGATAGGAGTTGCCCACTGGGGTCCCAATTGGAACTGGCCAATTGAACAGCACAAGTCCTCCCCTCCCTTTTCCTCTCCTTCCTTCTTCTCCCCTTCCTTCCCTCTTCTTCCTTTCTTGTCTTCCCTTTTCTGTTTTCCCTTTCCCTTTCTCTTTTTCTTTCCCCCCCTTTCCCTCTGTCCACATAGAGTATCATATCTTTATCCGTGGGTGCTCTGCCGAAGGGCATTTATGTTTTGATTGCTGAAACCTCCGAAGATATCTGGGGTTTTACCAGCACCACGCCTTAAACCCAAATCACTCTGGCTCTCACTGATTGGCCAACAGTAAGTCCCAGCCCAAGCCCCCTAGTCATCGTTTGGTCCCTGATTGGACGCTGAGGGGTCTACTCTCCCAGAATGATTTTTTTGCTTTTTTTGACTAGGTAAAAGAGGCCATTCTCTGCCTCTTTTCTTTCCTGCTCTTAATCCCTGATTGGGCGTTGGCTCAGTTAAACTGAGACCTGTTAAAGACCTTAGCTTAAAAAAACCTCAAAGTCTCCCTTTGTGTCCAGACACACTTCCAGTCCTCCTGAGCTCTCCTGGACCCAGATGGCTCTGGGGCAGTGAGGCAGGTGACCCCGCCCAGCCCTCCCTCACCTAAATCCGAGTCCCCTCCCTGATGCCCTGGCCCCTTTCCAGAATGAAAGGCAAACAGACTGAATCTCCATTCCAGGGCGGCCTTTAGGGAGGCTCCTGGCAGGGACTCATGGAGGCTGAGCGTCAGTGGGCAGCCGTGGGCAGCCTTGGCACCCGCTCAGTTGGAGGAAATATCAGTGGGATCGCAAAGCCGTGGATCTGAGAGCGTTTCCAGGATAACTGTGTGTTTAGATCTGGATCTGGCCACACTTCAGATGAAATCACGAGGCGCTGCTCTGTGTTTAGGCCAGGGGGTGAGAGTTCTGAGCCCTGCCTCCTGTCTCGGCAGCCCGTGAAGGCCTCAAAACCCAAAGGGAAGATGGCATCAAAAAGGGCCCGAGACCGGCCCCCTTCCAGCACGGCCTTATCTCTTCTCTCTGCCGTGTTAAGCTTCCGTGTAGCATCACATGAAGAGCGAAGGATGCAGAGACAGAGGGAAGAAAGGGTGAACACAAAACCCCAGTTTATATTAAACCGTGGGCTTGCCACTTGTGGTGGTTCCTTGTAATCGGAAATTGACGTTCTTTAGGCTTTTTCTTTATGCATTAAAAAAAGGGGGAAAAAACCCTTGATTTTGCGAAGCCGAGAAATAATGACAGCAGCCGGATTTTTCATTTGTTCTCTGGTGTGAATTGGCGCCAGCATTATGAGGGAGTTAAAACGGAGAGGTTAATTGAAAAATGAGATAAACAAAGCCCCTTGAAGGTCTCGGAATCATTTCTCCTGGCAGTGTTGACGGTCTACAACCGTCAGGCACTAAAACCAACTCGGAGCTGCTGGAGATAAAAAAAAAAAAAAAAAGCTGAAGTTAATTGTCTTTCTGTTCCTTCCACCTCATTTCAGCCCAATTATAACTGGGAGAAGTCATTCTGTCTCATTTGCATTAATGCACCTCCATGGGAAATACCAACGGCAGGGAGTTTGATCTTTCTCTACTTGATTATGGACACATTTTCAAAATCCACAACAATGCCCGAATGCAAATTGCTTTGGGAAACTTGGAGCCCCGAATCCCCCGTGTCCCGGGCGGCTTTTCAGAGGTCAGATGCCCGATGATGGGTCATCGTTACTAACGATGATTCCTGCCCTGCTGTTTAGGAAGGGAGGGAGGAGCTCCTCGCCAAAAATCGCATTTCTTCCTTCAGGTTTTGCTAAAGAGTCCTGATGAAAAAAGGAATGTTCTGGGATTAGAACGGCCTCGGCTTCCCCTCCCCGCCAACAATCTTGCCACGGAGCCAGGCGGAGGGTGAAGGGAAATGCATTGAGATGATCTGTTTCTTCATTAGACTCACAACAGCATGGTCAGTTAAAGAAATTGTATCATGGCCATCACCATCAGTACGGATAGCAGTCCTGCCATCTTGGACTTGTTAGTTTCACCCCAGACCCTGCCCCTTCCTCCCAGTTCTTTGAGCTCTTCTGTTCTTGAATTTCCTCCCCAGTTTGGGCTCAGGGAGCCTGGCACTAAGTGCTTGCTGCTGGCTGGAAACGCCTTTTCATTTACTTCTGTCTCCACAGGGATTCCCTGGAGGTTCAGGAAAAGCGTGTCAGCCAGACTCGGGAGCAGAGGAGCTGGGGGTGCGCCTCTCCGCACCCCGGGGGACCTCAAACACATCTTGGCAACCTGCCTCCCACCTTCCTCACATGGGAAAGGGCAGAGTCAGCCCTGATGACTTCGGAGGTTGCCCCCAGCTTGGGATCTGGGACACTATGTGAGCCCAGGCCGTGTCCTCCCTCCTTTCCCATGGAGCATAAGCTCCTGAGGGCAAGAAATCTTCTGTCTTCCCGTCTTCATGCTGACTTCAGGGTCTGGCACATAGTAGGTGTCTCTCCCACCTCTGTTGGGCTTTAACTCATGCTGGGATTGAGCTAAGGTCACATTATTATTTTCTCCTGGTCTTTCCCAGCCTTATATCCAAAGCACAAACCTGCCCCCCTTTTGTGGAGTCAGTCGCTCCCACCTTCCACCATACCCCAGCTTCCCACCATACCTGCTTTGTTCCTGAAGGTGGTCAGTGATCAGTCTTGGAGGCCCAACCCACCCTGGCCCGAGCTGCTTATCAGGCTGGAGACAGGCTGGTTTGCAGCTGGGCCTGCCTTCCTGGGCCAGGGATTATAGTCTGCTCCCCACCCTGCCCCTCAGGACCACCAGTGGGAGCGCTCACCAGAATGCAGAGCCCTGAACGCAGTTCATTGTTCCCCAAAACAAGGACAGCAGCTGTGGGGGTTTTTAATGTGCCTTTCACCTGGGCAGATGTGCCTCAAAACCCCCAAAGCAAAACCTCCTCCTTGGGTGACGATCTTGGCTCTGAAAGTAGGATAACTTGCCCTTGCTCTAGTCTCCTTCAGGGACATTCTGTGCACATTTGATTCCCTTCCAGAAGAAACAACACTAATTTACAAACATTCTCTCATTTGAGTTTCACAACAGCCTTGTGGGGTGATTTAGCCAATATCGTTAATGATGCCCATTTAACAGATGAGGAAGCTCAGATTCCGAGAGGTTCAATCCCAGGTGTTTGAGGTGGGATTTGAACCTGATGCCAAGTCAAGCCCATCTCATCCTCTCTCTCAGTTATCAGTCGGTCCTGATTTAAGGCAGGTTGGCCAGGAACTTGAAGCTGGAGTGAGATCAGGCTTCAGGAAAAGGAAAGAGAAAAGGTTCGAAGGTCCAGTGCATCATGGTCCCTCAGAGTCATCCCTAGTCCTACAATTGTCCTTATCTCTGCTCAGAGTGACTGAGGAGTTTCTGGCCTTGTGGGAGGGGCTGCTAGGAGCCAGGGAGCTCGGGGGTCCCAGAGGGGGCTTGCAGCTGCAGTCACCAGAAGCCTCTTCTGCTTCGGTGCTGTCCGGGCTTATAGTGAGCCCCCTTGATTCACATTTTCAGAGTACTTGGTAGCAGAGGGCCATTGGAAAACAGAATGGTTCCAACCCAGGATCAGCCGTCAAGGGCAGCGAGAAAGCCCCATGTCCAGCTTCACCCCAGAAGCAATGACTCTCTAAGACGTCCTAAGCTGTTTGTGACCAAGGGCAGGAAGGCTGGGGGAGGGCCAGGATATCTCCCTTCCCTCCAGTGGGGGAGACCAGCCAGGTCCCTCAAATGCACATTTAGAGTATGTAGGAGGGTCCCCCAGGGCCATGGGAGCTGGGACGGGGCCGCCTGAGAAGGATTCTTGGAAAAAGAAGGCTCTCCAAGCTGGGGACAAGGGATGTAATTGGGGTTGGACATTTAGGGGACGCGATAAGCAAGCCCACTGGGGCTGGCTCAGGGAAGGGTCAGTAATGCCGTTTGGCCCAGAGCGTGGCCAGCCACTGGAGGCTGGTTCAGATGGAGCAGAGGCAGTGGACTCGACTGGGGTCCAGGGCAGCCCCATCCACCTTTGACATTGCAGCTCCCTTTATCATCAGGGATGTCTGTTCTTGTCAGAGGTGAGGTGAATGGGGAGAGCCCCCGAGGCAGAGTTTGGGGATCTAGAGAAGTCCCTCTCCCCCAGAGCCTATTCCTCAGACCAGAGATTCAACAGTGATCCTTGGGCTATGATTCTAATCCCCCAAGAAGGGGAAGATCTTCCTGGAGTAATGATTGATCCCTGAGCATGAATTAGCTCATGGCAACATTTTACAAATTACCTGAAAGAGGAGGAGGGAGGGAAGAATAAAGGGGCAAAGCGGAGGTACAGGAGCGGCCTAGGTCAGGAAGGAGGGGGAGTCTTGCTTCTGAGCAGGAAGGAGAGAACGAGCCCTTTGGAAGTTAGACTTCTGAAGCCATCTTTCTAGGAAGTCCTCAGCAGCTGATCATTTAGTACAGGATTCAGTTCTTGGGGATCCAGTTTAAGAAGGATGTGGGGGGCTGTCCAGTGGCCGGGGAGGGTGAATAAGATGATGAGGGGCCTGGCTCAGGCCATTGGATCCCAGAGGAAAGGAAGTGGGGATGCTGAGCTTGAAGAAAACTCGGGAGGACATGAGACCCTTTTACGTGTTTGCAGGGTGGCCTGCCATGAAAAAGGAACAGACATTC
Organism: Sarcophilus harrisii; assembly: GCF_902635505.1. Lineage (NCBI taxonomy): Eukaryota > Metazoa > Chordata > Mammalia > Dasyuromorphia > Dasyuridae > Sarcophilus > Sarcophilus harrisii. The sequence continues at coordinate 284,371,985 of NC_045430.1, forward strand.
CCCTTTGCCTCAGAGGCAAGGGTGGAAGGGGCAGAGGGTCTGTTTAAAGGGAGATGGAAGGCCAGGTGGCAGCCCTGGCTGGCAGGAGCTGCAGGGAGTTGAGAAGAGCTTGTTCTGGGCGTGCGAGGAAAGCAGTTGTCCCCTCTCAGAGCAGGCGTCCTCCACCCTCTGGCCCCATTAACAAAGGGCTCTCTTCCTCCGGCCACATCTGGCAGGAAGCAGTCTCAGGGGCCAGTGGCGTGAGGTGCCCGGGAGAGATGCTTCGGTTAGGGGGAGCAGCAGCTGATGAGGAAGGCTCTGGGAGCTGACAGAGAGGCCAGGTGCCTGAGCGCTGGCGCTTCCCCCAGTGTGTCCCTAAATAGTGCACCTTGTGGGCACTTTAAATGGTTATATTTGTGCCGACTCTTGCTGTGGATTCTGCGGGTGGGGAAGGGGAGAAGGCAGCCCAGGGCGGGGAGGACTGGTTTGTATTGCAGCCCTTGTGATGCCATTGCCTTTGAGCCGATCGCGTCCTACGGCTTATTAGGTAAAGGCAGCGGTGGGGGTTTATGTATGCGCATGGTCTACATCCCCAAGGAGTCCCCTTGAATCTGGAGGAATCATCTAACCACCAAATGGAGTTGGACATTGGGGGACATACAGCAAAACACTGACAACGTGAGGGGTCTCAAAGTGACATGAGCTGCGCCAGGACCCGGGCTCCTGCCTTCTCGCAGGGCTCCCAGAAGAGCCTTGGATGTGATAGGAGGCGCCTTGGGGTCCCCTCCTTACTCTCAGAGTCTCAGCTTCATCCTCTTCCCCGTCCCCATCCTTTGCCTCAGTGGGAGCAGCTGCCTTAGGAGAGGAGATGGGGCTGAGCAAAGTGTGGCAGGAGGCAGTGAAGGACACAGTCAGGTAGGAATAGAGCATCCTAGAAACGACCCTGAGAAAGGACATCTCCCGTGGCCCTGGGGAGCCTCGATTTATTGCTGGTGCTTCTCTCCCATTAGCAGTGATCATTAGGACACATGAGAAATGGGCTACTTGGGGTGTTAATCGCCTTCTGCCAGTGGCTGTTGTGGGACCCAGGCGGCACAGGGTTCCCTCTGCAGGTAAATCTTTCAGATCGCCTTTAGAAGGCACCATTAAATACCCCGCAGGAGAATTTTTTGAGTCCTTAGGACCTCAGAGACCTCCTATGGAAGCGAAGGCCGGTGGAGGAGACGGCGTCCCTTCATCCTCCATTCAATGCAAGCAATGGCAGAACCAAGGAAAACGCAAAGGAAACCTTTATTTTGAATGACCTTTGGGGTTCCACTGGAGCTGTGAAGCAGAATGGGAGGTTTCAGCAGACAATGAGGCTCCCTTCGCCAATCACAGGGGTGCATCCCTGGATCCTTGGTTTATCTGAATAATATAACATCGATTCCTTTTGGTAATTCTGACCCACGGCCAAATTGCTGAGGATCGAAGCCACCATCGACAATGTCACCACCCAGGTCATGCCCTTAAAGACAGATTGTTGTGGCCTTGGGGCTCAAAGCCCTGAGTGGAGGCTGGGAGAGACCTGCTGAGGGAGCAGGACTGCTGGAAATTGGGGAAAATAAACCTGACATCTGGTAACTTTCTATTTTGACAAATGATTCTTGTTAGCCAGGGCTCAGTTCAGCTTTTTCCCCTTGCTGGAGATTTCAGCATCTCCTAAATTTTAGCGCCCTGGGGCACGGCCCTGATCTCCCTGCCCTAGTTTTGGCTTGACTGGCCACCCATTTCAGAGTAAAAAATACCTTTGCTTCAGTGGTATTGACAGCATAAACAGAAGTGACATGCCGACTGTTCTCTGCTGTCTGTTATGTCGCCCTCTTTTCCTGATGTTGCTGAGTGGAGCAAGATATGACTGGTGGCCTCCCGAGACCTGGGATTCACATACAGAAACAAGATATATTTATATTTCATGAGACTCTCCCAGAGAACCAGGTTTTAACATCAGAATAAAAACTTACTCAGAGACCAAACTTTGCCGTTTCTTCCTGCACAGTCTTACTTCCTTGCTGACTAAGGCTTATGTGAATCCCTAAGTTTGGGGGGAAAAACAGCAGGCCCAGCTCAGAAGACTCTGCCTCCTCCTTCCCTTGCTCCTGATTTCAATTATGAGCACGTGTTAACATGATGCAGGGACACTTTAAATTTGATGTCATTCAATTTGGCAAATGCTCATTAAGAACATGAAACCTGTCTGGAATCTTTTGGAAATGAAGCGGCCATTCAGGTCGGGTTCTACAGCAGTGCAGGCTTCTGATTGCTGGGAGGTAGTGAGTGCTCCCTCCCTTCAAGGTCGTCAAGCCAAGGCTGGGGGCCATTGGTCAGGGAGGATTCCATCTTCTACAATTTTACGTGGGCCCACAGGTCCACCATGGTCTCTTTTAGCTGAGAGATCTCTGATTTCTAGCCAGAATTGCTCTACAAATAGGATCTGGTGAGATACTACGTGGGAAGGGCTTTGCAAATCTTGAATTATATCAATATTATCCATTTGTAGAGGTATTCACCGCCTCCCAGTGATCAGAAGCCTGCACTTGTTTCAGGTTTGTCAGTCAGTCAATGAGCATTTATGAAGTGCCTTCTACGTATATACCAGGTGCTGTATTGGGCATTTTACAACCCTTCAAGAAGTTTCCATTTCACCAGGAGGATAGGAAACATTGATGGATTGACCAAAACTCTTCTGTACTACCTTGATGGTATCTTGATGGCTACCTTGATGGACATGAGATCTTGTCACATGGACACTGACCAGTGTCCCAACCCTCACATACCCACCCAACCTGGGCAAATCCTGTCTTCCTGTGTGCCCTCCTTGGGGAGCCCGCTGACCATGCTCTCTCTAGTCTTGAGGTGAGGGGAGCAATCAGGTGACAGATGACTGGGATCTACGCTAACGTCATAGCTATCTCCATGGAGAGAAATGTGGACGTAGAAATGACAAGATTTATCAAGTGGTTGGCTACGTGGAGTGAGGTTGGACGTGTACCTCGGGTGAGTCATATGAATGGGGCATGTAGGTCTTTCAGTGCTTAATCCTTGTTCTAAGAGACCATTTCCATCATTTTGTGCCTTTCCAGGACATTTTCCCTTTTTCCATATCTCTGATAATGGCCTTTATCTTTCTGCTCTTGAGCAATCTTGGCTGATCACGTGTAGCAGCCTCCTCACCTCCTCCTTGGGCCTCTTTACCATTTTTTTTACCTTTTACCTTTTGGATAAGCTGAAAAATCAATCCTTTAAAAACCGGTGATATTTATTTCATGGCTTGTAGCCCTACGCTGTACCTAGAAGAATATTGTCTTTATATAATTGTATCTTTGAATGAAGCTGACAATTTCCCCAAAGCAAATTGGCCAACTCTCCTTTGGCTATTAAAATCAGGACCTAACTCACTACCTAGTTGTAGAGTCTGGTCAAGATACACACACATGTCCACATATACATATGTGTAAATGTATACATACATGCATATTGAGAATGTACATGCATATATTTTATATATACATCTGTGTATACACATATACATACATGCACATGTATATGCATGGGTGCCTTTAAGTTTTATCTAAATACACAGTAAGGGTTATGATCCACCCATCACAGACTTTCTTCTTTCCATTGATTTTTTTCCTGGGGGGAGAAGTAGGCTGGATTGGCGAATGAGCTGACTCCAGGTAGGCTTGGAGTGCTTCACATCCGCCCTTAAAAGCTGTGTGACCCTGGGTGCAATCTACTCCTGTTTGCCTCAATTCCCTCATCTATAAAGTAGAAACAATAATACTTACCTTATTTATGTTATTGTGAGGATAAAATGAGATAATGTTTGTCGAGTGCTGGCAGATAGTAGATAATAAATAATGACAACGATTGTTGTGGTTTCTTTATGCTTCATTTGGCATTAATAATCATTGGGTTGTTGAACACAGTTATCTCTGTAGTTGCATTTCTCAAAGACTATCAGATGATTTTATGCTATGGATAGGAGCAGCTTTGCTGGGGATGAAGTAAACGTATCTGTCTCTCTTCCCACATTCAAGACTTTAATGAAAACCCAAACTAATAGTCAACATCCTGGGTCCTATATCCTGGCTTGTGGGGACCTATTATTATGACTTTAAAACCAGAGCAATTCAGGCCAGTAGAGCTGCTTCAGTGTTCTTTGGAATCATTTCATTCCGTTTTCATTTTTCCCAAAAAAGATTCAAATTGTAATTATTGCTCATGGAGAAAGAGGTCATGGAATGATCTGAGTTAAGCTATCACTTGACATGCTCCCCAAGTGTAGCAACAACTTTTATGATTTTATGCTAATTTCCAACTAAAACCTCAATAGACAGTTAATTTAGGTCATACAAGTGCATCGTTAGCTTTCGAGGGATGCTGGATAATCATACTAATGAAGAATAATGATCACCTACGCACTCAACTAAAAATTATTTCTATGAAGACAAAGCCCCACCTTGTATTATCCTTCTTCTTAAACAGCCCCAAGCAGCTTATCTGCCACACCACACTGCTCCCAGAAAGAAGACAAAGCCTGAAATCAGAAAGAGGTGAGCCATGTGGAAGTGCCACATTTATGCTTTTGTGGACCACTTGAGTCTAGGCATTGGACCATGAGAGGCTGCACGTGCTGTGGATGGAGTCTTGGACCTGGAGTCAGGAAGACTTGCTTTTGAATGCTGCCTCATCCATTGACCGGCTGGGGGTTGCTGGGAAAATCTATATGGTTCTTTTTTCTCCTCTGGAAATGAGCATATTGGATTCAGTGGCTTCTGGGGTCCTCTAAATCTGTGATCATGTGATCCCTTCTGTGTTCTGATAAGCACTAATGCAACAACCTCCTAATTACTCTCCTGGTCTGAGGCTCCAGCTGTAGGTCAGCCTGTTATATGAAAATAGTTGGTTTTTAAAACTATTGCTCGCTGGTCCCCACTGGTGTGCTTCCCTTGAACAATCATCCAATAGATATGATTAGCTTTTAGCAAAAGTATTTTGTGATAATGTAATCATGCAAATAATGTAAATTTGATGGGGAAAATCCCCAATAAAAAACCTGGGATGAAGTCTTTTATTGGACTCACACTCCATGGGAAGAGTGGGTCTTGCTCAGAGAGCAATGCAGGCACACTTTTAGGATACAGTCCTTTCTGTCTTTGTAGAATGCCCTCATAGCTTATTTTCGGTATCATTTTCTTTTTGGGCAGCTTTTTCAATGAGCTTCCAAGCATTTATTCCTTTCTATAACTAGTTCTTTTCACTACTTGACTGTCTGTCTGTATTTTTGCATCTGCCTTTCTATAATATGTGCCTTTCTATTTCCATAGAGGTGGTACCCTACTGGGCAAGCAGCTCTCCTGTAAAGCTGCATAGCTGATGGAGGTAGAGAAAGTGAGGAAGAGGGAGAAATTCCCTCTCTTCCTTCTTTGAGACCCTCCTCCATAGGCAGCTCTAGCTTATCCTCTCTCTCACTCCTGAGATTTGTTCATGGTATAGCTATTTAAAGGCCCTTGATGTGTGGCAAATTTGTTCCCTTATTTGACTCAGTTAGAGAAGTATTCTCACCTCATAAATATGCTACCAGGTATTAATACTTGTTAACACATTCAAGACTCATTCATTTGAGTTCTGTGATCACATCAACTGAGATGTGTGTGTGTGTGTGTGTGTGCCTGCACACTCTGTTCCTTACACTACTAATAACTAGAGACAAATGTTGGTCATCAGGTCATAGTTTTGGAGCTGGTGGGAATGCCAGGAATCATCCGGCTGAATCTTTTCATTTTGGAGGGAGGAAGTGAAGGCCCAGAGAGAGGAACCTTGTTCAAAATGTCTCAGCTAATTAGTGGTGAATCTGGGACAGCTACTTATCACACAACTATGGGAAGTCTGCTCCAGTAAGAATCAACACTTCTTTCCTAATTCCTTTCAGTGAGTGTCTGATTTTAGCATTATTGACTATGTGCTATGGAGTCTACCATTCATGTCTAATTATATCCAAAGATTTGTTCCCTGGAAAGGCACCAAGCTTCCTGAGGAGTCTGGCTCCATCCTTCCATGCCTCATCAGTGAGACTGGGATGTCCTAGTTCTCTCCAGAGCATCCCTTATAGGACAACTGGTAATAGTTAAGCACTAGAATAGGTGAGACAGAGAGACAGGCAGTGAGTGGGCCATAGGGGATAGAACACTGGTTTTGGAGAAAGGAAGACAGATTCAACTGGAACACATACAAGCTGTGTGATTGAACACATTATTCCAGAACCTTCTTAACAAACTCTTTCAGCCTGACTATTGCCAATGAGTTGCTCTTCTGCTCTGTGCGACAGAGTTTCCACCCTGGGAGTGTTTTAGGCCTTTGGGTCCTAGGGCTGACAAACAAGTACATTGTACTATGTTAGGTATGTTTGCAGGACTGGACTTCTTTTCTTCCATTCAGAACTGTCCTATAGTCAGATCCCTCTGTGGTCTAGGCACAGAGGCAGAATGAGCATCCCCTTGTCTCAAGTGGTTTTCTCAGAAGTGAGGGGAGGCTGCCATTTGGGAAGAGATCCCCCCAAAACCTCAGGTTTATCTGGCACCCAACTCATGCCTCTATGTGATGTGATGTCTTATAGCCACCTGGATTTGTTTCCTGGGAAACAAAGCAAAGAAAGAAATGGCAAATGGATTGTGGTGTGCCGGGCAAAGGCTACTAGACTGGAATTGCCTGCAAGGCAGGGACTGGAACAGGACCTCCACGGGTCAGCTCCTAGAGAAGAAGGTCTTGCTATGGATGTGGGTCATGTCCAGGCAGAGAGAAAGCGCTGCCCTCCATCGGGAGAGGGAGCTCCCCGATCTGGACAGTTTGAGCTCTCTGACCCTCCTCCTCTCCCCCCACCCCATTATTCTTTATTTTCTGAACAGGACTCTACCACCTGGCCAAGGACTTGAGGGCTGCTGCACCTTCAGCACCCTGGCCCTCAGCAGGTAGGGAAAAACCACTCCTTAATGAAACAAATGAGTTGGCAATGAGCTTTTCTCACAAAGAGGGGGCCGGCTGGGAGCTGGGGTGGGCTTAGGGATGGGCAGTCAGCGGGGCCCAGTGTTCCAGCGCCAGCCCCTCCCGTGCAGTTCTGCCCCCCTCAGTTATGAGATCTCTTCCCTCCCGTGGTTGTCTCCCGACAATCCTGGTTTGCTTCTCAGGAAGCTCTCAAAATCGAAAGGCCCCTTGGGCAAATGATGAGAAAGCAAAGTGGGGCTGAGGACAGCAGGGGCTCCCTCACCCTTTTAGACTGAACTCCGAGGAGACAGTTCCATGAGGACCCCCGAGATGAATCCTTCCCTGCTTCTAGGTCCCCAATTCAGGGACCAGAGCCGAGCTGGGAGACCTTCCCCTGTGCTGCTGGCCCAGCGGGCTCACATCCAGGACACAGCTCCAGGGGGAGTCCGGGGCCTTTCTGAATCCGCCCCTTGGCTGGGCCCGCCTGCCACCTCGCTGCCTTTCCTGCTGAGTTTCCTCAGACCCCTCTCATTCCTTCTTGTGCTGAGTGTAGGAATCAAAGCCACAGAAGGATGGAGCTGGGCGCACCCCCAGGACCCCCTGCTGGGCAGAGGCTCCGTTTTTCCTCCCTCACGTCTAGGCCCTGGAAGCTGGATCACCAGTGGAGCGTCCTGCAGGCTTTCTTCCGGTGTTTGTAAAGCCAGACAGCCCAGATGTGCAACCAGCCACCGTGTCGGCCTCGTCCACAAATCACAGAGCCAGGCCATCTTTGTCAGCTCTGACATTTGCGTGGCATTCAAGCCCTTCCCGATCTGGGACACTCGACCTTTCTGTCCTTCTCATGTCATTCTCCTTGGGGCTGAAGACTCCAGCCAGGATCGTTGACTTCTCATCTGTCTTAGAGCACCCTGGGTCACCTTCTATTTCACTACTCCCTCATTTAACCCTTGTATGGCCTCTGGGCTCTAGGCCCTGTCTATCCCCAGTTGCTGTTCTATGGGTGTGGGGGAGACTGGTGGAAGAACCTACCTCTCCCAGGGGCACTCACTCCCAGGGTCACACTGACCCACCCAGATCTTGGTGCCTGTAAGGCAGACTCTGCCCATTAGGCCACATGGCCTCTCCTTATGGAGGGCTTTCCCTTCTGCTTATTTAGACCTCACAGCTGTCCTGTGAAGTGGGTGCTGTGGCTGCTGGAATGCCCATTAGACAGAGAAGTAAATGGAGGCTTTGCAGGGGGAAGTGACTGGGCCAGGCTCACACAGGTGAAGTCTCATTGTGTCTTTTCCCTAGAGCAGGAAGCTAAGGGCGGCTGGGCATTCCAGACGGATGTCCCCTTGCTGGCCGCTGCTTTGGCAGATCTGCACGAGACTGGGTGGTTCTTTCTCCCCAGAACCTTCTCCCTGGGGGCTCTGGGGACCCAAGGGAGTAGAAGGAGGCCCCATGTGCACGTTTTTCTGGTATCTCCCAGCAATGGCTGCCCATGGGGAAGTGAGAAAGGAGAAATGCACATTTTAGAGCACCTCCTGTAGCTGGGTGCTTGACCAACACTAATCCACTTGATCTCACAACAACCCTGACAAGGGGATCTGATCCACCTTTTACAGTCAGGCAGGGCCTGAAGCTGGATTTGAACACCAGACTCCCACCCGGGCTCTGTCTATCTCTGAGCCTTACTGGGGGGGAGAACCGGGATTGGGCCAGGACTTTGATTCCAAATTCAGATTTGGGGTCCTTCTCCATTGGGGGTTCCCTCCTATGTCCTCCACTCCCTGCTATCTGACCCCAGACCCTCACTCCTGCTGAACACAGCGTGTGGTGTTAGAAGTCCTTTGCTTGATGATTTCAGGGCCGGGATATAGCCACTGGGTGGGAGGGCAGGGACAGCTCAAGTACAGTGACCTCAGAAAGGAACGATGGGGCAGTGACAGAAGAGAGGGCTCCGGGCCATGGCACACTGCCTGGGTCTGTGACTGAGGAGCCGCAGCCCGCTGCCGATGCCCCGTACTCTTCTTTTAGAAACACGACCTCGAATGTCAGGCCGTGAGAAGTGTAAGGGGAGGACGGTGGCGAGAGATACTGCAGACGTTCAGATTCGATTTAAAGAGCAAACAGGGACTCAGGTGGGAAAATGTCGGACAAATCAGTCCCAGGATCTCCTGAATCTGGAGGGAGCTCAGGGGCTGCCTCGGACCGTGCTGAAAGGAAATCCCCTCTGCCAAGTAGCTGACAGTCCCAAGCTCTGCCTAAAGCCAGAAGCCCAGGGGGAGAAGCCCCCAGCCCCCAAGGCAGTCATCAGGAAGTGTTTCCTCCTGTGATTCCTATGGGGCTCTTTTTATACCCCTGAGACTCAGCAGGGGACCTGGGTTCTACCTCTTGGCTCCCCAAATCTGGAACTGAAGAACTCAGGTGGGCAGGACAGAATGCCGCTGGCGGGGTCTCTTCCCCAGGGGCTGCCATTGAGTCCACTCCTTGTTCCATAGAAGTAAGCCAGCTATGGTGGGACCCTGATGGTGACAGGAAGATGCTGGCAGGAAAGCACTGGGTCCTGTGCTCACACCCTGTGTTGGAAGCCGGAGCCAAGAGTTCTGAAGTCAAATCCCAGGGCTGCTCCTCCTGGGGGCCATGAGTCAAACAGAGGCTGTTTGTGCTTGGGGGCAGCCATTCTCAAAGTTGCCTTTGGGGGAGCGGCTGCTTGAGCCAGGAGAAACAGTGAGAAGGGTGGAAGATTCCTTGTATATTGTCCATACAGTTACTGCTGGGAGGGAGGCTTCTCAGCCTGTTTCTGGAGGGAGGGAAGCCATTCTGTCCCCATGTGATTGGGCCCCCTAGGATGCTCCATCTGGGGCTGGAAGGAGCTTCAGGAGTTTCTTGGTCTTTTCCCTCATTTACAGAGGAGGAAACCGAGGCCCCAGAGTGCATGGGCTTGCTTGCCCTGGCCCGGATGATTGACATCAGTCGGAGAAGCTGCAGCCAGCTCCCATCTTCCAGATTATCATCCGCAGTGACTTTGACCAGACCTCAGACAGGATTAAACTCCAGATTCCGTTTGACACATGAGAACACTGAGTCGGGGGGGGGGGTGTGCCAATAGTATACAGAGCGCTGCTTTGGCCTAGGCCACTTGGCTCGTTTCATTTTCGCTGGGATTCAGGGAGCGTTTGGATGCAGGAGTCTTTTTCGCAGCCACCATGTTTGTGTCTCTGAGTGCCCTGTACCTGTCCCCGGATGCTGCTGCTCATGCACTAATTGGGAGCCTGGGGACTTCATCCTGGGGCTGTGGAAGGATCGCTGTGGTCACAGAAGACATTCCCTCATCCTTCCACAGCTGCTTCCAAAGACTGCAGCTGGATAAGTCCCCGATGAGGACTCATCTTCAAGGCCTGAAAGAAGCATGAGTTTACTCCAGTGCACAGAGCTGCAGGGTTGTGTGTGTGTGTGTGTGTGTGTGTGTGTGTGTGTATGTCCATTTAATTTATTGCTGAACTTTTTTTGGTAATCCTAGACCGTGATCTCACTTCCCTTTGTAGCTGGCTTTTCCCTACTGCATATCCACAGCTGCCCTGTCCTTGGCCTCCTCAGGGAGTTGCCTCCAGTCTGTCAGTGACTTGTCCAGAGCTGCTGAGCCAGAACCAGTCACAACCCCATTTCCCACTGACTTTTTTCTCCATCTACTTGGCCCGAAACATAGCACTTCCTGAATCCCTAGAAACGCTTCCCATTCACTTTGGCTGGACCCCTGCTCCTCGGTCAGCTCTCCGCCCTGCATTTCTTAGCCTGCATCTCTGGCTGCGGTCTTTCTCGCCCCTTTGGCCCCACGTGTCCTGGCCCTTGCTAAGTGGAGAACCATCTTAGCCTTTAAAAGTGTCCCCTCCTCCTGACCATGCAGCCATCTTTAGGTCTAGCTTTTCCCTTCAGCCTCAGGAGCCAGCATCTCCTAATTCTTCTGGCATCTGCTTGGCTAAGCTGGTGTTTGCTGTGCAGCATCTTGAGCCAGAATCAGTGTAGGAGCCTGTGATTTGAGTCCTAGCTGAGTCTATGGCAGGTCCCAGACCTTCTCAGATCTGGGGTCCTCATCTCTAAACTGGAGTCATTGCCACCTACGTGGCCTACCTTGTTGGTTCTCTCATTTCCACTGACCTGGGCCAAGCTGCAGCATCTTCCCTACCGATGCACTTACACAGCTGGCTCCAAATTCTTCCCTGACAAGCATTCTGTACATGTTAGCCCTTTGCTTTGACCTTCAGGGAAGGCTTCTTCTCCACAGCTCACAAGGAAGGTCAGATTCCTTAAGTTGGCATTCAAGGACTGAAATGATTAGACTAATTCTCTGGAGGATCTTGATACCTTGATCTTAGAAGAGGAGGGAAGAGGTGGGACTCAGGTGGATGGGCAAACATGGCATCTGTTTATTCCAAATTCTCTCAGCCTTATAGAACTTAAAACCCTTATATAATTAAAGCATAGTGCGCATGGGGGACCACATAAACAACTTGCTATTGTGTGCAGATGTTTCCTTGCCCCTTTTTGTATCACTCTGCTTTAATTACAACACAGGTTGTCACATCCCTTGACTTTTTAGGAAGGCTGAGCCGAACCAGACACTGTCAGAAGGTTCTTCTGACTGTACTAAAGGGACCTAAACCTTGCCCAGGGTTCCCCATTACCTGTGGCCCTCTACAAAGGACCTGACTGGCTCCCAATCTAGCTCTTGTTTCACATTCACAGGGAAGATCACTAACTTTTTGGGAATACCTTCTCTCCCTCTCATGCTATTCCAAGTTATCTAAAGCCTCCCCAGTCTACCTTTGCAATCTTCTCAGTCCACTATTACAGCCTCCCCAGTCCACATTATAGCCTCCCCAGTCCACTTTTGCAGCCTCCACCATCACGGCTGAACAAATCTTCCACCATCCCCAGAGTTGTCTGCTGGATGCTTTAGTGCCAGCTGGTTCCTCAGACTCAGCTGGACCTCCAAGGTCCAGATAAAGTATCTCCCCACTTCCCGGGGAAAGGGTCTTCTTTGCCCCAAACATCCAGTGGGGACGGCTCCTTCTCACTTTCTCTTTTCTATTCATTTGACTCTCAGTAACTTTACTGTCAGAGGGGGTTCCCTGTAGGAGTGCAGATCTCTCCTTTGGGCTGCTTCAGTTTTGGAGAATGCACTAGGTAACCTAGTGGCTGGTATGTATCCAAGTCGGTCCTGGAAGGTGGGCCCAAATCTCTGACCCCTCTACCCACACTTAATAGACACTTGCTGTTTACTTTGTCATGTGGCCATCCTCTTGCTTGAACTGCCGACTAGAGCCCCAAAGGGCGGTCTTTTACTTTCCTCCCTCTCAGAGCATCCCCTTGTGCAAAGAGAATCATGTCTGGAAACTGAGCCGGGGGCTTCAGTTCCAGCTCCGCCTCCCTCTCCCTGGGTGACCTTGCACAGTATTCCTCTCTCAGAATCATTTTCTTCGACTGAGAGATTGGGGAGGGCTGAGTGTTTTGGGCTGTAGGGTCTGTGAGGTCTGCTCAGGATCCAGAGTAATGATGCTGCACCCAGGAGAAACCTGGTGATCGGGATATACTCTTGTCAGGACTCACAAAAACAAGTATCTTAAAATGAAAACAGGCACACAAACAACTCCCCCCCCCAACTGGATGGCTTGAATTGTGCCACCGGAGGGTGGCTCCATTACGGAGGGTCCGGGGCACAGCTGAGCAGTCCAACCTGCTTTCCTCCCTCCCTCCCTCCCTCCCTCCCTCCCTATGCTACTCCAGCTGTCTTTGCTTTCCTGGGTGTGAGGGGCCCGCTGAGGAGGAGTCAGCTGCTTCCTCTGGGTGTGGTCCCGATGGGATCAGGCTGGGATGAAAGGAAGCCCCAGCAAAGAGCCCCAGGAGCTTTGGTGACTGGAGGGCTCTGGCATTGTCTCCCTGAGAGAGAAGTGTTCTAGGACCAACGGGGGAAGGTGTGGGGCTCCGGGACCAGTGTTCCTTTCAGATTTCAGGCTCAGGGGTTATTTCCTCTCACCTGGCGTTCCAAGTACCTACTATGTGTCCTGGGCTAGGTGCTAATTTAAATGTCTTTGATTTGGTTCCTGTCTTTCTGAGCTCATTGTTGCCCTGTTTCCTTGCCGGCCTGGCAGCCGACATCTCAGCTTCCGGCTGAAGCTGCCCATTGGTGCCCACTGGCTTTGTCGGGGACGACCTCAAAGAGGAAAGCCCCAGTGCATAGGACCATGACCACTGACTCTCCCTTTCCTTTTGGGAGCCACTGTGAGTAGCTGGGCACTGCCCACTGTACCTCTCAGTGAAACCCTCCTGTATCCATTACAGGAGACTCCTTTATTCTAAAGTCCCCAAGGGGAAGAGGGCTTCATGCTGTAGTCCTTGATAAACATGGGGAAGATGAGGCTCCCCTGGGAGAGGCCACAGGCCCTGGGCCCTGGACCCCGCTTCATGATAACTGTGGTTTGGCTCATAGTGCTGCCAGTCTCCCTCCTCTGGTAGAGGATGGTCCTCTGTTCACGGCCTCAGGGCCTGGAGAACATGATTTGTATTTGTTTCTCCTCCCTCCAGCTCTTTAAACCAAAGCTGGGGGATCACTTGTCAGGTGTGTCATTGAGGGGAAATTGAGCTCAGGTCTGGGTGGGACCCTTCCAGCTCGGGGATGTTACAATTGCCTGTCTAATGGTACAGATCTCAAGTGAACTCTCCTTCTCTGCTTGGGTGACCTTTCAAGGTGTGTGTGTGTGTGTGTGTGTGTGTGTGTGTGTGTGTGTGTGAAGGTTGTAGGGAGGGACTCTGGATTGAGGGGCTTTGGGTTACAGTCCCAGGTCTACCACTTACCGCCTGTGATTTCCTTCTTTTTATGTAAAATGGATGGATGAGGGGAGATGGCCTTTAGGGACTGGGCGAGTTCGTCTGTGATTCCAAGGGGAATTCCTCTTTGCTTACCGGTTGGCTGAGGGGCCCCGAGATCCCCTTCAGTTGTGAGAGTTGGTGACACTTGGCTAATTTCCACAACTTTTTGATCTTTGCTGTTCTGAAAACTTCCTGCACTTCTCTTGGCTGCTGGTCAAGTGAAAGGTGGACTTTGCAGGTCCCTCCCCCACCTCTGCAAATAACATTAAAAGTCCTTCCCAGAGAGTCTCTGGTTGTGCAAAGAGGGTCTGTTCTGCCATCTTGGCGGGGGCTCACCTTGCCCACCCCTGAGATTGGCCAGAGGACTTGTGGAGGTGGGCCAACCATGCCCGTCTCCAAAGGCCAGCTGTGCCCATCTCCTTGGTACCAAGGGCCCACCATGCCTGTCTCTGAGGGCTGGCCATGCCTGTCTCCTCGGTACTGAGGGCCAGTCGTGCCCGTCTTCAAGGGGCAGCCATGCCTGTCTCTGAGGGCCGGCCGTGCCTGTCTCCTCGGTACTGAGGGCCAGTCGTGCCCGTCTTCAAGGGGCAGCCATGCCTGTCTCTGAGGGCCGGCCGTGCCTGTCTCCTCGGTACTGAGGGCCAGTTGTGCCTGTCTCAAGGGCCAGCCATGCCTGTCTCTGAGGGCCGGCCGTGCCTGTCTCCTCGGTACCGAGGGCCGGCCAAGGGACTTGGCGATTGAAGCAGATTTGATTGATCCGCCCAAGACAAAAGAGGGTTTTTGACAGAGTGTTAATAAACTCTCTCCAGCAGTGGTGGGCGCCTTTCAAGAGCTTTCCGTTTGTTGTGGAAGTAATGAAATCTGCAGAGAACTATTCTGCAGCTCTAATTGAATTTCACAGAAGTCGCCCTGGTGTGACCCCAAATGAAAACTAAAATTCTCCCCAGCCCCCCACTCCCCAAAGAGACTCTCTGTGGAATCAGTGATTAAAAATGCTAAACGGGCAGGAGAGGGTCACATCGCACGTAATCAACAGCTCTGGGTAATGAACACTTTCAAGGCGCCCGAGCTGATGGCAATAAGTTACCCGGGACCTAGAGGGGCCCGAGAAAGATTGGCAGTGGAGAAGAAAACACCTTTGCAGAAGCCACGGGGTGCCAGCCAAGCTGACTTGAAAGCCTTCTATTAAAATGAGCCCCAGATGGAAGGGATAACGTCTGCCCGGCTCCAACAGAACTTCTGGGGTCCCCAGAGCGAGCTTCAGGGAAACTTGGCTGTCCCTGGTCCAGTTGCCCGAGTCCTCCCTGCCTCCATGGGGCTCCTGGAGGCCGAGAGGGCCCAGGCTGGCTTCCAGTCAGACCCAGGGCAGAGAGGTGCTG
Source organism: Sarcophilus harrisii (assembly GCF_902635505.1). Taxonomy (NCBI): domain Eukaryota; kingdom Metazoa; phylum Chordata; class Mammalia; order Dasyuromorphia; family Dasyuridae; genus Sarcophilus; species Sarcophilus harrisii. The sequence goes on from NC_045430.1 coordinate 284,387,221, forward strand.
GGGAGAAGGAGGGCCTCGGGTCCTCCAGGTGACAACGAGTGGAGATTGTGGCCCTCGGAGCCAGGTCTTCACCAGAGCCTTCTTTGGCCGGTTCAGGAAGCCTCTCCTGAGGCTGGAACCCGGAGCTCACAATCTAAAGCAAATGCATATGGGCCAGTGGGGGAAAGTTTCTGGAATTAGGAGGTGCTGAGAAAGGCTTCCAGTGAAAGATGGGATTTTATGGGGCTGCCACAGTGAAGGCAGAAGCCCAGATGAGGAGGGGGCATTCCAGGCCTGGAGCACAGCCAGAGAAAATGGCCAGAGCTGCCAGGGGGAGGACATGGAGGCTGGCCTGGATACAAGAGACCGCTGTAGGGAGTTAGGGGTGTGTGTGTGTGTGAGTGTGTGTGTGTGTGTGTGTGTGTGTGTGTGTGTGTGTGACTATATCTGTGTGGGTGTGTATGTGAGAATGTATGTATGTGTCTGTGTGTGTGTGTGTGAGTGTGTGTGAGTGTGTGTGTGTGTGTGTGACTATATCTGTGTGGGGGTGTGTGTAAGAATGTATGTGTGTGTGTGTGTGTGTGTGTGTGTGTGTGTGTGTGTGTGACTATATCTGTGTGGGTGTGTATGTGAGAATGTATGTATGTGTCTGTGTGTGAGTGTGTGTGAGTGTGTGTGAGTGTGTGTGTGTGTGTGTGACTATATCTGTGTGTGTGTGTATGTGAGAATGTATGTGTGTGTGTGTGTGTGTGTGTGTGTGTGTGTGTGTGTGACTATATCTGTGTGGGTGTGTATGTGAGAATGTATGTATGTGTCTGTGTGTGTGTGTGTGAGTGTGTGTGAGTGTGTGTGTGTGTGTGTGACTATATCTGTGTGGGGGTGTGTGTAAGAATGTATGTGTGTGTGTGTGTGTGTGTGTGTGTGTGTGTGTGTGTGTGTGTTTGGAACACGTTGGCTGTAAGGTGCCTGCTGCCCTGCAGTGTGAGATGTCTGACAGATGGAGTTGGGAACCCAGAGAGTGGCAGGTCGGGCAGATTTGGGAATGTTCTGCAGAGAGATCCCACATCCTCCAGGGCTGCTGAGACCATGACAGAAGTAATGCGGAGGGAGGAGAAGAGAGGCCCAGGCTGGAGGCCCGCCCGGAGGGAGGCTGTGGTCCGGAGGAGGGTCCAGAGAAAGAGACAGAGGAGAGAAACCAGTGCTCAGCAAAGGGGCCAAGTCAAAGTGCTCGGGACCAGGACGACTATGTTGACACAGATCAGTTCCGGACATGATATTTTAGGCCGTGTGCTGGTGGGTCAGTCCCCGGAGGCGCCGGCCCATTGGGATGGATCCTGTGGGTCACTGCCTTGTCTCTGAGTGGGGTCACGGGCTTAGGGCTGGAAGGGCGGCCCTCCCAGAGCGGACCGAGCTGCTCGGGAGGATATTCCCAGCCCCTCCCCTGAGCCTTTCAGGATGAGTGGGGGACCCCTTGCTGGGAATTCTCATTAAGGCCCATGTGGGCCTCGCTGCTGCCGCTGCTCCCTCCCAGTCTGGCTGAAGACTCCAGGAGGGAGTGTTCTGCGCCTGGGAAGAGCAGGGGATTTAAAGCCATTCATTGTATTAAGTCTCAGGGTGCGCTTTATTTAAAAATACTGGAAATTACTTCTGCTGCAAATGTTAAATTAACCCTCCTAGTGGCTTCTGATGCACACACCAGAACCGGAGCCTCAATCTCCTGGGGGCCAAGTTAATATTTCTCATGGGAGTGCAACCTCTCCACCAGCGAAATACAGATAGGCATTTGTGTGTGTGAGTATGAGTGTGTGTAGTGTGTGAGCATGTATGCGTGTGTGAGAGTGTGATCATGTATATGTGCGTGTGAGTGTGTGTATGTGTGAGTGTGCATGTGAGTGTGTGTATGTGTGAGTATGAGTGTGCGTGTGAGAGTGTGAGTGTGTGTGAGTGTGTGAGTGTGTGTGTGTGTACATGCACATGGCTGAGCATGCACACGCTCATCTGCTTTCTCCCACTTTGTGCAGGAAGACACACCCGTGACATCTCTTGTCCCTCCTGGGCTCCCGTAGGGTGGGGGGTGGGTAGGGGGGCACGTGGCAGTTCTAGAGCTGCATTCAACAGTCCAGCTCCCAGTTCACAAAGACTCTTGGGTTTCATCATTGGGACTAAGGCTCTGGTAATGTTCAGGAGACTTATCCACACATGTGAGCATATACACACATACACATGGTGCACAGCAACACACGCACACAGCCACACAATGCACACACGTGCACAGCACTCACACACACATTTTCACACGTGCCTGCACATACATACAAGCCCCATTTCTTTGTTCCCTCCTTCCATCCATCCCGAAGCTGCCCAGGGAGGCCGGGATTTGGGTCCTGCCCTTTTGGATGCTGGATTCCGAGCCCCAGAGGACAAGTGGTCGCATTGCTCAGGGTCCTAGCTCCCTTCCCATTTGTTGTAGACCATTGGCGACCAGCCCGGCCTTTGATGTGAAAGGTCAATATTGTGGTTATGTGAATGGGTGGTGGAACCTTCCAGCCGTGCCCTAGGATGTGTTCAGAGCCCGCATGCGCCCTGGGATTGTACATTTACAACTAGAAGGACCTTTGAGAGCACCTTCCAATCCCTTCATGTTACAGAAGAGGAAACTGAGAGCCAGGTAGTGGCAGTGGCTCGCCAGGCTCATCGGACTGACCCCGAGGACCACATCTTCACTGCTCCCCTGCTCCTGAGCAGTTCCTGGGGAGAGGAAGCCTCTTGGCTGCTCCTTTCCCTTTTTCTCATGCCCCAGAGTGGGCCGTGCACCCGGGGAAGGCCCTGGCCAGGACTGGCCACATTGTCGTTTGCCCCAAGTGGCCCGAGAGCCAGTCCCGCCGACCACTCACCGAGAGCAGGCTCTGACGTCGGGGATCTCTGAGCGTCCGTCCGGGTTGGCCGTGTTCGGTTGTTCCTGCCGAGAGCCTGTGTGGCCGGCTGGCCGGAGGCTGGGGTGGGCAACCCCAGGCCCTCGGGCCCAGCAGCAGGTCTGTTCTACTTGACGACTTTATTACCTTATTATTACACTTGAAAAAGGCCAGACTCCCACTTGTGCTTAATTGTGTTTAAGAAAGAAGTTGATTTAGCTAAGATGATTTAAAGAATTAGGACTAACCCTATATACTAAAAATGTGATTAACGGAATTAATTCCAGGGACCAGTGGGGCAGAAGCCCCGGAGAAGGCTCCAGCCTGGTCTCGGCCGCCGGGCAGAAAGCTCGTAGGCGTTCCCGCCGAGCGGCGCTCCGTGGTGCCCACTTTCTTAGCCAGAACTTGCCAGTTCCCTTGCCTTGTGTTGCGAATGCTTCCCTCCAGCTCAAGAGCTTAAACATGATAAAGGCCCCTCCGGCGGCCGCCCCAGTGGTGAGTAATCGAGTGGCCAAATGTACCATCCCCATTATCAGACCCGCTCATTACCGCACTATTAGCACAGCTTTAAGAAGCTTCCTGTCAATAGGCACTAATGAACATTTGCAGCCTTGCTGATGGCTGCCCTCGATTCCGGGGCACTTTTTGTTTCTGCTCTCCCCCAGACTTTGCTCTGGCTTGGGTGTTATAGTGCAGGTTTATGGGATAATGAGCCAGTTTAAAGTCTGGGGATCCGGGCCGATGGAGCTTTCCCTCGGCTGCTTCGTTCACTTTACTTGGGACTCGCTGGCCTGTTTGGCCCGATTTGGACACAGTGGAGTCCTGGTGTCTGCTGCAAGGTCTAGGGAAAGGTGCCGGTCCCCCGGGAAGGTGAGACTTATAGGTGTGATATGGGATGAGGAGGCAATGGGATACCATGGAGGACTGGGCAGATGGGAAACCTAGATTCGAATGTTGCTTCTGTTTTGGCCACTCCCAAAGTACCTCTGGAGCCTCCATCTCCTCAGCTGTAAAAGGGCAGAGCTGAGCGTGACCCACAACAAACAGAGAATTCTGAAGAATGGGAACAAAACATCTCATTAAAGAAACAAAACGATGGACCAGTCATGTGGAATGAGAGGAGTGACAGCTGGACAGACGGGTCTACTTATCTTCTGGGGATGTCCGGAAGAAATGAAGGAAACCCCAGGGTACACGGGCAGAGTGCCGCAAGCCAACGGGAGGGCGCAGACTGGCGCCGGACAGATGTGCCGAGAGGCTTGCCGTCCGCGTTGTTGGGAGGAACATCGTGCCCAGGAGGTTCCAGATCCTTGACGAATCTCAGAGGAGGCTGTTGCATGGCACCCGTGCAGCAGGAAATACCCCTGCCCGGGTTTCCTTCTGCCTCCATGTCTAGTCACAAAGTTCTTCAAAGATATCTTCTGCACCAAAATTGGTGGGCAAGTGGCCATTAGTAAGAGACCGCAGCCTATTCTCAAGCCCAGAAGTCTGTGGGGTTAGCCAAGGCACTGACCTTGGAGTGAGAGAAAAAACATCTGTTAAATCAATCCCTCTTGTGGGCCAAGCCTTGTGTTCTGTGCTGTGGAAATATACAAAAGCCACCAAGATGTCCCTACCCTCAAGGAGTCTCCATCCCCAAAGGGAAAGAGCACACGGAGAGTGCTGGAGAACTGGTGTTGGGACACTCGGAGCAACTGAGCAGGGGGCCTTCCTAGGGATGGTAATGTCCACGCTATTAACTTTCCTCAGAGCTAGAGCTAGAAATGGAAGGGGTAATGGGGGTGTGTATGAGCATGGGGAAGTCTGGGAAACAGCCAGAAAAGGCAGTTGGGTCCAGGGGCCTTGGCAACTTGCCCTAAAGCTCTGCTCTCCTTGGGGGTTCTGCTCCTCTAGGGCCAGCCTTGCAGCATCTCTTTGTAGAAGGAGCCAGAAGGCTGTAGTTCTTTTTGCCAAACGGAGACACCGAGGCACAGGATTCTCGTTATGTTATTAATTTGTATATTTCTCCAGGCCTTTGCTATAGCCTGTCTGATGACCCATAAACCTCCTGCTAAAGTCCCCATTAAAGGAAATTCACCATTATGTGGAAAGGACACATTCAGGTAAGCACCTTTGCGCCTGCCTCCACTTACCCTCAAATCATCTGCTACCCATTTTGTCTGTCTGTGTTATGGGGTGGATCAAGAAGGGTGTTCAGGGAGTCCGAGCCCCTCTGGAGTGAGGGCTGTGAGCTCTTCCTGGGCAGCTCATCTGCCTTTGGTGTCCCCCTATCACCCGCCCCTCATTGGTGGCTCCAGGAATCTGTGACATGCAGGGGCCATACCCAAGTAATACCCTATTGGCAGAGGGGCCAAGGCAGGCCCACTTACCCAAGGTCTCCAACCCATGGGTAAGTGAGGGAGGTGTCTCCCTCAAGCAGGTCCCCCAGAAGAATGGGCAGGTGAGGACAATTTGTTCCAAGGTTCCACGTAGGGGCTGCAGTGGGCGCTTGGGGAGCTCTTGGAGCTTGGTCAGACACCAAAGCCGCCACGGGCATCCACTGCATCCCGGGCCCTCACCGGGCATCTGGACTGTTGTCCTGCCACTGGGCTCGGACCACTCTGGAGGAGGCTGACGACTTTGTGCACTTCACACACAGGTCGAGGCTTGGCGGGGAGGCCATGGGGCTGCTTTTGGGCAGTTTCATGTGCAATCACCTTTTTTTTTTTCTTGTTCTACATGGTATGGAAATGCTTGTTTTATTTCTTAAGTTCAGAATAAAATTTTTACAAAGTAAAAAAAGAAAATGAAATACAAGCAACAGCAGCCTCTGCTTGGACCTGTACATGGATGTGTGGTCACCCTCCATCAGATGTAAGTTCTTCAGGGCAGACATTATTTTAGTCTTGCCTTTGTGTTCTGGCACAGTGTCTGGCACATAGTAGGTGCTGCTGAATAAGCCCCAGGTCACAAAGACTGGTTCCCTTCTCACAGGGACACCCCTGACCAAGAAGCCATCCTGGTGGGGAGACAGAGTCTCTGAGTGGTCCCAGACCAGACACTGTGTCCTGGAGAGAAACTGACAGCAGGGAAACAATGTCAGGAAGGAAATGGAGAAGCTTCTGTCCATGAGCACGAGGTAGTTCTTCCCCGCAGGGTCCCTGAGTGCAGGTCAGACTGTGTGAATAAGAAACTCTCAGCCGGCATCCCCAAAGGGATCAGGGGACAGAGAGAGGCAGCCGCCTCCAGGGAGGTGTTAGCTATCAGCAGATGGTGGAAGAGGCAGCAGGTAGCCTGGGGTCGAGACCCCAAGGATTCTCATGGCTTCTTGGACAGTCTGGCCAGACTCTAGGAGGCAGCAGCATCCTCTGGGAAAGGGGACTTTCCCGCCGGCAACTCCTAAAAGCCTCCCTGTGGTGACACGTGTGCACCCGGTGGCTTCTTTGAAAGGCCCAGGGGCCAGTCCTGGGGGGCCTGTCTGGCCTTTTCTTTTGACAAGACTGTCAACTTCAGTTCCAAGTTCAGGTTCGATATGAAAGCAAGAGTGAGTGATGAGATTTTTCCTGCTCAAAGGCTAACGAGCTTTGTTAGCCAGACAGAATAAATAAATCTGACTTGAACTTCCAAAGGAGGAATTCATTAACCGTACTTATTGACACGGAGCAATCGTGCTAATTGATAAGTGTTTTTCTCAATGTCTCTCATCACGTGCCAAATACGCTTCTGAATTCTTGTTCTCAACTACAGGAAGTCAATGTTTATTGTTTCTGCAAAGGGCAGAGGCCCCTGCCTTTTCTTATGACTGCCGAATCCCCACAGACTACTGGAGCCGGTGCCACTGTTTCTTAACGCACGATGGCCAAAGCCCAGGTTGGTGCCCCTTGGCACACAAGCCCATGAAAAGAGAGCTCGACTAATAGTTCTGCAAAATGGAGTTGGCTGAGCTGTCTGGGTTGGCCGGGCTGCCCTGGGGAGCAGAGACATGTCTTGGCTGGAACATCCCAGCGGTGGGGAAGGACAAGAGCAGAGGTCTGTCATCGATGTGTCCCCACACTCAGCCACAAAATCCACCAAGATCCTGCAAAGAGAACCCAAAGCTTACGTGTAGGCAGACAGAAAGATGGATTTCTGGGCACTAAGTGACCTCCACCAGGGGCCTTGACTAATTCCGAGTCTGGATCAAAGAAACAGGTCAGCAGGGATGAGTTGACATGTACACATGGGGCTTGTTGGACAGCCTTGGGCCAGGCCCTTTGCTCAGCTCTAGTACCCACCAGAGCCTCCCCATTCCACATGAGAAGCCCCGACTGAGCCCCACTTTGGCCTTCGGTGAATGCAGAACATTTTCACTATCTGTGAAAACCTGCTCAAACAGAGCCCAAAAGACCCTGCAGTTTATCCACACTTTAAGGATGAATAGGGAAGGGAAGAGGCTGCCCCTGGAGGGGGAACATCCCCCAAGCAGAAACACATTCAGAGGGTATCATGTACAGACCCCAAGTGAGGACCCTCTCTGCAAGGACCCTGATGACAGTGGTCATCTCGAGACTCTTCGGGGAGAAGCCCTTTCCATTGAGAGGAGGCCGGCTCCACTGGGGAAGGAGAAGCCCTCTCCAGCTGTCTGAGACTCCTGCAAGATGTATGAATAAGGAAAGAGTTTTCTTCCTTTTTTGTTGTTGTTATGTCTGACTCTTCATGACCTTAATTGAGGTTTTCTTGGCAAGGATTCCAGGTTGGCTTGCCATTTCCTTTTCCAGCCCATCTTACAGATGAGGGATTTGAGGCAAACAGAGTTAAGTGACTTGCTCAGGGTCATGTAACTAATAAGTCTCAGAAGTTATATTTTTTTTAGAAGTCATATTTGAATAAAAAAGATAAGTTTTTCTGACTTCGTGCCCAGATGTCATCTAACTGTCTCTAAGGAAAGAATTCATGAGTAAACAAAACCAATGCAGTTAAAATTAGACATAAAGCAGAACACTGGGAGAAAAATTATGTGAGGACCTCATTTTTCAAATATATAGAAATCTGAGCAAATTCATAAACATATAAGTTATTCTCCAATTGGTAAGTTCTCAAAAGATAGCAACAGGAAATTTTCAGACGTCAAAGCTGTCTACGGTCACATAAAAATGCTGCAAATCACTATTGATTAGAGAAAGGCAAAATAAAACAGTTCAGTGGTACTACCTTTTATCTATTACATTGGCTAAATTTTGGAGAAAATGTGGGGGAAAATGAGATACTAATGCATTGGATATATATATATATATATATATATATATATATATATATATACACATACATACATACATCTATGTGAGTCCTTTCACTTTTCATGATCTCTTTGGGATGCAGGCCCAGTAGAGAAACTGCTGGATCAAAGGATATACACATTTTTATTGCCCTTTGAGCGTGGTTCCAAATTGCTCTCTGGAATAGTTGGCTCAAAATTCACAAGTCCACCAACAATGCATTAGTGTTCTCATTTTTCACATTCTCTCCAACATTTATTATTTTCCTTTTCTGTCCTATTAACAAGTCTGATTGGCATGAGATGGTACTTCTCTTGAGCCATTTTGCAGTGTTGGTGTACAGGCACCAAAGATCAACCTTTGACATTTGACTTTTAATGCTCTTTCCAGGTGCATATATTTTCCCTGCTGCATAGACTTTCCTGATGCAAAAGGAACACCCTGGCACTGGGAAGTGAGGCTGTTAAGGAAACCTCCACCCACTGGCATAAGGGCAGGTGTTGGTAGAGAGGGAGGACTTTGGCCAGAACTTGAGAAAGGAGACAATCAGCACTCAGGGGCGCAGAGGGAATTGCCACCAAGGGTTGGGCTGGGTCATGTATTTGAGTTGTTTTTTTTTTGGGGGGGGGAAGAAGGGGTATTTGGACAGAGCTTTTTCACTGAAGAAAGGTATTTTTTTTTACTCACAGCTCTCAGAATTCTTGCTTAGATAATTCACTTACCGATATTGGGCTCAAACTGAGAACATCCTTTGTTTTCATAGAAGTAGTTAGCTTAAATCAATAAAGCAAATGCCCAAACCCAGCATTTTATACTTGCCAAATGAGAACCAAATGAGGGTTACAAGGAACCTAGGAAGAAAGATGTGTGCTCTAAGGCAGAGATAATTGGAAAATCTTGAGAAACTGGGTTATTTATTTATTTACTTGGTAAGTTATTTTTGCCATTTATTAAGCCGGGCTATAAATGACAACTACTGGATGAATGAAGTTGGGAGAATATGAACAGTATTAGTCAGAGCTGTTTACTCAGTACATCTTTACTAAGGAGAACAACGCCTGGTGTGTGGATGCCTGAATGCCAGAATTTTTGGAGTTCAGCTCTACTCAACGAGCATTTGTTAAACACCTACTCTTTGAAAGTTGTGATGTAATACACACAAGTATACACACATGCACACAATATACACATAAGCATACATTCACGCATACATACTCACATATATGCATATATATTGGATCTAGGAGTTCCCCCTGATTACTTTGAGGAGCTTACAGGGAGGTGAGCCTTGGTTTGAGACTGACCACCACTCCCCAGGAAGTAAAACACAAAGTTAGAAGGAGCCTAAAACATTGGGATGCATCGACTGAGATGAAATCCAGTAGGATAGATATAAAGTCTCACATTTGGGTTCAAGCGATCAACTTGCCAAGTTCTGGAGGGGGTTTTAGTAGGCTGCAAGCTTGGGGTGATCAAAAAAGTTGATCGTCTCATTGTCCCTTGGACTTCCCTGAGAGGCAGAAGATGGAGGGGGCTGCTTCTGCTGCCTTTGGACCCTTCATGGAGCGTCGTGTTCACTTCTCAATATCACAGGATGAGAAGATCATGACAATCTGGAGAGTGTCCAGAGGAGTGCCATCAGGAGGATGGATGTTGCGGTTTAAGTGTAACATCAGGAAGTCTTCTGACAACCAGAGCCATTCAAAAGGAGAACGGGATGTCCTGGAAGGAGATTTTCTTGGAAATTTTCAAGCAGAGGGTGCAAAACTCGAATCTTTTGTTCAACGTGATATTCCAGGGTCAGACGACCACTTGTTAGGCTTGGGCTGTGCATTGAGTCTTTCAGGTCTGGCTTGGACAAGATGGCTGCCAGGTCCCTTCTGAATTGGTCATTCTATGAGGTGGCTAGGAAAAGTCCATGTGATCCATTCGAGACTCCCTGTGGTGGGAAGAGCTGAGCTTATCAATGGGGGGTATTCTCAGAGTCTGCCCTTTTCTCCTCCTCTCCCTCTCTTTTGGAGTAAACATGAGCAGATAGAACAGGAGTCAGAAAGCAAGGAACCAAGCCCCTTGCCCTGCTGTTGTGAATTATTTGGACAAGACAGGCTGATGGGACAGGAGCTCTGCTGTCTGTCTAACAAGCTGAGTTTGTTGCTCCTTCTGAAGAATCCTCAGGCTAATACCAATAGGCTGCACTACTGAGACAGGTCTCTGCAGATAAAGTGGCGTGCACCAGGACTTCAGCATATTTGTACATAGCTGAGTGATACAGTGGGAAGACTTGCAGTCAGGGAAGACTTGGCACAGCATTGCTCTCTCTTCACCTCAGTTTCTTCATCTGTAGAATGGTGATAATAGCACCCACCTTATTGTGCAAGGAGTAAATGAGATAATATTTGTAAAGTGCTTCATGACCAGGACCTTATAGGTGCTCTAGAAATGCTTATTCCTTTCTCTTCTCTGTAAAATTGGGATAATAATAGAACCTATCTCATAGGTTGCTCAGAGGATCCATAAACTAACCTATGCACAATTTTGGCAAATCTTGAAGTGCGAGCTCACATTGTTCTCAGCCTCAATTCCTACCAGGGAATTCAGGACTCAGAGTGATGCTCCAGAGTATTATGGGATTAGGGAAAGGTGGGATTCTCCAGTGCAAGAATTTTACCAAGTACTTATGGACCATGGGGTGTTCTTTTTATGTTTCTGCATTTTCTGTGGGGTGGATAAAGCTGTCCTGTTCCCAATGTGCAATTCTAGCCCATAAAGTTTATACAGGCTTTGGGGAGCTTTTTACTCACATCTACAGAGACCTAGGCAAGACAATGTTCAGAGATTTCCCAGGGACACTTTTGGCTTGAAACAGTATAAAGAGTGAATGGATTTTGGGGGATGTTTTCAAGCCAGATTTCAATATGTGTAAGCCAAAAGTTTGGGATGCTAGGCCATGGCCATGGGTTATGTTTATTTTTTTTCTTTTCTTAATTCCTTTTTTTTAAATTCCTGTGATGTGGACTCATTATCAAGTTGAGGTAATTTATGAAATAGCTTATGGATTTTAGGTGCATCTGAGTTGTATTAGAGTCATACTTACTATCCCATCCTCCTCCGTTTGGTGGGGTATTCATCATTAAGCAAGTGCCATCATCGAAGGGCTGACATTTAAAGTTTTCACAGTCGTTGTGAGCTCCTTGCTAAGGTTTGATCTTTGTGACATGTGGATTTTAATGAAAAATAAGATAATGTAATAAAATGTGAGAACAGCGCTATTTGCCTTAGACAAACATATATATATATATATATGTACATATATATTATATTATAGCATACTCTATAAGAAAGCTTTCCTTTTGTTTGGCTGTTCTTAAGATCCTACTTGAAAATGAAAAGTTTGGCGAATTTATTATGACAACATCAAAGAACAGTAACTCTTGAACAATCTATGAGGTGACCCTGCCTTCTCCCCCATTGCCTCATCAATCAGTACAGAGGCCTCCAGTGGCAGGAGTTTTGGGGGCCTCATTTTTACAGGGTTTTGGGGACAACAGAGCAGCTCCTCTAAGTGAGCTCATGAACATATCCAGAGCATCTCAAATTGTTGGTAAAACTTGAAGTTAACACGTCCACACACCTCAAAATTGTCAGCCCCTTTTGGCGTTCTGTGGTTGTCTGGAAATTACCCCAAACTTACAGACCATAGTGTCGAAAACCTTGAGGGCAGAGTCCACATGTGTTACCAGGAGGTTACTTTTTTGGTAAATGGACCATATCATTTGTAAATCACACTTCTTGGATAGTAATAGTAGCATCATCAGCAGCAGCAACAACATAGTAATAGCAGCAGCAGCAACAGTAGCAGTAGTAGCAGCAACAGAGTAATAGTAGCAGCAGCAGTAGCAGCAACAGCAGTAGTAATAATGGCAGCAGTCAGCCTGGGGCCTGGGTTCCCGGGGGGACAGGATGGACATGGTGGCCCTGGCCCTTGGAGCTCTGGCTGCTTCAGGGAGAGCCGGGGGAATTCTGTCACTGTGCTCCTTGGAGTTGGCATTTGGAGAGTGATTCAATTGTCAGGGTGAGAAAGACTTTGACATTGCCTCCCCCCCAACCAGTCCAGGGAGCAGGGACCGCAGGACTCTGCTCGGCCCCTTTGCTGTTACCCCAGGCCACCAGATGGAATCTCACCCTTGTGCTCCTTCAGTCAACCCTCAGATATTAATTCAGGGGCTGTGTGCCCGGCACTGTGCCAGGTGCTGGGGAATCAGAAGACCAAGCACAGGCTCTATCTCCAGGGAGCTGAGGAGGGAGAGCCTGCCAGGGGGGTGCTCCTGTGCTGCTGGAGTATCCCCTCAACAGGAGGAGTAGCCTCCTGGAGTGGAATATCTGTAAGTGGGGTCAATGTGAAATGGAGATGGAGGAGGGCCCCGGGGAGCTCCTGAGGAAGGATACTTCTCTCAGGGAGGCCCCCCCACCTTGGCTAAGCTCTTCTCTCAAGGGTAGGAGGGTTTAAGAAGAGACATGATGACCCTGATTCATCTGGAAGAGAAGCCTTGGGAAGACAGGAGAAGACTCTGGCATCTGAATGGCTGTCATTTGGAAGAGGGAAGGCTTGATCCCGAGGCTCAGCAACTGCAAGAGAAAATGGAGGCTCAGAGTCAGAGAAAGACTTGCTAACAGAGCTGGGCAGAAAGCAAAAGGCTGCTGTGGGTGTGGAGGCTGTGACTGGGGAGGCTGTGATGGGGACTCTGTGACTGGGGACTCTGTGGTAGAAGAGGCTGTGGCTGGGAGGGTGTGGTGGGGGATCCTGAGTCAGGCTCAATGTCTCTCTCCAGCGATCTCCTGGGCAGCACTTCTAGTGTGGGATTCCCCATGCAGTGCCCAGCCCAAATCTGGGACCCTTCTGCACTGAATTTGGAGTGATCTGCCCCAGCAATTCTTTGAAGGATTCATTGAGGAAAAGTGAATAATAACTTACATTTGGGTAACATTTCATCATTTACAAAGCACTTTGCTGACCTTAAATAAGATCATAAAAATCAATAGACATTATTGAGTGTCTAGCACGTGCCACGTATTGTGCGAGGCATCAGGGACATAAAAAGAAGCAAAAGGAGCCCTCAGAGACTCTACAATCTCATGGGAGACACAACTTGCAAACAAATATATACATACCAAGACTCTATATAAGATAAATAGGAAAAGTTAATAGAGGGAAGTCACTGGAATTATGAGGAAAAAGATCGATTGGATTTTAGGGCTTGCAAAGCATTTCGTGTATCTGATCCTGGAGATTGATCGGAGCCAGTGGTGTTTATTGAGTAGGGGGTGACATAGATCTGAGCTTAAGGAAATTCACCTTATTGGCTGATAGACTGGAGTGGGGACAGAAGAGACAGGCTCTCCCTGCTGGGGAGCAGCTATTGCAAAAGGTGATAGCCAAAGTCATGGGTAGAATGTCCCCCAAAGGGGGAAACATGAATCAGGGTCCATGGATTTTTGATCCTGGGCCCTTCCCAGGGTACCGGATAAATCTGCCAACAAGGTCAAGAATTAATCAATGGCCAGAGAGAACGGAGGCTGAGACCCCAATGATGGAGGGAGGCAGTGAGGTCTGAACTGGCAGAGTCTGAGATAGGAGAGAGGAAGAAGTGGCAGGGGGAATGTCGTTCCAGGGGACCCACATTGGAAGCCTCTCCCTGTTTGTCCCCATAGGATGTGTTCATGTTGTCACTGAACTGCCCCTGTTTCTACATGGAGACACAAGCTCCCCCTCCCAGTAGGCCTTAGAGTGCCCTGCACTCAGTAGGCACTCTATAAATGCCCATTCCCTCTCCAACCCCTCCCCAGATGTGCCAGCGATGCTGGATTCGTGACAGCTGGGATTGGGTCCAGCTGAGCCAGAAAGGCCTGGACAGGTGGGACTGGCCGGCTGCTGCCTAGGACCTCTCCGGGTCTAGAGTGGCCCATGCCCTTGTTGGCCTTAGAGGAATGGCCACAGCCCTTGTGAAAGCCATCTATCAGGTCACAGAGGAGTCCCCTAGAGGCTGTGGATGGCCACTGGCCTGAACTACTTCCAGGTTAGCCTCAGCTGCTCCCTAGTCATGGGGTTCATGGTACCCCACTTTGTCTCTGCTTGCCTCGATCCATTGGAGAAGGAAATGACCATTCTCTCCAGTGTCTTTGCCAAGGAGAACACGTGGCCAGTATTGGCTCCTGGTGGTCCCTGGGGTCGTGAGTAGATTTGACATTGGCCTCATACCCACTAAAATAAGGATTCTTAAGTGCCTCAGAAAGAACCTTGTGGCTCTGGAGGCCTTCAACTTCTCTCTGCCTCAGTTTCTTCATCAGCAAAATGAGAATAATATTAGCACCTGCCTCCCCTGGTTGTTGTGGCCATCAAATGTGCATCTTGCAAGCCTTATGGGGCTACAAAATAATAGTTATTATATATTATTATATTATAATATATTAGATGTAATATATATGATATGTATTATATGTATGTTCTATATTAACATATATTTTTTCTAATATTATATTTCACCCCTGCTGAGCCAAAAAAACTCCAGTGGGCTGCTTACAAATACTCTGTATTCTTAAATCATTTTACTTGGCTATTTGAAGAGGTCGAGCTGGGGAGCCAGGCGTGCTCATTATCCCCAGTTTGCAGAGGAGGAAACACAAACAAGCAGAAGTTGAGCAAATCATGGAGAGTTCCACAGTGAAGCTTCATTATTTCCCTCATCCCTGCCCTGTGTTCTACCTGCTTGTCCACCTGCACTTCACCCAGCTGGGTGACTCGGTGGGGAATTCTCTTTCTTTTCCCAATTATTGTGGACTGGAATTCTCTCTCTTCTCCCAGTACTGGGAATTAGAATCCTCTCTCTTCTCCCAGTTATTGGGAACTGAAATTCTCTCTTCTCCCAGTTATTGGGAACTGTGCAGATGTAGCCTCTCTCTTTCAAAAGGGGGAAAATTTCAATTCAGGTTCCCTGGTAGGCAACTGGGCTGATGCTCTTAAAGGATTGTGGATATCTTAAAACCACAGAACTCCCAGAAAAAGACATTGAAAGAATACTTTTAGGAGGTGTGAGTTTCTTTAATTGCTGTGAGGGAAATGGTGTCCACGCCTCTCGCTGCTCAGAGATTTCTTTACAAGGGAGAAAATGCCCAACTCTCCTCCTCCAGAATCCATCCTCAGTCCCATTATTTCCAGCCTAAATTCTCCACCTATTATTCCATATACCAACCAAGGACAGGATGGATTTAGATTCAACCTCTTTTGGAACTCTCATCTTATGTGACCAGTGGATTGAGGTATAAGATACCTTAACTCCATTTGTTCTGGACTGGAGGGAGCGGCGCCTGAAGCTCCAGCTGCCCCCAGGTTAGCAGAGAGAAAGCCTTTTCTCCGGAGAGCAGCTTTCTGGAGCAGGATAATTTGATAACCAGTGATTAGAATGCTCTTACTGAGGCTCCACGTGACATCTGGGACGGCAAGCAACCCATCTGGCTGGCTAGGTGTATGTGGGCGAGTCTGTACACAGCAGGAGGGAGCTGGGCTCTCTCTCCTTTGAGGCGAGCTATGGGACAAGTTAAACTTAGAGGCATTTATTAAACACCTACTATGAGGCAGGCCCCTGGCCAGATATGGGGGCTGTTGTTTAGTCATTTTCAGAAATATCCACTCCTCCATGACCCCAGTTGGGGTTTTCTTGGCAAAGACACTGAAGTGATTTACTATTTTCTTCTCCGGTCTACTAAGAGAGACAAGATAAATGAATAGTCAAATATGGGGAAGAGGTCTTCAGGATAAAAATGATGAATTGGAAGTCCACGTACTTGCTATTACCTGTCCTAAAGCTGACACCTGTGCCCCAGCCTCCATCATGCTCTTCCTGACTACCCATTTTCAGAAGGAGCCACTGGCCGATTGTTGGCCAGTGTTCTGTGGCCTCCACTCCCACGCTGTCCCTGCCTCATGCTATCCGATCCCTGTGGGCCGGCACAGAGGATCCCTGACTGATACGAGAGGGGGATCTCGGTGGCCGGATCAGACTCATCACGCCAAAGAGTTCCTCCACAGGTGGGTGGGAAGACCACAGAATAACAGCCAGAGCTGCTGCTGCCGCATCTTGCTCCCATGGGTCTTGAGCTCTCTCCATACATTATCTCAATTGATAGCAATTCATGGCATTAGACGTGTGGGTTTTCTTCCTCATCTTCAGGGACTTCTGATGAGAATCAAAACATATCTGAGGGAGGCAGCCCGACGACAGGACGATGGAAAACCTGAGCAAATCCCTGTGGCTGATTGTGCTCAGCATGGTGTGGAGGCAGCTCCTGGCTGACTGACAGGACCGACGTTTTCAGAGACGCTTTCTGTGTCTGGACGTCCGCCAGCCACCTGAACATGGATGATGTGCTCCCACCCACACCGGAGAGCCAGGTTAATTATAACCCACTCTGCGGAAAAGCATGTTTGCATCATTTGGGGGCTACAGAGGGGAGAGGGCTCCTCTTCTTTGTAACTAACCAGACTCGGAGGCCTGGCTGCTGGGGTTTGGGCTGGGCAACACCTGGACACCGTGCTCCGACTGCATCAGAATTAGATTTCCCTAAGTAACGTGTTTTCTAGGAGCATCCTACCCAAATCAATCAATCCAGTCAACCAAGAAGCCTTCATTGAGTATCTATTGTGTGCCATTGACTTGGAGTCTGGGCAACTCAGAATCAATTCATATTTCTGCAATACCTCTGTGGGATACAGGAGAAGGGATCATCCCCAAGATTGGGATATCCAGGAAACCTCTGAGATTATAAGTTATAAAGTAGCAGCTGATCTGTACTGATGAAGGAAGCTAGGATTGGGGAGCTTCCTATAGTAGTGAAGTCAAGGTATTGATTCTTCTCTCTCTCTCTCTAACTCTCTCTTCTTCTTTTCCTCCTTCCCTCCCTCTTTCCACCTCTTTTTATCTCCATCTGCCTCTTTGCCTTCTTGCCTCCTTGCCTCCCACTTCTCCTTCTCTCCCTTCTTGTCCCCTTCCCTTCATTTTTCTCTCGTTGCCTCCTTCCCTCTCTTTACTCTCCCTCCTTCCCTTCTGTTTCCCTCTCTCTCCATCTTTATTCCTTCCTCTCTCTCATATATATATATGACATGTACATATATATATATATAAACACCTACATATTTATATATATAATATATATTGTATGTATATATGTATATGTATATATACATGTATATGTATGTATGTGTGTGTGTATATATATATATATATATATATATATATATATATATCTCCAGAATCTGTTTTAGGTGATGGAGACAAGTGGACAAACTGAGGCAACGACTGCTCCAAGGATCTAGCATTTTGTCATGATAGACACTGTGTACACAAACCAATAGACCCCAATAGACACATGCTGTAGTTTTATTTGGGGGCTGAGGTGCTGACAACTTGGAGAATCAAGACAGGCTTCTTGTAGAAGGTGGTGAATAAGCAAAGCACTGAAAGCAGCTCTGGATTGTAAGAGGTAGGAGTCAGTCAGTATTTATTAAGTACCTGTTCTGTACCAGGTGGTGGGCAGAGGTGAGGAGGGGAGGGGACGGCCCATCGGGCACGGAGGTAGGAGATGGGATGTCCTGTGTGACTGGGGTGGATTGTCTGGAAGCACTGGTACATCAGCACCTGCACTGTCAGCCCACCATCTGGCAGCCCCTGTAGAACGTTGACTTTCCACAAAAGCGAGGCTCGAGCTGCTTGACGAGGGTCTATCTGGGAGCTGTAGGGCAGAAAGGGGCTCCTGGGAAAGCTCAGTACTGGGGTTTGTAAGTTAAGTTCCCAGTCCTGGTTCACATCATGCTACTGTAGCCTTGCTTATTAGTGGGGCAATTAACGGGCATTTCTGTTCTGCTTATGGCCTGCCTCTTGCCTCGTTGGAGCCAGACAGCAGCCAGGAAACTGAGGTTCAGAGAGCTTAAGGGGCTTTCTTGGAGTCCCACAACTAGTAAATGTCTGAGGCAGGATGCAAACTGTCACCTTCCTGCCTTCAGGTCAGGTGCGCTCTCCATCGCACCATCTAGCCGCTTCACTTGGTTTGGCACAGAAGTGCCATGTAAGCCTAAATGCTGATTGTTTGGGATGTTTGTGGTGTGTGTGTGTGTGTGTGTGTGTGTGTGTGTGTGTGTACATACACACAAATACGCCACTCATCAAGCTGGTTAAGGATGGATCTTGGGCTTCCTCCTAGGGTTCCAAGTTCCTCTCCGTTTCATTGCCCTTGGTCAATGGCAGATGTAATTTCCTCTTCTAACAAACATCCCGGGGCAGGTAGCAGACGAAATGCTCCAGGTGCGCAGTAATGTAGGAGAATGAGGAGAAGGAGCGGGTGCCAATCTCCCAGGGGCTTTCGGCAGTGGGCAGGTCGTTCTGAAACCTTACCTACGTGGGTCAGAAACCCCAGCGGAGCTCAGGAGGCGACTCTTTGATGCTGACCTTAGGGATGGGCAGGTGGACTTTCTGTTTCACGTTCAAAGGGCGACATGGTGGGGCTAGTACTGAATGGTTGGATGGGGCAGTTGCGGCGGTGAGCTACTTGGAGGTACATGTCATGGCCTGGTGACTGTAGTGGGTCCAACCTCAGAGAATGGGGGTTCAGGTCCTGGCTCTGCCTCTATAATAATAACTACAATAGTCTCCATGGGTGGGTTTGCCAACCACATTCCATGGACTGTTTCATTTGATCTTATTCCCTATCTGACATTGGGCCAATCTCTTCTCTTCTCATCGGATCTCCATTTTTCTCATTGATAAAGGGAAGGAGTTGGAGGAGATGGGGGATCCTTTTAAAGTTATAAACAAGTTAACCCCCCATATTCTGAAGATTAGGCTAGCAGTCAGCATTTTAAGGGCTGTGAGTTGGGGGGCTGGCAGCACTTTTCAGTGGTGCTCTCGGTACCAACCTCTCTTTGGGATTCCCAAATGGCCAGCTAAAGAGAAGACCTAAAACAGTCTTGGGGAACACCCCCAGTCAGGGGGCCTGCTACAGATGATTAATTGGTGAAGGAGACTGTGAAGGAGACCCTGGGAGGTCTCTGGAGAGGGCAGGGTTGTAACAACCAGAGAAGAGAGATTATCCAGGAGGAGTGTCAAATGAAACAAATAGATTGACTGAATTAGGACTGTGAAAAGCTGATCCGATTGGGCAATTAAGAAATGATTGGGAACTTTGAAGAGGGCGGTTTCAGTTAGAGAATGAAGGGGGAAGTAGGGGAAGTGGAGGCTGGAGGAATGAGTGAGTAGAGAACATATTCTCCCATGATCTTTGTAGTAGACGCAATTTTTCTAGGGGTTTCCCTGAGAAAGGAAGGAAGGAAGGCTTAGAGTCAGATGTATTGTGCATTGGGTTCTGAATTGGAAGAAGCCAGCCTGGAAGGCTCCGAAGTCCCTGTGCTGGATCCTGAGGTTCCATCAACTCTGTGATGCCTTTTACCAACATCCCACTAAGGAAAGCATGGGAAGGAAACGTTGGCTCCTCTTGTCTACTTTTTTGGGTATCAATGATTGATTATTTATTTTGGGTTTCCAAGGGGACTCCCACAGCCTGATGGGTTTAGAAAGCTCATGTCAGTTTATCTGCAGGAAAAATAAAGTCTTGGGTATTTTGGGTACTCTGTCTTTGATACTCTTCGGGAAAGGATAAGCGTACTATATCTCACACGTGCATACCAAATTAAATATAATTAAATTGTATACATAAATTAATTAAACAGTTGGGAAATTGGATTTAGCAATGGATCACTGGCTCCACACTGCAGAATTCTACCTTGGGCGAAATTAGAAAGTCTCCACTTGGTGTTTTGACATCTCATTAGTCGAACTTCTTCCATGCCCCAGCAGCATGGTGGGATGCTGGAAGAGGGATGGTTGCAAATGCAGCCTTGGAAAAGACCCAGCTGGGGCACTTGTTTCTAGTAAATGCTGATGGTGATGCTGATAGCGGAGCTTCAGAAACCCAGATCTTTAGCTGCCTGCTGAGTCCCAACATCAGCCAGAGGCCCTGGGCTTTCCCACCTTGTCTGCTTAATGGCAGGACCCTGCATTTGACCTTGTTCAACATCTGTGTCAATCAGCTTATCATGGATTGGCGTGTAGTAAATTCTCACCATGTGCCAGGCTCTGTGCCAGGCTCTGTGCTAGGCACTGGGAAGACTGAGGTAAAAGTCAGACAGTCTCTGCCTTTTAGGTGTGTATTTTCTATGGAAGATAACCTAGATATCTGTAGGAACCTATGGAATAGGAGGGAGGAGTAGGAAGTAGCAGGGAGGGTGAGGGAACCAATGGGGCAATGAGGAGGGAGAGTTTTCTAGGCATGAGGGACAATCTAAGCAAAGACGTGGAGGTGGGAGATGGAGTACAAGATAGGAACCATAGGAATAATTCAGATTTGGTGAGGGAGAGAAAGCGTGAATGAGCGTTTTGGGAGCACCACTGAATACATTGATTTAGGGGAAATTCCCCATTTAGTTAAAAAACAACTCCTGCTCAGGACAGAGACTGTATCCATGATTTGATTGGCAAAGGAGAAGGGGAGAGAAGGAGAGAAAGAGAGGGAGGGAGGGAAGGAAGAGAAAGTTGGAGGGAGGCAAAGAAATTCATTGCAATGATATATCAGGGCCTTCTCCGGCCTTACTCTGCCCAAGTGTTGGTGAGGTGCCCATAATGCTATGGGAACGAACCCCAATTTCAGAGTGGTTTTTCTCACTGTTAGCTGTCAGTGATTCGCACCCCAGTTCTATTGAGCAAATTAACATCAATTAATTTTATTAATTAGGTTTTAGAGAAGGTTTATTGGCTTTGAGGATCTAATAAATGCAAAAGAACAGACATTTGCCCTCCCCACTCCCACTTTGGGGGCACCCCCTTTTCTAGATCAGTTTGGTCTCTGGACGAGTGGGCTCAGACATCATGAAGTTTCTGTGATGTTGGGTCTAAGTCCACATCCAATGGGGCATCACTGCTGGATGAGCCCTCAGTCATTGTTGATTGGGTCTCATATGTATTCCTCATTGCTGATGGCCCCAAAGCTGGACCAAACTCCCAGCAGGATCCTTTCTCCTGGACCTGAAGGATGCTCGGAAACTCACATAGTTATGGCCTTGAATTTCTTTCAGTTAAGATGAAGAAGTAGGTGCTGAGGCAAAGAATTGGGGCCCATATCTTGGGTCACCTGTTGGTCTTGGATGGGGATGGCCCGAGGCTTCTTACCTGCAGCCTTGGCTGGGCTCTCATCTGCAGTCTTGACTCTCCTCTCAGTGGAAAAAGCCAATCAGAGAAGGACTACTGAATTCTTCTGGGTTGGGCCCAGCACTCGGTCGAAGAGGCCCTCCCAGGATATCTGTGGCTCCCAAGCTCTTTGGCTCCAGGACCTCGCTGGGCTCTCAGAAATTGTTGAGGGCTGCAGGGACTTTGCTTGGAGGGGGTTCTATTTATTGGTGCCTATGGCATAAGAAATAAACTTTTCTTAGTGTTGTTGTGAAAAAAACAGACCAAAACATGAAAGCCTTTGGAATCAGCCACCTGATCCTGCCTTTGATGCTTCCTCTCTGCTTGTTCTTTCTTAGGAAAATCCCTTCTCTGCACTCTTGTTTTCTCAGGTTTAAATGAGAGAGTTGGGCTAGGTGGTCTCTGAGATCTGTTTTGGCTCAGGCTGGGTGCCTGAAGGCAATGGACTGTACCTGGGTTAGGGGAAGGGGAGAGAAGGAGAGAGAGAGAGAGGGAGGGAGGGAAGAAGAAAGGAAGAGAAGGATGGAAGGAGAAAGAGAAGAAAGAGAGGGAAGGAGGGAGGAAAAGGGGAGAGGGAAGGAGGAAAAGAAAAAGAAAGAGAGGAGGAAAGAGGGAAAAAGGAATGGAGGGAGAGAAGGAAGGAAGGAGGGAGAGAAAGGAAGGAAAGAGGAAATGAAGGAGGAAAAGGAGAGAGAGGAGGGAAGAGGGAGGAAGTAAAGAAGGGAGAGAGAGAAGAAAGGAGGGAGGGAAAAAGAAAAATGGAAAGGGGGAGAAAAAAAAGGAAGTAGGGAAGAAGGAACAGGGAAAGACGGAAGGAAGGGAGGGACAGAGGGAGGAAAGAGTGAAGAGGAAAGGGAGAGAGGGAAGGAAACAGGGAAAGAGGAAAAGAGGAAGGGAAGGAAGAGGAAAAGAGGGAAGGAGAAAGAGAAGGGGGGGGCAGGGAAGGTCAGTACCCTTCTTTCCCAAAGACAGAAATCAGAGCATTCTTTCCTGTGGGTCAGAAAACTATGCCCTCAGCTCTTTCAGGGCTGCTAGGTGCCACAGTGCACAGAGGATGTCCCAATCAGACACTGACCAGCTGTGTGACTCTGGACATGTCCCTTAACTCAGCCTCGATTTTCTTATCTGTAAAGTGAGTGGAGAATGAGTTGGCAATCGCTCTAATACTTTTGCCAGGAAAACCCGAACCCCCCAAAGATGACTCCAAGTAGAGTCATGAAGAGTTGGCTGTGACTGAAAAGTGACTCACTGCCAATGGCGGCCCTGGGCAGATGGCTCTTTGGGGCTGTCTTTGCTCAGTGGCAGATGGGAGGAGGCACTGGCCTTCCCTCCCCCATCCCAAATAGTAGAAGGGAACTGGGTTCTAGCCATCAGTCCTGTGTTGGCAAGGGCAGTTAAGAAGGTGCAGGGTCTCCTGACGGAGGAGGGGAGAGGTCGTTTTCTCCTAGTTTGGGACAGCCCCATTAATATATATCACGGTGCCCTGTCTTCTCTGACTTTGCATTCAGCGAGTGACCTTCTGGAAGGACTCTGGCTTCCCGAGCAGACGTTTCCCAGCTGAGAAGAGGCTTCTGGGGTGGCTGGTGCAGGAGTATTCCGGTGCATTTGGCAGTTGTATTTCAGAATAAATGAACAGGCAGATTCATTGGTTCACAGTCCATCTGTTAAACATTCATTTAATGTTAACTCGGTCATGTCTGGGAGAACTGGGGCAATACGTTCCTGACTGTGCAAAGCCGGGGACCCCGCCCGAGTCCAGATTCTCCATGAGGCCCCTCCTGGATGACCTCCTTCATTCACTCTCCACTTTCTGGAAGCCCCCGCTCTCTCAGCCTAATAGGGAATCTGGCCAATGGGGTCGAACCTGGGGTTGGCAGAGCATGGGAGCTGGGCAGGGAGCTTTGAATGGGAGAGTGATGATGGAGGGGGAGTTTTCTGTGACTTTCTGTACGTGGAGTTGCTATTTTAAGTTATTCTTTAACTAAAAACCATGATGATGAACTTTTATTCATTCTGATTAATCTTAAAAAAATGTCTCTGCTGAGGTGATTCAGGCCAATTGCCATAGTCTTGGGAGAGAGAGAGCCATCTGCAACCAGAGAAAGGACCACGGGGACTGAATGTGGATCACAGCATAGTACTGTCACCTTTGTATTGTTGTTTATTTTTTTTCTTTCTCATTTCTTTCTCCTTTTTGATCTGATTTTTCTTGTGCAGCATGATAACTGTGGAAATATGTAGAGAAGAATTGTACGTGTTTGACATATATTGAATTACTTCCTTCAGAGGAGGGGATGGGGAAGGAAGAAAAATTTGAAACATGTGCTTTTGCAAGGATGAATGTTGAAAACGATTTTTGTATATATTTTGAAAATAAAAAGGTAGGGGCAGCTGGATGGTGCAGGAGATAGAGCCCCAGCTTTGAAGTCAGGAGAATTTGAGTTCAAATCTGGTCTCAGACGCTTAACACTTCCTAGCTGTGTGACCCTGGGCAAGGCACTTAATCCCAATTGTTTCATGAAAAAATAAATAAATAAAAAGCTATTATTAAAAAGAAAAGAAAACTACCATTCAAAATGAGAAATGTCATTGCTATCTTTTCATATCACCTAAATTTCTCACATTATCTCTTTCCCACCGAGGTCTACCTCATTTTTAGAGAAAAAATGAAAAATAAAAGTAGGAGAAAAATGAATAAAACTTATTGATACATTGAAGTATATATGTGTATATCATCTTTCTCTTTATGTGTAGCTATCTATCTATATATGTAGATACATAGATACACGCAGACACAGTCACAGACACACAATGTACCGCCTCCATGATGTCACTCCTCTGCAAAGGATTTGAGGGAGCATCTTCCTGGAATCTCTCTCTTCTTTGGGTTCCCGCTTATTCTTTGTAATTCCACAATGTTCACTGTCAGATCTTGGGTGATTTTTGATTATTTTTGTAGTTAACAGTGTCTATTGTTTTCTTGTCTCTAGTTCATGTCAATCTTCCCATGTTTGTGGGAATATATATATATATATATATCTTTATATATATATATATATATATATATATATATATATATATATTCATTCTTCTTTATAACTTCCTGGATTATAAATAGGGACTGGGTTAAAGGGTAGGACAGTTTAATCACTTTAATTGCATAATTCCATTTTTTAAATTTGCAAAAAGGTCACCATTAATCATTTCCCAGCTACACCAACAATGCACTAGTTGTAGTCTTCCCTCAACCCACCCAATCTTGAAGAGTCTTAGTTTTCATCATCTATATGATTTTGCTAGATATGAGGTGAACTCAAGGTGCTCATAATCTTAATTTCTCTCATTATTAATGAGCCAGAACATACTTTCCTATGATTGTAAAGGCTGACAATTTTTTTTGGAAAACTGTTCATATCCCTTGACCACCTGTGTTTTGGGGAATACTTTTGGCTGCATTTCTATGGAGATGGAAAGCAGAACATTGTGGAGAAACGGGAACATTTAAAAAAATAGACTTAGTAGTTTTAGAAATCCATTGATCTGTCTTATAACATTCTATGTTTTTCCATCCGCCTGTACTCCGGTGATGTCAGAGGAGTTGTATGTAGTTTGGGGCTATCAGATAAAGAAAGAAATAAGTGGATTTTTTTGAGCATTTCATTTGGTAGGGAACATTCGGTTACCTCCCAGAAAGGTTCCAAAAAGCCCTTTGCAACTGAGAAAGGAATCAAAATGCTGATTATAAGTTGGAAGTTGTGAATGATCTCTTTTCAAGAGAGGAGGAATGAAATTTCGACTAAGGCATGGAAATGTTCCTCAGAGTACAAAAGGATAGATGCTATCACAGATGAATTCAAATGATAAAAATTGGCATAACATTTGGAAGACGAGAAGGTGGACATTTGGTTTTAGATGAGCAGTAACCAGAGAATATGGATATCTTGCTTTGGATCATTTATTAAGTTTACTATGTGTGAGGCACTTGTACTACACACTTTATAAATATTATCTCATTTGATCCTCACAATAACCCTGTGTGATTATGCTTTTATCCTCACTTTACAAAGGGAAAAACAGAGGCAGGCAAAGTGACCTGCTCAGGGTCATACAGCTAATATGTGTCTGAGGTCAGATTTGAATCCTTTTTGACTCCAGCTTGCCGCATTACCCCCTGCGGTGACCCTGACAATTTTCTGAGCAGCAGGTCTTGGACTGGAATGACAGGATGGGTAAAAATGGA
Source organism: Sarcophilus harrisii (assembly GCF_902635505.1). NCBI lineage: Eukaryota > Metazoa > Chordata > Mammalia > Dasyuromorphia > Dasyuridae > Sarcophilus > Sarcophilus harrisii. Next base: position 284,412,872 of record NC_045430.1, read on the forward strand.
CAGGCTGTGAACTTTGTGGTCGGAGGGACTGCCCACAGAAACCAGATCACAGACACACTGGAGTATTAGAGCAGAGATCCTCATGGAGGAGAATGGCCTAAAGAAAAAAAATAAGACCTTTTTTGTTGTTTTCTTTTGATTGATCTTGGATTTCTCCATGTTTAACCTGAATAATTGCTGTGGAAGCTGCTGAATCTAGGAAATAGCTGGAGGGAAAATAGAATGAATTTCAGAATTGGCCATGTCTAGACAATGGTTCCATATTCCTTTCTGTCTGACTGTCTGTGTTCATATCCCTTGGACTTCCCATATTAAAAAGCCATGGTCTATTTGAATCTGGAGTAGTATTTTATTTTTCAGTGACCTTCAAATGCTTCCTGAAATGAGTTTTTCTAAATTTTGTCTGAATGAGAAATTCGTTCCAGTCACGTAGAGTTTGTGATTTTAGTGTTTACTTGTCTGTTAAATCTTTACTAACCTACTGTGTGTTGGAAAATGAGATTATCATATATTATGAAATTTTCTCTAGTTAAAGATTTCTATAGTTCATCCAGTGTTTCTTAAATTTTTCAGTTCCCATAAAATATGGCTTAAGACTTTATGTATTATGTATGATTCTTAGTGCTATCTAATTTGGTTCTCTGGGGTAGAACTATAAATATCCATAGCATTTAGTTCTGCCATTGAGCACATGGGAGGAAATTTCCATTGGTCCAAATCGGAGTCATCACTAAGCGTTTCCTAAGTTGGGGAGTCTTCTCTGTGGAAAGGGTTATTGGGTCATTACCGCCATCTGTATTTCAGGCTCATCTTACACGCTCCAGAACAACTAGTAATCATCAAGTTCATGGGTCCTTAGAATAAGTAACTTCTCCTGCCAAGATTCAACTGAGTGAAGCTGTGATTGGCAGTGAACAAGAGGGATCTGGAAAAGAAGGCGCCGAAAGGGCAGCCCGGTCCCACTAGAAAGCAATAGAGGCTGGATCCTGGAGTGGGGGAGACAGGTCTGTGAAGTACTTGCCGAGAAACCCTTGCTTTGGGGCCATCCAACAGTTTAATTCCACAAAAGTACCTAGAAAAGGTACTTTATTCATGGAACTGAGGGATGTAAAGGCAAGGGTCACTCTCCCTGCTGCATTGGAGGGGCTTGTGTTCTGCTGGGGAGATTACTACGTAAAAACATGGATGCAAATGCCAATCAATTATAACATTCATTCATTTCCTATAGATTGTAAGTGCTTAACAAGATAACTGTATAAATATGTATACATATATTGTATTTAACATATACTTTAACATATTTAACATGTATGGGGCTGCTGGCTATCTAGGGGAGGGGGTGGGGGAAAGAGGGGAAAAGTTGGAACAGAAGTGTTTGCAAGGGGCAGTGCTGAAAAATTACCCATGCATATATTTTGTCAATAAAAAACTATAACAATAAAAAAAAACACACACAACACAACACAACAAAACAAAAAGAACGTAATTGCTTGAAAGCAGGGATCATGTTGTCTGTATGTTTTGCTGGACACAGAGCGGTGCACATAGTAAGCTCTTAAAATAAATGCTTCTTTCACTGACCAAAGAAACTCAAAGGGAGAGCTAGATCCCTGGCAATTGGATGGATCAACAAAGATCGGATGTCAGAGAAGGCACTCGTGTTGTGACTTGATGAGAACTGGAACTTCCGGGAGGAGTCTTGAACTTCTCCAGCTGCTGGGGAAACCCTGGGACAGGCAGCCCTTCTTCTGGGGGCTGGTGGGAGCCGGCGGAAGCCAAGGTAAACTTTTAATTGTGCTGACTAAGAGCAATTAAGAGTGAGAGCCCCAGGAAGATGCTCAATCAGGAGTAATTGCAATGACAGGCGGGCCCTGGCTCCAACACTTCATTAAACTTCTATTTTTATGGGGATTTCTTCATTTCCACGGGAATGAACAAGTCACTCTGCATGACTTATTCTGCAATGAACTTTGATGAATTTTCTTAAGTACATTAAAATGAGTTGCATCTTCCTCTTAATCCAAAGAAACCCCCTATACATACACCGATAAACCCTCCGATGTACGTGTAAGGAGGCAGGATAATGGGCATGAAGGACAATCATCTCTCTGTATATATATAAAATATACATTTTGGCTTGTCAGTAATAACTCTGAACTGCCTACAGCATTCACGCCACCGCTTAAAAGTCAGGTATTGTATTGAATTGAAAATTCTCTTATGCTGAGCAGGGAAGGAAAAAAAAAATCAAACACTTTCTGAATTGGGCCCAAATATCCAAGGTTAATTTTCTGAGAAAGCTGCAGCCGCCAGATAAGGCCAGCCCCTGCAAATTAGTTTTGCCTGCCTGGATTACAGCTAAATTTATGCAGCTCGCCTTATCCTTCGGCAGCGCCTCTGAAGGGTCGTAATTAACTGGCACACACAAAGCGAGCAGATTTTCTGCTTGGTGGCAGCAGCCGCTCCCCAGTTCTTCTCCCTTCTGGTCCAAATGGAGAGCTCGCCTCTCTGTTTTACTGCTAAGCACATACGAGCACACACATGAGCACACTAGCACACACACATGAGGACACACACATATGCATCCACACACATCCCCTTCTCCATATTTGATAAGAAGTCTTTGAAAACAAATACAAGATGGCTTCAGAGCAGAGTTTGGACTTTTAAAAGAGAAGGGAAATTTCAGAGAGCAAAAGCAGGCTGGTTTGCATAAAATTAAGCCATTTGAAACCTTGGTGTCTTTTTTCTAGAGGGTCCAGAGCTGGGTCTTTACCAATAGCAACTGGTATCATCCATCACTCCTCCCTGGGCTCTTCAAGTATAAATAAATACCATCTGATTTTAAGCTCTCTCTCTTCCTCTCTCTCCTCCCCTTTTCCCCCTCTTCTTTTTCCTCTCTTCTCTTCCTTTCAGTTGTCCTGTCTTCTGTTTTCTTTTACAGGGAAGAAACAGGAAGGGGTGAAAATTCAGTTCAGTTTAAAAAATGAATTTTAGTTAATTTTCTTCTTTCTTACATCATTATAGTTTTCCAAAGTATTGCTCCCCCTTTCCTTCCAGAGAGATGTCCCATATAATACAAATATCTTTAGAGAGGAAACAGATCAGTACAACTTGATTGAAACATTGAAAAAGTCTGGAAACGTGTCCTATATGGTGCTTTGGGAACTCTCACCTCTGCAAAGAGTGGTGTTGAATGGTTTTCTCGTCTCTTTAATCTCTCCTCGATCTTTATTTATTTTTTTTTTTACATTAAGTTTGGATGTGTCAGTGTATGGTTGTTCTTTCCACTACATGGCAGTAATTACTGTGTATGTTGTTTTCTTGATTTTGCTTCCTTCACTTTGAATCAATTCATAGCAATGTTTCCAAGCTTCTCTGTATTCATCACATACATAATTTCTTATAGCACAGAATGCATTTCTATTAGATGCATGTACCATGATTTGGTAGCCATTGCCTGATTGATGGGAATCCACTTTGTTTCCAATTCTTTGCTATTACAAAAATGCTGTTATAAGTATTTTGGAGTACGTGGAGACTTAATTTCTTGCCAATGACTTCCTTGGGGTCTAATCCAATAATAAGGTCTTTGGTTCAAAAAGGTAGGGATATTTTAATCACTTTATTTGAATAATTCCAAATTGCTTCCCAAAATGGCTGTACCATTTCACAGCCCCACTGACAATGTACTAGTATGGCTATCTCTCCACAGCCTTTCCAGTGTGGACTGTTGTCATTGGAATCGTGATCAATTTTTAAAACCCTAATCCCAACTCTAAGCCTAACCCTCAGGGTTTTTCAAATTTGCATTTCTCTTAATAATGATTTGGAGCATTAGTCTATGTGGTTGCATGTGCTTGACAATTCTTTTGAGCAATGTTTGTTTATATCCTTTGACCACTTACCTATTGGGAAGTCAGTTCATTCTCAAATTAATTTGAGCCAATAAATTTCTTTTGCTGCTTAAAGAAAACTTCCCCATGCTCAAGTTAACTCCATAAACAGTAAATCAATAAACATTGATTGTGTTTATATGCCAGGGACCTCAGTAGGGATGGGGGACACAAAAGTAAAAATGAGGGAGTTTTTGCCCTGCAGAATTTATTTTCTACAGGGAATGTGAGGGGCTCATAAATGAGTGACTATTCCTTACCTTGAGCAGAAGGAGAGAAGGAATAATGGAGTCATTATTATAGTAACATTCTATAGCCTTTTAAGGTTGACAAAACCATATTATATCTATTGATCTCATTTGCATATATTCTTATTAGATGCTTAATAATCCTGGGAGATAGTTGCTGTTTTTATTAGTCAGTCTTCCAATCAATAACTATTTAGTAAGTGCCTACTATCATTTCATCTATCTATACATATATTTGGATTTATATGTCTATATCTACATATGTATGTATCCATCGATCCATCTAATTATCGTTTTTCATTCCTATGTGAAATATATATCTGTATATACGCACATATGTACTTTCTTTTTTACGAGAGTGTATAACTTTTTAATATATGAGTGGTTTAGGAAGCATCACCGAGAGGAGAATTATGTACGATGAAGAGGAAGGGAGATCTAGAGGTGAGTTGGAATATTGAAATGGGTGAGACCCCTGACTCAAACTCCAGCCTATTTCTTATTCCAGAAACCTCCAAGTACTTGAGCCTGCTTTTCCCAAACTGAGTGGGTTTCCTAGAGTGATTATGATGGTACTTAGCCCTAGTATCACTGCTCCCTGATCCGCGCTTCCACTTGTATTCTTTACTAAGCAACAAGAAGCTTTGCATCCAACTTTTTACATGTACACAGTGTTTCACAAGCATCCTTGTGTAGTGGAAGATCGTTTTATCTTTTCTCTGACAAAAATAAAAGTGGCCACTCATCAAAAATGTCCTCAGCAACATTACCATCAGGGAATGTAATCAAGCACATTTAACGGACAAAATACTCTGGTGGTTTTTTCCTGGGCTGAAGTGGATTGACTAAACTGGGATCAAATTGAGTCTGAGACCAAAGACGAGTTCAGCCTAAAGAAAAAGTTCACAATTTCCAGGATAATGCAGGGATGGACTGGTCATGAACAGATGAGCCTCAGAAAGACCAATTTAATTTCTTTGTGCTCCAGAATTAGAATCAACTGGTCATGGTTTCTGAGCTTTTAGAATATAGACAAAGAATGATGGGAAACGATGGGCTTCTCCAAAGTTGTTGGCAAAGCCAAATGCGCTGCCAGTCTTCTCCAAAATGGGTCACCTTTCTCAGTACTTTTTACAAGCTGCCCTTTTGTTAGCCTTCCGTAGCTTTCACACTCCAGTGTTTGGCCCGACTTTGATTAATTAAACACGTAGCAAAGAACTCAAAGGCCTTAGGACCTTTTCCTAAATGAAATAGGGAAAATGGCTCTTATGAAGACCACACTGGCTCTTGTGGAAAGAAAAGCTTTAATTCTAGAGTTTAAATAAGAATTTTGCTTCAAATATCACTGATCTATCAGATCTATCATCTGTCTGTGTTTCTGTCTATCCAGAAAAAAAAAGCTGAGCCAGTTAGGTGGCAAGATAGAGAGGGATAAAGTGCCTGTGGAAACTACTCCAATGGTGTAATGGCCGCAGGAAGACCCCAGCATGTTGGGTGCCAGTCCTCTGGCCTAACCCCTGGGGCACATTTATTGGAGAACATGGACAGTAGTTACATGGAATGGAACGGCATGGGATTTGTGTTGCTAAAGGAAATGTCCATAGTGATGATATCCCAAATTAATCAATTTATGCATCTGCCTTTGTCTTTCCTCTCTTTCTCTCTGTATCTCTCTCTCCTCCCCTCTGTCTCTTTCACCATCTCTATCTCTCTGTCACTTCTCTCTTCATGTCTGTATCTCCCTTTATCTCTCTGTCTCTCTTTCCTTCCTGTCTTCTGTCTCTCTGTTTGCCCCCTTTCATCTCTTTTCCCCTCATCCCCCCTTCATCTATAATTATACAAGGCAGATATAATAAATGTGGATAATCCCATCTACAAAAAGCAAAAAAAAACAATAGTTGAGATACTATAAAAGATTTGAAGTTGCTGAGTATGCCAATAATGAAGCAATGACATAAGAGGACCAGGACGATGCACTGGTGTATGGTGGAGAAAAAATCAATGTAAGAACACGTACAAGAAAATGGGAATCTGCCTAAAACCCAAGACAACACAAAACCAATTCTGGGCCTAGCTCTCCTGTGAAGACTGTTCATGATGCCGAAGGAACAAAACCGTCCTGTTGGGTGAGGTCCTTGCCTTCCCAGGGCTGCGGATCTGGTGCCTGTTTGCTGGCTCCTCTCTCTCCCCCTTCCATGGGTGAATCCATTCTCTAATTCAGGAGGGGAAAAGCCTTGGTTTGTGAGCCCGTATCTCTATTTAATGCCTGGCTGTTTCTAGGCTTACCAGCTCCTGAGCTTTGGGAATAAGTGGATGGTTTGGGCTCTGAGATTTGCTCGGTCTCTTGTACACATTATAGAAGGCTTTTCCAAAGTTCACTTCTGTGATTATTTTGTTGTTTGGAGGTGAGTAGAATAAGGACTACATTTTGGTATTAGCAAGTTAAAGTGGGTCAGTTATTGAGAACTTTTAGGCAGTGTCGCCTGGTTCATTACTCCTGGAGATAAAGTTTGTGTTCAAGAAATGACCATTTCTAAAAGGTGTTATCTTGGAAGTCCAGACGCTTACCAATCCTTGGCATTCAGGTTCCTCCAGTCTTCTGGGATTTTGCTCAAAATCACTCTCTTCCAGGAAGTCTCCCCTGATTAGCATCAAGCCACCTATTATATGACAGCAATCCAAAGTACTTAAGTGAGCAACATGGCAGAGTGCACATGTGGGCAAACGTTGTGCATTCTTTCTTACTTGGCCTTTATTCTTCCTCCAACAGTGAGGATCATCACTGCCTTGACTCTGGTGCTGTTAGAGGGCATTCTTAGGTTCAGACCAGTGACACTCAAACTCTGGCGCTTATAATACAAAAGTAGGCAGCTCACAGAGGGAATTTAAGAAAGGGGAATGGTGATCCAGGATAATTATGGCGACTTTTATGGTGGGACAGTGTATGAAGCTTGTTTCAACCACTGTGAAGGATACAGCTGAAAGCTTTTGACCTCACTGGATCTCATCTACTTCTTAGGCATTTTTGATGCAACACTTGAAAGCAGGCCAGGGGACTCTTGTCTTTCATTCCAGGCCTTTCAGTCTTCATGCGCCTCATCCTCCCCCAGTCACTGAACTTCCTGGGCTGTTCCTCTAAGGTTGGAGATCTGCTCAATGTGGTCCCTAATTTCCCACCTCCCTACCCCCAATCTCTTCTTCCTTCTCTGCTGTCACCAAATCTTAATCTCAGAACATTAGCATCTTCCTCATGTTTCTACATAGTGTTTCATTAGAGTTCATTTCTAGATCATTTCTATAATGTCTATCTATCTATCTATCAATCTATCATCTCTGTATCATCTTTCTGCTTTTAGAAAAGAGATTTACTGAGAAAGTATAGTAAGAGTAGTTGGTTTAGAACGTTTGCCCCAAAGCAGGGGTGAACTCTGGCTTTGTTCACATATTCTCCCTGGGGAGGCAGTAGGTTAAAACATAGCCAGGCTATCATGTAGGAGCCTTTGTGGCAAAGAGGGTCACCCTGATCTCCCCTTGGCCCTGGAAGGCTTTGTCTCCCTTTGGTCATGTTCATGGAGCCTTCCTTAGGCAGAGCTCTCTCCTGGGCTTCAAGGGTTGAGGCCTCTCTAGCATCCAGAGACTGTTTCTTTCTGTCCTGAGGCCCAGAGATGCTTCCTCTGTTGTTGGCCAGCACAGCTCCAGGAGAGTCTGTGGCTGCCTCCAGGTGTTGCTGGGAGTTTTAATGGCTCTTGTGGAGCTACCAGTCACTGAGTTTGTCTCTCTCAGAGATTAACTCAATGTTAAGATTATGTGAATTCAACCCTGCCTCAGACACTAATTATGGGACCCTGGGCAATCACCACCTCTATTTGTCTTAGTTTTTTCATCTATAAAAATGAGGAAAATAATGGTACTTATCTCTCAGGGTTGTGAGGATCAAATGAGATTAAATATGTAAAACAGAATAAATCTTATAGCTCTCTGGAAAGACTAATGATTAATATCACCACTTTCCCTTTAATCACAGATATTCTTAATTTTTTTTTATGATGAGACAATAAAACTCTGTTGGTCACATAGAAAGGGGAAAGATTCATTCGGCCCCAGTACTGGAAGGGGTTTGGAGCTCTGTGTGTTGCGACTCTGGCATTTACCAGTGAGACCTGGGTCTATTAGTCACTATCTAAGTCCATCTCGCAGTAGAGATGCTGCATAAATGATATTTATGTCGTCCTTCCCAGACCACATTTTAGAAAGTCCACATGGCATCCAGAAGATCCCCTGCTTGTTTTTGTGATGAGCTCGTGCTCGTGGGAGATCCCTGGACTCAAATGGAGTCAATGGCCCTCTCCTCGAACCCCCTGCTCTGGAACAGGAGATATCATTGACCCCCTTCTCGTGACACCTCTTCCTCGACTTCAGTGATGCTGTCCATGCCACGTTCCTCCTCCCATGTCTATATCTCAATCTCCTCTGGACTCTTTCCCTTCTCCCTTTACCTGTTCTGGACCTTTCTTCTCTTTCTACATGCCTTTTCCACATCCCTGCCATTTAGTCTCATCTACTCCCATGATCTCAACTCTCCCTCTGTGGAGGCGACATCTCCATGTCCATGGCAGGCGTGATCATCCTACCGAATTCCAGCCCCATATTCCCCATTGCTCAGTATACTGGCTTCACCTCGAATGTGACAAGGAGATTTAATCTCTCTGACCCTATACTTTCCCCCCTACATTTCTTACCTATTTTTTGCATCTCTCAGTGATGCCACTTTCTCCTGTCACCCATGCTGCATAGCAGAGAGTCCTTATTTATCCCTTCCACTGCCTTCCTAACCATAACTGGCTGCCATATCCATAAATTTTACTTCTAGGATATTGTTCCTATATATCATCTCTTACCCTACACATAGCTTTCAATGATCATGGCTAATCCCCTACTCTGAGCATTGCTAAGCAGTGATAGCCTTATAATTTGCCTTCCTCAGTCTCTTCCTTCCTCAAGCTCATTTACATTCTGCTAACTCATTTCCTCAGGCCCGATTCTGGTCAATATAGATAACGATTTTTTCATGGCTATTTAGCTGATGGAAATCAATTGCCATAATGAAGAGACCCAAAGAACCTAGAAACCCCCTCAGCCAACAACACTGAAACTTCTGGCCAAGTGGAGCCCTATGGGAGTCTAAGGCAACACCAGTGGAGAATGTTAAGTGATCTATAAAATCTTATGGAGAAAGATGTTGGGAAATTAGAGGCATTCTTGCCTTGTGGAACACTGAGTGAGACATCACTGTTCCAGAACGACTGGGAAATGCACACAAGGTATGACCCCACTGACTTATTATTAGTCCATTATAAAAATTGATTTGGTGGAGGGAAACACCGACCTTCAAGACTCTCTTCCCGTAAGATCACGTTTTAAAATCACATGAGATTCCTTGAAAGATCACAGAGAGAACTTTGCTTAGTGGCTCTGATTGTGACTGTCAAATGAAATGTCAAACAAGGGTCTGGAACCCCATCTAGCATTCGCCACCATCATGGAGGATACACTGCACTGATTCCAGAGAGCAGAATGTTTCCCCAGAGGCGGCGAGCTCTTTGTGATGCTCCTGTTGATTGAGGACTTTGTGTCTATGGCTTCCTTGCCTGGAATACTGCAGGTCCTCCCCAAAGATCATTTAAAGGAATTGGGAAAAGCCAACCTTTTCACACTGGCTTTTTCCCCCAGCGATGGCATGTGACCACAAGTCAGGGAATGGAGAAGTCCTCTGCAACAGCAGGATGTGGGTTAGTGTTGGAGAGGGAAGGGTATTTGGTGAGTGTGACAAGGCTCCTAAGCATGATGGGAAACAGAATAAAAAGAGAGGGATACTTGGTGAGGATGAACAGGTCTATAACAGCTCATGAATTTCAAAGGAGAAAGGGATAAAGGTGGTCATCGGGAAACTAGATGATAGACCGTCCTCAATTCTGGCCAGCCATGAAGTAGGGGATAACTGTGTGTAGTGTTCTTCTTTTCTCTAAAATATAATCTTTCTCTAGGAGCAGATTTCTTGTGAGGCTTCTGGAGGCAGCCTTAATTTCAGTTCAAATCAATAATCATCTCAAATGCAGCCAGGAGTTAAAATGCAGTCCTTTATAATATATCCAAAATAGCCCAATTAGTTTTCTTAGAGGCCTATCTCCCTCCTTGGTTCCAAGAGCTCTTGCAGCTTGTCCTTTGTCTCTTCTGGCTTCAGCTTCAGCCTCCAGCTCCCTCTGAATCTCCAGTTCTACTCAACTGACTCCTCCACTGACTCCTGGCTCTCCATATCTCCAACTAACTCCTTCCTGAGGCTCCAAGAGCTTCTTATATATGATCTCTTAAAGGTGTGAACCCAAAGGTTGACTCCTCTGAGAGAGTGGGATTGTGGGTTTCTGATTTGTGAATCTCCTGGACTTGTGAACTCTAATGTGTGAGCTAATGTGTGAACTCTCAAAGGTGTAAACTTAAGTACATAAGCATTGTTTCAAGTTGAGTTAATACCAGGATTCCAATAGGTGAGATATCGCATGAACCCAAAGAAGGCTCCTAGAACACTGTTTGGACTGTCTGGGGGTGGATTTAGAGGATGTGGGTGAGACTCACACAAGATGGACCGGAGGAGTGTGTCGCCATCTGCATTTTTTAGGAAATGTTCACATTGATGTTGTTGTTGTAGTACACTTCTAAGCATGTACTTCCTTGTTCCACATTGTGCCATGGCTCCCCATTTCTTACTCGGTAACCTCCAAGTTCCTTACTCTGATGGGTTACTCTGTGTTCTGTCATTAGCCACCGTCCCCATCTTTCTCCCACATCCTCCATGTTCCAATCAATTTGGTTTACCCAAACTTGTTCTCCCCCTTCCTCAGTTCCTGGGATATACAAGAGAAGACCTGCTCCTTTACATTTAGATGCCTTTTAAAATGCTCTTCCTTTGGGAAGATTTGATTGTAAAGAAAGTTCCTGGTAGTCAGTCTGATCAGTACCAGTGACTGCTCTGGTGGGCACCTCTCAGCCCCTTCTTGATACCTATTCATTTATCAAAGACATTGAGAAGAATTCTGGGGTCACAAATCCTCTTACATTCCACATGCTGAGCTCACGTTCCACTTATTTTGCTGATAAATATCTACCAATGTCAAGCAAGAGACATCTGGGGGTCTCAGCAAGCCTTCCTGGATGCAAGGTCAAACAACAAAGAGGCTGAACATTTATACCTACCTCTGAACAAGCCAAAGAAGGCGGCTTCCAAAGTGGCCAGGTTGCAGTGAGTCTGTTTGTCAGGGAACTGTGGGGCAGTGTGCCATCATCCTCTGGGTCACCTGTAATTATTATTTTGGGGGACTCTGAGTGGGAGACATGCATCTCGACTTTGCTTCTCCCCCTTCCAATGACGATGCCATTGTGGTCAATGGTAATCTTGACAATCTTCTCTGTGATCTGGAGGGCCAAGCAACCACACCCCATCCCCTGCCAAGAACAGGACTCCCAAGATGCTCCACACAAACTCAGACAGCAAGTGTCCTTACACTGTTGGGCCTCCTCTGGGCATTGCTGATGTATAACTTGCATTTTGCTTCCCTTCCTGTCCCAGGTCCCATGTTTACTTACTTAAAGGCAAAGCGATACATTAGTACTTCTACACCAGTGCCTCCACCATGCTGGCCCCCTTCTCCCATGGGTTGGTTTTCCTCAGTGCCTCCAATTTGGGGAGAGCCCCAGTACAGACAACCTTCCTACCCCTCTGAACGCTGCTGCTGACTTTCTGAACATCAATGCTGAGCCCCAATACAGATACCTTCATTCCCTCAATCTCCATTGCTCAGCTTCCCTTTGTATGCACTTTTTCCCATTGGAATTTAGCAGAACTGCTTTGGGATTTGGGGTGCTGGGGCCCCACAAGAATAGAAATGAAAATGTCCCACCTCCCCCAGAGAAATAGGAGAAGATAAACAGCAAAGACCTTCAAAAGAGAATATAAACTCAAATAAGAAATAGGAAATGACAAAAATGAACAGACAGAAAAAATAAAAATACAACAAATACATAACTATATATTTCAAAGAGATCTCAACAGAAGGAAAATTAAAATAATAATAGCTAGAATTTATGGGTTATTTTCAATAGTCCCAGAAAACAAAGCTAGAGTAAGCAAATATCAAATTGAGGAATAAGTGCTTTAAAAGAAAGAAAACCAAAATTGGCACTGGCCAAGAAAGACTCACTGTCTAAGAGGAGAGGTTTATAATCAGTCCAAACAGAACAGGATATTGATAGCGAGATATGATGGTGAGAATCAACAACCAGGAAAAATCAGTGGAAAATGTGAATTAAAGCATGACATCCATGAGAAATTATTTTTCTGCTTGAGGCAAATATTAGGTTGAGGCACAGAAGGAGTGAACACAAGGTGGAAAGGGAGGGAAGTAGCAACAGTCAGAGAGAGAAGTCTCCCTAGAGGAGATGCCCTCCAAACTAGGCTTTGAAGGCTGAGAAATAGCTCAGTGATTTTCTCAGGATGTGGCTACTGAGAGGGAACTTGGAGCTGCTCAGCTCCATCCCTTTGTTCTGAGATCCCAATGGGCTGCTGATAGGGAGTGTGGGGAGCCTCCTTCAAGGGTCTCCAGTTTTTGATTGAAGCCTCTTTTGAGGATTTGTGTGGTTGTTGTATTTATCTAGATCTGCATCTGTGCACATACACGTGTGTGCGTCGATGGTTAGATACACTGCTGTGTGCACAAAACACATGTTTACACAAGTACACATCATTGGCTATATATATATATATATATATATAGGCACATCATGTGCATATATACATGCACACACAGATGTATGAGTCTAGGTCCAGCTCAGCACGTGCACACACATTTATATGTACTGTATATGTATGTGAATGTATACACATATGTGCATGTATATATGTATTTATGTGCACAGATGTATATACACACACGCATATATGTTCATGTGTATATGTGTGCATATATTTATGTGCATATGTATTTATGTGCAGTGTGCATTATGCACATGTATATATGCTTTGTGCACGTGCACATGCACACACATGCGCATGCACACATATATTTATGTGCACAGGTATATGTATACACATGTATATATGTTCATGTGTATATATGTATGTGCATGTATATGTATGTATGTTATGTGCACGTGCATGCATACACACACGAGGGTTTTTAGAAATAGGATTCTTGACGACCCCTTGGCTGCTCACAGAGAATCTGCTTTGTCCCTGTAAGGAACATTTGCTCATTGCTTTAGGGTTACAAAGCCCCTCTTCTGCTGCAAGTGTACCTTGTTCACACAACCCCGCTGGGGGGTCCCTGTCCCACACTCCCTGAGGCTCAGCAGCTCTGGGTTCTTCTACATGGCAGGGGCAGGACTCAGGGCTGTGCTCGTTATAACCGGCTTCTTCCCACTTAAAATGTCAAATTGAGCTGGTTCTTCTGAGGCCATTTCCACTAGGCTTGAGCCGGCTCAGCTTTTACCTGATTCCCCCCTCTCTGTGCTGGATCACGTTAGACTGTTTTCTCTTCCCCGGTATTGGATCGACCCAGTCCAAACAATCTGACGACCCTCGGGAGCTGGAGGGAGTATGGAGCCCACCGTGCCCTCCCTCTGGCAGATCTTCTCAACCTGCCTCATCATGGGAGTGAGCCTTCAGAGCAGGCTGGGAGGGACCTGAGGGAGGGGCTGTTCAGGTATCATCCTCTTATGCCTTAAACAGATTTACCTTGGTCAGTGTCTCTTTCCCCTTGAGTGTAATAGCAACATTTTGTTGGTTCTGGCATCAAGAAAATTGTTCTGATACTTCGGTCATGTCTGACTCTTTGTGATCCCATTGGGGATTTTCTTGGCAAAGTGATCGGCCATTTCCTTCTCTGGTTCATTTTACAGATGAGGAAACTGAGGTAGAATGAAGTGACTTGAGCAGTCCAAGGCTGGACTGAATTCAGGTTTTCCCATCTATGGCGCCACACTGAATCTCGCTGATGCAGGGAACTCCTGTGGGAGGCAGAGCTGACCACGAGGGCCTCTGAGAGCTCCAGAGCAGGGTCCAGGAGAGCTGCCTAGAACCCGAGGCAGAGCCCGGAGGCAGGTCCTCATGATTCCGAGGCCCACGTGCATCCACTATCATGGTTTCTCCATTGTTCTTATTCTTGCTGATCATGACGGAGTTGAGTTGGCATTTGGTGGGTAACTCGGGAAAGCCTCCAGCACACCCTGACTGTTTCTCTCTGGTGTCTAGGAGATGGTGGAAGAACACAAAACAACCGATCTGCTAGTTTTTAACTTTTCTTTCCTGTTTTATGTCTCTGTAAAAGCACCCAAGGGTGTTCACTATTCAAGCAGATCAGCAGGCACTCAGAAGCCAGCTCTCTTTGGCTTCATGTTAATTCTGGCAGACAGTTCAGTGACATCTGACCAAAGAAAGGCCCCACCCAGCCGGGCCTGGGAGCCCACGCAACTGGGGGCTGAGCCCTGTGAGGTGAGGAGTTGCTCTGGGCGTTTCCTTGATGTGAGCGGCCCGCTCCCATGTCATAGTGGGTGAGACACGGCAGACAAAGGGCCCTCGAGCACCCTTCTGAAGGCTCTGGGGCCATGAGCACGGGAGCACGGGCACTGACGGTCAGCCGTGGGAGAAGGCGTGGAATTCCCGTTGAGACCTTTCCCCAAACCCACTTCCTGCTGAAGGGCCAAAGTAGGTGTGGCCCAGGTTCTGAGGAACCAACATAGATATGGTCCAGGTGTGGAAGAGCCAGTGTAGGCAGGATCCAGGTGTGGAAAAGCTGACATAGGTGTAGTCCAGGTGCAAAAGGGTCAATATAGACATGGTCCAAGTGTGGAAGGTCCAACATAAGCTTGGTCCAGGAATGGAAGGGGCCAGGTTAGGCTTGGTCCAGTGCTGAAGGACCAAAGTAGGCATGGCCCAAGTGCTGAGGAACAAACATAGGCTTGGTCCAGGTATGAAAGGGCCAGTGTAGGCAGGGTCCAGGTGCTGAGGGACCAGTGTAGACACCAATAGCCATCTGGCCTTTGCTTTCAGCCATCCAGGGAAGAAGAACCCCCTACTTCCCAAGGTGTTCCATTACTATGAAGCTCTCCTTAAGATTTTCTTTACTTCAGCCCTTATTTTGACCTTTGTAACTCCCCCTTCCTCCATCTCCACAGCTCCTGGTTCCACTTGTGGGACCAAACAAAGTAACTCTACTCTCTACACAACTACTTTTAATACTAGAGGAGAGCTCTCATATCCTGCTTTATGCCAATCAGATTCACTTCCTTCCACCGCTTCTCTTATGTCATGGACTCAAGGCCCCTCCTCATCCTGTTCCCCCTCCTCTGGTTATTCTTCTAAGATATGACTTTGGCTGGTGGGCTCTTGATCCAGGAAATGTCCTCACAGAAGCCCACAGACCATGAGCTCATGACTTTGATTCCCAAATAACTGCAGTTGAGTTTCTCTTTCCCAAGCACACATTTGTGAAGAGCTTTGCCCGTGGCTTCTGAACCTGTGTTCATGGGACTGCTTGGTGGCACAGTGGCTAGAGCACTGGGTCTGGGATCAGAAAGCCTCGAGTTCAAATCTGGCTTCAGATTTGGGTTCTGGGATCACACAACCCAAACAAGTCACTTCACTCTGTTTACCTCAGTTTCCCTCATCTGTAAAATGAACAAGAGAAGGAAAAATCAGTATCCAAATACCTCAGAACCTTAAAGGAAGTCTGTTCTGCTCTCTGAAAATGAGCCAGCATTTTGATTTAGCTCAATGAGCTGCCTCTGGTACAAATGTCTGGCAGGAGAGGGGTCATCACGATGGGTGCCTTTCAGGTGTTTGAAGTCCCTGATGGAGAGTGCGGTTATTTTCTTTCAAGGCCAGAACTGTTTCCTTCACAAGGCTGTAGTTTCAGATCGATAGCTCGGTGTCTTCAGAGAAGCAGAGGCTCTAACGGATGCTTAGGAGATGAAGACGTAGTGATCCTTTTCCCATGCCGTGGCTTAATTACTTAGTTCCTGGATTCACGGCTGGCTCAGAACACACCTGAAATGGGTATATTGGATATTTACTGTTTCTTTCCGAGTTAACGTTCTGTTTCCAAGAAGACGGAGACCACAGTTGGCTTTATCGTATTTGAAAACTGAAAATCCTGATGATATTTGAAATGTGTGAGGGTTGTCAGTAGGAAAGATGACATAAAAGTGAAAGAAAATGAATGAAGATGGAAACTTCAAATGTGAGGGATGTGCTTTAGTCCTTTTAGGAGCAAGGAGGAACCTTAGGCATTGTAACTCACCTTTAAGCAAGAGAAAGTGGCCCAGAGAGGTGACTAGCTTCTCTGGGGCTCCACAGCCAGTTATTAGCAGAGGCAGAGATAATTCAAGTGTCCCAATGCCCCGGGCCAGGGCCCTTTCCACCGTGGTCCCTTGTCTCTCCTGCCCATTGCTAGAGGAGGGTGTGCCTCCCTCCTTGTTCACAGTGTGCTTGGAATCACTGTGGGCAGTACTGGAGAAGCTGTGCCTTCTGTCCAGTCCCGACACTACTGTGGATTTCTTGCATGGTTTTGTTTCATTCAGTTTTGGCCCCACAGATAGTGTCGGGGTCTCGTCAGTGTTTGCTACTCAACCGGCCTTTTCCTCCAGGTTTGATGTGCTGCCCTCTTGTCATCCTCCTTCCAGTGGAAGGTCATCCTCACAACTTCATCATTTTGGTCTCCACTTACAATAGGTTTGACTGAGGCTCCATGCTATTGGTGAGAAGGAAAAGGCTCTGGAGGGCCTAGAAAGCCCCCAAACAGGGCCTGCACTCTGTTTGCAAAGGATCCCTTTTGAGGCCTGGCCTGGCCTGAGCACCAACAGCTCATCCTCCTCGCACAATGGCTAAGGAGCAGACCTGTTAGAAAAAGGTGATAACATGGTGAGTGCAGATTTAAAATGAGAGCTGGAGCCCAGAAACCCCCAGAGAGCTAGGGACGAGTGCACACCGTGGTTACATCCAGCTTTGCCAGGGTGCAAGTGAGGATGCCAGGGGAGGGCTTTCCAGCTACTCACAGACAGCTCAATGAGGCGCCGTTTCAGGTGCTGGTGACCAAAAAGTGTCCTGATTCATAGCTGTCTGATGAGGTGGGCAGTGCTATGGGCTCCTGCCAGGCTGAGGACATTTACATGGCTTCCTGAATTTGGATTTCTCCACCCACAAAGCATCTAGACATGGTGATGAGAACCAGTCTGTTTCCCATGATGCACCAACTTCAGATTTTCAGCCTGGCTATTGGGAAAGTTGTCAGCAAAGAGAGGTTTTTTTGTGTGTGTGTGTGTGTGTGTGTGTGTGTGTGTGTGTGTGAGAGAGAGAGAGAGAGAGAGAGAGAGAGACAGGGGGAGAGAGAGAGAGAAAGAGAGAGACAGGGGGAGAGAGAGAGAGAAAGAGAGAGAGAGAGAGAGAGAGAGAGAGAGACAGAGAGACAGAGAGACAGAGAGAGACAGAAAGAGAGACAGAGAGAGAACAAACTTGGATTTTTGGATTTTTTGGGAGTTTAAAAAAATAAGACCATTCAAAGCCTCACACAATACCTTGCATATTCTGAGCCTTCAAAGATAGGGATGAAATGATGGTAGGAGAAGGAAAAAAGGAAATGGGGAAAACCCACAAAAATCCCAGGTGTCTCTGAAATACTTTCCAATCATTTTTAAGGTTGTGGGCTCTGTGGATAGAAAGTATCATTGGGGTTCTGAAGAAGTCTGTGGTCTCTAGATGTTGGGCATGGCCCAGTAGACAAAAGCAGGAGGGAGGGCATCGCCTGAAAAATAAGGAAAGAGAAAATATAGTCAGATAGACAACTGACCAGGAAATGTTTTTCTGGTAGGAATAAAAGCAATGGCAAGATTTTACTCAGACCAATGGGTTCTCATTGTCCAAAACATACAATTCTCTCTCATTCTGCTCAGAATATAGGCAGGAAGGCTGGTAGGAGGAGAAGCAAAAGGAGGAACCAGTGGGACTGGTGAGGGTGTCCTGTGAATGGCCAGTGAAGGTAACTCATTCAAACGGAGTTGTGCATATTCCTTCCAGGGCTGCAGATGCTGACACCTGCCCTGGACAGCTCTTGTCCATGTTCTCCTAGAAATCAATATTGGACACCTTTGTGGAGGAAGGGTAATGACAGTGACTCAAATTTATGTAGCGATGCATCATCTGTAAGATCTTTTGTGAGATAAACTGTATAAAGATTATCATTCCCCCATTTTGCAAGGTGAAGCCACAGTGGGGTGAGAAATGCTGACCTGGATAAGGGGCAGAGGGAGGTTGGAGTGGGGTGCAAGGATGTTGAACTGAGGAAGAAGGAGGCAAGAAGAGAGGCCCCTAAACTCTTGGAGGAGAGAGAGAGAGAGAGAGAGAGAGAGAGAGAGAGAGAGAGAGAGAGATGGATGAGGTATTTTCTGAAGAAAAAGAAATTGTAAGCTTTGAAGAGGCCATGGCAGTTACTGGTCCTCTAAGGAAGGAAGAAATCAGTGGTCCTCAAAGTGGAGTCCAAAGAATTGTTGGCATCTCTGAAACCCTTTCAGAGGGTCTAAAAATTCAAAATTATTTTTTATTTCTAATGTAGTAATTAGCTATAAATACAACCCATGTGAACAAAAACTCTTTGAACAGTTTCTCCATAGTTTTTTTAACAACATGAAGATACTGAGAACAAAAGTTTGAGACCCACTGAAGAAAGATGATGACTCTCAGGTGAGAGATGCTCCAGTGGAGCTCAGAGGAAGGCGTGCTGACTTTTTGCTGAAGGTAATTGAGGCAGGGATTGGTCCCATTGACAAGAAAGGGAGTCTCTCTCTCTAAGGGGCATGTTAAACTCATGTCTAAGACCTTCCTCAGACTTGTTAGAAATGAATGCCTGCTACTTATACCTAAAGATTCCCAGGGGCACAGGTGGTGCTGCCAGGAGGAGCCTAGAAGGAGCTGCCAATGATCTCACAATGCTGATCAAGAACCACAGGCTTAAGGAGCGCAGCTGGCATTTCCACCCCAGAAGGAGGATGTTTTTGCCAGAAAAGAGACACCACTTTGGATGCCAACATGCCCCTGCTCCCAAGGAACTAGAACTGTACAGGGCCCTGGCATGTATTTTTCTTTAGGAAGCCCAAAGGTGAGCTAACCAACTTATTATTTTAAGCCACAGAGGCAACCCCTGCCCTCCCTGCCCCATAACTATATGAGCTGAAGGACAAAATTGGGATTTGATTAAGCTGCGCTTGACAACTAAAAGATGGGAAGAAAACATCAGATCGTGTCTATGTGTTAATGTCTTTGTCTTATGACACATACCTGCCTTCTAATATAGAGCTTTTAATGCTTTGGAATGGTTCTGTTCATAAAAATATGATTTTCTTTTTCAAGATGGGGTGTTAAAGCATTCCATTTCATTCCTCACCATTGTAGGAAGTCTAGCTCTGAAAGCCTTGAGTTCATTAGTAAGGCAACACTTCTCCCTAGTACTCAGCATAGTGCCTTGCGCATAAGAGCTACTTCTTGACTTGCCTTCTTATTTGGGGCCTGGAAGTTAGTAGATTCTTGATAAATACTTAATTGAATGATTAATTTCATCACTGACCAATGATTCTGGCAAGATCTCGCTAGGAGAGTTTGGCTTTTGAAGGTGGCTAAGCTTGCAACCCCCCACCTATTATCTAGGAGAAGGAATTAAGGTCACTATTTGGGTGCTGCCCATTCTATTCCATTCGTGCCTTCTCCTCAGGTGCCATCCTTGTGTTTAGCCCCCTGGAAAGCCCCCGCTCGGAGGCCAGCCAACATATGAGACTGGCTTATTTCATGGCTACCAAATTCAGAACGTGGGCCATCCATATGTGATCTCTCCCTCTCTCAACACGACGGCCTCTCCTTTTTGTTCAGGCAGTTCTATTTTGGATTGTTTTTGTTTGTGTGTATAATTGCATAGCAGGTGCACATCTTCATCTATAATATCCTGCTGGCTAATTACTTCTTTCCCCATGAATCTCTCTCTTGACTTTTGGGGGACCTGCGATTGATTCCTAGAAGATTATACAGCCATGGAGGAAGCAGCGCCCATTCTCTTTGCCAGTTGATGTTTTAGGAAAATAATGGGAATTGGTCTTAGAAAATGCATCCTCTTTTCTCATGTTTGGATATGTATCTGATGCGATCTGCTGGGATGGTGATCTTGTCAGCAAAGCACTTTGGGAAAGGAACTCTGTAATATTCTCTATTGAGGTTTTCTTAGGGTCTCTGGAGGCAGCCTTTGTTTCAGTTCAGTAATCACCACACGGGCAGCCAGGGCTTAAAGTCCATATCCTTTATTGTCTCCTTCAAAGTCTTGTCTCCTTTACTTGGGGCTCGGCTAGTTTTCTGGAGCCTTCTGGATCTTGGTTTCAGTGGAGAAGTGAAGGAGGAGAGCCTGCCCCTACTTCTCTGTCTTCCCTAGTTCTGATTCTGGCTGAGTTCGTCCACACTTATATGCTCTCTTATCAAAGGTGTGAATTTTGTAGAATTGTAGTGAGTACCAAGTACACGTACTGAACTAGAGAACTGTGAAACACCAGGCTAAACAACCATTGTCTGTATCAATTCTACTGATTTAGCACCTTGTTTCAAGTTCTGGCCCATAAAAGAACTCAACAGCATGCAGAGGAGAGGGGGAAGAAAGAGAGAGAAAGGAGAGACAGAGAGACAAAGAGAGAGACAGAGACAGAGAGAGACAGAGATACACAGAGAGAAGGAGGAGTTGGGGAAGGGGGAAGAAAAAGGGAAAATGGGAGGGAGAGAGATGTCAGAACACAGGATAGACATTGCCATACTGGGACCAGCTGGGTGTTTAGTCTAGAGAAGAGATAGTTGGGGTAGATGACAGCTGTGACAGATCTTTGAAGGGTTAAAGAAGGATTAGCCTCATTCTATTTGGGTCCAAAAGGCAGAACCAAAAGAAAGAGTTGTAATTAGGAAAAAATATAAAAAGGCAAAATTAAAATTTATCTAAGGAACAACTTCCAACCATGAGAGCTCTCTCCAAATGGAATGGGCTGCCCTAGGAAGTATCAGCTTCCCTTCCACTAGAGGTCTTAGGGCCATAGATGACTGACATAGGGACATAGAAAGTAAGACAAGGTATCTATTTCAGTGCCTTCTTTTTACAGATAAAGAGGGGCCTAAGGCAATTAAGTGACTTGACCACATCACAGATGTACTAAGTAATAGAGGTAGGCTTTGATCCCTGTTCTTACCCCAGCCCCTGAGCTCTTTCCATCCCAAGATCCTTTTAGCAAGGCTGGGTGCCTTTCCAAGTGCTGTATCTTGAGTATTCTCATTCACTCCTCGTTTGGACTATTGCATATGGCTCCCAAATTCCCTCCCAGTGCTGGAGTTTGAGGCTTTTATGTGATCCTTGAGCCTGTGTCTAAAAGATCCCCCCATAACTTACAAGTGAGCATTTCAGTCGGCTTACAAGCCATTGTTCTCTCCTTCAGCCTGACATGTCTCCAAATGATTTGCTTGACTGAGTCCTTCCCTCGTTGGATGAGCTGTTTTGGTCCAGGCCCAGCTCAGCTGTGGCTGGAGCAGCTGACTGCTGTGAAATGAAACCTTTATCCTGAAATCCCATTTATCGTGTGCTGCTGAGGAGAGAAATGGATATTTTTTTTTATTCCTAGATCTATATTTAGATCCCGCTATGTATTTCTAAGATAAGGAATCTATGCCGCTCCCCCGAGCCGGCTTGCTTTGCATTAATGCTCTCATCCTCTGCTGCCTTCCCAGCAAAGCCAGTGAAAATAGAACGCTCATTCATGGCTTGTGTCCTAAAGAAGGGGTTTGCTATGTCACTGAAGCAAAGCCACTCGGTAAGGATGACTTCATCTCAGTCATTAGGGTGTTCGGAGGGAAAGTATCTCGCTTAATGCTGGTAGGCAGTGATTCTTCACACAGGAGTATCTTATCCAGTTGGGGGATTAGGAAGCACTTTGCTTCCCCATCCAAAGCCTTCTGTCTTTTGACATTATAGTGGCTATGAGCAGCTCTACTAGAGTGAAGGCAGGGGAAGGAAGAAGAGATAAAAATATGCATCCATTCAGGCGTCTAACCCGGAATTTGTAGTCATTGAAAACTTCCCTATCTTATTCACACCGGTGGCTATGTGGTCATGCTTGCCTTGTCCTGCAGTGGCGTTTTTGATTTTTTCTAAACTGTAGTTTAGGATTTGATTGTATTTATTCTCAATAATAACAGCGGCACTTTAGGGTTCACAAAGTGATTTCCACATAACAATCTGGTTACGTAAGCAAGATGACATTAATCCTATTTTGTGGATGATGAAACTGAGGCTCGGGATAGTCAAAGAAATTGTCACGAGGGCCGAGCAGCCAGCCGAGTGTCGGAGCTCAGCTTCAAACGCAAGTCTCCAAGGCCAAGGTACTTTCCCCTCTATATATCATGAAATGCAAACCAGCTTCTCATGGACATGCAAGGCATGGGGATGATACCAATCTCTATTAGATTCGACCCATCATTCTGGGCTGTCAAGCTTTTGGAATCCACATTAAATCATCTAGTGTATTTAGCTGTCACTCTTACCTTTACCCTGTCCTTGAACTTGATCAACACGACATAAATTTCTCATTATGTGGAAAAAAGTCAAGAACTAATGTCTGTGGTCTGAACTAGAAAACTCTTTCCCGGTTGATCCTCTAAAATACTAATGAATTTGTGAGCTCATCAATATGGCTATTCCCTCCTATGGTACTGACTCCATCTATGCTTGCCCACTGCATGTAATTTGTGCAATCTTCTCATAAATTCACTCTCATCACCACGTGGGTTCTGTCCAATTTGCTGAGGTCATCGCTCTCCAGAGAGGAGTCCATGACAGACATCTCCATCACAGGGGCAAGCATATTCCATAAGCAAGTATCTCCCTGTTTTGTATCTTTCTGGATATTCATTAGCTGAGGCTGGCAAACATCTCCATTATTATATATTTTAAGGGCTCTTTGATGATTTTTACATGAATGGGGACACCTTGTCAGAGGGGAGCTTTGTGTATGACTGGCTTTGTTGAAGTTAAAGCTTTCTAAAAATAGCCAACAGTAAGTGCAAAGTAATTTTGTTTGTGTTGTACCTTTCAGTCAATCAGGTTATCATCATGATGTCTGCTATAGAATATCTAAAGTGAAAGTTTGCCTCTACTCTCATCATGCTTTGATGTATACTTAGATTGCTTTTATAGATTTTGGAGAGATGGAAACATTGGAATATTGGCCACTAGTTGTCTTGGTTGCTCTCAATTTGACAACTAACCTTCTCTACATATGGATGTTAAGTCTAGTCTGAATCCTCATTTCTGTCATAACTTTTCCCTAATTCTTCCATCTTGTCAACTGGAATAACTAAAGCAGCTTTCTCAATGGAAATAGAGACACGTGTTTTTTGTGTTTCCTGGGCCACTTGTGTCAGAAGACACTCTGGATCTGACCTTTGGACACTATTTTATGGCACAGTGGATGGCTCCTAATCACCGTGATCACTCACCTTCCATTTGCTAACCATAGATTTAGATCCATTAATAATAAATTTCTATTAACCTTTTCAAAAGGACAAGGGTGAGGCTGTCCTGACAACTGGATTAATTTCCATACTTGAATGTCTTTGCATTGATTAATGCCAGATGAAGACATTCTTTAATACAAAGATGGAGAGATTTGTTTCTACTTCCCTTGTGTTCCACCATTTTATCTCCTTCAATATCAATTATTAGGAACAATAAAAATTAAGCATATTGTCCATCACTAACAAAAAAGCACCCTGAATTTCATGAAATAGTGTATATCTCGAGACTTAAGAAGTCAGAGAGCTCCAAGAACAGGGTCTTAGCAGTAAGAATTATGTATATGCTCCTGAAGATTGGGTAACTTTGTGGAGTGTCTGTTATATAGCCTGTGATGTGTGGTTTAGTGGACAATTTACAGAGCTTGCCCCCGAGTATGTACATAGATACATCCGGGACTGCCGATGGTAATGGTATACCAAATGGAACAATGAAACAGAATTGAATAAAAGGAGGAGAGTGGGTTGTATGGCCTTAGAGAAACTGCACAGTTCTTTGAATGATTTAAGTTCCTCCCTGAAATGAAAGTCATCTGTGACTATTACTTCTTCAATGATGTTGTATGGCCTTGAGAAGTAAAGATGAGGGTCAGCTAAAGAGTAGTGGAGAGGCAAAAGGTGGCCCCCACCAGGTACCCCTCTTTTATAGAAAAGCAGATCCAAAAAAGGAAACAATAAGAGATACCACAAACTGCAAAATGGAAAATTCGGGTCTTGAAGGTATAAAAGTGGGGCATTCCTTCCATGTATGGGTTGAACTACATACTCTTGAGATTTATTCTGTCTAAATTTTGTGGTTCAGTCCAAAACATGGAGTGTTTACATAATAAGGGGGAGGGGATGTGTCTGGATGGCCGACGTGGTCTTCTGGGTTCCTTGTGAGGTCAGAGGAATTCACTGAGGGCCTCCAGCTCCCCATGAAGGAATTGTGGGTAGATGTGGAGCAGGGCCCTCCAGAAGAGGCAGACATGGAGGCCTTGTGATCAGCATCAGTGATGAGATCAGTCCTTTAGAATACTGGGAGCCTCGGTTCAAAGGTCAGTTACAACATCCCTCCCCATCAGTCAAAATGGGACAGAGAGAAGGCAGAGATTCATAGACAATGAGTCCTTGAGGAAGATTGGCATTTGATCCATCGGCCTTTCCTCTCCTGCACTCTCGCATGATTTCCCGCATCCTCTGCCACTTCTTTCCCCCCGTTCTCATCCATGCCCCTGCCTCCTGATCTTGCTCGCTCGGGCTTAATCAGGACAAACATCTGCTTGGCTGCCACGACTTTGTCACCCTCTTGCTGGACAAGTCTCTCCCTGACCGGGAAAGGTCTCAGAGTCTCTCGGAGGAGGGAGCCAGACGTGCGGCAAGTTGGCCGTAGATGAGCTGGAACATCCTGCTTCAACTGGTGAAGTAGCAAATTGCTTTTTCTGCTTCAGTTCAGCCAAGATTTTCCTGGCCCTGATAACAGGGCTGTAAAGATGCCAGATTTCCGTTGCCACTCTTATCTCCTTCTCTCAGCAAAGGGCACATGGGGACCTCCAGCCTCCCTCTGAAGGGCCCCTCTGGAGCCCTGGGCCCAGCCAGAGCTGTCCACCTTGTTTCTTTGTGCTTATTCAATGCTCGCATACTGAAAGAAAGCTGAAGTCCACAAATCTGGGGAAAGAAACAGATTCCCTCTGACTCTCTTTTTCAGAGCCATAGGTGAATAGCAAAAGCCTTAAATATTGATTTTCTATCAAGTAAATGCTGGATTTATCCACTGGCATTTGGGAAAAGCTCAGCCAAGTCTCCCCAAAGGTAGAAGCATTGGACTCCTGGCTCTGGGGAAATACTGATGACTTCGGATGTGTCCTTTATAAATAATGAACAGATTTGCAAAGACTTGTGTTGTAACACAATTGTCATCCCCAGAGCCTTTGAAATGCTACATTTAATTTCTGCTAAAAATAATTTGCTTTTGGGTTAGACCAACTGAGGGTTTCTCGGGTTCTCAGCAGAGAAGGTGACTGTTGACTGGTTCACTGAGAGGAGGTAGATAGAGTAGGTCACATCGGGATGGACATGACCCAGCCCTGTGTGTGCAGCAGCTCACAAGTGGGCATCTGGAGGCGCTCCCGTGTCATGCTAAGTCCTTGTGGCCAGGCTCCAGACCCCAGACATCCATTTCACTGCCTGGTTATGATGTCCACGGGCCCACGTGAATCAGGCTGAGTAAGATCGGAATTAGTTGTGCCCATGCAAAGGGAACCCATTTTACACATCTGCAAAACTGGCACCTTTCCATTGGACAACTCTGGTTACGTAGGACTCGGGCTGCTGCCCAGCTTCAGAAAGACCTAGAATTATTCACTTTATAATGGTAGGTAAAAGGAAGAGAACAAACAAACTTCAATTAAACACCTACTCTGTGCCAGGCACTGAGCTAGGTGCTTTACAGTTATCTCATTTGGTTTTCATGCCAATCCTGAATACTATTAATCCCCTAATTTTATAGTTGAGGAACCTGAGGCAAAGGAAGGTTGTGACTTGCCTAGAGTCACACAGCCAGAAAATGTCATAAGTGGCAGGGCCACACACATCAAAGCCCCCTAGACTTCATGCTGGGTCCTCAAGTATTCACTTATTGCCATGATGGCTGCCAAGTTGGGCCTAGGGACCAGGGTCCTGGTTTCACAGGGCATCTCCCTCGAAGAGCTTCTCTGAGGGCCCTTTTTCCTGACAGATTCCTCTGACACTAATTAAGATCACCAGCTATTGATTAAGTGCCACTGCCCTCCCTCTATGGGGAGACTGAAGGATTCACAGCCTCATGCTCACAGTCTGTGCGACCGATGTAGGGATTCACATCCACGGAGCCTCTGGTTGAGCCCAGATGATGACAGAAACAGTTTATATAAAACTGAAATTGATGATGAAGCAGCTTCGACCTATGGATGTACACAAACCATTTGACAGAATATGAAAACCTCTATGCTATTTGAAGATGGTGCCTTCAAGTGTTTTAGTCACCAAATTATATGAGTTTGAAACAATTCAAAAGTTGTGCAAAGAAAATTACTTTCCCCTGGTCCCTGTCTCCTTCTCCCTTCTTCTTTACCCCCTTTCTTCCTCTTCCACCTTCTTTCTCCCCTTCCCTCCCCCCCAATGGCTTTAACATCAGATCTACCACTAGCAGATCCCACCTGGCTTGGTCTCCCTCCTGATGTCTAGTCCAGCATGTCCCCCCATCCACGTCAGGCCCTCCTGCTCTTCCCAGGGAAGCCCCATTTCCTGTGATCCACACCTTTGGCTCTCCTTGGCTTCTCTCTTTTCCTGTAACACAGGATTGATGAGTTACCAGCCCTGTGGATTCTCTGCCGTGACATTTCTCTCCTTCTCTTCCCATTGCCACGAGTGTCTGTTAGCTCATTACCAGCCATTGGGTGACCATAGAGCCTTCCTAACAGGGCCTCCGTGCTTCCCTTTCTCCAGATCTCCCATCCCCAACAGGCTGATCTTCACTGAATCTGCTGCTCCTTCCTTCCCCCTGCACCGGCCCTCTTCAATTGTGCCTCAGAGCAGAGTTCTGACTCCTCTGTCTCCGATCTGAGGTCCTCCATAACGTGGCATTATGTTTATTTGCTGCCCTCCAAAGTTCTCTGCCCACCAGTGAAATGAAACTACTTCCTGTCAAACAAGCCCCCGGTTCCTTGCCTGCCTAGCTCTCTCTCACTTCCACACTCTGGTCCACACTGTTTTTTCCCTCTGCCTGGCCATCCCCACCCCCTCCTGCCACCCCTTGCCTGCTACTTTTTGTTTGTACTTTAAAATCCATCTCCAGTGTCCCCTCCTTTGGTCCCCAGCTTTCCCTGCTGACTTCCCCAGGCCCTTTTGGCAACATCTTGTTTACCTGGGTTTCACATTGGCTTACTCTCCCCCCTTTCTTTTATCAAGCTTGCTTTGGGGCTAGACTGATAATGAAACAAATGGTCCCTGACCACCAGCTCTGTGGTTCCCCAAACTCTCAGCACTCCAGCAACGTGAGCTTTTGATATAGATGTATTGATTTGACCTTTCTCCAAGGACCTCAAACAGATTATATTCCCTTTGACCTTTGGGGTGGCCATTTCCTCCAGGGCTTTATGATTTATCCCAGGATTATGTGACCTTGACATTATGAGCTGATGCCCTGCTGAGGCTTTTCCTGCAGGAGAAGGTAGGACCCAGATCCTTAACCTCTGGTCCTCAGCACAAATCACCAGAGAATGACCCTCCTTCGGGAGCCAGGGAGGAGGCAGATGAGTTCCTCCATCACCCCTTGTTTACTCAGATGAAGTTCATCAAGTTATTGAAGGGTACTTGGAAGTGCTTCCTGAGAAGGTGAACTGCGGGGGAAATAATATGGGCCTGGCTAGAAGCCTTGCTTTGTTCTGCAATCAATTTGCATCTAATCTCTGCTGTCTGTCCTACATGCTGGTCCGGGGCCAGCCCTTATCTCTTGATTGATATCTCACACAGAGAGAGCTAATAAAGTTTTAAACTCGCCACCAAAAACAGGCGTCTAGAAAAAAGAGCTCGGCCCTCCCTGGAGAACAATTCTCGAAAGTGGCGAGACAAAAGCCATTGACTTTAACATGGAGAGGCAGGCCCCCATCACACACACGGCTCTAATTGGGGTTATCTGGCCTGATAATCTCCTCTCTGGAATAAGGAGTCCCCAGATCCCTTGTTTTCTGGTCTGCTTTTTAATGGAACACTCTGGTCTATTTCTTTAAAGCCAGGGCCCGATTAGATTTCCGATGGCATTCAGTGACTTTGTCAAGGGTAATGCTTCGCCACCACGGTATCGTCGTCTCCTCCGGAAGAGGCCCCTAAAAATATCACCGCAAATCTATGACTTCATGCAGCCCTCGCAAAAGGGCTTGGATTGTTCCGACATCCTCTGAGAAGCAGCCTCCCAGAATGTAGCCCGTGGCCTTTGTTCTGTGCTTCCACCGTCCTCCCATTCAGCGAAGAATAGTGAAAAATGGGATTTTTCTTTGTAAGCAAGCAGGGCAGAGGGGGCTGTCTGGCGTTGTCAGCAGGATTAGGATTATTGGGTAGACATTATTTGGCAGAATTTTTAAAGGTTCACCTTCAGAGGATTTCTATCTCTCCTTCCCCCAGATGCCGTTCGGCTCCGTGCAATGGTCTTGCTCTATATGAACCCTCTGATGCAGCTGCAAAGTGAGTCAAAAGAAAATGCTCAATTCTTTAAAAAAAAAAAAAAAAAGAAAAAAGAAATCCTTCAGGCTTTTGTTCGAGTCTCTTCAGTGCAGGTGGATGGAGGTCTTTAGCCCAGCTGATTTATGGGGCAGCCAGCTCTTTGTCTTTGCACTGCCCATAACGTAAGAGGAATGGCTGATTGGCTCTTGAACTCGGGATTCCTGGAGGCGGAGGAGCGTGATTGTTCGAGTTCGCTCCTGGAGATAGTGGCTCAGTATCTCTGGGTTAATGTTCAGCTTCCATATAAAAAGTTCATATATCTTCGTTCCTTCACCTATTCATTTTGAGGTTGCAAAGGCACTTTCATTTAGCCGAGATCCAAAGCATCTTGGAGGCTGCTGATGGGAAATTCAAAAGGCCCCGACACTCCCCTTGGGAAAGGAGTCCCTGCAGTTTATTTTTGCCCTAAAGACAGACACTCACCCTGTGTTTTCTCCTTCCTCACATGTCCCAGGGGACACCCAGGGACACAGAGGCCATCACTCTGAAGGGAAGGCAGACCCCACTAGGAAAACAGGCAGCAGGGAACAGAAGCAGACTTAGGCCCCATGACTGAGCAGGATCAGACCTCCCTCTTGGGCAGATTGCGGAGCCTCGACTGACCCTTCCTGTCTCACTGCCAGGTGATGTAGGAGGGGCAGTGGGCTGCGGGCCAAGGAGCAGAGGTGGATGCAGAGGAGAGTCTGCTGAGGGGTGCCCCAGGGTGGGCTGAGGAGGTTTTGGTTCAGGTATCTTGCTTCTCTGGCAATCCCCTCACCTCTGTTTCAGCCCATCACAGAAGCAGAGGTCATAGGTTTAGGGGTTGGAGCGGTCTCGGAACTACTGTGGACCAAGCTCCTCATGTTGCAGCTGAGAGACCCAAGGGGCAGGGAGGGGAGGTATATGACAGACAGCCAGCAGCACAGACCAGATTTGCAGCCAGTGTTTGTGGCCCTTTGCATCTTTCCCAGCCTGCCTTTCCGTCTTTTTATGCCTTTTGTTCTGAGGGAGCTGTCCAAGGTTAGAGAGGTGAACTGTTTCCCCAGGGAATCTTTTCCTTTGTTTTTGTATTCCCAGAACCTAATAGTGCCTGGCACACAGCAGTTGCTTAATAAATGCTGCTTGATGGATAGTAAGACTTGTTGGTAGGACTTGAATCCAGATCTTCATGACTCTGAAGCCCAATCTCTTGTCTCTTACACAAGACAAGTGTCTGTTCTCATTTAGAAACATATATGGCAGTAAGTCACCTTCAGTTTGCAAAGCCTTTCTTCTGAGTAGCCTTATGAGGAAGCTAGTACAAGTTCCACTGCCATTTTACAGATGAGAAAACTGAGCCTCAGACATTTTCAGTTATTTCCCCTAACACCTGGTGCATAGTAGGAGCTTCATCAGTGCCCAGTAATTATCAGATTGGGGAATGGACTTGAGATCTCTTGCCTCCCAGGGCTCACCTTTTCATGCCCTGAAATGTGTTAAGTCCCTGTATTAAGCTGCCGGAAACAAGGCTAATTAGAGGCTAATTTGGGTCAGAGAACCTCTTAAAATCAGAAAAGTTGTGGGAGGAGCAGATCTTTACAACTTAGTATGAATTAGCTTCATCTCTTTGTTTTCCTCTTGCTTTCAATTGAATTCAGTTCTATCAAGGAAATAAAGAAGAGATGGGTTTGAGGGGATTTCTGGGGGAACCCCTTGCAAGGCTCAGTTAATCATTAGATGTTTATGACTCAAGCTGCTGCTTCTGCACAATATATACAACCGGAGACAATGCAAGGGAGGGAGCAGTGTCCTCCAGCCATCTGATATTGGAGCAGTGTCCTCTGGGGCTGCTTTGGTAAGTGTAGACCGATCTTCTCCTTGTTTGCCCAAGTGAGACAAGTGGAACAACAGGGAGTTCAGACCACAGTCGGGCAAGGAGCATTTATTAAGCTCTGCTAGGTCCTGGGATAAGCACTGAGGGCAAAGGAAAATAAAAACCAGTCCCTGTTCTCAGGGAGCTCACGTTCTAATTGGGAGTGGGAGAAAACATAAGTTATTAATAATAAAATGTTTTCAGAGTTGATGAAAGGGAATCTCTGAAGAGAAAGCAACAAGAGTCTATGTGTGTGTATACATGTGTGATGCATGTGTGCATGTGTGTGTGTGTCTGTACTGTGGAGCAGTAGGGAAATGAGAAGCTTGTTGCAGAAAGTGGGAGTTGAGGCTTTATGGAAGGTAGGGGGAGAGGGGGAACCTAATAACCTAATTTTTTTTTTCTGAAGTGATTGGGGTTAAGTGACTTGCAACCCTGGGCAACTAACCCTGGGCAAGTCACACAGGAAGTGTTAAGTATCTGAGACCAGATTTGGACTCAGGTCCTCCTGACTTCAGGGCTGGTGCTCTGTCCACTGTGCCACCCAGCTGCCCTCGAGGAACCTCATCCTGGACATGGGCTCAGTTGATCTGAAACTGTGGCGCCAGAGAGGGCGCAGTGGGTATGAGGCACAGAAAGGTGGTCAGGCTTGCTGGATTGCAGAGCCTGTAAGGAGACTGGATGTGTAGGAAGGAACCGAGATCTAAGGGACCTGAGATATCCGAGGACTTTGTATTTGACCGGGAAACCTGAGTGCCTCTGCAGCCCACTTTAATTGGGCGGGGAGCAGTTAGAACAGGCTCCAAGCTGAAGCTATTCATGTGTTCCCAGTGTCGGGTATTCCATCCGTGTCGTGACTTGATTCAGGGGCCTGGCGCCCTTTATAATAATTCGTTCCTCCTGAGGACCTTCACTCTCAATTCCTTAAACAGAAACAACAAATTTAGTTCTGGACGCACGCAGATGGCTACCAGCATCTGCCAGGGGAGAGAGAGCCTTTGGTGAGGAGATTTGGGGTCTCCTGGATTCTGGTGTGGTATAGACATTTCTGCTCTGACTTCCCAATCCCTGCATCTGAATCCTGCAGCCCGAGGGCAGCAAGCTGGCCCGAAGCTCCAGTTCCATTCTGGCTCCTCGACTCCATGGCCATGGGCCCAAGGGGGTTACCGTCTTACAGGAAGCAGCGAGCTGATTTTTTGTTCTCTTTGTCCCGATGAGGATCGCCGCACAAAAAAGAGAGCACTGGGTGAATCCACTTTAATTAAAACCATAAAAAGCAGCAGTTTCAGTCTCATTCCATGTGGACAACTGCACAGCATTTCTGGAGCAGAAATCTGCCTAAAAGCCTGGCTTGTTCTTTCCCGTGCCCTGGAGTCCCACAGCCCAACATCTGAGGGTTGATGTAACTAGCCTGGATTTCTGCCCTCAAGGAGAGTGCACTCAGGAGGAGAAGAAGTGAGCCATATTTAAGGGGAAGAAGCTGCACATAAAGGCTGTGGGGATGGCCAGTGTGCAGCTGCCCCGTGCAAGTGCTTCCAAGCTTCGGTTCAGAACGGGTCCCAAGGGTGCAGCAAAGAACCGTCCCGGTCATCGGCATAGGGTTTGCTGGCTGATGCGGCCCTGGCCACCAGGGGGTGGTCACTCCACCCTCTCACCCAAACGGTCCACGCCCGTGCCCTTCATACGGAGCTGTCCCATGAAGTCCTGCACACACTCACTTGTTTTGGATTCTCCATGAGAGCAAGGATTTCCCTTGATGAACCATGTCCTAGTGGTGAGAGTGGCCCCCAGCGCAGCGGGGCTGATTTGGGAGGTTCCCCTTCTTTGGAGGTTGGACGTCCAGCGGTCAGGGATGTCCCAGATGAGATTCTCATTCAGGATGGAGTGGACAAAGCAGCCTTCGGCTACTCTCACCGCCGTTTTGTAGATGAGGTGAGTGACCCCGAGAGAGGAAGGGAATAGGTCCTGCACGGCCACAAGCAGGCTCAGAATCAGGGGCTGTTCCCCATCCAGAAGGGCTTGTCCCCCCTTACCTATTGTCAGGTCTGGCGAGTGTCCTGCCCTCCAGGAGGTTGTGTTCTAATGGGGAGAGGCCCACAGGAGACATTTTGAGGTGGGGGGAAGGTAGAAGGAGGGGCTCGTGGGGGACCAGGAGAGAACCCCTACTGAAGGTACAGTGTCAGCTGTTGTGAGGAGCCACGTGCTCCAAGGGATGGAGAAGAGGCAGAGAGATTCCGGGGGTAGGGGACAGCCCAGGGGAGTGCAGAGTGTCACCTCAGAGGAACACTGAGAAGGAGGCCAGTGCACGAGGAGGCCGACGCACAGGAGGCTGACGTACCAGGCGGACAACGTACCACGAGGCTGATGTAGAAGGAGGCTGATGTATAAGGAATCAGCTTAGGATTAGTGCAGAGTAAGTTCTTCCCAGATCTTCTGAAACGTGGGAGCTTGTGCTTTATCTGCTTTTCCCCAGTCACTTCCTCCCCCTCCGTCCTCCTTCTGGGGGTGGATGTGACCCCAGGTTCTCGGGTTCTTCCTCATGTGCCCAGAGAGACGGTGATGGGCTGGGGGCTTATTTCCTCTCCATGGGCCTGTTCTTGGCCTCTGAGAAATGACTTTGTTAACATCACACTCACAAACATAATTTCTTTGAGGAACAGAAGGACTCTGTTCTGCCTCAGAGGAAGGACTCACAATTACAGAACATTAGGGACAGGAAAACATTAACATCCTCCCTGCTAGAAGAGTTCATTAAAAAATTTAAAAAAATCCTTCCAATGGAAATAAGGGACATTAAATACAATGGTCAGTTGTTGGCTGTCATTTCAATCATGTCTGCCTCTTCATGACCCCATTTGGGGTCTTCTTGGCATAGAACCTGCAGTGGTTGGCCACTTTCTTCTCCAACTTATTTTACAGATGAGGAAACTGAGGCAAATGGGATTCAGTGATGTGCCCAGGGTCACATAGCTAGTAAAGACCAGAAGCCAGATTTGGACCCCACAAAGATGAGTTTTTATGACTCTAGGTCTGGTGCTCTATCCACTGTGCCACCTGCTTGCCTACAATGGCCTATGATTTAATGATATTTTCAAAATGTTTATTCACAAAGACTTTTTCAGAGAGCTGGATGATAAAAACTAATCCCACTTTGCAGACGGAAAAATGGAGGTGAAAGAAGTTAAAAGTCAGAGTAGCTCATGGAGAAATCATAACAATTTCAAGAAAATTGAGTAAATCTGGCCCTCCACCAACAAGAAATCTCTATTACCTTGGTCATTGCCGTTATTTCCAGTGCAGTAAGTGAAGCTCATACTAATATCCTGCCATTTCCAGATGTTTGTCTTCCGAATCTGTTCTATCTGGTTTGTGGCGAGTCATTTGTTGTTTAACGGTTTTGGAAAAGCAGTTCCCTTTTTATGGTAGCATTGTTATTATCCAACCATCCTGGGGAATAAAGTGACTTTCTAGCCTGAATGTTTATATAGGGCTTTTAAATACATACTTGTCTCTAGTATTTGCCATCAATGATCCTTTTTTATCTTCCTAATATACTTTTCATCTAACCAAGGCAGCTTTCGTTCCTGTCTTGCAGATGGGGAAACTGAGGGCCAAGTGTTTTAAGCATTAAAATACAGTTTTTTTCAATGTTGCTTAAACGAAGGTGCCCTTTTTTAGGGAAGCAGGTCAAAAAAGACCATATATTTATGGGATAACATAATTCAATGCAATTTTTAAGTTTGAATGTTCCAGAATATTAAAAAAAAACTCAACAAACTAAACTAAAAGCAACTGAATAATGACTTAAAGCAAGAAACAAACCTCACTCCCACCAAGTTTTCTAGAGAAAGTTGAAATGCATTTTACCAAACCTTTAAAAATCAAACAATTAAGTTTCATGTGCTGAGCTGCTGAAGCCTCCTCCAGGCTTCCTTTTATCTCCCCATTCCTTAGACTGACTCCTCTTCGGAGGGCTCAGGAAGCTTCAGAAGGGAGTAGATATATTCAATAAAACACCCCCTGCAGTAGCAGGATGCAACCTTGTAGCTGGATGCAATCTTCTTAATGAATCACCCTTTCATACCCATATAATGAACATTTATATTAACATGCATGCATATTGCAAAGCAGAGAATATATTTTCTTTGTCACCGAGCTAGCGGTGGGGGGGGGGGGTTCAATAGTTCTAAGGAAAAAAAAAATACGACGCCTATTTCTCCAATTTCCTTTGCATCTAAGACCCACTTAGTGGGAATAAATGAAAAGTTTCCTCAAAGAAGAATGTGCTAATTTCTTCAAATGGGGTGAGTTCAATTAAGGAAAAGAAGGATTGAAAAAAATCCTTACAATCTGAGCTCGATTGCCCTAAAATTCCTTTTTAGGGCATGTACTTGTGCCATTCTTGATGCTGCTTGAGGCTCCCCTATGACATACACTCGCAAAGAGCAGATTCTCATAACTGCAGAAATACCCAAGGTCCCTTTGGGCACCAAGTCATCCTTTTGGTTCTGCTTTCCTACTGCCCCAGAAGGTACATCATGGGCTGTATCAGAGGTACTAGTGGGAAAAATGTCTGTCCTGATCTGAATGGCAAAGATTAAAAACATTAAGTCCCCAAAACGTCCATATGACCTCATGGGAATGTTTTCTGAGACCCTAAGTGGGGCCATGTTGTAGGAAATAATGAAGGAAATAAAGACCTGGGACTTGTTCCAGCTCTTTACATTTGTTTGCTGGCTGATCCTCGATAAGTCTCATAACCTATCAAAGATGTTTTCTCTTTATTTTTTCTTGAAGTTTTTGAAATGTTAATAGTATTTTATTTTTCTAAATACATGCAAAGATAGATTCACCTTTGCAAAGAAAACCTTGTGTTTCAAATTTTTCTCTCCCCTCTTCTCCCCCTTCCTAAGACAGCAAGCAATCTGATATAGGTTAAACACCTGCAATTCTTTACAACATATTTCCATATCCATCATGCTGTGTAAGAAAAATCAGATCAAAAAGAAAAAAAATACTGGGAAAGAAAAAGAAGCAAGTAAACAAACAAAAACAACAAAAAGGAGAAAATTCTATACTTTGATCCACATTCAGCTGAGACTGTTTTCTTATGTTAAAAAGAGAAAAAAACTGCCAATGGGTTGTACTTCATAGAAGTCTATGTCCCAAAGAAAGTAACACATGAAAATAAATTTTAAAACCATAAAACACTATGGAAATAGAAACAGTCTTTGTAAATGATTTTTGTTCTACAACATGGGCCTTGTATTAAAAGAGGAGTTTCAGGGAGTACAGAATTGTTTCTTCAAGGAACCACAATATGGGAGAGAAAGTCTCTTGCCACTGATAAAGATTTCAATTCCCTCTGCATTATTGAAGGGCTTTGTCATGACCTCTTAGCCACCTGCCTTGATAAATCTTCTCATAGGCCGTCTTTAAAACTTAGCCAGTCTGTCCCACGGACCACTGACTCCCGGCTATCCCCCATCCATTCTGGAAGTCTTTCTAGATTGGCAGGATGGGCTTGAACTTGGGCTCTGCTGGCAAAGACTCACAAGGGGACACTCACAAGGAGACAAGGCAAATTTTGTTGACGTGAAACTAGGGAATCAGCATCGCATCTACAAGGCAATGAGAGTCGTATTCAATTATAAGCTTGATATTTGGAGGTTTGGAACAAAATGGCTAAAGAAAATTAGATACGAATCTGTATGTTTATTATACTCTTAAGTATAACTGAATCAAAGCAGTGAATAGGTATGGAGAGAAAAGAGATGGGATTGCCATTGGGTTTACTGTGGAAATTTGTCAGAGCATTTCTTCTTTGTAGTTTGCAATCTTGTATTGTGTCCAGACAGGAAAAGTAAGAAGTATTTCAAATTTTGCCACATATCTCAGCACGGGAAACTTCACCAAGTCTATCTACATGGATGGCAAACTAACAGCTGTTTTTAAAGCATGATGTTCACTTTTTCTTTCACAGATAGTGTCTTCCAGACACTAGTAAAGTTTTACTAGTAGTGTTTACTTGGGGGGCTTGGGTCAAAGGCTGTGGATATTTTCATCACCTTCTTGGCCTATTGCCAACTTACTTTCCTGACTGAATGGATCAATTCACAGTTCTGTGGGCCATGTATCGGTACATGATTGTTTTCCTATGGGTTCTCCAAGATGGGTTCCCAACTTTTGCCATTTTGCCAGGTTGTTGGGAGTGAAGTGATGCCTCAGAAGGGTTTGTGATTTGCTTTTCTCTTCATGTTTTTATCTTGTCAGACAGGGTGAGAGCTGTTTCCAGAGGCAAGCGCTCTGTCAAACTTGATAGCTATTTACAAGTCTTGGGAACAGCAGGACCCCTTGACCACTAACTTTGCTTCCACACCAAGACTCATAGTCATCATTTTGGGGAGTTATCACTGTGGAGCAGGGGCTCCTGCTCCACAGTGATAACTCCCCAAAACTTCCCAAGCCAACCTCTGAACAACGCCACCGGCAAGGGAGTAAGCTTGTCGAGCCCCAGAAAAAGCAGAATCTCCTAGACCTTTGGTTCTGCTTCTGGCTCCATAGTGGGATGCTGAGGGCGGTAATTATAATTTCTGTCTTGGAGTCTAAGGATGATGGACTCATGTGCTGTCCTTGTAATTGAGGTCTCTAGGAATAGTAGAAAACTCTACATTGTGTTAAAATGATAAAGTGCAATGGCAGCAGCCCCGGACTTTTGGGTAATGGGAGCTTGGCGGATGTTTATAATTTGGACCAGGAGCCTCGAGTAGAAGGAGTTCAGAAGTGAGCAGCACCATTCTGTCTGGGAGAGGCGCTGGTTATTGGTTCATATGAAGTCAGCACCATTGGTCCACAGTATTGAGTTATTCAGAATGGGTTCAGTTGAGCAAATAGTCAATAAAATATGAAGCATCAAATTTTGTAGCAATAAATATACTGCTGATGAATTTTCCTATAGGCTGAATTTCCCAGATGGGCCACCAGCTGATTCTAGATAAATCCCAACTGTTTCTTTTCATTGCTTTAAGCAGCTGTGGCCCATCTTCATGGAGGTGTCACGCTAATAATGGAAAAGTACTTTTATTTCTGTCCGTCTCATCCCCATGCTCTGCAATCTGGTAACACTGCCCACCTGGCTATTCTTCCCACAGGATATACCATCTCTTAACTCCAGGCATTTTCATTGGTTGTCCCCTACATCTGGCTTTCCTGACCTCCTTCAAGTGTAGATAAAGTTCCAGCTTATGCAAGAAGTCTTATCCAGGTGATTTTAGTCTATTTTATGTCCTAAGCAAGACATGGTTGATCTAATTTTGATTCTAACAACTTCTGTCCTTTTATCCCCTTTTACCTCCTACTTTGCAGCTGTGTTTGAAGGGCAGGTTGTAATTAAGTCCAAAGGTCTGTTGTGTATTCTCTAAGCTACTCTCCAAGAGGGTCTGGAAGAGAAGGGGAGAGTAAATTAAAATGTAGCTGAGTCCGCCATCCTAAAATCCAACACTGGATAAAGCCAGGATTACTCCATTGTGTTTTGAGAGATTTCAGTCTTGATATGTTAAGATGGTTCTCATTTTATCTTTGATTTTAAATCTTTTAATGATAATTGGGGGAAAAAGGGACATTACTTCAGTCACAGCAAAGAAGCCAAGGCAAATGAATAATCTGAAGTCAGGGGCAGGGGAATATTGGTCATATTCAATAGCTATGGCCCCTGGTCAAGGGTGAGAAAGGTCAAAGGTATCCTTTGGAGAAGGTCAGTGGAGGAGTGATTTTTTCCATGTTAACGAGCTTCTGACATGTTCCTGGAAAGTCTTCTTGGACCTGTGCCCTCCCTGCATGGGGTGACCTGTGCCCCTCCTAGCTACCTCACGTTGTGCCCCAGCTCTGGGGATCTGTCACAATGGGATCCCAGAACTACAAAATGCTTCTGCCTCCATCTCCCTCCCTTTAACAAAGGCAGAGTTCTGATTAAAGAGTGAGAAGATAGATGCAAAATAAGGTTGGAGGGAATCGTCACTGAATCTTGCAGCTGCCAGCACTCTGACACCAGGTAAAAGGGAGAGTTGGTGCTCTTTATAAATGGGGGTACAGAGGTGATTGTCTTTTCCTGAAAAAAATTTTTAAAGTTCATAATAAATGATAAAGGTCATCATAAAGATGAGTCAGGATGGAAAAGATAGTCAGAGACAACAAAATGACTTCTTAAAAGCTCTAGTGGGGCAAAGGGGAGGATCAGGAAAGAGTAGTCCTGCTGCTAAGGGTAGATGGGACAAGGGGAGCTCCCAACAGGGAGGCAAGGCAGGGCTGCTCTCAGCCCAACGCGACTCCTGCCTTCTCTGCCGTCACTGATGTCCTCTGGGTTGGAAACAACAGAAAGTAACTTGTAGATGAGTGCTTGATGTCCAAGATCCATGGGAGGGCTTAGTCAGGGAGAGCTTGGCTAGCCTGGATGAATTGTAGTCACCTGGCCTTGGTGAGCCACATCCTGGAGACGGAGACCTGGGAGGCATGGCAGGCTAAATGTGCAAGCAAATGTCCATGTGCATGGGCAGAGACATTGCTTTTGTGTTTCAGGAGAAGTGATTTTTTCAATGAGAGGCCTCCTTCCACTCAGGAAGGTCAAGAGCACTCTACAGCCTGATTAGTAACAGTGGCAAAAGCCAGAAGAAAAGCGCTCAGATTTGTGCGCTCATATGGAGGCATGGGCTTCCTTTCCAGCGGTGACCCATCCAGCACTGCCCATCTCCTGTAGTTTTGTCCTGTCCTCCTGTGCTGGAGAACTTCTTTATTCCCTGCCAGTCCATTCACCCGGGAGCCCTTGTCCTTGCCCTTGCCCTAGAGTCTGACCATCTTGGCTTCTGGTCATACAGCCCCGCTTAGAGCATCTCTTACTCTTCTTCCAGATCACTTCTCAGGTCCTCCATGCCATGTTTCATTGGGTGATCTTCATCCTCAGTTCTCTGGGGACCATCACACTCCATATGTTATAATAAGGGGTAAGGAGAAGGGAACAAACCTTCATTAAGTGCCTACTATGTGCCAGACACTATAGCTGCTTTTTATAGTTGAACAAAAGCCAACTAGAATAAAACTCCCCCTCAGGACTCCTCTCCCTCCTTTAGCATCAGTTGTATAGTTCCCAATGGCCTCAGGGCTAGAGAGGAAGACTGGACCTTATCCTGTTCCCACTTTGGATCTGTCTCCCCAGCTAGGTCCGAAATTTGGAAGATTTTCTGGTCCAGCATTTTAGAAATGAACACCTGGTAAAATATGCTTCAGTTTTCATGGGTCCCTGTTATAGCTGTGAGGTAGGAAACAGGAGTTTAGCTTGAGTGCATCCTCTGGTTGCAGTACAATCTATGGTGTGAGGTCTCCAGGATCCTGGGAGTCCAGCATCTGTGGCATGGGGATCCTGCGCAACTGTCAATCTGTAAAAGGATGTGAACTTCTAGGCACTTGGGAGTAGTCTTGGGTTTGGAAGGTGGAACCTTTCTATAGTCTACAGTGATTTTTCAAGCAGTTGATGCCATGGCCTGAAGCAATCAATCTTGATCACAAAGCTTGAGCTACTCAAAGACAACCCTTTTGTCCCTTCTGATGGTGATGACTGGATCTTGACTGGCCCTCATGGGCTTCTTCCTCGAACAAAACCATCCGGCTGTTCTTATCTGTGATGCTTCTTTGTTGATGTATGGTGGGTGTAGCTATTGGACATGTTGCCCAGGGAAGGTGCTTATTTCCATTCTTGGGTCTTATCTGGTTCATAGTCACTATTTCTTACCTTCAACAAATCCGGTGGTCTAGGAATGGATCAGGAGTCTTGACAATAATTTCTGCTTGTTCCAAAAGAATGCTTATGGTTCTTAAAGGATTTATAAGCTGTTCAAAGGATATCTGTCCAGTCTCTTCCTCCTTTTTGGTAAAGAAATCCTCACCCTTTTTCTAGTTTTTATTGTGATGGATCTCATGCTTCATTACTTTTGTATAACCCTAAATTTTTTAAAGAAACTTTCCAAATCTGCTGTTTATAGTTCTGAAAAATATAACTGGCATTGCCTGGGTATTAATTGACTTACATGTGTTCTTTGCATTAAGCTTTAATTTTAGGGTGTTAGTAATTCTCTAACTATAAAGCTGGAGAGTTCCCTTTGATATTGATGTGGTCAGTGTGTCTTGCTTGGAGGAAACCATGATATTAGTAGGTATTGCTTTCATCCATTGGTGCAATGTGACCTCCAGATTTAATGTCAAAGCCTGTGATCTCTCACCTTTGTGGTAGGCATCAAGAATGGTTTGCTTGTTGAGACCAAATTTTGATATCATTGGAGGAAAAGTCCCTAAGATGATGGAGCCATTCATTGAGCTTCTTTGGGGGAGCCATTGAGGTCACATGCACATGTGATGTTGTTAGTAGCTATGGAGGCTGTACACTCAAAACAGCTGGCCATGAAGACAAAAGAGGGGTAAAACCTTATA
Source organism: Sarcophilus harrisii (assembly GCF_902635505.1). Classification (NCBI taxonomy): domain Eukaryota; kingdom Metazoa; phylum Chordata; class Mammalia; order Dasyuromorphia; family Dasyuridae; genus Sarcophilus; species Sarcophilus harrisii. The sequence goes on from NC_045430.1 coordinate 284,454,242, forward strand.
ATCATGGCATAGAGGATGCGAGACTTCAGAAAGTTCTGATCCCCAAATGGGATCTGAATAAAAGAGTCACGGAGACTCAGGGGACCTGAGAGGCCATCTGAACAAAGGCCCCTTTGAAAATATCCCCACTGCTCTCTTCAACAAGGAGAGGATTCAAATCATTTCCAGTTGTTCAGTCATGAAGAGAGCCATCTACACCCAGAGAGAGGACTATGGGAACTGAGTATGGATCCCAACATAGCATTCTCACTCTTTCTGTTGTTTTCTTGCATTTTGTTTTGCTCTCTCTCTTTTTAAATTGGTTTGATTTTGATTTTTCTTGTGTGGCACGATAATTGGATAAATATATATGCATATATTGGATTTAACATATATTTCTACCATGTTTAACATATATTGGACTACTTGCCATCTAGGGGAGAGGGTGGGGAGAAGTGGGGGAAATTGGAACACAAGGTTTTGCAAAGGCTAATGCTGAAGAATTGTCCATGCATGTGTTTTGAAAAATAAAAAGCTTTAATAAATTAAAAAAAAGAAAATATTCCCCACTCTTCTGCATCTCTTGTGTCCATCCTCTAGTCCACAATCATGAGTGGGAAGCCCCTCCCTCTGAAGGCAACTTCTCCGACTTAGGGAGAATCATTGGTCTTAGGTGATTTCCCCCATCCTCAGGAAAGCCTTCTTAAAAACAAGCAAAACAGAATTGAAGTAGCCATGTCATCTTTTCTAGGAAATCATTGTCTTTAGTTCTTAGGTAGTTCCTTTAGGAGGATTCATGAGTTAGATACTGGCTAGAGGCACTTTAGTCTGTCCGTGACTGAGATGAATGTCAGCCAATAGACAGAATCCCGGTGAGTCCCAAGGGCAGGTAAACAGAATGACTCTGAAGGGGCAATGCTAAGAACAGGACGTTGTGAATGCCTGAGGTTTTCTCCTAGAACTAGTTCTCAGAAAGATTAAGTTAAAGAATCCTGTCTGAGACATTTGGTTTCACCTACTTTTTCCTGGTAACAAGGACCACCCCCCTCATGTCTACGTGCAGGAGTGGGGTAACAGGAAAGTTTGAGTATTTATCAAGGCAACTCTTTGGGGTGCACAGGGCCTGTGATAAGCCAATCTGTCATGAGCTTCATCAGGGACTCCCTTGGGGGCCTGAGAAGTTTCTAGGATACGTCCCTTGAGAAAGTGCTTTCTTGGTTGTCTTTAAAGACAGATAGCTTCCTTAAGAAGGTCGGCCATTTCTAGTGCCATGTCAAGAAAACATCTCTGCAGGTTCATTGCTTCATCCACCTCTCTCTGCTGGCTATTATTTTAGAAGAAACTAAAAAAAAGAAAAAAAATCGTGTTCTGAAAATTGGCGCGACCTTCCAGTGGGTGACACTGTTGGAAGACTCTGATAATTGGGAGCCAGACTTGGTCTCCTCTACTGACTTTATCCTAATTTTATCATATTTTTTCATATGTGAGTGTTCTTAAAGGGCAGGGGCTATTTCATTTTTGGTTTTCCCCTGACAAGAATCCCTAGAATAGGATCAGAAACATAATAAATGCTTGTTGATTGAATGAATAAAGAAGCATTGATTATATACCATGCATGATCTGAACTAGGTGCTGGGGACACAAAAAAGTCCCTCCCCTTAAAGTACTTCTCTTCTCATTGTTATCTCTGGTGTTCAGCTATCTCTTTGATATTGTTTTTTATGTCTCTTGGCCATGGAAGACCCAGAATCTGAAACTGGGAGCCAAAAGGGACTTCAATTGTCTTTAGCAAGCCCATAGTTGAAAAAAAAACATCTCGTGATGGGTGATTCTACTTCATAGTTAGAAATATACTATGGGCACCTTACCTGACCTCCATGATGCTTCCATTTCCTGTTGGGTTACCTGAGACTCATATTCTTTGACAAGCACAGTGTTCCATTACTGGCCATTTATCACTACTGGGAAGATTGATGGTGAAAAAAATCAGGTTTTATTTGGGGGAAAAGAATGGAACCAGGTAAGGAAAGAGCCATTCATCCCAGCAGAGAACTGACAGGAGGAACAGCCATCGTGAGGGTACAGGGGTCTAGCCTGTGGGCGACTTCCAAAGGAGAGAAGGCTTGGATTGCCTTAGTTATCAGGGATTCAGAGAGCTAGGCAGGCAGAAGATAGTGGGTAATAACAAGACTTGAAAGAGTAGTTTACTATGAGAGACCAGAAATGGGGAAATTAATCCTCAGGAAGATTGGGTAACTGGGGTCCTAGTGCCCAACAAGTGGTTCCCAAAGCCTTAGTCTATTAAGGTACTAGGGTACTTTAGTGATGATCCAGGGACAGACTGACTCAAGACTCCTTTTCACCAGCTTTGTCTAAGGCCAAGAATGATCTCAGAATGGCAGACTCAGTGAGAGGGCAGGACCTCAGAGACGTATTGGTCAGCTTTACCAGAATTCCCAAGGATCTCTTCTGGGCTGTCCATAGCCACTTTACCTCTTGTGTTGATGGGAAGATCTTCCATGACCCCCCATGGCACTTAAAAAAAGCTTAGTTTATTTCCTTTTTTATTACAACAGTTATTTCCCCTCAAAGTACCCTTCACACACACACTTTGACACTGCTTGGTAAGCAAAAGCAACCAACTCAGTGATGGCATCTTGACCAGTATATGCTGCGTTCCATCCCTGAAGTCCCCCACCTCTCTTCCGCCCTGTGTTAGGGGCAAAGATCGGCTATTATGAGGAATGGGAATATGACCATGTGACGGCCACGCTTTTGTTGGGCTACTCACTGTTAGCTGGGTTTGCTTCCTTTGCTCCCTAGCACTTCCTATACGTTTCTGAATTTTTGATTTCATTTCTTCCAGCCTAATCACATTCAATTACGTTTACGCCTCACAGTTTGTTCCATCACTAGCTACGTACCTTGTTTTCACATTCGTGTTACCATAAAAAATCCCTCTCTGATTATCTTGGCTTTTATAGGACCCATTCAACTTTAGAAAGTGAATACTAAATCGGCCTCCCTGCAACACCCTCTCGCCTCCCCTCTCTGCCCAGGTCTGCCCTCTGGGGCCAAAGAGACAAGAATAATCCCTTTCCCACACGCCATCCCTTCACAATTCTGAAGATGACAGTGTTTCCCTCCCCTTCCCCCGAGTCTTCTCTTCTCCAGGTAAAATAGTCTCAATTTCTCCCTTCTTGGAAGCTTGGCTGACATGACCTACATATGGAATAGGGCTCCGTGACATTGCTGGGAGGGTTTGCGCCCAGGGGGATGGGGAATAAAGACAGAAAATGGAGACATCAGGATCCCAAGCAGGCAATTACAATGCTTCTTGACAGAAAACCAGCTGATTATCAATAGGGAATAATGTCAAGAAAGGCAGAAATGTTACATACTATACCTGCATATTTTGGTAAAATTAAAAGAAAAAAAATGCTGTTGAACACATTCCCTTGCTTTAAAATGGAATAAATTTATTTTGAGGCGTCCTGTGCCTCAAGGGAAAGATGTTTTCCATTAGAGTTTGCCTGTGCAGGGAAGTCAGAGTTGTTCAAATTCACTAAAAATCGGAACTGTATTTCTTCAGGAAAAAATCCATAATAAAGAATAGTTGTATCTTTTGATAAGGAAGATGTGGAGCTGTCGGCCAGTCCGCTGGCATGCCGAGTGCCAGAGAACAGTTGGGCTTTTGACCACTGTAATATCCTCCCAGCAATTTGACTGACCTCTATACTAACTTAAATCCCTTAAACTTAAACCAGAAATTTCCCTTCCTTGTTGTATCTGCTGGTTATCAATGCTTCTCTTATATCTGGGAACTTCCTAATTCACATTTGCAATGTCTGGAAATTTACCCTCTTTTTCCTTCTGAAAAAAATCACAATGATGACTAGTGCCATTTATTCTTCCATATTTGCCAAGAGATGATAACCAGCTCATGTTATGCACCTCAGGCTCAAGATTTTTTTCCTCCTACCATTCACTGAAGAGCTCTGGTCTCAGATTCAGGTTATTTCCAGTTTCAGATTTCAATTTCATAACCTTGTGGTCCTAGATAAGTCTCAGGTTTTCCTCAAGAAAATGATGATAACAATATTTGCATTATTTTCTTCCTGAGGCTTTTATGAGGATATTTTGTAGACCAGATGATGACAGTAATTGTAGCTAATATTTTTGTAATGTTTTAAGGTTCATGAAGCACTTTATATAAGTGATCTCATTTGTTTTTACCAACAACTAGGTGAAGGAAGGACTATTATTATCCCCATTTTTCAGATGAAGGGGCTGAGAGGCTGAGAGAGGCTAAGTGAATTGCTTAAGAGAACCCAGCTAGTAAGTGTTAAAGAAAGGATTTGAAACCAGGTTTTCTTGGAAGCTGAGATATGGAGGTGAAGTCCAGAAAATGGAGACCAATGTGGATGCACAGATTGCTCACTCATTTGATATTTAAAAGACAGAGAAAATGGAAGTGAGGCAAGGAACTGGAGAACAGAGTCATAGGTGCAACAACAGTGCCGGTAAATGCCAAGCTCAGAATGTACTGAGACTTCAAAGCAAGGGAAGAACAAGTACCAGAAAGGGCTGCCCTGGGGAAAAGAGCAGACTCAAGTGGGAGTGGGGCCTGCTGAGGTGAATGGGATGATGGAGCAAGAGGGAGGAGAGTGGCTGGAAGGGATTTGAACTCAACTTTAAGTGATCCTAAACTCTTCATTTCTTCCAATCTTTGCTTTATCAATCTTCCCAATGATGGTGTACGGTCCCAAATTGTGGAACACTGTGCTTGCCAAAGAATCCAAGTTCCAGGGAATGGTAGGATGATGGGGGGGCAGGTGTAGGGTAGCATGTTGCTAACTGGGAAGATGAATGATCACTAGTGCCATCACTGAAGATTCTTGTTCAGGTATGGGTCTGTCCTTTTTGGCTCCTGATTTTTAGATCCTGTGTCTTCAATGGTAGAAGAGCTATAAAGGATGACATCAACCAGACATCTGAAGAAGAGGAAATGATGGGCTTGCCATGTCGTAGGAGTCAGGAAAGATGGATGGATGGGGGGTCTGAGCGGTTTTTGGCAAAGGCTATCTTGCTTTGGAGGAACCTTTGAAGAAGCATTAATGGAAGATCACACAGTGTACAAAGGTGCATTGATCTCGGTGGAGCATATTCTCCACGTGTGCTCATTCGGCAACAATGACCTTTCAGAAATGGTCTGGGTAATTTGGAAGACAATAGACAATTTCATCACCTGGTGCACATTCTGGCTTTATCCTCCTGCAAAATCATTCCAGTATTTAAAATGACTTTTTGATTTGAATGGGCAGAACTTTGGGTTGGGAGGTGGGCAAATAGATTTTGGTAAAGGACCATCCAAAAGGAAAAGTATCTTGTGGCAACATCTCCAGATCCTCTTGCAAAATGGCAATGACAATAGCAGTTTCACCCCAACGTGAGTAAATGTCACTTCAGCGGGACCTGTCTTTGTGGAAGACCCCGCAGCCTTTGAAATCGTCCCTGATGCCTTTCCTAAAATCTGGTCATAATACTTTGTATAAATTTGAAACTCAAAGAAATCATGTTATCAGATAATTCCGGTGTGACATTCAGAGTATTGTTCTCATTTCTAAAAGAGCTCTAGCCCACCTTTCTCTAAAGACACTGTGGCACAATGGTTAGAGTGATGACCTTCAGCTTAGGCAGCCCAGGGTTCAAATCCCCCTTTCGACACTTACCAGGGTGTCTGGTTTCTCCGCGCCTCACTTGGCTTCCCTTTACAATGAGGGGGGCAGACTACAGAACCTCTGCTGTCCTCTCCAGCTTGAAACCGATGCTCTTGGGATGTTGTGGTCTCCATGGTAACTGAGGCCCTGAGAAAGCTCTGGAAGCAGGGATTCATGACCATCTATTGGTGGGGTATCCCACGCTTGGTAATGACCCGGAGCCTGGATGTCTTTTGTTTGTTCTTTCAAATTGGGGAGCTCCTTGGTATTCATGGGGTATCTCTGTCCTACTTTCTTGTCAGTAGCTCATTTAATGAAAGGTAAATCCTCTGGGGTCGCTCGTTCTTCTCGCTTACCTTTTAAATATTAATCCATTTAATATTGTTGCTGGTGCTGGGACTCGGCTTCCTCGTTCCCACTGGTGGGCTTGCTCTTTCCAAAGCGTCTAGATTCCTTCGACAGCATCCTTAATGAAGAGCGACAGCAGCACAATTACTGGAGGTGAGTCGCTGCCTTTCTTCTGGGGAGCTCAAGGCATCGTAGAGTTTTCCCTATCACAGAATCTCATAACAGCCCCACGACTAGGCGAGAGGAAAGTTATTAAGTTCAGACAAACTGAGTCGTGAGCCCCAAGCCCTGGGAGAGTCCCTGTGAAACCCGAAGCCCCTCCTTAGGAATCAAGGACATTGTGCTAGACCAGCCAACCTCTGTGCCTCAGTGTCCCCATCTGTAAAATTGGGATAAACAGTCTGCAAATTGCCCATTTTCTCTGTCTCAAAGGAAGTCCTGCTGTCAACTGGGTAGCTAAGTGGTGCACTGATGAGAATACTGGGCCTAGAGTCAGGAAGATCTAAATTCAAATGTATCATTAGACACTCACTGATTGTGTGATCCTGGACAAGTCATTTAAACTTGCCTCAAATTCCTCGTCTGTAAAATGGGCTGGAGAAGGAAATGACAAATCACTCCAAAATCTTTGCCAAGAAAACTCCAGATGGGATTATGATGAATTGACATGAATGAGCAACTAAATCCCCACTTTCTGCTGCTGTTGCTACCACTAATATAATAACTAGAATATATATATGTATATATATATATATATATTCACATATATAGTGCTTTAAATTTGACAAAGCACTTTTCAAAAATCTTATTTTATCCTTATATCAACTTAGAAAAATGGATGCTGTTATCATCCTTCCCCCTTTCTATACATAGGGAAATTGAATCAGACACAAGTTAAGGGCTCTTTTCAAGAGCCTTTTCAAAATCATAGAGCTAGTTACTGTCTTAGAGAGCAAGGGGTCCCAGTGGAATGAGTGTGCTGTGGGATCAAGAGGACCTGAGTTCAAATCCAGCATGAGCTTTGTGACAATAGCTCGCTGAATTGCTGTCTATCTCAATTTCTTCATTTGTTAAAAAAAAAATGGGCATATCAATTGTATTTATCTCTCAGGTTTATTGTGAGGATTCCATAAAATAATATTTGAAAAGTGCTTTGCCTCCTGTAGAGCACTATATAAATGCTAATTTTAATATAATCACCACCATGACAATAATAATAATGATAAATAAATTGTAAGTCTTTTCAATTCGAGATCTTATATTTTTTCTACTGTGTTAGCTCAGTCTACAGACTTTTCTTCTCATCTCCCACTCTTGTGTGTGCCTCATTACCCAAGCTTTGTCTTATAATAATTCCAAGGGTCTAATCAAAACCTTTTGGAGTGGGGGCTCCCTCTGTGGATGACAAACAATAGCACTCGTTGGATTGCTTCCATGGGAGGCTGCAACTTCTATCAGCAGATGGGCAGCAGGGAGGCTCTGCTACTTTTTGAGCTGTTTTTTTTGATGGACAAACCATTGAGAAAGAGCTTTGACATATGGGAGGAAGGTATGGTTTCTCTTTGGGCTGGCCAGGCCATTGCTCAGGAGGGAAGAGGAGCGACAACATGATCTCATCTATAAGAAAATGATGTGATGTTCCACTGGTAGTAGCCATATTGGTGTTCATGCTGATGATGGAGAGCAAAGCTGGGCCCATGTTTTAGGAAAGGTCATTATGACATGGCCTGCCTCCAAAGGGAATGGGAAGCTTTAAAGGATTTTAATGAGGAATAAATGGTAAGGAAGGACTGTGCACTCGCCTCGCAGGGAGGGAGAAAGCCTCTCATTATCAGCCGGAGCGTGGTGGGGAAATCAGGACCAACAGAATCAAGTTCTGTAACTACTGGGCTATCCCTACATCTAAGGGAAGTTCATGTCTTGTTGACGTGGAACTCTGGCCTGGCTTCCTTGCCACCTCTACCAGACTCCCAGGACTTAGAGAGAAAATCCTTGATTGAGATGTGGATCTCTATCCTTAGGGCACCTAGGAGGTACAAACCTCAACCAGGTACTATTTCCCCATCCCTAAGGATCGCAGGGATGGCCCTTCCTCCTGCAGCCTTGGAGTCCCCCTTTGCCAGTTCCTGTCATTTACCTCCACAGACTCTTTGGCATCCTTCCCTCACAAATCTCTTGCCAAAACTCATCTGGGAATTATTCTCAACTTTGACCTTCCCTGTTCCTACTCACAAACTGCTAGACACACCTGGAAGAAATCTTAACTTATTGGCAGAACATCACAGAATCATGTTATCCAACCTCAACCAAGCCTTTATTGCAGCAATACAGTACGTTGTTTCCTCTCTAATCAGCTCCTTTTCTCATTTCCCATCAGAGCTATTCCAAACCTTCTCTTTCTTCTTGATGCATCCTATTCCTCCTCCTCCCTAACTGAGGACTTTGTCTCTACTGAGAAAACTGAGGTCATTCTCCAATTTTCTTTATCTCAAGCTCCTTATCACTCTCTCCTCCTTTCATCAACCTCTGAGAGAGGGAGCCCTTCTCTTTGTCAAAACAAAAGCCTCAAAGTGAAGATTTTCTACTTTTTCCCTCAAACCAATCCAAGTCTCTTTCATCTTAAAAAAAATCCATCTCACTTCCCTATTTACTAAAGCCCACGAAGGAGATGTCTACATTTCTCATCTTTTATGATACGGGGTCTGACTTCTTCCCTCAGTTGAAGCTGCTCTTTCCAAAATGACCAAGGATCTCTTTCTGGGGAAGACTGGTAGCCTCTTTCAATTGGCCCTTTGAAATTCTGACGATTTTCTTGGATTATTTCTTGCATGATGTAAATGCCAGGTATTTTCATTTATCATGCCATTCTAGGAAGCCTATAATCCTTAAGTCTCTTTTTGAGAACAATTTATTTGCATACAGAATGATCACCTTTTCTTTTCATGGTGTTGCTTACTTGCTATTATTGGGACACTTTATAGGATCACCGTTCATCGGCTGGAGACTGCTCATCCCTCCGTGTCTGGAATATTTTCCCTTCTGTTTCCTGGAATCCTTGGTTCTTTGTGGCCCAGCTCAGGTGCTGAGAGGGCCTTTCCTGCTTTTAGTTGGGGTCCCTACCCTGTGAAATGACTTTGTATTTATCCTGAATGTGCTTTGTCCTTGTTTTTCTGGGCTTGTAATCCTTCCTGCCCTTCCCCCAAATCTTGCTTCATAGAAATTGTGGACAGGGACTGATTTTGTTTTTGGTGCTTGTATACCTACTAGCTGACTTAGTGCCTGACACACAGTAGGCATTACGTAAATGCTTGTGGAATTGGACCCAAGCTCTCTGTAGGCTGCAATGATGGGCTGAAACTAACAAGATGAAATTGAACAGAAATAAAATTAAATTACCCCACAATGCTTAAAAAATCAATCGCATTAGTACAGAAGAGGAAAGACCCAGCTTGACAGCAGGTCAAATAAAATCCGAAGGTTTTGATTGACCACAAGCTCACAAAATGCCGATAGCGCGTTAGAGCTACTTAAACAGCTAATTCAGCCTCAGCTGCATAAATAGGAACTGAATGTCCTTATCAAGGGAGGGAAGAGTCCCATTGTACCTAATGCTGGTCAGAATAAACCCCCTCTAGACTCTCACACTGAGCTCTGTGCACATTTTTGGAGGGATATTAAGCAAATAAAACTAATCTGTACTTTGTCCAGAAAAGGAGATCAGGAACACAATAAATAAGCCATCCAGAAGCTTCCATTTTATACTTGGCTTCTCCTGAGAACTCCTTGGAAATCCAAGTAATTTCTACTTAACCCTTCCTAAGTTATCTACAGATAATTATCAGCTTTCCTACAGAACTTTCTATTCATCCTTTAGTATTCATAATTGTAACATCCAGACTTTTGTTTGTTTTTTACATTTTCATTTTTGTTTCTGACATCATCAGAGTTATCTCCGGGATCCCCCTCTGCCAAAAAGCTAGCCCATATAACAAAGTCATTTTTGGAAGAAAAAAATATCGGCACAAGTGAAGGCTCTGCTAAAAAAGTTCAACAACACGTGCGATATGTAATCACGTATTCATGAAGGTTGGGATAGCAAGGGAGAGTCTCATATCTCTTAATTTGAATCCTTCTAGAGCTTTATAATTTTGTTAGATTTACTTTGGATTTTGGGGGATGTGGTCATTCTTTCTGCTGTCTTTGATAGAACCACTACGTTTACTGTTTTCTTGACTTTGCTTACTTCGTTCTGCAGCAGTTCATAGTCTTCTTTCCATACTTCTCAATATTCATCAAATACACCATTTCTTATAGCACAGTAATATGCATATAATTTATGCATATTCCATAATTTGTTTTGCCATTACCCAGTTAATGGGTATTTTACTTTGTTTCCAATTTTGTGCTACCACCAAAAATGCTGCCATAAATATTTGGTGTACGTGGGGACTTCCTTTTTATTTATGATTTCCTTAGGGTCTAAGCCCAATAATAGAGTCTCTTACTTAAAATGTCTACACATTTCAGTTACTTAATTTTCATAATTCTAAATTTCTTTCCAAAATGCCTGTACTTTTTTCATAGCTCCATCAGCAATGCATTAGTGTTCCTATCTTTTCACAATCCCTCCAACATCAGAAATAGTTATTTTTGGGAATTTTTTTTGCCAGTTTGCAGGCTGTAGACTTTGTTATTAATATTAAATCTTGATCTTGCTGCGTTCCAAGTTCACACCTTTTTTTGAGTCATTTCTGCCAATGAGCATGATGTTAGGCAACTTTTCTCGTTGGAGTCATATGATGTGGCCTACGGACACCCATCATGTGTCTCTTGATTGTTATTTCCAAAATATAAATGGTCCGAGGCCAGAGATGATAGAGATATTTCATAGAAAGTTTCATGTCCAGATGTGAGTTGGACTAGAAGTGCCTTTAACTTCTGAGATACTATGACTGAACAATGACCTTTAATTTCTATTCCTATGAGTTTGTGATTCGATATTCAATATTGCTCAATTAGGAAGACATTCCTATTGAAGCAATGAGTTTGATCTGTCATTTCCCAAGTATATTTGTTGGCTGACCCTCTTCCTAATCATTCCCGGTCCAGTTCATTGCCCACCAGCATCATCTCAGGTGCATGCATTTCTGGCTTCCCTCAACAGGCCATCCATTCACTTTTATGTCCTTTTGATGGTAATTATGGTTATGAGAAGTTTCAGAGGCAGAATTTTGTCGACTCTTCTGTAGAGTCGATCACATTTTCCAGTCATTTGTTTGATAAGCAGAGCAATGAGAGTGTAAGGTCCTTTTATACTCATTATATCTCTCAGCTGATATCATGAATCTATACACACACACACACACACACACACACACACACACAGATATGTGCATACATATCTTTCTTTTCAGGACAGACAAGTATCCCACTGGTGAGAATGCTAGACTTGGTGTGAAAAAGATACGAGTTCCCAGCTTATTTCAAACATTTATCAGTTGTGTTATCCTGGGCAACTCCGAACCTTTGTCAGCTTTGCTTTCTTTCTTTAGTGAATAAATTTATGAATAGTCCTGAACTTTCAAGGTTGTCATAAGGATCAAACGATATAACATGGGTGTTTTGCAAGCATTAACATGCTATCTATGCGCTAGCTAGTATTATGATTAATTTTCATTACTCATTTTGTACGATATGAGATTTTTTCAAATGTTGAAATCAGTTCCTATACATTTGGAAAAGCACAAAATTTGGAAAAGCACAAAATTTAGAAAAGAATGAGTAGTTTTCCCTCTGGGGCTTCAGAGGATATTGAATTATAAAATCTCATCAAGTCATTTATTATTTAAAGAATCAAAACCAAAGCAGTTTCCACATAAGAAAATTCCACATTCTCTTTCTCTTAAAGCCATGCAGGGTTTCATTATTCGTATTCATTTTCAGCAATTACAAATCTCTAAGTGGAATCCTTTCTGCTTCAGTGTGAGGTTCTGTGTTTTTCTGCCCTTAGTGGAAAAAAAAATGGTGGTGAGCAGACCTTTGTGAAATCAAAAGCATTACAAAGATCAGCAGTAGTAATTTCCATCAGGCCCCAAAGAGATGCTGAGAGTATAGAAAAAAACCTAGAGAGACACTGAACATGGAAATTAAATGGTGTGTTTTCTCTTAAGCAAAAATAGGCCTGGATTTTATTCCATAATTACAAGTTTGTATTTGATTTTTGATTTTGAGAGAGCAAAGAAATCTCACTAAGGTTGTGTTTTCAGAAAGTGTAGTGATAAAAATTATAGCAAAAGGCATGCTTTTAATTAGTTCTTCAGTTTCCATGGCTTCTATTGCTTGTATTTGGAATATTTGGTGGGCTTTGATTTTTATACACTTCCTAAGAAGTTTGGTTTGACCTTCCCAACCAATCACAAGAGATTTTCTATGTCTCCTCCAAGGGTCAAAAACCTATACTATGTTCAAATTGAATATTTATTTGATTGATTGAATCAAGGTGTCTGAGCTTTCTATAATTACATTAATTAATTATAATTAATGAAAAATAGATGTAGCCTTGTATACTTATTTAGGCCTTAGGACCTACTTTGCTCATTAAACATTCTCCACTGATGAATTTTGGACATGACTGCTAGTCCAATTTCTGCCCACTCAAGAAAGTCAGGAGTTTGGAAAACATTTAGTCCACAGACCAAATGTTCTGATTTGGGCGTCGTTTCTGTGTAAATGTTCCATATTTTTCTCTTCTGACTATTTAACTTACTGCTATCGCCGCTTTGGAAATCCTTATGTTTCATCTGTTTGGGGCACTTCAAAATAATAATAGCTGAAATGTATTCATTGAAGATAAGATTATCCTAACTTTATTCTCTGTAAGTAAAAAATGTCCATGTGTGCAAGCAAAAATGCAAAATAATCATCTGTGAAGTAATTCAATTATTTGTGTTTTTTTTTAAGTTTATATCATGTTTATTTTAAAAGAAGAAAGATAAGAGCATCTTGCTTGCTTCTCTTGCCTTTTCTGATTCTGGAGTCAGGAAGAACTGAATTCAAATTTGGAATTCTTTTCCAAATTTTCTACTTTTTCAAATATATATGAACTGATTTCGTCATGAAAAAAAATCTCAGTAAGCACTTTATATAATTTTATAAATTAAGCAATAATTTTATTCTTTCTCAATCTGTTCTTTTTTAAGTAGAGTGTTCTTTGGCTTATATTTGAAAAAATTTTCAGGCAAATGGGGTTTTTTAAAACCTCTAGTTCATTGCATTCTAAAATTGGCAAAGAGCCCACCATATTTATTTGTTCCATATAGTTCAGAAATCCAAGTCTTTTTTTTTTCTTTCTGACACTGTCTTAACCAATTAACTGTTCATTTTGTAAATTTGTTTTTTGCTTTGGAATACTTTGCTTTCTGTAAGCGGCAGTGAAGAAAACCACATCTTTGCTCCTAAAATCCACAATTTCTTGCTCATGCTTCTAATGTGTGGCCAAGTTATCTAGATTCCTCTGGGTGGCACCCTTCCTTTGGGCCCAGAAGAATCACCAGAAGGAGCTAGGCAGTACTGGGCTTAAATAGTTTGGGGAAATTCTCTGTCCCATTCTAGAAATAGACTCTGGGAAGATGGCAGACTTCTGTTAATGTAAGCATTTCTTTGATGACAATATGAGAAAGGAAATGGGTTATTATCTCCATTTTGCTGATGAGAAAACTGAGTCTGAGAGACTTCTTTGTCCAAGATCATCAGCCAGGAATAGGAGAACAAAAGCTTTTGCGCAGCTCCTCTGACCCACAAAAATCATTTCCACCCCCTTATTAAAAATGGGGATAGCCAATGGTGTCTTTAAAGTCTTACACACTTATCTGGTGAATGTCTTCAGTGCAAAAAACTATTCTCAGTAACTCCAATAAAACAAAACAAAACACAAAAGCAGAAACCCCAAACCTCATCGTCTTCTCTGGCACCTGCAGCGTGGCCTGAATGTCCGTCCAATTCCGTAACTCACCCCTTAATCATTCTCTTGGAACTGTCCCATCTGAGATTTTTGCGCAATTACCAGTGGCAGGGTTCATCTGCCAGGGAAGGAGCCTTCTCTTCTCAGCCTGGAGAATACCAGGCACACCTAAGCTGTTCCAGTTCTGGGGTAGGTGACATCTCATGCCTGCCTGTCCTGAGTGTCAGTCATAGGAGGCAGCTCCCTCTGGCTTGGGGGTTCTTTTTTTTATTCTATTATTCTTTTTTATTATTATAATGACTTTTTATTGACAGAACCCATGCCAGGATAATTTTTTACAACATTATCCCTTGCACTCACTTCTGTTCCGATTTTTCCCTTCTCTCCCTCCAACCCCTCCCCTAGATGGCAAGCAGTCCTATATATGTTGAATATGTGGCAGTATATCCTAGATATAATCTATATGTGCAGAACCAAACAGTTCTCTTGTTGCTCAGGGAGAATTGGATTCAGAAGGTAAAAATAACCCAGGAAGAAAAACAAAAATGCAAACAGTTTACATTCATTTCCCAGTGTTTTTTCTTTGGGGTAGCTGCTTCTGTCCATCATTGATCAACTGAAACTGAATTAGGTCTCTTTGTCAAAGAAATCCACTTCCATCAGAGTACATCTTCATACAGTATCGTTGTTGAAGTATATAATGATTTCCTGGTTCTGCTCATTTCCCTCAGCATCAGTTCATGTAAGTCTCTCCAAGCCTCTCTGTATTCCTCCTGCCAGTCATTTCTTACAGAACAATAATATTCCATAACATTCATATACCACAATTTACCCAACCATTCTCCAATTGATGGGCATCCATTCATTTTTCCAGCTTCTGGCCACTACAAACAGGGCTGCCACAAACATTTTGGTACATGCAGGTCCCTTTCCCTTCTTTAGTATCTCCTTGGGGTAGAAGCCCAGTAGTAGCACTTCTGGGTCAAAGGGTATGCACAGTTTGATAACTTTTTGGGCATAATTCCAGATTGCTCTCCAGAATGGTTGGATTTGTTCACACTCCACCAACAATGCATCAGTGTCCCAGTTTTCCCGCATCCCCTCCAACATTCCTCATTATCTTTCCCTGTCATTCTGGCCAATCTGACAGGTGTGTAGTGGTATCTTAGAGTTGTCTTAATTTGCATTTCTCTGATTAATAGTGATTTGGAACACTCTTTCATATGAGTGGAAATAGTTTCAATTTCATCGTCTGAAAATTGTCTGTTCATATCCTTTGACCATTTGTCAATTGGAGAATGGCTTGGTTTCTTATAAATTAGAGTCAGCTCTCTATATATTTTGGAAATGAGGCCTTTATCAGAACCTTTAACTGTGAAGATGTTTTCCCAGTTTGTTGCTTCCCTTCTAATTTTGTTTGCATTAGTTTTGTTTGTACAAAACCTTTTTAATTTGATGTAATCAAAATTTTCTATTTTGTGATCAGTAATGATCTCTAGTTCATCTTTGGTCAGAAATTTCTTCCTCCTCCACAGGTCTGAGAGATAAACTATCCTATATTCCTCTAATTTGTTTATAATCTCATTCTTTATGCCTAAATCATGGACCCATTTTGATCTTATCTTGGTATACGGTGTTAAATGTGGGTCCGTGCCTAGTTTCTGCCATACTAATTTCCAGTTATCCCAGCAGTTTTTGTCAAATAATGAATTCTTATTGGGGGGTCCTTTTTATAGCCTCCAGAACTCCCTTTGTCCCTGATTCTCCTTCTGCCCATCCTCCATTCTTGTCATCTCCTGCCTCACCCCTTCCATCTCTGTAGGTGATTGGCCACTTTCCTTCTTTATAGGATTACTCTATCCAAATATTGGGTTTTGTT
This sequence comes from Sarcophilus harrisii, assembly GCF_902635505.1. Lineage (NCBI taxonomy): Eukaryota > Metazoa > Chordata > Mammalia > Dasyuromorphia > Dasyuridae > Sarcophilus > Sarcophilus harrisii. The sequence goes on from NC_045430.1 coordinate 284,470,128, forward strand.
TTAGACTCTCACATTCTGTGTGTGTTGCCTGCTCTCAGATACTCCGAGCAAGACATGGTTTTACCCCCTTGTTTTTTTTAACATGTTGAAATTTGCTGCTCTAGAATTCAAGGTCTTTATTTCCTGATGCTTGGCTTTCCTCCTGTAAAAGTCATGGGGATTCTACAGCCCATTTTGCTGTAGCAGATGATGAAATATTAAAAAATCAACCATGCTGACTAATTAAAACCCCACAGCTGAATTGCCCTTTATTAAAGACATTTAGAAACAAAATAATGTGAGTCAAAGATTTTATCTCCCTTCCAATTCTCATTTCATAGCTTAAACTCTCTCTGTTAAGCCCTATTTTGATGATGTTGGGGTTCACTTTGATGAGTCTTCTCACCCAGGAACTTTGGGGAGATTTTGTGCTTAGTCAAGAGGTGATGCATTTGGCTAAATCTTAATAACAATACAAAGACAACACCTTCTCCAATAGGATCTTTTAATGACTCACAGGACCAGCTAGACTATAGGTAGAAAGGGGAATTATCAGCTCAGTGTACATTATTAAAGTCTGCATTAGTAAAGTCTACTATTTATTTCACTTGATCCTTGAAACAATTTTGTGAGGGAGGTGCTATTATTATCCCCACTTTACAGAAAGCCGATGATAAGAGATCAGGACTTATCTAGGGTTACCTAGCTTTTAGTCAGAAGCAGAATATAGAAATAGATTTTTCTGAGCCCAAATCCTACAGTGGAGAGACTGGTCTCAAACTAATATGGACTATTTTATTTTTTATTTTATTGACATTTTAAATTTAACATTGTCGCCAGTTACATCCAAAACAAAATTTTTCATTTGTTTTTAAGGTTTTTGAGTTCTAGGTTCTTTATCTTATCTCCACCCACAATTAAGAAACCACATGTAAAATCATTTTTTCCACATATAAAGTTATGTAAAACATTTCCATAAAAGACAACTTGTGAAAGAAAACATTGATCTCTTACCCTGATATAAAATAAAATCCTCAAGAAAAATTAAGTGAAAAGTAGAAAGATAAAAAATAGAAAGATGATTCCATCTATATTCAGACTCAATCAGTTCCTTCTTCAGGTATGGAAAGGATTTTTCATTATAAGTTTTTCATAGTCATGGATGATTGTGTTGCTGAGAATAGCAAAGTCATTCACAGCTGGTGATCCCAGAACACTGCTTTTACTTTGTGTACAGGACATAGCCCTTTCCAGTTTTTTTTTTTTTTCCTGAGAGCATCTTTCTCATCATTTCCCAGGATCAATAATATTAATATGGACTATTTTAAAAAGAAGGTAAGCATGGAAAGAACATGTTCGGTTTGTTTCCAGAGGGTCTAGGTCTGACTCCTGGCTCTCCCATTCCCTGTGGGGGCCATTCTCTTATAAAGCGAGGTGACCGGCTTAGATACCTCAGAAGGCCTTGAGAGCCACAAGCTGATGGTACCCATGAAATCTCGGATTTCTCCCGGCATCCCCAGGTCCTCAGCATCCTGGTATTAGTGGAGTTGTAGGAATAACCTTTAATTCAGCATCTCTCTTCTTCTTGTTAAGCTGTTTTCTTAACTCAGAGAATCAAATGTTCATAAAGCAAATGTCAAACTGGAAATTCATGTGTTTAGAAACAAGCTGTGTGAGAGAGACTTGCTGCTCCCCGGAACTCCATGCAGACCTTCCTTCCTCCCTTTAATTGAATAAACTCTGAGGATCTTGAGTGTCCCCCATGTGCATAGGTAGCCACCTGAGGCATGGGGAGCCCCGGTGATGGGAGGAGGGCATGGAGGCCATTGTCAGTCACTGGGTGACCCTGACGTTGCCTCCTGGGTGAGGATCAAGAAGACCTGGCTTCTAATCATTGCATGACCTTTGTTGTCTTTTCCTTTGATAAGACTCACTTTTCTCATCTGTAAAAGAGGAATAATAACATTAAGGAATGAGCGCTTAATTATAGAGGGCTTTAAGGTTTCCAAAATGCCTCGCAGACATTAGCCCATTGGATCCTCACAACAACAGGACGGGCCAGATATAAGCATGTTTAGCATCCTGTATTTTGTTTATGGAAACAGAAGCTCAGCAATTTTACCCACTTCACCATATAGTTCCTCATATATTAAATAATTAAATTAATTATGGCAAGGCATTGCTCAGAGGAAGATACTGTGAATTCTGAAGTGCCTGCCGCCACTTACGGGGTGTCCATCTTGTGTGAACCTTGTTCCTTATAGACTCTCTCCCTCTATTAAAGCCTAAGTTCCTTCAAGGCAGCAGCTGTTTTCCCCCACTTTCTTGCTTTCCCTTTGCATCTCTTGCTTAGCACAGAGTCTAGCATATACATAATCTATAAACATTTGTCTATGAGAAGACCTGGTTTCAAATCTTGACTCTGCCTTTTCTCAAACGAATGATCTTTACAAAATCACTTTGGTGCCTTTGGCCTCCAATTTCTCATCTGGAATATGAGGGCAGAGCAGTGTTGATTTATCCCTTTTGGGTGTAGGTGATCTGTTCTTTCTGTCCCCAAGTGGCCTGCTTAGTGGCTGTCAGGCCTGTCCCTGCCGTTTAGGGATGCTACCCATGGATAGCTGTAGTTATGCTAGTTGCAGATTCAGGAATGAGATAAGGAAGGGAAGGGTAGACTAATGGGAAGCTCATCCATACATAAGCTTTGTGCCAGCTTATCTGACCTCTTCAAACTCACCTAGAGGCTTTAAGTGACATTAAAACTCCCAAAAACTTGTCCTTGGGCTTTTACTGATGGGTTGTCTCCCATACACTCTTAATCAGGCCCAAAGGAGGTGATTTCTAGACTGACTTTTTTCTTCAGTCAGAAAGACCTTTTCTTTGTTTCCTTAGTGCCCATGAAATAGGCTGCCTTGGGGGGTTAATGAGCCCCCCTCATTGTACATCCAAGTGAAGATTGGAGAATTACTTTGGGAGATGATAGAGTTGGGAGTTTTATTCATATATGACCCAGACTAGATGGTTTCAGAAGTTTCTTTCAATTTGAAAATTTGGTATCTGCTTTGCAGCTGTCCACAGTTAACCTTAATTTTGACTTGAATGAATAGGCATTAAAAAGAAAAAAAATAGGAAAAGAAGACTCCGTAGCAACTTTCAGATTTGTTGAATCTCAAGTGGCAACAGCAGAGGAAGTGGAATGGAGTCAGAGTAAGGAAATGTGGCTTCTGCATTTTCACGAAGAATCCCAGAATCCCTAAGTTGGAGGGAACTCTGAGGCTGCTGGCCAGTGGTTTCTGTTTGCCCTTGGCTGAGGATGTGACTTCACTGCTCTTGGCCCCAGTGACTTCAGCCATAAAAGGATGGGGTTGAATTTCATGATCCCCATTTTAGGTCTAAAGAGGAGGATTCTCAAGTCTGTACTGACCCAGACTTCAAATCAATTTACTAAATCTATAAAACCAGGTAAGCTCCGAGCAGGAACCAAGCAAAGTTGATCTTTGTCCAGGGAAGTGGCTCCCTGGGAACACTTTGATCTGATTATTTCAGCCACACGGCCTCTCCTTGTCAAGGCCAATCCCTCCATTTGTACCCCTGTCCTCATACCCATCCTCCCATCTTGTCCCAAAGCCTCCTCCCTGAGCTTCCTAATCATTGGCTCATTTCTTGGAGCCTGAGATCATCCAGTGGTTTCCTCTTGCCTTTAAAAAACAACCCCCCCCCAAATTAAAACGGACTTCCCAAACTTTCCCTGGGCTGCCCCTCCCAGGCTATCTTCTTGTGTTTTTTCTTTTCCAGCTTCTTCCCGACCTTATGAGCCTTTTCTGATCTATTGAAAGCAGGTGACACTGAGGCTGACCTGTCTATATCAGGATGCCAGGCCATTGAAGCCCACTCTGTTATTTCCAGTAGATGTGTTACAGTGATCTTCATTTTTAGGTGGGGAAACTGAGGCTTAGTGACGCTAAGTGATATACCCCATGTCAAAACACTAACAAGTGTCTGATGTGGGCTTGGACCCCAAGTCTTGCTGGCTCCAGTCCCTGCCCCGTGTTTGCTTTTTAAGTTAAGCAGAACAAGCGTTGGTGGAGCAGGTTCCTCCCTTAGTTTCTCTGGCAGCTAAGTCTCAGCATCTCTTGCATGGCCAAGGGTTTTTAGGTACAGGCTGAGCTTGCATCTCATTTGCTTTGTGGGGAAACATTGAATGGGCTTTCTGTGGGCAGAGGCTGGCAGTTTTCTCAGTGAGTGGGAGAGATGTGGTAGAGAAGAGAAAGTCGCAGGGAGTGGAAATGTTCCCTCCTTAGGCAAGCTGGCCTTCCTGCTGGCCTGCACACATGGCCTGCGTGGGTGGGCACTGTGGCTAATGCCCCAAATGAGTTAATCAAGAGGCATTCACCAGCCACTGTGTCTGGGGGTGCAGAGACAAAAGGGAAAAGGGCCCTGGTCTCAGGAAGCATGTAGTCTCTAGGATCAGTCCCTCCTCTCCTCTGCCTCTTTGAATCAATTGGACACTTTCCCTACAATCTCCCTAGCTCTAAGTGCCTCCATTCCCTCCAATTTCCTTTTCATTTATTTGCATTTACTTACACAGGCACAAGGGCTCTCCCCTGAGAGAGTAGAAGCACTGCGAGGACGGAGGCTAGTTTTTGGACTCGGTGACCCTAATGCCTAGCACAGTGCCGCCCTTCTCAGCTGCATAGATGTGGTCTCCATGCCAGCAGGGGCTGGAAAGCATCCTGCATCCCGAGGGTTTTGCTTTCCCTCACACATCCCAGCAGCAAGACTGCTGCTTCTCTGGCTTTTTAGCTAGTTTTGTGATGACATCATTCCCTGAGACAAGAACCAAAGAAAGAGACCAGAAACTCTGGGGGAGCCTCAGGAGGGAACTGACCGATAGAACTGTCTCCTCCTGAAAAGGCTCTGGCTGACAGCAATTCTGGAGAGGCCGCCCCATTTATTTGTTCAAAGTTGAAGAGGGGAAAAGTAGCTACTTGTTCCTGAGAGGTCCTCGGAGAACATTCTGCCATGGTCCCCCGAGGCTCCTTCTGCTGTGTGGAGGCAGCCAGACAGAGGAGGGAGGGAAAGGGAGAGAGGCAACATATGGCCCTCCTACGGCTGTAAACCTGAACCAGCAAACTGTGAAGTAATGTGGTTCGGCCTGGAATGGGCGGGGGGTTCGTCAAATGCTGCTCGTGCCCCTCCCTCTGAGGCAGCCCCCATCAGAGCTCCCAGAAGAACCCCCACCAGACCTCTTATCAGAACTGTCAGTGAAGCCCCCCCCAGCTAAACCCCCATCAGAGCTGTCACTGGAGACCCCCCAGCTAAAGCCCGATCAGAGCTGTCACTGAAGCCCCCATTTCAGTCCTCACTGGAATCCCTAGCAACAGCTGCTCTGTTTCCTCCTCTGCCCCCTGTCATTCTTAACTCACTGAGCCATCAGCTCCTGAGGCACTGAAGCCCCTGCGTACCCCAACTTGGGGAGACCGGCTGAATGTGGAGCTCTTTATGTGATGTTTCTTCTTGGAAAGAAAGGGGCAAAGGGGCGCCATAGAAAAGGGTTGGTTTTGGCCACGAGGCCTCCGTCCTGGTTCTCAGGTAGCATTCTCTCTCTTCCTCTCTGCTGGCATCTCTTGACCGCTCCCAAATCTCACCATTTTTTTCCCTCCTCAGGCTCTGCATGCTCTTCCTGATGGGGAATTACTCAGCATTTGGCCACTGGGTTCCTACCTTCTCTCATTAGGCCTCTCACTCTTCTTTCCTGAATCCCTTCTGCACAAAGTACCCTCACAGGGTACTCGGTGAGCAGGGATGCTGCATCTTCTCCTTCTGCATTCTGCTTGGCTCAGAAGGAAGTCACCCATTCTGCTGTTCCAGTGTAGACACCCATCATGACTGCTGCGGAAAACCCAGTTGAGTGCTTGCCCAGGCACACTGGCCAGCCCAGAAAAGTCTCAGGGCACAGTCATGGTGCAGACCATCCTTGTGGGAGGAGCCCACTGTTCCTTGCAGTGAGCCCTGGACCATGAACACCTTTGGGGGCTCTTATCATGGTATGGTGACACCTGATCCTGGGCTCTGAGAGTCCTGCCTGTGGGATTCTGATGGTTCTACTGAGGCACTGGAAACCTTGAATGTGGGCCCTAGCAACAGGGTCTAGCCCTGGGAGAAGCTTGGAGGGCTGGAGGATGAAATCTTGGGCCATGAGAGTTCTCGAGTGGTTATTTCTACATCGTTTTCTCCATTAGAACATAAGCTTCTTGAGGTCAATGATGGGTTTTGCCCTGCTCTGTATCTGAAATGCTTCAGTACTTTCAGATAAGTCGAGAACAATTCAGATCTGAGTCTGCGTCCCGTGCGGCTCGCTCTGACATGACCGAGGTGACGTTGTCGTGCACAAGTGCTTTGAGATGGTCTGTGGACTTTAGCATGGGTCTGGATTCCACTTCATGAAGTGGCTCAAGAAGGGGATGATTTTGGTTCCTTAACCTTCAGGATTAAAAATTGTCCCTCATGAAACAAGGTGTGTGTGTGTGTGTGTGTGTGTGTGTGTGTGTGTGTGTGTGTGAGAGAGAGAGAGAGAGAGAGAGAGAGAGAGAGAGAGAGAGAGAGAGAAAGACATATAGACATATAGACAGGGACAGAGACAGAGACAGACACAAAGAGAAAGAGAAAAAGACATACAGACAGACAGGGAGAGAGACACAGACAGAGAGGTGGGGAAGGGAGGCAGAACTAATTGGGCAGAGAATGCACCTCTTTCCCACTGTTTTCCATCCTCCCACCTGCTTTCCACTTGTTTTTGGCCAGAAGTGAGGGGACAGCTCCCGGTGCTGACTGAGGTTCTCTGGCTGGGGCATCTCGAGCTGCCCTATAGTGGAGGGGCTAAGCTGGGACTGGCAGCTTCCATGACCAAAGCAGGGCTCGTGGCCCTGGGGATGGGGATGGGGGCAGTTTCGAGGGACATTTTGAGCCATAATTTTGCCACAATTTTGAGAAAGCTCTCTGGGGTTTTGCTTTTTTACCCAAGATTGTGAATCCTTGTGTGTAGGCATTCCCCAGGTCCCAGGTCTTGGAGGATCTTGGAGCCCTGGGAGCTTCCTGGGGTGCAGGGAGCTGAAACGAGCTGCCCGGAGTCCTTCAATCAGCCCAAGTCAGAGACGGGTATTCCGAGGTCTCTCTGTGTCCTAACCCTCCTCCGAGCTCTGGGCCGGGCTTCCCTGTCTGCATCTGGCTTTGAACGGAACCAGGAGCCTCTCATTCTTGGGTCTGTTCTCTTCCCTTCCTGCTCTTGCTTCCTCTGGGGCCACAAGTGTCTACAGAGCCGGTCTTGCCACCAGATGGAGACCTTGTTTCCCACTTAGGCTGTTAAGGTTGTGAGGGAAGCTGGCACCTGGCAGGAGCTGCAAGCTCGGCCGAGCCCGGGCGGCCTCCTTCAGGGACACAGCAGAGGGATGGGGCATCCCGGGTCACTTGTCTGAGCACGCAGGGGCTCACCCGCTGGGGCCACACGAGCTGCACAGGGCTTTGTCTCAGGCTGCGCCCACTCTCAGGGCCAGGTGGGCCAGTCCCCCTTCAGGGGTTCCAGGACACCCCCAGCATTTCCAATGGCTGCAGGCCCCTGCTGTGTATGCCCCATTTGTTAGTCACTGACTATGCCCCCAGTTTCAATTAGACACATGACATCACATTACCATTGGCAAAGTGCTATTTACTTCAAAGTCATAACCACAAATGCACCTACCACTGTTTCCTCCCTCCTCCTGGCTCCTCACCAGGGAGGAGGGATACCCTTCTCTCTACCACCTTAGTCCCTGGGGGTGTGGCTTGCAGCTTAGCTCGGCTCCTGCACAGCATTGTTCCCACCAAGATGAGGTCCAGTTGGAGGAGCCTATATCTCACCCAGTGGCTTCGGGACCTCCCAAAGGGCACCCCTGCTCCTTGGATTCTGCTCTGGGCCTGCTCTGGCTTCAGACCTGGATGGGAGTGCTGGAATGCCCAGGAGCCTCTGGACCTCTGAAACTCCCAAGGTCACGGGCCCTTCACTGGCCATTGCCCAAGACACTAAAAAGGGGCCAGAGCTGAGGCCGACCGGCCTCTTTGCGTGTCTCTGCAGCCAGTCAAAAAGCCTCATGCTTAGCCAACCAGAACCTGTTATGGAATGGTGGGAGGCTCCACTGTCTGCCTAGACAAAGCATTATTGTTGCTCCAGGCTTCTCCATGGGAGCTGTCCCAGGTGCTGGGCCCATCGGCCATGCATGTTATCCAGTCTTTACAAGGACCCTGTGAGCTAGGGAGTACTTGACTGTCATCCCCATTTTACAAATGAGGAAACTAAGGTGAGGAAAAATTCAGTGACTCCCAGTATTGCACATTTCAGAAGGCAGTCAGTCTGTAGACATTTACTAAACACCTACTACGTGCTAAGTGCTGGGGATATAAATAAGTAACCTGTTCTCCTAGAGCTCAGAGTTTATTGAAGGAAACAATCTATGCAGAGAAGCTACAGACAGGATAAGGAAAGAGCAATGGAGGGAAGATGCTCAAATTCAAGAATTCTGGACTCCATTTATGTGCCACCTACTACCCACTAGTGAGACCAGAGAATGTAAGCTTGCTCAGGAGCAGAGTGGGTCCAAACAGATCATTCTGAGGATCAATTGTGGGCTTGGGAAAGGGACACTGGCTTGGCTCAGGATGTTTCCCACATCTTCTCATTTCCCATGAATCACTCTGGGCAGAAGGAGATGAAAGGATGAGAAGCACAAACTTGTCAAATGAGACCTCTTTTTGCTTTTGCACGAGCCAGCAAGAATTCACTGGGTGTCATTTCAGTGGCGTCAGTGGGAATATCACAGAAGCTGAAAGTGAACATCACAGATGCTTTGAAAGATCTGAAGGCTTGGAAGATCCCACCCCCATAAGGAGCAAAGAGGTGAGGATGAAAAGTGGATGCTGAGCTGGGGCTCCTTCTGTTTGGGATGCGCCTCAGAAGTTGACAGGATGCTGTCTTTTTCATGAAATAAAATGCCAAGGTCGCTCATTCCACTGGGCCTTTGCCCTGCAGCTGGAGAGGGCTTTATTTCCGCAAGGACTGCTGGGAAGGTTCTTTCTTCTGGGATTGCAGTTCTAGCTTGCTATCCTTTCTCGAAGGCTCTGAAGCGTGAGTGCCTGACTTGCCTACCAAGCCAGTGGGGCAGTTCCACTGCTTGGAAATGTCCAATTTAAAAAGAGCTTAATTGAGCAGAGTGATGCTGGAGGAAAAGCAGGTTGCAGGTGTGTTTCTTGTGTGCTTGGCATCCTGCCAGAGAAAATCAAGAGCTTCCTTGTAAGAATGATCAGGTGTCAGGAACTGGGATCAGAGATCGGGACTCTCATGGAATTGGAGGGGATGATTTAAAAATGTACTGCATGTGAGATGTACTGCATGTGAGATGCAGACTTGTGACTGGGAGTGTAGGCTGCTCCATTCTGTAGACCTCAGAACCTGTGTTTGATTGTACGATACTGGGCTATGTTCTGAAGCTCAGTTTGGGGTCTTCCCAGGCATTGTGTGGCCAACTACTCCCAACTGTAGAACCTTTCCCCTGAGGCTTCAGGACTCCTGGCCCATAACTGTTTAAGAATGAGTATTCTCTTGTTACAGACCACTATCCTCCTACCCAAAGCCAGAGTGGTTCAGGGGAGAAAGCAGCAGAGGCCCTGGCTTCTATGCCTTAGAATTTGGATACCCAAGTTGGCCTGGGAAGGGCAGCTTAACTCTTTAAGCCCTTAGCTTTTTCATGAATGAGATGAAGAAGTTGAACAAAATAGTTCCTTCAGTCCTTTTGAGCTCCAAATTAATTTGCTTTTGTTAGACAATCCTTGGGAATTGCTAGAGTGAAAAGCATTTTTTCCTGGTGCTGAATTTCTCAGAATTTAGTGTCTTAATTCTCTGAAGCAGCAATTCTCAACCTTTTTGGTCCTCGGATGTCTTCTTACTCTTAAAAAATTATTGAGGAGCCCAAAGAGCTTTTGTTTATGAGGGTTAAATCTATTGATATTTCCTATGTTAGAAAGTAAAATTGATAAAATTTTAAACTATACAATTCATAAAAAATAACAAAGATCCATTAAATGTGAACATAAATTTTAAATGAAAATTAACTACATTTTTCAAAGCAAAAAGAAATGAGGAGTAGCATTGTTTTATATTGCTATATATACAATACAATAACAATATATATATATATTGTTTATTCATTTCTTTAATTTCTGGCCTTTAATTAATGGAAAGTAGTTCTATTCTCCTATCTGCTTCTTATGTTCAGTCTATTGTGAAAGGGGAGGGGAATTTAAATAGGCAAGTGATAGCTTATTTTAAAAATAGTTTTGGCTTCATGACTCCTGAAAGGATCTAAGGGATTCTTAGGACTCCTTAAAACATATTTTGAAAATGATTGAGGTAATCATTCCAATTCCCATTCAAGTGCTAAGTCAAATCCTCACAGGATAGTTGCTCCTTCTCTCTTTGTGATGTTCTAAGGGATTCTTAAGGGCTGGGGGACTAGGGAGAGGCAGAAGTAGTTTCTTAATTCAATTGTTCACAAGCTCCATTCATTCATTGCTCCTCCTCCATTGATTATCAACTGAGAAAATTAGTCTATCAACTTTTGGAAAATGATATTTAGTAAGGGAGAACCTGTGGTACAAAATGCCTCCTCCCTCTTGAGCAGAACTTCAGTACTATCTCACCTTGGAAACTCCCTTAGTGAATGGAGCTTCCTCAATTCTAGAATGGGGCAGGCAAACTATGACCTAAGGGTCAAATCTGCCCCCTGATTGCTCTAGTTGACCTGCAAGCTAGTTTGCTTGTAGTTTGCTAATCCCAGTCCTAGAGCATCTCTGTCACAGGGTAACTGCTTAATAAATGCTGGTTGCCTGACTGCCCTTCCCCCCAGTAGTATGGAGCAAACTCTCAGAGTGAGGGAGAGTGGGATCGAGCTTAGTGAGTTGGTGGCAGAGGGATGACTCATGACTTTTGCTGGCTAGAAGTCCTTCTGTCCTTCTTTCAGGTATGCTTGTGAAATTCCCTTAGATATGAGACAACTTGATATTGGGCTTCTGGGAGAGCCCTAAAGTCTCCTTTTCTCAGTACTTTATCCTTGGCTCCTGACTACTACATGTCACTACTCTTCCAGGGGCATGAGTGAAAAATCCAGCTCTTCCCATTCTGAAGTTGACATGGTTCTGCTTTGATCGATGTTATTCTTCCTGATTCCTACTCCCAAAAGATTCTCTTTCAGGGATTTGGATGGAGCAGCTGTCTCCTGGCTTGCCCCTAAAAAATAATGTTGGGTTCAAAACTGGTTGCTATTCTGGCATAGAGCAGTTTAATACATTTGATTAATTAGTTGAGTCATTCGATGAGCATAGTCTTATCTGATAAAAGTATAGGTGATAGAATATTTTTTTAGTTAGAATATGATTCATTGCTTGCCTCAGCTGAACCTTCCCTAACTGGGCTGGTCCTTAGACAACAGGGAACCATTCCTTACTTGGGTCTGTTCTCAATGTCTTTCTAGCTTGACAGGACTTATGTTTCGCTATGTTAGTCATCAAGGCCTCAGTATCTACCTCGATGAGGAACCAGAGAAGCACTTTCCTGGAGGGAACTATGAAATAACACATGGCTTCCTTTTTTTTTTCATTGGATCTTGTGGAAATTTTAAGTGAATGGCTTAAAAATCTTTTAGTTGTACTCATCTTGCTTTCATATTTTTTGACATTAGAATCATGGCAAACACCTTTTGCAGGGGAGAAAGGTGCTTGCTGTGGTTCAGATTTTGCAGAGAAGCATTTTAATTGGTCTTTTGAGGCCTTATATGGAAAAAAGAGATGAAGGCAAGTAAAGACAGGCAAAGCAATTGAAGAATATTATTGAACAGCAATACTCTTGGAAGATGTCATACTCTTCTCTTTTCTTGTCACATTTTATCCATCTTCTTTCTAAAGATCTCCATTATAGACAAACCTACTATATATATATATATATATATATATATATATATATAGAGAGAGAGAGAGAGAGAGAGAGAGAGAGAGAGAGAGAGAGAGTGTTAGAGTGTATATAGTTATAGTTATATATTAACCTTTATCCCTGGCTCCCATCTACCCTTTAAAAGCACCTATCTTCCAATTCCTTCCTCCTGATCTCAGCTCTTCGTGAGGTACTCACTGCCCTAAATTGATCTCTGGGTAGCACACCCTGCTGTTGATTGGCAGGAGGTAGAGACCTTATGGCCCACTTCACTGTGGTTTCGAAGTGGACTTAATAATAGAAAATAGTTGGCACTTATCTAACACCTTTCATTGAACCCCTCAAAGCACTTTACCAATTAACTAAACTTGAAATGCTCCAGTGAATGGTATTTTCCAGGTGGCCACGAGGAGACAAAGTCACTTTCTTAGGATCCTGGGGTACCTAGTCTCTGTCCAGAAATGTGCCCTGGCCTTTTCTTTCCTCATGTCATCTCCTCAACAAGGCTGCTTTCTACTGTACCCCAGGAGCGAAGTCTGGGATTTTCAGAGCACCCTGGTGTGCTTCTGGGATGCGGGAAACTTGGATGGCATCCAGCTAAATTCGGGAGGCTTTTCATTGGCACAGTTTTAATCCAATCTCACTTTTGGTATTTAGGAAGCCAGACATATAATCTCCATCTCTGTAGGGGATCTGAGCACTCCCGAGTTTTTCTCTCTGACGGTGTCTGCCTATTTTTGCCCAAAGACATAATGACTATTTTAGGTAACCTCCCACTGAGACAAAGCCTGTGTTATGTAAATGAAATGAAGACAGTCTAGATGGAATTAAGAGATGATTTTAAGTGAGGACAATTTGAGGGAGAATGGTTTAGCAATTTGGGCAGGATTTAAAACTTCCTTTCCTCTATTGACTCCAGCCCCAACTTCTCAGGTTATTTATTTATTTTAGCTGATGACCTTATTTTCCTTCTTAATCAGTCTAATACCTAGTGATTTGCTCAGTATTGATAATTGGGTAGAGGAATAGGCTGGATGCCTTCAAGCTTGTATTTACAAGGCAAAGTATCTTCTAGGAATAGCTAGAATGGAACTTGGAGGCACCTCTTTGAATGAATATTACTCTGAGTTGCTTTTCAGATGAACATAAAAATGTATTCTTCATTAAGTTATAAAATAGATCTCAGCAGTATGGAGCTTTTCATAGCACATTGAAAAATATTAAAGAAAGTTTATGGATTGAAGAACACACTAACTTTTCGAAGCGGTGTCCTTACAGGGCTAGCCATTAGAATGTTAATATCTATGTTACTGTAGAGATCCCTCAGCTCACATGGGCACCTTGAGTCTGCTAATGGAAGTGGGCTACCTATATCTACAATGCACAGTCCTAACCTTTCAACTCATGAACCCCCACTGGAGAGTTTGCCCTTCATAATCACCCAGCAGACACAGTTCTCTCAAAGCAAAGACATTTGCTGAGATTGTATCTTGAGATTAGTAGGTACAATTTTTTCCTCTGTTAACCCATGCTACACTTTTTCTGACATCAGTGGGAAGAAAGCATATACATGAACTATTCTATTAAAAAAATAAACATATGGAACATTCATCCTGGGCAATACAGACTTCTGTCACTACAGGCTCCCAGTGCCCCTTTTCTTCCCATTATGTCCTCATATTTTTCCTTCTGTGGGCAGAATCTCTTCTAGGAACTCTGAAAAGGTATACTTGAATCAAGGACAGCAGGGTGCTTACAGTTATAGTACCTACTCAGTGTGAGATAATGGTTCTCTATACATATACTTAATGTAATATTGTGATGTAATGGTTACACATGCTCAGTTGCCATAGTGATGTAATAGTACTGAAGTATTTAAGGGCTGGGAAGGCTGGGAAGGAGCCACAGATACAGAAGACTTTCAAACACACAGACAGGATTTGGGACTCTTACGTTTGACCAGCCTCACAGTGGCTTTCCTGCCTCCATCACTTCTCCACCCAAAGACCAAGGCCCATCCCAGAGACCCTCCAGACTGCTAGGTCGGACATTACAACTTCTTCCTTTTGACGATTCAATGACTAATAGCCAGGATCAGCTATCTTAGCTCCATGTTCCTCAGAGCTGTCTCCTACAAAATTGCTTCCTACAAAATCACATTGCTTTTTGAAATGTGGCCAAATCTTTAGTCCTCCAATGGTGTGCTGCCGACCTCATCTCTTTTTTGGAGAGACATTCGGTATTAAGTGACTTGCCTAGGGTCACAACGCTAGTGTCTGAAGACATATTTAAATTTAGATCTTGCCTAACTCCAGGACTTGTGCTTTATGCACTGCGTCACCCAGATGCCTCAATGTCACTTCTTGAAGTTCATCTGAGACCCTAGCATTTCAATATCTCTGACACCTGTTTCTGAACATCTGTAATTTCACTATTTGGGCTGGAGGGGAAACAAATCCATCCACACACTCTCAAAAGATTCCATCAATTTTTGCTATAATATGACCTTTAGAGAATTTCAATTATAATTAAGACAAAATGCCAATTCCTCATTTTTCATGTAAATACTTTCATAATTTGGCTTCAAATTCTTTTTTTCTGGGACCACTGCAAACTACTCTCCATCACTGACTGTCACACCCTCCTTGTTCACGTTTCCCATATGCGATGTTCCATACTCCACATCCCATGACCTTTAACAGATCATTCTCCATATTTGGAATGTTCCTACTTCTGTGAATCCCAGTCTAGGCTTAGCCCTTGTAGGGATAAATAACATTTCCTTATCTCCAATTGTTGATGCTTTTTATTTTTTGAACTTATGTAACATTTATTATATATAACTTGAATTTGTTTATGTGTGTACTTATATTTCTCCAAGAGACTATGAGACTCTGGAGGGCAGAAACCATTTTCTATTTTATCTTTGTTTTTCCATGGCTCTTATAGTGTCTGGAACACAGTAGGGTTTTAAAACGTGTATAAATTGAATTACATCTTTTTCTAAGATATTCAGTTTCATCTGTATTTATACTCCTCTCACTGATACACATTTAGTTCCCGATACACTTTTTCAAATGATCCTTAAGAGTTGTCATGGTGATGAACCTTCCCACAAGGCTGGTTCAGAGAAGGCATTCCATCAATCAACAAGCTTCTATTAAATACCTACTATCTTTCAGGAAGATACGCTGACTCTTTTCAGGACTGATTCTTCCAACCTTTCCAGTTTTAGAGGAAAGACTACACTCATTTACTGAAGCATGATAAAACCAAGTAGGGTACTGAAGAAAGTGTGCCTTTGTCACTTAGTATCGGTGTGACTGTGGACAAGTCACAGCCTCTCTGGACCTCATTATTTTTATTTGTAAAATGAGGGAATTAGAACTCTTAGTTACCTTCAAGGACTAATGATTGTAATTGTAGAATTACTATAATTCACCCAATGTCACTCTCATGCTTTCAGAATACATCAGAGAAGGGTACACAATAATGGATTTCTCTCATCTCCCTAACATGATTTAATAAAAAGATGATTGCACATGAAATTCTAAACTACTACGAACAGCTTGCTCTTCCTTTTAAATACATTACAAAATTATATATTTATGCACATACATATACACACACATATATATATTCCTTTTCTCCCTATTTCTTCCTTCTCCCCTTTATTTTAGATTAGATACAAATAGCAGTAATGTAAAATTATTCTGATAAATAGAAATATTTTTCTTTATCAGTTCTTTCTCTGGCTACACATTATCATATGCCCTTTATAGTTAATTTGGATATTTGTAATAGTTAAAATTACTTATTTCCTCAAAGTCATTCTTAAAACATTATTGCTGTTATTGTATGCAATGTTCTCTTGGTTTTGGTCATTTTGCTCTTCATTATTTCATAAAAGCATTTTTATGTTTTTCAAAGATCATTGAGCTCATTGTTTCTTATGGCACAGCAGTATTTCATCACAATCATATGTCACAACTTGTTCAGCCATTTTCCAGTTAGTGGCCATCTCTGCTGTTATAAACATTTTAAAACACAAAGGTTCTTTTGCTTTTTGCCTGATCATCTTTGGAAATATACCTAGTAGTGCTATCGCTTGGTCAAAAGAGTTTAATAACTCTTTGGTCATAATCACAGATTAATCTTCAAAATAGTTGGATCAATTTGCAATTTCATCAACAATGAATCAGTGTCCCAATTTTTCCACATCCCTTCCAGCATTTGTCACTTTCTCCTTCAATCATTTTAGTCAATCTGGTAGCTGTAAAATAATATCTCAAGGTTGTTTTCTCTAACCAACCATGATTTAGATCATTTATTCATGTGACTGTAAACTGTTTTGATTTCTCTGGTTTAAAAATATTTGGAAGAATCTAAATGAGGGGAATCTTTTTTCATTTTTTTATTAAAACTTTTTTATTTTCAAAACATATGCATGGATAATTTTTCAACATCGACCTTTATAAGACCTGTGTTTAAATGAGAGGAATCTTGAGAAGACAACTGAACAAGATATAACATAAGGCCCTTTTTCTCTTCAATACCCTTAATTTAGGAGGTGATTACAATATAATATTAGGGAACAGAAGAGGAATATAGAAAGAAGTTTCTACCTGCATCTCAGGCTAGATGGCAAAGGTTCTCCAAGGTGCTGATTTTCTTGATTCTGTAGTCATTGTATGCACATTAGTCCTTGGTCCCAATTCTGTACCTTCAGACATGGACCCTCTGACACAGAAAAAGTTTTCTTTGATGACCCCAGTGTCTGAATCTCTGAACACATTGTACATGTGGGTAAATAAACCACTTTGATGGGCAGCTGAGGAAAGTTCTGAAGTGGTAACCTGATTTTCTGCTCTTAAATTGCCCTGATTGAAATGGTACTTTCATAGTTGAACTAAATTCTTTCTGTGGGCTCTCCTTTCCATAAGTCTTTGAGGGAGTTGTCAGCTTTCCTAAGAAGAGATCTCAATCTTCAGGAAGAGTTGTTCTACAGAGACATCATTAGAGGCTGTCCTTTTGCCCAGTTGTATGTGATCACTCTCATGCCATTAGAATGGTGCTATCAAGTTTGTTTTTCTATTGAAATGTTTGCCAATTATTAAGATAATAAAAAACCTTTATTTTAAAGGAATGAACATGGTATTTCTGATTTTCCCATACCTATTATCATCTATGAATAAACTTCTCTATTTTCCTACAAGAAAAAAAGAAACACTAGTTTTTTGGTAGTAATAATGATTCGAGGTAAAGGCTTGGCCTAGAGGGACTGATTCAAATTCTCTCCAGGATGCAGCCCAACTTCCATTTCAGTATCTTTTTAGAACCTCATCAATTCATTTGTCAAGAGACAGAAAATAATTTTAGATTCCCCTCTTTAAAAGTATCAGTGATTTGGCTAATTTGATCAATATATCCTAATATATATTCTTTGAACCAAGTTGCTAAGAAAAATTCTGAATAGAATGTACAATGATTTTACAGTATCTTGACAGCCACATCCCTTCAATTTATTTAGCTGAGAACACTTCACTCTCACCCGTATGAAAGTTTCTCCTTGCTTCAAGCTCTGGGACTAAATCTGACCATAAGCAGTATGAAGTTTTCAGGCTCCTGGCTCCCACTGACCTAATTCCTTATTCCTGAATTTGACTCTTCTTGGGATTGCCTCTCCCATGTCTATCCATCGTGCCTTTCCCTTGCCCACTGACTCTCTTTGTCTTTGCCATCTAGCCCTATACATTTTGCTCTTCATTATTTCATAAAAGCATTTTTATGTTTTTCAAAGATCATTGAGCTCATCGTTTCTTATGGCACAGCAGTATTCCATCACAATCGTATGCCACAACTTGTTCAGCCATTTTCCAGTTGGTGGCCACATGCATAGTATGTGTTTGGAGAGACGCGACACTTCTTAGGCTCACTTTCGATTTTACAATGGCTATTTTGTACTGTCAACTGGACAGAACTGGCCGCTAACCTCTGGATGCCTGGAGCCCAACAAAGCAGGAGAGAGACAGGAGAGTCAAGAATCAAACAGAAGTTTAATTTCAAGTGAGGGAAATGGCTTGCAAGCACAGACATGTGTGCTGGGTTCACCCCTTCACCCCACAGTGGTGGTGATGGTGAGGAGAGACTTACTTTAGGGAGCCAAATCTCAGTATTTATACCAATGGCTGCACAGTGAGCTATAACCCTGACAATGAGAAGTAACAGCAATTAAGTGACGTGTTGATTCATGGCAGGGCTTCATGACTAGAACATGAAGACAGCAGGTACTTGTCCAAGTTCCGAGAACACCTGATGTTGGTCAAAGCAATACAATAATTATATGATTTTTCCAGAAGGTGAGATCATCGAGAGGCTGAGCACAAAGGATTATTGTTATGCCAAGCTCAGGGCACAGCTTGCTTGCTGGACTGTAACTCTGGAAAACAGGGTGTCTCTTAATATCTTGACAGAACCATTTGTCTACCCCAAGCCTACACTCCACGTTCTGATCTCATAATTACAGGTCTGCTTTTAGATTAATGCCCCGTGTGCCAACCCTAGAATAACTGGCCCCTAGTTTTACCCAGGATTGTTATAAAGACCAAAGAGCTAAGATACATAGAGCACTCTCCAAACTTTAAATATGAGCTACAAATACATTAGATGCATTTATATATTAATATTGTTATAATACATACTATTATTAATAATATCGATATAATATAATATAATTGGCTATATATTCAACAAATCCATGTGTAAAGAAAAAATGAATGACAAATATAAGCAATGTAATGTAATTCCTCTTAACTGGCACTTTACCTTTTTATCATTTAAAAAAAGTACATTGGTGGTTGTTCAGTTGTTTTCAATTGTGTCCAAGTCTTCATAGCCCCATTTTTAGTTTTCTTGGTAAAGATCCTGGAGTGTTTTGCCATTTCCTTCTCTAGCTCATTTTATAGATGAGGAAACTGAGGCAAATTGGGTTAAATGACTTGCCCAGAGTCACATAGGTAGTAAGTCTCTGACGACAGGTTTGCTCAGGAAAATGTATCTTCCTGATTTGAGATTGTATCACCCAGCTCTGCTGTAGCCTTATTTCAACTTCTTCAACTTTTAAAATATAATTTCCAGTGCCTCAGTCTCACCTTAACCACATTAACTAATACATTAAACTGCCACAGTTTGTCTCAGAAAATGATTTCACATTAAATTATTAAACAATTAAATAATTGATAATAATAAATAATAATAATTAATTTCACATTAAACTTAAAAGCAACGTCTAGTATCTAAATCTAACTCTAACTCTGGCAATCTCCCCATTCTTTTAAAAAACATCATGGTAGGAATGATGACATTATTGAGAACAATTAGTTCCATCGGAGCAAAGTAATGCACGTTATGTGTGAAGACAACAGAATATTGTTATAGCACGGCTTGCTTATACTATATGAATCATGTTATGATGATGTGCCATTTGTTGGGAAATAATTGCATAAATGCCTCTTTTTTTGCTACCTGAATTCTGAGGAGACCTGAATAAATTTGACTTCATTTTTTGCTGAGTTCTCTTTAATTTGCCCGGAGTAAGCCACCTTCCTCATTGGCTATCTTCTCCTCTTTAGAATGAACATACATTTACTTTAGGATATGCTTAATAAGTATCTCTATATGGCAGGCACCTTGCCCTGCACTGGAGATCCAAAGGCAATAAAGAAATGATCCCTACCATTGAGGAGCTTATATTTAGAATATGATTAATTATTTTTTTTTCTGCTGAAGATATTTCTAATCAACTATCTTTCCTTAGCCTCTATCTCAGAAAATAACTTGATTGCTTTTTTTTATTATAATAACTTTTTATTGACATTGATTCCTTTTTAAAAAGGGGATCAGACTCTTTCAAAACAGAAGAAACAAGGTTAACTATGGTTGCAAATTTAAAACAATGATGAAATATTTCAAATGATTTTTTCTTCCTTCAGGAATTGTTCTCTCCTCTCTTATTGTTTGGTGTGACTTTAAAAGGGATGAATTTAGTATGGAATAATGGAGGATCAGTTAGATCTCAAGCTGGAAGGGACCTTAATTTCTTCATTTTACAGAAGGGGAACCTGGAGTCAAATGAATGAATTATCCAAGATAATTCAGAAGCAGGATTTGAATCTAGGGCCTGTGACTCTGGTGCCCATGATCTTTCTGCTATGCTCTCTCCCAGAAGCAAAATGGAATCCGTCCAGAGAAACAGAACTCAACCTACCCCACATGTACCTATGAATGGGTTCTTATAGGGATGCAACCTGGAAACACCTTGTCTAGAAGGTGAATCCCAGACAGTCCCTGCTGCTGATGTGCTAGCTCAGCCATTGTTCAGTGTTGAATGAGTAAGAAATCCTAGAAACATGAAATTAGGGGGCTTTAATGAAAAGGAGTGGGGAATCTTCTTATAGCAGGAATAAAGACTTGGTGTTTCACTCTCCTTATCATTATCTTGAGACTTCACTTTATACCCCTTGTTGTGTTCAGTTTCTATTCAACACATTTTCCCAGAATTCTAGGCTTGGAAGGAGTCTCTGTGGTCTCTAAGTCCACCCCTGAATACGATGCAAGAGGCAGCTTGACGCCATGCCTAATATGTTATTGAACCTCCAATTGAATACTCTTAGTGATGGAGATCTCAGTACATCACCCCAAGATATTAAATTATATTTTGTAATAACTCAAATTGTTTGAACTTCCTCATATTGAACTAAAAACTTTCTCTCTGGAACCTAAACTGGTCACATTTAGATCTGACCTCTGATTCTACATCGAAGAAGCTGCTTCTTTCCTTCTCGATGGCAGCTCTGAAAATATCTGAATGCCACCTACCATCTACTTTTAAGTTGTCTTTTTTCCTTATAAAAGATTTGACAAAAGAAGAAGAATTAGAGAAAAGGGTAGAAGTAATAACAGCAGAGTTAAAGGCATAAGTCATATAAAGGAAGAGGAAAGGAATGGGATTGGTTAAGATTTTTGAAGAAAAGAGAATATAAAGATATGTAATTAAAGAAATACAGGATAAGCAGTTATTTTTTATGTTTATAGAATAGAAGAAAGGAAGAAAATGGCTAGGAAAGAGGAGACTTAAGCTGTACAAAAAACAAAAAAAAACACAACAAAAAAACTTTGAACTAGCAGAAGAAAAAATTGGGTAACCAAGGGAAGCCATGATATCTCTATCCCAGGAGATTCCCCAAGGGGAAAAAAAAACAAATAACCTTTAGTTCTGGTAAAACTGGATGTTCTCTTCAAGAACCTTCAAGATCTATGATTGTGGGACTCCAAGATATTATCCACACTCAGGAGTAATGGCGTCCTGCTGAGGAACATCCCCCTTCTTCCTACCCTCTGTAGCTACTGACTGGACTTTAGATAAAAGAGAACAGTTTTTTGCCTCTGTGATTCTTATTGACTTTTCTTTTTGGTTGTTTATTTAATACATTCTGGTGTTCATATAGACCCTGAAATTGCTTTAAATCAGAAAAAAATCTAATACTTGTAAATATAAACTATTTGAATTTACATAAAATGCTTTAAAATTTTTTCCAGAAATCATGGCCAACCAAGACTTTATCTTCTAAAGCATATGGAGTCAAGGCACAATCAGGACATTCTCTTTATTGGCCAGTTTGAATATAGAGGACTGAAGCCATGGTGGCTCTTTTCTTCTGTCCCCTGAATCCTTCCTAGCCCCATACCTGCTCCATGACAAAAGTCTTTCCTTTTAGTCTGAAAAAAGAAACTTTAGTAGAATGCAAAGGATGTTTGATCAGTAGTCAGAAGGTCTTGGGCTTGAATCCTAGCTCTGTTCTTTATGGTTCTACCTATTTGATTTTGGCCAAACAACTTTCCCACCCTGTGACTCCAGATAGACATTAATGGGCTCAGTGTCAAGTGGAAATGAGGTTGCCAGTGGTGTCCCACGAACTATGCTAGGCTTCTGATGATCAACACCCACTATCAATGAATATTGAAGATGACAGAAACCTAGAGAAAGGGGAAGGGGGGCAGTTAGCATGCTAGACTCAGAAACACATTAAAAAAAATTTTATAAGAGAAAACACTGAGCAGAAAAAAAAATCAACTTGATGAGTGTAAGACTGAGAAGGAATGGTACATTACTGCAATGAATGTAACTTAATCATAACAAAAGTGGGTTTTTTTGCATAAATTACTATAATTTTGGGGTCATCATTTAATTTAAACCTTTGAATCAATATTTATTTCTTATATCTCTAAATATATATATATATATTTATATACAATGCTCTTGTTTTTATTTTTTCATGCAGAATATATTTCAGTATAAGCCATATTGCAAAATAAAAAAGATAAAAAACAAGAAAAATAAAGTAAAAAAGTCTGCTTCAATCTGCACTCAGAGGTCATCAATTCTCTCTCTATAGAGGGGAATAGCATTTTTCATCACTAGTCTTTAGAATTGTCTTGGATCATTGTCTTGATCAGAGTAGCCAAGTCCTTCTTACAATATTGTGGTAACTGTGTACAGTGTTCTCCTGGCTCTACTCATTTCACTTTGATTCAATTCATACAAGTTTTCCCCAGTTTTTCTGAAACCATCCTTTTCATCATTTTTTATAGCACAATAGTATTCTGTGGCAATAGTTTGCCACAACTTGTTCAGTCATTCTGCAATTGATGGACATCCACTAGATTTCCAATTTTTTGGTGACATAAAAGAGCTGCTTATAAATTTTTTTGGTACCAAAAAAAATCTTCTTTTTAAACTCTCTTTGAATATAGACCTAGTAATGATACTGCTAGGTAAAAGATTGTGCCTAATTTTATAGCTCTTTGGGTCTTCTTCCACATTGTTCTCCAGAATAATTGGATTAGTTCAAAATTCCACCCACAGTACATTAGTGTCTCAATTTCCCACATACTCTGCAACTTTTGTCATTTTCTTTTTCTGTCACATTAACCAATCTGAGGGGTATGAGGCAGTATCTCAGAGTTATTTTAGTTTGTATTTTTCTAAATCAGTCATAATTCAGAGCATTTTTCCTGTGACTTGATAGATTTATTTTCTTCTTCTATGTCTATGTATTTAATATTGATAGTACTTCATTGTCTGTGGTGGGTTTTTTTTTTTAGCAAGATGTCAACTTCTCTGTACATTTCTTTTAATTAGGTTTGTTTTTGCTTTTATTTTGTCTGAGCTTATGACTACTACTCTTTCCATTTTTATTTCTTCTGAAGCATAACTTCTGTTCCAGCCCCTTATTTTAACTCTAATTGTGTCTCTTTGTTTCAAGTGTGTTTCTTGTAAGCACTATATTGTTAGATTCTGGTTCCATGTTTCTGTTTCTATCATTTGATTCACATCTACAATTATGATTATTGTTTATTTCCATCCATCCTGTTTTCTTCTATTAATCCTTCTCTTTTTCTCTTTTAACTCTGATCTTCTTCTACAATCCATTTTGCTTTTGTCCACTTCCTTCTTTTATCTGCTATCTTTTTTATCATCCTCTTTCTTTTATCCCCTTTCTTTTCTACTTCCCTATTGTGTGAGACAGATTCTTATTACCAATTGAGTATACACACACGTATACATACACACATCTCTATGTGTATAATTTCACCTCTTTGAACCAGTTTAGATGTGAGTAAAATTCAAATAGTGTCCCCCCCCTACCATTTCCTCTTCACTGTAAAAGCTTTTCTTTCCCTGCCTCTTTTATGTGAGATAATTTTCCCTATTCTTCCTCTCCTTTTCCTCTTCTTTTAGGTCATCCCTCTTTCTTATCTATCCAGGTTTTTATAGCATCCCAACTTAATTACTCTCTTTCTCTGTAGAATCTTTTAACTGTTCTAATGAATAATTATTGGAATTTGTATATATCATCTTCCCTTATAAAGAAATAAGCAGATTAGTCTTTATGGAATCTCTTATAATTTTTCTTTCTGTTTACCTTTTTATTTTCTTGTATTTTTGTTGTTGTTGTTGAGGAAATTGGGGTTAAGTCACATGCCCAGGGTCACACAACTAGTAAGTCTTAAGTTATCTGAGGCCACATTTGAACACATGTTCTCCTGACTTCAAGGCCAGTGCTCTATTCACTGCATCATCTAGCTGCCCCTTAAATCTTGTACTTAAAAGTCAAATTTCCTATTCAGTTCTCTTTTTTCCACTAGAAATGGACTTTTCCATGTCCGATTCATGCTTTGTCTTTAAGGCTTTGGTTGTGGTTATTTTGACTTCAGAAGCTTCAGAGCTTGTGCCTCAATAGTAGATTTTTTGTGGTAAGATTTTTTGTTGCCGTTTGCTCGTTTTTCCATGCCATTTCTTGATTTTGAACTTTCTGTCAAAATTAAACTCTCTTCTCAAATGGGGTTGGGAGGGCACTGTTTCAAGCTGCAGAATTTTTTTTTTTTTTTGCATTGCTGTTTTCAGGGCTATTTTTAAGAGTGTGGAAATATTGGTGCTTCCAAGGTGATTTGATTTGGGGAGAGATGTGGTCACTGCTTTTCTGATCTGCACTCTAGACCTTGTTCTGAAAGGACCCCTGATCCTTTAAGACTGTAATTGATAGGCTTCCTCAGGGTCTATGATCCCATGGGATTTGCAGTGATAATGTTCCTCAGAAGCCCTGTTCCCTTGGGATCTGAAGTGATACTGTTTCTTTAGGGTATTGTGACCAAAATGATACTGCTCTTTAGGGCTCCTGTTTGCTCTTGATTTAAAGTGCGTTGAGTTTGCCAAAGAGCTTCTAGTCCCATGTCCAGTGCTGCTAGCCCATGGATCCCCTGCAATCTCTTTCTGTCAAGTTTCCAGACCCTCTTATTTTCTCTAGCTTGAGAGTTACTGAAGCTGCTGCTGCCTCTGTTGCTGCTACTTGGTCCCACCACTGGTGTTTCATCCATGTGGACACTGAGCCAGCCTCTGTTCCCAATCTCTTTCCATCCTGCTAAGTTTTTGGGGAGACTAGAAGAATGCCTTGGTTTGACCTTTTGTTGCCTCTGCTGCTTGTGAATTTGATTTGAGGCATTATTTTAAAGTTATTTAGAGGGGAATGTTGGGAGAGCTCAGTTGAATGCTTTCTCTGCCAACTTGGTTACCCTGCCGGAGGTATGAGTCTCACTTATTAATACTTACATTTTCCCAGAAGTCTCTGTCTTTGCTTTATCCTTTTGCAGTTTTGGCAGCAGGGTTATATATGTCAAGAAAACCGTGTCCTAAACTCTTTTTTTGAGGCCTGACTCTTTCTTAGGTCTCCGAGTTATTTTAAGTAAGTTTCTTTCTTTCCTGATTCTCTTCTGCTTTTCACAGTTAAAAGAAAAAGAAATAATCCCTGTCACCAAAGAGCTCTTACCCTGAAAATTAATGCAGTTCTCTGCTGTATTAGAAGCAGAGCTTCCAGGAACTAGGATTCATTGTCCTGTTGTACCCAGAGTATATCTGAAGTATTGCATTCCATTTTGGAAGCCACATTGGAGGCCGTACATTGAAAAGACGGAGAGTGTCCAGCAGAAGGAAGCACGCGTGCTAGTGAAAGGTTTTGAGTTCATTCTCTAATGGGGGAGCTGGAGGTGTTTGGGATGTGTGGCCTAGAAAAAGAAGACTTGGGGCAGGGAGCATCATAATTCTCAAGTACCCAAAGGGCTGTCATGAGGAAAATGGATTTACCACCTCCGGGTTGACTCTAGAGTTCAACTCAAGTGCCACTTTCCATATGGAGCCTTCCTGAGCCCCCGGCTGCTGATCTCCCCCACACAAATTGTCTTCCATCTGTTTCACGTATTTCTGTATATATATTTTAAAAACATTTCTTCTCCTGCCCTGATAAAACATAAGTGTTTTTAAAACAGAGACTCTCATTCTTCTCTTAGGATCTTTAGGGTTTAATGTGGCATTTAATGCCATGAGAAAGCATTCAATAAATGATTGATTGTTTGATTGGTTAACATTCTAGAGAGGCATTTTAGCTTGGATATAAAAAATGCTCTCACAGTGAGAGCTGCCTCCAAGCAGAATGGGTGGTCCCAAGAGGTGAGGTTCTTCCTCAGCGGAGCTTTTCCAGCAAAGACTAGTGCCCTCTTGCCTAAGATGTTGCAGACATCCTCTTAGTATAGGAGATGGGATTGAGGCTAAAAAGCCTGGGCTCCTGGGATTCTCTTTCTTCTCATCCCCAAGAGGAAGACCCTTAAGTTTAGAAAATAGCCATCTTTTAAAAGTGTAATGAAACCTCACGAGGAGTAGCTTTTTTCACCTTTTATAATGAGTAAATCTCCAAATCTCATTAATCCAAACCACATTGGTCCTACAATCTAATCCGGTTTCTCCCAAATTCTTTGATTAAATGTTGTCGCCTCCTCTAACCTGAAGTGCCCCCTAAAGGCTGCCATGCTCTGGCTGATGTCATGGGGAAGGAAATTTACCAAATGACAGCAATTATTCTCTAGGCCCTTAATGGGGTAATTGTGAACCTCTGTGCTATTAAATTTAAATACAGGTATTAAAATATGGTTGCACCCATGAGTCTGAGAAGGAAAATTATATTAGTATGCTCATGGACAAGACATTTCTGTGCTAGAGGGGAAGAGGGTGCAAGCTCCCATTGGGCAGCCCAGTGTGTTTGGTCGGTAGTGAGCAGAAGGTATTTATTTACTTGTTGCTGAAACAGGCGCTAAGGAACAGAGCCTGGATGTTCTTATCACAGAATAAACCTTTGCTGAATCAAAGACTTTCAGGAGCTTTGATTTTCAGTTTTTGTTCCTTCACTCGGCCTCTTGTCCCTTCCTTTAGCTCCCCTTGGAGAAAGGTTTTCCTTTGCACATATGCTCGGTCTAGGAGAGAGACGTGATGATTGCCTTGTGGAATACACGAGCGAGCGACAGTGTTGATGGTTTTCTTTTGTAGGGCTTGTTTTGTCTTGCATATTGTTTCTTTTGTTGCCCCTTTGGGCAGACATGTTTGAGAGCACACAGGTCCCTGGCTGATGCTGTTGTCTCTGATTCCAGGCAGTGCTGAAAGAACAAAGTCCCCAGTTCTAAATTTAGCATTTGAGGCCCTCAGTCATGAACTTTCGACTCTAGCCTTATTTTCCATTCCTTTCCCGTATGAGTCTTGTCTTGGTTGCCAGCAATGCTCTCTGTGTAACTGGAATGAACTCTGGGTATTCCCGTCTCCTCGTCTTAGCATATACAGTTCCTTTGTCTGCTATGCCTTCTTTTCTCTCTCCTGCATTGAATCTTATTCCTCTTTCTCTTTCAGCAGAATATAGTCCATTTCTTCATTCACTCTCTATTGATGCATTCATTCATTCAAATTTTATTTCAGGGGCTGAGTCCAGTGCTGGGACTTAAACATAACAAAACACATAAACCAAAGGGTGTCGGTCCTGAGGATCTTTCTTTGTACTAGTAAAAGGAGAGACTTGAGTTTAACTCTGGTTCCTGTCACTTTCCTTTAGCCTTTCTGAACCTCAGTTTCTTCATTTGTAAAATGAAGCTTAGAGCTTGTGGGACCCACCTCACCGACTAAATTGTGCTTTCCACATCGGAAAATGCTTCAGGATTGCCCGAGATTATTCTTATTATTCAAATCCCAGAACTCAGAGTTGGAGAAAGTTACTGAGCCATCTGCTCTGTTTGGGTCCCAGGCTGACAACAAGTCCTTATTAAGTGCTCCCTATGTCTCAGTGATGGTGCTGAGCCTCGGGCTAAGTCCTGGGAAAACAAAGAGAAGCAAAAAGAAGTACTGTCCCTGTTTCTAAAGGACCTGCAGGAAGGAAAACGCTTGGAAAGGAGCATCCAGGGGATGGAGAGAGAGGTACCCGCTGGGGTGGAGGATGCTGGGGGCAGGTGTCTGGAGACAGAGCAGACCCAAGAGTGGAAATCCAGCCTCATTTAAGTAGAAAGTCTTCACCTACTTCCTGGACAGCTCCATCTAGTAAAAAGTTCTGCTTGTATTGCGTTATAATCTGCCCTTCTTCAGCTTCTTCTGTTGCTCCTAGTCTAAGGCCAAACAGGCCAATCTAGCCACCCTACTACGGGACAAGTCTCCATTCACCCAGCAGCTGCCGTATCCCCTTGAGTACTTTCATCCCTAGATGCCTGTGCCTCATATGTCATGAACTCAAGCCTTTTTGCCATCCTGGTAATCTCCCTTGGACATATTGTAATTACCAAAGTTTTTTCTAAAATATAGTGCCCTAAACTCCGCACAGTCCCTCAGAAGGACCAGAACAGGGCAGAACACAGAAGGCTATTTACTACCTTATTCCTCAGTGCAGTCAAAGACAGCATTAGCTTTTTAGGATCCCACGTCATGCTGCTGAGCTTGTTTTCTACTAGGACCCTCAGTTCTTTTTCTGTTTCTGAACCAGTCACGCTTTCCCCATCTTGTTCATCAATGGACATTAATGATGATATCAACTTTGCAGGACTTCTCCAGTAGAGGGCCCCATGGGCTTTATTTAATAATTGTCAAACATTCGGGTAGAGTCATAACTATTCACTGCATCTTCAGATCGCACCAAGTTGGGAGGGACAGACACTGGACTGGCCGAGTCGGGATCCAATCAGACTTCAGGCCCGAGAAAAGTCTGAATCCAACAAGATGAAATAATGTTGAGATAAATGCAAAGCGTCCCACTGGATTCTGGCTTGAGACCGATGGCACTTTTCTGGCTTTATAGCTCTCCCCATCCACACTCATAGCAACACACCTATCTATTTGTGAGATTAAATATTATATATGATAATAATAGCATATAGTTATATATTATATGTATTATATATTATATATTATAATTATTACTATATATTATATATAATATATGTAATTATTATGTCATATATCATATATTACAATATTGGAAATATACAGTATATTTAGATATTATAGAGTATACATAGATATTATACAGTATATATAAAATATTATAAATAGTATGATTTTTTGTTTCATTCACATATTATATATAATTATGCATTATATATATCATAATATTTCATTTCACAAATCCCCACAAAAGGTGAATTGAGATGTTTTAGAATTTCAGACTCCAAAATGACATGTACGCTTCTTTTGTCTACTAGGTCTACTAGGACCCTTAGGTTTTTGTTTTGTTTTTTTTTTTTTGGTCAGAGAGAAATTTTCTATAGATTAGGTATTGGTTCAAGCCTTTGTATCTTCAAAAGGTTGTGCACAATACCTTTGATCTTAGCTCCCCGACTTCCCTTTGCATCAGACATCCCCAAAACCTCTTTTGGAGACCTCATGTGTGCTGAAGAACAGAAAAGTGAAAAACCTTGTTATCTCCCCTGTGATAGAGCTCCTTGGCAAGTGATAGACAAGAGAAAAAGCCAGGGAAGTAAGAGTGTCTGCTGGATCGTCCAGCCATAAGCGCCTTCCATGACTTGAGCTTCTGCCTTTTGGCAAACGAAGTACGGCAGCCCGAAGAACGTTCCTTTACCAGGGACCATCTGCTGAAGTCTAACATTTGCCTCAAAGACAGAAGCATGACTTGGATTCGCCGAGAGCTCTGGGAACTGGCCGCGGATGGTGTCCTGAGCATCAGGCCAGCTGCTCCTGAGTCATTGATTGTCTCCGTTCCATGATGAGATTTTGCTACACAACTTGGCTCTCCTCACCATGAGAGTTTCAATTAAGAAAAACCAAAAGGATCCCTCTGTCCTGGACATAAACTAAGGGCTCAAATGACTCTAGCTGCATACGGATGAGCGGAGATGGATAGTTTATCTCCCTAAATAAACGGCCTGCTTTCAGAGGAAATGTGCTCTCAGACTTATGGAGCTGGCCCAGGCATTTGTCACTCTGCGAATGCTGTCATTTGTAAATTAAACCCTTAATTTGTTTTTGACCCTCAGGAAAGTTTACTGTAGGAATTTCAATAAGAAGCAGGCCTAATGGTGGGAAGAATAGGAACCTGGATAGGGGGAGCTCCAGCTGCCTAGAAATGCTCCCTTGGCCCAGGGATGTGGAGCCCTCGGAGATCCAACATTAGCCTCCTGGACCCAAGAGGTGCTTGTGTGGATGGTTCTTCAAAGCTGGTCTCTGGAGGGGAGCAGGGGCCTCAAAATTACTTGTGGGAGAGTAGAGATTTCCCTGAAAATGTGCGCTCCTCCAGAGGGTCATGGAAAGAACATTGGATCTGGGGTGAGAGGAGTAAGGTTTGACTCACTTCTCTCTTACCTGTTAGCAATATGAACATTGGTAATTCCTTTACCTACTGGGGACTTCATGTTGTTCACCCTGAAAATGCGAATCTTGGTCTCTGAGGCTCAGTTAAACTTTCAAACTGTCCTGATCGTGCGAGGCCAGGGCAGGTAGTGCTATGTTTGTAGCTAAGTATCTAAACTGTTCTGTTTTGGGCCTGAAAATGGTGAGGTTTAGACAAAGCATTGCTTTGGCCCGATGTTTTTCTGAGAATAACGACTTTGTCTTTTGGTATCAATATCGTAAAGCACCATCAGAAAGCCCCAGCCAAGGATCTCTACTCACGGGCACGAGGAGACCCAGGAATATTCGTTGGCCAAGTGGCCCCCTTTCTGACTGCTGGCTCCCCATCCTCCCTGCGATGTTTTAGCAATATTGCTGGAATCAATCAATCAAAAATCATGAGGATACAAAAATCAAATCTAACAGTCTCAAGAGATAGCAGTCATACACACACATACATTATAGACATAGATAGATCCATGTAGGTCTATCTGATTGATTTATTTGTGTGTATGTATACACACATATAGATGCAAGATATTGATTTTTTTAAAGAGGGAAGACCCTAATAGCCGAGGGTGTCAGTCAGGGACCTCATGTTATAAAGACAGAGAGTTTTTGTGGTCCGCTTTCCAGCCTGGGCAAGGGCTAGCTCCCTCTCCTTGGCTCTCCCTGCTTCTCCATGGATCTCCCTCCAGTCGGCGGTGGGGCAGTGCTCCGCTGCTCTATCCAGATGTCATCCTTGAAGGCTGTCAGCTTTGGCAGCTGCCGTCATGGGATGGGTGGAGGGCACACGCAGCTAGGATGTCTTACCAATCCTATTCGTCTCCCTTGGGACTCTCAATGACACTTCAATAAAGGTAGAAGGGGCACGGATTAGCAATTCCTCAGGATGGATTAACTTTTAATATCCATGCTAATGTGTAGGACTGGAGGAGGATGCTTTGGTGGGAGGAATAGGAAATAAAAGCTGCAGAGAAGGGCCTGGGCAGCTCTTGGGAGGAGGAGCCTTCTCCTGGGAGCTCTTTGGTTAATCCCATTTCGGTAGGGTTGAGGCCCTTGCTCTCTGCTCCTCAGAAGCTTTCTTAGCACGTACCCTGCAGAACACAGAATATATTATTTCAAAGACTCTGAAAAGAAAAGGCTTTAAGCATTGGTAGGCTCTTACCCAAAGAAAAGGCAAATGATTCCGCTTTCTCGTACCCTGGTTTATTCAAATTGCAGACACAATTTGGGCCATTCTCTACAATAATTTAAGTTTTTGGGGAACTATTTACAAACACGGAGAACTGGAAAGTGATTTTTCAAATGAGACTCTCTTGGATGATTTATCAAGGCCCTGAGAAGAACCGGACAAGGAGCCTTCTGGATTGGACCACTTTTGACTCCATCTGGAAATCTTGTGACAATAACCTCTGGCTTGGATGGCACAGATGCTTTCATGCAACTGGTATCATCCCTAAAAGAGATTCTAAAGGGCAGGCTTTCCCAAATGCCATCAGTAATGATGGTGCCAGTCCTGTTAGTTGGCAAACCATTAAAGAAGGTTGGCACTAGCTGGTACCGATGATGCTGATGAGATATCTTTTTCTATAGTATGTTAATGACAGCATCCAGTGTGAACTTCTTGATTTGCTTTGGTAGATCTGAGATTTCAGGTTTAATTCAGGTTTATCTCCATACTCTGCTCTCGAGAGCCTCAGTTCCTGCTCTAGCCTGGTCTAGAACACCTGAACTTGTATTTAAGTGAGTTCTGATGAGAAGGGAAATTTGAGGCGATCCAGCAGACAAATGCAAGCTTTCATGGGATTTGAGTTGGCCTGATCCCGATTCTGCGGTGTGCATCAGGCTGGCCCAGCATTTCTAAGACATGGCATTTGTCCTGGCAGTGTCTGCTAAGCCTCTGTGCCATCCAACATGTCACATCCCCCCTACAAGGTTCTGAATCCTACTCCCAAGAAAGCACTTGCCCCACAGGCTGCCAAAAGGATCCAATGGGCAGGATTTTTCACAGCTTAAGTGCGCTAGAGAACGGAACTATGCTTATTAAAACAATAAAAACCAAATGTGACTTCTTCTTTCCTGGGAGGTCTGAGGCTTCTGAGACCTGGAGCTCATGCAAACAAGGGACAGGTATAATAATCAAAAATACAACAACTGAAGAACGAAAAAGGCTTCTTGTTTCAGAGAATACAATTGTGACAGAAGAGTTTCTGGTGATTCTTCTCCACCTGAGATCCACTTCATCCATAATCCTCTGGAGCTGATGCCGATACCATTGTGATCCCAAGCTTCACATGGGTTCTAGGCAACAGGAGCTTTTCTGAGACACAATGAGCCCGGTCTCTCTTAGGCTTCCAGCCTGGCAAGTGGAATGGAATGGCATGAAAACAGAATCTTCCCTCCACCCAGCTGGCAAATATTCTGTTGTTATGGAGAATTTCCTTCTTGCTTTTATATGGGAGTTAGTGCAAGAGGAGAAGGGCCCCCTGAAGACACAGCGGGGTGGGGATCTCCAGCTCCATGTGAGTCTGGCTGGGATTTCTGCCAGCAACAGTGGCTTTGACTGCCCAAAGTGGCCCACTGGGGGCATACAGAATGATCAACTCTCTCCCCCCTCTGGCTGGCCACAGATTTGTCACCTCTATAACTGTTGCGATCTGTATTTATGTGGGCTCCTTGGTTTTACTTTCTGCTCTGTAATGTCTCTGCTCTATAGAGCTGTAAAACAAGACTCCACTATATTAGCTGGTAATTTTTATTTTCCAGCAGTGGACGCCATTGGGAGCAACCTGATGGGTTCTGGGCAGCGCCAGCTTATAGTCTAGCAAATAGCTGCATATAATTCTCCCCTGGGGCAATTTATAGGCAGGATTTTTTGTTGGTTTTTTCGTCCTGATGTTTCATATTTCTTCCTTTCTAGGTAACAATTTTGTCATATTCCATTGGTGAGCTGGGAAGGGGAGGGAGAAGTAGCCCGACTGCTTAAGGATTCAGCACCACATTAGGCTCTGTGACTACTTGGGTGTAAAATACATTTTCTTGTAAACTGAGGAATCCAAGGCTAAGAATACATCAAGTAGATATTTATAAGTGTCCTGGAACATTTTTCCATTTAGCAATTTTGTTGAATTATTGGGAAGGCTTTTATGGGGCTTGCCAGTCAAAGCAATGGTTCTAGCATCATGGAATATAACCAAAGAAATAGTTTAGGGCCAATGTAAGGAGGTTTCCTTTTCAGACTGTGGATAGTGTGTGTGTGTGTGTGTGTGTGTGTGTGTGTGATGCATCTGGGCATCATGGCTTGAACTGAGAGCATTAGGAGAAGGGAAAGCCTTCTGGTGCAGCCCTTGAATACTGACCAGGTGGCCAAACCTCATCTGTCTCAAAGGAACAATAGCATACATTCCCATCCTACTTTAAGGTTTGCAAGGCATTTTGTATCCGTCATTTCATTTGAATCCAATTTGAGGTAGGGATTATATAATCCCCATTGTACAGATAAGTAAACTGAGACTCTGAGAGTTTAAATAACTTTCCCAGGTAAGTATCTGAGGAAGAATTCTCTAGAAATATTTCTACTCTACCATGATTCTTTCTTGCATTGTATAACTATATAATCATCAAACTTTATAGCACTTTATAAATGCGAGCTATTGCTGTTATTCCATTTCAAATCATCTGGTTTTGAGTTGGATTTTCCAACGGAGGAGAGACTGAGACCAAACATACCAAGGAGGGAATTCTGGGTGGCCCAATGACTTGTTCAGATGGGTAGGCATTCTGGAGTCATTCCCAGTTGTGGGATAGCATTACAGTTTCGTTGGGTGGTCCTGAGGCTGAGCATAGAGAGTGATGAGAAAGGTAACTCATCAGAACAAGTCTTCCAGTCCTCGTGCTATCAATAGAGCCAGAAGATCAGGTATGAATTTTGGTATCACCTGTAGATCTGAGCAACTTGGAGACTTCCTTAGAGATACCTAGTTTATAAACATGAGGTTTACCTGAACCATGGAAAATATTGCCTGCTTTGTTTTCTTTGTCCCCCCCCCACTTAATAATATTTATTGTTCCAATTATATGCAAAGATAGTTTCAACATTCATTTTTTCAGATTTTGAGTTCCACATTTTTCTTCTTCCATTCCTTCCTCACTCTCCAAAACAGCAAATAATCTCATACAGGATAACCAGGAATGAATGAGAAAATCTACAAGGAAGAAAAAAAATAACAAAAAAGTAAAAGTAGGCTGCTTTGGGCTGCATTCAGATTCGTTCTTTCTCTGGATGTGAATAGTATTTTCTACTGTGAATCTTTTGGAATTGTGTTGGACCACTGTGTGGCTGAGAAGATCATAGTTGGTCATCAGAGTTGGTGTTACTTTGTGCAATGTTCTCCTAGTTCTGTTCACTTCACTCAGCATCAATTCATGGGACTCTTTCCAGGCTTTTCAGAAATCAACCTGCTCCTCATTTCTCATAGAACAAAATATTCCAATACATCCATATGTCACAACTTGTACAGTCATTCCCCAATTGATGGACATCCCCTCATTGTTCAATTCTTAGCCATCACAAAAAGGTCTGTAATACATACATGCATACATACATACATATGGGTATTTGTAAAGATAGATCCTTTGCTTTTTTTTTTTTAAATAATCTCTTTGGGATACAGACCTCATGGTGGTATTACTGTTATGCACAGTTTTATAGCCCATTTTGTTTTCTTATACAAAGAATTTTTGGAAGATTCTAAAAGTCCACAAATTTAATTATGTTAATTATATTTAGCCTAGTAGTTCAACCCAACAATATCAGGAATATAGTGGGTGCTTAATAAATGTTGTTGACTTGGATGGAATTATGCCATATATTCAAGGATAACATATTCAATGTTCTTGGCAATTCCTCCTCGACAAGAGACTCTTCTCTGAGATTTACCTAGGTAAAAGGACCCCAGAACCCTAAATGTCAATGGTCATAGAGTTTAGCACTGATTTTAACTCTGCATTTCTAGTAAATTATTTTTTCTGGTTCTTAAGAAAGAAAAATCAGTTGATGCTCCTAGTGACAAAGACAAAAAGAGGTGACAAAACCCCCAGGCTTGAGCCTCCTCATCCCGAATCTCCTGAGCTTCAATTCAGAATCATCTTAAACTTGGATGGTGGGCCATGTCTGGAGTAGGATGTGCCTCACTGTTTGGGAGACAAACTCTGCTCTCAGTGCTTATCCCCTTGGATTGCCTCAGAGCAGTATGCTCATTTATGTCTTGGGAACAAGGATCGCTTAGGCTGATAGAGTCTTTGGAGAAGAGAAGTTCAGGGACAAAGCAGGGAAGAAGTGCAGCATTGTGCTCTCATTGACTGGGTCTTTGACAGTTTTCCATCTTTTGAAAAAGTCTCTATGGCCAATGGCCAATAAGCAATCTTGTTATGGTACACGGTTAGAAGAGAGTATCCATGTAAGGAGAGGCCTTTTCTTCTCTCCAGATCATTGTGGGACAAGCCCAGAGAGGAGCTGAGAAATTGGCTGGTGCGTTGGAGTAGGAACCCTTTACTTGCACATGGAGGAAGCTTCTCTTCAAAACTCTGCCAAAGATCCATGAAGTTTTCTGACCTTACCTTGTAGATATA
The DNA here is from genome assembly GCF_902635505.1 of Sarcophilus harrisii. Lineage (NCBI taxonomy): Eukaryota > Metazoa > Chordata > Mammalia > Dasyuromorphia > Dasyuridae > Sarcophilus > Sarcophilus harrisii. Next base: position 284,506,013 of record NC_045430.1, read on the forward strand.
GCAGTTTTCGGGTGAACACAACATCTCTTATAATCATGAACATTGTTGATGGAGAATAAAAAACATATTCCATTGTTATCATTGTTTATAAGCTAGGTGAATTCTTTCACTAAAAAGTCCTGCTACCTCCTCCTAGCATGTGGGTGAACGGAATCATGAAGGCTTTGTCAGCGGAGGCCAAGCCTGGGAAGATCTTGTTTCACAACTAGGAAAGATTCTGCTTCTGGGAAAGACTTACTGGAAGTTGGAGATCTAGAGACTGGCCTGCTTGTGCTCGGAGAGGATTATGATAAGCTGGATGGCAGGGGTTGTCTGTTAAATGATGGGGATAAAAAGAAAACAGACGACCCTTGTCAAACAGGAGCTCAAATTCTAATAGAGGGAGACAATGTTTACACAAACCATTAGATTTGCTGTTCTATCTTAAAGATCATGGGACTTTTCCATTTAATTTGCAGTGGAAACCCCCTGTATGTGTTATCTCCTCTCCTGGAAAAATGGGATTGTCTGACTTTTTTTTTTTTTTTTAACATATTCTCAGTGGTTTGGACATAGTGAGCACTTAATAAGTGCTTACTTTCAATCATTCATTTATTTATTCAAACCATCTACACAGGATCCCTATAGAGTAGAGGAAGGCAATTGAGGTGAAACCCCATCTCTTTGGAGATCTTTGTTGTTCAGCCTTCATTCAAGAAGATGATCAATGGCATCAGGAGTACGATGCCTTAACTTGCGAGTGAAATGGATTTAAGTGAGGCAGGGATTTGCAAAGTCACAGCCTCCCTCTCTCTGCCAGAATCACTGGAGTCCAGAGATAAGGATGACTGGAGAGGGGATTCCCTGTAAGTTGAGCTAAGGGTTTTCTGACATTCCTTTATGACTTTAAAAAATCCTTAATTCTTGGAAAGTGTGAGGGGTAAATAGATCCCGGGGAAAAAAGATTTTCCTCATTAAATTTCTAGGAGTAAAGACAGCCTCACAAACAAGGTATATTATGTTTAAGGTAATCAAAGATGAGCTATAAAATCAAATATATAGAAATCTATTAGGGTTTATCACTACTCCATTTTACCAAGAAGGATTCCTGTACAATGTAAGGTCTCTGGAGGCAGGGGCTGGTTCTTTATTAAGTGCCTACTAGGGGCCAGGCCCTGTATATTTGCACTTAGTAGGCATTTAAGAAATCTCTCTTGAGTTGAATTGGAAGAAATAGAGACTCAGAGAAGACTTTTTAAAGACTATACAGCATATGGATGTCAAAGCTGGGATGATAACCCAGACCCTAAACACTGTGTTCCCAGGACTGCACATTGATGAAAATAGTCCAGAAAGTCTTTTGGACTTGGCCAGTCTGTGACTCTTAGATGGCCAGAATGCGGCTTGAGTTTCAGGGCCCAAGCTGAGTCCAAAAAAAGGTGAGCCTAAGCACATGGCTTCTTTCTTCTGTCATGGACAAAATGCCATGTTTTGAGTGGGTATAATTACATATTTATTTCCTATTTTGAACTAAAATGTCACCTTTCTCTTATATAAATGAAGTTAAAGAAACAACTGCCACCAATCCTGATCTTAGTCACAGAATAGGGTCCCATAGGAAGGGACCTTGCGGCCAGCAAGTCTATTTTTTTATTATAGCTTTTTATTTACAAGATATCCGCATGGGAAAGTTTTCAGCATTGATAACTGCAAAATCTTATATTGTCTAGAGAGGGAAACTGAGGTTGTGGAAGGCAGGCAGATTGACCCATGCTTACCCAGCTAGCAGGTCTCAAGAGGTAGGATCTGAATGCAAGGCCTCTGGTGTTGGAGTCACAGCTTTCTCCACCCCCTCCATCACTGGTTTCACTCATTCATTTTTTCATTCGTTCATCTACTCAGCAAACATTCATTGTCCTCCTCTGAATCTGAAGCGTCATCTGTCAAGAGTGTTGGAATAATAGCTTTCTTAGGACCTTAAACACTCAGCTTTATTGAGTGCAGGGTCCTTCCTCCTGCTGCCTTTTGGAAGTTGGACATGAGAGCAGTAGGTCACTCAGGAAGAAGGGGCAGTGGCAGTTGGCAGAAATAGCGGGAGCACGGACTGTTCAAGAAGATTGGGAGGTCACTGGCAGAGCCAAGGATCCTCAGCACCAGCCTGAAGATCAGGGCACCCTTGTTTAACAGAAGGTTAGTGGGGAGAGAACTGGGGAGGTTTGTGCTAGTCACTCCATACGCTCACAATGGCCTCTCAATTTGAATGAAAGGCAGGGCATGAGGCTGAGATCCAAGTAGCTCTTCGAAGTCTTAGTCCATTGTTTATAGTTCCTTCCACCAGGAAAGGGAAGAGGAGAGCCTGTCACAAAGAAAAGTGCCTTTTCTTCCCACATTGACCTCTTGGGAGATACAAACAGGCTTGTAGCTGTAGAGCATCTCAGAAGCCAGAAGGTCCAATCTCCTCATTTTATGCATGAGGAAATTGGGATTGAGGGACCTTAAGTGACAAGGCAAGGAGTGGTTTGGGGCAGATTTAAGCCCAGATCTTCTGACTCTGAGCCCAGCATTAATTCCAGGCTCCCCCAGTGCACAGTCTAAGCCAGATGTCCATTAGCTGGAACCACCAGGATGGCTTCAGACTCCCATGTGCTATTGATTCTGGAAGTCTGTGAGAGTGTGTTCATAAGGTTATTGATTTAGCCCTTGAGCAGAGACCAACTTGAAGTTTTTTTTTTTCAGTTAACTGGTTATATCATCATCTCAAATCAAAACTGGGATCATATTTAGTGAATTTTCTTGTCTGGGTTTAAAGACAATGTGAAAAATAAGCCATGGAATATATAGAAAGGAAGGCAGCACTTTGATCAGCAAATCTCCAAGGGCTTGATAAATAGGCAAATTCCTCTTTTGTTTCCTTCTCTGTAGGATTTATTCATTCACTTAGCGCTTATTAAATACTACTCTTGTGTTAGTGACAAAAAACAGTTCTCATTTTCAAGGAACTCTTCATTCTATAGCGGGCTGAGGGGCAGGGGCGAGGCCATCTAGATACAAGTAAGATACAAGACAAGTAAATATGGAATGGATGTATATGTATGAAGGAGGATGGGCTGGAAAGGAGAGAGACGAGTTAAAAGCTGACTACTAATCTGAGCAAGTGGCAATGAACAAATGGACTCCTGCCATATTTATGGCAAGACAAAGAGAAAGGAAACATATTGTGGAGACTGGCTTCTTCAGACTTGAAAACTAATTGTACAAGGAAAAGTGAAGGATGAGCATAGTGTCTAGAATGAGAACTTGGGGAACTGGAAGGATGGTGGGGCCTTTGACAAAAGTAGGAAAGTTTAGAAGAGAGAGAGGTTTGAAGGGAAAGATAATGGGCTCTCTTTTGGACGGGCTGAGTTTGGGATGCCTTCAGCGCATCCCAGTTGGATTCTAGTTGATTGACTGATGATTGCCCTGACATCTCACAAGAGTTAACATGACTTCTGGACAGCCAATGGTATCATCAGGGCATGGCCAGAAGCCTTGGCCCAGCCTAGGAAAATAATAGGTTCTGTCAGATTAAAACAGAGAAATACATGATAACTATCTCCAAGGATTTGGAGGAAGAGATGGTAGACATGACCATTGGCTGACTCGGTGTTTTTAAATAATCATGATGTCAATGATAATTCCTCACCTAATAGAGCCCTTTCAGTTTTGCTTCATACTTTGCCTATGTCGTCACATTTGATTCTCATGATGCTCTTTGAAATGTAGGTGCTATTATCTCTATTATTGAAGGAAATTAAGGGACTTTCCCAGGGTCATTCAGCTAGGAATTGTCCAAGGCAGCCTTTAAGCCTGGTTCTTTCCAATTCCATCCTGTGCTCTGTCTACAGTACCAGGCTGCCTCTATGATCAGCTTGGTTCAAAATGCATCTGTGCCCTCTGGGAGGGTTAAATCTGTAATTATTTCCAAATTCTGATTTCCCATTAAAGAAATTCCTCCCACCAATGAAGATTGGCACCTACTGTACAACTCACTTAAAGAATTGCTGGCTAGACTTCCCCAGGACTAGGCAGCCAGTACGATTCAAATTGGAGACTCTGAGGTCAGTTCTCCATCCTCTGCCACAGCTGACTCTAAACTCCTTTCACTAATTTTTGCTCAGAATCCTCACAATTAAATGCCTACAACATTTAGAATTAAAGTCTGCCTGTTGGTTACTGCCAAATGTATTTTTGTGCTGAGCCTTTTATAAATATTATCTCATCTGATCCTCACAACTATCCTGGGATAGAGGGGCTAGTATTATTCCAAATTTACAGTTGAGGAAACTGAGGCAAACAAAGGTTAAGTGATGTGTCACCGTCAGTAAGTGTCTGAAGCTGGATTTTGAACCCATGTTTTCCTAACATTAAGTCCAGCACTCCGTTCACTGCACTGAATGCCCTATCTAGCTGCTTCATTATTAGTCTCATCTTGCAGATAAGAACACAGAAAAGAGAACAAAGATCTTAGCACAGAGTATCAGAGCTGGGACTCAAGCCTAGTCTATCTGATGACTTTTCCTTGCTATTGTAGAGCTTCTCCATTCAAGTGTCTCCCAGTGTTCATATCTCTCTGCTTTGGAAGCATTGATGGAAATTGTGGAGTTCAATTCCTTATGTGAAGTAGGGACTTGGCTAAAATGCACCGCAATGGATGATTCGAGTAAATATGCAGAAGCTATTCCAAACAAAACTTTATCTTTATCTTTAGCCATAAGCCCTTGGCTCTGTTGTGGCTCCCTCACAGAGAACTTGTCTTATTGAATAAAAGCTTTCTTACTCTTCCTTGTCTGATTTCAACAGGGGAAAAAAAGTTGTGCTATATCAAGAAACATTTTGTATTTCTCTTTCCTGTAGATGTTAGGCTGCAGAGGGAGTGAAAATAAAGGAGGAAGAGAAGATGATGAAGGGAAGCAACAAACCATTTTATTCTCGCCAACATAAACTGTCTCCAGGAATCTCCCAGTGCTTTCAGTCAGCAGGTAGGAGACATTTGAACTAGACCAACTTGGGGCAGAAAAAAGGCTGCTACCCGAAATGATCCTGGAAGACTTCATAAAACAATCTTTTCTGATTTAAGCTTCAGGTCTAACGGCATTCTCTTTCTCATTACCCAACATTTCCTAGGAAGGACCACAAAATTCTTAGGAGAGAGACATAGAGTGTTCTCCATCATATATTTAGAAATTGATGTCAAAGTACCTCGAGACCATAGAGAATATACTATGTGGGGAAAGTGAGGAAAAAAACCCCACTGAATTCTGAAAACTCTGGGATGTAGGAATTAAGAGAGTGGGCTATGGTTTTTCTGCACACAAATGATAGCCTTTATATTGAGCATCTTAAGTAAATAGATTTGAACCGAACATGTCTGTACCAAGGAAGCCAACATGCTTTTTAGAGCTGCCATGCTGACAAACATATCAAATTGGATTTGAATGAAACCCACATATCATTTCCACTATTTTAAGTAAAATTAATTGAGCTTTCAATGGCTTTATGATATTTCAGACAGGTTTCTGACAGGGATTTAGCAACAGATAATGCCCTTTGAGAGGATTTGAGGAGCCAGCTGTCATCTGGGACAAATGATGAGACTACATAAAGATAATACTATACAAAGGGAAAGTCTTCATTTCCTAATTTGCCTCCAGCCCACCTTTCCAGACCTCATCTCTCATATTCCATCGCATACATTCTAAGTCCTAGCTAAAGTGGACTCGTGTCTCCTTCTTTTGTGCATTTCCACAGACTGTCCCCTATACCCATAATACCCAATCCCTCCTCAATTTTGTCTTTAGAAATTGACAAAGGTTTAAGATTTCAAGGAACAGAGCATAGTTTTATTAAGACAACAACACTGTATACCGAATAAGAGGGAAATTATATCTCGTCGTACAAAATACAGAAAGGGACTAGTGTCTTTATTCAACAGTTGACTGGTGGTTTTGAAAGCCATTTGATGATCTGTGTCCTAGGAAGACCTAAACTCAACTAGGCAGTTTGTACATAACTATTAAGCAGAGGGACTAGGTGGGCTCTCTATAGCTCTTGAAAAATTGCCTACCTTGCTTCTCTTGGCTCCTCATCTTTCTAAGGAACGGAGCTGACCCACCGTTAATTAGTATGTGAATTAATGAAATTTCTCAACTAGGATTTGGCTCTGAGCCCCTGACCAACTGATCAACACACATCTCCTTCTTGAGTTGTTGCTATAACTCATTCAGACCTCAAAACTTAATCTTGGCATGATGGAGTCAGCTCTTTACAGCAAATCACCCAAATGCTTGCAGTTGTATTTTTTTATTTTATTTTTACTCTATATGGGATTGGTAAATAAGCCAACCTTATGTGACAACTAGCAAGCAATGTATAACACAATATCAAAGCATATAGCTAGTGCTTATAAGCTTTTTTATCTCCTGTGAGACAAAAGTTCCCATGAAATTAGGCAGTGCCTTTGGCCCAGGATTTATAGCAAATCAAGTCTGAAAATTTTTCTTTCTTTTTACTTTTCCCATTTGAGTGGATCAAAAGGGTGACAAATGGATACTCAGTGCACTAGACCAGGAGACTGAAAGACAGAAATTCTCCTTCTGATTGTCTTTGTCTATTTCTCCTTCCTTCCTTCCTTCCTTCTTTCTCTCTCTTTACTTCCTTTTTACTTCCATGAAACAATATCCAAATCACAGCCCTATCACATTATGGCAGATATCTTTCAGTAGCCTAGTAACAGAATTTAAGCAAGTTCTGATTACCAGAGTTCAACCATCGTCTCTATATACATGGCTTCCAAATCTCTAACTCTAATTTTTGTCTTTGGAGCTCCAGTTCTGGGCAGTACCTACTGCTTATGTACATTTGGATGTAGATTTTGCACAGGTACACTAAACTCATCATGTCCAAATTGTCACTCATTAATTCCATACTCTTTTAACTTCAATTACTCCCCCCCCCCATTTCATTTTATAACTTCTCTATTACTGTTGAGGGTGCTACTATCTTTTCAGCAACCCAGGTTCTAAAATTAGGGGTCATCTTTGTCTTCCCATTCCCACTTTCCCCATTTATCCACTAACTGACAGCATTAAGTACTTACTGTATACCACCAAATCTTGCCATTCACGTTATCTTTTACATATCTATATCTATTTGCTTCTTTAAATGATCTCTCTAGACTCTCATCTCATCTCCTGGACTTTAATATTAACCTTTAGTTTTTTTCTGTGATTCAAAACTCTGATCAGTTCAAAACAGTCTCCATGCAGCTCCTGATGTCAGTTTCCTAGAGCATATATTCATCATCCTTATCTGCTTAATAGCCATCAGTGTCTCACTATTACCTTAAGGATTAAATACATATGTTTTTATTTGACCCTTAATGCCTTTCCCAACCTTTCTTTTTCCTACTGTTCTAATATTTTCCTACGTTACTCTGCTCATGCATTTTATGGTTTAGTCACAGTGGCTTCCTTGTTTCTTATGGACGATGCTACTCCAATTATCCGTGTCTTTGCCCACCCTCTCACCTATCCCTCTTCCTCCCTGTTGAATCCCTTCCTTACTCTTTTAAGGCTCAGTCCGTTCTGCCAGAGGCCAGTAGCGGTCCTGCTAGTGACTTTGTTTCTCAGATTACCTTCTACTAACTCTGCATATATCATGGTTATATCTGTTTGTATGTTTGTGTTTTCCCATCAGAACGTGAGTTCCTTGGGGCCAAGGATTTTTTTTTAATTTTCTATCACCAGGGCTTAGCTCAATGTCTGGCACACAGAACATACTTAATAAATGTTTGCTGATTGAGTAACTTCCAGTTTCTTAAGACTTTCAGGTTTTTGCTTCTGGAAATTAGAAGCTGGAGTGGGCTTCCTATGGAATTGCTGCTTTTAAGTTGAGAATTCGCCCTTCAAAGAGAGAGGCCAGTCTTTTCAACAGTGAGGTGAATCAGACCAGGTCCAATGGTCTTGTGATGGAGAGAGCCATCTACATCCAGAGAGAGGGCTGTGGGATCTGAGTGTGGATCACAACATAACATTTTCACTTTTTTTGTTGTTTGTTTGTATTTTTCTTTCTCATTTTTGAGTTGATTTTTTTGTATAGTATGATAATTGTGGAAATATGTGTAGAAGAATTGCACATGTTTAATATATTGGATTACTTGCCATCTAGAGAAGGGATGGAGGGAAAGGAAGGAAAAAAAAATTGGACCACAAGGTTTTTGCAAAGGTGAATGCTGAAAATTATCTATGCATATGTTTTGAAATTAAAAAGTTTTAATCCCTCCCAAAAGCCAAACAACAACAACAAAAACAAAGAGAGAAGCCAAATGTGTATGTGGCCTATTAGAGCATTTATTATTTCACTCAGTTCTTCAGGGACTGTCTTTCCAAGGGTCCAGAAACCTGAAGGCATATGGATCTCCACAAAAACTCAAGTGACACAACCAGGAGGTTGTAGGGACTTGTTGGGTATCATTAACCTATTTCAATAAATAATTCCTGCAGAAATTTTTCAGATATCCTTGCCACTAACTCCAGGGAAAGCAATTTGAACAAGGGAGTATGGAATATAATATGGTGTTGCTCATTTACTCAGTTGCATCCAACTGTGTGACCCCATGGACCATAGTACGTCAGTATTGTCTAGGGGCTTTTTTTTTTTTTTGGCAAAAACATTGGAGTGGTTTTCCATTTCCTACTGCAATGGATTAGGGAAAAGAAAGGGTAAGCAACTTGCTGATGGTCACATAGCTTGTAAATGTCTGATCTCACCTCCCTCTGATTCAGCTCTATCCACTGGGCACACAGCTACTTCTGGAATATTATATTTTTGTTTCTATCTATTTAGCTATCTCTCCATCCATCCACCTACCATCTATGTATCTATCATTTATCAATCTAACTATCATCTATCTATGGCTTGATTCTCCTCATGGGATAGGATGATAGTTACTACAATATCTCCAGAATCTGTGATTTAATTAGCATGTGGTGGGGACTCTTCTGGGGACACAGTTGTCACACTGTCCACGGCTCAATGAAAGAGCCCACTGGATCATGATTACAGAGAAAACTCATCATTCGGTGGCCGGCATTTCGATGTAGAATGTTTTCAAGCTTCATTTGGCGACTCCTTGGATATTAGGAATACAGTTCATCACGTGGACTGTTCTGCTGGCCGTCTGCATGACTGGATATTCTAGAGCTTCTGCGCCTCTGGCAGAGCCCTCAAGAGCTGAGTCTAAGCCCTAGGTCATGACGAAGTCAGCTTTTACTAGAAGATATTGATTCAAACTAAAAGAGAGTCAATGCATCAGCTTATACATAGAAAACCCCAAGTTCCCACCTGAGCGTTTTGAAGAAGCAATGGGAGCTCCTTGACCCTGCAAGGGCTGGCAAGTTTAGCAAATGTTTGTTGATGGATTATATAACCCTACTCCCAAGGACCAAGGCCCGGGAATCAGCAGGCACAGCTTCCTATGCTCAGTTGCTGCATCGGTGGAAAATGCCCTCCAGAAGCATAAGATGCTATTAGCTTCCTCAGTTATGTCTTACAGTACTCAGGAGAAGAGCTAAGCGTGACATTTTAACCCTTCTCTAGTTTTTCCAATGTGTTATGATGACATTTCAACCTCAAGCTAAATACAGTTTCTCAAAGTTTTTCTGCAGAAAACCAAACCCAAAGCAAGCCAAACCCGAACAAGTCTCTACCATTTTAAGTATTAATAAACTACCTTCATTGGCAACGTGGGAAAAGCACCTGGGATTACCAGGTCTGTGTGGAAGTACTAAGCCAACAATCCATGGGGATGAGGGTGGGTCATCTCTTGGCAATATTGAAGGACTTCTGAATGTACCCTGGCCTTCCCTCCCCGCTGGATCCAGTGTGGATTAGTTCTAATTTCTTCCTCAGTGATGCAAAAATGGGATGTCTGAGGGGGACTCTTATTACGATTGGAAATGAGATGCCCGATAAACAGCCCCTTATCTCTTTTTGGAGTGAATTCCCCTGGTAGGGGAGAAATGTGGACTTTCTCAGAATGTGGTGGGGGCTGCTTTCTCCCAGCTCTCCTGCCTTCTGACAACCTTGGAGTTCCAGGCTCTGACATGGGGAGAAAAGTGGGGCCATGGCTTAGCCAGGATTTGGTGCTTAGAAAAAGAAGCCTCGGTGGGCCATAAAGCAAGGGTCTCCCCATAGTCTGAATAGGAAAAAGGATCTTATTACTGCTAGATCCTGGCTTCAGGCCATATTCCTTAATTCTCATTGCTGTCAAGTACGTGCAATAGGAGCAGGGAAGAAAGTGCCTTTTTATCTGGGAGTTGTAGAGACCAGAGGCAGAGTGATGCAGTGCTTGGAATGCTGGACTTGAGTTTGGAAAACCTAAATTCAAATTCAATTCAAGTAAATCCGAATCCATAGTGCCTCCATAGGAGGCCGTGGGGATACACAGACTATTATGAGGCCCTTCTGGCAGTGCCATTCTACTGAGGGAAATACCACATTCAAAACAATAGTGTGCAAAACTAGTTTTCCTGGGGGTGAGGCCGTTAACCCCTGGCTGGAGACTTGGGCTAGGCTTTCCATGAGAAGCTGTTTTTCAATTCAGCTTGGAAGGGGAGTGGGGTGAGGAAGGAAGACATTCTAGGTATTGGAGATGGATTTATAAGGGGGGGATCAAGGATCTATGGTGGGCTAAAGGGCAGACAGTGAGAAGTTCATCCAGAAAGAAAGGGCAAAGCCAGTTTATGAAGGACTTTAATTGAGAGGGCCAGGAGTGTTTGTACTTTTTGCCTAGAAGTACACAACTTTTTTGAGTAGTGATATGTTGTAGTTCCCATCACTCAGGCAGCCACATGAAGGAGAGCTAGACAAGGAGACCCTGGGGGAAGCAGGAAGAACAATGAGGACTGAGGTAATGGATAGTGATTCTCTCTCTCTCTCTCTTTCTCTGTCTGTCTAGTATATGGTAATGGTAGAAGCTTGATGAGTAGGAAGAGTAGATGGAAACGGAGGAAATGGAGAATTGACAAGACATGGCGGCTGCTTGGTGAGGAACAGTGGAGGCTCAGTCGGAGATCCTGATAAAATCAATTAGAAAAATGGAAGTGTGGAAGCTGGCATCAGGGATGGGTTTCAAAAGAGCAATGCTGAGCTCCACTTTGGGTGGGTTGGTTTTGAGACACTTAAGGAGCATCTAGGCAAATATGTCCAATGAGCCAAGATAAGCCAGGTCTGCACCTCCTGAGAGAAATGAGGGCCACAAACTCCTATTAACTATGTGAACTTGGAAAAAAAAAATCCTGGATCTCTGTCTTTTTGGCTCTTCTCTTGTAATCTGACAAGAGTGCTCAGATTGCCTGTCACTCAGAGTGGGGGGACTTACTTGAAAGGGTGAGATAATATTGCACACACATAAATTATAATGATTATCTTTGTCCTATCCCACTCCCCACCCCCACCCAAAGGAGCATTTTCTTCTTCTTAGTGGATCCATAAAGCTTTGTGTGATCACTCTTGCATACATACTCTTTCTTTTCTTATTCTTATCTCAATAAGTTAGTCAATAAGTATTTATTAAACTTCCACTTTTCACTTCTGACATGTGTATTTTGGCTAAAAGTGCCAGGCCTGGAGTCTAGAAGCTCATCTTCTTGAGTTCAGATCTGGCCTCATATACTAGCTGTATGACATTGGGCAAGTCACAACTTTGCCTCAGTTTCCTCATCTGTAAGATGAGCTGGAGAAGAAAGTGAATTACTTCAGTAATTTTGCCAAGAAAACAAAACATCGAAAGGGGTCACAAAGAATCAGACAGGACTGAAAAATGACTGAACAAGACCAGAGCTACTCTATCTCAGGAACTGCACTAAATGCTCACCATAAAAGAAAAATAACAACAACAACAACAACAACAACAACAACAACAACACCACCACCAACACACTCCCTGCCCTCAAGGAGATCACGATCTAATGGGAGACACAGTATGTAAGCAACTAGATACAACCAAACTATATGCAGGACAAATAGGAAATAATCAAAAGAGAGAAGATGCAAAAATTAAGAACGATTGGGGAAGGCTTCCTGCAGAAAGTAGGAGTTTTTTCTGGGATAAGTAGGAAGTCAGGTAAGGAAGGATATGGAGATATTTTTACAAGTTACAGCTTATGATAAGTGAGTGCCTCTGTTCATTCTGACCTCTTTAGGAAAGTAAAATTAAGTTCCAAGTGATAAAAATTCTATTCATAAATATTGATATATGTAAATTTCTTTCCTACAAATTCCAACTGCTACAAGCTACCATTTTCTGAGGTGGGAAGATAGCCAATGGGTTGCAGCTATCCATGGACAGGGAGCTCTGTCAAGGTCAAGGTCAAGGTCACATACAACCTTTACCATTTGGAGGCTGGGGTAAGCTCTGTAGCTCACCTGCTGCAGATGTGAAGAGTAAGGGAAGGAAGAAGGTTGTGCATTTATAGGATGCTTCAGTTTAAAGCATCGTCACTTACATGTGGCAACCCCACTCTTGCCAGTTCCATTATATCCCTTTGGAATTGTACGTACAGCGGGATTCGGAAGCTCTCAGGGTTATAGATTTAAAGTGAGGAAGCATCTTAGAGGTCATCCATTCCACCCCTCTTATTTTACAGACAAGGCCCTGGCAGTTTCAGGGATCTGTCCAAGGTTAGGACCTCCAGGAAACGTGAGTGTGGTCACCCCCTCCATACACTGAGACTATGCCATTACAAGACAGCTCTTAGTCTCCAGGACTTGTGGGGTCCCTAAATTCTGTTCTCTGCCCTTCCACTGGTAATGAGCCTCTTGGCACTTAGCCCAGCTGGGTGATGGGTAACAGAGGCATGGCCCCGTCCCAGTCTGTGACTGATGACTCTAGCTTTGGAGGCAGCTCGGACAATTTACTTTTTGTCCTGTGCAGTTTTCTTTTTTTATTTCTCGAAATATGTCTCTGAAAAGATAGGCTTTTAAAAAGCTCGGATGGAGCCACTTGACTGCCTTTAACCCAAATTGCTCTAGCTTCCAATGATTGGCTACCACAGAGCACCTTTAGGGAACAGCTACACCTAGGGTTTAATGACTGGACTTATGCCCCAGGGGTCAGAATTTAGAGGGTGCTAACCACATTTGTAATCCTTTACAGAATAGAAACAACTGAGTAGAGATGCCACAGGGGTGCCACAGGGCACAGAGTCCTAGACCTGGAGTTGCGAGGATCCATCTACCTGAATTAAAATCCAACCTCAGACACATCCTAACTGTATGACCCTGGGCAAGTCACTTTACTTTCTTTTCTCAGTCTCCTTATCTGTAAAATGACCCAGAGAAGGAATGGCAAACCCCTTTGCCAAGAAAACCCAAATGGGTCAAGAAGTGTTGGACATGACAGAAAGGACTGAACAGCAGCTAGTGAGCAAGAAAAAGTCACTAAATTGTAGAGTGGGCGGAGGGGTCATTCTTCTGAGTGCTGAGTGTGGACTCCACGTTGAGGGCCAGGTTCCTGGTTCTTCCCCCCTCTATTTAAATCTGAATTTGTTTAAAAGTTGGTTTGAAGGCCAGTGGGATGTTCCTCGCCCTCAGACATCTGGAGCTCTCCCAGGTGCTGTAAATAAGCTCATTACAATCTGTATTAGAGGTGGCACTGCTGCAAGAAGACTGGCCTTGGGATTTGAAGGCAAACATGGTTCAGGACCCTCCTTTTTCTGGGAAAACTCAATTTCTACATGGGTCAAATGGGGAATTGGGCCAAGAATCCTCTTAGAGGCTCCCCACCCTGGCTAAAACTTTATTCTGCCCTGAAAAGGGCAGGACCCCCGAGGAATTGATATATTGATTGCCCCGCACAGCACCCTTCAACACAAGGACACACAGACATGATGATTAAACAAACAAATCAATGCTTTGAAAAGAAGCATAAACCTTCAGGGTCCTTGGAAGGAGCCGGCGCAGCCCCAATGTCGCAGCCAATCAGCCGGAGGAGGGGAGGTCACCTCCTGGCAGACGCTTTGGGCCAGGATTCATGGGACGTGGCCGCCAACTTGGCTTCCCATTCTGGGCCCTGCTTGAGTGAGGTCACAGGCCCGTGATCAGCAAGATGAAGGCAAAATTTGGAGGTTTGAGGGGAAGCAGAAAAATGCTAAGAAATCTTCCCAGAGACACCTCTCCCCCCCCCCCCCACAGCTTCCCCAGCAATAAAAATCAGCATTTAGGGAGCACCTGCTGTGTGATGGCTATTGTAGTAAGAGCTGAGGTACAAATACAAGTGAAAATAGAGGCAATACTTGCTCTCAAGGAGCACACGTCCGAAAAGGAAAACAAAAAGACTATATAAAGGGGAGAAGGCATGGGGGGGGGGGGGAAGGTACCTAGGTCTGGGCATGGTGTCAAAATCTAGAGTCAGAAGTCAGTTGGGTGGGGAGGGAAGAATCTAGTCTGAAAGCCTTTTTCTTCCTTAAAATGGGGAAATCAAAGTGATCCAGCTGAGGCATCAGTGGTCAAGGCTTCACTTTTTATGCCTTATTTAATGAAACTTTTTGGGCTTCTTATTGCATAGATGGCCCTCGTGAAACGCTCACTTGCCAACCTTCTGTTCCATAATGGAGTGTGCTCAAGCTCCTTTTCATATCCTAGCACCCTTGGTGGTTGGGCTGGGAGTGGCCCTTGGGTATTCCCATTTTACCTTTCAGTTCAGGCCCCTGTCAGCGCCCCCTCCCCGTCAACCCCCGGGATCTGGGGTGAGCAATGTGTAACCTGTTCTATACCTGCAGCCCTCTCACTGGGGTGAAAATGGTCTCCACGGTTTCTGAGCTGAAAACACAGCCTTGTTCCTAGAGAAGTCATTACTTTTGCAACACCTCTAAGAGCCCAACTTCTTGTCCTAAAATCGGAACTTTCCCAGAATGTCTGGACTGTCTTAGTCACTGTGGGTTTCATTGTTTGGCCTTGTCCCTTCCCATGGACTTGGGTCTCAGAAGGAGGCGCTTCTTGTATGCTGAACAAAGACCCAGCGGGCCACGGGCAAGACCTTAAATCAGCTCCTGCCATACTAAGGAGCTTCAGAAAAAGCAGCTTTCCGTTTTAGAGCCAATTCCTGCCTTTGAACAGAACAGGGAGCGTGGCAAGGCTTATTTGTATTTCCTTGCAAAATGTTCCTGGCATATAATATCTGGGCACTTTAAGGGCTCTTTGGTACAAAAATGGTTTCCCTTGTGAGAGAAATCAAGGGCAGACGTGGCGTTTCTGAAAAAGAAGATGCAAATGAGATCGGGCCCTAAAGAAGCAGTCCCGGCACCGTCCGGCACTGAGGCCCCCAGCAGGGCTCTCTCCACTTTGGGACCCGTTTCCTTTGATTCCCCAGAATTCTAAAATCCAGCTGACACCTGGCAAATACATTTCTGATGCATCATTCAAATCTCTGTTGGAAAGGAAGGAAGGGGACAAAAGCAGTTTGGAACAGGAAATTGTGAGAAGATGCTGATACAATGGCCGTGTCTAGTCCCTGAGGCAGACCCCGGCTAGCTGGGATGGGGGCATTCGGCCCAGGACGACCGGAGTGGATCTTACCCATGACACACTGTCCACCGTCCGGCTGACTGCCCCGGCCAGGGCTCTGGCTGATCCCAGAAGCATCTTCTCATCCTGTGAGCCACGGAATTGGGAACACAAGATCACTTTCCCTGAATGACATTGTCGCACAGTGAGAGGTATGGGAGCCATGGCTGATGCTTCCTTGGCCCTTTTGGTTTTGCAAAGGCTTTTAATGGATGAGATCTCCTATGGCTTAACATGAGTGACTGAAGTTGCTGATGGTGGCTAGCGATGGTTTTTGTGCGGCAGACAGTGAGACGGCATCCTCGTCCCGGAGGATGCTGGGAGTGACCTCTGTGATGTCATGGTTTGCAGGCAATGGCTGGGAGCAGCTTCTGTGATGTCATGGTTTGAGAGGAAGGCCTGGTTCTGTCCAGGTTGGCCCTGGGCCCACAGAACAGCCTTACTCTGACCCACTGCTCAACAGCCAGGTGGTCCCTGGGGACAAGGGAGCTCTCTGTTCCTTCATGGAGGAGGATCCCTTTGGTTTGATTTCTCTCTCATTTGCAAGAACTGTATGGACGATTGGCCAATCCTCAGATCTAGTAGGTCTTCCCTTGTGGAAGGAGGGAGAAAACAACTGCACCCATTTTACCGGGTTGTTGTGAGGATCAAACAAATTACTCTATGAAAACTGCTTTGCAAAACTGAAGGTGCCTTAGAAAGGCCCAGCCATGTTTGTTGGTTTTGTTGTTAGACCTGTTGTGTGAAGGAGGCTGAGGAGAGGGAAGTGTTAGGTGAAGGAAGGACAAAAATAGGGGATTTGGAGGAAGAACAGAGTCAGAAGCAGAAAGTAATCTGCTTTGTCACGCTGAGTTTCCTCTGCCTTCAGGACATTCAGGGAATATATCTATCAGGCCGTTCTAATGAGAGTTAAGTCTGTGGGGGTATCAGTCAGTCAGTGAGCTAACACTGATCAACACTTGGCTTGCTGCAGGCCAGGCTAAGCTCTGGGAATACTAGGAAGGGCAGAGACAGAGACAGCCCCTGTTCTCAGGGGGCTCACAGGATGATGGGAGAGAGAAGCAGCAGGGGCAAGGCTACAGAATTGGAGAAGGTCGGATTCTAGCTGGGCTTTAAAGAAAGTAAACGAGGACAGAAGATGGAGCTGAGGAGGGGGAGAATACCAGGAATGGGGGGAGAATGTCTTGGAGATGGAGCGTCTTGTGGGAAAGCCTGCAAAGCAGCCAGTGGGGCGTGAAGTGATGTACTCCAGGCTGCCTCAGGGAGATGCAACCGGCAGAAGAGAGAAGAGATGTTCTCCAGGCTCCAGAGTGATGGCAACGGCAGAAGAGAGGATTTTCCAGTGGTGGAAAAAACAGCATTGGGTAATAGATTGCCTCGGGAGTAGAGGGAAGAGAGAGAGTAATAGCCATACACAGTGGAATCACAGCTTACATTCACACACACATTTTCAGCTTTTATATGTGTACCTAGGAGCTGGATCTGTGTTTTCACTGGGGTAAGTAGCTTGCAGAGAAGATCTCTTTCAACCTATGCAAGTGGGCTCCTTCTTTGCCAATTCTAGCCCTGAAGAGATGCTCAGAGCATCAAGAATGGTCCTTGTCCCCCAGCCAGTGTGCATCACAGATAGGATGTGGACCTAGGGGTTCCTGGTTCGGAGGCCAGCGCTCTGGTTACTTTGCTGGGACATCCATGTCCTATATACAGAGAGAGGATCAACTAGACCTGGTCTTCCATGTATTTCTGTTAGATAGATGAGGCAGAGCAAGTGAATTCATTCATTTTAAAAGCAAAGTTGAATTAATAATGGAATTAAACAAATCTCTGAAAACGAATAGAGAAAGAAGCAACTATAAGAAATGGGATGGAAATCGCAAGCAGAAATTCAAGAGGAAATATTACGTTACAAAACTCTAATTTGTATAGTCATGGAAATTGAATTCTAGAAATGTCCTTTAGGGAGTTTGGGGTGAGCTCTGACTGTGGGACCCTCCCTCTCTGCTTTGACCTCAACAGGGGATTCATTAGCTCCTCTTCAGAAAGGAGGTTTCTCATCCAATGGTTTCAAGCCCATCCATCCTTAGCCTGAGCTGTGGATCAATCCATCTATTTAGAGTCGGGGCAGGGAGAAGAGCGGGGGCCAAGGCATAAACTGCCCGCTCTTGGAGGGGCCCTCTGGGAGCTTGCACACATTTCCACATCTTGCAATCGAGCTTTAAGACCCAAAGAGGTCCTGGAAAAGCAGCTGCTCGGGGTGCAGTAGAAACGCTCTTTGTCCCTGGGTTTGGAGGACAAGAAGGAGCGTGAAGGATGTGTTGCCGTGCTGCACACGGGGTCAAACAGCCCATCTTCGGAGGGGTGGAGAGCTGAAATATTCCTAAAGGTCACATGCCATCTCTTCAGACCATTTAAGGCTCCTGAAATGCCACTCCGAAGGAAAATAACTACCTCTCCAGAAGAGCCGTTCCATTAGAGAGCCGGCTCGCATCAGGCCGGAGATAAATGGGAGTGCAGAAAATTGATTTTACCCTCGTGCGGTAAGTGTGGTCAAATGTGAGAGGCCAGTGCATCAAACAAGCTTCAAAAAGATGGCCAGAGCCGAGAAATAACAATGCAGCCGCCTTTCCCAACAGCTTAATCCTGGCTCTGATGGGCCCGTGGGGGAGGCGGGGGCCGGCTTTGCGGTTAGCGTGTGGCACCAGACTCCCGCCTCAGACTTCATTTTTCTCTTTATCAATAACCTTAGCTCTGACGGGCCTCTGTGGCTCAACCCCCACCACACACACACACACACACACACATACACACACACTGGTAGGATCTGACCACTAGTCCCTCCAAATCTGCATATATATCCCTGGGGATCTCCCCAGCCCAGACGCTGGCCAAGTGCAGCCCTAGATCAGGGCTTGGAGGCTGGATGGACCTAGTGACTTGTCCCCACAGATGGCTGCTGTCCATGCACTCTGGTAGGTCATCCCCCTTAGTCAGGCCTCCTGCAGAATGGCAGGGGAGTGACTGCGTGTACCTGTGTGAAACCTGAGGGGAGCATTCCCACTGGGTTAGAGGGCTTCCTCTGGATTCCACACTAGCAGAGGCTCCCCCTGGTTTCCACATTAGTAGAGGCCTCCCCCTGGTTTCCACACTCTCAGAACGCTCCCACTGGCTTCCACCCCAGCATCATCAATCCTCGCTGAAGGAAACACTCTCCTGGAGGAAGGGCCCCGCCCTCTGAGCTTGCCCCCTTTTCCTTGGGCTCCCTTGCCTGGCTTTTTCTTGGTGAGTCTCCCTAACCCTGCAGGCCTGAGCCTGAGCTTCCCAGGCTTCCGACCCCATTGTGTTTGAGCAGCATCAAGCCTGATTAATGAAGCTCAGCTTTCTCCCTGGCCACCCCCTCCTGAGAGCACTAAAGAGTCTCCGGGGAAGTGGAAACCGGCCCGATGACATTTGGAGAAGCCCCGGGGCACTCTTGGCTCCCTAACGAGAGAGTCACTGCCAACAATTTTTCCCCTTATAGAAATATAGTTGGTGACCAAGTCATCAGAACAAGGGAGTTCTGGGGAGCCAGCGGACGGCTGGGAAGCGTGGAAGGCTGTGGGGAACTCCAAGGATTCGATTCTTCTCAAGTGGAAATGCACTCCCTCCACCCCAGCCCCCCTCGAACTCCTCTTTCCCCTTCCTGGCCCTCCCCACCCAGTCCTGTGTTTTAAGTGTTGCCTGTATATACACGTGTTCTGCACACACACGCTACATGTCCACACAAACACGCTGGCTATCTGTGTGAACGAGTTTGTGATTCTTGCTCCTGATTTGAGTCATTGGTCACACAGAAGTTTGTTGCCGATTTGGCCAAAAGGGTCTGTGTTCTTGGAGCTCGCCTTAGATCTTCCATCTTGCGGAGAGTAGGATCTCAGCGAACACTTGGTAGTATTGATTGTGAGAGCAGGTTGAGAGGCAGGACACAGGCTTTGGGAAGAAGGTCACTTCCTGGGCGCCCTCCATTTTTAGAAACCCACTGCAGTGCCTGGTGTTTAATTTCGATTCCAAAGCTCGTGCCCAAGTTTGGGAGGTGCAGAGAACACTCCTCTCTGTGTCGGGAGACCTGGCTTTGGAGTTTGCCTTTGTGGCCTTGGGAACCCCTTCATCTCCCCAGCCTCCCTTTCCTCATCTGCCTCCTTCTTGAAGCATTTGGGCCTCTAGCACTCCCTTTATTTATGAATTAACTATGGCCTTCATGGGCTCCAATAAGCAAGGGGTGGAAGGGACTCACCTCCTTTTGGAAAAGAATCTGCCATTAGGAGGATCTCTCTCAGTACCCTTTGTATTTCCTCCATCAGCGGAAGTGTCAGAGACCACATCTGTTCTGATGACAAAGGTCCCCTACTCTGTGTCACATCCGTGGAGAATTGTTCCTGGAACATGGGTGGGGCTGGC
Organism: Sarcophilus harrisii; assembly: GCF_902635505.1. Taxonomy (NCBI): domain Eukaryota; kingdom Metazoa; phylum Chordata; class Mammalia; order Dasyuromorphia; family Dasyuridae; genus Sarcophilus; species Sarcophilus harrisii. The sequence goes on from NC_045430.1 coordinate 284,526,029, forward strand.
TGTTTTCACATGGACCGCGTCATCTGCTTCCCTTTGGATGTCACCTCCCTGTTCTTCTCAAAGGCAGGGAGACTGAAGCTTGTTTCCCATTCCCTTTGGACTAATCCTATGAGTCCATTGATAGAGGGAACTTCCGGGTGTGGAGAGTCCCTCTAACAGTGAAAGCTGAGACCTGCTCTGAAGTTTACAGCTTTGAAGAGAGCCATGGTGCCGAGAGGCAGAGGAAGACAGGCAGTTTTCTCACAAATGTGTGTCAGAGGAGGGACTCGAGCCTGGCCACTGGGTCTCTGGAGGGGGAGGAAGGGGAATAAGCCTTTATATAGCTTATGCTGTGTGCCAGGCATTGTGGTAAGTGCATTATAAATATCTTATTTGATCATCGCTACAACCAATAAGGCAAGTATTGATATTATCCCCATTTTATAGTTGAGGAAACTGAGGCAGAGAGAAGTTAATAATTTCTCCAGGGTCTCACAGCTAGTAAATGTTTGAGGCTAGATTTAAACTCTGGCCTTCCTCAGTCCAGGCCCAATGCTCTCTATCCACTGAACCACCCCGGTGCAAGTTGTTTTGTTGTTGCTGTTGTTGTTCTAGAATGAGAAGCATAATTTGGAAGAAAAGGGTTTTCATCTTCTACTCAAAATTGGTAGTGGTTGTGAAGCTGAGAGGAAATGGTCATGAGAGGTCAATAGAGAGTGGGGACTGAAACTAGAAATGGTGAATGGGGCCCAACCACATGCCAACTTTTGGGCTTCCCTATGGAAGGGCTGGGCCACATATATGGATTACCCACCCCATAAAGAATCAGTCTGTTTTGTGCAATAGAGATTTTTTTATATCCTTTTTAAATGAAAAAGATTTAAAACTTGCTATCTGTTTCCCTGACTTTAAATAGAAGCTTCTGCACTTCAGGTGAGATATGATAGCCGGGCCTGTGTCTGAAGGTAAAGGGACCCTCCGTCTCTTATTACATGCCTTCAAATAAGGTCTGAATGATCATTTCTTGAGTAGGCTGTGGTGGAGGATTGCTTTTGGTTAGTGTTGGGTTAGAGAATGTTGATATGTTTTTCCAACCAAGAGAACCTGAAATTCTCTGAGCTTCACACACTTCTGTGATCACAGTGCGGTTCTCTGAAGCTGGGGTGGTTAGAGCCATTGAATTTCTCATGTACTTGCTCCAAATTGGTGTAATTTTAGTTATCATATTGACTTATAAGAATATTTCTCTGTCTTTTTTGCCACATGGAGATAGAAAGGAGAGATGAAGAGGGAGAGGCAGAGAGACACAGAGGGATGAAAGGGAAAGAGGGAAGAAGAAAGAGATAAAGAGAGAGAGAGAGAGAGAGAGAGAGAGAGAGAGAGAGAGAGAGAGAGAGAGAGAGAGAAGGAAGGAAAGAAGGAAGGAAGGAAGGAAGGAAAAAAGGAAGGAAGGAAGAAAAGGAAGGAGACAGGGTAAGAGGAGACAGATACTTTAATGCCTTTGGAAGGAACCAGTGGAATGTCCTGATGTCCAATCTATGGTACATGGAAATTACATTTGATTGTGACCAGACTTTATCACTTCTAATCCAATGCTCGATATGGCTCATCATGTGAAGCTGGGATGAAAGGGGGTGAGGGCGTGGAGAGAGAGCTAAGGAAGTGGTTTTGTGGGGGGCACATCTATATCCTCAAGATGATGTTGGAAGTCAGCAATATGTTTGTAGATCGACTCACTGGTTCAGGGGCAGATATTGGTGAGATGCAATCAGCTTGACGCGGTGATCCCTCATGGTGATATTGTATGTGTTCTCTCCTGCATCTCCAATGTCATGTCTATCAGGATAGGCTGATCTCATGCTTAATTCTTCTTTGTGCCCTGATGGTGTGCAATGAATGTTCCTGGAGCCAAATGGGAGGTAGTTCCAAGTTTCCTATAGCAGGTCACCCAATCTCAAGGTCACACGTGAATGCTAAAGGGGCAGGCCGATTTCCAGGAAAGATGCCACGTCTGTCATTCCACCCTGTGAAATGCCCACCTTCTGATCTTCTGCCCTGATACAGGCAGCAGCTGACACCCATCGTCAGCAGGGAGAGTGCATTTCTTCCCTTGTGTGGTATTGCGGATGCCCGGGGGTAACTTCACAGGAGAGCGGCACCTTGGGAATGAGAGGGGCAGCATCTGTTAAGTAGTTCAGCATTAAAAAGTTAAATAGTTAAACATCAATCTGCTCATTAATTCAGCTGAATAGAGCCTATCTCTGACTCTGCTTTGAATGGAGATAAATCCATGTCTTATAATTGCTTGAAATCCATTCTCAGTTTAATGGATACTTAGAGCGACACAGGACAAGAATATCATTTCCGTTATGTGTCTTTCCATTTACTAAGGATTAGGAAATCAAGATCTGCAATGAAGACAGCTGAAAGCTATTTTTTGGTGTGTTTTATTTTAAGTGTACTGTGTGTATGTGGTTTTTTTTCTTGTGGGGTGTGTGTGTGTGTGTGTTGTGTGTGTTGTGTGTGTGTACCAGAAACAATATCTTGCAATTGGTGATGGACATCTCTCACAGGTTTAGCTTTGGTTGGGAGGAACCTTAGTGAGTTCAGATGCTGATTCAGAGCTTTTCCTCCAAAGCTATTCATCATGGAAATTGGACTGAACATTGCACAAGCTCAGCTCTTATTCTTTATTTTTCTTTTTTGCCTCAATAATTTCTTGGTTTTAGATAGTTCCAAAATAATGATTCTTCCCCATGGCAGAAACAGCTTTAAAAGGAAAAATATTCACAAATTAAAATATTATTATTGTTAATATGATCAAATTGATAAAATTTTCCTTTAATCATTTTCAGCATGAACTTCATATTAAGGGGCTAAGATTTAAGAACCTGAGCCACTGAATGGGAAAATAATCCTCCTGCAATCAATCAATCAACATTTATTAAGCACATACTATGTGCCTGGCACTGTATTTAGTATTGGTCTAAACAGCAGGGTCATCATCATAAGAGAAGTCCATTAGGGATGACAAAGGAAATACATACATATATATATATATATATATATGCACATATATACACATATACATATATGGACACACACATATCTATCTATCTAGTATAACCTTGTGGGCTCACAAGTTCATACTTCATAGGCCCAGATGAAAAGTCTACAAAAGTGAATTTATAAAGATCTAAGAGTTTACAGGGGCAACAAAAGAAAGGAAATGGGAAGCTTGGACATGGGAAGGTAAGTCCAGTTAAATAGGATTATTGCTTTCAACTCTTAGGGACCTCATTTCAGTTTTTTTTCCTGGCAAAGACAGGAAATAGAGGGATTTGCCATTTCTCTCTCCAGCTCATTTTACAGAGGAGAAACTGAAATAAACAGGATTAAATGATTTGGCCAGGATCCCATAGCTAGGAAGTGTCTGAGGCCAGATTTGAACTCTGGTCCAGTGCTCTAATCACTGAGAAATCTAGATGCCATATAAAAAGGATAATCTGGGTAAAGGGGAAAACTAAATCCACACCTAGTTCTATCTGCTCCTAATTTATATTGTGATTACATCAAAATACATTGTGCAACTGGTAGGTGGTGAGAAATGGCTTATAGATTAGGGTGTTTGAAGATAAGGAATGACTGTGGTTTAGGAACTTTAATATACTAACCTAAGAGAAATTGTTTTCAGTAATGGAGAGGGTGTGTCAAAGAAGAGGCTTAGTTTTTCCTATTCAAATTTTCACAAACTTGTGTTTCATGCCTACCAGACTTTATCAAAGTTAGTAGACTTTTTTCTTTTCTTCCTTGATTTCATTTTTAAAAATTTTAATAGTATATTATTTTTTTCAATTATAAGTAAATATGATTTCAATATTCATTTCTGTGAGAGTTTGAATTCCATTTTTCTCCTTTACTTCCCTCCTCCTCAAAAGAGTAAGCCAATGTATATGGGTTATTCATGTAAAATCAGTTTTTAACATATTTTCCACATGTCATGTTGGGAAACATCAGAACAAAAGGGAAAAACCACAAGGAAGAAAAAACACAAAAGTGAAAATAATTTGCTTTGATAGACTTTCAGTCTCAATAATTCTTTCTCTGGATACAGATGGCATTTTCCATCCAAATTCTATTGGGATTATCCTAGATTACTGTATGGCTGAAAAGAGCCAAATCTATCATAGGTGATCATCATAAAATCTCACTGTTGCCCTCTCTCTGGGGCAAGAGAGATTCATTTTCAACTTTCACCTTGGTGCTGGCTGGAGGCTGAAGGAAGCAGAGCCAGAAGCAAAGGACAAAGCTGCAAGAACTCTTAGAATCAAGGAGAGAGAGAGGTCTCAAAGAAAACTAACCGGGCTATATTGAAGGACACAATAAAAGATCTGAACTTTTAGCACCTGGCTGCATTTGAGTGATTATTACTTTTAACTGAAACTAAGGCTGCCTCCAGAAAACTTCCCCAAGAAACCTGCTCCCAGAGAGAACCTTTATTATTTTAAAGAAGAAAAACACCACATTTGTTTTCCTGGTTCTGCTCACTTTGATTTAGCATCAGTTCATGTAACTCTTTTTAGGGTTTTCTGAAAAGTTAGTAGACTTTGAAAGATATTTCATTCTTGGTAGTAGATTGCTTTTTCTTGTCTTCCTCAGTTCCCCTCTGTTCTTCATTGCCTGCTGCTCAGAGGACCTGAAGAGGACCTATTCATGAGATTTGGATGGAAAGCAAAGATAACATATTATTCTGAAGGAGAAGGACCATTAGTTCTTGGGCAGAAGTCACAGGACTCAGCTTTAAATCCTAACTTTGCTACTTATGAGTTAGGTGACTGAACAACTGTGGGAAACTTGGGTGACCTAGTAAATATGGTGCTGGGCGTAGAGTCAGGAAAACCTGAGTTCAAATCCTGCCTCAAACAGTTGCTAACTATGTGACCCTGGGCAAGTCACTTAACCTTGTTTGCCCCAGTTTTCTTATCTATAAAATGAGCTGGAGAAGGGAATGACAAACCACTCCATTATCTTTGCTAAGAAAATTCCAAACAGGGATATGAAAAATGATTAACCTTGAACAGATCAATTCATCTGTTTATAATTCAATTTGCTCACCAGCAAAAGATGGTGATAATCTCAAAGACATCAATACTACTAAATATTATGATTCAGGAGAAATGATGGTGAAGGCAAGTTTGTTTGGTCCTTGGCAAGCCCATTGTCTTTGAGTGTCTTTGGAGGTTGGATCTTCCCTAATTTGGAACCCAAATGGATGAGTAGAAGATCATAGGTGGGGAATAAACATTTAAAAATTACAGTAATTGAAAGAGCTGGAAAAGGTAAATAGATGCAAGGGAGATAGAAGAACAAGAAGGTAAATGGGGAAGGATTGTTTCTGAGGGGAAAAAAATCCTTGAAATTATAGGTCCATTTAGCTTTGATATATTGCAAGACTCCAAGTTGATTTGGGTAACTGAGTACCAGCACACATACAAGAATATATTCAACAATCCTGGAGAAGCATTAGTTTTTTTAAATTTTTTATGTCAACTGGAACTATTCATTTTCTTTATTCCCCTATTTTATTTTACTTAATACTAGAATTCAATAACTAGAGGAGAATGGATTCTTATGCATCTTATAAATGTGATGAGATCATTGGGAGTTGTATTGATCAGACCACACAAAGAACATTTACTACCAAGGTCAACTAATAACTACCAATTACAGGGCATTCGGAGTAAATAATGAGCTGCCGTCATCATTCCCATAAATGGAAGCTGTATTGGGATTTTATTTAATGCTTCCTCGGCCATGCCTCTGTGACATTGCCAGTGTAGCCTCAATAATCTTGGAAGAAGGACAGACAGCGATGTTGGCCCCATGCTCTTTGAAATATCTCTTTACAGTCATGAAAAGTGAATCCCTTCTAGAGATCACCACTCTTTTATCTGCCCTCTAAAATTCATGAGAAAACGACATGTTAATTTATGTTGAGCACAAATGAAGAAAAACATTTCAAATAGCTCAGAGAGGGCAATAATCTATTAAAATCTTGTTGTGGAAAAAAAATTAAAAAGGTGTCATCAACTCAGCGATTTATTTATTCAAAGACAGTGTCTAAATGAGCCCCAGCTGACACCAGAGGCATTCCACTCCATATTTTAATGTCATATCATATTTACTGGCATTCTTATCCTATAAACAATATATTTGCATCCCATTAGTGACAAATATACTGCTAATACCCCAGGAAAATTGCTCCTGGAAGCTTCTTTGCTTATTGATGGTTTGCGTTTGTGGGTTAGACAGAGGTTCTTGTAGCAGCACTCGGGAGTCAGAGGATACCCCAGCCTTTGTCCCCAAGTGGGAGAGGTTGGACTGCACGGAAGGAAGATCCTCTGTTCTTTGTTACCAGGACATCTTGCCAGCTGCTGGGATCTTGTTGAGATGATCATATTAATTAATCTCTAGTCTCTTTCCAGCATGGCCTAAAGAAAGGGCCTTATGGCTTCTTTTTTTTCAGAAAAGCAAACTATTGTTTTTTTTTTTTCTTTGCCTAAACTTCTTTTTTCATCCTTACTCTTGCCTTTCTCAGAGAATCATCCCATAAAAAAGAAGAAGAAAAGAATAAACAAAATGGATTCCAATACACTGGAATAGGATTGAAAATACAACAGCCGATGTTTTGTGCTCATGGTCCTCCCCATCCCGACCTTGGTAAAGCAGTGCTAGGAGGTGTCTTCTCGAATCTCTTCCTCGGACTGCTGGTGGTCTTTGTAACGTGGCAACATTCGTTTTCAGTTTTGTTTTCTGGAGATCGTTCTTTCCATTATCTTGCCACAGATGTTGCATCTCTTGGTGTCCTGCCTCTGCTTCCCTCACTCTGCTTCAAATCTTGTAAGTCTGGCCGTACTTCTCAGTACTCATCCTATTCAGTACTTACAGCACAGCAATATTTCCTTTCATTCAATCATCACAACTTGTTTGACCATTCCCTGACCGTGGGGGATCTTGAAGTGTCTTTTTTCTGCGAACATTTCCTCCTCTGACCAACGCTTCAAATATGCTTACAGAAAGCAAGGGTTTCTAATCTTTGGCAAGGACACTATTTTGATGGAATGCCCTCTTCCGGGGCTGCCCTCTCGGTAAGCATGTTCACATTATACTCAGAAGGGCTTTGCAGAAGACTGTTGTCCTGAAGCAGCTGGAGGCTCAGTGGATAGAGTACTCTGCCTGTGGCCACGAAGATCAGAATTCAAATTCTGCTTCAGATACATACTAGCTGTGTGACTTAACCTCTGTTTGAGAAGGAAATGGTGAACCACTCCAATACCTTTGCCAAGAAAATTCCATGGTCCATGGGATCATGAAGAGTCAGACATGACTAAATGACCCGATACCTCCATCACAACCAATTGTCTCCTTAGAATTAGTCCCTGGTCAACCTGCCTGTCTCTTTCTGGAATGATTTCCTCCTCAAAATTGTAGACAATGTATCTTGGTTCCTTGGGCAAAGATTTTGTTCTTGAAGACTCCTAGAGGCATGGGGTTGCTTGCTTTTTATGGAAAGGGGATGAACAGAAGAGCACCTACATAGGAGTAGCCCTATGAAGTCCATGATGATAGACAATGCGAGTCTTTGTTTGGAGGTGTCTCAGGGCCTTTCCCCATAGAATATGACCATGTCAACTGGTATTTGCTGAGAAGACATGGGGTCTTCCTCTTGTTGGCTATCTAAGGTTCAAAAGGATGAAGTTTTTCAAGATACAAGATACAAGATACAAAAAGCACTGAAAAAATATCTTAAAAACCAAAATATGCCAAATCATAAAAAAGGCACAAAAATCCGTGGAAGGAAAGAACTTCTTAAAAATCAGAATTGATCAAATGGAAAAAAATGCCAAAATCAAAAGTGACTGAACATCTTCTTTTAAGAAATTACCAAGCAAAACTACTGTGATATCTAAGAATAAGAGTGTTAAATAGAAATTGGTAGGATATATTGATAATCTCCTAAAAGAGGTCCCAAAATGAAAACTATCAGAAATATTATAGCCAAAATTTATATTCAAAATTTATATTCAGCTCTGATCTTTTCATCAAGAATGCTAAAAAGTCCTCTATTTCACTGATTATCCATTTTCCTTCCCTGAAGGATTATATTCAATTTTCCTGGGTAAGTGATTCTTGTTGGTTATCCTATCTCTTTTGCCTTTTGGAATATCATATTCCAAGACCCCCAATCTTTTAATGCAGAAACTGTTAAATCCTATATTTATCCTGACTATGGATCCACAATACTTAAATTATTTCTTTTGTTTGCTTGCAATATTTCTTTCCTGATCTGGAAGCTGTGGAATTTGGCTTTAATATTCTTGGGCATTTTCATTTGGGGATCTCTTTCAAGAGGTAGTCTATAGATATTTTCAATTTCTATTTTCCCCTATGATTTCAAAACATCTGGGAGGTTTTCCTTGATAATTTCTTGAAAGATGACATCTAGGCTCTGTTTTGATCATGGCTTTCAGATAGTCTAATAATTTTTAAATGATCTCTCCTAGATCAATATTCCAGATTAGTTGTTTCTCAATAACATATTTCAGTATTTTTTCTCATTCTTTTGGTTGTGTTTTGTTGTTTTTAGATTTCTTATAAAGCCATTAGCTTCCATTTGCTCAGTTCTAATTTTTTTTTTATTATAAGATGGTTTTCATTCAAAATAGCTACAAAAAACATAAAATACATAAGATTGTTTTCAAAACACATTCAAATATCTGGATAGATTCAACTACCAGTTTTTTTTTATATAATAGCCTTTTATTTTTTAAAATAATGCAAAGATAGTTTTCAACATTCACTCTTGCAAAACCTTGTGTTTCAATTTTTTCTCCTTCCCTTCTCCCCCATTCCCTCCCCTAGATAGCAAGTGATCCAATATAGGTTAACCATGTGCATCAATTCTAATTTTTAAATAATTATTTTCTTTATTGAGCTTTTGTACCTCTTTTTCCTTTTGACCAATTCTACTTTTTAAGGAGTTATTTCCTTCAGTGAATTTTTGTGCCTCTTTTATTCATTTGGCCACTTCTGATTTTGAAGCCTTTCTTCTCCTGAGATTTTTGTACCTCTTAGCCATTTGGCCTTGTCTGTTTTATTAAGATATCATTTTTTCCAGTACTTTTCTATGTCTCCTTTACCAAGATGTTGAATTGTTTTTCATGATTTTCTTCCATTGTTCTTATTTTTTTTCCCCAATTTTCCCTTTACATCCCTTATTTGACTTCCAAGATAATTTTTGAGCTCTTCCATGACCTGTGACCAATCCATACTTTTTCCATGGAGGCCTTGGATATAGGAACTTTGACTATTTTTTTCTGACCATGTTTTTTGATCTTCTTTGTCACCAACTTTCTTAAGCCAAATTTGTTTTTGCTATTTTTACATATTTTCCTCAGTTTATTTCTTGGCTTTTTATTCTTTGTGAAAGTGGGGTTCTGTTTCCAGAGTGAAGGGTGTACTTTCCCAAACTTCAGGGGTTTTGTGCAGTTATTTTCAGAGATACTTCTATAGACCTGTAAGTTTTCAGTTCTTAACAAGTGGTATGATCTAAGAAGAAGTGTTACTATCCCCCTGGCTTATATTGTGGTCTGAGTGACCACACTCTCTCTTTTCTGCCTCGGCATTCTGACTAGGGTCCCCACTCAACTGTGGCCACAAGCCCCCATATGTTAGTGCTCTTCCTTCTCCTGATATTGCCACTCAGGACTGGGACTCAGATCTTTGTGAACAAAGCAAAAGAATCCTGCCTCCACGCCAGCAAAGAGACTGCTGTGCTCTCTTTCAGACCAATTGCTCATGCCCTTACCATCTGTAGGCTGAGAGTTCCAGAAGCAGTTGATTCAGGGCTGGCACTGTACTATTCTGTACTGGAGTGTGCTCTACTCCCACCCAGGCATGACAGACCTTTCCTTCTGACTTTCTAAGTTGGCTTGGGCTAGGAGATTGTTTCACCCATCCTTTTGTGGGTTGTGCTCCCCCAGGAATTGTCTCATGGAATTGTTTAAAGGTGTTCAGAGGACTTTGGGAGAGAGCTGCCTTTTCTCTGCCATCTTGACTCCGCTTCCCACATAAATGAAAATTTTAAAAAATGCTTTTTAATTGATTTCTGTATCCAATATGGGATTCTGTTATTCCTTTGTGTCTTTTGCATTTTCTATGACAATCTTGGGAGAGCCTGATCCTTAGGATATATTTGTGACTTTAGGTAGCATACAATAATACAAAATATATACATATTTATACCTATACAGAGAAAGCCAGCACCTTTAAAATATTTTTATTTTTCTCTTTTTAGTGATATGCCATTCTAAAGGTAAAGTTTCAAGGAGAAATTATTATAGACCTACAGTCCTTAGGAAAGGCCTGAAGTCTTCATCTTGGTGATTGCCTTGTGGGTAATCCCAAGTTTGAGAGTTCTGACATTATATTAGAGCCTGGAGGACCCCATCTTGGGCTAGAGTGAGGATTTGTTTTGTCCAGGATGAGTTGACCTTTATGACCACTGAGTCTGGGTGCAACTCTAAATCCCCGAAGCCGGAGTGCATGTCATGGTCTATAAAAATGTCAGTTCTGATAAGTGGAGAGGGGGCCATGCCTGTCCTGCTCATGCTGTCATCAAGGAATGCTGTCTGGCAGAAACTTGTCCTGAGAGAAATTTTCATTGTCTTCAGTCTTGTACTCCTTAATCTGGAGAGTTAAAGATATATAGATAAACTGGCTACTATGTGCCAGCCATTGGCTAAATGCAAAACAGCAAGAAGAACCTTGAGGACCTTAGATTTTAATGAAGAAAAACAACCCATCTCAGGGGATGTGGCCAAGGTAAGAGAGGGTGGGGTGGAGTGTCAGAGATGGAACCTCTTTCTAGGTGGCTGGGGGCTAGTGATCCGGGCTGATCAGGGATCAGGGTGGAAGCCTAGTATGCAGATGGGAAAACAGGTGCCTGGGGCTGACGTGGTCCATCTGTCCTATCTTTGTCCTCAGCTCTGATTTTTGTTTCAAAAGTCATACTTTCTAGGAGCTTAGTGACCATCAGGTATTGGCATGAAGCGAATCAAGTTAATCCATTGGAAAAATTCTTTGATTTTTATAAATATGTAAAAAAGGGAAAAAGTAATTCATCCAATAACTTTTTTATATGTTTAAAAGGAACAGCAAGTTGTACATAATAGATTTGCAGTTTCATGTGCATTATGTTGTGAGGAAAAATAATTCTCAGAGTGAGCATCAGAAAGTCTGGGCATCTGTATCAGTTTGTAGAAACCTTCCCAGGTTTTCTGAAAGTGTCCAGTTCATCATTTCTTATAGAACAATAATATTTCATCACAAACATTCAGCCATTTCCTGACTGATGAACTTCCCCTTGATATCCAATTATTTGTTACCACGAAAAAAATGCTATAATATTTTTGCACAAATAGTTCGTTTCCCCCTTTCTTTAATTATTTTTGGTTACTTACCTTGTAGTGGTATCCCTGGGTCAAAGAACATGAATAATTTTGTCACTCTTTGGCCGTGTGTTTTCCAGAAGGGTTGAACCAGTTCGTTGATACAGTAGAGTCCCCTGCTTTTCCATATTCCCGCCATCATTTGTCATTTTCCTTTTCTGTACTGCTAGCCAGTCTGATAGGTGTGAGGTAGTATCTCAGAGTTGTTTTAATGTGTGTTCCTTTAATCAGTATGATTTAAACCACATTTATATCAATCACTATGGATAGCTTTGATTTCTTCTTCTGAACACTGAGTGTTTGTATTCTTTGAACATTTGCAATTGGGGAATGGTCGAGGCTAGCAATGAACTCAGATTTTCCTGCCTCTAGGTCCCCAGCTCTATCCTCTGTACCACCAGTCACATGAAGCAGAATTGAGTCATGTTTCCCACGAGAAATAGTCAATAAAGACATTGGCCAGTAAAGTCCAGTCAGCATTGTGTGCAAAGAGAAAGGACTTCGGACTTCAGGTCTATCTCTGCAGCTTGCCACCTTGGGGACCCGAATTCAATAAAGCCTTGTAGTTCCTGTGTCCTCTTTTAGAAAATGAGGAGGTTGGGCTGAATGAACTTGGAGACCCTTCCCATCTCTCAACATTTTGCTCCATGCAACCAATCCACAAGCACTTCATGAATGCCTGCTCACTTCCAGGCACTGTGTCCATACTGGAGCTACAAATTTGAAGAATGATAGATGTATAGGCTATAATGGAATGAACTGTCACAAAAGTATGATTAAAACTTCAGGCTCTGAATGTAGCCGGTCTCCTCTAATGTTTTGAGATTAGTGCCATGAACTTCTGAATCTGGGCTATTCTTACTTTGTGAATTTGCTTGTTAAATTTAAAATTACATGACAAATCCTAAGAAAAATAGCAAACGTATTGAGGTCAAAGAAGGATTCATCATTGTTTAGGGTCTCATTGAAGAAAAGTATTTTCATTTGTGTGTTTGGTCTTCTGATCAAACCTTCAAAAAACATTTACAAGGAACTTACTATGTACCAGGCGCTGTGCCAAGGACAAAGAAAGGCAAAACTACAGCCCTGGTCTCAAAAGGCTCACACTGTAAGGAAAGAGATACCTTGTGAACCTGGATATAAGTACAAGATATATGCAACGTAAGTGCCTCCCAGAGAGGCACCAGCAGTGAGTGAAGGGAGGGAGGGCTGGGAAAGGCTTTCTGAATAAGGCACCATTTGAGTTGAGTCACTTTGGAAGTCAGAGAAGTGGAGAGGGAGCAGTGAGGAGAGGGAACCTTCAGGGATGGGGGGTTGTGAGTGAAAAGGTAACTGACTGGAAGTAAGATTAAGAGCACCGTGCAAGAAAGAGCAAGGGGATCATTGTCAGTAGATTGTAGAGTCTATTCAGGGTGGAGAGGGGATAAAAGTTAAGTAGATGGGACAAGTAGGAAGTGGCCAGCTTGTGAGGGGCTTTGGATGCTAAACAAAGGATCTATATAGTCTCCTGAAGGCAATAGGGAGAGCCTGGAGTTTCTAGAGTACAGGGGTGGCCAAGTCAGACTTTTTTTACTTTAGGAAATTCACTTTGGCAGCTGAGTTCAGGTGAGCTGAAGTGGAGAGAGAATGGAGACAGGGACCTATTAGTTGATTATGGAGTTAGTGCAGATGTGAGGTGATGAGGACCCAGGCCATGGCAGTTTCAGAGGAGAGAAAAAGTTATATGTGGAACAGAGACAACTTGAAGGAGTCAAATAGTTTGGGATTTAAAGTATTTTTTCAATATGATTTTCCTCAGAAGTTTTTAGTTATTTTATGCTTAGAAATTACTTTGCTTGATTCATAATAGAAGCTTTGGTGGATCTGAAACAAGTACTGGTTCATCGATTTCTTTAACTTTGATTGGTGTATAGATCAGGATGTCCCAAAACAAAATAGCAGGTGACTATTGGAACATCACGTTGTAGCTAGCTTGGTTACCTTTAGAGAGATTTCTCGCCAGGTTGGTTTTCGAGAGATGATGTTTTCAGCTTTTCCGTTATCAAGGGTCTGGTGAATTGCATTGGAGTGAAAAATGTATGTACTGATTAAATAAGAAATCCTTGGAGGATTGGATTAAGGAGAGGTGGTTCGACTGAGCCATTGCTGCAAGGGAATAGTGCCTGCACCCCTTGGCCCTCCCACCTGGGGCCAGGTAGTTGTTTATTTGTCAGCACGCTACAAATCCAACCACAAAGGGTTGTGTTAGGTGAGAAATTAAATTATCATGCAATTATGACGACAGAATTTGCATTAAGAGCTGGGAAATGATGTTTTTATCCAATTTCCAGACATTTTCATATTTTTGTTGGCCTAAGAATAGAACATTTCCTTCATTGGTATGTACTTAGAAAGACCTTTTTCATAGCCTTGAGGGGAAGAACGTGCAAATTCTGACGCCTGGACGCACTTCAAATAAAACTCCAACTCCTTGAATTAAGGAATCCTCCCAAGCCCCAGTCTAGCACAAAGAAATAAAAGACTCTCCCTCGGCCCCATATCAGCTTATCAGGAGACATTACTGGATCAGTTCTACTTTCATTTGCTCTTACATATATTTTTTTTTATCATTTACTTGTAGATTAATTTAATTTCCTTTATCTGTTGCTAAAAGACAGTTCACCTCCAAATCCTTTAGAATTCAACAGCTTGACCTCCTGTGCCAGCAAAAGAAAGACTTGTGCTGGTTTGGTTGATAAAGGCAGTGACACTCTTTTCTGCAGCAGCTCTCCTATTTCTCTAGCGTGGGAGAAATTGGTATCAGGAAGTAATGGATTCCCCGAGTATCTTGTTCAGGCCTTTTGTAATCCGGAGGTAAAATGTTCAGGACACCATTCAGTGTCTTGGGTTTTTTATTTTTTTATTATGATGAGCTTAACAGTAGACTGGAGCTGACTTTACATAGAGGGAATGATTTTACAAATTGCCTTCAGACATTAGGTGACAGATGCTGCTTTTCTCTAATTGGATGGAGGTGGTTAAAGTCATAAATGCTGAAGGAACCCTGACCTAGGCTGGTGACCACAGTAGCACAGACAATGTATGCTTTCCCATTCTAACTGTCTTATACCTATGTATTTAAATGTCAGGAAAGTGAACGTAATGGTGTGCACCCAGTCAGCATGGAAATGGAGAGCAAGGACTGGAATGGACATCGCCCCTTTCAAATGCTGAGAGAGCAGGACAAATGCTGGGCTCCTCCCTGCTGGTTTGTGGGGATTGTTCCCCCATGGGCAATCCATCTGTTGTGACTTTGCTGCTCTCTCTCCAAAGGCTTGCTGTGTTTGGAACTGCTAACATTGGGGCATTTCAGAAGACCAGAGCCCCTGGGAATCTGTGGAGACTGTGAAAATCGTGCCTGTTGGACCCAATTCTTTAGTTTCTTCCAATATCTTTGTAAATCACATGTCCAGCATTTTGTCATCACTTTCACTTGATGATATTGACTTTGGGTTACTTTTCCCCAGGGGACGGCATTAGATTATCTCCTTAGAGGAAACATATGTAGACTGTCAAAAATCACAGGCCTGCAAGATACAAAATTTGTCAACAGCGTGCAGCTTTTTTTCTTTTTCTTTTAGCTGTCATTCTGTTGGATTCCTGAGTTGAATCAGTGGGTCCTTCTCTTACTGTCATTGCCTAAGATCGGTGTCATTTCTGTCAGGGGCTTGAAGAGTTACCATGGATGAAAAGCCCGTGACGGATGTTCTGAATGCACTAAGCCGACATGGTTCTTGGGCGTTCTGGGATGTCAAGGGAGCTGATTTCAATACTCCACTAGATCCATATTCTTGTGGTGCAGACATTTCCTCCATCAATATATGCTATAAGTGATATTCCTAAGCATTGTTTGTGGCCAAGGAGAGTCAATATCTTATGAGTAACTTTTGGGTGATGAGATCTCTGCCCTATCAAGGCTGACTCTGCTGTGCCAGTCCATCAGCTGGTCAATCATCTAACTCTATCCAGCTTGGAAGAACTTAGGTGCTCCGTGGAATGTCCTTCAGGAACTCTGGGTCACTTAGACACTCTAGTAAGTCATCCATTCCACCTTATTAGGTTGACAGACTAGGTACCAGCCACCTTCCTTAAAAGAGAATTATTCAGAATCAAACAGGGGAAGTACATGTATAATAATGAAATGATATAGTAATCAACTTCACGTGGGGTAGGAGAAAAGTCCTTGAAATGCTCTCCTATTAAGTCAGCTGCAGCTCTTAGCAAATTCTTGAGACAAATATGCCTTAAGAATGAATCTGTAAATATCAGGAGAATAATAGGATCATTTGCAACACACGGCTCAGGTTCTGACAAGAACAAATCACTATAGACATCTTAACAGATCTTCTTTTAATAGAGTTACAGAATTAATGCAGCAAAAGAACAAAATAAATGCTGCACAGTTAGATTCTAGAAAAGGACTGAATACAGAGCTTGAAGAAATTTGACTTGTAAAATTGGATGGGATGAAAAGTGGGCATGACTGGGGAAGGGCTATAGAAGCCATAAATAAAGCATTTTTTAGCCATCATGTGTCTTCGAATGGAGACAGAAAATAAAATGGGAGGGGCTCAAGAGTCAAGGTCAAGACTACTTTTTTTCTCTTTTATGGTGAGTGACAAAATTGGAAGAAAATTGTGACAATAATATTTATTAGTCAGAAACTGCATTTCTGCAACAAATAAGTGGTTGAATAAGTCAACAGAGCCCCTGGAATGTGGTCATTTAGGGCAAATAAAGTGATAGATAGGAAAGTGTTTGTTCATTGGAAAGCATGTTGCAAAGTGAAGGGACTCTTCTTATTTATTACTGAAGACTGCTGGGTGTCCCCAGAAGGTGGCCAATGTGGCTCCATCTGTTGAGAATCCTACTGTCATTGGATCTCTGAGCAGAGCGGCTTCCAAAACTGGGACAAATATGTTCGTGAAGTTTCAATTTCCTTGTTTTATTCCTTACCTGATGTTGATGATGAAGAAACTTATCTTTTTATGTCACGTCAATAAAGGAATCTTGTATGACCTTGACTTATACCTTTTTGGAAAGGGGACTGAATTTGGTTCTGATTCTAACTAATGAATAGTGAACACAATGAGATCACATGTTCTTTACCTTTCAATAAATTTTGTGTCTCCTGTAGAAAATAATTTGTGAAACCTATCATTTCCAAACTGTATTTTCATCAAGGATACCATCAAAATATTCAGAGATAGGCTTAATAAACTTTTTTTTTTCTTTTTTAAAATAAGAGATGAGAACAAAAGCAATATGCTTTTGGTTGATACATACTGATGCTATTGCTCGCCTGGGAGGGAGGGTAATAGTTTCCTTTTTGAGTGTAAAGGTTTTTATTCTTTTGGAAGTTGTCCGTCTTGCAATATCTTGAAAATTAACTCCCATTTGTCTTTAACATTGAGTAATCTCTTGATTGAATGACCTGATCTTTACTTGCTTCAATTGTTCTTTTTTGCTTCATTTCTTGGATTTTATCTTAACTTCCTTCCATATCATATGAGCAAATGCAGAGAAATTAGAATTCTAATGTGGTGGATCCATTGTCATCATTTGGGAGAGGCATGTGGAGAAGTGGACAACATACAGGGGTTGGAATAAGGAAGCCCTGGGTTTAAATTCCCCCCTTAACTACTTAACTAGTTTTATGCCCTTAGCCACTCATTTAAATATACAGAATCTCAGTTTACTAGTCTGTAATTATTGATCAACCCTGCTATTATGGAGATCAATGGATATGTATGTAAAAATTTTGTAAGCCTTAAAGTACCATATATGTTAGATCTTATTGCTATTAATGAGTAGATTGCTCTAGACTTGCCAAGTTACTTTATTTCCTATCTATGAGCTGTCTTTCCAATTTAAGGTATAGATGCTCTTGTGATGACCTGGCTTAGCTGCCTCGTATACCATGCCTCCTGTAGGCTTGCTTTTCCCTCTACAAAGTTTCTTTTCCCTTTCCTTATAAGATAATTCTTTTATATTCTATCCTTATTCCTTTAGACTTAATTAAGAAGATCATCAGTTCAGAGCTGAACAAGAGTTTAAAAGCCATTAATCAACCCTGAGACAAGATAGATTTTGTGAGTTGTCCAAAGCAATGCAGATTATAACTGATAATAACTGGGATTTGATCCATGAATGGAGTTAGTTGAAGGTGTATAAGAATCAATCAATGTGTTTATTAAATCCTTACTATGTGTTGGGTAGGAGTCAAATTTAAGGGTTTTTCATTGGAATAGATCTTTGGACATCCCATTGTCCCAGCAAAAAGTAGGGATTTAGGTCCCTAGAAGACCGTGGCACTCCCTGGTGACTTAGTAGCAATAATCCATTGCTCTCACTATTTTGTGGTTCCCAGACAGGACTGGTCTTTCTTTTTAGACTATGAGGAGCAAAGTACGCTCCCTGTGAAGTCAGAGAATTTGAGTTTGAATCTCACCTTTGCCATTTCTTACCTATGACACTTTGGGTAAATTATTTCTCTTTCTGGGAATCGTGACCCTCATTTGTAAAATAATTGAGTTGGACTCAGTGACTTCTAAGGGTCCCTCTGGTGCTGCTTTAAGATCAATGAAAGAAAAATACAAAGAGGTAAACAATAGAATGTTGAGACAAAGACATGGGTTGACATCTGTGTTTTCCATCACTCTCTGAAAACATTCCTTTATTTCTTAAAATTCTCACAACAGTAAAATCAAAAATAATGCAAATATTACATTGGACAAAAGGAAAAGACTAATGATGTTAAGATGTTTTCAATTGAAGACCAAAGAAGGTCATTTAAAGACTGTGCATTGTGGGGGATCTTAAAGTTCTTTCTCTGCCTTTTATGAAGACAAAGCAACATACCCGAGTCACCTTCCAGGTCCTGCCCAGTGTGGACTCCTTGTAAATGACATCCATTTTATTCACATGTCTGGTGACTTAGAGTAGTGACTCAGTAAGAATCATGGTAAAACAAGAATCTAGAGGTTTTGAAAACACTTATAAATGACTCAAAATATCATGAGTTGTAATCGCCAAGACAGAACCATTGGGGTCCTCTCTTTTTTGTGGGGGAAGATTTGCAATGTTTCTGGGAATGTCCATCACTTTCAGAGATCCTTTTTCCAAAGTTTGTTTTGGGTGCCCCGATTTGAACAGCTGTGCCTGTTGGTTATTCTAGGCAACTATAACTACAACCAAAAGAAAGAGCATGAGAAGACCACTTGCACCAAGAAAGTGGTAAAGGTAGTGTTCCAGGACATTCACAGAGGACTTTCAGAAATGTCTGGTTGTCCATTAGTACATTCTACTCGTAGAGAACAGATGTAATGTTCTCTTCTCCTGGCTTTATTTAGGGACACTGGCACCAGAATCCAAAGATGAATCAGCTCCTCTGGAAAGCAGTCAGTAAATCTGGACTGAACAAGTGGAGACAGTGACCTTTTTAAATATTCATAGGCCCTTGGTGCCCCCATAGACTTGGGAATCTGCTTGCTTTGCTTTTTCTTGATTTATTAAAGAGGTAAGATCCTAAGGTTTGGTCAAGTACTGTGAGGTCAGGGGAAAGTAGAAAGACATTCAAAGATGGAAAAAGACCCCTCACCATCAATATGATAATTGTGATATTTAAAGAAGTTCCTCTCTCCGACCAGTCATATGGGTCTGGTGCATTTCAGAGAACTCATATCTTGTTTAGAACAAGGTTATAGAAGTCAGAGTCCTCTGAGAGCACTATGACCCAGCAAATAAGCCAATGGAGCTTGGTCACCCACCTTTCAGTAACTCCTCAAGATTTAAGGAGTATCCCTGGTTTATTTCAATAACACCAAGAAGGAATTTCTGGCATTGGCCTAGGATAGACTTTTAAAAATGGTGCTTTGTGCTGCTTCTTGGTCAAAGGTGCCTGTGACACGGGGGCAGCCGGTGAAGGTTATGGGAGTTCCTGTTTTAGTTCACTGCAGATGTAGGATCTCTGGGAAAGCTTTCTGTCGGCTTGCTTTCCCTTTAGATTTTTATGAGTTGTCTATCTACACTTCTCCTCTTTTCTGAACTTTTAAAGTTGATTTTTTGACATTTTGACAAATGCGCAATTTGGAAAATTTTACATTTACATTTACTAAATTGTATCAATCCATTTGGCTCGTTGTTCAGCATTTTGAGAATTTAAGATTTGAGGTGCCGTATATTAGAGTCTTAGGTTCTCGTCATTCTTTTGGCTTTGCTTCTGTTTTGTTTGACATGAAGACCTGTGCTCCATCACTAGCAAAAGGGAAATACTATCAGCGACATGACTGAAAGTCAAGCTACTTTGTGGTCCCACTGAAAAAGAAATCCCCAGATGTGAGTGGAACTGGGTCCTGATTTCCCTACTGGTAGATTTTCAGCTTTGATCTGTGCAGCATGGAGCCAATCTACCTGATTCTACCTGCAAAGGGAAAGCATTTAGGGATGCTTCAGAATGACTTAAGATGGTACACAATGGTCTTGGAAAAATGAGGAATTCCAGGGTAATTTAATATTTCTAGACAGGAATCTTCTCCTTTCTTTCCTTTCTTTTAGAGAACTAGAAATAGGGGTAGATGAAGTCACATTACCATATTACTATGGCTCAGAGTCAAGCTTTGACAGACTTTTTAAAGATTTTTTCCCCCTCTTTTTTGTTGGTTTATCATCTATCTCATATCCCAAACTGTCAAGTGTTACCAAGAGATGTGCTGGAGTCAGAAATCAGCAAAAGCTACAAATCAGGAATTTATTTAAGATTTTGTTTGTTGTCTAGATGGAGAATATCATAATCCAGATTAAATTTAAAAGTGTATCTGGTGACTTTTTTCTTCTGATGAGCCACTTGTTAAACATTTACCATTATCTTTCAGTCTTTCCCAAGTCTCAGTCCTCAGTGCTCTTCTATTCTCTTGTTCCTATCCATTGTCTCATCAGCCCTAAATGATTATTCCAACCCACCTTCCCATTATTCCAAGGGCTCTATTGTTGACATCTTTTAAACAGGGCAGGGACAATTGGGTGGGGGGAGAGGAGAGAAAGGAAATAAACTCAAATGTAGATTAACAAGTTTTAATTGAATTCCTCAAGTCTCATTCCTTCAGGTTTCTAAAATCATTTTCTTTGTTCTTATGATGGGTCACATGAAACAGCAGGGGAAAAAATGAAAGGAACAATGACATCAGAATGTGAAAACCCTAAATTAGTGACATCCAAACCCTGCACTGACGTTTGTTTCTTAGCATCAATGTTTTCTCCTTTTTTCAGCTCCAATTCAATGTGTATCCCAATTTGGAACTGCAAGTGAAAATTCTTCTAATTAGTGAAAATGTTTTCCCCCAGAGGTCAATCTTACACTATATTTCAGATTTTCTTTGGGAATCCAACAGCATTTCCCAAACCTGGTTCTCATTCTGCCTTCAGGTCAAGCAAAGCAGATTGAATCCCTTTTCCATGTGATGCTGTAATTGAATACTTGGACAGCTATCAAACCCCCTGGAAGTCCCCTCATCTTTACACTTACTGTTTTAACCAAAGCTCATGTGACCTAGTTGCAGACCCCATCACTGTTCACCCTCCACTGCTTCCTCTGTATGTACCCTTTCCTGTCTAGATGCCATCTAGTATTCCTAGAATAGTTCACCATAGAGGTTTAGAGAAGAAAGAAGTAACCGAGCCATCTCTTCTGCAGGCGATTTTGAGGATGCTTTGCAATGGTCTTTGCAGTAATGTCACCAAGTCCTAACTGCAATTGAGATCATGGGGCTAGGGATGCAAATCTGAGCCTGAAGTTCTCTGTAAGGATGGACTGTTTTGGCAAAACAAGCAAAAGTGCTACCAGCCTGTAGTAGTGTTTGGGAAAAATAATTTGAAGAGGCAGAAGAAGCCTTATGGTGACACAAGGAAAAATAATCACTGCTGAGAACAAAAGCAGGAGTTGTCTGAAGAGATGGATGTAGATTCACTGAGAACTCACTAATCAACTTGGATTGAAATAAAGATAAGTGCTGAAGATAGAAGCAAGGGCAGATAACAGAAAGTTTGCCAGGATGCTGTAGGACTTTGCTGGGATGCTGAGGCCCAGAGTGAGCCGAGTCTGATGAGGGAAGGTAAGGACAACAGAAAAATCTGGTGATAGTTTTTTCAAAGATACATTGGAGGAAAGGTTATCTCAGAGGTTCTAGAGCTACTGCTATGGGGGAGGAAGCATCGATAACCAATAATGGCCTGCTCAGTTCTTTTTTGCTCTTTTTTCTGCCAAGACCACTTCCCTTTGGAGTGGAAAGAATTAGAGAAATGGCTGGGAGCTGATCCCCAAGATCAGGATGATAAGAGAGAACTGAGGTGCCTTTGATTAGTTCAAAGCCCCTGGCTCAGATGATCTTAGGAGCTAAGAGGTCTGGCAGGTGTGAGTGCTGAGTCATGGCTTCTCATATTTGAAAAGTGATGGGAAATAGGAAAGGAGCTAGAGAAGGACAAGTGGTAGCCAAATTTTCTAAAATAAAAGGTGGAGGAAATATAAGGGAATAGAATATAAGAATTACAGACCATTGAAATTGACTGATTCTTGAGAAAATTTTATAAGGTACCATCTATAGTTAGTGAACACGTAGAAAAAAATAGCAGTGATTATTTGTTAAAAATATATTCATAAAGAATTATCTGTACCAGGGTAAACTCACTTCATTTTTTGGACAGGATTGTTAAAGTGTGAGATCTGAGGAATATCATTGATCTGATTTGATGATGGCATCTCTTGTATTATGAAGAATATGGACAAATGTGAGTTCAGTGACAATGGATTATGTTATATGAATCTGGAAGAGGTCGAATGATCAGACCTAATTAATGCTACTAATCATTCAATTTCAACTTGGAAAGAAATCTTTAGTGGAGGATCTCAGGGATCTGTGCTTGATGCTATGCAGTGATCCAGTGTTATCAATTCCCTGGATGATGGCATAGATGGCATCCTTATTAAATCTGCTAAGGAAACAAAGCTAGCACAGTGAATACAGAGGCTGACACAGGCAGGATACCCAAGGCTCTTGTCAGGATGCAAAATTAGGTTAGATTGAACAAGATGAATCTAAGAGGGATAATTGTAAAGTCCAAACTGATCTATCTAAAAAAAGTAGCTGCCTTACCCCCAAAAGTGAAATGGATTAAACAACACTGACTCTGATTTTCTAAGAAACTTTAAAGATATATAATGCAGATAAATCATCATGATGAAGAGACCAAAAGAAGCTAGAAGCCGCCTCAGCCAATAACCCCCTGACTTCCTTGCCAATATGAGAGATGGAGAAAGGAATGACCACACTAATTTACATGATCTTAAAGGGGATAGGGCAAGTACCATCTCACAAAACAATGTGAACCAGTAGATGGAAAATGTTTACAGAAACATCATGAAAGACTCAACTGCATAAAACAGTTTTGAGAATTTTAGCTACATTTGGAAGGATGAATGAGTAAAATACCCTGTAAATGTTTTTGTACCGATCTCTTTTGTCTGTCAAGAACAGACAAGTCACCACCTATCGACTCTAATTGTAGTCAGTGATTACTGCATGGGTAGTTGAAATGTTTCTACTGAGAACAAAGATAGGAAGAGTTTCTGGACTGGAGCAAACACTCCCAGAGGTCTGTGCTAGAGGGGACAATTTTAAGGTCATGGATGAATAGATTCTGAAGATATTTAGAAGAATAGTGGGTACCATTCTGAGAAAAAAAAAATATCTTACCAGAAAGGTGACTTACATAATACTAGCCCATGAGTCTGCTTTCCCAGTGCTACAAAATATCAGAGTGGAAAGGTTCTTATTGAACATTTGAGAAGAAATAGCTTTTGCAGGTGAGATTCTATAGCAGAGCACAACTTTACAGATATGGAATTGACTGAAAGACATAGAGAACATAAAATTCTAATGCCATCTAATAGTGTTGTTTGACAATAGTAAAAAATATATATATATATATTTAATGTAGCCAAGTGCTGCCCAAATTGCTCTCCATTATCATGGTGCTGCCCATGCACTCGTCAAGTTCTCATACATGATTCTGTAAAAGAGATACCAGAAGCTTGAACTGTGTTTGAATATTTATTGTTCTAGTCAAGTGAGATACAGAATAAGGAGAGAGAGAGTTGTTTGGCCAAGATCATGGAGAATGTCTAGTACAAGACCTGAACAGAAGAGGATTTCCTCCATACAGGTAGCAGGGTTTTCTGATATTCCCATTAGCTGATACCATGATGAATCGTCACAGCACATTCGGAATATTATAAAACCCTCTAAAGGAGTCCTCATATTAGTCAAGGTTTTGGCCTAAAACCCCAAACAGTAGATAATCAAAAATAAAATCCATAAAACAAAAACATAAATGGATAAATGATGCTTGTTGTCTAGATTATGATATATAATTGAATGAAAACCCATTGAAATGGTTCATCTGAGTTTAGATTTGAAAAGGAAGAAGAAAATGGTATGATTATTTTTTGGGTCAGAACTTTGAAAGAGCCCAAGCTTCTCCTAGAAACAAAGGTCCATTTTTTTTCCTAACAAAAACTTAACTGCCTCAATTTTTTTAACCTATAAAATAAGGATAACAGTAGCCTCTACTTTGGAGTAGTGTTTGGGAGGGTTAGGGACATTAGGTGGTGCAGTGAATAGAGTTCAGGCCTGAAGTCAGGAGGACTCATCTTCCTGAATTCAAATCTGACCTCAGACCTTTACTAGCTATGTGACCTTGAGTGAGTTACTTAACCCTGTTTATCCTCAATTCCTCATCTATAAAACAAGTTGCAGAAGCAACTGGCAAACCCTTCCAGTGTCTTTGAAAACCCCAGATGGGGGTCATAAAAAATCAGACATGATTGAAAATCAAAAACCTCATAGGGTTGTTGTGAGGATCAAAAATACCATATGCAAAGCCCTTTTGAAACCTTAAAGTTTATTATTGTTGTTGTTGTTGTTGTAATTATCCAAGACATACAATTATTTCAAAATTGTTCAAAATGAGAACAAGAGCCATTCCCCAATAGATAAATGATTAAAGGATAGAAGCAGACAATTTCCAAGGAGAATATTCAAGCTATCAGCAATCATATAAAAATGGTCCAAATCTAATAGTAACAGATATGAATTTTTTTTATTATAGCTTTTTATTTACAAGATATATTCATGGGTAATTTTTCAGCATTGACAATTGCCAAACCTTTTGTTCCAACTTTTCCCCTCCTTCCCCTTCCCCCCTCCCCCAGCTAGCCGGTTGACCAATACATGTTAAATATGTTAAAGTATATGTTAAATACAATATATGTATACATGTCCAAACCGTTGTTTTTCTGTATAAAAAGAATCAGACTTTGAAACTGTGTACAATTAGTCTGTGAAGGAAATCAAAAATACAGGCAGACAAAAATAGAGGGATTGGGAATTCTATGTAGTGGTTCATAGTCATCTCCCAGAGTTCTTTTGCTGGGCATAGCTGGTTCACTTCATTACTGCTCTATTGGAATTGATTTGGTTCATCTCATTGTTGAAGAGGGCCACGTCCATCAGAATTGATCAATAGATATGAAAATTAAAACAAGCCTAAAATTCTACTTCACCTCCTTTGGATTGATCAAAAAAAAACCCAAAATGGCAATTGTTAGAAGGGCTGTGGGATGATGGGAACACCCATGCACTATTGGGAGAGCTGTGAATTGGATCAACCATTCTGGAAAGCAATTGGGAACTACATTCAAGAAGTTGCTGTCCAGATTATGCTATATAATTATATGTGTATGCTACCTAACTCGGCAATCCCACTGTGTTAAGTATAAACCTTAAAGAAATCAAAGAGAGAAAAAAAGACATATGCCTAATCATAGTTGTGGCAGCATTACTATATTTTTCTAGCAAAGAATTGAAAACATCAATTTGGAAGAGTCTGAATATATTATGGCTCATGAATGGTATGGTATATTGTTGATGTATAAGAAAAGACAAAAGAAAAACACAAACCAAAACTACGTGAAGCTTCATACAGATTGCTATAGAGTGAGGTGAACAAGACCAGGAGAACTACAACTATCCAAAAAAAGCAATGAAATGATGGACAATCCTCACCAGTTCTGGCAGCAGAGAACTGGAGATGATGAAACTGCTTATTTCTTGGCAGAGTTATGAGAGAGAAGTGTTCAGGTTAATGGCACATTTTCAGATGTGACCAATATGTGGATTTGTTTTGTTTAACCAGAAGGGAAGGTTTGTGTTTTTTGTCTTAATTGGGATAGGATTGTTGAGGAAAGGAGAAAGGTGATAGTTCTGCTAAAACCCAAACAAGAAAAGAAGACAAATAGAAAGAAGCATTTTAAAAATACACAGAAGAGAGCAGATGGAAATGCAAAGGGAGACAGACAGGGAATTTACATATGGAATTTGTTATAGACTTAAAAAAGCAAGATCTTTTTGGCAAAGATTCCCAATTTCGTATACAATTCCCTTTGCTGATCACAAACAAGAGTTCATGCTTCTTGGTATTTGTTAAGTTCAGAATAATGAAAAGTCAAAATGCAGTGAGGGCTCAATGAGGGTCAATCTGTTGAAGTCATGGAATCCATGTCCAGTGAACAGAACAAGCCTCACTTGGAGGTTTCATGGGAAGCCCCTGACCAAAGCCCAGCACAACAAGAACATATGAATGGGCATATCTCCACATCAATGGAGCCCAGAGTCACTAAATATGTTTGGCTTTTACTGGAAATTGTCTCCTTCCCTCTTTCTCATCCTGAATGAGGAGACTGGAATTCCAGACCCCTTTCCCTGAGGTTTTGCATTGTCCATTTTCCCTGCCTCGTGTGCCCCTGCCCTCTTGGCTATATCTAGATAGCTCTGACCATGCCCATTCTCTCTCACCATTTCCCGCACATCTCCAGCCAGTCCTGCTCCCCTCAAATCCGTGCCTCTGGCTCTGAAACAGTTATGAACCCAATGATATCATCAGTCCATGTGGGTCATTTTAATTGACTGCCACGTGGTCCAGCTCAGCAGCCCAACACAATTCCCGGCACAAGATGAATTTCACAATGGTTTTCATTCCTCCATCCTTTCAGCATTCCATAAAACAATGTTTATACAAAAGTCACAGGAGGTCGCCTTCGACCCTCATCTCCCTAGTAAGAAATAAATGAAACTGCAGTGGAAAGCCCTCGGGGGGCATCTGGCCAGGATCTCCATTCTCCCCTCCTCTTTGCCCCCCTGATCATGCAGAACACAGGAAACCAGCAGCTTAACTCTAAGCCAACGTTTTTTGAAATTTCTAACTTAATATAACATGGAGTGACCAGGATAAGTGGAACCAATTCAGCTTTGATCCTTAAATATGTTGCTTTGAAGATAGAAAGGGAAAAGAGGGATACCTCCTTCAGGCTAGGAAAAAATTCACCGTTGCTCAGGAATGGAGGCTTGCTGATAGGGTCAAAACAATTTGAAAACTTCAGAACTTTTCTTCACTGCAACTTTTCCTGCTCCTCTGGATTATTGCCACATTCATGCCCCTGGGCTTGACTGTCTCATTTGGGTAGTTTTCTCTCTTAGTGGGAGGCAGTGAAATGGATACCGGAGTCTTGTCAGGAAATCTTTTTAATGCTCCAGCAGGAATAACCCTATGCAGTCATTGGATTGAGCTCTTCATTGATTGATTGATTGATTGACTGATTCATTCATTCTACAAATGTTGAGTACATATTAGAGGCAATTCAATGCTGTACTTGGAGCAGACAAACTTGAGTTTGAATTCTGCCCTAAATATTTGCTGTGTATTGTTGTGTGATTCTAGGGTAATCACCGTATCCCTCTCAGGTTGAATTTTTTTCAGGTAAAAGAGAGTGATAATGACTTCTGTCTTCCAGGATTACTGGGAGAATCAAATGACTTAAAATATGCAAATATTTTCCTTCGCAAACTTAAAGTTCAGCGAGAACACCTGTTTTGTGTGGTTCGTGGTTCCAGGCCCCACAATTCAGAAGGATGTTGACAAGAACTTTCTAAGGAGGGGAAGGAGGAGAACTCCCCTGAGTGACCCAAGGCCAGAGATGATCTTGGGAAAGTGAGAAGCAACCCCCATCTCCTAAGCACAGACAAGTCCCTGCCCCACTACCTACCAGCTGTGTCTATTTGGGCATCTTCATTGTCCTCTCTGGGTTCCAGTTTCTTCATCTGTAAGAGAAGGGGATTGGGATGAAGTCTAAACTTTTTTATAAGCTTGTTACCTAGGAGAATCAATGTCTAATTCATTATACTTGTCATTTAAAAAAATACTGATGTGGTGATTGGACAAGAAGGGTCCCCTAGATGTGTGGTGCCAGGCTCAGTGTGTACCTTCTTTGAAAGTGTTTCAGCTGGCAGAGAAACATGAGCTGATCTGTTGGGCAGTGAGATGGACCACAAGGGGACTTGGATCTGAATTTGAAAGCCCTGACTCTGCCACTCATTCCTTAGACAACTCAGAGAGCAGGGCTGAAACCCAGGCTTGCCCATTATGTTCCTGAAGCTCAAGGAAGGAAGCCAGTGACCTAACCAAGATCATACAGCTGCCAAGCCAAATACCCCGACAGGACCCTTTTCCTGGTGCCTGCTGCTTCCTACTGTGTGTAGAGCAGAGTTCCTTCAGAGAACAATAATAATGAACACACTGGCTGGCTAGCACAAGGCCCCTGCTGGGATATAGGAGGGGGAGTGATGGTAGAAAGGAGAAAGCTCCAGGCACTTACTAGCTGTGTGACCCTGATGCAACATTTTAATGCCTGTCTGACTCAGTTTCCTTATCTGTAAAATAAAGATACTAATGGTACCTAACTCTCAGGTTGTGAGGATCAAATGAGATTCAATTTGCCAAGCAAATTTTGCCAAGCCTGGCCTGTAGTAAGCACCATGTAAGGGTTAGCTATTGTCTTTAAGAACACTCTTCTGTTAGGATGCAGACTTTACACAGTATGGTCCTATAAATAATCTGAAGAAAATATTAGAGAAAAATAATCTAAGACCAGAGTGCAGTCAAGCTAAAGAAGTCTAGATGAGCCCATAGTGGTCAAACAAGAATCATTTTCCCCATCCCATACAGTGTCCCTGGCCTGGATTGCAGAGTCAGCTGAGGGGACATAAAGGTCAATTGGGAAAAGATCAGAGAAGGATAAAGGAGGAAAACGTGTGGGAAGAGGAAGGAGATCTTTGACTCTTAACCGATGAGATTCCTCTTTCCCAAGAAGGATTCAGGATCCTCACTCTGGAACCCAGAGGAATCTCAGAGATCACCTAATTCAGCTCTCCCACTTCATACATGGAGACACCAAGGCCTGGGGATATGAACTGAAATGCTCCAAATCTACTCACTAGTAAGTTTCAGAAGTAAGCCTTGAATTCAGCACCTCTGAATTCAGAGTCAATGCTTGAATTTATTCCCTGTTGCCTTTAGCCCAATGTCAATGGAGGCTGCATTGTTGGTATCCTTGATTCAAGGGGAAAAGGAGCCTCAGACATTATCAAGTCCAACTCTATTTTGCAGATGGGGAAACCGAGGCTGATAAATCTCCAAGATTACCATCAGGTAATAATAACTGCTCACTCTGAAAGATATTAAGACATGCAGAATGCTTATTGACATTATTTGGTTTGCCCCTTCCTAAATCCTTTGTGGTGGGGCTATTTCAACTATACCCCTTTGGTCCATCCAGTTCCAACATGCTTTCTGAAGCTCAACACATCTTGTTTTCTGTATCCTTTGGATGGAAAAATCTCGAAGATATGAAATGATTCCAGAAAGTGTTGATATGACAAGCTTTGCTAGCAGATGGGAGCTGCTTCACACTTCAGGGGGATCCACTTCTCCCTCCATACCCTGCTCTGGGGAAAACATTGCATCTCTAACATCCCCAAGAAGGAATCATCTGCCATCACTCCAGCACCTACAGTGTGACCAGAGCTTTACTATGAAGAACACAGTTGTATGGCAAGCTAGAAGGATTCCTCTAAGTTTAAACGAGTCACCTTTTATCTTTGGACCTAATTTTTCTCATTTAAAGGACTAGTAAGAGAATATTGTAAAGCACTCAGCACAGTACCTAGCACACAGTAGGCATTTAATATGTTCTTTTAAAATAGAATTTTTAGAAACATTTTCATTTAAAGTTTTAAGTTCTAAATTCTATCTTTTTTCCCTCACCTCATCCCTTCCTGAGATGGTAAGCAATCAGATATAAGTTATGCATGTATAATTATGTAAAACATTTCCATGTTAGTCATTTTGTTCAAGAAGATTGGAATAAAAGAAAAAAGGGAAAATAGCTTTATTCTGTATTTAGTGAATATCAATTCTTTCTCTAGAGCACGATAGTATAGTTCATCATGTGTCCTTTGTTTTGGATTATTATGTACCTGAGAATAGTTAAGTCATGCATAGTTCTTCAATGAACAATATTGCTGCTACTTTGTATAATGTTCTCCTGATCCTGTTCATTTCAATGTGCATCAGCTCACATAAGTCTTTCCAAGTTTTTCTGAAAGCATCCTGCTTGTTTCTTATAACACAATGATATTCAATTACTATCATCTGCTACAGCTTGTTTAGCCATTCTTCAATTGAAGGAAATCCCATTGATTGCCACAAGCTGCTATAAATTTTTTTTTTGTAAAAATAGGTTCTTTCCCCCCTTTTTGAAGGAGATAATGTCTTTGGGATACAGACATAGCAGTGGTATTGCTGGATCAAAGGGTATGCAAAGTTTTATAGTCCTTTGGGCATAGTTCCAAATTGCTATCTAAAATAGTTGGATCAATTCACAACTCCGCTAGCAGTGCATTATTGTCCCAGTTTTCCCACATCTCCTCCAAAATTCAAAAATATCTTAAAAATCATATCAGCCACTGTGATAGGTATGAAGTGGTAATTCAGAATTGTTTTAATTTGAATTTATCTAATCAATAGTGATTTAGAACATTTTCTCATATCATTACAGATAGCTTTGATTACTTTGTCGGAAAACTGCCTGTTTAAATCCTTTGACCATTTATCAATTAGGGAATGACTTATATTTTTGTAAATTAGAAATAGTTCTCTATATATTTGAGAAATTATCTTTTCATTGTTGCAGAAATCCCTCCCTCATCTCCAGGTTTCTGCTTTCCTTATAATTTTGGTTGCATTGGTTTTGTTTCTGCAAAAATCTTTTAAATTTTATGAAATTAAACTTATTTAACATTTTATAATGCTCTTTATAGCTTCTTTGGTACTAAATTCTTCCTGTATTCATAAATATGATAGATATACTATTCTTCCTTCTCTTAATTTGTTTATAGTGTCACTCTTTATGTGTAAATTATGTACTGGTTTTGACTTTATCTTGGTATATGCTGTGGGATGTCAGTCTATACCTAATTTCTGCTATACTGTTTTCTAGTTTTCCCAGCAGTTTTTGTCAAACATTGAGTTCTTATCTCAAAAGTTTAAGTCTTTGGGTTTATCATATAATAGATTGCTATAGTCATTTGCTAATATAATTTGTATCTAATAATATATTTCACAGATCAATCACTCTATTTCGTAGCAAGTACCAGATTGTTTTGATGATTATTTGTTTGAGATTTGGTATTACTATAATAGCTTTCACAGCTTTTTGATCAATTTCCTTTATATTTTTGAGCTTCCAGGTATATTTTATTATATTTTTTCTAGTTAAATAATGTTTTGATAATTTTATTGGTTTAATACTGAATAAACTGATTAATTTAGATAGAATTGTACTTTTTTTTTGTATTGGCTCAGCCTAATCATGAACAATGATTATTTCCCCAATTGTTTATGATCTGCCTTTGTCTGTGTGAAGTGTTTTATAGTTGTGTTCATGTTGTTCCTGGGTTTGGCTTGACAAGTAGACTCCTAAGTCTTTTATATTGTGTACCATTATTTTAAGTGGAATTTATCCTTTTATCTCTTGTTGCTGGACTTTGGTGGTAATACATAGAAATGCTGATGATTTGTGTAGCTTTATTTTGTATGAAATTTTGCTAAAGTTGTTAATAATTTCAAGTAGCTTTTTAGTAGATTTTCTAGGATTTTCTAAGCATTACATGATTTACAAATATTTCATTGCCTAGTCTAATTCCTTTAATTTCTTTCTTCTCATTGCTATAGCTAACATTTCTAGTACAATATTAAATAATAGAGATGATAATGGGCATTTTTGCTGCACCCCTTATTGTTTTGGGAAGGTTTCTAACTTATCTCCATTACAAATACTGCTTGCCAATGGTTTTAGATAAATATTACTTATCATTTTAAAGAGTGCTTCTTTATCCCTATGTTCTCTAATGTTTTTTTAAATAGGAATAGGTATTCTATTTTGTTAAAAGCTTTTTCTGCATCTATTGAGATGATCCTATGATTTCTATTGGTTGTGCCATTGATATGATCAATTAGTCTGATAGTTTTCCTAACATCAACCCAGCATTGCATTCCTGATATGCCACATAGTCATAGTGTATGATCCTTGTAATAGATTGCTGTAATTTCTTTGCTAATTTATTTCTTTGTGTTTTATCTAAATTTTTTTCATCAAAATTCATTAAAGAAATTGGTTTACAATTTTCTTTCGCTGTTTTGACTCTTCCTGGTTTGATATCAGTACTATATTTGTATCATGAAAGGAATTTGGAAAGACTTCTTCACCCATTTTCCCCAAAATTTATTTAAGTATTGGGATTAGTTGTTCTTTAAATGTTTGATAGAATTCAGTTGTGAATCAATGTGGTTCTGGGGATTTTTTCTTAAGAAGTTTATTTATGAGTTATTTGATTTCTTTTTTTCTAATATTGAATTATCTAAGCATTTTATTTCTTCTCTTAATCTGAGGAATTGATATATTTGTAAATATGCATCCATATACTTGGACAAAAGAGCTTCTAATTGTCTTAATTTCCTCTTTAATAATGGTGCATTCAGCCCTTTCATTTTTAATACTAATAATTTGGTTTTCTTCTTTCCTTTTTAAAATCAAAATAACCAAATGATTATCTATTTTATTATTTTTTCTAATAAAACTAGTTCCTAATCTTTCAATTTTATTGATTTCTCCTTTGATTTTCAGGATTTCCAATTTGGTGTTTAATTGGGGATTTAAATTTGTTCTTTTTCTAATTATTTCTTAGTTATATATCCATTTTTAGGTGGGTGAGTTGGAAGGATTGTGGAGAGGCTGATGATGAAAGTCAGTTTTCAGCTGCTAAAAATGGTGACTTTGGCTTGAAACAGCCAATGGCAGCTTTAGTCTTTCCATATACCTAGTAAAAAGTCACTAGTCACTCCCATAGGCCAAGGAAAACCTGTTCTTCCCTGTCTGTTTTTTTTTTTTTTTTTTTGATTGAAAGAGTGATACAAGCAGGGAAATCAACTGATACCTATAGCACATTTATTGAGGGCAGGATGACTGAAATGAGCAAAAATTTTTGATTAGATTGGGTAACCGAGCCCAGCGAATCAAATAAATGAGGGACCCTTTTTGCCACTCACTCTAATATTGTCTCTGAGTTTGAGCTTTGCCCACTGGAAGCGCCAGAAGCCAGGCAGTCTGAAGACCTGAGGTTTCTGCTCTAGCCAGGCTTTCACATGGCAGAGTACTATCTAAAGTGGCCTGAACTGTTCTTCTAGCATGCAGGCACTTCTTTGAAAAGATTGTCAAGGAAAATTGTGGCAACTTTTCCATTAATGGCAGTGAAGAACAAATCACTAGCTAGAGGCATCCCTGGGCATGTGTAGAATCTATGACCCTCATATGCCAGGTCATAAGGGGTCTCTGGAATCATTCTTCATCCATTTGCAAAGAGTAGGCAGTATAATTCCTTTCTTTGAACATTACCCAAGCATTGTTTGAGGGAACAGGTATCTGCCCAAGTTCTGAGCTGCTCTTAGCCCCCTTAGAGTTTCCACTTCAGATTTCTCCTCTCCATGTCCCACCCTATTTATAGTCTGTTTAGCAGTTGAGAGATTCTAGTTGAAAGAATGCTGTTCTTGGCTTCTGGATTTGCTTGTGAATGATGGTGTTCTACTTCCCACATTGATGCTCCACCTGTCCTGCTTTTACTTCATTTGCTTAATTGGTCATTCATTCCTTCACCATTCATCCATTAAGCACTTGCTTCTTGCCAGATCCTGCAGTTGGCCGGGGCAGAAGAATGGACTATTCAGTTATGAGTGGGATCATTCCACAGGGCTCTCCATTCTGGACAGAAGGAGGCTCAGCTGGGTTGAATCTGTGACATTTCAACACACTTGTAATTCTCCCTATTACATTTTTAAATTATGACCTTTTTTAGTCATGAAAGATGGTGTCAAGGGATGACTCACAATAGAGCCATTTGCCCAATGTTCTTTGTTTCCAAATGAAAAGCACACCTCCACATAACCTTCCTGTGTGAAGTGCTCCAGCTTCTCTCTCCTTTGTTTGCTCTGAGTTCTGGTTCCCAACTGCAGCTTAGACCCTTGATTCTGCAGGCCTCTTTCTAAGAGAGGAATTCTCAAATGTTGGGCTAAGTTCTTTGAGTCTATAATTTTTGCTCTGATAGTTATGGTGTCAGTTAGCTGCCTTTTTAACATCCTATTCAAAGCATGAATTTCCATTTTCTGTGTATTCCAAATTTATGTGCTTAAGCTTTTGAAAAAGGTAATATTTTTATGATAGAAAATTTGATGAAAATTTTAAAGAAAAAAATTACATCCTTGAATTTTGCAATTTACTCGAAGATTGTTTAAGTCTGCGACATGATTAAGCTTCCCCTATACTTATGTTATAGATTTTTCATTTAGCCTTAGTAGGAAGCTGACAAAAAGAAAATCAGAGAAGACTAGTGAATGGGTGCAGTGTACCCTGGGGGAAAATGAATTGAATTCAGTAGAATTAAAGGAAGAGAAAATAAGGGTCATATCATAGATGTGTGACTGGAGGGAGGATAGAATAGGAAAAACAATGCATCTGGAGCTGGAGGACCCCGGATCAATCCTGGTTCTATTATTACCTGAGTGATTTTGGACCAGTCACTTAATCTCTTCTCGGTCAAAAATGAAAGCAGAGGTTCTTTCCAACTCAAAAGCCAGGCTATTGTGGTGATTGCTTTTGAACCCTCAGATAGCAGAGAATTATCCCCACCCACCCTTAGTTTTGCTTCTAATCAGGAAGTCTGCGTGTTCTGATCCTGTTTGTCCTGTGACCTTCAGAAATCCAAGTGCATGGACAGAAAAGACAGGGCTTTGGTCGTATGGAGATCGAATTTGGCAAAGGAGCCTGCTGGAGGCTTTCCCCTATTCTGGTCACACTACATGTTAATTTGCTTACTATATCAAATAATTGCTTAAGCTGTCCAGATTTAATGCCTAGTGAAGCGCCCTGATTTGGGAGCAAGTCCAAACTGCTTCTCAATTATTAGAATATCTTGAGGGTAACTTATAGTATTTCGTGTGTTAAGTTCTTGTGGGGAAAAATGAGCTGCCTTTATACTACAGGGTGGGGGAGCAAAACCTATCAGGAAGGAGTCTTCTGAAGATGGGTCCCAGCAGGGAAGTCTGGGGGAACTGTTCAGGTCTTGCCACTGAACTGAAGACAAACAGAGAGTCCGAGATAGGAACTAGATCAAAGAGTGGTTGGGTCCAAAGTTGCAAGTGAATGGTGAGTAGACTGTGAGGGTACAGGGTCAAAGGGCAGGGGTCACCGATTAGGCAGCCATGTGTCACCCACTCACTAGCACCAGCTTTCTGGTGGGACCCATAAAGTACATATGTGTGTGCATTCACCTATATGTGCGTGTGCTTCATTCTGCCTGCCTTCCCTTCCCAATAAGCTTCAGCTGCTCTTGTGGGCAGCAGCGATGTGACTGGGCCTTTCAGGTGGGATAGCATATAGTGCATGTCATTTGGGAAGAGGAGAAGAATTTTCTACTCCAAAGCAGTTGATTTTTGAGAGACGTAGAAGAAATAGCATAGGGGGAGTCATAAATGCAGAGAGTTGGGATTCCCAATCCCCCCCAACTCTGTAAGTCATCACCAGATGAGCCTCCAGTCTTTTTTTTTTTTTTTTCTGGGTCTATTTCTGATGCTTGTTGGCTTTTGGCTGATGGGAAACTGAGCTTCCAAGGACCCTGGAGAGCTCTTTTTGATAGGTCTATTTTAACTTCACTGCCTCAGGTTTCTTATCTGCAAGATGGGGACGAGGATGCTTGCATCATCCGCCTCACAGGGTTAGTGTCCGGAGTCCATTATATTTTCACCGAAGAGCTACAGAAATGGAGCTTCTCTGATTCTGACAAGAGCTGGGAGGCGTGTTGGAAGCAGTGAGCAGTTTGGGGGCTTCTCTCCATGTTTGCTCTCCACTGGCTGATTTTACTTTTGTTTCTAGGAGCCTTATAAAAGGCCAGTTCTCCAGCTGCTCCGGCAGCCGCTCCCTCAGGGCCAGATCGCTCCTGGGGAAGGGCACAAATGACTCCTGCAGCCTTGTGCACCTCTGCCTGGGAGGCTTCCTTCTTTCCTTGATTTTAGTAGCAGCTCCCCTTTAGTAGCTGGCTTGATTGCTCACCAGAGTGACTGGTTTGGGGTATTTTGATCTTAGCTAATGGCACAGCACACATGAGGATGGGTGTGTCTGTGTAAGGGGGGGGGCACCCATTTTTCTCCTCTGGCTTGAGTAGGCGTGGAGCAGGGTTGGACCTCACAGCTGTTTCTGAAAACATATGTGATTTGCATCGAAGGATTTGGGCATTTGGGGTGATCTGGCCTCCTTCTGTAGTTCTTGGGCCTGTGAAGGTGGCCAGGGGTGCTTGAGTCAAAGATCCAAGAGGGACTGCCTGTGGGATGGACTTTCAAAGGAGGCTCGCCTTCTGTGCTCATTCTCTTCTTCTATCCAGAATGTGGCGTGGAGCTCTATCTTTATGACCTACCATGAGCACCATGGGGAAGTCCTTTCCTTTGACATGAATCTACGATGGCAGCAGAGGAACTTAAAGTCTGTCTCTCATTTCAACCCAGGGTCGTCTCCAGCCATCTTGATCTATATTTTGCCACAGAACCCAGAGAAGGCTCTGGAGGGAAACATGAGACAGGAGACCTTGCCCAGCCCTCCCTCACTTAAATCTAATTCACTTGCACATCCTGGCAGCACCTCCCTAATGTCATGTTCCTCTTCAGGAACAAAAGACAAGCAACAACAACAATTATGGCAGCAATTCTGTCCATCCAGATGATTCTGGCTCTGGATCTCAAGCCTCTGGAACTTTCTCATTCTTTGGACTTCTTCACTTGAGGATCCGTGAATGGACAATGATCCTGAGATGGAAGTTTCCTGGCTTGGCCACAGTCCAGTTTGGATGATTAGAAGCTCCTGGGTCTCTGAGTTAGTGATGCTGTTGGGAGTTCTCAGTAGTCATTAAAGTACTTCTTGGATGAGAAGCTGATCACCCACAAGAGAATGAGCTTAATCTCATTTGTCTTGGGAGAAGACAAAGACCTTGAAGGAGTTCTTTAGACAGTGCAGAACCAAGGTGAAGGCAAAGCACCTTGTTAACAGCTCCACTAAGTGTTTTATGTTTTAAGAACTTCTGAGAGGAGTATCCATGCACTTTGGGGCTAATGTACCCTATTTTAAGTCTTTATCACTGCAAACTGCTAAGTCATGTGTGTGTTAATCCTATTTCTTGGGTGCCAAAAGTCCATTCCTTTATCTGATATTACACTGATAGCTCATACCTAGTTACCCTGTGTACTTCTTGTCTTTCTAATTCTTTTTTGGGGGGACCCCAGAATGAGTCAAATCTAAGCCTAGCTGATTTTTCATCCTATCTTCCAAGGTAGAGAAATGTGACTCCTTTAGCCTCCTTGGGGCTAGACTTGGTTTGATTACATGTCTAGTTTCGGGGTCCCTTAGTCAGGAGCGGACTTAGCCACCCGAAGCAGTATCTAATGTTCTATCTCTTAAATACAGAACAACTGCACTAAAACAAGAGCCTTTTTTCAATACCTGAATTCACAACAACTTGCTGATGAAATCAATGAGATGACTGAACCTTCCTTCCCTTCTAAATGCAGAGATGGTGCAGATGTCGAGGCAGAAACATGAGGGAAAATGGCCCCTCTTTTTTTCTTGCCTAACTTTGTTTTACCTCGATGAAGATCATTTTCCTCACTGGGTAATTTTCATTATCTGTAACATCCCTTCAATGACCATTGGAATGTCTAATTAATGCTCTATAGCACATGAGCTTGATCATAAAATTGTCATTATGCACCACACAAAGGCAGTTTGCTTTTACGATTTGCCCTTGTTTCATAAACAAAAATGGAGACCCAGATAGGGTAAGTGGCCCATCTCCCTTGGGGCTCACAGGCGAGGACTGAGACCAATAATTTCTGTTTCCTTCTTAAGTGCTGTGCTTAATTTAGCTGAGTTCATGGTCTCTGCAGGTCCCCAGCTTATAGGATGGAGCATGAGATGAAGAACTGAATTAATTGCTTTAATAAGCCATAAGTTTTCTTCAAAGAAATTCCCTTTTAGGACTGACTTTCCATTCTAGTATTTGCCTAAAGTTCTCAACAACAAGAAAATATAGAAAAAAAGTGAGAGCACATCTTAGCTAGGAAACATCCATTGGAATATTGGGGAAGTTGAACTTTCTCCTTGAGGGGGATACTGCAGATTGCAGCTTATTTCCATTTCATGCCGGGAGATTTTTATCCCTTTTCGTTGTGTGACATCCAACCCAAATCCTGAACACCTCTCTCTACTTCTTTTCCTATTTCTTGGGTGCCAAAAGAGCACGTGGGATGTCCCTTCCTTTATCTGATATCCTTGTCTCACATCCCACATCTTCTGGATGGTACCATATAGGTCATTTTCGGTACCTAAAGTATTACTGATGATAATCATATCAGATTTATTCTTACCTTGGAGATCTCCTTGGGTTTTGTTCATGTATGAGTTTGGTTTGTGGCTATGTTCTGTGAGTTATGGTGAGAGAACGTTACTAGAACATTGATGTAAAAATGATATGTATATGTATGTATGTGTGTGTGTGTGTGAGATATACATTCAGAAGCTGTTTCACATCACTGAATGTATTCTTGGGATTCTCTAAGGCAGCTCAGCCAGTTGAATTTTTCAATGAAACTTGAGGCTTTCCAGGCTCTCTTCTGATAGCACATCACAAGAAGCCTTTCTCATCCACTTGATAGCCCCAGTGTGGATTGCTGGGCAGATTTCTTTCCGATCGTTGTGACACTCACTACAATTTGATGCAATCAATACCACTGAACAATGGCCTCAGAAGGGTCTTGCTTTCTCTGTGCTCCCCTGTTTCCCTTGGTGGCCCTTCTTTAGTTTTTGAATATCTCCAGTGAGCATGCTGCCATGTTTTATTCCTCATGATGATTACAGAGGATTTTTGAGAAAAGAACTTGTTTCATGCATGATCTTAGCAAGTGTCCAGGAGGCATTTTGCTGGAAGTTGGCAGATGTTAAGGAAGAGATTTTCACTCTTGCTACTTAAATCATTTAATAAAGTCTATAAACACAGTGGCATCTTTCATTTTTAATGATTCCTTCTTTTTTAGCGAATTGAGTACCTGAAAATTTGGGGTTTGCTAACAGGGGGTCTGCCTGCTTCCTTCTAGCATTTTCATCATGGATATACTCAGTCCTTAGCACGCTCTTAGAAAGAAAGAGATCCCATGAGTCAGGAGCTGTTGATGACTCTGCTCCTCATACTGCTTCTGGGAGCCTCCTTCTTACCTTCCTTTAGATAGTGTGAACATTAATAATAAAGTTTTAAGTCTTTGAAGGTGTGTGATCTTCTTGTGTGATTCTTTCCATAAGGATCAGTCAACTTTATTTAACAAGAATTCATCAAGCAAGGCAGCACAATGTTAGGGAGATGAGCTCAAGTCCAGTCTCAGACTCTTCCTATTTGTGTGATCCTGGTCAAGTGACTCATCTTCCTCCTCTGAAAAATGGGGATACTCCCTGCCTCAGAGTGGGTGTGAGGGCCAAGTGAGAGGATATTTCTAAAGCGTTCAGCATAGCACCTGGCACAAGGAAGTGCTAACAGATGTATAGTTGATCCTTCCCTCCTTCTCTGTTCTAGTCACTGAAAGAAAATGAAACTTTCCCTGCCTTCCAAGGACTTACCTTCTTTTGCCTGGGTGGGCTGAGAATGGGGACTCTGGCCAGCAGATTGGGCTTCACTCCTAACAATATTTAATGACACGTAAGGAAGCCCAGCTGTGAAGTCCCCCACCAGGCAACGTGGGTGAGGCTGGCTCTCCCCTGGATTGCCCGGCTCCCCTTTCTGCTTCCTCCCGCGTGTTACCCTGGGGCTTTTTGGGGCCGGCCCTTCCCTTCTCTGTATCTCACTTTCTTGCTCTGGCTTATATCGACATAGTCTCTGGTACATCCCCTTCTCAGGAGCAGAGGAGAGAATAACTAGGGAGGTGATTTCCTCAGTTCTCAGCTCCTGCAAAAACAGAAATCACCAGTGAATGTGCACACACACATGTATGTGTGTGCATTTGTAGCCATGTGGATTGTATGAAAGTGTGGATATATAGCCATGTTTGCACGAATCTGCATGCACGTGCATGAGGGCATGCATCTGTATCCAGGTGTGTGTGGCTGGGCAGTGCATGAAGGCACGCATGTGTATCTCATGTACAAGGGCGTGCACATATACCCAAAGTGCCCATGCATGTGCATGTATGTGAAGGTATGACTGTGAACACGCATGCATGAGTGTGTGCATATGCACCCATGGGTGAGCATGTATATGAAGACAGGCATCTGTATCCATTGTGTAAGTCTGTACATGGAAGGAGGTATCCATGTGCATGTGTACATCTATGTGTATTGTTTGAAAGTATGCCTGAGCATCCGGGTTTGCATGTGTGGGTATGAGTATGAGGTTATGCATCTGTATCCATCTGCGTACTTCTGGACATTATATGAAGATATGCATGTGTGCAATGCAACAAAAGGAGCATATGTGTGCACCTGCATGAAGCATGTGCACCCATGTTTGCATGTGTGTTTTGTGTCTCACATGTTTATATGTGCAGGAACATGTACCCACACATGCCTACTTGTCCATCTGGACAGGTGTGTGAACATGTATGGCCGTGTGCATGCATATAAGTGTGTGCGAGTACATGTGCACATGCAATGCATGATTGTTGCCCTGTGTGCATGTGCATATCCACTTGTGAGTGTGTGTGCATGTGCACCCTGCTGTTTACCTTCTGCCAGCGTGCACCAGCCCCGTTTTCCTCCCCCGTTTGCTCTGCCATCCCGAGCCACTCCTGTGAACGCCCGCTCTGCTTCAGATGCCAGGATTATCTCTCTAGTTATTGCTAATGGAGGGCTGATAGCTAAGTACACTCAGGGGGATTGGCTCTTGCTCTGCTTATGAATAATTCCTGTTTTTAGCACCAGGAGTGATACTTGAGAGGACAAACAGCCCCTTCCGTGGGCATCCCTTTGTCTTGCCCGCCGAGTTTCCGATTCTAAGCCCGAGTGGGCTATTCCCAAACACTGCTTTGCTCTAGACTTAGTCATTTCTCTGGCCCTCTTCACATCAGGCCATTTTAAAAACTGTCTTCAGCAACATTTCTCTGCACCTAGACATAATCTACTCGGCTTCTTCCATAAAATAGTGATAAATGGGTAGAGCAGTGACCTTTTATAATGAGAAATAGCAGCAGCCTGCCTTTGCCCAGCATTTCAACCTTATTTTGTGCTGCAAGAGCAAGAGAAGGGGGCTGGGGTGTCCACTCTGCTTCTGGGCACTCACCCTCCCGCTTCCGGGGCACCTTCCTGCTCTGGCCCAGCCAGGACTCAGCATCCAAATATTTGCTGAGAAAATAACCCAAGGCTTTCTCAGATTCTTTCTATTTTTTTTTTTTAATTCAAAGGAGCAGGTTTATGAAAATAACAGCCCTTGCTTTGTCTTTCTGGAGAAGTCAAGTCAAGATTTCTTTCACATCTTTTGCTCCTATTGTCTGACTTTGTTCCTCCCTAAAGGTGACTGAGCTGTGAGTGAAACATAGGAGAGGACCAGGGAAAAGGCCAAGAATGCTGGATTTCAGTCAGAGATCCTGGTTTTGAGGCCAATTCTGCTCCTTTTGACCTGGAATTTATACTTTTAGAGCTGGAAGAGATCTTTGCTTTCCTTTTCTAGATAAGCAAACTGAGGCATCGATTGGCCCTATTTGCCTGTCATCACACAACATCGAAGTGTCTGAGGTAGAATTTGAGCTCAGATCTTCCTTACTACAAGTCATGTGCCTTTTTTTTCTGAGGTAATTGGGTTAAGTGACTTGCTCAGGATCACACAGCTAGGAAGTGTTAAGATTAAACTCAGGTCCTTCTGACTTCAGGGCTGGTGCTCTATCCACTGCACCACCCAGCTGCCCCCTAGTCATGGGCCTTTTGGGCTCTATGAATGAGAACTACAAAGCGGAGCTTTTGGTAGGCATGGTTTTCTTCAATCTTGGTGAGCTCCCTGGGCATCCATATTGGTCTCTTTAGAAAACTCCTTCATTTCTTTCTCATGGAGGACTGAACGAATAAAGTAAAAATAAAATAAAATGCATAAACACCATTAAGTGCTTACTATGAGAAGATACTGTGCTGAGTATTGGGTGTACAAATAAAGTGAAAAAGCTCCTGCTTTTCAGGAGAACATTCTAGTAGGTGAGATATAACATAGGGAAGGAAAATTTGAGTCAAATGGAAATATCCAATGGTTCTCAGGGGATTGTGGGACAGCAGAGAGCGATACCTTGTCTTCTGTTGATAAAATCCCAGTTTCTGATGCTGAATCATTTGACGGAGCCAGACTTTGTCACCAAGAACGTTCCTTTCTGGGATTAATTTCAGCTCCTATCAGAACTGTTTCTCTCAGTGCCTCCATTTTTTTTCTTTAAGAGCTTTAGATTCCTCCCAGACTGATC
Source organism: Sarcophilus harrisii (assembly GCF_902635505.1). NCBI lineage: Eukaryota > Metazoa > Chordata > Mammalia > Dasyuromorphia > Dasyuridae > Sarcophilus > Sarcophilus harrisii. The sequence continues at coordinate 284,568,577 of NC_045430.1, forward strand.
AGCCTCTGTCCTTTCTTTTTTTTACCCTAATTGTCCTGAGCTACAATGGTGAAATATGGAGCCCAAAGACAGCTAGATCAAAAAGGCATAAATGACAATAAGTGACAATTGAGAACTCGAGGAGGGTGAGAGAGAAGGAAGAAGTCTAATGAGATGATATGGTTACAATAGGTTTGGGATGGATGAAAGAAGATGAAAGACTAAGACAGGAGGAAAGAAAGTTAGGAGGAAAAAAGGCAGAGAATGGGGCAAGATATGAATTCTGTTTTGTGCAGGTGGGGCTTCAGGTGGCAAGGGATACATTACGGAAATATCTGCGGATCACTTGGAAATGCAGAATAATGGTTACTATGGCAACTGCAGAGCAGGGTGAGATCATCATTAGGGATGGGGTGCTTTGGAATCCAGGGAGGCAAGCTAGATGTGGACCAAAAGGATCTGGGGGCTTTAAGCTGTCCTGAGCCACTGGATCTCTGAATCCTGGATCTGAATACCTAAGAGTGTTTGGTTTTTCAAAAGAGGCATCTGGCTTTCCTTACATGGTGAACTTGTACAAAAATGGAGACCCCATCAGAAGAAAGCAGGAGCTTGGGCAAAGAAAGTTCCTTTTTTGAGGAAGAACCTTGACCTTCTGATCCTGCTGCTGTCCCTGTCCTCTGTTCCCAGCCAGGCAGCTTAGAGACAGGCCAGTGAGGTCAATAATACAATGGAAAGGAAGGCAGAGGTGGAATGAATCCCTGCGTGTGTGTGTGTGTGTGTGTGTGTGTGTGTGTGTGTGTAAGGGCAAGGATGCACATTCTTTGCCTCTACCCTGGGTTCTTGCCTTCACTTTCCCATGTTTTTGCTCTTTTCCATGTATCCTGTTATGAGTTTTCTGTTTATCTTCATCACTTGTGATGCTCAAGACATTTTCATTGTTTAATGAAAACTTTCTATTGCCCTGTTTCTGGAACATTTTCTTCCTCTGTCACCCTTTATAAGCTATTACCATTTCTGAGCTTTTGCCTTGTGTTGAAGAGCAAGGGACCAGACTCACTATGTTCCCTCCTCTCTGCTTTCCTTTAGTCATGAAGGAAGGATTTTTAGACAGATATTCCTGGAGAATCCTGTTACTTATATCTTGGATTTGTCCTCAGCTCTCCCTGAGTCTAGAATTGGTGAGATTTTCCTTATGTTCATCCTTTGAAAAGTTTGGAAAGGCTTTTCCTCAGTCAGAAGTATTAGCAATTGAAGATGAGGGGATTCCCCCTTCAGCTTTATGTATGATTCTGAACAATTGTGAATTCTCAAGTTCCCTTTATAGATCGCAACTTCACCAAAAAATAATGCTGTAAAACACATCCAAAGTCTTGCAAATGAAGCTGTAACATATTAATCAATGAGATTCAGTTCAAGCGTATTCACCAGGTTCTGGGAAATCTCCATATATGTCAAGGACTAATTGCCGGAGAATTCAGTTATACAAAGCAAAACTGGGCAGTTGTATTTCCAGCCCTGCTTGAGTGTACCAGGCAGACCTTGGAAGCCAAGGATTTGAGGTGAACAGTGACATTTCACAGGAGATCTCCATGCAATTTCTTATTCCTGCCTTCTCCAAAAAGCCCTTTGCAAGGCCAGACTGAAAGGAAAGCAGAATGCCAAATTATGGAGTCTGAGACTAACATGACCATGCAAGGACTCAAACACCCCCATGTTCCAATTCCCTGTTTGGTGGAAAGATGCCATATTTTTGGTGTTAGAAGCCTTACAAAGTGTTAAGTCACTTATCTAATTTAGCAAGTTCTCTAGCTCACTAATGTATTTAAGTACTCATTGGAGTTCACACTTTTGGGAGATTCACAAGTCAGGCTTCAGTATGAGATTCACAAGTTACACTTCCCACAATCCCACTCTCGGAGGAGGAGTCAACCTTTGAGTTCACACCTCTAAAAGCATATAAAAGGACAAGCCTCAGTGAGGAGTCAGTTGAGACTGAGAGAGCCAGAATTCAATCAGGAGATTCAGAACTGGAGATTCAGAGAGAGCTGGAGGCTGAAGCTGGCAGAGGCAAAGGACAAGCTGCAAGAGCTCTTGGACCCAAGCAGAGAGATAGGCCTCTAAGAAAGCTACCCAGGCTATTTTGAAAGAGACAATAAAGGATTGAACTTTTAATATCTGGCTGCATTTGAGGTGATTATTGATCTGAACTGAAACTAAAGGGGGCTTTTCAAAAGCCCCCCAAGAAGCCTGCACCCAGAGAATAATCATACTTTAGAAAAGAAGAATACTACATTTAGTATGAGTTTCATATGATACTAGCTTTCATCTGCCTCTTCCAGTATAAGTAGCACTAAAATTCAATTTTTCTTTCTCTTTTTTTTTCTGTTAAAACCCACTAAATTCTCTTTGGAATCTAAAATATTAGCAGGGGCCTTAAGTTCTTGGATGTTGAAATAAACTTTTAATTTAGCTGTGTGTCAGATCTTCTGTAGCTTAGGGAGGGGGTGAGCAGGTCGGCTCATTAATCAAGGAGAACAACTTCATTAAATGGGACTCTTCTTCAACATTCTCTAGGCATGTTAGAGCCTTGGAAATCCAGCACATCCCCTACAGCTCTTCTGTTAGAAGTATTTTCTTTATGTAGAAAAAAGTAATTTCAGAGAAGTATTTTTTCCTCGCTTTAGATTTTGGTTTAAAAATCATGCTCTTTCTTCTGTCTGGATGGTCAGATATCAAATTAAAATAAAAAGAGACTCTTAACATTCAGAATTGCTATTGTTCTATTGTGGTGTTGTTAGGTTCACAATCAAAACATCTCCTTCTCCTTACTCCCCTCTACCATAGCCTTAATGTTCAGATATGAAACTTCAGGGAGTTTAAAGGACTTCTAGGGCCTGGAACAAATATGGTACAATAATTTTTATGAGAGAAAAGTCTCTGAAAACCTTGTCTTCAGGCATGGAGCGTCCTCGACACTTGCCCTGTCCACCCCAGCTCACCCACACTTCAACATCCTCATCGTCTTCCCTTGAATAAATTCCTTAACTCCTGAGCTCCAGGCTTGGCTATCACCTGCCACCTTCTAAATTCAGGGGAGCCTGTGGAGATGGTCCTTGCCAAATGATGGCAGATCATATGAGAGGGCAACTAGAGATGGTATAGCCTGAGCAATAAGTTTATCAAGAATTCATGGGGGAAGTAGGTAGTTGGTTTTATGCAGTAAAAGCTTTCATGATCATTAAACTTATGCTTGGACCTCTCCAAGACAACCACCAAGGACATCACCTATTTGACCTGGGGTTTTTTAAGGATCCACACATTCTCCCTCAGAGATATGTGAGCAAACTATACTGCATTGTGAGAAAAATCTGGTCAGTCTTGGAGGTTCATCACAGGGCTTCCCAAACAAGGTCCACCAGCACCTAATTTGTGTCAAGCATTCGGCTAAGAGCTAGAGCCATGTTCTAAGTCTGAATGATAGCATGAATGATAAAGGTCCAGAAGATCTTCCTTCTGCAAGGATGGAGGACAAAATGGGATGAGGGTCAGGGATCTCTAGTGAGTTCACTGTGCTGGTGTTTTTATCACATCATGCAACAGTGATGCATGCAGTCCCTTCTTGAGAGGAAGGATGGAGGGATTCCTTTCTACATGTCATGTTGTCAGGGTGAATGAAGTGGGCTTTCAGAAACTGGAAGCAGTTCTTCAAGGAAGAAATAGAAACATAAAACTTTTAAAGAATTCTAGAGGAATCCCAATGTGTTATAAGGTCAGAAGGACAAAGGGTTTGAAAGAAAGGAAAGGAAGAAGGAACGGTGAGATGCAGTTGGGTGGTAAGTTATCTGTTAGTAGATAGAACAACAAGAGACAAGGATCAGTGGCTGGTAAACCTCTGCTGAAGGAACCTTGGGAACCATTGGTTGACCTGATACTAACAAGAGTTCCCTGGGGCAACATCTTCTAGGAGGATATTTTAAAGAAAGAGAATAAGTTCAGGGGACAATGGAGTTCCTTGGAATATAAAGAAAGTAGACTCCTGAAGAATTTGGAAACTATAAGGGGTGGGATAGGATGAAAAAATTTGTCTGTGCCTCCATAAGAAAAAAAAAAGAACTAAAATAGGATCATGGCAGGAGAGTGAGGACACTGAAAACCACTTGGAAAGGAAGAGATAAATGAGGAATGAAAGAAACTGATCCCAAAACTGGAATGGAAGTGGGATCTAGTATAGGGGAACATTGGATCTTTTTATTTATTTATTTATTTAATAGCCTTTTATTTACAGGTTATATGCATGGGTAACTTTACAGCATTAACAATTGCCAAACCTCTTGTTCCAATTTTTCACCTCTTACCCGCCCCCTCCACTCCCTCCCCCAGATGGCAGGATGACCAGTAGATGTTAAATATATTAAAATATAAATTAGATACACAATAAGTATACATAACCAAACCATTATTTTGCTGTACAAAAAGAATCAGACTCTGAAATATTGTACAATTAGCCTGTGAAGGAAATCAAAAATGCAGGTGGGCATAAATATAGGGATTGGGAATTCAATGTAATGGTTTTTAGTCATCTCCCAGAGTTCTTTTTCTGGGCATAGCTAGTTCAGTTCATTACTGCTCCATTGGAAATGATTTGGTTGATCTCCTTGCTGAGGATGGCCAGGTCCATCAGAACTGGTCATCATATAGTATTGTTGTTGAAGTGTATAATGATCTCCTGGTCCTGCTCATTTCACTCAGCATCAGTTCGTGTAAGTCTCTCCGGGCCTTTCTGAAATCATCCTGTTGGTCATTTCTTACAGAACAGTAATATTCCATAATATTCATATACCACAATTTATTCAGCCATTCTCCAACTGATGGGCATCCATTCAGTTTCCAGTTTCTAGCCACTACAAAAAGGGCTGCCACAAACATTCATGCACATACAGGTCCCTTTCCCTTCTTTATGATCTCTTTGGGATATAAGCCCAGTAGTAACATTGCTGGATCAAAGGGTATGCACAGTTTGATAACTTTTTGAGCATAGTTCCAAATAGCTCTCCAGAACGGTTGGATTCGTTCACAACTCCACCAACAATGTATCAATGGGACATTGGCTCTTTGTCATCGTGACTACAGCTAAGCTGGTCTAAGTTCTTCTCAATGACAGTTTCATCCTTCAGAAGGCAGTGACCAACCAAGCTTCTAACAGGCCTTGGATTCTTAACAACCACAAAGATTAGAACTTTGAGGGCAAAAAGTTCCATTTTCAAACTCATAATAAAGAGGAAAAGGGGGTTAAAGATACATATCCATACACACCCACTCAGTCTACTAATTTTGGAAGAGTAAGTCTCAATAACCATGGATCAATAGTAGGTGGGATACCAAGCAAGATACAGACCAAGATACAAGACCAAGCAAGATACAGCACTCTCTCCTTTCAGTCACATGGAGTTTAGCCATCACTCTTTGTATCTTCCCCCACCTCAGTTGTTCAAGAATTGGCCTGATGGACCTGCCTCTATTATTCTTTACTTTCATTCTTATGTCATTAGCATTTGTTGTCATTGCCCTGTACATGTCCAAGCTCCAGGGAAGAAGAGGCATCAGTCCTCCTGGTAACAGTCCTGAGGAGCCTGTAGATCCATGACTAGGTCCATTCTCTTAAACTCATGGCTTGCTGTCTTCTGAGAAGCTGCGGATCCTGGTAGAAAGAGGATTGGTCAGAGGGTCTACAGATCTGGGTTTGAATTCCACTTCAGATGCTTCCTACCTGTGTGACTCTAAATAATTCCCTTGACCTCTTACGTTCATAGAGTTTTTTCATCTATAAAGTGAAATAATGATGGACACATACTTGCTTCTTAGGCCTATTGTGAGAAAATATATTTAATGCTAATAACAATATAAGGTAAATTAAATTTTACAAATTGCTTTACAAATATCTCATTTGATGCTTACAACAACTGTAGGAATACTACGATTATCCCCATTTTACAGATGAGGAAACCAAGGAAGATATAGGTAAAGTAACTTGAGGGTCATATAGTGTCTGAGACTGGATTTAAGCTCACCTTAGCTCAACACTCTTTCCACTACACCACCTAGCTACTTTTTGAAGGCTTAAAGTGAATTATTGATGTATTTACCAGAGAAGCATTTCTGTAACTTTTTGGAGGATGACCCTGGAGGATCCTTCCTGTTGATGTGTAGTAGTAAGCCCTGCTGATTCAATGCTTTCATCTCTAGAATAGTTTTCTCTCTAGAATGGTTTTCTCAAGTTTTCCTTAAGATAAGTTGTTTGTGAAAAATAACACACATTTACTGAAGACAAAACTAAAGTTGGTAAAAGTCACTGACCAACTTTATTTCCCACTAGGCTACACTGAATTCTCTCGACCAGACCCCCCCAGACCATCCCAACCTTGAAAACACACTATCATTTTGGAATTACCTCTTGGAAATAGCCCTTACCCCTATGCCTCTTCCCTCTGATTGGGGAGTTCCTTCATTAAAAGCAAGTACCTGGGATAGTGCTGTCTTCATTTGTCCTCATTTCTCAGAGATATAAGTACTCTAAGCTTCTCTGCCCCCCCCCCACACACACAGTCTGCTTCTTTTTGGGGTTCTCTTTTTTCCATTAGAATGGAAGTCCCTTGTGATCAGGGAAGATTTTCTTTTTTGCTTGCATTTGTATTCCCAACATTTAGCACAGCATTTTGAACTTAGTAAGTGCTCAAAATATGCTTGTTGACTGATCGACTGAACTCTGATTTTTAGAACAATATGTACAAAAGATAGACATCAGGGCAGGGAACTGGGAGTAGGGGTGTCGGCTGAATATGAGAGCCTGGGACTGAATGATCAGAATAACATATATCCGAGGAGATGAGAGGCAAGGAATGCTAAAGAATACACAATATATTTTTGAACAGTTTTATGGGGAGAAGGAGAGGATTAAATAAAGGAGGGGACCACTATTTGAGTTGGATAGGGAAATGATTATGGAGCAGAGAGAGAAGTAGGACTACTAAGTCTACATCTGTTTATTCTGTCAAGGAGGTGGTGGATCTCTTGAATGCAAATGATGGAACCACAATGGCTAAGAAGGCTTTAAAAACCAAGCTAAAAAGGGAGATGATATGAAAGTTTTATAGCTTCTCTTGATGAATTCAAGTCACCTGGTTCAGGTGAACTCTCTCCCAGAATACTGCAAGAGCTGAAAGATGTGAATGCTGAGTCACCATCAGGGATCTTGGAAATATCCTGGAGAACTGGAGAGAAGCCACAAGGCTGAGCGGTGTCCTGATTTTCAAAAGAGGGAAAAGCCTGCAGTCTTCAGATGTCAGGTCAGTGACTTGACTTTGATTCCAAGTATTCTTAAAGGAATTATTTGTAAATGTCTAGCAGGGAGGGATTTTGTAAAAGAGACACTAACAGCTGTGACAGAGCATTGTTCAGTGCTTCATGTTGGGACCTTTGGGTTATGCCATAGGAGGGTTTGTTGAAGTGACAGGAATGGCTAATTACATAGAAGAAAAGACTTGGAGTGGGGCATGATGGGCACTTTCAATTATCTGAAGGCATGTGATATGCAAGAGGGATCTGGTTTGTTTTGCTTGGCCTTGGGTGAGTAGTTGATAGAAATTACTGAAGGGAAGATCTGGGCCAACATAGACCCCATTAACACATGGAAGAGGCTGCTCCAGGAAATCTTTGGGGGCCTTCAACAGAAGAATCTGATCTTTAAGACAAGATCAGGTTATACAGTGCTAGAGATGCTGTAATGGAGGGTCTCAATCAGCTATACTTTGTCCTTAATGGCCTTGGAGGGACTTTCCATCTATGAAGTTCTGTGATTCTGGTTGTATAACAATTATCGTTAAAGAGTCTGAGAAACCTCATTTGGACCCTGGTTTTTGCCTTTCCCCAAACCCATTCCATTAACCTTTCAAGCCCACAATAAAAACAGGTGATAGAGTGAACATAAAACAACAGCAAGATAGTCTAAGAGTTGTGTCTAAAGTCCCAACTTTCAAAATAAGTTGAGACTCCCATAGATTCCTGGGGTTTGGGGCTTCCTGGGAAATATATTTCTTACCTGGACAGATTTGTGTTAATTACAGAGTCCCTCACAAAAAATGGCTTTTGCTTTTCTGACTGATGTTACAAAGCAGAGAACGTCAGGATTTCAGCAAAGCACTTGATAACCAATAGGAATTCATAAAGCTCCTACTATGTCTCTGAGAGTGTGCTAAATTCTGGGAATTTGACATTTTAGGGATTCCAATGTTATTGGTTTTCTTAAAAAATGAAGGATAAACAACAAGTTTTGGGAAGTTGAAGAAAAACTCCCAATGGCCACTGTCCTCCCAGAGTTTGCTTGCTCTAATGGAAGAGCCACGTGACTAGCACAAGCACAAAATATGAGATGACCCTGGTGGGAATGGTACTTACAACTGGCAGGCCTTTGAGAGAAGGTAGGGATCCAGGCCCAACTGTGGACATCCCTCCCTCCAAATCATTTTGTAATTTTTATGTACATGCTTATCCATGGACAAGCTCTCTAACTCAACACAGTTAAAGTTCTATGAGAACAGATACCCCTTTACTTTTGTCTATAGTCTAGCACCAGGGGAAGGATGGGCTTATAGGAGGTACTTCTTGTTGACTGTCACCCTTTCAATTAAGACAGGACCACTGAGATGGATTTAGTCCTGACTGAAAGTCCAGCTCCACAGGGCTCTTATGCAAGGCTTGCTCCCTCCTTAGAGATCAGGCTCCAGGGGAGATGCCCTCTGGCTACATCTCTGGTTCTGTGCTACTTAATACTTTTATCATGGTTTTAGATAAAGGTATAAAAACACATTGCAAATGTCATAAATCTGGGAGGAAAACTAATAGTGGGAACAGAGCAAGGTTCAACAACAGGCTAGAAGAATAGATCATCTAGTCAAATTGACTGTGATTGGAATTAAAAAAAAAACATCACTTGGGTTTATAAGACTGACTTTGAAAGTGCAGGGTGAAGATTGAATGGAAAATAGTGACTCTGCCAAAAAGCTAGAGACTTTCATGTCCTACAACATCAGTGGGAAAGAACATGGCTTCTCAGACTCCCAGGTGCCATCTCCTTGGGAAGGCCATTTGACTGAAAAACCTGGCAGATAGAAAAACTGATGGGGAGAAGAATCTGTTTAACTTTTGCTTCAGATCCATAGCAGCTGTGTGGCTCTAGGCAAGCTGTTTAATTTTTCCCCAGCCTTAGTTTCCTCACCTGTAAAATGGAGATAATAATATCATCTATCTTGCATGATTGTTGGGAGAACCAAATGAGACCATATGTGTAAAGTACTTTATAAATGTCTAATTAACTGTCTAATTATAAACATAACAATAACAACAATAATTATCATTATCATTATATTCCAATTGTTGGTGGCACAGGGGATTAGTGTGCTAGTGCTGTAGTCAACAAGATTCATCTTTCTGAGTTCAAATTTTGGTCTCAGACACTTACCAGTTGTGTAACCCTGGATAAATCACTTACCCTTTTGCCTCATTTTCCTCAACTGTAAAATGAGCTGGAATCACAGACCACTCCAGTAGCCTTGCCAAGAGAACTCCAGAAGGGATCATGAAGAGGTGGACACAGTTGGAAAATGACTGAACAATCTGATCCTTAGTGATATTCCCATTCAAATAATTTTATATTTGTTTAGCTATTTATGTGCTACACTGTCCTTTCCCCACCTCCCACATCTCTAGAGTGTTAGTTCCTTGAGGATCAGGGTTAGGTTTTTTATTTCTTTAATCCTCAGAACTTTCTGGGTGCCTTGTTCATATTAGCAGCTTAATAAATTCTTGTTTAATGGCCTTTACATGTAGTGCTTGGATGATGGTTGGAAGCTCTGTGAAAGCTGACTGTCTGATCTTTGAATTCCCAGCACATGCAGTGCCTAATGCAAGGCACTTACTTCATCGATGCTCATTTTATCCATCCAAGGGCCAATGGAACCTTCCCGTGCTCATTCTTCTTAGTCTCGATTTTGTAATTCTTTTGGGTCTCTGACTCCCCCGCCCCCCATTGCCAGACTAGTGGATGCTGATCTGGTGGAAGCCCAGTACCCCCACCGAGCATGTAGCCCTCCTTTCCTGAAGGGATCATCTCTTCTGAGTTAGGAAGGGCCATTTTGTCCACTTTCCTATTCTCTGGGTGTGTTCTGCCGGCTGGAATCCCCTCTCATGGAGGAGAACCAATGAGCCATTTCTAACTGGCCTCTTTACAGAAGGTTTCTTTAGTTCTCTCAGTGGGGACTCTCTGACTTCTGTGGGAGGAATTATGAACACTAATTTCCCCTCTCTCACCACGCCACAGTCTGCCAGGTTCCTTCCGTAGCCATGACAACCAGCATAGAGACCTTTTCATGTCCTTTCTAATTAAAAGAAAGTGATGCCGTCTTTTAGATACAAAGATGCCCCAGAACGGTGACATTCTCCTGGTGGGGTGAGGGGATTGCTTGGAGATTTTCATTCTCTTACCTTTTTTTTCCCCTTGTGAATGGTGGCACTCTCTAATGATGGCCTATCCCCACTAAGGAAAAGTCTAGTTCCTTAAAATTGGGCAGAGCTAACTGGTCCATTTGGGAACTGAGCGAGGACCATGCTCTGATTAGTTCTATGTTCTAACCAGCTCTGAAGAACACGAGGCAAACAGATTGAGTGAACCAGCTCATTTCTGGGATTAAAAGGCTTGTTAGCTGTCTACTCAACCATCAGACCTTCAGCATCCCACCAAATCTCCACTGCATGTATGGCTCCGCTGGGGTCAGTTGCTGGCTATTGGGATTAACACCTGGTGATTGTAGTGCTAAGTCTTAATTACTTTTCATTCTGGTTTAATAGCTCTCATTAGGAAACAGCCCTTTTCTTAGACATTCCAATTATTTGGCAGCTCCCACTACCCAGCACCGAGGATCCTGCAATTTCATTTTGTAATTAGTTATTATTTTCCTATATCTCCTTTTAAATGAATGAAGATTTACAACCCATTTCAGTCCTCTTTCCCCTTTCCTTTGGTGTGGTGATTTTCTTGATAACAAACTAGGACCAAGACAGCCTCCCTCACAAACACACCCAATAGAAATGATGCTGCCTGCATGGCCTTGTAATTGAACTTTCTGGATGCCTTACTTGGGTGGAATACAGGATTTGTATTTCTGTCTGCTTCTCCTTAAGGGCATGATTTCAGGCTCTTGGTGTCCTTGGAGCAGCAGGGAGGGAAGTCATATATAAAATGGAAGAGAACAGAAAGGCGAGTTTATGGGATTTGTATACTCTAATGTTAGCTACAGAAGTGAGAGGAAGAATAGCTGTCATTTACTAAGATATCTAGTCATTTATCTGGTTGTTAGTAGATAGGAGGTCCCCATGTCTGTTATTGTAGTTATCGGGACTACTCACATATATTATTCATATCCTGGTAACAGAACAAATTTCTTAACTTCTCTTTAAGAAGAGTTCCTGGTAGGTGAAAAGGATGAGGCAGGGAGATGATGAATAGAGGAAAAGAAAGAATAATGTATTAAAAAAAATCACTGATTCAGTCTTCATGGAATTAATCTATCTCTTCCCAAAGGGTAACCCAGTGGGCAGCCAAGTGTTGCAAAAAACAGAGTACTTGGAATCAGGAAGGCCTGAGTTCAAAATCTGACTCAGTCACTAGCTAGGTTAACTTGGGAAAGTTACTTAATATCTCTCACATTCAATTCTCTTATTTGTATAAATGGGAATAATAGTAGCACTTACCTTATAGAATTGTTGTGAGGATAAAAATGAGGTAATGTAAAGTGTTTCTTAGAATTTAAAGTGCTATTCAAATAGTTTTTTTTTTAATCTTCTCCCATAAAAAATCCTATCTGCTATCTCATGATGTAAAGATGACCTCATGTTATTGGATATCAACACAGAAAAAGTTCTACCAAAGTAGGAGGGTTTGGACTATAGTTCTGAACATCAAATGAGTCTATTATATCAGGAATAGTCTAGTTATGAAGAGAGGAGGCCTGTGACTAGGAGATTGGGGACCAGCCAAAGGGAGCTTTATTCATGAACCATGAATCAAAAAGTACAAAGATGGCCTGAGTCCTGCATTGTCCCCTTACACTTGCACCATGATGCTAACAGAGTGGCAGAAAGAAGGCAGAGGATGCTAAGGCCTCCCCAGTATCTGGACTATTTGCGAAAAAATTAATTTAACCAGGAGTATTTGGTTCTATCCAATGGCCACCCAATTGAGAAGTAAGAGATTGAACACTAACATTGATGGTCTCCACATGTCTCATGTCTCATCCTCAAATGAAACAAGAAGAGCTAAATAAGTAGCATCTAAATCAAAGAATGATTCTTTTGTGATCCCTGGAGAGCTCAAAGGGATTTCAGATGATCATTTCCTTGTGGGTCCATCGGCAATAGGAAATATGACTTTATTGGACATTTGGTCGTTTAATCTTGAAGAACCCTTGATGTGTTTAAGCAAAGAGACCACAATGAAGATATTGTAATGGGCAAGTCACAAACTCTTAACTTCTTCATTCTAAAATGGAATTGCTCACGGAATTGCTGGATAAATAAAAGATTAATCTATGTAAAGCATTTTGCAAACCTTAAATTATATAAATGATAAGAACAATTCTCATAGTTTCTAAAGTGCTAATGTCATGCAGAGAATAAGGCAGGAGGAAAATTTTATGTAGAATTTTAAAAAACAATTCAATATGTGCTTTCATTCTCGGTGGCATCTCTGGGAAAATAAGCACAGGAGATGAAGTGACAAAAATATTGTTAGTGAGTCTGGAAGAGATCAAAGTTTAATAGTGGGATGATAACCTTCTCACTTACACAACTTTCCCACTTCTTGTCAGGAAGAGCCTTTGAGGCTTGAATGTGGTAAGCTGAACTCCAAGTATTTTCCCAACAAATGAAGTTGATTATATCTGAAAAGAGAGAAAAGAAGAATCAATTTAGGAGTAATTTCCGAATCAGCTCTGTAGAGATATATGTAGAAGCTTGTTTACTTGAAAGAAACAAATAATTAAAAAAAGACACATTGAGAGGGTCAGCAGTAGCATGAGGGACCATTTGATCATAGATGCAGTCATGTCAAGAGAAGGGCTGAGCCTTACCTTCCCTCTGTAGAGGTTGGTAATAAAGACAGGGCATAGGGGAACTACTCTATAGGGACAAGATCCTTACTTGAGCGACTATCCTATTTCACTTGGAAAAGCCCATCTGCCTTATATTTCTGGTTCTCTGTGAAGTCAGATAATGAATTGATTAGAACTAAAGCCCAAGCCAATATCATTTAGAAGAATGGATAAAGATAATAAATTGATACTACATTTAGTGACCATCTCTCCAGTTTGGCCTGTTTGAGCCAGTTGTTGATTGAGAGCATTAAAGTCTAATAGAGTGGTTAGGGGAAAGGGAAGGACTGACCAAAGAGCTTGCTCCTTAGGGCCACTGACACTTGTTCTATGGGATTCATTCTCCACTTGACCATGGGAAAGCCTTGTTTCTGGTGTGCTTTCCATGTGAAGGAACAGAACTTCTGGGCTGTCTGCTGAGCCAGAACTGAGAGAGAAGAATGTCAAGGCTATACCTGGCCTTCCTTCTCTTCCTGGATATATTTTGGTAAACTCTAAATGGGGAAAGAGATCTGGGCTTTTCACTTTCACTGGGAGTCATATGAAGCCTTGAACACATTGATCGCATATTGGTCTGCTGTTTGTGAGAGGTGCCAGCAGAGGAAGCAATGGGCTCTTGGGCTGTTGTCATGTGGCTGATTAAAGTGGTTCTGATATTGTTTCTACCTCTGTTTTGTCTTTATTTTGGTTAAAGTTTCAATGAAGTAAATCTAGGCTTGATAGCAGGAAGTATTATTAATAATTAAAATTACAGAGTAAAATAGGCTGCTCAAGAAATGGAGAGTTCCTCCTCATGGAATAATTTCTCTTTTCCCTCTTTGTTCCATCAGTTGATTCTCATCAGATATGCGTTTTCAATGAGCATATCTCAAAAATATTATTCTTATACACATATACACAAATATATAAACAGATATGGATATATTTGCATATATATGTTTATATGTATACATGTATGTATGTAAATATATATGCATACACATTTCTCTGTGTGTATTTCAGTCTCTGTGTCTCTTCCTCTGTCAACAGCATCATACATTTATTTTAGATTTTGTAAGGAAACATAAATCCTAAGTGATTCAGATGTGCTAACTATGACCTCTTATGGAAGCTAAAATATCATGAATCCATTGGGGTGTTTACTGGCCTGGCTATTAATGAGAACATATTAACATGGAATATTTAATAGATTTCATCCTCATTCTAGAGACTATCTAGATCCCAGGGAAAAACTTTATATCATGGCTCCGTTGTGGGAAAAGAATTTTGCCTCTTTGGATCTCATTTGATAACATGAATACAGCTCATAGAACAACTAGTTTCCAAGGAGTTGGCAAAGTTCCCAGAAATAATATTTGGATTCTTGTCTCCAACCACAGTTATGATTGACATACTGAATTCCAAATTTAACCCCTTGTTTTCAGGAAAAAATAATATTCTGACATGAAGATCACACATTTGAATGGAACAGAGAACAATTTCAGAACTGGGTTTTAGACACAGCAAGACTCTATGGTTATTCAGTGGAGTTTATTGGAGTAGGGGTACCACCACCTGGAGTTGAAACCATTAGGTTCTATACTCAGATAGGGGTTTTGGTGGAAAATACATAAAACAATGATGAATCATTGCATGACAACAAAAATCTATTGAATGTGCTCATAGGATAGTTGGTACAGTGATATATCAAAGCCTGAAGGAAGGGAAGTGCTTTCAAAAGACACTATCCAATGAAGTTTTTTTCTTAATTTTTTTTTGAGGATGTAGTTGATAGTATTTTATTTTTTCCTCAATTACATGTCCAGAAAGCTTTTAGCTTTTATTTTTACAAGATTTTGATTTCCAAATTTTTCTCCCCACTTCCCTTCCCTCCCTTCTTTTGAAGATGGTAAGCAGTTTGATATAATTTATATAGGTGCTATCACGTAAAATATATTTCCATATTAGTCACAGTGTTAAAGAAGAACCAGATCAAAAGGGAAAAAACACAAAAAGAATGATGTAATTGAAAAAAATATGCTTTGATATGCACTCTGAATCCATCAGTTTTTTATCTGGTTATGGATAGCATTTTTCTTTGTGAGTCCTTTGTACTTGTCTTGAATCAGTGCGTTGTTGAGAAGAGCTGAGTCAGTCATAGTTGATCATCACACAGTTGCTAGTGTTGTGTATAATGTTTTCTTGGTTCTCCTCATTACACTTTGCATTAGTTTGTAAAAGTTATTCCAGGTTTTTTCCCTGAAATTTGTTGTTCATTTCCTATCGCATAATAGTATTCCATTACATTCATATGCCACAGCTTGTTCAACCATTCCCCAAGTGATGGATATCCTCTGAGTTTCCAACATTTTGCTACCATGAAAAGAACTATCACAAATATTTTTGCACATGTAGGCCCTTTTCTTCTTTTTTATGACCTCTTTGGACTACAGACTTAATAGAAGTATTTCTGAATTAAGCAGTGTGCCTGGTTGCCTTTGGGCGCAGTTCCAAATTGCTCTCCAAAATATTTATTTCAGTTCAAAACGACATCAACAATACATTAATGTCTCAATTTTCCCACATCCTTTGCAACATTTATCACTTTCATTTTTTGTCATATTGGCCAATCTGATAGTGGTGAGGTGGTATATCAAAGTTGTTTTAATTTGCATTTCTCTAATCAAAAGTGATTTAGAGCACTTCTTCATATACTTAGAGATAGCTTTGATTTCTTCATCTGAAAATTGCCTGTTCATATCCTTTAACCATTTATCAATTTGGGAATGGCTTGTATTCTTATAAACTCAATTCTCTATATATTTGATGAATGAGACAGGATACTATATCATTCAATGAAAATATATGTTTAGTATTGATATAGCTTTTAGTAGTTTCCTTCCTTAGCTCATTTATTTTTTTCTTTTCAAATCTGAAAAAATGGAGAGAGATCTACTAGGAGTCTCACGATGAAGAATGTCAGTGCTTGTTATAATATGTCTGAATCCTGAATGTAATGAGTCCAAAAATGATCCCTCTAAGGAGACCCCTCAACCATTCTCTATTGAATATGTCTTTTGCATATCTCTGAAAAGCATTTTCTCTTTCCCCAAAGTAAAATATATATATAGTGACCTTGAGACATGAAAAATACTCATTGATTATGAAGCAATACTAGATAGTGATGATTCTTCTGTTATGATAAATATTGTCAAGGAAGAGAATTATGAGTTGAGTGAAATTGTGGAGGATGATTATGATTAGAATACTACAATGGGGAGAAATATAATGGTCCTGTTTATCTTGGGGAAGACAGTGAAGATCATTGCTAAGTAATTGTTATTTTCACAAAATCAGAAAATTAATTTTTAATGAGCTACATTTTAGTGGAATACATATATATTATGTGTTTGTATATATGTATATGTATATACATAAGCGCATAAATATATGTTTCTATGTCAATTTCTATCTAATTAGCCAGATATCAAACCTTACACACACATACAGACACTCACAGATGCACACACATATTTATGTACGCTAGCCTCTCTTGTGATCGCCAGTCGAACATTAAAAACTTGGACATTTCTAACTAAATGTCCTGTGTACTTAGCTCATGATCAGTACGTTGGAAATGGAACTAATTAGCTCACCTTCCTCCAAAATAGCTCCCACCAAACTGCTTTTCCCTCCAATTTTATATTGCTGTTAAGGACCTCACCATCTTTCAAGTAATTCAGGTTCACAATCTCAACTCCTCACTCAACATTCACCCTACATAATCAATCAAGTACTCTCTATCTCCATCTCTCTTACAAACTCCGTCTTCTCTTCTCACAAAGCTACAACTCAGATGGAAACTAAACATTACTTCTGACTTGTGTGGTTGAAATAATTAAATTTTTTTTTAACTACTCTTATCATTCTCTCTATTGCCAAAGGGATTTTCCTAAAGAATAGGTCTATGTCACCCCCTCCCATTCAATGAACTCCTCTGGGTTCTTATTTCCTCTAGGATCACATATACAATTCGTTGACATCTAAAGCTTTGTCCATCCTTCCCTTTGAGTTCTTTTAGATTTTCCCCTTCGTGAACTCCATAATTCAGCTCTACCGGCCTATTTGTTGTTCCTCAGGACAACATAACTATCTCTGCTTTGTGTTCGCTATCTCTAAGACTGAGAATGCTCTTCCTCCTCATCTCCATCTTTTTGCTTCTCTGGCTTTCTTCAAAACAGCTCAAATCTCACTTTCTGCTGGCACCTTCCCACAATAATATTTTCCTCTGACTCATTACATCTGTAGTTTATGTGATCACGTGTATGTACAACATGCACATGTACAACATGTCTATACCTCTATTGGAATGTGTTTCTTTGATCAGTAGGATGATTTCAGAAAGGCCTGGAGAGACTTCCATGAACTGATGCTAACTGAAGTGAATAAAACCAAGAGAATGTTTTACATACAATAACAAGATTATGCAATGATCAATTCTGATAGATGTGGCTCTTTTCAACAATGAGGTGATTCAATCCAGTTCCAATGGCCTTGTGATGGAAAGAGCCATCTCATTTTTTCCCTTTTTGATCTGACTTCTTGGGAAGTATGATAATTGTGGAAATATGTATAGAAGAATTGCATGTGTTTAACATGAACTGCATTACTTGCTGTCTAGGGAAGGGGGTGAGATGAAAGGAGGAAGAAAAAATTGGAACAAAAGGTTTTGTAAGGATGAATATTAAAAACTATCTGTGCATATGTTTTGAATATATATATATATTTTTAAAAGAATGTGAATTTCTTGAAGAAAAAAGATAATGTTTCTCCCCATATTTTTTGTTTCATATTCCCAGACCTTGGCACAATGCCTGACACACAGTAGGCACTTAAATACTGTTTGATTGGTTGTTGTTATGCTCTCACAACAGCTTAATAGCCATTTAAAAGTATGCATTAGAAGAGACTTTTGTTCACATAATCACATTTAAATTAGATTGAAAGATTCTATAATTCTGTGAAACTATAGGAAAAAAATCCTTTAAATTTCTAGGAGTAATCATTGTTATTTAATTAAAGACATTGAAATGGTCAATAAAATCAAAGATATAGACTCTACTACTTTGTCAGTTAATATTGGTGTTGCTCCCTCCTTTCTTGCACCATTTTTTTTTTTTTTACTTTTCTTGGCATTTTTTAAATTAAAGCTTTTTTATTTTCAAAATATATACATGGATAATTTTTGACATCAACAACTAAAAAACCCTGTGTTCTATTTTTTCCCTTCCCTTCCGTCCTCTCCCTCCTCCAGTTGGCAAGTGATCCAATGTAAGTTAAATATGTGTAATTCCTACATATTTCCACAAATACCATGCTACACAAGAAAAGTCAGATCAGAAAGAAGAAAAAAAAATAAGAAAAAAATGTAAGCAAACAACAACAAAAAGAGTAAAAATATTATGTTGTGGTCCACATTCAGTTCCCACTGTCCTTTCTCTGGGTACAGATGGCTCTCTTTATCACAAGATCATTGCAACTCATCTGAATCACCTCATTGTTGACAAGAGCCACATCCATCAAAACTGATCATCGTATAATCTTGCTATTGACATTCATGATTATCTTCTAGTTCTGCTCATTTCACTTAGCATCAGTTCATGTTAATCTCTACAGGCCTCTCTAAAATCATCCTGCTGATCATTTTTTTAATAGAACAATAATATTGCATAACATCCATAAACCATAACTTGTCCAGCCATTCTCCAACTGATGGGCATCCACCCAGTTTCCAATTTCTTGCCACTACAATGAAGGGCTGCTACAAACATTTTTGCATATGTTGCACCAAGTTCTTTAAGCAAAGAATGGATGACTTCTTCCCAAGTACAATACTTGTGTAGGTATGAATTGGACTAGTTGGACTCTGTTGTCCAAAAGATGCTTTAGAAATTTTCTTTTTTTGATTTTTATTTACTACAGAGTTGAAGGCTGCCTTAACATTAGGGATACTAGTTGATGCTATTGGCACAAGTGGCCATGACAGAATCTGAAGTCCTTGTCCATTTCCCCTCTGCAGGGAATCCAAGTTATCTGATTTTTTCCTATCCCTTGGCACCCTTATCTTTGCAGGGACTTTTATCCTCCTTGCTAGAATGGGTATCATAGCATGGGGATCAGATACTTATTTTTTGACTGGAAGCTAAAACATCTTTCATGATGACCCCAGTATAAGCTTGGTTTCTCATTCATAAATACATTATTATGCTCCCTCATCAGCACTCCAGGAAGAAAATAAAGTGTTTAAGGGAGAACCTGATCCTTTCTGTAGAGGCTTCTCAGAGAATCTCATCAGTTGACATCCCTAGGATAAATCCATCTGATGTATGTTATTTTAACACATAAAACAAAGAATTCCAAGTGACCCTTCTATTTCATAAGAATCTCCTGGAGATATCTCTAGCACAACTTAGTCTTCTGCATTTTTCTTGAGGGCTGTGTTTTGTCCAAATGTGACCAAAGCCTTTTTTTTACTCAAAGACTAATGCCATGCTCTCAAAGGGACGACAGCCAAGTCATGTGGTTCAGCTTTTGAATTCAGCTTTTCCCTTTTGCTTCTATGAATCCACATAGTTCCCATATTGAATAGACCACATTTTAAACAGTAAGGAGTCCTATTATAGAATCCTTATTGAATTGATTTTCTCCCAGCTGCAGAATTTTTCCAGTGGCTATGAAACAGATGGAATGTTTGAAGGGGGTGATTGTTTTGGGCTGAAGGAGTTAAGGACACGTTGAATGTGAGTTAAGGCAACGTGTGATGAGGGGAAAATTAGACAGAGGATCACAAATGCCATTAAGTGACAATATCATTCACTGGTGAATCTCTAGAATTTTAGGAATTGGAATCACCGATTATCTGGAAGTTATTAGTCGCTAGGTGTTAGTGTTTTGATCATTCAAGGGGAAAAAGAAGAGTATAGGCATCTTTTGTCCATTCTACACCACTTATAAATGTGTGTGCAAATTTTCTTTGTTGATGAAAATAATTGTCTTGATGATCAATTAGAGCTTCTGTTCCTGGCTATATCCAGCCGAAGACAATCACTACATGGCACTGTGTGCAAGCAATTCAGGTTGTAAGCCGAGAATAATACAAGGCTGGCAATACCTAGAACCTTGAAAACCCTCCATTCTGCCTTGCTCACCTTACAAATGAGGCAACTTAGGCCTAGAGAGCTTAGGTGACTTGACTAAAGTTGTACAGCTATTTAATGTCAGAAATGATCATGTCCTGACATCACCCAGGAGTCTTTCTTCACAATTATTCTTACTTATGAATAAGTATTAGCTTTTCAAAATTTTACTTATGAATAAAATATCTTTAGACTAATTTCTTGGAAACTGTATCTGTATTATGAAACCAGGTAGTATCACTGGTGTGTGTGTGTGTGTGTGTGTGTGTGTGTGTGTGTGTGTGTAGGGGAGAGGTTGGTGGGCTGTGGGGAACAGAATTTCTGCCTCAAGAAAAGAAGGTAGTTCTTCATTGCTGAGTGAGGATGAACAATTCTTCCCTGAACTGACCTGGTCGGTTTTTGATCTTTTTCTCTGCCTTGTTCCAAAGCTAGCTTGTTTCTGTTATTTGCTATAAGGAGAAGATGTGTTGAAGAAAATTAACCTTCACATATTAAATCAAGATGAATTATTGACATTGATAATTTTATTAATAATAATAATAATAACAGTAATTTACTCCACCACCACCACCAAAGTAATTGCAGCATTTAGAGATGAAACAATTTGAGACAATGTTTGAGGCAAAGAAGCAGAGCCTTGAATGGAAACAGGCCATATTAACAGTAGCTATTCTTTCTTTGTAGGAAAAAGAAAATTGGCTGTCATGCCACCCTTTGGACAGAGTTCATTTCACTCCAGGCACAATCACTCACAAAGAAAACTAAGATTAAGTTTGAAGAGTCAAGTGGAGCCAGTAAGTGGGACTTGTTGCTTTCAAGATCCTGGGTACCAATATTGCCTCTGATATAAACTCCTTTAGCCTCATAAGTGTCTGGTAGTCTGGACTGTACCCTTCAAGATTCTGGCTTATCCAGGTACTTAATGTAAAAGATAATGAACCGTCAAATTTAAAAAGAAGACTGATTTTCTCTCCAGGAGTCATTTTCCCTGGGGAGTTCTTCGATTATCCATCATCTCTAACTTATTCTTTTGTTTCCCAGGCCTTTCTCTCATCTCTCCATTCCCTCTACTCCCCATATCAGGCTCATCATGATTGTGGCCAAAATGTAAATAGAAAGTAGAAACACAGAATCTCATACTTAAATAGGCAGAAAGAACCCTGGCTGACCCTCACATCCCACAAGAACAAACCTCTGCACAAGAAGCCACTTCCAACATTTCTTGACCAGTAATCCTATACTTGAAGGCCTCCATGGAGGGAATTCTCACTATTTTCCAAGGCAGCCCCTTTCATTTTCAGACAGGTTTCTTTGTAAGATGATTTTAAGCAGTGAAATGTTCTTTTTTCTCCATTAATGAAACTCAAAATTAACAGGGCCAGATAGAAATAAAACACACACTCTCTCTCTCACCTTACAACATTTCTTGTGTTTATAATGTGGAATTCTTTGTTGGAACCAATCAACAAAATATGAATCTCTTGACCCCAAAGTTTGCATGTCAATTCAAGTTAACTGAGTAGGGTGAGACATCAAAATTTTCTTTTCCATCTTCTAGTAATCAAGCATTCCCAGGTACATTTAATCCCTAGTGATTTAATTGGTATAAATTTTATGGCAGGATGAATCAAACGATATTCCCATGCATGCAATACTCTTCCTTTTCAAGAGAGCTTTTCTAGCTAATTTGGCTTCAAGACTTAGCTCAAATGCCTCCAGGTCTTCTTATTGCCCTCCCAGGTGCTTATATCTTCCCTTTGTGAGTCTCAGACAACCAACAAACATGAATTAACCATCTATTTGGGTCAGGTAATGTACTAAGCAACTCTCAAACAATATAAGCTATATAGGTGGTGTAATCTGCATGGGGAGAGTGAGCTTCTATCCAAAGGAAATCCAAGGTTTACAAGATAGTGATTTATGAGTTTGCTTTTTGGAAGACTGCCAAGGATTTCCCATGGAAATGGAAGGTGTTCTTAGGATGCTATGAAATCTCTTATATTTCTTTAGGAGGTTGATGGAACTTCTGCAATAACCATTGTGTATCTCTGGGACAAGGCAGGCAAGACAGAGCTCAAACTTGGTGTGTTATGTGTGCTGATGGATGTTCCGTAGCATACGTCCAGCACTAATTTTAATTAGAATTTTGAGAACTTATACTCAAATGCATTCAATCGGTCCTATATTTTAAAGAAAAAAAATTAGTCCTTTATTGGGGAACCATGTATTTTCTGAACCCAATGATGCCCAATGATTCTTTAAAACAATCTCAGGAATACTTCCTTAATGATTTGTCCATTTCAGTAAATCTCTGCATTTTCTGTGCCAGGAATCTTTGTATCTTCAAGAACAATGTAGTCCACTGGAAAGTTGAGATTCTAAGAATGGTGAAAAGAGAACAAAGAGAAGCGAATTCCAGATGGTTGGAACAGGGATCCTAAGGGGTCTTGGGGCTGACCTCTTTATTGGTAAGAGACCAAAACATATCTTGAAGATATGTCGCCGCTGAAATTAAACTGAACCATGTATTTTTTTTTATTGGTTAAGGGCTGTATTACCAAGGAATGATCTGGGAGTTGTGCACATATGAACAATATAAATGTGCCACTTCTCTTGGGGAAAAGAAACTTATAGGTTTTATTCTTCTGCACAAACAAACATTTGGTATGTAAATGAAATAGGAGGGAAAAATCCGATCCTCTAAAGCCAGTGATAAATATTCATTGATGACAATTTAGGCAGATAAGAAAATACCCAGTTTGGGGATGTAAGTTTTTATCCCATGATTTTCTGAGGGATTATTTTAGTGCCATGTTTTGAATAAAAACTAATCCTGGACCAGAATTGAACAAGAGAAAACATAAAGTTAGTCAATGGCAATAGAACAGATTATTCAGAATCTCCTGATTCCCTGGAGAATGACTAGGATCAAGTGAGAGCACTGTACTTCCCTGATGTCAGTTGTCCCTTCAAACACCTCCAGACTTTGAATGTGTCGCATCTTGTCACTCAGCTATTTGTCAGCCATAAAGCAAGGCAGAGTAAAGGGAGTAATGGATGGAAATTCAGATGACTTGGGTTCTAATTATAACACTGCCACTTGCAAAGTGGCTGACTTGGACTCCATGGATTTTTCCTTGTTCTTCATTAAAATAATCCAGAATGATCACAAAGCCTTCTACCAGTTCTAAAACTCTACTAGTATTGTATTTTCACTCCGTAGCTATTATAATCTAGTAAGATGTATGACCTAGACTAACTTCCAGTTAAGATGGCAGCATGAATGGTTGTTGTAGAGAAACCAAAATCTTCAACAGACTTCCCCCCTTCAAATATCTGAAAACATCCCCAAAATGACTGTTATGGAGATCTCAAGAGGCTTAGAAATCTGCACCCCTCACAGAGTCCAGAAATGCATAAAAGATGGTCAAAAAAGGAGGAGAGCCTGATCTTAGGAACATTTCATTGTGTTAGGAAGTAGAAGAGACTGGGAAGAGGAAAGAGGGAAGTAGAAGAGATCCAGGAAAACCAGGAGCAAAAGGCCAGAAAGTAATTGAAGAACTCCAGGGTGGGTGTGGCTTGATGTGAATTCTCTGAGCATAATTCAGGGTCAATTCTGGTAACTAGGTGCTTGAAGATGTATCCTGTACTATCAGAACAGAAGGACAGAACTAGTGCACATGGATAGAAACGTATGAAACCAGAACCTGGCTGTATACTCCAGAGAACACTGGAAGCCACATTAGGAGACAAGAATAACTTAGTTCTTGGGCACCAGTACTAGAGAATAGGGAGAATTGTAGGTGAACTAAGATTAGGCAGTCTAAGCAGGATCTTTCACTGCTTACTAAGGTGGAAAAAGTAACTTTTGATGGAGGATCACACAAGGAGATGGAGAAGCACACCAGTCGGAGCCAGAGCTCACAGTAGACCACCAGCAAACTGAAAGAAGCAGCAGGAATTGGGGCAAAAGATGGTACTTAGTATCTAGATGGGATCCTACCTAGAACAACAGTGACAGAGTATCCAGTCTACAAAGGGGACAAGATTTTTTTTCGTTACAAGTTTTATTTATAAAAGCTGAAACAAATATGGATATTAAGACCTTTAAAATTTTTAAATTAACTAATACAATGTAAGGGGAAGCTGCATAGGAGATACTATTTACAAAAGACAAATAAAGCTACAGAAAGTAAAGTTTCATTCCAAAATAGGAATAATGAAATATACAAGGGGACCATTTACTGATAAAATAATTTTTATCAACATCAATCCAAATCTGCCAAACGCACAAGTTTTAGTATTTTTTTTAAGGGGGAAATCATCATGCAGTCATTGGCACCATCTTTTAAAGATATTTCTTTTTGGTTCCATGACTTCTTATGTAATATCTTCAAGTCTAGACCAGGCAAAAGTGACCACCATTAAGATGGTTTAATGCCATCTAAAAGTGGATATTTGGGAAAATGACTTTTGGCTCAGATGCTTCCTCAAGTGTTAGTCCCTTCTGGAGCCCTCTCATCCTTTTGCTCCCTTAGATAACTGGAAGTCCTTAATTTATGTACTTCAAGTAATATATTTTATTTGCCAACAAAGTCAATTTAATGAAAAATTTGAAAATAAGCTATTAGTCATAAGCAAATATTCACAGGATCCTTGGGTTATAGTTTTTTTGTTTGTTTGTTTGTTTGTTTTTTTTGCGTATACTGAACAATTCCATTTTCACTTCTCTGTGAATTCTTGCTTCGGAAGCCACCCTATAATTTCCTTCCTACAACACATTTTATTTTAAGAGCATTTAAGGAGATATCCAAAGGGAGCAAGATTAAAAAAAAATTAGCACTGTCCAAAAACATGCAAGAGTAGGGAAGAACATAAAATCTCAATCTAAGAACTGAGGTTGTAAATATGATTCAATAGAAAAAGAAATATTATAGGCTAAGAGAGGACCAAGAAGTAAATGCCAAAGAAGTATCTCATCACATTTAATCACTATACATAGGACCTCAGAGAAAAAAATGGCTCATTCATAAGAACTAGAAGAAGATCTAGAATAAATGAAACAAATGATATTTTCTGTAATGAGAGAGAATTTCAATAATGACCTAGTTTCTAAGACAACTTGATAAAAAAAATTGGTCAACTTATTATTTTACAAAATATAATGACTGGGGATCTCAAAAACCAAAGTGGCGACTATCATATTTATTGTCCACAGAGTAGTGGGGGGGAGAGGATTTTTTTTTTGCATGTCTGCCATTTGCTTTGGGAGCATGTTAACCTTCAAATTAGCACAGAGAGCTTTTTTCTTTTATTTCATTTCTTATGCTGTTTCGTTAAATATCTTTAGAGCAAATATGTGCTTTAGTTGGCAGTGAAAGTCAACAGATCAGTGAGTCCTCAGAAGTGACACTGGTGTGTAGAGTGCCTCAAACTTCAGGTAGATTTTCTAGGGGCTCATGACGTGTGTGTGTGTGTGTGTGTGTGTGTTGTGTGTGTGCTAAACATGAAATCCGCTGACATAAGCAGGAGCAGGAGTCCACTGTTCTTTGTGGACTCTGTGTGGAGGGTTCATGGTGCGGAAGGAGAATGCTGAAAGGAAGTAGGAGGGATTGCCCATGTGTGTGTGTAATGGAACCATCACCACATCAGGAAGGCCTGGTCAGCAAGCAGGCCCTTTATTGAGCTGCTCTTGGGAGATTGCACTGGGGTGGGGATGGTAGTTTAGGTGCCATTGTCCAAAAGGTTTAGGCCCAGTCTGAGGTAGAGATGAAAAGAAACCCAGTCTTTCTGAGGGCCCCAGCCCTCGCTCTCCTCCGCAGCAGAGCTGCCCTGTCCTGCAAGTAGAGATGCCAGATGTAACAGATGCTTAGCACGTGCAGCAATGTGCACTGGGAGGAGGGAGAGAGCTGTGCATTTGATTAATGTCTTCCCCCGAGCCTTTAACGGGATATCGTCAAGGCCAGCAGGATGCGGGCACTTACATTTAAAAAAGGCAGCCTGTGAAAATTCATCTTCCCCACGTGATGATGAGCCCTTTGAACCAAGGGAAGGAGCACACCAGAAATCATGCAGTGACCTGGAAACCCAGAGCATCACCTGAACACCGGGGGGAGGAAGGCACTTTCCAGGAGAACAAACTTTAAAATGAAATGAGCTCAGCCTTGCAGGAGCGGCGTGGCTGCCGGCTTGGCTCCTCGGCTAATTGGGAGGATCAAGAGCTGTTACACACTTTATCAAAAGCACAAAAAGCCCCGCAGGCAGAGAAGGCCAAATGGGATGCTCACATTGTCAGGGAATTGCATGATCTACGGTCTCTCCCTCTGCAGCCAGGGAAGTGATGGAGTGCCCAGGCTCGGCTTCAGCAGGAGTTACTGCTGGGAGGGCCGGGCCTCAGCGGAGTAACAGAGACAGATGATGTAGCGGACACAGAGGGAGCCCTCCCAGATGGAGCTACTTGTTCCCTTACAAAACTAACTCTTCCGAGGCATCTCTTTGTCAGCGATTGTGGTACAAACCGAAGCCCTTGGCCCACCCTCCTGGGCTTTCTGCTTCAGTGAGGACAAGTACTGATGGGTCAATGGGGGCCAAGGAGGCTGGGGTCACATGATTCTTAACCATGTGTCATGAGCTCCTATGCTCTTTAAATATCCATTTTCACCAGACAAACCAAATGACTCGGTGGAAGCATTTCTCGCCATGCCTTTCTCAGATTCTAAAAATCAGTTGTCCCATTTCAGGCCAGGGCAGGGAGTTTCTTTGTTTCAGGGCATTATGAGGAAGCTGTGGTGACACTTTCAAACGCAGCCTCAAAGAGGCTCAAATGACTCAAAAAGAGACTCAGTGACTCAAATTTCATTTTGTTATGTTCAGACAGTGTTGCATAATTTCTAAATTAGTAGGGAAGTCAGCAACAACCTAGTCTAAGACATACATAAAAAGGAATTCTCTCTGTCCAGCCTGCCAACCCCTTTCCCAGACATATTTAGTACAGTCTCTGGCACATAGTTAAGTCAGGGGTGGGGAGTGTCTGGCTGGTAAGTTGTATAAGACCCACAAAATCCTTTAGACTAGTCCAGTCAAGGCAAGCACAGGTGATGATGAAAGTTAGGGACAATACCCTTTCACTGCGTGAGTTCTGTAAGTTGATAATTTTGTATGGCCTATGAATGATGTTATACTATCCAAAATGACCGTGGTCAGTTAAAAAGGTTCGGCGCTCTTATAGATAAATAAATAAATGCCTGTTGAGTTGACTTGGCTTTACACACTTGATGGTTCAGTCAAACTGCCACAGAGCAAACTCACCCTGCCAGCTTCTATCCTTACCAGGCTGCTGCTGATGCTAGACTCATTTCTTCTGCCTCTGAGAATCTTGTGTTTCCTTCTGTACTTAGCAGAGGTTCCATTTCTCATGTCAAACCTCCCGATCGGAGACTGCTTTGTTTGATTTTTCCTTGTATCCTTTCTAGCTGACAAAGTGCCTCGTACAAAGAATGTGCTCAGTGGAGATTTATTGATTTGATCTGAAGTCCATGAGAAGCAGCCATGTAACATGGGAGGATCTGTCTTTTGGAAATGGTCTGGAATGGTCACATAGGAAGAGGGAAATTTCCCATCATTGACTCCCCACTCTCCATTCCCAAACTATTAGTTGAAGTCTTTGTCCATCTTCAGTGTACCCGAGATAGAATCTAAGGTGTGGACGAGATAAGATGATGGCTTCAGAGTGAAGAGGACCCAAGTTTACATTCTGCTTGAGATACTGAGTATATATTTATATCAGTCTCAGTTTCTTCATCTATACAATGTATGTAGGAATAGAACTCCCTCAAAAGCCTGTTGTGAAGATCAACCGGTCAATCAATAAACATTTATTAAGTGACAGCTATGAGCCAGGTACTGGGCTAAGTACTGGGAATACAAAAAGAAGCAAAATACAGACTTTGCCTTTGAAAAACTTACAATCTCAAGTGCAGACAACATGCAAACAATTTATATGGAAAGCAAGATAGAGTCAGAACAAGTAGGAAATAATTAACAGAATGAAGAACTGGAACTGAAAGAGTTTGGAAAAGGCTAACTGTAAAAAAAATGGATGGGATTTTAGTTGGGACTTAAAGAAAACCAGGAAGGTCAGTAGCCATAGTGGAGGAGGGAGAGAATCCAAGGAATGGGTACAAATTAAGGAAAACATGTAAGGAAGATTAGAGGGAAAGGTGAAAAACCAGCAGATTGGGCTCAGATAAGGGCGCTTCAGAATTTTTGAACTTAGATCAAATGAGATATTTGTCAAATGCAAGCTTAAAAGCACCATAGAAATGTCATCCACTGGATATGTCCATACTGATGGGCCAGGTCTCCGGGTCTCACACTCCATGGCCTGGACAACAGCCACTCTTTAAGTACTTGTCTATTCCTGCACAAATTATTCTGGTCAACATTTTTGAGTTGCCATGAGTCTCATTTAGAAGATCTGGACCAAGCAGCATGGTGTCACCTCCACATGACAGGATCACCATCTATAGTACCCATCTTTCATTTAGAATCTGTGCTGGAGCTCTTCCATGACAGGGACAGAGACCTTTGGAAAGTTTGCACCTTATCTGCCTTTTGGTTCATGTGCTCTTTGCCAATGCTCAATGTGAGCTAATGACCATTTTCTAATATGACTTCTCCCTTATTTTTAAAAGACTCATAATTTTGAAATGTGCAGGAGAGCTCTAAAAGTACTGTTGTGTTCCACTGAATCAACCAGGAGAGAGCACAAGAGAAGGAATAAGGAGAGGAAAATAGAGTTAGGAGGAGAGGAGAAGAGAAGGGAGGAGAAGGGAGGAATGGGAAGACAGAGGACTAATAATATAGATGAGATCTTTTATTCCACTCACTGACTCATATTTCATTTTGTTAGGTTCAGACAGTGTTGTAGTCGAGCATAATCCTTCTGAATCCTGACTCTGCCATTCACTGTTAGCTGTCCTACCCAGCTGTGTATGACATCTGTGAATTTCCTGATGATGCGATCTCTGCTTTTCTTCAATGTCATGCATGACATTCTCACACATAGCAGGATTTACCCCACCCAAATCCTTCACAGACTTTGATCATTTTTCTTTTCATGTTTCTTTTTGCTTATTGAAGATGACTCTTTTGCCATCGTGTAGGACAGGGTGCTTGTGGTATGAGGGTAGCTAAGTGAGACGGTGTTTAGGTGAGCATGAAGGAGATAGGAGGATCTGGGTCAGAGAAGAGGAAGTCACTTTCCCCCATACAGCAGCAAGCTAAAGTTCTGCCAATCCACAAGTCAAGTCTGAGGTCAAGGTGTGAGAAGGCTCTGCTTAAGAGGAAACCAAAGACCTCTGCATGAGGAAGATCAGCAAGGGACCAAGTGCCACCAAGACTCAGAGACAATCATCTCTATATCCAGAACCCATCATTCTAAGTACACAGTAATTGAACTCATTGGGGTTTATGTCCTCAGTTGTCAAATCTCACCATTTTTACTTCCTCAAAAGCTTCCCTATCCAGCTTCTACTCTCTAAATTTATGTAACTACAACATAAAGTCAGTCTCTTTGCAATATCCTCCTCTTTGGGTTCTCTGTTGCTTAGCTCTTCCCCCTTTTTCACAATGTGCCAAAGAGATTTTCCTTAAACTCAGACCTCACCATATCACTTCCATGGTTGCTAAACTGCAGTTGCTACCTATTGCTTCTAAGATGAACAATGAACTTTTTGTTTAACTTTGAAAGCCCAGTATGATCTTGCCCAGCCTAGCTCTCTGGTCTGGATGGACATTAGCATTCCCCAGATAAGGATCCACACAAACCAGCTTCTCTATGTTCCTCACATACTATGTCTCATCTCAATTCCAGGGCAATATGACATTAAAAAATCAAAGCGACACATTTCTGGGTAATTTAATCATTTTGTTAATAATGTCAGCATGGCTAATAATAAAAGGATGGTCATTTGGCCAGCTCTCTCTTAGACCAATAACAATCACATGGCAGATTCATGGTTTATATGTTATTGAAAGAAGATTCACAAGAGTGGCAATTAACTCTGAATTGTTAAAAATAATGAGAGAATGAGTATTGCAAGGAAAGACCAGACCTGAACTTTGATTATGTCATTTACTTCTTAAGTTACCCCCAGACTTGGGCAAACTATTCAAAGAATTTGTCCCCACCCAACCTGAGCAGAACAAGATGGCCTCCCCACCTGCATGGAGGGGAAGGGGGCTGAACAAGAAAGTCAGTCTAGTATCATCACTTCTTGTTGTTTGTCCTTCCTTCTCTAAGACAATCTTGACATCAGGGAGGTGACGCCATGACATGAAAGTGAATTGGATTCGAGAGAGGGAGGGCTGTGCAAGGTCATCTCTCTCACTTTCTCCCCCAGAACCATCTGGGTCCAGTGATCAGACATAGATCAGGATGACTAGAGATGGCTTTGGATGCAGTGGAAGATCTTAGTCTTTGTACATTAAAGTCTTTTCCAAGTCTCAGTTCAACTGAGGCTGTATTCAACTAAGGATTAAGGCTAGATTAGAAATGAGGCAGAGAATGGTCTCTTATTTAGTAAAAAAAAAAAAAAAAAAAAAAAAAAAAGTGTCAGTATTTGAGGGAAATATCCTCAGTGTTTCTGGCCAAAACAGAAATAATTGATCTCAGGCCCTTTTTAGCGCACCACGTTGGGCGTCAAAATGTGGTGGTTTTCCTGGAGGCAGCCTTAGTCTCAGTTGAAATAAATAATTACTCCATTATCGCAGCCAGCTGGTAAAAATGTAAACGTTTATTTCTCCTTCCAAATTAGCCCGGTTAGTTGAGGCTTATCTCTCTGCCTGGCTCCAAGAGATCTTGCAGCTTTGTCCTTGGCTTCTGCCTCTGCTTTCTTCAGCCTCCAGCCAGCTCCAACTCGTGGCTTCTCAATCTCCAACTGAGGCGAGTACTCTTCTGTATCTCCCAGAGTGCTCTGTCTCCAACCCAGTCAAAGTTCCCCAGAGCTCTCTCGAGTGGCTCATAGGAACTGAATTTATGCTACTTCTCTGAGAGTGGGATTGTGGGATATCTCCCAGCATGCTCTCTGAAATCTCCCAAACATGTGAACTCCATTGAGTTCTTAGATACTTATGAGCTCTCTAAAGGTGTGAACACAAGCATTGTTTCCATCAGCTGTACTTAGTACCTAGTTCAAGTTCTGGCCCAATAACTCTTTCTAAGATTAAATTAACTCCAATGGCTTAACATTTTGTAAAGATTCCAGCAAATTGATATTTAGATTCATTCTGAGCCAATCAGGGCCCAGTGATCTAGGGAGGCCTGGCCTGGGACCTATTGTTGAATAACAATGAGAACCAGAATGATGTGGGTTGAAAGCATGGTCCTAGCTTTGAACTCCAAGATATCTTGGGAGGTTTGGGGGATCAACATTTACATTCCTCTAGGCAGAATACCTGCAGGTAAGGATATGATACTGTATGTGGACAGAGGCAAGAGAAGGGAAGGCAGAAGGGTGGGAAGGAGGGAAGGAAGGAAAGTAGAAAGGGAGAAAGGAAGGAATAAAGAAAAAGTATAAAAGAAAGGAAGGAATGAAGAAAGAAAGTATAGAAGGAAGGAATGCAGGCAGGAAGGAAGGAAAGGAGGAAGGAAGGAAGGGAAAAAGGAAGGAAGGAGGGAGGAAAGAAGGGAGGAAGGAAGGCAGGTGGAAGGAAGAGAAGGAAGGAAGGAAAAAAGAAAGGAAGGAAGGGAAGGAAAGAACAAAGGAAGGGAAGGGAAGAGGGAAGGGAAGAAGGAAGGAAAGGAAAGGAAGGAAAGAAAGGAGGGAGGAAGGAAGAGTTGTGTTGCCAAACTGGTCAGTTCCAGTTGGGTCCCTGGTGGGACAGTTCCTACTATTACTCACAAAGTTTTTCTGTCCTTGTTGATTGTCCATCATTTTCAAAGAGGACCATAACATCAGGTAGACTGAACTTTTAAAATCAGGACTTTAGCAAAAGGAGGCAACTCTGGATCTCCTCAAATCATTTATTAATAATCGTTTCTCTCAGCTGTGACCTTCTCCGTGCTTGCTCTGCATTCCTTTCTCAATTTTACCTTGCACACTCTCTCAGCCTTCAAAATGCTGTTCAAAATCTCCCTTGTAACTGAAGCCATTCCTGATTTTTGCCCCCACTGACTGCTACAGCCCTCCCTCTTAAAACACCTTGACTGCAATCACTATTTATTCTCCTTATATGTATTCCATACACATATAGAGATATACTTGATTTTTCCTCATTTAAAAATCAGATCCTTGAGATTGTTTCATGCTCTGTCTTTGTATTCCTAGCACTTGGCATAATGCCTAACACATAGTAGGTGATTAATAAACACTTGTTGATTGATTCCTTAATTCTTTATGAAAATAGCATTCTATTGACTTATAGGTAGTATTCTAGTGCTGTTATCAGTGAAAAGTCTGTAACGATCTCTTTCCCTTGGTGGTCAAGGGATTCCTGGGAGTGTCATAAGGGATACCTTTCAGGGTATCTGTGAAGTCAAAACTATTTTCATGACGATACTAAGACATTTCAAGTTTTAATATGTTATGTATTAATGATTCACATAAACAAATTCCCTTTGTAGTCCTCAATAGTTTCTAAGAGTTTAAAGTTCTGATACCCAAATGTTTGAGAATCTTTAGTTTTTGATGACCTTAGGGTACTCTTTCCTGGGCTGTAACTGAAACCATCATTATATATTTGGATTATTATTTTATATTTATTCAAAATAAAGCTCAGATATAAATTGTATTTATTATCTTCAGTCACAGTATGTTTTGTTTTGTTTTTTTTTCTTTTCAATTCAGTTTTTCTGCTGGATTAGCCCTTCACATTCATGTGATCCTAGACAAAGAAATTTATCATTTGCAGAGCTCTTGCATTTTTAAAAATAACACCATTAATTTCCTTCTGGGGTACAGCTGTTGATTATTGTTGATTAAAAAAGAACCCAGCACCTCAATTACTATTTTTAAAAGCATGTACTTTAAAATCA
Organism: Sarcophilus harrisii; assembly: GCF_902635505.1. Classification (NCBI taxonomy): domain Eukaryota; kingdom Metazoa; phylum Chordata; class Mammalia; order Dasyuromorphia; family Dasyuridae; genus Sarcophilus; species Sarcophilus harrisii. The sequence continues at coordinate 284,601,966 of NC_045430.1, forward strand.
AAGGAATAATTCTTTGAGAAATATGTTACATCCCACTTTATTACTTTCTTGAAGATAACTAAGGCCTCTTGTAAGAAGGTACCATAACTGCTGCCTCCCCAGGGCTTTTATCCATGGATGGTGGTTTTATTGAATTTTGATTCAACATTTGGTCTCCTCTTATGCTGATATTTCTGCCTACTTATATTTTTAAAACTATGCTTGAGAATTTCAATTGAACTTGCATGTAGAATCTCAAGGCTGGGTTCTGCTCTTCCAGCAATAGATTTTGATTGAAACTGTTTAGAATGAGCGCACTCTAATGGCAATACCGATCAAATGAGCACACATTTACAAGAGAATTTGTTCTGACCTTTAATCACTCCTTATCTCTGGTAACTGAACAGGAGACTTCCATAATGCTTCATGTGTCTTGCCACAATTGACTTCCATTTGTGAACTTCTTTCATAGTGCTTAACTATTAACTTTCTCTAGCATAATATTGACGAATACCATCTCCCCCAGAGATCCCCAACTAATAGCCCTTCTCATTTTTTTTTTTTTTTTGCAGAACATTGGGTCATAATATAGAGCAATCCTTCCTTCTTTCCTTCCTTCCTATCTTTTTTCCTCTTTATTTATTCCTTTCTAAATTTTCTTTCCTTTTGTTTTCTTTCTTTTGTATTTTGTTCCACTTTTCCTTCTCTTTTTGCATGTATTTTTCTTTCACTTCAATATAGTAATTTCTTTCATAGATGAATGTCTTGCTTGATATGCACACACAAAATACACATATATGTTTACAATCACACATGAAATTTTTGTAAACAAATGTTTTGGAGGCAATTATTAAGATGGGTAGTTGTATCATTCATCTTGGAGAAAAAAGAAGCATTGAAAATACATTTTATTTTTTTTTTTTAGAAGCTCTTCTTCATGTAATAAACACCAGTGTCACACTTTGTGAATCCCCAGAAACTAATTTCATATAATTTCCATGTCTATCAAGAACTTCCCAATATTTCCTTTAGACACCAGGAGGAACAGTTTTATTATTTATCCTTGAGTATTTCAGTATTACAAAGTATATCTGGGGAGTGTTGAATGTTTCAGGGTCTCTATTTAAAGAGGTGCTATGGGTCCCACAGTGACATGTACTCCCTCTCTTTTTCAGTTTTTCTTTCTATGGATAATTTTTATGAGAGAAAAAAAATAACAAAAGAACAGAAAAGTCAAGCAATATAAAATTGAATTCCACCCCCTCCCCCCAACCAAGTGCTCTTGCAATTGAAGAGACCATTTGATTGAATACTGCTCGAAGAAGACCTTTGAAGGGCACAGAGCAAAGGTGGGGAGTTTGGGGAATGCCTTAATCATCCACCAATCTGCCCTCTGACACTAATAGCTTGTTTGCATTTAATTTCTTTCTATAAATGAGTAATAATGTTTAAGGATTGAAAGGAAGACCTTTAATTGACAAGTCAGAAAACAGTGTTCAAAAGCAAAGCTTTCTTTCGATGACAAGGGCACTCACTGGAAAATTAGACTCAATTAAGAATGGATATCATCAGGAACCTTTTGTCATTTTCCATGAACTTGTACCTTTAGTTCAGTCATTTAAAACATTAACTAGAAAATACTTTAAAAAGAATTAAAGACAAACATTTTGGCATTGTGGCTTTGTAATCCTGCTTTCATGTGACTGCTTTTGGCCCACTGACACACAAAAACATACTACTTCTCCTCAGCTGAGTCCTCCAGCTTGGCAATCTCCCAACACTGTTGGATGATTGTCCCAAACCTTTTTCACTCGTCTCAAGGTTTAAACTTTGCCCTCATTACTTCCCTTGCTGCAGATCACCTCACACCTGAGAAAGACACCCTTCACCTTTCTCATCTTTATTGAAGTGTTTATCTAGATCTTTTCCACCCATTCTCTTCCTCCAGTACTGCTTTTCTAGCTGCCTATAAGCATCCTCTGTTTTCCACCATTTTAATCTCTCTGAGCTGCAGTTTCTACATTTATAATAAACATCTAAAAGCTGAAGTATATCACTCACTTGGCTCAAAGATGCTCAGGTCTAATTAGTATTTTCACAACTATAAAGCATGATGGAAAGTCAGTTGTTATTGTCATTACTACCTCTATTTTCATTTCCCTTGGAAAGGGAACATATTTCTTTTCCCTTTTTTTCTCTCCACTCTTACTTCATCAGACTAATGTTCTTTTCTTTCTCTTTCCAGTTCTGCCAACTTTTTGATGAAATTTGTATCAACTCAAAAATGTTGTACAAAGTAAGAGGTGATATCATATAGGTCACAGAAAACTGACCTCTGAGCCCTAAGAGCTGGATTAAAGTCTTGTCTCTGGCTGGGCATCAATCACTTTCCTCTTTGGTGTCTAAATTCCTCTTTAAGACTGACATTTGAAGCAGGGGCACAGTGTTTGGATGTTGGGTGTAGCTACAATGACAGATGGAGAACCATAGTTACATGTAATACATTTTACCAGGAGTTTGGGATTTGAGGAGAGATGGGTTAGAAGCTCTTCTTTTGAGTTGGTGAAAGGATCAGTATATAGTTAATTAATTCAAGGTGAATGTTCTAAGCACAAGGATGAGGTTGAAGCATGGTCTGAAGAGGGAATGATCATTGTTAAGCTTTTTATTTACAAAACATATGCATGGATACTTTTTTAACATTGACCCTTGAAAAACCTTGTGTTCCAAATTTTCCCCTCCTTCTCCCCACCCTCTCCCCTAGATGGCAAGTAATCTATTATATGTTAAATATATTAAAATATATGTTAAATCCTATATATATATATATACACACACATAGTTATACAATAATCTTGCTGCACAAGAAAAATCAGATCAAAAAGGAAAAAAATGAGAAAGAAAACAAGAAAGAGTCCCATCCGTCAGAATTGATCAATATATAATCTTCTTGTTGCTGTGTATAATAATTTCCTGATTCTGCTCATTTCACTTAGCATTAGTTCATGTAAGTCTCTCCAGGTCTTTCTAAAATCATCCTGTTTATTGTTTCTTATAGCTTGCGAGAAAAGCTAGACCAAAAGGGGAAAAATCCCATGAGAAAGAAAAATAAATAAACAAAAAAGGTGTAAATACTATATTTTAATCCTCATTCAGTCTTTATAGTTCTCTCTCTGATGTGGATGGCATTAGATGGCATCAAGTCTATTGGGATTTCCTTGAATCATGGCAATGTTGACAAGAGCCAAGTCCACCACAGTTAATAATCACATGATCCTGTTGTTGCTCTGCATGATGTTCTCTGATTCTGCTCACTTCATTCAGCATCATCAGTTCATCTAGGTCTTTCTAAGCTTTTCTGAAATCATCATTAATTCATATACCATAACTTATTCAACCATTCTCCAACTGATGGGCATCAGGGTAGGCTTCTTTAAACACAAAAAGTTATGTTGAAGTTGAAATGAGATGATTCAGGCCAGGTCCAATGGTCTTGTGATGGAGAGAGCCATCTGCACCCAGAGAGAGGACTGTGGGGACTGAGTGTGGACTACAACATAACATTTTGTCTCTTTTGTTGTTGTTTGCTTGCATCTTCTTTTCTTGATCATTTTTTTTCCTTTTTATTCTTATTTTTCTTGTGCAACATGATATCTGTGGAGATATGTATAGAAGAATTGCACATGCTTAAACTCTATGGGATCACTTGCTGTCTAGGGGAGGGGATAAAAGGAAGGGAGGGTGAAAAATATGGATCGCAAGGTTTTGCAAGGGTGAATGTTGAAAATTATCTATGCATATGTTTTGAAAATAAAATTTTAAAAAAGAAAGTTGAAGTTGAAATTAAAGTTGGAACCAGAAGAGGTTTCAATATAGTCTATTCAGAGAATGAGGATGAAGGCAATGGTGCTGACATTTTCCTACTAATTAGGCTCACAATTTTAGGCATGTTTTCCTCCTTTCCCTTCTCCAGCCATCGCCTTAGTTGCCAATTTCTGTTGCCCTGACCCTTGAAACATCTCTATTATTCCTTCCTTTCTACCCTCACTGCCCCTATACCAGCTGTCCTTTGTAATTGCTCTCCTAGATCATTACAGCCTTTCACCCAACAACCCTGTCTTTCATTTCTGCCCAAGGTATTCCATCCTACACCTACATGCCCAGATAAATCTTTCTCAAGCCTGATTTGACTCGAGGCATTGCTTTGATCAGTTACTTTTAATGATTCTCCCCAAAATACTCAATCAATTTTTGTTTATTGAAGACCTTCCATAGCAACCTTCCATAGCATGATATGGTCTGCCCTTTTTTATTCTAGACAGTCATATTCCCTGCATATGTGCCAATCTTTGCAAAAGTGAACAGTTTACTATTCTGAAAAAAATAATCCTGTATATTTGTCCAGTACCATCTTTGTTCTAGCTCTTGGTTCTATCTTTTTTTATAGTATTTTATTTTTTAAAACATATATAAAGACAGTTTTCAGCATTCATTGCTGTAAGGCTTTGTGTTCTAAGTTTTTTTCCATCTCTGATCTCCTCCTTCTCTAAGATAGCAAACAATCTGCTATAGATCAAATAGGTGCAATCCTTTAAAACATATTTCATATTTGTCAAGTTTTGCGAGAAAAGCTAGACCAAAAGGGGAAAAATCCCATGAGAAAGAAAAATAAATAAACAAAAAGGTGTAAATATTATACTTCAATCCCCATTCAGTCTTCATAGTTCTCTCTCTGATGTGGATGGTATCAGATGGCATCAAGTCTATTGGGATTTCCTTGAATCATGGCAATGTTGACAAGAGCCAAGTCCACCACAGTTAATAATCGCATGATCCTATTGTTGCTATGTATGATGTTCTCCTGATTCTGCTCACTTCATTCAGCATCATCAGTTCATATAGGTCTTTCCAAGCTTTTCTGAAATCATCCTGCTAATCATTTCTTATGGAACAAGAATATTCCATAACCTTCATATATCATAACTTATTCAGCCACTCCCCACTTGATGAGCATCCACTCAAATTCCCAGTTCCTTACCACTACAAAAAGAGCTGCCACAAACACTTTTTGGCACATGTGGTTGTTTTCTTCTTTTTTAATAATTGCTTTGGGATATAGATCCAGTAGTGAAACTGTTGGGTCAAAGGGTATGCACGGGTTTATAGCCCTTTAGGCATAGTTCCAAGTTGTTCTCCAGAATGAATTTCACAGCTCCACTAACAATCTTGCTTTTATCTTGAATGTCTTCAAAAACTCTTCTACCTCACAATCTCTGCCTGTTAGCTATCAATATTTTCTCTCTCTTTTACAATGCCTCCTTTTGGAAACGTTCCTTTATCTTCCATCTCCTCTAGCTAATCTGATTTCCTCTTTGGACTCAGAGCTACTTTGATTTTCCTTCTCACATAGCCTCCACACATATACGTATACTTAGGATTGTATGTATGTATATGTGTGTATGTACATATGCACTTTTGTATCTGTATACATATTCTGCCTTCTACTTGACTTATTCTGAATATTAAACTAAAAGCTCCTTCAAGTCAGAGCCCATTTCTCTCAACTTTTCTGTGGCACTAGAAGCCAGAGAGGGATTTCAATAGAGCTGATTCTAGAATGGAGAATCCTTTGCATTCAGTAGATAATCAGAAAATATTGACTAAATGAATAAATTAGTGACTGCATGAGTATGCCTGAATATTTTGTGTGCACATATATCTATACTGAAGAGATATTTGGGGAAGATGGTAATACTCAAGTATCACAAAGTCTCTGAGATGATCAAGTCTCTTATCAAGGTGATTAAACTTTGTTTCATTCTAAGTAGTTTGTTTTGTTGTATATTTTTAATTGCAAAGAGCTTTCTCAGGAAAAAGAGTTTGAAATGCTGAGAGTGTTGCTCAGTATGAATCAAGCCCTTGTATAATATTGCCAGAAAACATTTTAAAAATTCAAAATCACAGATACATTTTGTTTTTCTGCAACAGAAACTTTCCAATAAATAGCCAGACCAAATCCCTTAAAGATATTGCCTTGCTCCCAACACATCACACACATACACAGACTCACACATATACATACCCCCACATACACGCACACATTCTCACCCCCACACACAACTGATTGAAGTTAAATGGTGGACAGAACATGTGCATTAACTCTGGCAAGGTTATATTGACATGGACTGTTGTAATTGACATTAGGTTGGTTGTCTTTTCGCATTGACTTCATTTTTCATTGCTCTAGTCTTTCGGTACGTGGGTTTTTGCATTCTGTGTTACTTCATATAACTTCCCCCAGATTTCTCTGCTTTCATCATAGTCATAATTCTGAGTGCAGGATGATTTGGCTGTAGGCATTTATCACAATTTGTTCAGGTATTCTTTAATCATTGGGTACCAAATTTGTTTCTAGCTTTTTGTTATCTCACATAAACATCTGAGTGTATGAGGAAATGAATGAATGCAAGCACAAAATTATTCTTAATCACTTATTTTTTGTCCGGCACTCTACTAAACTGTGAGCATACAGATACCAAAGTGAAAGAGTCTCTGCCCCAAAGAAAGTAACTAGGTACTAGGAAGAGTCAAAATCTAGAAAGAAATACTATTGTAGTATTCATGAAAGGGTTCACGTAGTCAAGGGGATGGGGAGAGGCTCCACAGAATAACCTTCTCTTCTCAGAGCAAAGGTCAAATTGATTTACTTCTCATACCAGGACAAATGGTGAAATGTGCTAGTGGTTGTGGAAGTGGTTGACTTGGGTGGGAATGTAAAACATGGTCTAGTTTGGAGTCAGCTGCTTATTATAGTCTGAGAGCCTTGGCATTCATACTCTCTCCAATCAAGACAGTTTAGCTGCAGGAAGTACAGATAAGTGAATTTCCTAAAACAGGGAACCAAGGGCATGACTAATGAAACTCTGGGCTGATATTGATGTCCTTGGGATATAAAATAAACCCTGGGTTAAAACCCTTGACCAAGTGTGCACCATTCCAAATATTATATAGTGAAGTTAGATGTAACATTCTACCCTCCACACTTTTTTTAGTTGAATTGCATTTTATATAAACTTCCTATTCATTATAATTCATCGAGTGGGCAGGAATAAGATGTATGTCCACATAGTTTATTTTAAAGGGAGGGGGACAGTAGAAAGGATGGAATACTGATAATTTGTCTAATTTGTACTTGAAATGGGCTATGGTTTTATTAGTAGGAACAGTTTTTTAAAAAGCTCTGATTTATTTTAATGTTGACATTTTAATTTTTTCCTAAAATATGTTTCAATTTAATATATATCTGTGTATCAATATGTATATGTATATATATACATATATATGTATATGTATGTATGTATTTATTTAGCCACTTTATGCCAGGCTATGCTTCAAGACTTGGGGAGAATAAGAAGTTTTGCCTATTTGTAGGAGCCCACGATTTCTATTAAGAGGATTTGGCATTGAAACATATAAACAAATACTAGATAGTGTGGGAATGAAGAGGGGACAAATAACAAAAGAGGAGGAACCAGGAATAGTTATGAATAGGATTGTTTCTAAATGAAATAGAGCACATATTTTCTAGAAAAAAATAAAGGCTCAACTTGTAGATGTATTACACCTTGGGCCTACCATGTTTAAATTACTGTTTGTTAAAAACTAAAACTAAAACTTAAAAAGGAGTAAAAATTGAAAAGAAAGATATTTAATATTTCTTAGTGAAGTTTAAAGTGCATGTAGCTGCAATAGATAGAGTTCTGGTCCTGGAGTCAAAAAGAATCATTATCCTGAGTTCAAATCTGATCTCAGACACTTACTAGCTGTGTGATCCAGGGCAAGTCACTTAATATCTTTTGCTCCAGTTTCCTCTTCTGTAACATGAGCTGGAGAAGGAAATGGCAGATCCCTCTAGTATCTTTGTCAAGAAAATTTCAAATGGGGTCATGAAGAGTTGGACATGATTGAAACAAATGAATAACAACAACAAAAGAAGTTTAGATGTTAAAAAACTAAATCCAACGAGGCCAAAAAATCCCTCAAGACATTTTGGCCAGCAATCGTGTGTTAATCTTTCTGAGAAGAAAGACATTGCATCCTAGATTTGTAGCAATAAGGGATGTCAGAAGTTAGGTAGACCGGCCTTCTTATTTTGCAGATAAGGAAAGAGAGGTCCAATAAAACTGTCACTTGCTCAAGGTCATATGAACAGTCAGTGCCATAGTTGGAATTTCAGCCAGAGCAAATGATGCTGGTCTGGAATGAAAATTCATTTACCAAACACAATGGAGGAGAAAGATTGAAGATTGTGAGCAACATCTCTGACAAAACTCTCCAAAATGAACAGTTGAATAGAAAACAAGTGTGCAGAGAGAACCAGCTATGACAGAGTGTTGAGTATTGGCTTATGAGAGATGATTTTTGTCATTGGGGATTCAGGTTCTCCAAATCTGCAAAGGCTCTTTGACAGAATTTGGCCCCCATTTGAGTTGATGATGATGATAAGTGGTGATGGTGATGATGTTTATGATTGGTGGTGGTGGTGGATGAGATGTTATGAATTAGGATAATGATGGTGATGATGAAGCCTATTAAACTGTTTACTTAGTTCAAGAAGGGTAGTTATCTGTATCAGTAGAGGGAAAGACTGTAATTCATAAAATCATTGATACTTGAATTCTATAATATATAATTGAAATGCATATGATTGAAAAAGGCCAGAGTGGGAGCTGGTCAAGTAGTAAGAATGATACATTATATCTAGATACTCATACCTTTATATCTCAACAAATGATTGATATAAGGTTTTAAAAATGGAAATAAGGTTTTAAAATGGAATAAATCCTTTAGGGAAATATTTTCAGATAATCAGGCAAAGATTACAAAAGATGGGAAAAATAAGGGTCTTGAGATATATGTTAACAGAGTGTGGCAGATTCATTTAAATACCAAAGGGAAACATACAATGTGACTTCATATTTTATAATTTAAGTAAAGTCCTAAGCTCACAATCAGGAAAGCTTTGGGGAGATGAACACACACACACACACACACACACGCACACACTCTTTCCCCAACACATATATCAAGAGTTGATCACTGCAGGCTGGTAACCATGTTTCTTCTTTTCTACCATGCATGTCACAAATCACTTAAATGACACAATTTCCTGAACATTCTTTGGAGAATATCTAGTTTACAAAACCAGATGGTATCTTCATTGACTTCATTTGGCCCCTTTCTATTCTGAATACAGAACATTTTAACATGATGTGTTATTATCTGTGTTGTAATTGAATTTCCCCACCCACCCCATCTGTAACATTTAGCCATTTAGTGAACCTGGCCAACCTCAAACTTTTCCTACAGAGCTCATGTGCACATTACCATTGAATTAGGTGGACTCTGTGGTCCACCTGGACGACTCTGAAAGGTCCCTTGGAAAACCACTGGAGCATGAGATTGGATCATTAGGCAGATTTCATGACCATAAGACTGCCAGATCAGCCCTAAGCCTGTTCCAGCACTGTTTGGACTGGCCACGATCCTGCACATTAGTACAATAAGCAGATTGATAAAAGGAATGAATGGATAGGCTTGTATCTAATATGCAACTAGACTGTGTCTGATTGGCCAGACTCTTTAGCACTATGCTTCCTAGTACAGAAATTCAGTTTGTGATTGATTGATTGAGTGATAGGCTTGTGTGTAAAGGTGTGTAAACCTGCCCATCTTCTACTATCTATGTTGGCTTCTAAGTCACTTAGTGGGTCATGTATTGCTTATAGTCATTTCTATATCTTTTTCACGTGGACTTTTGCTAGTTGAACTCTATCCTACATCTTTAAAAAAAAGATGAAGATTTCAGTATATGAGTCAATAATAAATTTCACTCAACCTCCATCCAAATTTAAGAAAGCATAATAAAAGAGACATTTATGTGAGCCCTTTGAATGGGAAGAAGTGATCCCTTCCATTGCATGGGTTTCTTAGAAAAAGTCAGGTCTGGGAGGGGTGTCAGATAGCATTCTTTGTCTCTGCTTTTCATCCACTGAAACTCCCTGTATTTATCATTAATTTGAATAAAAAACATAGAAATCATGTGGATCAAATGTTCATGTGGAAGAATTTGATACTGTGTTAAATAACTGAAGCCCATTCCTAAGATATTTTGACAGGTTAGAGTAATCAGCAAGATTCTATGTGGAAATTTCATAAGAATAGTTGTAGTGTCTTATTCTTGGGTTACTCATTGTCCTATGCTTCAAAACATTTACCCTTTGAAGATGAAGAGGCTGATCTGTCTTCAGCAGTGTGACACTGCTTTCATCTTCCAAAGAATTTCAGAGGATAACGAAAATGGTTAAGAACAATGACTTCTGCCCCTTATTTGATCTGTTTGGTGTTTTGTGTTTTTCTTGGTTTTCTTTCAATGGGAATCAACCAGAGTAACTACAGAATATAAGAATGGAGATTGAATTTGAAGAGAGGTTTTGGGCTTGGGTAAATTCAAAGGCATTTTTGTATGCCTGTAAAGTTGTAGGAATGAGCTAGAGATTGGAAATGGTAGAGAGATGATTCCTTTGGGAAGCTGTGAGGATAGTTTGATTGAAATTGCCTAATTTGGTTTCTGGACAATGAGTCCTAGCAAGAGCTTCATCTGAGGTATTTCTCTTCAGTTAGAGAATTTAGTGGAAAAAGTCAAGTGAGAAGCTCTAGGAAGAAGGAAAGATCATAGCTAATAACAGTTGCTTTGCTGTTTCAGAAAAAGCCCTGTTAAAAAGCAGTGGAACCACTAAGTGATTTTATATGATTGCCTGTTAGCTCTCTCATTCTCTTATCACATTCACACAATAATGGGAACAATAATGGGCATGCAGTAAGAACAGGCTCAGGTTGTTACCTCAGTTCTGATACTAACTTGATGAATCTGGGTAAATCTTGGAATAGTTCTGAACCTCTATTTTTACTATTTTTTAAAATAAAATATATAATATTTTATATCATATATAATAAATAAATAATTATAGATAATAAATAAAAATATATATAATAAAATATAAAAAATTTATAAAAAAATTTACTATTTATCACATAGTAATACTTTTACTATTTATTTCATAAAGTGCTGGTGAGGAGTTGGATAAAGCTCAAATTCCCCTTAATTGCTGCAGAAGACACTTTGAGGGGTCTTATGATCAAGAAAAAATATTGATCATTTAGAAAGTGATGGCAAAAATAATTGAGTATACCAGGTTGTAATGTTTGGGTTAGCTTTCTGGAGGTCCTCAGGATCAGCTCCAGTCCTTGGTCTTAGTGGAGATGTGATAAGAGAGCTATCAGGAGGTTGGTCAAAGATGTTATGTCTCATTTCCAATCCTCTCAGCCTTTAAATACCCTATTACAATTACAGCATTACAGCATACTGAATATTTGTGAACTAGAGGACTATTACATCACCATGCTAAGTACTAAGTATATATGTGAATTAGAGAACCATTATCTCATCAGTTCCACTGAGTTAACACCTTGTTGTAAGTATCCTTGTTTCAAGTATACTTCTCCAGAGTTCTAGAGCTTTTCACCAGATCTTGCCCTGCTAGCCATGAAATATTAAAAGAACCATAAGTCAAGTTTCTATTTTTAATTAACTCCTCTTTAAGATATTTATAAAATATATATGGTCAAGAATTTCATAGAAAAAAAAAAAGTTTAGGTGAGTTGTACTCCATAGCTATCGAGAGAGAGCCCATCTAATAATATCATGTATCTGATTAAATTTGATAATGATCTCTTATCATTTAAAGGAACAGTCTTATTTTAAATGAAATATATTCTGGGATTGATACTGTGAATTTAATGATATCAAATATGACTTGAATTCCAATTTATAAAATATTGGGGAAATTAATCTGATTATTTTCCAAGTGTCTAAATATAATTTTGTAAATAGAAATTCACTTTACACTCAACATTCCATAAAATGCACCTTCATCTAGGTCATTTAGAGAAATGTCACTCACTAAAAGTATACCTGAGACCTCCAGGAGTTAATTTATGTTTATTGATCTTCAAAATAAATTAGCAATGGAAAAATGAACATTCTTATTAGCACTTATCAAAGAAACATATCGATTTATTATGATAAATTGTTAAATGGGTCCTTGCTCTTTACTGATAATTCATGTTGGAATGTGATACCCTCGCCAAGCTATAGTCACTCTGCTGACATCTTTCAATCTGGCACTAAAATGAAATGAATTCTCCTCAGTTCTCTTGTACTGAAATGAAGCACAGAGACTTAAGGGCATGGTGCATGCCATGAATGTTTGATATTTTATGGTTTCTTCACTGCAAGGATATTATTATTCAATATACTCTTATCATGTGGATCTTTCCCCAAGGGCTTGGGGACCATCTAGGAAATGAAGCAGTGATAACTTAGAGCCAGCATAGTTTTTTATCAAGAACAGGTCATATGAGACCTGTTCAATTTCCAGGTGAATATACTAGTAAATCAGGGGAACTGTGTAGATAAAGTTTGCCTCAATTATAGCAAAGCATTGGACAAATTCCCTTATATCCTCTTCTTGAGGAAAGGATGGTGCAATACGGGACAAATAATAAACTTAAACTAGTATTAAATGTGGAGTCCTTTGTGGATAGAAGGAGAAGACATTTTGGTAGGGAAGGTGACAGTATTTCCTAATGGGATTGGCATTAATCCAAAGATAGATCCTCAAGATCAGTAAAATAACTAAGCATTTATTAAAGACCTCCTTTGTTCCAAGAACTATTCAAAGCACTGGAAATGCAAATACCAGGCCCTGCCCTAAAGAAGTTCACATTTTAATGGGGAAAAATATCCATATAAAAGCTATGTAATGAAGGCTCTTGATTACTCTCTCAGAGCCCATTGACAGTGGCAAGTTGATTTCTGAGAGCATGAAAGATATTTTTCCTATTAGGGTTCTAGCAGATCTTGAGGGATTCCTTTCCTCTTCCCTTGTACCTTTTCCCTTCCCATCTCCTTCCTTCCTTTTCCCTTCTCTTCCTCTACAAGTTCATACGAGTACTAATCAGCAGAGTCAGTATTTGAATTCAAGTCTTGGGACTCCAAATTGAACATTCTTTCCACTATTTTGTGCTTAAATAAATATTGTATCAAGACATAGCATCAGTCAGGTGAGATAGCATAGGTCAAAGGTGAAGAACATTTTGAGGGATTTGTGTATCAATCCTGAGTAAGAACTGGATTTTTCCATTTGGCATTTACAGACAAGCATTGGATTTGGAGCTGGAAGTCTTTACTTATCACATTCTATTGGCATGACCTCAGAAGAACTACTTCTTTCTAGTCCTCAGTTTCTTTATGTATAAATTGATAGGGTTAGATTGTCAGATCATTATGAAAACAGCAGGCAAATAATATACATTTATTAAGAGGTTACTTTTTGCTAGGAAAACAAAGAAAAAATAAAGCAATGTTTTCCTGTAAGGAGGAGCTTACATTTTATTCAGGGAGACTGTGGAGGGGTGTGTGTGTGTGTATGTGTGCAGTACATGTACATATTCATATATATATACATGCATATTCATATATACACATGTACATATGTGTATATAGAAATATAATTGTATTAACAGATACATTATATACAGAACAAATAGATCATTTAGGATTGGGAGATACCAGCAGCAAGATCAACAAAGGACTTTTGTAGAAGGAGGTGGTACTTCAAATCAATGGTACAAAATGGCAGCCAGGATGTCACATCATCTTGATAGCTTTAGGAGAAGCAGAGAAGAGAGCCATGGTATAATATCCTGGTTAGACTATAGCTGGAGTGTCATGTTTAAGCCAGGAGAGCCTATATTTTGAGGGATGAAGCATTAATAAATCAGATTATGCTCTACAGTGGAGGTGACAAACATATGGCTAATAATTCTCCTTAGTGGCTCAAACCAGATTCAGATATAATTGAGAAATAATTAAGCAAATAAATAAAAACACAATGCAACATAGACAATGTTATTATGTGGTTTTTGTACGTTAGTATGTTGCCCACAGCAATCCTTCTGTATGGTTTATTAGCCTCCATTTCAATTTCAATTGATACCACTGAGGTAGAGGATGGCAGCCCACTCTGGGGGAAAGCTCTGGCCCTCATAGATTTAACGAAGGTACTAGGGATGTTAAGAGAAGAAAAGGCTTTGGGGGAATAGGAGAATTCTCATCAAGTCTCTGAAGGGCTTTCCCATCGAAGAAGAATTAGATGAGACTGGATATTAAAAAGAACATTGCCCTCATGGCTAAGCGACTTAGGGTCAGACTCCATGGTTAGTACCTGCAAGATTACTGGCTAAATCCCTTAGCTTCCCTGTCTCAGCTATTCTCATCTGTACAATGTTTTGGCTGGGTTAGGTGGCTTTGGGTGTCCTTTCAAAGTATGTATCTTTATTCCTACAAACCAGTGATTTTTGTTTGGTTTGTTCTCAGAAAACAGAGAAGTTGAAAAGATTCAAATTCAGCTTTGATAACTTAGAGATAATTTTTTTAACCTTTTTCATCTGATTTTTCTTTTGCAGAATGATAATTGTAGAAATATGTAGAGAAGAATTGCACATGTTTAACATATATTGGATTACTTTCTTCTAGGGGGAGGGAGGGAGAAAAAATTTGGAACACAAGGTTTTACAATAGTGAATGTTGAAAACTATCTATGTATGTATTTTGAAAATAATAAAAAAAGAAAACTAAAAAGAAATAAAGGAAACTTAGATTTAGCCCAGAGGAAGCTTGGCTCACCTGAATGAGTTCAATTTCATTCAACCAAATAAGCATTTATCAGGTTTCTATGTTCTCCCAGGGACTGTTCTAGATTCTGAAGATACCAGCTGCAAAGAAGCTTGTATTGCCCTGAGGAGAATAGGGAGCCACTGGAGCTTTTTGAGGAGGGGAGTGACTTCATTAGCCACACAATTTGGGAATAACCATTGGGTAGTTTTCAGATACATGACTTGTTGGCAGAAGATGGATGAGGAAGATTAATTAGGAGCTATTGTAATAGTCTTTTTGGGAATTGAGGTGGTGATGATGTGAGTAGAAAGAAAAGGACCAATATTAGAGTCAGAGTTGAGAGGTCATAGCAACTGAGCTGTGGTGTATGATAAGGCTGAAGAATAGCAAATTGAGGATGACTTTGTGGCTTCTTCCTAATTGAAAGTTTTGGTGATTCACTAACCACAGAATTTTGCAAAAATATTTTACCCAAATGGTCCTAAATTGTAAAGGCAGTGATGGTTGTAGCATGTAGGTCACTGGAATTGGATTATGTAGGGTGGGGAGTGATGGTTTCCCTACAGGATGACTCTCCTGGAGTTAATGAAGCCCAGCAGAGAGGTGACATCATAGCAAGACTCTTGTGTCATAAGGGGCCACAGGAGCCCAGCCTCTAATCCTGCCATGTCCTCAGCATGCAGCCCTTTATACATTTATTAAACAGGGTTCCTGGTTGCATTTGCAAAATGTTCCAAAGTCTTTTGTTGCACAGAATTACATATGTAGCAGCAAAATCTTACTCTCCCGCCTCTTATAGTTGGGATGCTGCCCAGCTGGATTAAACACATCTCTGTGGAAATCAAGTCTCCTGAGTTGAGTTGACTTTCCTGCTCTCTGGTTTGATTTATATTGGAAAAAGATCCATACAGCAACAATAGTGCTAGGGAAGGAACTTGAAAGTGAGGAATTGAGGATGGCTTTATCAGAGAACATTCAGTTCCACAGGGAGAAGCTCTTTGTGGCAGGGCCCTGCTATATTTCAGTCCCCTTAAATATCACTTTGAAAGTGGTGTGCAAGGGATCAATGTTTGCTGGGAGACTCTCCCAGGTCCTTTGTGTGCAAACCATCAGTTTGGACACCGATTTGAAGACTGGCTCGTGAATGCTTGTCTTCCACGATATTGTCTGTCTGTTTGCGAAACTTCCTGGAGGGATGGATTTTATGTCAAATGAAAGAAGCATCAAGATGACTGGGACTTAATAGAATTATTTCCCATCTGGGAAAGAGTTGAGGAGAGGCCGAACACAATGTCACGGCCTCAAGAAAGGAAGGAGCCGCTTCTCTGGCTTCATTTTTTATATTTTAAAGATTCATTCTTTGCTCGTTCAACAAGCATCGATTAAGGTACTCTACTAAATGCCAGGTACTGGATGCTGGAAACACACGGACAAAAATGAAATAGCCTTTGACCTCAAGAAACTTATATTCTACAGAAAGGGTTCTAGGCATGACTATTCTGACTTTCCAGACCCCAAGGCACAGAGTGCTGAAGCAGTGACCCCAGCATCACCCGTTAATGTCAGTAGTGGGATTGAAACCCAGAGCAGTCCTCCCCTCCCCACCCCACTTCAGTTCCTTCTCTTAGCTACAGGCATGGATCTTTCTCTAGTCCACCTTCTCTGGCATTTGTCTTTTGTTCTTCCTCTTTCTTCCTCTTCCTCTCTCTCACTAATAAGACATCAAAGCTTGTGTTGGTGCTGCCGGATGGGTCCAATATAATTTTAACCCCCTCCAAACGACCCGGGTGTTTTTGTTGTTTCCGAGAAGTGGCGTCAGGCTGCCGATATTCCAGGATGCGCACATATTTTGAAGATAATTCATAATGAAAGGATGCATATTGAACTGCTGGGAGTGAAAAAGATTGGATCAAAGCCAGTTGAAAGCGAATGCTGTCAAGGTTGGTAGGTGCACAGTTTGATCTTCCTTTCTTTCTCCTATATCTTTCTGCAAAGGCTGTACAATTATTTGTATTTATTTCCTTCAAAGAGAATCCTTTGATGCATTTTTGGGGGGGTAAAAATCCAACAGGGCCCAATTTTCACATCACTTATTATACAGACAGCATTATGGAGCTCTTATGTGCCTTGAGCACTGAATGAATGATGCAGGGGAGGAGGAGGATTCTTTCTGTACCCCAATAGATGGGTTTTTCTGACAGTTATGAAAACCCCACTAGCATTCTGCTTTCATTGAGCCTTTAGAGTGAGGGGACAGGAAGGCATTCATAAGGAACTGAGAACCAGTAGAAGTGAGTCAGAACAATGGCAAATGACGTTTGCCTGAGATAATGGCCAGATGTCAACAATAAAAGCATTAACAGCACCACTACCATCATCAAGCATTTAATGAACATTTGTTGTGTGCCAGGTACTGAGTTAAGAGCTGGGAGTACAAGGAGAGGATGTTGCAAGGTACAGAAGAAGGCCCATAATTCTTGAGAGGAAGGGTGGTGTGCCTGATTTAGCTAGTCTTGGTCTGAAACCAGTTTAATGTCACCTGAATTCAGGTCTTGGGCAAAAAGCTTCTTGTCCCTTCCTGAAGGCTGATGTGAGTTGCACATTGATCCTGAGGAAGCCCATGTTTAACTTCCTGAGAAATAGTTGAGGGAAAGAGGATGGATTAAGGAGGTAGGAAGTGCCACGTGCACCCAAACTGTCTTAAATTGTCACGTGTAACTTATGCCAGGACCTAAGTTTGGTCTCTTCTACGCCATACTCTCATACTCACATTCCAAACAAAACTGATTTTCCTCACTAAAGGTTAACAACCCATGAACTCTACAAAATTATTCTAGAAGCTCAGGAGTGAAAGCACCTTGCAGCCTCCCTATGAAAGGACTTTGCAGTCTCCCTATGAAATGACTTTGCAGCCTCCCTGTGAAAGGACCTTGCAATCCCCCATGAAAGGACCTTGCAGCCTCCCTATGAAAGGACCTTGCAGCTTCCCTAGTTCAATGCATGTCTGAAAGAAGATTTCTCTTTATTACATATCTGATGCCCCTTCCTCTAGCCTTTGCTGGAAGTTCCCTGGTACAAAAGATCCCTATCATTAACAAAGCGGCCCATTCCTCTTCTGGGCACCCTGTTAGGAAGGGTTCTCTGCCTTTGTCCCCCGCCCCCATTATTATGACTAGCCGAAATTTGCTTCCATAAAGCCAGCTTTTGCTTCTACTCCTGTACTCAGTGGGATGGCAGAATCAGCATCCTCCCCATTCTAGGGGCAAACAAATAGTATGACTTCCCTCTGTCTTTTATTCTTCAGCATTAAGAACTGAGCATTCCCCATTTGGCAGGAACTAGGCAAAGCTTTGGCCATCCTGATAAAGACACTTTACACCCAGAAGAGACTTGACATTGAAAGTAGCCTCCCCCTGCCCCCAACGGGCCAGCCTCTGTGCTTCCCAACAATTGAACTCTTTTCTACCTCAAGGGAGTTATAAGATGGAAAATGATTTCTATAAGGCTAAAACTTGCCCAAACTGAAGCATCCAACCTCTGATAAAAAGAGAATGTTTTGACTAACTGATCACCTGGAACTTTTTAATTATTCAGTTTAGACAAGGTCCCAAAGATTCCATCCTTCCCTCAAAGCCTGAAGGAAAGAAATGGAATCTTCCTTAGATACCAATATCATCAGCAATGGCCTCAGTAATAGTGACAATAGCAACAGTTGCATAGCACTCCATGTCATAAATATAAATTCATTACTCAGAACCATTATACTGTACAGATATCATCTCTATTGAACAGATAGAAAACTTGAGTCAGATGCTTTCCTGCCATTATGTGGAAAAAGTGTCTGAGACCAAATTTGAATTCAGGCCTTCCTGACTCCTACTCTTGCTTTCTATCCACAGGGCACCTTAGCTGCCTTTAATCATCTAAATTTCATTTTATTCTAATCTTAGTTCGATTTATTCCTGGTTTTGAGGAGGACCTTTGGCTTATCTCTAGCATACGCAAGTCCAAATTATGTGAATCAGGTGCAGCTATACCTTTAGCATTTTACTTCTGGGCAGCATTTCAACCCTTCAGAACTTGCTTCCCTGGCAGAATTTCAGATAATTTTGGTTTCTTCTTTTTTCCCTCCATTTGTTGGAATTTTCTCTCCCAAACCCAAAAGTCAAATGTATTCAGAATTTTCTTCCTTATGAAGTAGATTCACTTGCATCTGGGAACCATGAGATGACTATGGTCCTAGCAGAAACACAGAAACAGCAAATTAACTGCAGATGCTCTTTCTACTTGCTCTTAGTGGACTTCTTGGGGTCTCTCATTCTGCTGGCTGACTCCTGGGACTATCTTTCTGTTCATGGTACCTGGAGCTCAGTTATCTTGGGAGACCTTATCTTCCAATGAGATGTTTGGTTAACTTGTTGTGATGTCTTCAGCAGAAATCTGAACTTCACAAAGCAAAGTCCCAATGCAAAAAGAAGCTTCCTTCAACTGGGGTCTATGGGCATGCTTTGAGCAGAAACCCCCTTGGAGATATTTTAATCTCATTTCTGTATTGCCTGAGTCCATTGCACTTCAGACAGCTCCTAAAATCCTGCAGCTGTTTTGCATTAAAGAAAATTTCCTTTCTGTGCTGACTCTGAAAACAAAGCTTGATCCCTAACAAATCTTGATTTGGGATAGAATGGGAGCTTGTGTAGCTGTCTTTGATTCTCCATTTGTTTTTCAATTCCACTCTAGCAACTCTGCAGATCGGGACTGAGTTCTTGGACTCAAGATATCTTTCAGAGAGAATTCCACTCCTCCAAAAGTCTTGCAATTATGCTTTGATTATTTCCCCAATTATGTGGGAAGGTATTCCATAAAGTTGCTTGACTCCCAGATCCCATAGCTTTTCCTGCTTTCTGACCTGTGTTTTGACTATCTTACTTTTTCAATTTGTATGGATTTCCTTTATTTTGTCTTTCCAAAATTTCCCCCATGGACAGATAGACACAGACACACATAGACACACAGATACACACACACGAAAACAATTCTTTTAACAAAGAAGAAAAAAGAGGGGAAATATTTCAACAAAATCAATCAAGATATCAACCAAGTCTGATAGTGCATGTAGTCTTCCAACGAAGTATTCTCCCACCTCTGTACAAAATGGACCCTGGTGTATTGGTAAATGTTTAACAATTGGCTCTTTGGGGAGAAAATGCCAAATACTGTTGTGAGTTTAATCTATATCAATATCATTTTCTTTTACTTTCTTGTCTATTTGCATCACTTAACACTTAGCAGAGTGTCTTTTGCTCCCTAGAAATTTTTATAAATATTTATTGACTGATGCAAAAAAATTATGTTATTGATTGATACTGATTAGTAGCATCTTCCCATTGCTGTGGTGTAAATGATCACACAATTTCTCAATCGACTCCTGAGAGCTGGTTAGAAGTCACTCTGGTATAGACCTAAATTGGGCAAAATGCCCTCACCTTTATCTGAAGCAAAGTTACGCCATCTGGATTTTCCAGCACCATGTGGCCATCATTTTGTGATTGTTTCTTTTACACTGCTGTCTCTTCCATGCCTTATTTTCTGGGTTCTGGTCTCTTTATTTTGCATCGTCTAGGCTCTTCTGCATCCATTCTGCCAGTTATTTCTCCTAGGCCAGTTGTGTTCATGAACCAAGATTAGTGGAACCATTTCTGAATCAATGGAGTATCTTCTTTGTTTCTCCTTTTTGCTGTTCCCTCTTCTGCACGGTCTTACATGGATCCTGTATTTCGGTGTCATTGGCTTTTAGTGAACCTTCCTTGAAGGATTGCTATAAAGTTGAAATGGTTTGAACTGAGGAGCACAGGAGCACCTGGTCTTCCTAAACTCCTATTCCCAGAGATCTAGTCTAATGTTTAGGACATTAGGGGACTGGAAGGGAATATCACCAGGTCAACTTCAGTGGGCCCTTCCCTTCCTAAGGGGGCAGGGACATGTTGGTTTTCCCAACTCAAGGATTGGGCCTAGTGGTTTACCGAGTTGTGCCCTAGCATATACTCACATGCTATGTCAGAGGTCCCCCCACAAGATCTCTAATTGTATAGAACTGCAAGTCAGCAAAACATGATTTCTGGCTGGCGGGGATATTTTTGGATCTGCCTTTGAGGCAGGTCAGAAACAAGCAGAAGCTGGTTCCTAGAGAAGCTCACATCTAGATGGTGTGCCGTCACCCAGAGTGTCCATCAGGAAGGCAATTCCCAATTTGTGCCTTTTGTGCACATGGGGCTGCCTCTCAGAGAGAGGCTCTAATGATCTAGATCAGCTTTGAAGGCCTGATCATGCTTTCCTGGGACTCTTTGCCCATATTACAAGAGGCGTGGTGAGGTGCTCAGGGGTCTGCCTCAACCTCCTGGTTGGGAGACTTCATTTCTCAAGGATCAGTGAGTAGGCAGACTCTATTTCAAGGCTGTCTTTGGTGAAGACTGCCCATCAGTCTCCCTCCTGTTTGTCTGGAAAGGAGCCAAGCTTTCTTATCTCTCTGCACATGTCTCTACTCCAGGATCCCAGTTCTTTCAGAGACATGGGGCATTTTGCTCATTTTCTTCATCCTTTGTCTTCAGTTTGTCAGTGATAGCTCCCATACCTGGGACAGAGTACAATTCTTGTGTTACTTTCAGAATCAGCCACTGAGCATTTCTTAAGCACTACTGTGTACTTAGTCATAGAAGCTGAAGCATGAGCAGCAGCCATACCCCACCATAACCATCTTGACAGATGGCTGACCCAGGCTGAGGGGAACTGACAGGTTGGCAACAAACCCTCCACTGAGTTTGGGAGATGTCTATCCCAAGCATGTGAAGATTTCCCTGGTGGAATGGGCAGAGAAGAGCAGTTTGTTCCAATGATGAAGAAAGCAACTGAAGCTGGCATGTGGAGTGCTTAGTGCTTGGGCAGACATTAAGGATGTTAAGGTCCTCCCCTGCATCGTGGGCCATTGCCAGTCATCCTGCCTTTTGCCCTGCCACTGGAGGCTCTGGAAGAGGCTGTGAAGCTCAGCTTCACTTCAATTCAATTCACACACCAGTGATGTCATTGGTTCTCTTTAGAAAACAAACGATGAGCAACAATAACAA
Organism: Sarcophilus harrisii; assembly: GCF_902635505.1. Lineage (NCBI taxonomy): Eukaryota > Metazoa > Chordata > Mammalia > Dasyuromorphia > Dasyuridae > Sarcophilus > Sarcophilus harrisii. Next base: position 284,623,863 of record NC_045430.1, read on the forward strand.
CTGTATGCTTGGCAGGTGCCGGGCCACAAAGACACAACCGAGAGAGCTGCTAGTTGGTCTCAGGAAACTCCGGGAGCACATAGAGACACATACTTTGTATGTATTACAATTATCTGATTTTCTTCAGTTCTCAACAAAATTCTTCTTTTAGTGGGAGGCCTTTCTAAGTTTCCCTCAAAGATAGCACCTTTTCTGTGAGATGAGCTCCAGGGCACACTGTCCACCTTTTGACATCCATTTGTTTCTATGTTGTCTATCCAATTGTCTATGCTAGAATGGAAGCTTCTCAAGAGCCAAGGCTGTTTTGGTTTTTCCTTACATTTCTAGTGCTTTGAACAGTACTTAGCACATAGGAAATATCTGGGAAAGGCCTGTTGATGTGACTTCATCAATCCAGGGAATTCCATTTTTGCCCTTGTACCTTCAGCACTTTGGCCAGTTCCTGGCTTTCAGAAGCTGCTTAAGCAATGCTCATTTTGAAATGGTTTCCTGCTCTCTGACTCCATCTTTATGAAGAGGCACCATTCATTTAAGGATTCAAATGCATAAATATTTTTTCTTTCTCTTTAATGTTTAATTTTCTATTTCAATGCTGAACAAGGCATAAAAAGACAGTAATTGTGTTTATTCTAAAACACCTCCTCTATCAATTCCTAATCTATATATTAATTTCTCGATGGTCACTGCAAATCCAGAGGCCAGAACATCTGGGAGGCACATACATCCCCATTCATACCGAGGACTATTTCAGGATGCATGCATTCTTCATGATGCCTCCGAATGACAAGCGGGATAATAGCACGAAAGGTTCTAGGATGTCAATTACCACAGTGTGTGCTTTGGGAGCTCTAGGGCACTCCATTTCTATCTTGATCGCTGTTGTCTTTTAATTGAATGTGAATATTTTATGGGTATGGGTTAGGAGCACAGGGTCTGGGGTCTCCTCCTCTCTCTGGTGGAGAGCATTGTCTAGGCAGCTGTCAGGAGCAGAAATATAGAGTCAAAGGGTGATATCACTTACAGGCAGAAAAAAAGGAGTAATTGAATCAGACAATGCTGTTGGTAAAAGCAGGCCCCGAGAAACAATGAACATGAAGCAAACAACACTGGAACAGTGCCCACAATGGGGGGGAAACCAAAACACTGCATGACTGGGCAGAGGGTGCAAAACAAATCTAGCCCTGTGCACTTGGAATAGAAAGAGCTTGCTGATGATCTGGGAATGAGAAGAACAGAGCAAATTCCCAGTGAACACGAGGATCCTTTGCAGTTGACACACAGTGCTTTCAATCTCATTTTTAGTAAACATGGAAATAGATAACAAAAGTACTGAAATCAAGGAAACAAACAAACCCAACAAACCCCCAAACAATCCAACTACAAAAAACCGGATATTCATTTCTAAATCCCAGGCAGAATGTCTGCACCATCTAACTTTTCAGTGGAAAAAAAATCTGGTTTCTCAGCAAGTATAGATTAGTTGTAAATGGTACCGATCCCATTTTTAGAATTGTGGGCTTCTGCAGCTAATCTTAGGGACTGATATAATTTAGCAACTTTGATTTCAGCATTCTCCCCATTTCTATATGTAGCCCATGCAAATTCTGAAGAATCTCATTCCATTTTCCAATTTTACCCACTAATTTAAGTTTAAGAATGAGACTCTATGTTCACTGTGAGGTTTGAGGGGCCGCCCCTGATAATTTCAAACGATTCTGTAAAGTTCCTGAGTCCCAAACCCAAGATTGAATTGGGAATCAATTAGCCAGGATGAAATATCTTTTAGAAAGGGGGTACTTGCTAAAGTGTTTCAATAAGAAAAGCTAGTACAAGACATCTTCTCCCCCAAAGTCTGTGATATACTCTTCCACAGGGGCATAAAAAGATTAAAACTTTGAAAGGACATGAAGGAAAGAAGCCACTTGAAGATCTTTTTCTTCTATTCATGGGATACTCAAGAAGCTTCAACTAAGCACAGTGAATCTGGCTCTACTTTTGCTTTCCATGACTGTGGAAAGTGACTCAGATGCTGAGAAGTTCAAAAATGCCCAATCTTTTAGGTTCCCAAGATCCTCCTCTGGCTAGGGGTGAGGGGAGACTTGTCAAAGACCAAAGCTAGTGAATCTATTACTGTTCTCCTCAATAGCTGCTTAGGAATTTTGACAAAAATCCAAGTTTGTTTCAGTCTTTGAAATGATTCCCTTCTCCTAAATGACCCATTAATGAAAATTTAATTTCAGGTAATTAAATGCTTTTATAAAGGACTCAAGTGATGTGCCAAAACTCCTTGACCAATTGAAATGGGCTTCTGGTTTGTCATTATTTCACTTTCTCAAATGGCTATTAAAGACTTCACACAGTCTAAAATCTATGATTGATTGGAATGGTTTTTCAGCTAATCAAGGCAGAAAGACTAAAATGAATCAATGTAGTTTCAACTCCACTATTACATTACATGGATTGCACATTCATAATATATCATGCATACATATATCAACACACTTATATTACACACATGTATGTTGATTATGACACACATATCTATGTGCTCATTCATGAGGTCAATTAGTATACATACATACAAAACATGTATGCACATGTATGTATACACATATAAGTATATACATTATGCATGAATCTATTTGTATTCTTCAGGGTTAGAGTGTGTATAAAGTCTTTTGGATCAGATCTTTAATCATTTCAAGAGAAGTCCTGCTAACTGTCACTAATATCTTAAATTTTACATGTTGAAAACATAATTCCCTCAGCTTCAAATCATTTTTATTTTATACAAAACAACTATTTATAAAAGTTAATCTTTACCTCTTACTGTGATCTATTAAACAAATTAAAAGAAAAAGAAAAACAAGTCCTCAATATCTAGTTGTATAGTTAAAAAGAAGAAAAAAGGAAACAAAGACTCATTTTAGGCTTGTCTAAGAGTGTATGTTTCATTTTTTAAAAATTTTAAACTCATTTTTTTTGGGGGGGGTCAGGAAGTGAGTAGTGTGTTTCATCTTCTTTCTTTTTGGCTCATTGTTTAGAATCACTTTGATGTTTGTTTTTTCATCATTGTTCTCCCCAAGAAGATGCTACAAATTGCGTAAATGTTTTCACTTTGTTCTGTATCAATTCATAAAGGCCTTCTCAGTTTCCTCTGAGGTTATTTCATCATTTCCATTACACACAATGCTTATATTCCATCACATGCTTATGCCATGATTTACCAAAGTCATTCCCCAGTTTGCTTAGCCATCCTTTCAGTTTCTAGTGTGTGACTACCATGAAAAGACGTTCTATAAACATTTTTATACCTATGCAATTTTCCTTTGATTTCTTTGGGGTTTAGCTCTAGCAAGGATAAAGAGTATGCAGATTTTGGTAACTTCTTGGGCATAATTTCAATATCCAGAATAGTTGGACCAATCGCTCCATCGACAGGGCATTAGCATATCTGATTTCCTACAACACTGCTTAAATTTGTAATTTTCTTTTTTTGTCATCTTTGCCACTCTGATAAGTATCAGGTAGAATATTAAAGTCTTAATTTGCATTTCTCTAACTATTAATGACAGAATTTTTCAAAAGATTAATGATAGATTAAATTCCATTTTCAAACTGTCTTTTCATATCTTTAATATAAACTCTTGCAAAGAAACTTCTTTCTTTTTTTCATTTACCCATTCCCTCTTTATTTATTTATTTTTATTGCATTGGATTTTTTATACAAAAGTATTTTTAATTTTATATAATTAAAATAACATTTGTATCGTGTGATCTTCTTTATCATTTGTTTAGTCATGAACTTTTCTCCATCCATAGAATAAAAAAAGTAATTTCTTTGTTCCTCTTCTAATTTGGTTATACTGTGATTTAAAAAAAAAACTATTTATTTTTTATTGTAAATCAAGCATCTGTTTGATGCTTATCCTAGTGTATGGTGTAAGATGTGTGTCTAAACTTATTTTCTACTTGATTGCTATCCAATGTTCATAGTAGTTTTGGTCAAATAGTGAGTATTTCTTTCAGCAGTTGAGTTTATCAAACATTATACTTCTATGTTAATTTGTTTCTGTTCTATACTAATCTGTTCCACTGATCAAATTATTTTTTAAGCCAGTGACAAATCATTTTTAATAATTATTGCTTTATAGTTCAATTTGAGATCTGCTACTAATAGAGTACCTTCCTTCCCATTTTTCCTGATAACTCTTTTTTGGGGGGAGTTTACTATGCTTTTTGTTATATTTAATAATATTTCTCTAATTTCATGTAAAAACTAATTGTAATATTCATTAAAAATTTAGAATTTCATATTCTCTTCTTCCCTCACTCCCATTTTTGAGACATTTGATATAGATCATATACTCTCAATCATGCAAAATATATTTCCATATATGTCATATTGTGAAAGAAAACATAATTTCTGTCCTTCCACCCATAAAATCCTTAAAAATAATGGGAAAAGTAGTACGCTTAAATTTTTATTCAGACTCCCTCACTTCTTTCTCTGAGTATGGATAGCATTTTTCATCATGAGTACATTGGAATTATCTTGGATCATTGTATTGCTGAGAAAAGGCAAGTCCTTAACAGTCAATCATTGTGTAATATTGCTGCCACTGCATACAACCTTCTCTTGATAGTATTCACTTCACTTTGCATCAGTTCATATTAGTCTTTCCAGGTTTTTCTGAGAAGATTCTGCTTGTCATTTCTTATAGTACAAAATGATTCCATCACAATTATTTACTCTTTTATGTTGTCTCTTTCTTGTTTACTTTCTTTTTTATCATTCTCTTGAGTCTTATATTTGAAAAACACATTTTTTTTGTTCAGTTCTGATGGAAAGTCTTCTGTTTCATTAAATATCTCCCCCACCAAGGATTATGCTCAAATTTTTAGGGTGGGTGGTTCTTGATATCTAGGCTCCTCCTTTACCTGACACTGACTTGGATTTGTGTTCCCTGCTCCCTGTTCCTTGTCTGTTCAGTACAAGAGTTCCATTTCCAGTGCCAGCAAATTGTCAACTGCAATCTCCTGACCACTTGTCTGATCTTCTCATTCTTTATGGCTGAAAGCTCTGGAAATGTCTGCTGCTGACTCAGTTGCCCCCAAAGTCGATAGTAGCTTATTGGTTAGGGCCTGCTGCTGGCTTGTGCAAGGGGAAGATGCTGGTTGCCAGTCTCTCTACTGGCTTGCTGGTGCCTTACTGGGGCTCACTTGCTAGGACTCTCTGTATTGGACTATACTCCATTCTCATCTCTGTATGACAGACCTTTCCTGTTGACCTTCTAAGTTGTCTTGGACTGGATAATTGTTTCATCCCATTCTTTTGTCCATTCTGCCACTCCAAAATGTCTTTTTAGGCTTTACTTTAAATTGTGTGGAGGAAATTTGGGAGAATTCAAATGAGTTCCTGCTTTATTCCACCATTTTGTTTCTACCTCTTCAACAGTTACTCTTGAGATGCTGCTTTTTTGTTTCTCCATATGAATTCCATATAATACAGTGGGCAACTTACCTAATGGGGAAGAAATGGTGAGAGTGGGCAACTTACCTAATGGGGAAGAAATGGTGAGAGAAAGAGTTGCAAAAAGTAGCAGGAAATTGTCATTTTTAGAAGAAACTAGTATATAGATTTGCAGTGTATGCTGAATGTCTCAATGCTTCTAAGGGGTACATTTTCTCCCTAGAGCAATTTTAAATGAATGAGTGAAAGTGCCAGAGTTCATCAAATCAATGAGTAGGTAGCAGATCCTTACAAAAAGATTGCATCTATGCAGATGGACATGTGAGATACCTTTAAGGTAAAGATTATAACTTAAAGTCTGGGAACTTTTAATTTTTTTTTGTAACTGTTTCAATGCGATTTGTTTCCTTCATTATCTTATGTATTTTGTTTTAGGAATTTTAAAATATTATTATTAAAAGAGGTCTCTATCAGACTGCCAAAGGAATCCATGGCAAAGAAAATCAAGAATCCTTGCTCTTGTGATCAGAATGGATTTTGGAGGGATTATATCTACATTCCAAACTCTTAAATGAGTGTAGATTTGAGTATAGATAAAATGACTAGATTTTATAGAAGCACAGACTCTTGAGTTAGAAGGGCACTTAAAGGGCATCTGGTCCAATCTATATAAAGCCAATTAGCTGCTCTATTATTATTATTTTTTTTTTTACCAATAAATGATCTTCAGACATTTCTCTGAGAACTCTAGAGAAAGCCCATTTCACTTGTACATTGTTTAAATGTTTAGGATTTTTTTCTTACACAGAGCACAAATCTTCCTCCTTATATCTTCCACTCCTTTTGCCTGGTCCTGCCCTGTGAGACCAAAAGGATTCTTGATTCTTCTTGATTCATTGATTCTTATGCCCAACATTGCCTCCTATGCCCCTATATTTTCTCTAATAAAAATGTGACTATTTTATTCCCTTTGTGCTCATATATCTTCAATGCAAACTTTTCCAGTATCTTTGTGGCTCTGTAATCACAGTCAATGTAATCAATGTCCTTCCTACAACATGATGCTTCGGAGTAAACACAGTGCCCAGATGTCATTTGGTCAGGGTCAAATACAGCACGTCAAAACATCCTTCCTTCTGGGTTTGGTTCCAAAATTAAGGCAGATTAAGTGGGCCTTAGTTTTCTTGACTGTCTCATATCATCATGGTCTTATGCAAAGTTTTCAGTCCCTTAAAATTTCTAACATTTTTTTCTAGATGAACTGCTGTCTCAATGCCCCTCTCCATTTTGTATTTCTGAAATTAACCTTTTCAACTTGTTTAAGACTTAACATTTATGCTTATCAAATTTCATCTTATATTCCACTACAATGACTCAAAAATCAATTTAGACTTGAGTGCATACAACTGGCATAAAAATTTTAGAGATATGCAACAGGAAAGGCTTTATTAAGACCCCAAGAATAGGCTAGTGGATGAAGGGCAGGGCTTGGAAGCAAAACCAAATGGTTTAAATCCTGACTTGTGCCCATTAATATAAATCACTGAACCTCTTTGAACTTTTTTTATATTTATTTATGGAATGGACATAATACCATCTGTAGTTTCATCCTCACAGAGTTGTTACATTCAGAGGCGGCAACGAATGCCTAATAAGCATCAGTTATTGTCTTCTGAAGTTTTCTCACTTTGCTCCAATTTTATTGATCAAGCATTTATCAAACTCCTTCTCTGTCTCAGACACTGTCTAAAATGCTAATGTGACTTGTTCTTCATCCATTGTCAAGGGAGAATGTCTCCTTGACCCTTTTGGAAAATTCATCATTTTTGGACTTGGGTGTGTGTGTGTGTGTGTGTGTGTGTGTATTTGCATATATGGTGGTCCAAGGCACAATTACTGTATTAATTTTTAACTGTTTTAATATTCTTTGTGTTTATTATATACATTGTTATCACCTCTATTTCAGTTAATAATCTTACCTATTTACACACACACACACACACACACGTACACACACAATTGAGTTCATTCGCAGAGAACTCCATCTTCCTCTACTCTTCCTCTTCCATAACTCAGAAATATTCCCCTTCCATAACCGTTTCCCTCCTCTTTCTAATGAGCAGGTCCCTTTTGGGCAAACTTCTATACATGTATGTTTGAAACCATTCCCTCCTATATTCTCCTGCAAATTTTGCCTGTCCCTACCATCATCCTCACTTGTAATCTAGCCTTGAAATTCTTAACTGACTCCTTTCCTGCTCCCATAAATGTGTCCACATCTACAAATTGAACTTGATCCCAGCATCCTAACTAGCTATTATCATATGTTGGTTTTCTTTTTCCAAACTCATTTCTTGAGAAAGGCATTCTCAGGGGCTGCCTCCACTTCTCTCACTTGCTTCTAACTTCTCTGGAGTCTCTGGAGTCGATATACAACCTCAAGTGCTTGGAAGCACTTCCTTCCAAGTTATCTGGGATCTCTTCATGGCCAAATCAAACTTTTCTTTTTCCTCATCCTTGCAACATTTGAAACAAGTGACTGTCTTTTCTGGGATGCTCACTCTTCTCTGGGTTTGCTTTTAATGTCTTCATGCTTCTCTGTTTCTTTTTGGCTCTTCATCCATCTTTGCTGACAACTTGCCGTCCCTGGGTCATGACCTGTCCTCTGCCATCTCTTTGAGTTGGCTATTTCTCATGCCTAGAATGCTCTCTCTCTCTCATCTTCATCATCATCACATCTTTTTCAGGGCCCTCCCCATCTTGCCCCCCACATTGTTGCTTCTCTTCAGAGATTGTCTTTCATAACACTCTTCTCCATTAGAATGGGAGCTCTTTGAAGGTTGGGATAGTGTTTTTTTTTTCCTTTTTTATCCTCAAAGGGCACAAAGTAAACATTTAATTAACATGTATTCACCAACTGTTGATCACTTCATCTTTTCTCTTCCTTCAGTCTCAGTGTAGACTCAGCTGCTTCTTTGAGATGAATCCTTCATTGTCATTCTGTGGGCCTCTTCTGATCTCCTGGCACGGCCTTTTATGAGGTTTCTGCTTGACCTTTCCTTAGGATCCATTTGTTCTCTTTTTGTTTTCTTTTAAGCTTTTGAATCTTTTTTTCAGTGGCAAAATGTGCAGTGGCAAAATGCTTTAACATGACTTGTTGACACAGAAGCAGCTTCAGGGATATTCTTATCCAATCATATATCTTCTATTATCTGGTCCTCAGCTATTGCCTTCTCAGGCAACGATTTGTTCAGGGGGACCCTCAATTTTTGCTCTCCCTTTATTCTGTCTAGGAAACGATTTGGGTCTAATTTTTCTATCATAGGTCTGTAGTCAGAACTGTCATCAAAAAGTTGCCCTGTGCCACTGAAACTTTGGTGGATGTGTCCATGTGAGGATGCTCACTGTCTACAGTGGTTTCCTTGTCTAAAGACGTGCTTATGAGATTCCTCTAGGTCTGATGCTGAAGTGGTCCAGGCTCAGCCCTCATCTATGTTTTGTCTTCACTCATCTTGTCTGCACTGGGTAGTAAAATTATCTTGCAATTCCGTATCTATTCTGGTGACCTTTAGGTGAATTTGAAAGGGTCTTCCTTGTTCTTACTACTCTGTCTTGTGACTGGCTTACTGAGGTTTGTCCATTTCTCCTAGGGAAAGGTTGCATTCTCACTCTAGTTTCATTGAGAAGGAGATCATCCCTTTAAGGAGACATGCAGTATCCTTGCCTGCAGAAAGTAGACCTTATTAATCCAAGCAATCCATTTAGAATGAGCATCTGCTGTTCTCTCTCCCACCCCAAGGAGGACCATATCTAGTCTAGTAAGGAACTCATAAGTGAGATATCTCAGGATATCAGAAATAGAGCAGCTGCACCATTTATGATAAGAAAGAACCCAACTGCCTCATAGAGCCCTTTCTCTTTCAGAGTTTTGATGTTCTAAACCAGAGAAAGAATAAAAGGGCCTTGGATGCATTTATCACTGGCTATAATTTTTAGAAATTCCTAGTTTCAACTCATCATTGAAGAGATCCTTAGTGCTATATGAAATCAGTGAATCCTTTGCAACAGGCTACGTGGGTGAACTTGTTTAATTCATAACCAGTTTATGTAGTTAGTTTGTTTGGAGGCATCAAGATCTCATTGGATCTCATATCTTCTGTGTGTGACATTAAATTAGGAATTTTTAATCTGAGGCTCATAGATTATATTTTAGGGACTCCATCAATTTGCATGAGAAAAATACTTCTTTATTTTTCTTATTCTTTGGTTTCCATTACAGTCTTATGTATTTAATTTTATATGTTTAAAAGCATCATTTTGAGAAGGTGCCATAGTTTGTTTGTTTTTACTAACCAATGAACCCAAAGGAATCCATTTCAAAAAATGATAATCATCCTCAGCTTAAGTAAATTATTTTGTTGTTATTTTTATTTAATATTTAATATTTTTATTTTATCCAGTTACATATAAAACAATTTTACGTTTGTTTTTAAGATGTTGAGTTCCAGATTTTCTCCCTTTCTCCTCACACCCCATTAAGAAGACACAAATGAAATTATGCAAAACATTTTTATAAAAGTCATGTTGCAAAAAAACCCAAACACGTAGATGCCCTCCTCAAAAAAAATAAAGTAAAAAAAAAGAGCAGGCTTCAATCTGTATTCAGACAAAATTAGTTCTTTCTTTAGCTATGGATAGTATTTTTCATCATAAGTCCTTCAGGCTTGGATCATAGTATTGCTAAGAATAGCAAACTTATTCACAGCTTATCATCCCACAACATTGCTTTTCCTTTGTACATAATACATTTCACTTTGCTTTAGTTCATGAAGAACTTTCCAGGTTTTTCTGATAACATCTTGCCTATCATTTCTTATAGAACAACAATATTCCATAATAATCACTTAACAGAACTTACTCAGCTATTTCTCAATTGATGGGCATCCCTTCACTTTCTAGTTCTTTGCCCTGAGAAGAGAGCTGCTATAAATATTTTTGTCCATGTGGATCTTTTTCATTTTTTTAAACCTCTTTTGGGATTTATGTTCAGTAATAATAATATATCAAAGGATACACATGATTTTATAGCCCTTTGGACATATTTCTTTTAATCATTTATTAGTTGAGTGATGGCTCTCTTTAAAAATAAATTTTACCCTCTTCTATCACCGTCCCCATTTCCCATATGCCTTTCTCCTTCTATTTTATGTAAGATAGATTGATATTCCCATATTGAGTGTGTGTGTTATTTCTCAATTGAGTCAGTTCTGATGAGAGCAAGGGTTACTCACTCTCCTTCAATTCCTCTTTTACTCCTCCATTGTAAAATCTTTTTTTTTTTTTTTTTTTTTTTTTTTTTGCCTCTTTTGGCAGATAATTTATGACATTCCACTCCTTTCCCCATTCTCCCAGTACATTCCTCTCTTATCCCTTAATTTTTTTAGCTATTATCCTCATAATTTTCTTGAAAGGTGATGTCTAGGCTCTTTGCTAAAAAAATTGGTTTTCAGGTAGGTGTTACTTTTAAATTATGTCTTCTGGATCTAGATTAGTTGTTTTTCCAATGAGATATTTCGCATTGTTTTCTTTTTTTTTTTTTTTTCATTCTGTTGGTTTTGTTTTATTGTTTCTTGATTTTCATTTGCACAATTCTAATTTAAGGAATTAAGGAATTATTAATTAAGGAAATATTAAATAAATAATATTTAAGGAATTATAAAAAGTTAAAGGAATTTGAACTTTAGTATTTCCTTTTCTGCTTGATCAAGTTTGCTTTTTAAGGCACTCTTCTCTTCATTAGCTTTTTGTATTTCCTTTTATACCAGTTCTCTTCCCAAATTTTCCTCTACCTATCTTATTTGATTTTCAGAATTCCTTTTGAACTTTTCCATGGCTTAACACCAATTCTTTTTTTTTTTTTTGGAAGCTTTATATATGAAAACTTTGACTTTGTTATTTTCTTTGAGTATGTGTTTTGATCTTTCTTGTCACTATAGTAACTTTTTATGATCAGAATCTTTTTCTGTTTGCTTGCTCATTTTCCCAGTGTATTACATTGCTTTCCAGTCATAAAAGTAGGCCTCCATTTCCAGGGTAATGGGTGCACTGTTCCAAGCTTTAGGGGTTTTGTGCAGCTGTTTTCAGAGATCCTTCTAGGGGCCTAATCACAAGCATTTTTTTTCTGTCCTGGAATTGTGAGGAGTTCCACTCCTGCTCCACTGTGGCTCTAAGTTTTTGTACACTAAAGCAACAGGGTCCTTCTTCAATGCTAAAAACAAAACAAAACAAAACAAAAAAAGACCTTGTGTGAGCTGAGGCCTCTGGAAGCTGCCACTGCAGTTGCTGCCCACACCTACTTCTGGTTTGCTAGTTTCCCAAGGCCCTCTCATGCTTCTGACCAAGCTTTCCTGCTAACCTTCCAAATCATCTTTGACATCTCTGAGGTGAGCAGTCTGGCAGCCACCAGTTCTGCTTGCTAATTCAGAGGCCCCAAGGGGCTGCCCTGGGGCTGCCCTGGGGACTACAGGCTGAATTCCCACCCTGATATCACAGACCTTTCCTGTTGACCTTTTAAGTTGTCTTTGGCTGGAAAATTGTTCCATTCTGGTGTGTGTGTGTGTGTGTGTGTGTGTGTGTGTTCTGATGCTCTAAATTTTGTTTAGTGTCATTATTTAAAGAAACAAGTTTGGGGGAGCTCAACCAAGTTCCGCTTTTACCCTGCCATCTTGGCTCTGCCTTCCATCTTATCTTTCTAGGCTCCAGTTTTCTCATCTATCAAATGGGAATAAAGCTGGTACCACTTCATATGGTTGGTTTGGCAAAGTGTGCAGTAAAACGTAGGATATTATAGTGTTGATTTATGATTTGATTAAGGGAGCTATGTCAGGAGAAAGCTTTCAGGTAGGCTAGCAATCAGCTCCAGGAAAATATACTTGACTCAACACTGACTGAAACATAGAAGAGAAAAAGCCTTTCTTTATCTATTTCCATCATTTTTTTTGTCCTGAGTATTTGATAGAGGAAATAACCTATTAGTTAATGGTATTGAGTAATTCCATTTTCTCTGCTTTTTATCCCCATCTGGATGGTAAGTCTTTTAAAGGCAGAGACTAAGTTATATACAGCATTCATAGCACTGGCACACCTGCTTGGTCCTGAGGCAATGATGCAATGTTTCATCTAGCTTATGGGATTAAAGGGATTTCAGCAATCACTTCATTCTGTTCCCTTGAGGGGACCTGGCAGGGACATAGATTCCGTGATGAAACAAACATATAACAGAATTTGAAGCAAAGTCCAAAGGATGCCAGGAGCCACACAGCCTTCGAAATATTGGATTGGATTATCAGTCAATCCCTAAACATTTATTAAGAACCTACTTGGTGCCAGGGACACTATGGTTGGGGTGTGACTACAAAGACAAAGAATGAAAAAGACCTTCCCCTCAGGAAACTTGAATTCTATTATAGTAGATACCATTACAGACATGCATACAGAATTACATGAAAATCCTACTCAAAATCCTGCATAACCTGGTTCTTATCTCCCTTTCCAATCTCTTGCCTCCATCTTTCTGCAGCCTAGGACCATGTGACTTCTTCACACATTTCTCATGCTTGAATTTTACTTCCTTTTCCTCATCGTCACCTCTTGACTTTCTGGCTGCAAACTTCAAGTCTCTTTGCAAGCCTTTCCTGATCCTTCTTAATAGAAATTTCTTCTCTCTTTTTATTATCTTCAATTCATCCTGTGTATTTTCTGTTTTTTACATAGGTATTTTCATATTTCCCCTTCATTAGATTAGATGCTTTTTGCCTGTTTTTTTTTTCCTGACCTTTAGCAGAATGCTTGGCACACATATAGTAGTCTGCTTACTAAAGTCTTTTTGACTGACTAAAAGATCATTTTCATGGGCAGGCACTAGCATCTGAAGGAATCAGGAAGTCTTGTAAAGGGTCTATTGTCTGAACAGAAATTTCCTTTTTTGGAGGAAGCTACACAAACAAAAGAAAAAAAAAAGACAAATTACTGTATTCTCCTACTTAATTAAGAGCATGTTCTATTTCACCATGATATATAAATTATCTTGAAAAATAAATTAGGAATGTTGATCTGTTTTATGCTGGTTGGGCAGTCTTTGCTTTCCTCTCACTAGTCTGTTTCTTTAGCTTGGTACCACTGTCCATGAAAGCTGGAACCTGACTATCCCTGATGAAACTACTTTCAATTTTGCCTTAAATGATTTCTTTGTTAAAGTGTTTTTGTCCTGGGGCAAGCAGAAGTTGTACTGTTGTCTTTTCTTTCCTGTCCTAGTTCTCTTGGATTCTGGGTTCCCTAGGCTACTTGGCTGTTGATTATTCATCTAAATCATCAGAATGAGTTTCTAGAAGCTAATGTGTATTAAAATTCACATATTATTTGACTCTTTGCTCACCCCAACTCATTTTTAAGATGACAAAGAAATAGGATTGTAAAAGGAAAAATCAATAAAAGTTCTAAGAAATATGAGCAATTTCCCCTTTATTTTTGTGTTTGGGGAGAGAACAATAATTCTAGGGAGGGATCAGTCCAAGAGAATCTGCTAGGAAGCTACAAATTTTTGTTCAGTCAGGTTCAATACTGATGCCAGAACTGACAGATTCAACTATGCCCTCAATATGTTCCACTTCTTATCATATCTTTTGTTGCATGCCCTTTATCTCTTGCTATTGATGCTAGAAACTATGGGGCAGAAGGATATATTAGTGAGAGGAGTTAAATCTAAGCATATAATTCTTAATTTTAGCTGAAATCAGTTTGATTTAAAATTAGGGCTCATACCATCTGTGCAGATGGTCATGCCTTGGTAATGGCTAGTGATTTATGGGAGTAAGGGAACAATGCTTCTTTGGCTATTGTGGGAAAGAAGCCACAGAAAAGGGAAAAAATGATGGAGAGGATGTTTAAAAAATTGATATTTAAAGACCGAGACTCACTAACCAGATCGACAAATATTGTAGCTAGGATTTAAAAAGCACTTAAAGATTTGCAAAATATTTTAAAAATAACATCTCATTTCATTATTCCCATTTTTCAGACGAGGAAACTTGAAGATGAGAACTTGTGTTTTCCTAAGGTCAGATGGAAAAGAGATGACTAAGGCTTATTTGAACTCAGGTCTTTCTTTTTTTCTTTAATTTTTTTACAAAAACTTTCATTTACAAAGCATATGGATGGGTAATTTTTCCAACAAAGACCCTTGCATAACCTTTTGTTGCAAATTTTCCCTCCCTCACTCCCCCCCCCTCTAGCTGGCAGGTAGTCCAATACATGTTAAATATTTTGAAATACATGTTAGATCCTATATATGTATACATATACACATACAGAAAAACTGAGAAAGAAAATACAATGCAAGCAAATAACAACAGAGAGAGTGAGGATGCTGTGTTGTGTTCCACACTCTATTCCCATGGTTCTCTCTCTAGGTGTAGACGACTCTCTTCATCACTGAACAAGCAGAACTGATTTGAATCCTCTCATTGTTGAAGAGAGCCACGTTCATCAGAATTGATCATTGTATAATCTTCTTTTTGCTGTGTATAAAGATCTCCTGCCTATTTCACTCAGCATCAGTTCATGTAGGTCTCTCCAAGCCTCTCTGAAATCATCCTGCTGGTCATTTCCTACAGAACAATAGTATTCCATAGCATTCATATACCACAATTTATTGAGTCATTCTCCAACTGATGGGCATCCCCTCAGTTTCCAGTTTCTTGCCACCACAAAAATGGCTGCCACAAACCTTTCTGCACATGTGAGTCCCTTTCCCTTCTTTAAGATCTCTTTGGGATATAATCCTAGAAGAAACTGATGGATCAAAGGGTATGCAGAGTTTGATAACTTTTTGAGCATAGTTCCAAATCGCTCTCCAGAATGGATGGATCTGTTCACAACTCCACCAACAATGTATCAACGTCCCAGTTTTCCCACATTCCCTCCAACATTTGTCTTTATCTTTTCCTGTCATCTTAGCCAATCTGACAGGTGTGTAGTGGTATCTCAGGAATTCAGTTTTTCTTATTTACTTATAGTGTCATATCCACTTGGCCAATTAATTACATTATAAAGAGCCTTTGTTTTGAAAAAAAAGAAATTCTATCCCTTTATCCCTAATCATGGATGAGTCCTTCAAATTTAGATCACCTTACTTTACTGATCCACAAAAAAGAGAAGAGGGCTTAAGAATAGGTGTTGCCTTCTCTAAAGGGATGTATTTGGATATATAATGGTAGTTTCAATGGAATGAAAGTCAGAAATTCACCAGTCTTGATCATGTCCAATAAATCATCCACTTGCACAACCAAAGGGTTGGGAGTTTTCCTACACTTGTCTCCCTCTTTGACATTAACAGGAATGCAGTTTTCTATCCATTTTCTCTCCTGACATATTATCTGACCTTTTTTCCTGACTATACATTAACACAGACATTCAACAAATACATTATGAGTCAATGAGGAAAATGGGTAATGGACATTTTATCTGCTTATTTGAAAAGCTGATCAGCTAAATAAGAACAGTAAGATATTCTTTTCTGAAGGGATATGGTACTTTCTTTATAGGGAGAATCATTCTGGATGAGAATTTCTTCCATTCTTTTGGAATTTCTTTTTCCCCCCTTGTACATCTCTACTATGAGAATGTTCTGCTTAATTCTCTCCAGGTCATTGGAGCATCTTGGAGTTTTGCTCTTTTTAAAAAGACTGGGATGAGTTGGTAGTATTGAAAGCTTCAAGATTTTTCTCTGATTGAATTAGTCTCATTGTACTGGGATAGGGTGGGAGTACATAGTAACTACATAGTGCTGGCCCAAGAAGTGATCTGGGGTATATATTGCATTATTCCAATATTCTGAATGTCTGAATTTTATGGAGGATCAACACATAGCTCAGCAAAAGAAAAAAATGGCTAGTCAATGGAAGCAAAAAAAAAAAATTGTTGAGAATATAGGAAAAACCCGACATCATTGAGCAATGTTTTCCTACTTGGAGTTGCCAATTAATTGTTAACTGTAGGGAAACTGCACTTAAGTCCCTTCCAACTGAATCTGTATTTTCTCTCAAATTTGTAGAGATTAAATATCTTGCATTTCTGGATAACCTAAATCTCCTCTCAGAAGACAAGCTATACGGGAATGGCAAACGCCCTTTGAATGACTGGCTTTGATTTTTATCAGACTTCATAGCTTATTAACTTTATAAGTGCACACAGTCACAAGGAGCCTATTAAAAGGAGGTATTTTGTTCTGTTCATTGACAAGGTGAGCAGCTAGGGGAATTCCTTCTTGGGGTTGCAGTTGAGCTTCAGTTTCTTTTCCAGTTAGCTTCCTGTACTAACTTGGCCAATAATTTGACCTCTATAACCTCTAACAACCTTGCAAAGAAAAGATGGCATTAGGATGTTACTCAATGTCTCTTAGGTGAGTGAAATGAATTATTCAGGGAGAGTCTGAAAGGTAAAAGAGCTTCTGGCAGAAGTTTAAGATATCTTCCAGGCAAATACAGACACAATTTTCAGTCGGGAGTTACACTCAAAGATAATTTGATAAAAAACCGGGCAGGTGGGTGGAGGCCTCCACCAGAGCCATGGGTTTGGTTAATGTTAGAAAAGCACAGTTGTATAAGAGTTTGCTTAATGCTTGATACCATCTCCATCCTTTACCAGGAACCTGAAGTAGCAGGCCTGGGGTCATGAAGCAGACAAAAAGCATTCTCTATAATAGCAGCTCATGCATCATTGTCTATACAGGGGGAAAAAAAGTTTTGTTTCCTTCAAGGTTATTACATGGATATTCATATGAGTCATTAGAGCTTTCAGGCTAAGTGAGAAACCAATTTCCAGTTTCATCTGTTTATTTAGAGTGGCAGTGGTTTAAATAGACCTTAGACTTAAGAAAAACCTTGTTCTCTGCTTTGAATCCAGTGTATATGAACCAATGTTTTCAATTCCACGTGCCATGCTTTGAGAAAGATAGTAACAAGCTGGAGAGCACTGAGAGGAGGGTAACCAAGATGGTGGAAGAGCCTTGCATCTAGTCCACATGAAAACCAGCTGAAGGAAGTGACCTGGCTGTGTTTAATCTTTTAAAGAAGAAACTCAGTCTTGACAGGAGAAGGTCTTGAAGTATTCAACAACTAACCTCTGGAGGAGGGATTAGATTTGACCTGCTTGTTCCCAGAAAGAAGAATGGGAATAAAGAAAAGGAGTTTCAAAGATGTCAACTCAAGGCTGTCATCAAGAAAATATTCCTAACAGTGAAAGAGGATAAGAGGTTGAATATGCTGACTTGAAAGAACTTTTGTTTCCCTCGGATGGTGTCAAAAAGGAAATTTGATGACTGCTGCTTAAGTATTTGTAGTGGGAATACTTTTTGGGAGGAGGGAAGGGGGAATATGTGTTTGACAGCATTTCTATTAGGATTCTGGCCAGTCTAAAATTCTGAGATTTTGTGAGGTAGACTTAGGCAGGTAGATGACACAGTAGATAGAGCACTGGACCTGCAGATAGGAAAATCTGAGTTAATCTGGGAGATGACTATGAACCACTACATAGAATTCCCAATCCCTCTATTTTTGTCCATCTGCATTTTTGATTTCCTTCACAGGTTAATTGTACACTATTTCAAAGTCCGCTTCTTTTTGTACAGCAAAATAACTTTATGGATATGTATACATATATTGTATTTAATTTATACTTTAACATATTTTACATGTATTGGTCAACCTGTCATCTAAGGGAAGGGGGTTGGGGGGAAGGGGGCTGAGAGGAAGGAGGGGAAAAGTTGGAACAAAAGATTTTGCAATTATCAATGCTGAAAAATTACCCATGCATATATTTTGTAAATAAAAACTATAATAATAATTAAAAAAAGGAAAACCTGAGTTCAAATGTGGCCTCAGATACTTACTGGTTATGTGGTCCTTTGCAAATCAGTTAACTCTGTTTGCCTCAGTTTCCTCCTTTGTAAAATAAGCTAGAGACAAAATTGAAAATTGCTCTAGTGTCTTTGCTAAGAAAACCCCAAATGGGATTTTGGAGATGGGATACAGTGAAGACTGGACAGCAAGATTGAGATTAGATATAGAGGATGACTTTCTTCAATTTGAACTGACCCAAAGAATTGGCTGCCTTGAGATAGCTGGTCATATAGTAAATAAAGGGTTGAATCTGGACTCAAGAAAGTTTGAGATTAAATCTGACCTTAGAAGTTTAACTAACTCAGTGAGTGAATAAATTACCAAAAATCCATTTCTCTCAGTTTCTTCAACTGTAAAAATGGAGATAATAATAGCACCTCCTCTGCAGGATTATTTTGAGGATCAAAGGAGGTAATATTTCTAAATGCTTAGCACAATTCTTGGCACACACATACACACTTAACTCCTTGGTTTCTCTATATTTTCCTATTCTATCACAGTATGTTAGTTAAATGGGCTGTCTTGGGATGTAGTGCATTACTAGAATGAAGGAAATAGGAAGTAGTTTCTTTTTCCTTCAAGGTCTTCTAGGTAATGCTGGCTGATCACTTGCCATACATATATACATATATACATTCATACACACAATACATCCATATACCCGCACATATATACACACATACCTAATATATACACACATACAGATATACACACATGCATATGTATATGTATATATACATAAGCATCCTTGGTATGATATAACTTGAAGATAAGGCATCTCAAATTTCTTCCAAATCTGAGATTGATTCTGAGGCAGGTACAAGTTTCATTTGAACCACCTACTACTCATATGGTTGTAAGCAAATCCAAATGTTTCTATAACTGTTCCCTCAGTTATAAAGTGAAGATAATGCCATACTGACCTCACGGATTTGCTCTGAAGAAAATATTTTGTAAACTATAAAGAACTATAACACTGAAAATGCTCCCATATAGCATGAGTTTAAAATAAAGACTTAAAAATTAAATAGATCCTATAGAGAGTAAAATAAAATGTTGATATATTTTAGAAGAAATAGCATGGTTTTAGTAAGGTTTCTATACTTCTACTGTTTTATAGAGAGAAAAATAAATTCAGAAATGAAAATGGAGAATCCTTTTCTATGAGGCATTAAAAAGATTCAAGTGCTGTCCAACCTTTATTCCCTGCTGTGTATGTTCTCCCTAGTGGGTAGATATTATACCTGTCATTCCTATGTGCTTTTCTCATTTTCCATGGTCAATATTATATTATAATTATTGTAAGGGCAAACATTCTTATTCAGGACAAGGCTTTTCAACAGGCAAAGTATACAGTATAAAGTCTATTCTGTAACTATGTAAATGTCAGCCTCCAGAAAACCACAAGCAAATATTGATTAAGAATTCCAAGCTCTTCAAAGAGCAGTGAGTACAAAATGAATTAGTTTAGGTGGTTTTAAGAAGAGTTGTTGCCTTGGGTAAGAATATCTGAGAGTAGGGAGAAGGAAAAAGAATGCATGTATTGGATGGTTTCATCTTGATTAAGTGACACAGAGAAGTGGCCATGGATAGCTCAGAGCTTCTTTATTTGATTCCCTTAAATTTCAAGCAGTAGAAGTAACATTCAAAGCTTCAAACTTCATGATCAACTTGAGCCATGCTGTTTACTACCATGTGATCTAGAGACATTTGAAAATCTCAGTCAGTCCTGAACAACCTTTCTTTTGCCTAAAGTATTAATGTCCACAGTGTATCAAGATTAGAGGGTGAGAGAGTCCCCTTAGGGGACCAAGCGAGCCCATTCCCTTGTGGAAGGAGATGACTTCAAACACAAGTGAAGTCTATGTTCTCTAGCTCTCTGGAGAGGATACCTCCCTGGATGGATAGCCATGACTGACGCATACCATCTCCTCTTCTGTTGATGTGTTTCATTGAAAAAGTCTCTCTCCTCCCTCCAAACCCCCCAATTCTGCACAATGCTTTTTTTCTGAGACCTCATCAGGGCTACCACTAATGGCTCCATTACTTTCTTACATATCTACAACTTGAAGTCTTTGGAAAATCTTGTTCTAGATTTTTTAGCTATAATGTAAAACTGGAGGGTTATTTGTCTTAAAATGGGGTTTTGCTTCAGGAATGGGTTGGTTTTATTAAAAGGATGCACAAAATTAACTGAAGAAAACAACTCCTTAAAAATACAATAAGCCAAATGCAAAAACAATCCACTGAAGGAAACAAAACCTTCAAAAGTAGAATTAGCCAAATGGAAAAAGAGATACAAAAGCTAACTGAAGGAAATCACACATAAAAAACCAGAACAGGGCAAATGCATGGTGATCATCTCATATTAAAGAACCTTAAGTAATGTTCATAATCACTCAAGATACCAAACTATCTACATAAAACACAGCCAGACAATAAAGACTGTCTATTGTCCAGATTGTGATATGCCCTTTCAGAGATGTCGTCATCACATTTGTCTGAGAAATACTGAAAATTCACAAAGGACTGGAGCTCATAATTGAACATGAGGAAATTAAATCCTACTTTCATTGAGAAACTGTGCAAAAAAGGAGCCTACATAGGATTCTTCAAGAGATCCTTAAGGAAAACTGCCCCAATAATCTAGAAACAGAGGGGGAAATACTCATTGAAAAAATCCATTGATCACCTTCAGAAAGAGATCCCTACAAGGAAAACCCCAAGGAACACTGTTGTGAAACTTCAGAAATATAATCTCAAGGAAAAAATAGTGCAAGCTGCAAAACAAAAACAATTCAAATATCAAGGAACAATAGTCAGAATTACCCAGGATCTAGCATCCTCTACAATAAATGATCAGAGGGTCTGGACTACCATATTCTGGAAGGCAAAGGACCTAGGTTTTACAACTAAGAATTATAACTACTCAGAGAGACTCGGCATCATCTTTTAGGAGAGGAGACGTATCTTCAATGAAATAAGAGACTTTTAATAATTTCTATTGAGAATTCTACCACTGAACCCACCCATGCGAATAATTTCTATTGAAATAACCAGAACTAAATAGAAAATTTAATCTATAAATACAAGACTCAAGAGAAGCATAGAAAGGTAAACAGGAGAAAATGTATATTATTTAAAGGTTATGTTTATATCTTTATATGGGAAAATGATACCTGTAGTTCTTGAGAATTGTATGTGTCACTGGGGTAGACAAAGTGAAGCATCACATGGACTGAGAGTGTGTTTCTGAATGTATCTGAATGTATTCACATGTGATGATATCAAAGAAGAAGACAGTAAGGAGTGGGAAAAGGTCTGTATCAGGAAAAGAGGAAAGGGGAGGTACAATAGGACAATTAGATCTATGATGAAGACAATCAAGGGAAAGGAGGGAGGAGGATGAGCATTGTCTGAAGCTTGATCTTATGTTTTGGCTCTAAGAGGGAATAACATAATCATTCAGTTGTGTATAAGACATTTATCTAACCCTATAAAGAAGTAGGAGAAGAAAGAAGAAAGAAAAGGGAGGGAGCAGGATAGAAGGGAGGGCAGAAACACTAAGGAAAAAGGTAAGAAAAGGGATGAAAAAGAGATGAGATAAGGTAGTGGGTGGGGAAGGTAAAAAAAACACTAAAAAAGATAGGATGGAAAGAGAGAACAAAAGTATACACAGGGGAAATAATAGAATTGAGGAAAATACAGAGCTGTTAATAATAACTGTGAATGTAAATGGACAAACTCTCCCACAAAATGGAAGCAATAGTGGAGTGGATTAAAAAAACAAAATCCTACAATATATTGTTTAAAAGAAACACATATGACATAAACACATACAAAGTTAAGGGTAATTTTTATTATGCTTCAGCTGAAGTAAAAAGAGCAGGGATAGCAGTTCTTATCTCAGATAAAGCAAAAGTAAAAATAGATCTTATTAAAAGAGATAAGGAACAAAAGAACATCTTGATAAAGGATACTGTAAACAACAAAGTAGTAATGATACTAATGTGTATGCACCAAGTGGTATAGCAGGCAAATTCCTAGAAAAAATTTTAAGCTAGTTACAGGAAGAAATAGACAGCAAAACTATTCCAGTGGGGGACCTCAACCTTACCCTTTCAGAATCAGACAAATATAACTGTAAAATAAGAAAGAAACTAGGGAGGTTAGTAGAGTCCTAGAAAACTTAGATAGAATAGACTCCTGGAGAAAAGTGAAAGAGACAGAAAGGAGTAAACATTTTTCTTGGCAGTATATGACACCTATAAAAAAATTACTATCTGCTCTAAATCATTACTGAACAGAGAAATGCAAGAGAAGACAAATCTGAGATACCATTACACACCTCTCAGGTTAAAATGACAGGAAAAGATAATGACAAATATTGGAGAGGATATGGGAAGACTGGGACATTAATACATTGTTGGTGGGATTGTGAATGGATTCAACCATTCTGGAGAGTAATTGGAAGTATGCCTAAAGAGTTATCAAACTATGCATACCCTCTGATCCATCAATATTTCTACTGCATTTATATCCCAAAGAGATCTTAAAGGAAGGAAAGGGACCCATGCATGCAAAAATGTTCACAGCAACCCTTTTTGTAGTGGCAAAAAAATGGAAACTGAGTGGATGCCCATCAGTTGAGGAATGACTGAGTAACTTATGATATATGAATGCTATGGAATATTATTATTCTATAAGAAACAATAAATAGGATGATTTCAGAGAATTCTGGAGAGACTTGCATGGACTGATGCTAAGTGAAATGAGCAGAAGCAGGAGATCA
The DNA here is from genome assembly GCF_902635505.1 of Sarcophilus harrisii. Taxonomy (NCBI): domain Eukaryota; kingdom Metazoa; phylum Chordata; class Mammalia; order Dasyuromorphia; family Dasyuridae; genus Sarcophilus; species Sarcophilus harrisii. Next base: position 284,647,084 of record NC_045430.1, read on the forward strand.
TTGTTCACAGCAACAGCAATATTTTATGATGATGAATTCTGATGTGCATGGTTCTCTTCACCAGTGAGATGATTCAGACCAGTTCCTGTTAGGATTCTTACAAGGTGCTAAGTCAGTTATCTAATTTAGCATGGTACTTAACAGTTCTCTAGTTCAGTAATGTACTTAGTACTTACTAGAATTCCACAAGATTCACACCTTTAATAAGAGACCATATTAGTTCGGACAAGCTCGGCCAGGAGAAGAACTAAGGAAGAAAGAGAAGTGGTGGCAGACTGTCCTGTGGAGAACACTGAAACCAAGATCCAAAAGGCCTACAGAAAAACTAGCTGAGCCCCAAGGAAAGAGACAATAAAGGATTTGGACTTTTAACTCCTGGATGCATTTGGGGTGATTACACTGATCTGAAACTAAGAGTGCTCCCAGAAACCTCTAAAGAAACCTGCTTCCAGAGAACATTATATTTTAGAGAAGAACATTACAAGTTCCAATGATCTTGTAATCAAAAGAGCTATCTACACCCTATGGGAACTGAGTGTGGTTCACAAATAACATTTTACTCTTTTTGTTGTTCTTTGTTTGCATTTTATTTTCTTCATCATTTTCTTTTCTGCTTTGATTTGATTTTTCTTGTACAGCAAGATAATTGTATAAATATGTATTCATATATTGGATTTAACATATATCTACTGTATTTAACATATATTGGACTATTTGCTATTTGAGGGAGGATGTGGAAGAAGGAGAAATTCTGGAACACGAGGTTTTGCAAGGGCTAATGTTGCAGAATTACCTATGCATATGTTTTGAAAAATCTAATCCTAAAAAGAAATGAGTGGGTCAAACAACAAATAACAGAAACATTCATAATTTTATCCAAAAGAATGACAATAATGAAACAATATGCCAAAACCTATGGAACACAGCCAAAGCAATTTTAGGGGAAATTTTAAATCCCTAAATAGCTACATGAATAAAATAGAAAAAGAGTAGATCAATGAATTGGGTTTGCAACTTAAAAAAACAAACTAGAAAAAGAAAAAAATTAAAACCCCCCAAATAAATACCAAATTAGAAATACTGAAACTTCAAAGGAGAAATAAATACAATTCAGACTTAAGACAATTAAGTCAATAAGACTATTGAACTAATAAATAAAATCAACAGTTGGTTTTATGGGGAAAAATCAACAAAATCGTTACCTTTGCTTAATTTGACTAGAAAAAGGAAAGAAAACAGCATCAAAAATGAAAAGATTAAATTTACTACCAATGAAAAAGAAATTAAAGCAATAATTAGGAGGTATTTTGCCCAATTGTATGATAGCAAATCTTAAAATCTAAACAAAATGGATTAATATTTAAAAAAATATAAACTACCCAGGTCAATGGAAGAGAAAATAGAATACTTAAATAGTTCCATTTTAGAGAAAGAAATTAAACACATCATCAACGGACTCCCTAAGAAAGGGCCAGATGGATTCACAAGTGAATTCTACCAAACATTTAAAGAACAATAATTCTAATACTATGTAAATTATTTGGGAAAATAGGTAAAGAAGGAGTACTGCCAAATTCCTTCCATGATAGAAGTATGGCACTGATACTTAAACCAGGAAGAACCAAAACAGAGAAAGAAAATTACAGACCAATACCCCTAGTGAAAATTGATTAAATAAAATATTAGCAAAGAGATTACAGCAACTTACCCTTAACTTATCAGCAGGATAATATACTATGACAAAATAGGGTTTATACCAGGAATGCAGGGCTGGCTCACTATCAGGCAAACTATTAATATAATCTACCATCTCAAGAACAAAACTAACAGAAATCATATGATAATCTCCATAGAAGTAGGCAAAAGCTTTTGACAAAGTATAGCATCCATTCTTATTTAAAAAACCAGAGAGCATAGGGATAAAGGGAGCTTTCCTTAAAATCTTATTTAAAACCAACAGCAATTATTATCTGTAATGGAGAGAAGCTGCATACATCAACATTGTACTAGAAATGTTGACTTTAGCAATAAGAACAGAAAAAAAAATTAAAGGAATTAGAATAAGCAATGAGGAAATAAAACTATCACTCTTTGCAGATGCTATGATGATATACTGAGAGTGTTCTAGAAAATCATCCAAAAACCTATTGGAAAAAATCCACAGATTTAGCAAAGTTGCAGAATATGAAATAAACCCACACACATTATCATATATATTACTGACAAAGTTCATCAACAGGAGATAGAAAGTGAAAGTCCATTTAAAATTACTGTAGACAAGATAAAATACTTGGGGGACTGCCTGCCGAGACAAACCCAAAAAGTATATGAACACAATTACAAAACACTTCTCACACAAAATCAGTGGTCAATGTGAACAATTTGCAGATGACCAAATTAAAGCCATCTATATTTATATGACAGAATGCGCTTTTTCACTATTGATTACAGAAAACCAAATTAAACAATTGTAAGGTACAACCTCACACTTCTCAGAATGACTGAGATTACAAGAAAAAATAATGATAAAACTTGGAGGGAATGTGGGAAAACTGGCACACTAATGCATTGTTGATAGTATTGTGAAATGATCCAACATTTTGGAGAGCAAAATGGGATTATATCCAAAGTGCTATGAAACTGTCCATACCCTTTGATCCAGCAGTGTCACTATCTCTGTTCTGTATCCCAAGGAAATCATGAAGGAGGGAAAAGGAACCACATGGGCAAAAATGTTTGGAGCAGCTCTTTTTTTGTGGTAGCAAAAAAATGGAAAATGAGTAGATACCCATTCTATAAAAATGATGAACAAGTTGATTTTAGAAATAATTGGAAAGATTTACACAAACTCATTCTAAGAAAAACAAGCAGAACCCGGATACATTGTACACAACAAGAAGAAGAATGTGCAATGATCAACTATGAAAGACTTGATTCTTCTCAGTGATTCAGTGATCCAAAGCAATCCCAATAGACTTTGGATAGAAAATACCATCCAGGAAAAGAACTAGGGAGACTGAATGTAAATAAATACATGCTTCTTTTTTTCTATTCTTTTTCTCTCCCATGTTTTTTTTTTTTCCCTTTTGATTCTGATTTTTCTCCCCCAACATGATTCATAAAGTGATATGTATTAACATAAATAAATGAAGGGAAAAAAAAAAGAAAAGAAATGAGAAGCATAATGACCTTAGGAAAAAAAAAAAAAAAGAAATCCTGGAAAGAGTCACATGTGCTGATGCAAAGTGAAATGGACTGTTTAGAAAGCCATCACAATACTATAAGATGACCAACAGTGAACAACTATTTTTAGCAATACATGATCCAAGACAACCTGAAGGATTTATGTGATGAAAATTTCCATCCATTCTCAGAGAAAGAATGGTGTCGAAATCCAATTTGGAATATGCTGGGTTTTTTATATTTTCTTTATGTTTCTTAAGAAGCTTGCTGTATTTTCTTTTACAACATGATTATTGTGGACAATTTTTGTATGACTTACAGATGTATAACCTTTATCATTTTTTTTTTTTTTTGCCTTCTCACTGAGTGGGTGTTGGAGAGAGAGGAAAGGAGAGAATTTGGAACTCTAAGTCTTAAAAATGAATGTTAAACTTATTTTAATATGTAACTGTGGAAAATAATAAAAAAGACTTAAAATATGTAGGAAAAACATAATCAGAAGGTAGTGGAAGTTTATTCGGTTGCCTCTTTTAAAAAGCATTGTGTTATTTTAAGATACACACATGTTTTCTTAGAGGAGAGACACTAAAACAGGTATGAATAGTGCCTCAGACACCTAATCACTGTGTTGAAGCTGCCAAATTCATTTATCCTTTCTGAGAACCAGCTTCCTCCTTTGTAAACTAGGAATAACCCCTACAGTAATACTGCCCTGGCTATGTGCTGTTTAAATGAGATAATATATGTAAAGAGAATTACAATGAACAGCTAACTTGTCCTCTGTTCTTCTCAATCAGTTGCGTGACTGTTCACATTTGGGGTATTGGAGAATCTTTTTTGTGAAAGCCTGTCTGTTCCTATGTTATATAAATTCATCAGGGATGCTTTTCATCTGCTTTGAAATTATTCTCATTAAAGTGTAATTGCTGTTTGTCTTTTGTTTTCAGAAGAGAACTATAACGTAGCACCATGATGCAAGATGGTAGAGTAAATGTAGTGTCAGAGAGGAAGGCAGCATGCTGGAGTGAGTGGAGAACCAGTTTGAGGATCAGGAGAAGGCTGGGTTTCAGGTCCCATCTCTCATCCCTATTCATTGACAAGCCTTTGACATTAATCTCTTAGTGACCCAGACAATTTCAGTTTTTAGCAAAGGGTTAATCTACTTGACAGAGGGAGTTTCTCTATCAAAAAATTTCCTAGAGCATTGAGATAATCAGGTCCAGTTAAAAAAAATCAGAGATGGAAAGACTAGACATAGGATCCAATGGAAATGCCACCTTTGGGAACTTTTTTCCAATGTTAAATGGTGTTTATCCTCCCTCCCTTAAGTATTGGATGTTGCTTCTTTCAGAGATCTGCAAAACTTGTTCCTAAATGCTAACAAATTCATATAGCCTCAAGCACTAACATTCTCTTAATATCTCTGGCTTCCTTTGGCTGGCTGCCTTTCCCATTTTTGTTTACATCCCAAACACCTTTACAATAATTAGCTTATTTGAACCTGGGGCTAACACAATGCTCCTAACATCCTTGTGGTTACTTCCCTTATTGTTTTAGGGAAACTTTTTTTTAGATAAAAAGTTAAGAAGTCCATCCCAATTTTTACCAGACCTCCATTAGGGGAAAATGAGGTTGCAATCTCTTCTTCAATTAGCATTAATGTTTCACTTTAGTTGACTTCACATTTATTATGGTTGAATCAAAATTCAAATTAGTCAAAACATTAAAATATGGAAACTATAAATCCCATTATAAAGTCTTTGGATAGACAGGCACTGTGAAGAGAATTTTGGAAAATAGCAGGCCTTTTTAAGAACTTCTCTCAGTATATTACATTTTTAAGTGCTTATTTCAAAGTAGATGGTTACACTGGCAGGTAAGACTGAATCTTCTATTTGGAGATATAACCTGATAGGCCTTTCTGCCCCTCCTCTTCCACAGCTCATTCTACTGTTTCTTTCTCTTTTTACTTGTATCTGGTCTGCCAATTTCTTTTTTCCTGGGCCAGCTATGTCTGATTTACTCCATATTTTCTTCTAGACCCTCAGAATCTCTATATGGTTTTGAAACTAGCTCCTTCCTTTTATGTAAATTCCTTAAGGCATGAAAATTGTCATATAATTTGAGTGATTCCTAAAAGTAAAATGCCCTGTCCATTCTTGGTTCAGATTTATTGGATCAAGAAGTGTTCTTACTGACAAAATGATTATATTTAAGTGGAGCTGGATAACCAACTGATTCTAAGCCTTGTAGTTCTTCTTTTTCTTTATCTTGCAAAAAAAAAAATGGGGGCTAAATGTTTGAATCCAAATGCAGTGTGTTTATTATAATTCATGATGACAATGATTTGTTTTATAATCTTATATTTTCTCTGTGACTTCTTGTCCAATTGATCTTCTTCTATTTTTACCCTTATTTGAATGATCTAGTTTAAGTGGGTCCACTTAGCACAGAGCTTCTAGTAAACTTGAATTAGTTTACACCATATCTTATTATTTTGTAAGGATATATTCCACATATATGATATATATATATACACAAATACAAGTACATATATATATATATATATATAACATATCTGTTTGACATATATATATATATATATATATTCTACCATTCTTCTTTGTATATTTAAAAAAATCTTTTTGGTAGTCAAACAGATTCAGTGTTTGCTGGCCAAGGTAACTTAGTCTCCTTATTATAATAACTGATTAATGGTAATTGTTGTTGCTGATTTCTGTTCTTTTTTCCATTTCCCATTTTCTAGAACCGATACCTTACTGAAATAAGTCAAACTAAAGTTGTTTGAATTGCAACCCTTTTTATGTTTTGAGTTTGGCACTGATTTTGATATTATAAGACTAATTAAAGATAATTCTATATGAACAGCTAATTTGGAAATGATTATTATAGTGTTAACCAGCCATTTTTTGTCTGTTAATGTATAATCAATTTTATGTTAATGATGTTATTCATGGCTCTCAGTATCCAATGGCACATTCTATTTCTTCTGGAAATAATATGTAGGATATCTAGGTATGGGACTTTTCTGTAGGTTGTAGCCTATACTATTGCTTATTTCTAAATCATGTTTGGCAATATATAAACATGGAAGATTCACTATGTGCTTCAACATATAATATATATTTTGTTGTCTTTTTCAATGTTCCCCTTTTCAGTCAGTCAATGAGTATTAATTTATGTTTTAATTTAGTCTGGAAGTTTTTACTGAATGTGTTCTAGCCCTCCTCTAAATCTCCATCATCTACAATAGATGTTAGCATATAAAATGGAATTATCTTCATGGTGATCTTTTACCAATCCTCAATCTGCAATATTACAAACTATCCCAAGTATCTCCTTTTTTAATCCTTGGGATTTAAGACCGACTCTTCATTTTTTTTTTTCCAAGACCAACATGAAGTAAACTGGGAATAGGATTAAAGGATGTTAATTTAAAATCATTTTGACTACTTCAGTTCCTAAAATAAAAGCTCATTACTGAATAAATAGAACACCATTTCAAAAAGAATTGTAGCCAACCCACACATATTTTAAACAAGATCCCTGATGTCTCTTCCTTTAAAAGTTCAGTCTTTTCATTTGGCTTTCTCTTAAATGCCGTTTGCCATTGTTAAGGCTTGCCAAGTTACACCTGAACTTCTCACTGCTTGAGCCCAAATGAGCTTTCTCAATTCAGCTCTTCAGTGGTTGTGGGGAAGTGACCCATTGAGCTGTCCCCTGGCTTACTAAGTCCTCTCTTGTGCAGACAAGAGTGGACCTGGTTAAAGAGGTTAAAAAGTTATGGAATCTCAGGCTGGGAAACAAGAACACCTCCCAGTCTGTTCAGTCTACACAGAAAAATTCAGATAAATGGTCCCTGCTTCAAATGTCCAGCTGCAAATAATTATACAGGCATTTGAAACAACGACAATCATTATTTTCTATATTATTAATTTATGTATATTATATGTTAGCTTAAATATAATATAATATATTAATTTATATATGCTTCCAGGTGACTCCAGAGGCAGTGTAGCATATCATTTAGAGTACTGAAATTAGAGCTAGTACAACCTGGATTCAGATTCTGCTTCTGATCCTTATTGGATGTAATACTTACTAGTATCTGTGGGATCTTTTCCTTTTACTCCTTGCCCATTTCCTCACTACCTTCATGTATCCCCTCTCTTTTTCATTATTTCTTAAATGTGCAGAACAGTCTGTTTCCCTATCTCAGCGTCTCAGTCACTTGCTAAAATAAAATCCCTTTGCCCAGTCATGAAGATAGGAATTGTTTTGTTTTGTTTTGTTTGTATCCAGTCTGTTCCACAGTGCTTACCACAGAGTAAATGCCAATATTTTTATTGATTCATTCCTCTATCACTTCATTCCTTCATATAGGCACTGAATATTAAAAAAGGTTCTTCAAATTCAGGCCTTCTGATTTCATTACAGATCTTTCTTCTGTTCCATTGTGCAGGTCAGTTCTTTCTGAGCTTCAGTTTCTGCTTCTATGAAATGGGTTTTCTTCAGAGCCATAAATGAGATTTCATTTACAAAGTACTTGGCAAACCCAAAAGGGCTGTAGGAATAGGAGGTATCATCACCTATTACAATTCTTCCAATCACTGTGTTTAACATCTCATTGTTGTTTTTCATTGCTCACATTCACCCCTGGCTTCTAATCACCAGCCAATTCCTGTTTCTGTCTCTTGTAGATCCCTTGTTTTTATTCACATACCTAACTAAATACCTAGTTCAGGTCTGCATCACTTCTTGCTGAGACTGTCACAAAGGGTTCCCTGCTTCAAATGTCTGTCCTTTCCATTCCAGCTTCCGAATGACTGCCAAAATGATTTCTTAGGTGTGGCTCTGGCTATATGGCACTCTTGATCAAAAAGCACCATTGGTTCCCTGTTAATCTCTAGGATCAAATGAAAATGCCCTTGTTCACCACCTGGATCCTCTCCCTATATGGCTCAAACCACCTTTCTAGTCTTTTTGTCTATCAGCTTTCCTTCATGCACTCTTGGATTTAGCCAAAGTGACTTTTTGTTGTTCCTCAGACATGGCCCTCTAGCTCTCCCTTCTGTGCCATCCCACTGGCCATCTGCCATCTCAAGTTTGGAACATAATCTTCCTCACTTATATCTCTTAAAATCTCTAATTTCCTTATTTTTAAAGTCTAGTTTCTCATTTCTCAGCCTAAACAACAGCTTTTTCAGTAAGTGTTTTCTGACCTGAGAAGGTACCAGTCCATTAGTCCTCCCTCCCTAAATTACATTGAATCTATTTTGTATATAGCTATACACACACAGCTACACACCCACATACACATACACACACACACACACACACACACACACACACACACACACATAGTTGACTCTCTTGATTAGATTGCAAACCCCTCTAGAGATAAGGATAATTTTACTTTCCTCCTAGTATCTCCCTCACCTAGCACAGTGCCTATGGTAAATGGATTCTTGATAGATGTTATTACTTTATTATTCTTTGGATTACAAATGGTTTCAAATACACTATAGGTACATTTAAGAAACAAACCAGAATAGATAAAAAGAATTCCTACAAATTTTAGATCCTCTCAACACTGCCCTCCCTCCACCAATAAAAAGAGAGGAGAGAGACAAAGTAAACTGTTTCTTTTAGATCTATTGCCCTTACACAATACTATAGCTTTAGAAAAAGAAAGAAAAAAAATCTCATCATGTTGCATTCAATGAGGAATTAAAAAAAATAAAATCTGTAACATGCCAACAGGGAGGCAAACCCCACATCTAATGGCAACGGGACCCCAACCATGCTCCCCCATTCACTTCTTTCATTTCCTTAATTTCCAAATGTCTTTGAAAAGGGTTTTTCTGCTGTTATACACAGTCCCCAGTGGCTAATAAAGGAGGGAAGAAGAAAGGGAAGGACTTTCCCCTCCCCCAGTCATGGACTGGCTTGGCCCCATCATGCACTTCATTATTATCCAATCAAGCTGTCTTGTCTCCTCACCTCTGGAATTCACCTGTGGCTGATTATATTTAAGTCTGTTAATTGGCTCCACTGTAATTTCTGACTAGACTCATACACAAATGCCTATTATGAGTAGCTCAATCCCAGCTTCCTGCCCCTTTGGTCTTTGGCTTCCTGATTCCCCCCAGATTTCTCTATCATCACCTACCCAGCTCTCCCACTGGCCAGCAACCCTTGCAGCTGCTAGGAGGTAATTGATCAGACAAGTGAACTGTAAAATATTCATTTTCTACTTCAACAGCCAGATAAAGCTCTCGGGAAGTGGATGAAAATATTGCTTATGCACAGCAGGGTCAGTGTAGTCATAGGAAGGTGACTGATAAGCTGGGGTCCATGCTGGAGCTAATGCCTAATTCTGCTCAGTGCCAGAGACAGACAGGAAGGCTCTCTTCGCCTCAAGCTACAAGTCTCATTAAAGCCTGGACCTGAGACACGCACAGCCTGGCTCAGGACCACTGCTGCTGCTGCTGCTCCACTACAATTATTCCCGAGACTGTGTTCTTTCTTTTTTCTTCTTTTTCAAAATCAGCTTCCTCATGGCACACTCTGCCATAAGGTCAATGAATGCTTGCCTACTGTAATCAACATGCTCCAAGTCTGTCTCCTAATAGGAACAAAGGGGATGAGGGAAATGAGTGACAGAGAGAGCTGCGGATCACAGAGGGAGCTGCCTGTTTGGCATTGCTTTTCCAGAGGCTGCTGTGACAACAGTCACATCATAGACAAGCAAAGAGTTGACCTTTCTTTTTATCTCTATTCCTTCTCTCCCCACTTCTGATTCCTCCTAAATGAAAACTGGATCGGTTTGTTTGGGCCATATTGTTTCACTGTGGAGCATAGTGTCCATAATTTCAAGATGGCTTTTGAAATTGAAAACAGTGACAATTGTCAGTCTACGGTATGGAGTATAGCCACTTGGACACAAGAAAGGGAATACTGCTGATATGTAGGGTGAATCGAATATATTAACGGCTAAGCAGGATATGGATAGAGACAAAGAATAAAGCGTGCTGAAGATCATGGTGCTAATAATTCTTGACATATACACAGTGCGTTGTGATTTGCAAACCATTATCTATACATGATCTCATTTGGTTTTCACAATAGTCCGATGAGGGATGTGTAGTTCTATTTTATGAAGGAGAAATCAGATCCAGTGTTACTGTACCTTTCCCATAATTCCCCAAACTAATACGTATTAATACTGGGAGATGATTCAAGCCTTGTCTTGTGATGAAGAGAGCCATCTACACCCAAAAAGAGGACTGTGAACTGAATGTGCATCGCAACAATATTTTCACTCTTTTTGTTTTTGTTTGCTTGCATTTTGTTTTCTTTTTCTTTTTCCTTTTTGATCTGATTTTTCTTGTGCAGCATAATATTTGTGGAAATATTATAGAAGGATTGCACATATTTAAGATATATTGGATTACTTGCTGTTTAGGAAAGGGGATAAGAGAAGAGAGGGAACAAATTGGAACATAAGGTTTTGCATGGGTGAATGTTGAAATTAAGTTAAAAATAAAAAAGCTTTAATAAAAACGTATTAGTTTTGGAAGACAATTCCAGGATTATTTGGAACTCCGTGTCTAGTATTTTCTTAGATTGCCTCAGATTACAGAAAGTGTTTCTTAGTTTTGGGGGGGAGCAGAAGGGACTTTGTATATATCATTGCATTTAACCACTCCATTCTACATCTGAAGAAAGTGAAGGCCGGAATATGTCCAAGATATATGACCTAGAGGAAGTGGCTGGTAGATTTAAACCTCAAATTTGGTGCTCTATCTATTGAGAGATACTGTTTTCCTTATCTCTTTTATTTCAAGCTCAAAATAGGATTTTTGCTATAAAAATGTTTTGTAATTTGAAATAAAATTCATTTTAAAAGAAATCATTAGGTACATTTTTGGCCATTTTTAGCATCAGTGAAAATAATAGAAGACATACTAAAATGAAAAAAAAAACTCAATTTCATGGTAAGGTAAAAGAATACTAAACTTGGAGACAAATAACATTTCTTCTTTAGGATGTAAATTCCTTGAGAGTAGGGATTATTTTGCTTTTTATAATTCCATTGCCGCCATCTAATGGAGTCCCCTGGCACATAATGGGCACTATGCATTCACAGTGCTCATTGATTAGTTGTTTTTTTTTCCAAGCCTCTGACTTGGAGAGCTATTATTATCCCTACTTTCAAAATGAGAAAACTGTAGACCCTAAGTTCAGCTCCAGCCATATTATCCATCTTTCTCCCTTTCAACAGTCAATAAACTCTAGCAGTTCCCTATTGTCTCCAGGGGCAATATCTTGTTTGACTCCTAAAGTCCATGATGTGGCCCCTTCCAAGCTTGACTCTGGTCCGTGTGCTCTACATTCTAATGGCACTGGCTTGCTTGGTGCTGCTCCCACAGGACACGATCCTCTCTTGATTCTCCAAACATTTTAGTGACCATCCCCCATGCCTGGAATGATCTTCCTTCTTGTTTACTGCCTCCTGACTTTCCTGGTATTTTCAAATCTCAGATAAAGTTCTAACTGCTGCAAGAGCACATTTCTGGTCTTATTTAATTTGATGGTTTCCTTCTGAGATCACCTACAATTTGCCTTGTGTATTTGTGTTCCTATCATTTGGAAGAGTGACTGCTTACTGACTTACTGACTGACCATCTCTGACAACCTCAGTTTTGTCATCTATAAAATGGAGGCAATCTATCCTAAAGGGCCACTGTTAGGTCAAAATCCAGTATTATACAGAGTGCTTTGCAAATTATAAGGATCCCAGAAATGTCATTTGATAATTTTACTGTGATTTGTTTATTTTTCTGAGTCAGATGAAAGTTGTAAGCATGAAAATGAAGCCAGAGAGTGGCCACGAATGCCTACTGACTCAACACAGTGATTCCTATCGAAAATATCTTCCATAAATTGTTCAGCTTTTCTGGTCTGACCCTCTTATTTTCTAGCTATGGGGAAGTCAGTAACTCAGACATGGGTGGAGGATATCTATGACTTCCACATATATTTTTTGAGGAGCAGAATAGAATTCCATCTTTAGGGACCTGTGCTATTAGACAGCAAGCTGTGCAGATGGTATCTGGGACCCATTTATGAGAAGTGAATTTTCTGGTGTGGTCACCTGTGCTCTGGGTCAACTTTCAGAGCCAGCCTATTGCTCAGGCCCAATTAGCATTTCTTAAATTTCCATGTAGCCAATAAGAATCCTTAAAGATGAAATGGAACATTACCATCCTCATCGTCACCTATGATCTGATAGTCACCTGACTGACTATTTCTCGGCGTAATTTTTTTCAAAGGCAGTTCCAAATTGCAGGGGCCTTTTCTACTAAATGCGTTTCATTGCATGATTCCTAGATATCTTTCCATATTTGATCTTTACAGATTTCTTCTGTCCCAGTAAATGCAGACTGACAACAAACTGGAGATACAGTTACAAGAGGGAGGCACGGAAATTTCCGTACTTGATTATTTTGTCATTCCCAAAGGAAGTTTTCCCTCCTATGTACTTACTCTTCTTGCTAAAACATTTTTGAGATAGAGTGCACAGCTCACTCATCTCTGAAAGGCAGTTTTGAATCTTTTTTTATGCTCAAATGACTATGATTATGAAGAAAGACTAATCATAGCTGGCATTTAAATAGTGCCTTAGAGCTTACAAGCCTTATACACGATCTCATTAGAGGCTTACGACAACCTTCTAATGCATATTTTCAATTCTTCTTTTTCACAAAGCAGAGAACTTTGACTCTGAGTGATTAAGCATTTGGTTTCTTGATAATTAGATGGTCAGTATGAGAATGGAATAACAGCCTGGAGTCTTTCTGCCTCCAGGTTTAGCACCCAAAATTTAAATGCCACACTGATTGTCAGAAGACAAGTTCAAAGATGGTGAGCCGGCTTTCTTCATGTGTCTGTCAAACCTTAAGATGAATAATGAGCCATTACTTTAAGAGCCAGCCCCAAAGTTCTTCAGGTCACTGGTGAGCCAGGGGAGCAAGCATGATGATGCAGAGAGAAGCCTTCAGGAATTGCAGGGAAAGGCTTCTTTCCTTCCTGTGGCAATCCCTCTACTTTCTCTTGAAGGGCTTGCTCACTTGGTCTGAGTCTTTTGGTATACTTCAGTAGCAGAGACAGGAAAGCACTATCAGAAACATGGCTTAGCTCTAATTCCTGGGCCCACTTTCTCAGATATGGTCTTAGAGAACCAAGTCCATTCCATTTTTTCTGTTCCTTGGAAGGGCCATCGAGATACTCTCCCTGAGGATTTGGATTGAACATTTAATACTCAGCCATAGGAAGATGAGGAGGGAATACAAAAAAGTGAAGGAAATCCCACAGTAAGTCCTGCCCATTAGACAGATCCTTGTGGTTACCCTATTGTTTCAATTAAGTTTAAGACTACAATAACCTTATGACTACTATGACTGTTCCTGGGCTATTTTGGTCTTTTTGAGTCATTCAAGTAGATGAATTCTGATGCTTATAAACTCTAACCTCCACCACAACTCAGAGGAAGAGTGATTTCCACTATTGTTCCCAAATATGGGTGTGTGCTTCACAATGGGGGAATGGAAAGGGGTGAAGATATTTAACCTCTTCCAAGGATCAGCTTCACAAAATGACCCCCCCCAACTGCAGCCTGTGTGAAAAATCAAAATCACCAAGCAAACATGAACATGAATTTAATAGTCCTTGGAGTTAATTTTTTTATGTTTTTTAATTTTGTTTTTTTTAAACAAGGGTTAAAGTTCAGAGTAGTCCCAAAATGAGAGATTGTAGAGAGAATATCCATGTTAATGGGATCAGAGATCCATATCAGTGTTGGTATATTACTTCAGAAATGGAAATGGTGATCATCTATTATGGTAGAAAGAGGATCAATTCCTGTAGTAGGGGAGGAAGGAAGCACACTGATGAAAGGATCCACATGTCCTGCCCCAGCACAACATAGGCCACATGGTAGACACTTAAGAAATGCCATTTTCAATGCTTTCACCTACATTTCTCTTCTTCACTACTCATCTCTGTGAGATATTTGGGGATGGGGGTACTTTGTCACTATTTCACATATCAGCAGACTGAGATTAATTGGCTTCCCCCAAATTTCCCAGACAGAAAGCAGCAGATCCAGGACTTAAAGTAAGATGTTTTAGGCTTCACATTTCTTCTGCTGTTCCTGGAATCATGTTCAAAGTGATTTTATGTTGATGACAAATGTCAGAGATCAGATCCCTTGGTAGAGCTTCCCAGAGCTCAGACTCATTTGCTAGTACAAAGCGCATGAATGTATTTTCTCATAGGAAATAGCAATATGGGCTTTACAGCTTTAGATGCTGTGACTTTTTTTTTTAGTATTTTATTTTCCCAAATACATGAAGAGATGCTTTTCAATATTCACATCTGAAAAACTTTATGTTCCAAATTTTCCCCCCCTCTCCCTATATCTCCTCTCTCCAAGACAGCAAGAAATCTGACATAGGTTAAACATGTGCAATTCTTCTAAACATATTTGTCATGTTGCACAAGAAAAGTCAGATCAAAAGGGAAAAAAAACATGAGAAAGGAAAAGAAATCAAATAACCAACAACAGCACCAACAAAAGGTGAAAATGTTATTCTTTGATCCACATTCAGTCTCCATAGATCCCTCTCTGGATACAGATGGTATTTTCCACCCAAATTTCTTGGAATTATCTTGAATCATTGCATTCCTTGAAAGAACCAAGCCTGTCACAGTTGATCATCACATAATCTTGCTGTTGCTGTGTGCAAGGTCCTCCTGGTTCTTTTCTCTTCACTCAGCATCAGTTCCTATAAGTCCAGGCTTTTCTGAAATCAGCCTACTCCTCAGTTCTTATAGAACAGTAATATTCCATTACATGCATATAATATAAGTTATTCAGCCATTCTCCAATTGTTGGACATCCGCTCAATTTCCAGTTCCTTGATGCTGCAACTTTCTTACTGCAGATTTGCAAGGGTTAATGCTTCAGATGGAATAGAAGTGAAGCCTATGAATGGCATTATCAATTGAAAAGATTTTGAGCTGGAGGATGTGTGATGAGGTGGAGCCCATCAGCATAGCATTTCCCACATATCCCACGGATAGCCACAGGAACAAAGCATTTCTTTTTATTTAGTTAGTTTATTTTTATTTTTATTATTATATCTTTTTTATTTACAAAACATATACATGGGTAATTTTTCAACATTGACCCTTGAAAAACTTTCTGTTCCAAGTTTTCCCCTCTTTCCCTCCCCTAGATGGTAGGTAGTCCAATACATGTTAAATATGTTAAATCCAATATATGTATACATATTTATACAGTTATCTTACTGCATAAGAAAAATGGATCTAGAAAGACAAAAAAAAAACACAGCTGGTGAAACCTGAGATGTAGGCAGAGATTAGTCTTCACATGGTTGGATTTGGTTATAGGGCAGATGGGAGACATAGGCAAGACTGACTATATTTGGCTCTTTGGGCAGAATTGGAAGCAATAGGTAGGAACTGTAAAGTAGCTCATTTTGGCTAGATCTAAGCCAAACCCTGCTAGTGATTAGTACTGCCTCAAAGTAAAATTGTCTGCCTTGGAAAAAGCATTCTCATAGGCAGTCTGGGGCACGTTCTCATTGGCAGTCTTAGGGCAAAGGTTGGACAACTTGTTGGGAATATGATAGGAAGAACTTGTGTTCTGAGAGGTATGTCTTCTGATTGGGTAAAATGAGGGGGAAATTAGGCTTCACAGGATACAGAGTTTTGTAGAAAGCAGACAAGTGAAAACAATTATTCTCAGGGGAGTAAGTAGATCCCCATCACGTTGTCCCTGGTGTGCTCCAGAGAATTTCTTTTAATTGAAATTTAGGTTAAAAAGTGACATATTTATAAAATATCTCTAATTGTTAAAAAAATACTCTAAGATTTCTACTTAATTGATTGTCCAAAGAGAATATATATATATATATATATATATATATATATATATGCATGTACACACATATATACACATGTATACATGGGCATAATTATACACATGTGTATACAATAAATCTGTGTAAACATAGGTTCACAGATGCACATACAACATATACAAAAATGTATGTTTTTGCATATATATATATATATATATATTTATCCACAGGTCTCTACACATATGCATTCATATATAAAGTTTTACATATATATATACATACATATAATCACACATGTATGCAAACATATATGCATGAAATATATGTATATATTTCAAATACAGATGTATACACAGATGCTGTGTATACATCTGTATTTGAAATTTATTCAGCTTAAGATGGAGAATGAAATTGTTATTATGTCCCAGACACTCACTCTTTTAATATTATTCATTCTATAGGTGAGAGAAATATCTGGGGATTTTGAAATCTTTCTAATAATGAGTTATTTGACTGGTTCTTCTTGCAACATTTCTACTTAATTGAAGTTAGGCTTGTATAAAATCACATTTTCAGGAATACGTGTGACATAATTACATGTTTCTTTCAGGTTGAGAAAATTCCTTTGTGAATTAAATAGGGAAAAAAACCCCAAAACAATCAAACAACAACAACAATCTTGAATTTATAAAAAAAAATAGTAAAATCAAAGTCTCAGTCTAATAAGTGCTACTATTTCCTGGCAAACAATTAACTGTGATTGTTTAAAATGTACATGGATGAACAATGTTCTGGTAATCTTCTAAACTGCTATTAGGAAAAGTATGAAAAAGCTTCCCCCTCCCCCCAAAAAAAGTACCTTATGGCAATTGGAGTGGGACAAAGCATGCAGTGAAACAGATTACAGAAGCTCAGCATCTCAGGGTCAGGAGGAATATTAATCTTTTTATACACCTGCATGGACATTTTTATTCCTCAGTGACCTCCCCTGTAAAGTTCATTGTATTTAAATGTTTACTCTAAACATACCTGAATTTAATAGACCAAATCCCAGGTCATTTTCCCTTTTTCCCCAAGGAATTCAGAAATGGACAACATCCTCTTGTCCACTCTTACTCCTTACCATATACAATGGAAATGAGATAGTCACGTAGATGAGTCACATGTTCAACAAGATGGAGGGTTAGTGGTTTTCTCTAATTTCTAAATTTTCAAAGCACTCCCAAGTAAAAATTATGGAAAAGAGATAAAATCATTGTATCCATCTCAGCAGAGTAAGACACCAAGAAGTCTGAAGTAACAATATAATAAATTAATATTGAAAAGACTTCTTACTAATCCCTTTCCTTCCAGCTTCAACTTTCTGGCAAGGAAGCATAGCCTGTGGACTTATACTCTGGGATATGCTCAACAATTTTCTATCTGCTTCCTTAGTTTTTTTCAGTAAATACTCACTCATATGTTTCATTTTCAGCAAATACCCAGCCTTATATTTGCCTCACAATTAGGTGGTAAAAATCAGCAAAATCCCCTGCCCTAATCTGATATTCCACCATATGTGTTTTACAAGAAGAATATCGATGTATGCAATGCTCTTCCTGGGAGAACTAAAGGACAGAGGGTGCTGAGAGAGGGTATCAGAATATGTGGAGTTCTTCTAGGTCTTCTGAAAGGAAATTGCCTAGGTTGTAACTAAGACCAGTTTTGTTTGTCCCAGAAGTCAGTTGGGGTAGGAACTGAGATAAGTGAAATTTCTTATGGTGAGAAGGGAATGTCTTCTCATTAGAGGAGTCTGGGAAAAGATTTGAAGATTAACCGTTGGAAAACCTGACTTCAAAAGAAAGGGAAGAAGAAAGTTTGTGATAGGACCAAATGACTGAAATTAAAGATGGTCAGCAAAGGAAGAAGATTGTGGTAAGAACTTTCAGTAGCAGCAGAGGATTATATATTTATGATGTTATATGTAACAGCAACTTCATTCTCCATCTTATGCTGAATAAATTTTAAAGACATACATGTACATAATATATATGTAGGTGTATATACATGCATATATATGCATGCACACATGTAGAGATCTGTGAATAAATATATATATATATACACACAGAGAGAATTTTTTCCCAAAAGAATGATAGATTTTTAAAAGAATAGCTTTTTTATTTTTCCAAATACATGCAAAGATAGTTTTAAAAATTCACTCTTGTAAAAACCTTGTGTTTCAATTTTTTTCCTTCCTTCCCCACTTCCTTCCTCCCCTTAGACAGCAAGTAAGGAAATATAGGTTAAACATGTGCAAATAGTTCCACATCTATCATGCTGTGCAAGAAAAAAATAGATCAAAAGGGAAACAAAGAGAAAGAATAAAACCAAGGCCAAAAAAAAAAAAAAAAAAAGAATAACAAGAAGGTGAAAAGACTATGTTGTGATTCACATTCAGTTACCATAATCCTCTCTCTAGTTGTCGATGGCACTTTCCATCCCAAGTCTATTGGCATTGACTTGAATCACCTCATTATTGAAAAGAGCCAAGTCAATATGGAACAAAAGAGAACGTGATCACCAAGTTGACAAGCATTAAAACTAACTTTTATATGTCAGAGATTGTGATAAGGGAATAAACATTTATATGGTGTCTGTCTATATGGGTATATATAACCATATATATGGTTATATAGGTGTCATAAGGCTATGCATTGTGCTAAATGCTTTTTGGGGGGGCAAATATTATCTTGTTTGATCCTCATAACAACCAGGAGGTAGGTGCAATTGTTCAAATTTTATAGTTGAAGAAACTAAGGCAAACAGACTTTTTCCAGTCACATAAGTAGAAAATATCTGCCGCTAAATTGGAACTATGGTCTTGAGAGTTGCACACTTTACTCACTATGTTACCTGGGTATAAATGCTTCACATCTAAAGTTCCAAACATCCCTCAATAAACATTGCAAAATAAAATAGAGTGAACCCACATCTAATGGGGTAGAGGAAGATTTATTAAGTGAGAAGGGTTAGCTTAATGATCTTCATGGTCTCTTTATATTTAGAAACCCATGCTCTGCTGACCTTTGATGTGAGGCAATTAATGTGATTAGGTTAGCAAGTGGTTAATTGTGGGAACTGAAGGAGCCAAACTGACTGCATCTTGTGACTCAATTATGGAGCTGGCTTAGTTTTTATTCAATTATGGGTCTAATCCAAATTATGTCCTGTGAGAAAACTATATTTCAATTGTGAAAATTGGGAGTAAATCTTAGTGCATTGTTTGAACATGTCCCAGTGTGGCTGGGAACTGGACCACCTTTACCTGCTATTTAGATGTCCTTAATGAAGGTCTTTGGTTGTGTTGACCAGGAGCTCAATCACATCCAAAGATTGATGCAAAAAGTTTTCTCACAATGATACATCTCAAGTAACCTATACATGTTATCTGAAAGCTGGTCCTGCACTGGCAAATCAGTTATTTTTCCATGTTCTTTTGATTGTTCACAGACATTTTGGAGGGGCACCTCTTTTGCGGAAGTCAGGGAATTGTATCTGTTTACCCTCCCCCTTCCAACATGGAAAGTCCCTAATCCTTCAATTAGAAATCAGATTGCTTAATGTATTATTTCCTTTTAATTTATTTTCTTATTTGATTACTTGAAAAATTCTGTCTGTCCCTATGTCTGGAATCCTGGCCCAAGCTGAGGAGATCTGGTCCAGGTTTGTTGGGCAATTGCCATACATTGTTTAATAAATCAATATCCTCAGATAAAACCTTTTTTCCTCAGTCATTTTCTCTTTCCCCTGCCACAGATGTCACTTGCATCTCTGAGATCCTGCGATTGATTTGATGCTGTCTGACATTCCTTTGGATTCTGTGATCCATCCTTACAGATACGTATCTTGTTCCATGTTTACACAGAATCGAACTTCAAAGTCATTTTACTTTCTTTTCTCTTTTTCCTAACTTTTCATAACAAGTTGGTGAGTTAGTAGCAACACTGTAAAAGACACTTCAAGGGACCCAATACCTGTGACTCCCACTCTGATTCCCAGTCAATAACTACATCTGACATCTTTTCAATAGATTTATGTGGAAAGTGTGTGGTGTCCCAAAATCATCCAAACAGTTACTATTCTGGGTGACTGAAATGTATCATTTCTGTATAGCCTTATCTTAGCTGGATACCCAGACATGTCCTTTTCCATTAAAGATAAAAGCATCTTCTTTCATTCTCTCTCTTCTTAGATAATGGCTTATACAAAGAATGATTTTCAGAAAGGGAACAAAAACAATGTTGTTCTATGTTCTTAGCATAATCTAAATTCCATATGAGCTTAAAGAAAGCTAAATAAATAATAAATAATAAATAAGCAAAACAAGCTCATTAAAAATGATCAAAACCACCACCATTCTCCGTTGTCACCTTCAATGTATTCTCTGCATTTGTTAATATGTGCCTAGAAGGTAGTGGTACAACCTCATGCTATGGCTCCAAAGCTCTGGGATATGGCTCCACAACCTTAAGAAAAACTCTCCTCATTACTTTTATGGAGTCTTAATTAAACACTGCAGCTTTCATTTGAAGTTGAAGTGAATTTAGGTAGTTCAGAAACAATTGCAAATACAATCAAAGATCCACTCCTACTTTCCCACTCAGGAGATCAATCTCAAACTATCTAAAAAGGTAAACATGAATGCAAAAGGCCTACGAGGAGCCTTACTTACTATCAGCACTCACATGACTCCAATATGAAGTTTATTAGTTTGTTATAGGAGAATTATGAAGAAATGATTTCATCCTTCATATTGCATATAGCATGCTGATACTTGGGGAATGGTGTAAATGATGAAGGGGAGAACGCTATCTAGAGCATGTGTTCTCTGTATTTATAAAAGTATTGACTACATCAAGAAGGAAAGAATGGGTCTTTTGGACTTTTTTTTGCATGAGAACCACCTGGTCAGCTCAGATCAGCATCTCCTTTAGTCAACAAGCATGCAGCAAGTAGTAGGAATGATCTGTAAGAATTCCTATAACTTTCATTCCCTAGGTGGAAGCTGATTTTCTATTGCTGTTCAATAAAACTATTGGTTTTCTGAAAGCATTGCTACTAAAACTGGATTGCATAAAAAGGAAAATAATATTTTACTTTTAATTGAGAGAGATTCATCTTATTGTTTTTCTTCCTACTAGAGACTAATGGGTGGAAATTATAGGTGGGGTAAAGTGCAGCAGATATTTGTGTACAGGCACATGAATGTTTTTATACATAATATAACTATATTTTTGATGCTGATTTCATTATCTTCAAAGGAATCTTTTGAAGGTGAATATAACATATATTATCCTTCCCTTCTGTAGATGAGAAAATGGAGATTTAAAAAAGAATGACATGACTTCTCAGCAGTTATGCAGCTGATAAGAACTCACTCTTAGATCTTCCAACTTCAACTTTTGTTCCCTTACTCCTAAATCATAGTTGACCTTTTTTAAAGATACTCTTTGAAAGTTTTTTTTGTTCTATTGTAAATACCCAAATTAATTAGGAAGAACATATGAAGGAAGCTATTTCTATCTAGAGAATGAATCAATAAATAGAAGCTTAAATAGAATAAATAAATAAATATATATACACACATACATACACACATTATATATATATATATACATAGAGAGGTATATACATATATATATTATATAATACACACACACACACACACACACACACACACACATATATATAACTATTTGTGTCTAATAGTGGCCATCTCTAAGGCAAGAGGAAGGAAGAAAAAAATTACATGATGATTTTGTATATTTAAAAGAATAGCAAGTTATGCATAGTAGTTTGAAGTTTCATGTAAAATCACTCAGCATCAGTTCCTATAAGTCTCTCCAGGTCTCTCTGAAATCATCCTGCTGATTCTACTCTACCAACTCTATCAACTCTATCAACAGTATATTAGTGTCCCATTTTTTCCCACATCCCTCCAACATGGATCATTATCTTTTCCTGTCATTTTAGCCAATCTGAGAGGTATGTAGTGATACCTCAGAGGCGTATTAATTTGCATTTCTCTGCTCAATAGTGATTTAGAGCGTTTTTTCATATGACTAGAAATGGTTTTAATTTATTTATGTTAATATCCTTTCACCATTTATTTATTGGTAGTGGCTTGTATTCTTATAAATTTGAGTCAATTCTCTACATATTTTAGAAATGAGGACTTTATTAGGACCCTTGGATGTAAAAGTATTTTCCTGTTTTATTGTTTCCCTTTTAATCTTGTCTGTACTGCTTTTGTTTGTACAAACTTTTTAACTTAATATAATTAAAATTATTCATTTTGCTTTCCATAATGCATTCTAGTTCTTCTCTGGCATAAACTTCCTTCTTCACAGATCTGAAAAGAAGACTATCCTTTTCTTCTTCTATTTTGCTTATAGTACTACTTTTCATGTCTAAATCATGAAACCTTTTTGACCTTATCTTGATATAGGGATTAGGTATGGTTTCTACCATACTAATTTCCAATTTTTCCCGCAATATTTGTTAAAGAGTGAGTTCTTATTTCAGAACCTATGGTCTTTGGGTTTATCAAATACTAGATTCCTAGAAGCATTGACCTAACCTATTCCACTAATTGACAACTCTGTTTCTTAGCCAGTACCATATGGTTTTCATGACTGTTGCTTTGTAATATAGTTTAGGTCTGATATAGTTAGACCAACTTCATTTGCATTTTTTCATTAATTCCCTTGAAAATTGTAACTTTTTTTCTTCCAGATGAACTTAGTTATTATTTTTTTCTAGTTCTGTAAAATAATTTCTTGTTAGTTTTGTGGTATGGTACTGAATTAGTAGATTGATTTAGGTAGAACTGTTATTTTTATTAGCTTGGCCTACCCATGAACACTTGATATTATTCCAATTGATTAAATTCGACTTAACTTGAGTGAAAAGTATTTTGTAATTGCTTTCATATAGTTCCTGATTTTGTCTTGGCAGGTAAACTCCCAAATATATTATATTATCTACAGTAATTTTAAATTGAATTTCCATTTGTATCTCTTGTTGCTGGACTTTGTTGGTAACATATAGAAATGCCAATGATTTTTGTGGATTCATTTTGTGTCCTGCAACTTTGCTTAAGTTGTGAATTGTTTCTGATAGTTTTTCAGTTGATTTTCTAGAATTCTCTAAATATACCATCATATCATCTGCAAAGAATGATAATTTAGTTTCTTCATATCCACTCATTTCTTTATTTTTCTTTTCTCATTGCTAATGCTAATATTTCTGATTCAATACTGAATAATAACGATGATAATGGGCAACCTTGTTTCACCCCTGATCTTGCTGATGGTTTTTAATAGGTGCTACTGACCATTTTAAGAAAAACTCAATTTATTTATCTTCTCTCTAGCGTTTCAAAAATGAATGGGTGTTGGATTTTGTCAAATGCTTTTTCTGCATCTATTGAGCTAATCATATGATTTATGTTAGTTTGGTTATTGATAAAATGAATTATGCTAATAGCTTCCTAATATTGAACCAGCCCTGTATTCCTTGTATAAATCCTACTTGGTCATGGTATATTATTCCTGGTGATAACTTACTATAATCTCTTTGCTAACATTTTGTTTAAGATTTTGGCATCAATATTCATTAGGGAAATTGGTCTATAATTTTCTTTCTCTGGTTTAGGTATCAGTACCATATCATAAAAGGTATTTGGAAGAACTTCTTTCCCTATTTTTCCAAATAGTTTTTATAGTATTGGAATTGTTTTTTAAATACTTGGTAAAATTCACATGTAAATCCATCTAGCCCTGGAGATTTTTTCTTATTGAGTTGATTAATAGCTTGTTCAATTTATTTTTCTAAAATGTGACTAGCTAAGTAATTTATTTGCTCTTCTGTTAATCTGGGGCAATCTATATTTTTGTAGGTATTCATGCATTTCAGATTTACTGGCATACAGTTGGACAAAAGAACTCCTAATTATTGCTTTGAATTGTTTATTTTTGACTGCTTCCAGTATTTTCTCCTTGCTGTGTTAATTCTGGAATTTAGCTACAATGTTCCTTGGAGTTTTCCTTTTGGGGTCTCTTCCAGGAAGTGATTGGTGGATTCTTTAAATGGCTATTTTACCCTCTGGTTTCAGGACATCAGGATAGTTTTCCTTGATTATTTCTTGAAAGATGTTATCTAGGCTCTTTTTTCATCATGGTTTTTTTGGGAGTCCAATAATTCTTAGATTGTCTCTCCTGGATCTATTTTCCAGGTCAGTTATTTTTCCAGTGAGGTACTTTATCTTCTATATTTTCATTGTTTTTGTTTTGTTTGACAGATTCTTGATGTTTCATTGAGTCATTTGCTTCCATTTGTCCAATTCTAAATTTCAGTGAATTATTTTCTTAGCTTTTTTTAATCTCCCTTTGCATTTGAGCACTTGAATTTTTAAATGAGTTGTTTTGTTCATTGGATTTTTTTCCATTACAGATATTCTGTTTTTCAAGAAACGGATTTTGTTTCCCAGTTCACCAAAACTATTCTTTAAGAAGTGATTTTCTTAATTTCTGTGTTCCCTTTCACAGAGCTCTTCTTTGCTTTTCCTATTTTCCTTCTAACTCACTTTAAAAAAATTACTTTTGATTTCTTCCAAGAGAACCTTGTGAGATGGAAATCAATTTAAATCACTCTTTGGGGCTTCTTCTGGAGATGTTTTGCCTTCAGTATCCTCAGGGTTTGAGATCTATTTTTTTTTGGTCTCCATAAAAGTGATCTATGATCAGAACTCTTTTTGCTTTTTTGCTCATTTTTAAAGATTGAGGTCTGCTCTTAGGGCAAAAGAGAGATTGTCCCAAGTTTCCTCTACAGGTAACACTGGCTTCACGCTGCCCTGAAGTTGGTGTTGCTGGCTTTCTTTCCATGCTGGGTGGGCATGGCCAAGGCCTTCATTATGCTGAGGTTCAGGGGCTCACTATTTGCCTTCTGTAGTTTTGTTGGGAATCTCACAGCTAATCTGCTGATCTACTGGCTTCTAAATCAGGACAGAATAGCCAACACTGCTGTATTTTTTCTAAAAGCCTCCCACTAGATTCTCTCAGCATGCAGAAGCCTCTCCATCGTGGGTCTACCTGCATTGCACTATGCTGTGCTGCAACTGTACTGGTCTGCAACCCTTCCTCCCAATGCCCAATTAAGGCAGACTTTTCCTGAAGTCCTTCCAAAATATCTTCCATAGGAAATTTTTTATACTCCAAATATTTGTGGGTTCTCTTACTCCAAAACTCATTCAGAACCTATATCTGGTGTTTATTTGAGTGAAGTTAAGAACAGCTCAGACAAAGATTTGTTTTCTCTCTGCCATTTTGACTCTGCCTCTGGTTGGGTTTTTTTTTTGGCAGAGATATTGGAATTCTTTGCCATTTATTTCACCACTTCATATTGCCTCAGGAAACTGAGGCAAATAGGATTAAGTGAATTGCCTAGAATCACCTAGCTGGTAAGTGTCTGAGGCCATGTTTGAACTCCAGAAGATAAGTCTTCCTGACTCCCAAGTCCAACACTCTATCCACAATGTCATTTAGCTGCTCTGGGAACTTAGTAAATTATTTCTATATAAATGATACTTGTTGTTGTTGTTCCTTCAGATCCTACAATTTCTAGAAGTAGAAAAGTCACTCAGAACTTGATTTTGCTATTTTTGAAATAAGTTCTTTATTCATGTTGCTTGTTTCATTCTTTGTATTTCTCATTCCAGTGCCTCACACAGTGCAGTTACTTAATAAATGAGTTGACTGAGTGTTCTCTACTGCATAGGGATTTAAGTGAAGGGAAGTTTTTTGAAAAATAAATGTTTGAATCAGTGGCTCTGTGGGAAGACCTTTTCATGCATTGCTTTTTACTCATCAGGGATGTATGTTGGAATAAACTCCAACAAAATTATTTGTGTTACTTTCAGTTAGGAATTAAAGGAAGGAAGGGAACTGAATAGTCATAATAGAGAAAGGAAAACTCTCTAGACATGGGAGATATCTAAAGACAATGCCAGCAGTTAGGACATGAAGTGTCTTATGTTTAGATTAAAGAGCAAGTGGTGCGTAGTAAGGTAAAAGAAAACTAGAAAAATATGAAGGAAGGAGCTTTGAATTCCAAAGAAAGCATTTTATATTTGAACTTGGTGGCAACAGGAAAGTACTACAGTTTATTGAATTGGGGAGTGATGTGGTTGTACTTGTGCTTTAGTAAAATCACTTTGGTAGTTGAATGGAAGGTTGGAGTAAAGTGGAGAGGGAATTGAGGCACAGAGACACATCAGGAAGCTATTGCAATAGTGTAGCCATGAAGTAATGAAAACCTGCAATAGATCTGTGGAAGTGTCAGAGAAAGGAGGACATTTGGGAGAAATTGCCAAGGGAAACTTGTTAAGTGCTGGCCACAGATTGGATATGGAGGGTGAGAGGAAGGGTTGAGTTGAGGATAACTCCAAAGTTGTAAGTTATGAGAGTCCTTGAGGAACTGAGAAGGTGATATTGCTGTTTCTTAGAATATTATTTTATTTTCCCAAATAAATGCAAAGATAGTTTTCAACATTCACCTTTGCTAAACCTTGTGTTCCATATTCTCTCTC
This sequence comes from Sarcophilus harrisii, assembly GCF_902635505.1. Classification (NCBI taxonomy): domain Eukaryota; kingdom Metazoa; phylum Chordata; class Mammalia; order Dasyuromorphia; family Dasyuridae; genus Sarcophilus; species Sarcophilus harrisii. The sequence goes on from NC_045430.1 coordinate 284,673,871, forward strand.
TCTCTGCCTCCCCCTTGACATGATACCAAGCAATCCAATATAGATTAAATATGTGTAATTCTTCTAAACATATTTCCACAATTGTCATACTGTGCAAGAAAAATAAGATCAAAAGGGAAAAAAATGAGAAAGGAAATAAAAGTGAGCAAATAATCTCCATTCAATATCCATAATTCTCTCTCTGGATGAGGATAGCACTTTCCATCCTAAGTCTATTAGAATTGTCTTGAAACACCTCATTGTTGAAAAGAGCCAAGTCCATCACAGTTGATCATCACAGAATCTTGATGCTGTATACAGTGTTATCTTGGTTCTTCACTTAGCATCAGTTCATATGTCTTTCCAGGATTTTCTGAAATCATCGTTGATGTTGCTCTTTAATAAAGAGAACTTTCCTATGTAATAGGGAAAGTCGGAGGTGAGAAAGCTTTAGGGGGAATCAGTAAGTTCTCTTTTGGACATATTTAGTCTATGGACTAAATTGAGGTCTCCTGGACTTCAAGTTTGATATTTCTGAAAGACAGTTGGAGATACAAGATTGAAGGTTAGGGCAGAATAGGAAGATTTGAGAATGATCCATATAGAGATGGTATTTAAATCCTGGAGAGTTGAGATCACCAAATGAAGCAATGTGGAGGAAGAGAAACAGTCCTAAGATAGAACATTGGGGAAAAGTTATGGTGAAAGTGTGTGATCTGGATGAGGATCCAACAAAAGAGAAGGAAAAGAAACAGACATACATTGGAGGAAAGCCAGGAGACAGTGAAAACCTGAAAATCTAAAGAGAAGAGGGTATCAAGAAGGAAAGAGTGATCAATAATGTCAAAGGCTGAAGGGCCCAGAGAGAATGAGGATTGAGAAAGGTCATCATTGTGTTTGAGATCAAAGCTAACTTTAGGTAGCACAAGAGAGTGAGAAGAGAGAAAGCAGAAGTACCTCCTACAGATGGATTTTTCAAGGAGTTTTGTTAGCTCCAAAGGGCAGAGGAAGTATGGGACAAAGATAGTTGTCAGGATTAGAGGTGTCAAGTGAGGATATTTTTAGGGGAGAAGAGTCATGGGCATGTTTGCAAGCATTAGGGAATACACCAATAGATAGGATAGATTGGATGTAATAATAGAGAAGGAATGGTAGTAGGTGGGGGCAGTCTGTTGGAGGAAACAGGATGGAACAGAATCACTTGAATATGTAGAAAGGTTAGCTTTTGCAAAGCATAGGTCACTTCATCTTGTGGATAGGGATAAAAGAGGCGATAATAATAGAAGCCATCTGAGTGTTTGAATACAAGAAATATGAAGAAAGAAGGAATTCATTGTGAATGGTTTCATATTTCTGTAAAAGATGAGGCAAGAATCTCATTTGTGATAATGGGGAAAGGCACTGTGAGTTGATATAAAATGAGACTATCTAGCAGCAGTGAGGGCCTACTTGAGATTGTGTAACTTAAGTTTGTAGTGAACAAATCAGAATAAGTATATTCTTTTTTCTCTTTTTTCTTCAGTATGTGTATAGGAGTGGAAGTGGAAAATGGTGGGAATGATTCAAGACTAACACTTTACAGGACATAATTGCCAAGAAGAGATGACAATGGAAAGTTGAATTGGTTCAATATAATGAAAGGAGGAAGGACAGCATAATGTATGGCAGATGGCCTAGGGAAGAAATTGATGGAACAAGGGATTGGAGGCCACAGTACAGATGAAAAAAAAACTTTTGTAAAAGGAGATGGAAAAGATCACAAGTTATGGTTGGATAAGGGGATTTTGGAATTCCTGAATGTGGAGATAGTAAATTTCTGGGTATGGCAATTAATATTAAATTAATATTAAAAGTATGATCACTTTTGTGTGTGGCTGAACTGGGATGAAGAAGTAGTCATGAGAAGTGAGGAAACTGAGGCACTGAATATTTAGGATATTTGGAGAGTTAAACTTGAGATCAAAGGTTGGGAAGGAGGCAAAAAATTGTGAGTCATTTACAAAAAAGGAAAGGAACTGACCTGGGAGTCTATAAACAGCAATTACAAGGATTTTGATTAGGTAGTAGCTGTGTATAGTGTGACCTTCACAGGAAGAAAAAAATTACTGAGTGTTGGAGGTGGGGAAAACATGGATGGGTCAACACAGAACAAGAAATATTACAACTCCCTGACTTACATGAACTGATGCTGAGTGAAATGAGCAGGATCAGGAGATCATTATATACTTCAACAACAATACTATATGATGATCAATGCTGATAGATGTGGCCCTCTTCAACAATGAGATGAACCAAATCAGTTCCAATAGAGCACTAATGAATTGAACCAGCTACACCCAACGAAAGAACTCTGGGAAATGACTATGAACCATTACATAGAATTCCCAATCCCTCTATTTTTGTCCTCCTGCATTTTTGATTTCCTTCACAGGCTAATTGTACACTATTTCAAAGTCTGATTCTTTTTGTACAGCAAAATAACACTATGGACATGTGTACATATATTGTATTTGATTTAACATATTTAACATGTTGGTCTACCTGCCATCTAGGGGAGGGGGTAGGGGGGAAGAGGGGAAAAATTGGAACAAAAGGTTTTGCAACTGTTAATGCTGAAAAATTACCCATGCATATATATCTTGTGAATAAAAAGCTATAAAAAACATAAATTATACAGTTGGGAAAGAAATAAAAATTTAGCTTAGGCATTAAAAAAAATACAACTCCCTTACCCTGACCCATGAGTCCACAAGAAAATGGGAATATCAAGCCATTACTGGGAAGAGCTGGAATAATTTGGGGATGGGGAACCAGGCTTTAGTAATAACTAGTACAGGAATGAGTGGGAGACAAAAAAGAATATTAAGGGCAGAGAAGTTTAGTGCCTAGGGGACAGGCAACCCAGGGGACACAATGGAAGGGCTGGCTGATGTTGGTTGAATCTTTGGAGTAAGAGAGTTTAGGTATGGGGATGGGCATGAAAATTAGACTAGACACAAGTGCAGTATGAAATTGGAGGCAGTCAGGTGGCAAGCCTACTTCACTGCTCTTTTCCTTTTAGAGTGAAGAAGAACCAATAAAAGGATGCAGCAAGAGATGGTGGTCAAATTTACTTAGTAGGAGAAAGAAGCTTATTCCCTATCACCTTCCTTCTTATTCTCATTTCTAAAGACAGGAACAGCAGAAGATGGAAAGTCTAAAGTGGTTGCTCATCTTTGTGTCAGAGGTTCTTCACATCTCAGAAGGGACATTGGGCTGTAGCATTGCATGGAAGTTGCCTTGGATTGACACATATGGAGGCTATTGATTTGAGGCATGGGGAAGCCCTTTGGGGCATATGGAAGACATCTAGCTGGTCCTCTAATCACCCCTGCCCCCTTAGGGACACACTGGTCCCAACAGGAAATGGAAGGCATATGGCTTATATACACAGGAACTTGGCTCCTCTTCTCACCTGAGGAGGCTGAGAAAGAAATAATAGCAAAAAAGCAGTAAATTATGCTTTATGCAGGGTGAAAAGATTTTAGGAAACACATTAGGGCTATTCTATTCACCTGTTAATAAATTTTAAGCATGAGGTAATTGATTAAAAAAACAAAAAGATTTTATATATATCGGAAACATCGGAAACAAAAAACAAAAGACTGTATGGTGTAATAGCAAAAGCTCCAAGCAACACTCATAATAGGATCACAGCCGGGACATTTATCTATATGAAGTCATCATGGATAAAGCCCTTTGCCTAGTTGTGCTTCCATTTCCTGATCCATAAAAGGGGCAGGACATTACTGCTGCCCCACAGAAGTTGGTGATGAAATGATTATACAAACCATGAATAAGAGAAATGTGAGTTACTTTGTCTTGTTTGTTTTTAAGTTGATGATGAACTATGTTGGGAAGTGAAATGGAGGCAACATACATTTAGGCCACACTTCATCAGGATAAAGAGAAAGTTTAAAAAAATAATGAATTTTATGAATGAAAATATCATGAAATTCACTCTGCTATTTCCATATTCCCATAGAACATAAAATGATTTTGTTCCCCATTTTCATCAATTGTAGATGATTTCATTGAATCAATTATTTTGTATATGGCTTTTTTATGGCAAATTATATCTTATTTTAAAATTACACATTAAGTAAAGCCAGATGGCTATTTCAAAATAATATAGGAAATAAAATATTTATTTCAATAATTCTTAGATTTCTGTTTGAACTCAGTTAAATGATGTCAAGAGTAGTATAGAGTATGCAATTAGGACAATAAGTTTGACTTAAATTTCTGGCAAATATTTGGAGTTATATTATTAAAGACATTTTACAAAAAGATGTTGAAAAGTCAGCAGTAATCATGAATAGTCAAATTTTTTTTTTTAAGAATAGCCGACACCATACGTAAATTACTTGTTTTTTTCAAAAATAGGAGTTTTAACCTGGTATTTTAGGGGAGAAATTTGTAAATAAAATTTGCATTATTTTTGCCTAAACATCTAACAAAGAAAGTCTCTAGCCAAAAAGATGGAGAAATATGTGGAAACAATCACATTGGTCAATGGGGTTGAAACTGGTTAAGAAGCTTGGAACAAAGATCTTTTAGTGGTTCAATAAATAAACTGAAAGCTCTCCGGAGAAGAGACCCAGAAATCTGGGCTTGAGCTTGAGTTTTAACATTTTGCCAGTGATTTTGATAGAGATGTAAAGTAGCATTCTTACAGATGTCAAAAAGTGAGAGTCAACTAATATGTTCACTGATATAGGTTGCCAACTAGAACTGCACCTAATGAGATGATTTTTAATAAGGATTCACAACTCAAAAGTATAACATGACAAAAGAGTAGCTAGAAACTCATCTATCTGTAAAGAACACAAAAACTATGTATGTGAAATTGTCTTTTAATCTTTTTTGCTGATTTTTTGGACACAATCATTGAACAGAAATTTTCAGTTTCGTGATCCAAATGAATTCACAAGAGAATTCTTTCACTAAGCAACATTAACCTTTGCATGATTTAGAATATTCATCAATGTATAGAAACACGGAATATGACCAAGGTCTTTTGGGAAGCAAATGTAGTTTTTAACAACTGGCAGACTCAAAAATTTTAGATCAATTGCCCTAATGAATATGGTAGCAGAAGTGTTTTTTTAAAAGATCAATAAATATCTATACATGAATGACCATGATCAATATGAATTAACAATGCAACTTGGCAATCAAAAAACAAATACTTTGATCCTTGACAGTTGTAAAGAGTTACATTACATTCTCAGCTTTCATTTAAGGTATGCAATTCACAACAATGTGTACAAGTATACAGTTACTTTACTTGAACTCAGTTTCCTCAGTTATATTATGAGTTTGACTCAATGGTCTTTATGGTCCTGTCCAACTCCAAATCTAACATTCTAGGATTGTATGGTAAGCTACTTAAGAAACTTGATCAGGTCAAAAGAGGGTCATATTAAGAAACTGGAGAGATTTAGTCTGCAGAAGGCTGAGAATATGACAATTGTCTCCAAGTATTTGAAAGATTTTATATATATCGGAAAAAAATCCTGGATCAGTCATTGGAAGTTACTGAGGCAAATTGAAGCATATTATCAAGGGGAAATGGCACACACCCCTCATTCAAACACACGACATTCTACTGATGAAAGATATTCCAAAGAGAAATGAATGCTGAGTTCAAGAAGTAGCAGGTTCTTCCTCTCCCCCAGTGGTCTTTAAGTTTGAATTATCAATCAATGGTTAGGTTATAGCAAATGTTTTTATTCAGATATGTAGCAGAAGAGATGATGTCTGACATCCTTTTCAATGCTAAATGTTTTCTAATGCTTTAACGATATCCCACGTTTCTCCCAATTTATGGCTGTGATTGAGCTGTGACCAAATACCTTTTTATTATTTAAAGCATACATATAAGATCAAAATGGGAACATGATTTGGATATAAAGGGTGATACTGTAAGCAAATTAGGAGAGCAAGGGATAGTTTGCCTATCAGGTGTTTGGAGAAGGGAAAATTTATATCCAAAGAAGAACTAAAGAGCATTATGAAAGACAAAATGGACAACTTTGGTTAAATTAATTTTTTTTGCACAAACAAATCTAACACAAACAAGATTAACAGTGAAATACAAAGCTGGGAAAAATTTTACAGCCAGTGTTTCCAATAAAGACCTCATTTCTAAAATATATAATGAACTGTGTCAAACTTATAAGAATAAAAGTCATTCTCCAGTTGATAAATGGTCAAAGGATATAAATAGACAATTTTCAGATGATAAAATTAAAGCCATCTATAATAATATGAAAAAATGCTCTAAATCACTATTGACTGGAGAAATATAAATTAAACCACCTCTGAGGGATCAACTCACACTTCTCAGATTGGCTAAGATGACAGGAAAAGATAATGATAAATGTTGGAGAGGGTGTGGAAAAACTGGGACACTAATGCATTGTTGGTGGAATGGTGAAATGATCCAACAATTCTGAAGAGCAATTTGGAATATGTACAAAGGGGTCTAAGATTGTGCATATTCTTTGATCCAGCAATGACATTACTAGGTCTGTATCCCAAGGAAATCATAAAAGAGGGAGAAGGGCTCACATGTACAAAAATGTTTATAGACCCTCTTTTTGTGGTGGCAAAGAATTGGAAAAAGAGTACATGCCCATCAGTTGAGGAATGGCTGAATAAGTTATAGTATATGAAAGTAATGGAATATTATTATTATATAAAAATGATGAAAAAGCTGCTTTTAGAAAGGCCTGGAATGATTTACATGAACTGATGTCAAGTGAAATAAGAAGAATCAGGAATATATTGTACACAATAACAGCAAGATTATGTGATGATCAACTATGAAAAAATTGGTTCTTCACAGTGGTTCACTTATCCAAGGCATTTCCAATAAACTTTGTTTGGAAAATCCCATCTGCATCCAGAAAGAGAAACATGGAGATTAAAAGTAAATAAAAACAATCTATGTTCAACTAAATAAATAATTTTAAAGTAATTTTTTTTTAAAAAGTAGTTACTTTAAAAAAGTTGTCTTTTATGTTTTTCCATTTATTTTGTTCCCAATTACATTTAAATTTTTTTGAATTCCAATTCTCTACCTTCCAACCGTCCTTCATCATTTGAGAAGACAAACAATATAACATTGATTACATATGTGAAATCATGCAAAATGTATTTCCATATTAGCCATGTAAAAGAAAACACACACACACAAATGAGAAAAAGAAAGTGAAAAATGTATGCTTTGATAAGCACTCGGAGTTCATTAATTCTCTCTTTGGAGGTGGATAGCACTTTTATTATGGATACTTCAGAATTTTTTTTTTTTTTGAAATACTCTCTTTATCAGATAGTATTCTATCACAATCATTTACCACAGCTTGTCTACTCATTGTCCAATTGATGGGCATCTCTTCAAATTCCAATTCTTTGCTATTACAAAAAAAAAAAAACCCTGCTATAAATATATATATTTTTGTACAAATAAGTCCCTTCCTCTTTCCTTTGATCTCTTTGGGGTATAGATTTAATAGTTGCTGCTAGGTCAAAGGGTAAGCACAGTTTTATAGTTGTTTGGGTATAGTTCCAAATTGTTCTCCATAATGAATGAACAAATTCATTATTCCATTAACAATGCATTAGTATCTCTGCTTTTCTACATCCCCTCAAGCATTTATAATTTTCCTTTTCTCTCATGTTAGCCAATCTGATGTGTGTGAAGTGCTACTTCAGAGTTGCTTTAATTTGTATTTCTCTATTCAGTGGGGATTTAGAGCATTTTTATGTGATTATTGAAAGCTTTGATTTCTTCCTCTGAAAACTGCATCTTCATATTCTTTGACTATTTACCAATTGGGGGATTGCTGGAAGTAGAATCTTATCTTTGGAAGTTGATTTAGGTTTAGGTTCTATTTGTGTGAGTCCACCTTTGACCCTCACAATTTTCATCTCCTCTATGTCTTTCCATGTCATGTGATTCTTATTAATATATTTGTACATTTCCATAAAGTATCTGCTTGATGTGCTCGAGGTCTGTTTTTTTTTTTTTTTAAATTCTGAGGTACTAATGGGCTATGTTCACTCTCCATCTGTTTTTTCTCACTCTTTTTACAGGGTAGGGCCAACTTCTTTTTTTGTGTCATCTGTGTCCTCAAAATCTTTTCAGGCATCATAGCTCATTGAATTGTTTGTCTTTTTGATTCTGTCTATGATCAGGGGGTTCCCTGATTCACAGCTATATATTAAATTGACACTCAGGGAATATCAGTTGGAAAGGAAGAGACTTTTTTCCTCAATGAGTAATTTGGAGTAATAGAAGTGCTGCCTTTTCTTCAGCCTACTTTCTGATCTTGTGTGAACACTTTCATTTTTCAGGTGAAATAGTTAGGTAGTTTATGTAGATCTTGCTGTGAATGTCATGAGGAGGCTTCATAATTTGTACAATGTCATTTGCAAAGAGCAACCGTTGGCAGACCATCAGCAACTTGTGTTTGGATTCTGTGTTGCATGTCTTCTGAGATACTATGAAATTCCAGAGATGTGCCTCTGGCTTCCTTTATTACACCTTACCCAAGGATCAGGGAATAGTGATCTCTTGTATCCAATCTCCCAGAGATACCCCTGCAATTTTCATATACTCATTAGCATCAACTTTGTGGAACTTTGTTTTACAAATTAATTTTTCATGGGAAAAAAACAAATAGAAAAATACTGAAGAACTTGACATTTTCTCTTCATCTTGATGTGTTGGTTACTGGATAGGTGACATCATCTTAGAAAGTTATGTTTCAAAGCCTCTGTGCCTCTCCCTTACATATAATGTCCCTAAGTATGTGCTCAATGAATGTGTGCCCTTTAAAATCTTAATTTATTTTCTTCAGTTATATGTTTAAACAATTTCAAACATTTTTTTTAAGTTTTGAGTTCCAAATTTTATCCCTCTTCCTCCCTTCTCTTACTCCTACTTGAAATGGGAAGCAATCCAATAGAAGTTATACATGTGTAATCATGTAAAACATTTCCAGTGTAGTAATTTTTAATGACTCAAATTAAAGAAGAAAAGCAAAACCCAGCATGCTTCAGTCTGTATTGTCAACATTAGTTCTTTGTCTGGAGGCACATAGTATGCTTCATTTTGAGTCCTTTGGGATCATCTTGGATCATTGTATTTCTGAGAATAGCTGAGTAACATTCCCAGTTCTTCAATGTATAATAATACTCTTACCATAAATGGTAAGATGTCCTTTTGGTTCTGTTCATTTCACTTTGCATCAGTTCATATAAGTCTTTCCAGTTTTTCTGAAATTATTCTGATTGATATTTCTTATGCACAATAATGTTCCACTTCAGTCATATACCACAGCTTATTCATTCTCCAATTGACTAGTATTCTTTTGGTTTCCAATTATTAGCCACCACAAAGAGAGTTGCTATATATATTTTGTACAAATAGATCTTTATTTTCAAAAATCTTTTTGGTTGTCCCTTAGGCATACTTTCAAATAGCTCTCCAGAATGGTTGGATCATTTCACAACTCTATCAACAATGCATTAGCTATTTTCTCATTTTCCGTTTTTTGTCACATTAACCACTCTGATAGGTGTGAGGTGAAACTTCAGAGTTGTTTTAATTTGCATTTATCTAATCAGTAGTGATTTAGAATAATTTTTCCTTATGATGGGTGCTAATTCTTATACAGAATTCATAAAAAGGAAAAAGTAGGTCTATCAGGAGCTGCTCAGACCCTCTTGTTTCTCTTTTACTATCTGGAGTATTTATTTTCTATTCTTTTGGAGGCTGTCAAAATATTTAAAAATCAAGCATTAGATGCATTTAGATCATGATTGTTACCCTTGCTTTTTTTTTTTTGCATCAGTTTAATCATTAAAAAAAATACTTCAGCCATTAATTTTTACTTCCCGTTCATATCCTTTGACCATTTATTTACTGAGGAATGACTTCGAATCTCATACATTTGACAAAATGTTCTATATATTTGAAATATGAGGTCTTTATTGGATAAACTATCTAAACTTCCCCTTAATTTTCTTCTTTCCAATTTAGTTTAATATACTTAAAATGATCCAATCTCTATGTTACTATGTTCTCAATCTCTTATATATATAATAATTTAATATTTAAATATAATATTTAAAACTAAACATAAAATAAGAAAAAAAATAGAAAAAGAAAGACAGAAAAAGGGAAAAAATGTCATGAGCCTAGGAAAAATTAGATTCCTCCTTAGGACAACTTTCTTCTGGACTTGTTGGCAAAGTCCACTCCCTCTTCTAATCTCATTGATCATTCTTCATAGTTCTTACATGAGACATGATGGATATCATCTCCCATATATAACATAACAGCTCCCATATATAAAGGCAGATGACACTTTTCCTCTTTGTTCTTTTTTTTAAAAAAATGTTTATCTATCTTCCTATTTTTGGGTTGCATTTTAAATTCTGAGATATTTCCCTCTTTCTCTCCCAATTTTGCACTAGAGAAGGCCAATATTTGACAAAGATATATACATATACACATATGTATGTGTCCACATGTGTGTGTGTGTTTGTGACTTTTTGAAATGGTTATGGGTAGCTTCAATGAGAATTATGAGACATTGTACAAAATGGTGCATGTCTGAAATCCACAAGGCAATGAATGCTTAGTTTGACTTTAGTCTATCTCCCCCAAACTACTCCAACCTAACTGGTGAGATATATATACACCTAACCCTAATTCTAAATGCCTGAAGCCAGCAGCATCCATACCCCATTGCTTCTGCACTTAAAGAGTGTTCTGGCTCATTCTTGCCTGGGGCCAAATCACTGCAGCTTAACTGGTGCTTTTAATCAGCAAAGGTTCCTTCAGTCTTCCTGAAATCAGATTCACCTCCAGCCTTACTCCTCAGTTTTCTGAGAGGTGAAAGTCTTGTGGTTTGGGCTGACCCCAGCTAGCCTTATGATTCCCTGCTGGCATTTCTGCAGACCTAATCTGGAGGTGTTTATACTTCACATCTATTAAAATTCAATCCTGGGTTTTTTTTTTCTTTTAGTCTTCTTAAGGTGTCAGGAGGACCCATGTTGTGTCCCAAGTCTTATTTGTTTTTCACTGGTTCACTCTGAGGTGCAATGTTGTTTTCTTTATGGATCTTGCAATTTTCTCATACTCTGCCATCTTCCCAGAATCTTCTCCTTCTATCTCTCTTTTTTTTTTAATGACAAAATCACTTCTCCACAAATCTGATAAGTAATATGTTTTCTGTTCTTCCAATTTACTTATGATATCACCCATTATGTCCATCCATGTTGACCTTATCTTGATAGATGGTGTAAGAGTGTCTATAGCTACTTTTTGCTAAACTTCTTTATAGTTTTCTATATATATATATTTTAGCAGTAGTGAATTTTTATCCCCAAAGCTTAAATGTTTACATTTATCAGACATAGGGTTACAATAGTCATTTGCTATTGTGTATAACATATTTTAATTCACTGATCCACCATTCTATTTCTTAGCACTACCAGATAGTCTTAATAAGTAGTACCTTATATTGCAGTTTAAGACATGCAATACTAGACCTCCCTTCTTTATATATTTTTCCATTAACCTCTTTAATATTCTTGATGTTTTGTTCTTTTCAGATGAATTTTATTATTTTTTTCTATCTGAATTAAGTATATATAATATATTATCATGATGGCAGTGAATAAGTAGATTAGTTTGGGTAGAATTGTTATTTTTGTTATATTGACTTGGCCCATACATGAATAATTAATTACATACACACACACACACACACACACACACACACACACACACACACATATATATATATATAAATCTTTTTTGTATAAAAAGTGTTTTATAATTATGTTTGTGAAGTTCTTTTTTTTTGGGGGGGGGGCTGGTAAACTCCAGGTATTTTATATTGTCTATGATTATTTTAAATGAAATATCTCTTACTATCTCTTCTTGCCGGAATTTGTTGGTGACATAAAATACTGATGATTTGTAGGACATTATTTCATATCCTACTACCTTACTAAAATTATTAATTGTTTTAATGAACTTGTTAATTGAATTTATTGTAATATTCTCTAAAATGTAATGTTCTCTGGGAGCAGGTTTCTTGGGGGGGCTTCTGGAGGCAGCCTTCATTTCAGTTCCAGTATAATCACCTCAAGCCAGGAGTTAAAGTCCAGATCTTTTATTATCTCCTTCAAAGTCTTACATCTTTCACTTGGGGCTTGGCTAGTTTACTGGAGAGCTTCTGTATCTTGGTTTCAGTGTTCTCCACAGGACAGCCTGCCACCACTTCTCTGTCTTCCTTAGTTCTCCCCAACTGCCTTCTCAGGCTTCTGAATCCCCTGAACTGAATCCTGGTTGAAGCTCCTGGCTTATATATGCTCTCTTAAAGGTGTGAATCTTGTAGAATTATAATAAGTACTAAGTACATGATAATAAGTACTAAGTATACTAAGTATAATAAGAACTAAGTACATGTTCTGAACTAGAGAACTGTTAAATACCATGATAAATAGTCATTGTCTCTATCAATTCCACTGACTTAGCACCTTGTTTCAAGTTCTGGCCCATAACAATTTATGGATTTTCAAGTAAATGTCATTATATCACTTGCAAAAGAGATAGTTTTATTACCTTATTGCTTATTCTGATTTCTTCAATTTTCTTTTCTTCTCTAAGGCTGCATATAACATTTCCAGTACAATATAAAATATAATATTGGACATAATAGACAACCTTGTTTCACCACTGAAGGCTCTAGTTCATCTTTGTTACAGATAATGCTTGCTGATTTTTTAGGTAAAAGCTTCTAGTAATTTTAGGGGAAAATCTATTTATACCTACACTTTGATTTGTTTTTAGTGGGAATAAGTGTTATACTTTTAAAAAAGCATTTTCTGTATCTATTGATATAATCATATTATTTTTTACCTTTTGTTATTGATATAATCAATTATGTCATAGTTTTCCTTATTTTGAAGCAATTCTGCATCCCTTGTATAAATTTTATTTGGTCACAATGTATAATCTTTGTTATATATTGTTATCATCTTTTGGTATTTTATTCAAGATTTTTGCACCAATATTCATGAGTGGACTAAGTCAATATAACAAAAATAACTATAATTTTCATTTTTGACTTTGTTCTTTTAGGTATCAGAACAATATTTGTTTCATAAAAAGGAGTTTGGTAAAATTCCTTCTTTACCTATTTTTCCAAATAATTTATTTACTATTGGAATTAGTAATCTTTACATTTTTGAAAGAATTCATTTATAAACCTACCTGGTCTAGATGATTTTTTCCTCCTTTAAGAAAATAATTTATGGACTGTTCAATTTCTTTTTCTACCATCGTTTTATTTAGATATTCTATTGGTTCTTCTGTTAATCTGCGTAAAAATAATCTAATAATTGCTTCAATTCCATCTTAATTTTCCATATTAGTGATTTGGTTTTCTTTTGGCTTTTAAATGTGATATTACTCAATCATTTACCTATTTGGTTTTAAAATAAAAACCAACTCCTAGTTTTATTTATTAATACAATGGTTTTCTTATATCAATTTTATTACTCTAACTTCAATTTTAATATTTCTGATTTGGGATTTAATTGGGAATTAAACTTCTTTCTGTTTTTTTTTTTAATTGCACACACAACTCATTGATCTGCTTTTTATTTTTTTCAATGAAAGTACTTAGAGATAGAAATTTTCTTCTGATTACTGCTTTTGCTGAATCCCTTAATTTTTAGTATTTTGTCTCATTTTTATCATTTTCTTTAATAACATTATCTATTGTCCTTTAATTCCTTCCTCAAGATTGGGTTAGTTTATAATTTATTTTTAATCTGTTTCTAAGATCCTTTATTCAATGTTATTTTTATTGTATTATGGTCTGAAATGAATATACTTAATATTTCTACTTTTCTGTATTTAACTATAGAGTTTTCATGCCCCACTATCTGGTTAATTTTTGTGAAGATGTATAACTAGGAAAAAGGTATATTCCTCCCTCTTACCATTCAGTTATTTCCAAATGTCAATCATATCTAGCTTATCTAAGATTTTATTCATCTTCTTGGCTTCTTTTTAAATTTATTTTTGTTAGTTTTCTCTAGTTTACAGAGGAGAAGGTTGAAGTACCCCACTATTATAGCTTTGCTACCTATTTCAACTTGTAATTCATTTTCTTTTTCCTTTAAAATTTTTGATGCTATTGCATTTGGTACATATATGTTTATTATTGATATTATGTCACTATGTGTGACACATTTTTAACATAATACAATTTCCCTATTTATGTCTGAAATATATTTTAGCTTTAACTTTGAGATCATGATTGTTACCCTTGCTTTTTTTTTTTTGCATCAGTTTAATCATTAAAAAAAAATACTTCAGCCATTAATTTTTACTCCATAGGTAGCTCATCAAAGGATTATGTTTATTTCTGTTTTGATAAGAGATACAGTCAATCAGCAGGAATAATTTTTAAATGTAATACTTAGCAAATAAACTTGTACTGTAAGTCATTGAAACCGTTAACTGACAAATTTCTTCACATTCAACAGACTATCTTAAGTCTTCCCATGTGAAATGGAGAATGAACATTGGCTGACAGACATTTTCAACTTGATAGCATGCTTGATAATGATACTATTATTGTGAGATAATATGAGAATATTTTTCTTGAAAATATTCTTATTTTATTTGGGACATTAAAAAAGTCTTGATATATTTGTTATCCTTTCTGTGAAGGAGTTGCAGATTTTTTGAGAGACAGAGAGATGGAGAGATAGAAAGAGACAAATGGAGAAGGAAGGGAGGAAGGTAATGAGAGAGAAGACAGAGATAAAATTAGGCAGGTGGGGTTTCATCACCAAATGTTGGGAGAAGGGGTGTTAGACCCCAAAAGTATTGTTGAGACTATATCCTAGTGTCATGAAGTGTCAAAAAAATTATAATTTAGATTATCTTCAAATCAAGAGGCAAATATTTTATTATCCTAATAGTGGGCTAAAGCGATATTAGGTTTTTAACAAAGAAGAAGGGTTTTTAGCAATTAACAAGGGCAAAGGAGAGCTAAATTCCCTAGCAGAACCATGCCCAGCCTAAATTGCTAAAGTGTGAAGATCGCACATTTTAAAATCAGCTGGAGTCAGGAATTTAGGTTAGGGGAAAATCGTCAGTCTTTATTCTCAGTGAAGAAAGATCAGAGGTGGAAGGGAATTGGCGATAGCAATGTGTGCGGCTGAGTCAAGAAGCTAGCTAGACCAGCAGCCACTAGACCAGCAGCCACACGACCAGCAGGTAGGAGTATGGAACCCAGGCCCAATCTCTCCCAGCTTCTCTTCCTGTCTCTCTCTGCCTCCACCCACCAAAATCGTCATTTCCCATACAACACATGAGGACTTGCATGGAGAATAGGCAGGGGCCATTCTTTATCCAATCATGTATATTAATAGAATATAGCCCAATTATTATTTAGCCTCACGTACTTGGGACCTCAGTGCATCAACCCAAACCTCAGCCCATTTCACTAAAGGGGTTTTAGTAGGGATTACATCATTGAATGGTGGGCTAAATTCTTAAAGAAGTTTAGTGGCAAAGGTGGGCAATTACAGTAGAATAGATTTTTTATTGGGAAAACATAACTGAAGATTGACATCATAATTTGGCTATTTGATTGAGTTCAATAAACTGTGTGGTCATAATGATTTTATCAATGCAAAGAATTGACAAAATGGACAAAAAGGAAAAAAGCCCTACTTAAGAGCAAAAGGTCTATTTAAAAAAAATAATAATCTTATTCGTTCTCCTTCTTGGAGCTTGACTCTTGGAGTAGTTTATAGAGCAAAATTTAGACTTTTTACTGATCCCATTCCTTGCTACCAAAGACCGGGGTCTCATTCAGCCCTGTCAAAAACACTTCCATATAATATATCCTGATAGTTTAGTTCATCTTGCAGTCCATCGATTCATCCATCATTGATTAGGTAAAGCTCCCAAGTCAAGCCTACCACCTTTGAAATTGCATTTTGAAGATGTTCTACAAGTCATGTGATTAGCAGCAATTTTTTCCCTCTTTGCCAAAAGTAACAAATGATCATTTCTACTATAGCAGATAGTAATCCAGGGGTTCTATTGTTTTGGAGACTATTTCTGGGGTCACTGTGGCTAACTAGGTGCTACTGAGCCTCTTTCTACTTTGCTAGACTGACCTTCAGCTTCAACCACACTTGAAGACAACAAACTTGGTCAAACTTGCCAGACTTTTCATGCCCTGTAACAGCCTTTAGCAACTCAAGGTCAGTCTTGAGCATTCCAAGTCTTGAGACTTAAACAATATTCTCCCAAAGCAGAAAACAATCAGTGTTATAATGACAATTTGAAAACAATTATATACTTCTCTTGTAATCTTTCATTTTCTTCTTGCTACATCTGTTTATTAGAGTATTATTCCATATGAGGCAAACAACAACTATACATGCTTGGCTTATTAAGGTCAAGCTCTCTTCTGTGTTGCTACATGATCAGGTACCTCAAAATGTTGCTCCTGAGGTCCAATGACAACAGTTTTTTCATGATCTGATATTCAATTAAATACAAATACTGGTTGACTGCCTTCAGATATGGATTGGCAAAATTGATATGCTCATGTACTTTTAGACTGAATTTAAAAAGGCATATTATTCAGGATGAAGGAATCATCGAATCTGATATCCTTGTTTCAGTTCAAAAACCTATAATTTGATAAAGCTATTCATAAGCTGGATGGAGTATTCAGGGGAGAGTAACTAGGACTGAGAAAATCCTTAAGATCATGTCATATTAGGACTGCATAAAGGGTCTAGGGATACCTACCCTGGAGAAGAAAAGACTTAGAAGGGATGTGTTTGATGATTTCAAGTTTTGAAGCACCATTGTATGAAAGCAGAATTGTACTTTTTTACTTGGCCACAAAGGGGAGAACTTAGGACAATGAGAAAAAGTCACAGTGAGGAAAATTTGGGTTGGGATGAAGAAACATTTCCCTACAAGGAGAGCACTTTGAAAGGGCCACAGAAAAGCTCAAGAAACAATAGTTTTCCCTTGCTTTGAGGTCTTCAAGCATAGTCACTGGATGACCACTTGGTGAAGGGGGAAGAGGGCACTCATTTTTCATGAGTACCAGCTAGTCTCCCTGACCCCAGAGGTCCCTTCCAACATTGAAATTCTGTGAAAATTCAGCAAAAATAAAGTTTTATGAACTTTCTAGTATTGCATGAATTTGGAAAGAGAAATATGTTTTATAAATACAAAGAGAGAGATATAGACTTTGAAATGTGTAGAAGAAATTAATGATACTAATTAAGAAGTTTTCATTAGTTTCTCATAGTTGGAAACATGTAAGCAAAGTGCACTTTATTTCTCCAGAGATAGCCTGAACAGCATGCAGAGAGGAAAAAACTGTCTTAATATTATCTCCTTTGTGTCTCTTTGTCCTGTACACAAAGGAGAAAAAACAAAACCTAAAATGAAGTGACTCATTTTATTTCTCAGCTGGGCGTCATGGCTGAGTTGGGGCTGACTGTTCCACTACCACATGCATGAATCTGGCTCCTCTGACAGGCTATCAATCAGTCCCATCATGGTTGCAGTTCAGTGAGGAAACTGAAATAAATCAAAACCTAGAATTCAGATTGGATCTAGTGAAATCAAGAGAGAGACATATGGAAATGATATGAACCTTCCCCTGGTTTGAAAGTGATACAAAATAATATAAAACTTGAATCTTACTATCTTTGAAAAGACTAGTCAGCTTTATGGAGAGAATGTTGAACATGGATTTAGGAAGGCCTGAGTTTAAATCCTGCTTGATATACTTATGAACTGTATGACTCTGGATATATCATTTATGACTTTATCTACTCATCTGCAGAATGAGAATAGCAAGAGAGCCTAACTCATAGATTATAGAGACAAATAAAATCTTCAACTCCTTCTTTCTTTCTCCTCCACCTCCTTCTCCTCTTCTTTCTTCTCTTCCTTCTTTACTTCTTTCTCCTTTTGTTCCCTCTTTTCTTTTTCCCCATTTATGTTGCTTCATATTCAATTAAAACTTAATGATGAATGTCAAAATAATATTGAAAAATAGGGCAGCTGCAATAAAATTAAAGGAAATGAAAGGATTTTGAAGACAGATGGAGGTTTTGGTTCTCATCCAATCCAGTTGGTCTATGCAGACAGCTGGTATACAATCACCGCTGGCTGGTCTGTCACTCTTGACTGCCTGCCAAGAAAAAGTAAGAGCCCATTATATTGACAGTCTGAGGATTTGGGGTTATAATCCTAAGAAAGAGTGAGTCATTGAGAATTACCCAGAATACTCTTGCCTATAAAAATCCATTCACAATTTTATATTTTAAAAACCATTTGATCAGTCAAAGATTTATACAATTGGGTCTAGTTGATATGGCTACCTCTATTCCCTTCCTCCTTGTGATAGATGGCTGCTAGGACTCTGCCTTTTAACCTTTTCTCACATTTCACCAGCTGCTTTCAGCTTTGTTCCTTTTCCTAGTCAGACATTAGAGTTTGACTAGGGGGGAGGAATGCTGGAGGGTTTGTTGTAGACCTCTGTATAGAATTGGGTATTGTGTGGCTAGGCTGATTCCTAGTCTAGTTCTATGTGTATCTTCTGACTATAGTCAATCTTCCCTTTTCGATGAAATCCATTTCCACCAAAGCTGTTTTGACTGAATGTGATCATCTCACAGTTCTTTCCCAGTGAGCACTAATGTTAGCTTGAACAGCAATATATGTGGGCTTTACTGCCTCAAGTCAAAATCTATCAACACTGGAAGTCCAACATTGAACTTTTCCAGAAAATGAAAACTCTACCTATGGATACATAGTGCTCCAAATTGAGAGCTGTTTCCTACCTGGTTGGGCTAGGGCTTCAAACACGGAGGAAATGACATCAGAGATGGAAGGGAAGATTTCTGGGAACTAAGGAGGCAGTTTCCAAGAGACAAGTGCAGTCATATAGAAGTTGATGAAAAGCCAAAGGAGGATAATGACAGAACAATGGGAAAAAAATGATGGATGAAAGATATATTTTAAAGGGAAAACAATTGTAGGTCTTAATATGGAGCATGAAATGTAAGACTGAAATAATTCTCAAATGTTGAATATGCTTGACTGGCAAAATTGGCCATTAGTGGAATTCAGACAAGACACTGATATGTGTCTATGTCTCTCTGTGTATAGAAATAGAATGAACTACCAAAGTAAAAATACCCATTACGTATTTGGAGTTGAGTAATAGAGCTTAGGTGGATGGAGAGAACTGAAGATAAAAACTAATGAATTATAGGAATGGCAGTGCCAGTTAAAATGAGGAAAATGTGTGAACAGATCTTGGAGAAGGGCTAGGGAGAGAGCCTTGTAGACAATCAAAAATTGTCCCCATGACCCCAAATTGGTTGAGCAGTTAATATACTGAAGACTCTTATACAGAAGGTCCTTGAGGGAAAGAGACACGTATAAGTTAAATGATAAGAAAACCTCCCCAACAATTTCAGCTGCCACAAAATCAAATGGGGCTTTTTTGGGGAGCATGTTGGTTTTCAAGCATAGCCTTGATTCTTTGTCTTGAATCTTGCAGAAAGCCTTCTTATACAAAGTATATGTTAAATCAAATGCTACTGTATGCCTTCTAGTTTTGAGATGCTGGAATATATTCTACTAGAAGGATAAGCCAGGTACTCTAATCAGTATAATATAAAATAAGATATGATGGACCAAAGAAGACATCCAGAAAATTACTTAAGGAAAATTTGAAGAAAGAATGCTTTCATCTGAGAGATGGTGTTTTAATGAAAGGGAAATGCTACTCAAGCTGCACCTTAATATCAAAGAAAGTAGAGATGAGGTAAAAAAGCATTTCAGTGATGAGATGGGAGGAAATATATATATATATATATATATATATATATATATATAATATGTATATATTACATTATATATAGCATATAATATACATATACATATATATGTATATAAATAGATACACACATACACACATATATAATTGTGGGAACAGGAATGGGAAAAGGGAAGTTATCTTTGTGGGAAAAGATAGCAATTCAGCTTAGCTAAAACACAGAATGTATAAGAAGGAAAAATGCAAAACAATTTCTTGAAATTGTGCTGGAGCCAGAGTGGTTGTACCCTTAAGCGTCCTGTTAAAGAGTTACTACTTTTAGTCAGGACACTAGGATGCCACTGAGGGTCTTTGAGCTGGTGAGTGACATGTTCTTTAAGAAGAGTATATTGGAATCTGAAAGAAAGATATATTAGGCACGTATTGCATTGAAGGCATAATAGTTGAGACCATTAACATTGTTCAGGGTAGAGAGGAAAGCAAAGGAACTAGGGAAAAAAATAGAGAAACAATTATAGGAGAGGTAGCCAGAAAGACAGGCTACCTAAGGAGGCCTCAAAATAAGATGACCCGGACTTTTTGTTAATGCTATTAGGTAAAATAGTTTTGCGGAGCAAAGTCATAGCTCTTCCAAGATCCCAACAAAGAAATCTTTTGAATTTACCATGGTTAACTGCTTCCCTCTTCCTCCTCCCAATCCTCAGTTATTTCTCATGAACAGTAATTGGTGGACGGTATAAAAATTCTTCTGAAGTAGAGGGTAAATGCTGATTGTATCATATAAATCTTTGGGGCAAGGGTTAACTTCTTAAAATGTCTCTATTACATGCAGTGAACTTACATCATTCAAATAAGGTTTGAAGCCTTTGATACCTACATTTACTCTGCCCAAGAATTATGGGATGGTTCTTTCTCCTTTGATGAGGTATGGCCTTCTCTGTGCTCCGGATTCAGAAACATCCCAATTAGGGTGACATCTCTTCTGTTTGATGGTAATTTTATGTATAAAGTAGAGAGAAAAAGAGAACAAAATGAGAAAAAAGTCACAGTTCTCTGAGGTGAAAATGTAATTCATTCCTTATTGCAATTCTTTAAAAAATATTCCTTCTGTACTTGTCTTTACAATCCTACCTTCCCACAATTGTGTCCAATTTGAAACAATGCTCCATTGTCATATTTCTTCTCTATAGCCTCTTTCTGATCTGAGAGGTTTTGATCTTGGCCCCTTTCCTTCTTTATAGCTTAAGAGACTTAATCTTTTTAGTCCATCTTCATGTAATACAAAGATAAATGAATTTTCTAGATATGGAAGTACTAATGTATATTGAAGTATGTTCCCAATAATCTCCAACACATTCTCAGTCATCAAATATATTGATTATATTATTCAAGGAGCAAGGCTTTAGCTAAGCAAGGTCACACTCCTATATTTTATATTTTAAGGTTTAACTCAACTGAAATACTGGCCAGAAAAGATTTACCCTAGGAGACAGCAAAATATAGAAAATTTTAAAAAAACAAAAAAGAAAAGGTTTATAGCAAACATGTTGATATAGTCAGAATGATTCATTGTGGCCAATTGGAATATAATATGTCATTAAACTGGCAGTCATAAACACAGGATCTGATCCCCAATTTCTAGTATAAGGCTGGGGAAGTTATTGAAATTTTCTAGGGTTTAGCATACTCATCTGTGAAATGGTAAAGTAGTATCCTCAAGACCTATTATGACAATTAATTGAGCTAATTATATAGATACGTTTTCTGAATTTAAAATACCATATAAATGACCATACTAAATAGGTATTTATAATATTAAAATAAAAACAATAAATATTCAAATCAATACAATAACAATGAGTAAAACGAGGCCTAAATCAACTATTCTATGTCCCAGAATTGTGAAATGGATGATAAATTAGATTGCTGAGCAACAGTTGGTTCTATTCAATATATATCAAGGATGCAAGTGATGTTCTGTGACTGAAAAAGCAGCAATTGTTATCGTAACTTTTGACAAAAGGCAAGAAAGGCAGCCAGAAAGCTATGTGCCAGTGAACTTCATTGACTCTGGACACTTTATCGAATGTATTATGAAGAAGGGACAGTTTTAAACACTTAGAAGAAGGAAAGAGTAACTACAAACCCCCAGTTTGGCTTTAACCATAATAAGTCATGCCAGAATAATACAATTTCTTCCTCTAATAATCTTTGAATATGCTTTGGAGCCAACAATAGAATCAAGAGGCCCTCCATGACTAGCATCCACATAGATTCAACAAACAACATGTCAACAAAGAAACCAATAACTGAATCATAGAGACTTAATGAACTATGGGGCTTTATTACAAGTATTTTAAAGCTACTCATTACCATCAGAAATTATAAAAAGGTTATCATTATGGACCCAGATTTACTGAGCAATGAGGAACATACCAAGAAATGGTAGAAACTGCACTGTGCAATACTTTACAAAATATTCAAATTCTCCCTGAGAGTGCTCATTTATTGACTGAATGACCTGGGGCAAGTCTCTCAATCTCCTCTATTTCAGTCACTTTTTGTTGAAAGAAAATAATAATAGTACTTACCTCCTAGGGTCCTTGGGAAAATCAAATGGGGAAATACAAACCTTAAAGCATTATACAAATACACCCTCTTACTAAACACATATATCTACCTGTTATCCTTCACTCTTGCCATGTGACCAACTGGTCATCACTTTCTGTATACATTCTTTGATTTCCTTTTTGGTGCATCTTACTGGTGAGAGGCTGCAGTCATAAACATGTGCCTTCCTGTGGATTAAAGGAGTACTCTGTGGGTTGATATTCCTTAACTGTAGCTCATGAGCCACACCAGTGATTATTCCCATAATAGCTAGTCAGTGACCATAATAAGCCCCAAGCAAGTGAATTGACTAAGGTTACATAGAAGGAATGATAACTTCAATATATTCTCTCTCCCACCAATATATCTGGATAATACTCTCTGACACATATGTAGGTTGTTCTCATTGTTTGTCTCTTTCCTGAAAAAGATCATGACATCAAGGAAGTGATGTCATGACATACAAGTGAATTGAATTAAAATGAGGAGGAATTATACAAAGTCACCAGCTTCCCTCTCCTCCGGGGCCATCTGAGTTCAGTGGAAAGATATAAATCAAGATGACTAGAGATGGCTGAGGCTGCAGCAGGAGACCTTGGCCTTTTTAAGCTAAGATCTTTCCCAGGTCTCAGTCTGACTGAGGCAATGTCCAGTCAGTGATTAAAGATAGGTAAGAAATAAGGGAGAGAATGGCCTCTTTTACTTGGTCAAAAATATATACATAGCATTGGAGGAGAGAGTGGGCACAATGGTGTGATGCAATGGTCCTAGAGCACATATATAGGGAACATATGCATCCAATTCATTTATCTGGTACTGTTGGGCCTTGACATCCTCCTCCCCTGTACTGTTCACACAGCTTTACACAGAAATTCACCTGGGATCTGATCTCTATGGCATGGCTCTCAATCACCAGGGCTAGTTCTCTCTTCAAGATATAATTGGCCCCTTTTATGTTACCAGACATTCTACTTCTTAAAGTTACTTTCTTGATGATTTCTTTGTGTGTGTATGTTTGGGGAGTTTTCAGCTCAATTCATCAATTCCTAAATGTCCAAGAATAACATAAAAAGCTCTAATGATTATTTTCTTACCATATAAGTAAAAAATTAACTCAGACTTTGTGCAGTTAGATAACATTTCATTGAATTATATATATATATTTGTTGCATTGATATTTTTCACAAATCATGGGATATTTTTACATAATATAATTATCTTTTCACTTTTTATTTATATTTTCTTAGATATCATAGTGTCTACCTTTGCTTTCTTAATTCAGTGAATTCTTTGTCTGTTTCTGTGTCTGTCTCTTGGTCTCAGTCTCTGTCTATCTGTATCTCTCACATAATTTGATAGACTTTTAATTTGCCTTATTAATCCCACCCCTCTTGGACTGATGCATCCTTTGCCATGCCTCCTGTTCCCCCCTACCTTGACCCAGCTCAGCCTCTGTTGATTTGAATTGATTTTTATATTTAAAATAAAATACCTTTCCTTGTGCAGCAAGATGTTCTACATTCTTACTCTTCCCCATACTCTGTATCTTTCCTTGAAAGACTTTCATTTTAATATTACAGTTTAAAGATGACCATCCTCCACTTTTTCTTTTCTGGTCTAGTGTATTTCTCCTTTGAACACCTAATCACATCAAGTAATTAGAATTACAACGGATCAGAGACAACCTAGTTCCCCACCCATACTCCTTAACTGATAGTTGACCAAGTCCCAGGGAGGTTAAATTGCATTCCCAAGTTAATACATATACATAAAAATCTGTGGCAGCATTTGAACTAGTATTGCTAATCCTCAAATGAATGTACATTCTATTGTAGCACGCAGTTCCATTTATGGCCCTTAGGAAAGGTAGATCTCTAAAGGAACACTGTTTTTATTCTCCCTTTACAGGATAAAATACTAGATCATTTTATATTATTTTCATTTCATTCAAATTTCTATATGTTGTTGCAATTTCATTCTACAGGTATAATCTAATTTTAACAAATATGCTTAATTTTGCTTTCTCCAAAATATTCTGAAATTATTGCTTTTTTATTCTAAAAATCCTCTTTATCTTTAGGATGATACTCAACTCTATCATATGAGTTATTTTATGTTATTTTCTTTTGCTCAGTTGTGTCTCAGTTATGTCTGATTATTTCTCATCCCATTTTTTTTTGGGGCAAAAGTGCTTTGCTTTTTCCTTCTTCAGTTTATTTTATAGGTAAGGAAACTGAGGCAGACAGTATTGTGATTTGCCACATAGCTAGTAAGTATCTGCATTTGAGTTCAGATCTTTCTGCCTCCAGGCCTGATGGTCTATGTACTGTGCCACCCAGCTGCCATTATTTTGGTAGTAAAAGCGTTCATTGTAGCATGCCCTAATCTTAAAACCAAAACCAAACCAAAACAAACAAAAAAACCCTAAAGTCATTTTTCCCCTTTACGTAGTGTCTTTTGACATATGTTTCCTTCTTATTATTTGTAAGACTTGTAAGAGTTTTTGGAGCACGAGAAAAGAGAAATATTTTATTAGGTGAGTTAAGCTTGGAGTTTATGTTAGCATTATGTGTAGTCAAGTCTAGTAATCTGAACTTTCTTCCACTTTCAGTATTTCTAGAGAGTTTTAAAACAATGAAACAAAAATAATCTATTAAGCATCTACTGTATACAAAATGCTTTGCTAAGCTGTCCGGGATCTAAAGAGAAAAAAAAATCAAGACAGGAACTGACCTCAAAAAGATAAAAAGTAATAAAGCAGACCGAAAAAGATTTCAGCTGTCAGAAATGGAAGTCCAATGATTCTGCCAACAGAAAAGTAAATGGTAATACAGCTCTTTTAGTCTCATTTCCATTAAGAAAATCTTATTGTCTGTTGATGTTGAACCATTTCATGGTAGCAGTGAGTTTGGCATGAAAACTCTGTAGGAGTTTTAACTCTTGAGAAAGTAGGCTCGGCATTTCCATGGGCACTAGTTAGGCCATACATAATTTCCTGAAATACTTGATATATGTATTGTGTTTACCTAGATTTTTTTTTTTTTTCTGAGAGGCCAATTATTCTTGGAAGATTTTGTTTTGGTTGTTGTTGTTCTTGTTTTCTCTGGAATATCAGGTCCTTTGATTTACAGAAACTAAATAGCTTTTCAAGTTTTATATGTTTTGATTTTAACTGGTATATATTTTTGGTTTCACTCCTTTATTCTATTCTGAGATGGAGTAGATTTATTTTTTCAGGATGTTCTCAGTTTCAATAAAAATTTTTCTTTTTTTTTGTTCTAAATTATGGGTTCTCTTTTAAAACTTATCTTTCAGAGCTTAAATTTCATTCCTTATATCTACCCTTAGTACATTAAGCTTCAATAACCCTAGGGATCATTGTGGCTACTCCGTTCTCTTATCTTGATCTCCAGATGTAGAAAGAATTATTCTTTCCTTCTGAAAATTCCTCCTTGATGATTTTTACCTCATAGGATTTCTTAATTATATTAATACCTTCTTTCAGTTGTTTACTTTTCATGTGTTTGACATTTTTTCCTAGTGCAGATTTTTGTCTTCTTCCCTCTTCCCCCTCCCATTCTTATTTGTTTGGTTGATTTTTTTTGAAAATTTATTTTTGAGATAATGAAAGTATATGGGCTTTGATAGTATGGCCAAGTCATCTTTTTAGGAGTCCATTTTCATTATTTCAAACATAAACACATCCAAGCACATACCAATATTCATCTCCTGGGGGCTATAGCCATAAACTCACATTTTTAATGAAAATGGGTATAGTGTCAAAATTGTGTTGGTCCTGCACGATCTTTAAAGTAAGATTGAGCCTGAAACATTTCTACATGTTGAAAGAGCAATGATCTTTTACCCTCAGGAATTTAAAAGAAAATCAGAGTATCAATTGGGTTGATGACTGACTCTGACTTCTTTCCTAAACATTTCAGAGGAAGTGATTCTATTTACATATGCAGTGAATTATTCTTTGGGGATGAAATTCATATGAGACAAGTTACTCACCCCTTATGAAAAGCAGTTCAAGTCTAAATAAAATTAATGAAAATGATTGCCCATATTACATTGTGTTTTTTTTTTCTCAGTATAATTGTGTAGGTATTCAATTGGGATTGTTAGAACAAAACAAAGGAACAAATGCTTTATCCCATTACCAGGAAATTTCTCCTCATTTTAAAAATATAGCAGAATTTATTTCTTTAATAACATATCCTAAGGAAATGGTAATAACTTAACTTGAGGCATTTAGGTTAAAGATCAGTATAATCAATATTTGCACATTTTCTTTAATACATTAACATATATATAAGGGTTTCAAAATGTTTTCCCTTCCCCCAAGACAAAGTGATACCATTTCACAGAATATGGTTTTAAAATCACGGCAGGGGAGAGATTGTTGAAATGGGATTGGGGGGTTGTGTGGTGGCTAAATGTCTGGAAATTCCATCTTGGCTAAAGTAATGGCTTTAATACTTATGAGATGTGTTTAGGACATCCCTAGCAACTAGTTACCCATGGTCTTAGTGATATTTTTCTAATGAATTAATTATTAGGAGAGCTATGATGGGCTTTCTTACTTCCTATTATATTCCACATTTATTTCTACCTTTTAAATCAGCTTTAACTTGAACTGAAATCTTCCAAAGTGAATTCCCCAAGTCTATTCGATCTAGCCTCACAACTGAGGCTGTTAAAAAAGAAGAAACTCCCAATTAGTGCTGGAGATGATGACAGTTCTTATACAGTGGCAATTTTGTCCTTTGACAAATGAGCTAAAAATATCCATTTATTTCATTGCAGGCCCAGAACATCGATTGAAAGAATGGGAACAACTAAGAACACTTGGAGTAAGTGATATGCTCTGTCCTACGTGATTTGGACTCCTTGGTTTTGTTACAGACTAGACCTGTGATTTCACACACATATGTGTGCACAAATGTACATACAAACACACACACTTATTCAATTACCACGTGGCTGGTTTAAGGGTATCTCAAATCAATATTTCTAACTTGAAGCATCATCTTTTTGTCTGTATCTCCTTTTCCTTCTAGCCTTCCTCTGTCTGCTGATGGATCTATTATACTTTCAGTTATTCAATTTTGTAACCAGTGTCATCTTTTATTCTTCCCTTTAATTACTCCCACATTCAATCAGTCATAGAATCCTGCCACAGAATTACAGAAGATAAAATTTAGAAGGATTATCAAAGCCATCTAGTATAATCTGAATTTATCCAAGGATCTTTGGAATAGGATTCTGAAACATTCCTGATAATTAGTCATTGAATGACCACTCTCTACTTCACTATCTCGGGACAACCAGTAATTAAAGCATGAAAACACAATGGAGAGCTTTAGGTCTAAAATTAATGGACAGAGAAGTGTAAGTGGTGTTATCATTACTGTATAGTTAGAGGACCTAGGCAGGAAAAGAAAACACATCACAAACCTATAATGGAGGCATAACAATAATCAATGGGTCTATGAAATGAGGTATACTGAGGAGTATGATTATCTTTAAGGCTGAGATCTTTGATGACTAGATGGATATTGAGATACTCAGCAGATAAAGGAAAGGGCAGAAGAGGCCTAGGTTTAATAGGAAAAAAAAAGCAACTAAGGAGCTCTATTATGGTCATGCCCCATGTGAAATGCCTATGCAATATCTTGTCTGAAATTTCCAATAGACCACTGACATTGAAGACTGAAATTCAGGTGGAGGATTAGAACTAGAAGTATATATTTAGGAGTCAATTATAGTAAATGTAAAATCAGTCTGTTGAAGCTGATGTAGTCACTAAAGAACAAAATGTATGGACCTAAGAGAAATAGAAGCAAAGCAGAACCCTGGGATATTTCTATAGTTAGGTGCAGAGATGGATGCTCCTACTGAAAAGGAGATGGAGAAGTCATAAAATAGGAGAAGAAAGAGAAAGCAATGTTACCTCCATAACTACCACCACCATTACCACCATCCCAACCTTAATCACCCCCAATATAACAACACGAAATAAAATACACATAGAAAACAATGTCAATTGCTACAGACAAGTTACTAATTATGAGAACTGAGAGAAGACGATTAAATTTGGCAATGAGGAGATCAATACGAAATTTGGGTAGAGAGTTTTCACATGAAATTGGAATTACTTCTAAAGGGTTGAAAGATAAAGGAAGAGAATCAAAGTTTCAAAGAAGTAAACTCTAGCTTCATTAAAAAAAAATAGTTCCTAATTGCTAGAATGATCCAAAAGGGAAATGTGAGTACCTTAGAAATCAAAGTGTTTTCTGTCACTTGGTTCCACTTTATTTGACTCTGCCAAACTATTTCTCAGGTAAGTGGTTGAGGGTCTTCTCCAGTGGGGAGATTTAATAGCATCTTTGGTCCTATTCAAGTCTGCAATTCTTTGAGACAGTGATCAAGTCATTTTTCTTGTCCTAAGTCATTTCAAGCTTCCCACGACCCATTCCATGAATCAATATGAATTAGTTGGAAAACAAAACAAAATACTGAATTTTGAATGAGAAAAAATTTACAAGCTATGGTCAATTACTTTCTTCTTTGAGAATTTGAGTAGGTCATTTCTCTCTGCCATGCAGCTCCTTCCAGCGATTCCAGTCGCTCTATTGAAACTTTTGATCCTATAGTGATTTTTATTAATAACATTAAAGCAGATTAAATAAAATTATATACATATGCACCTTTGTGTGTACACACATGTGTGTATATGATTGCAAGTTTACTTCACCATGGAAATCTGAAGGAATATTTCTTCTATTTAGAATGTTTTCTCTCTTAATTAATGAAATAGTTCTTGTTGCTAAACATTGATCAGTAACTGGCTAACCTCAGGCTGTCTTTATTCATAATGAATAATATGGAAAATTCTGTTTCTGACCTTCATGGAGTTCCAGGATCTGGGCTCCTAACTATCTATTCAGTCATTCCCAGAATATTAGCAGTATGGCATCAAGAATAAAGTGCTAGTCCTGAAAATGGAATCTCTTGGTTCAAATATTGACTCTGACATTTCTTAGTAATGTGACAACCTTTTTGTGACCTAGTTTCCTTTGTTTCCATATATCTTTCTGTCATGTTGCTTAACTACACTGTATCCCCAGATGGTGCCTCAGCAGTTGCCTGATTGGCCAGAACCCACAGTACCTAGGTACTCTAGATCCATCATAGGGTATTATGGCCATGTGCTTGCCATACTCATTCTCTTTCATTCTCTTCTCCATCTATTTTTCACTTCTTGGAAACTGGCATCGCAGTACACAACATCCCTTGGAAGAGGAGTCCATTGCCCTGTGACTCCAACCATGATCCTTATTGCTTGCCAGAATAAATCCATCTTGCCCTAGAGACCACAATGGGTTATAACACATATGTGTAATCTTCCCTTAATAGAAGATAAGCTTCATTAGATCAGGTATTAAAAAGTGTTCAATATTTCATTTTACAGGACTTAGCATAGCTCCAGATTTTATTTATTCATTGCTTTATATGTAGAATAAGGCAACCGATTTCTCCTCTCTTAAACTCATAGAATTTTTTTGAGGCTTGAATGATGAAGAAAAAGACTTTTATAAAACTTAATTTGTTACATGGTTTTCAGACATCATTATTATCTCAAAGAAAATTTAAGGAAAACATTGAAAAATAAAAATCCAACTTTTGTTTTACAGAAGCAGGTTTAACAAAACTTCAATTTTAAGAATGGTGAATTTTTGAAAAGGAATGAAGTGCACCTAACAGGAGATTCTTAAAACAATCAAAGAAATTCCAGTTGGCCTGTGACTCTTATAAATCTATGATTATTTCATGAAGCTTTTTCCTTTCCTTTTGCCTAAACTCCAGATATATTACAACCATTACTCCCCCTCTTCTCCTGCCTTCTTCTATTTGTCTTCTCTGATCATGGGGTGATGAGACACAATGCATAGAGCACAAGCAGGAGTTCCTTCTATAACTAGACAAATGACTTTGCTTCTCTCAGCCTCAGTTTCCATATTTGTAAAATGAATAAAAAGATCTAGTTAATGAATAAGTAACCAGTCCTTCATAAATCTTAAAGTGATATACAAATTTTATCTGTTACTGCCATTGTTCGTACTACTGATGTCATTTCATCTCCATTTTCATTTATTTCTCCTCCAGGATCAGACTAGATGCCACTTTGTCCCTGATGCTGCCAGGAGAAATGATCATTTTTCTCTTTAGGTTTTATAGCATCCAACTTACTTTTCTCATTTTCATTTATTTCAGTCTCCTTGTTAATGTAGCTTTCTGTCTATTTGTTCTGCCCTCACCCATGAGCCTGGTAGCCTTTTAGGAAGAGGGCCAATGGCATAGCTCTTAGTTTTCCAGTATGTAGAAAATGTCTGACACATAAAAAAATTCTTAACAACCAAATTAAAATTCTTGGGATTATTTAAAGTAAATTTTATATTTTACTCACTATTCTGCATGGGATTTCATGCCAGATGGAGTGACATGACCCAAAGGCCCTGCAAGTCGAGTTTTAACCATTTCCCAAATCTTGAATTCCTAATTCCCATCAGAGCCTTCACTGTCTGCTAGCACTCAGCTTCTTGCCGTGCAGTCATATGTGCTGCAATGCACAAAGGATTGGGCTTGCTTAGTGTGGACTCCTCTCTCTTAGGTAGTGGAGATTCAGAAACTCATTTTAGGGCAATATTATACCTCTAACAATGGGCCAGACCAATGAGATTTTTTCTACCAATGATCTATTTAAATGTCTGACCACACAAGAGTTAACCTGGGCAATGGGACTATTCCATACTCCTCTTACAAAGGAATACTTCTCTATTATTGACTGGTTGGGTCAAAGAGAAATCATAGCTCAATGACTTTTTCTCCTCATGTATTTTTCACCCATGTTGGCACTTCCCAATGGCATGCAATCTTGATATCAATCCCATTTACCATAATTTCCCCTCAGGGTCTCAGATTCAACTGTATGAAATTATTCAAGTTTTCAGTGACTTCTTCCTTCAGTATCTAGTGAAGAGAGTGGGATGGCTGAGTCAAACATTCTGTTAGCATGACTGTATTCAGATGAGAGGAAGAAAGAAAAGTATACAGTCCTGCTGCAGGGATTTTGTTTCATGGTGAATTAGCAGTAGGGAAGATAAGACTTCCTCAAAATATATGGAAATTTATACCCTGGGCTGTGATGGCCTGTTCAGAAGGAATCTGGTTGACTGTTTGAATACATATTTATGTAGTTTTGAAATACACATTATTATGCAAATAAGTATTTGGTGGATTTTTAACTGACCTCAAAAACCACGCCACCTCTTGCAATCATCATGGCCTAGTTTTTTCAAATGTATATTTGAAGTGCTAAGAAGGCTTCATATGATTTTTAAACACTCCAGAAAAGGAGAAATTCTTGTCAGTAGTTAAGGACTTTCAAGTTGTATCTCTGGGAAGAAAAAAAAAGACAAGTGCTTCTGTGGAAGAGAACTTTTGACTTCCCAGAATTTCATGAGCGCTGCGCTCATTTTCAAAGCCTTTGGGCATATCAACATTTCCCCTCACAGTTTGTTGAGGGCTTGAGCTGTTTTACCAGTAATCCAGAAGCAGAAGTTTGCCATTGCTGCAACTTACATGTCCAGACACTAGGCCAACCATGAGGGAGGGTTAAGTCTGCTCAGAGAAGTCTCCGGCCTCCCTTTCCCTTGTCCCTCAGGTCTGGAGTTCAGGCGTAGTTTAGACAGCCAGCTCTTCGCCTTTTTCTCAGTGCCCGCTTGTCTTCTTCCTGGAGTTTATAATTGGGAGGGCTGGGGCCCTGACTCGTTGGCTGGCTGTAGGGCTAGGCTTGATCAAGAAGTTCGTTTTGGTGGAGGATTCCTTTGGTTTTGTCTTTCTCTCCCAAGCCCCCAGCTGAGACCTTTAGCATAGTAGGTGCAGAACAAAGGTTTGTTAGGCTGGATTGAACTAACTCCTTCAGTTGAAGTTAAAAAAGCCATTTGGCTGATGTGGATCATATCTGCTAATGGCTCATTTCTCATGTTCTTCCTTTATCCTTTTAAGACTTTTATAAAGTATAAACACTTGGATGGAAAACCAGGAAACTCAGCTTGTTCAAAGGCCCCTGGTTTTTTTTGAAGAGATGCATGTCAGTGAACAATCCATCAATAAGTTTTCAAGTGCTTTTACTTAGATTTAATGACTCATTGGGTGTTGCCTCTGTCAAACTGAGACCTGTTGAAAACCTTAGCTTAAAAAGCCTCAGTTCTCCCACTGCATCCAGGGCCGTAGCCAGTCTTTGTGATTTATATCTGACCAAAGGACCCAGAGGCTCTGGAGGAGAAAGTGAGGTGAAGACTGTGCATTCCTGCATTTAAATTCAGTTCACTTACATATCATGGCATCACTTCCTTGATGTTATGGTCCTCTTCAACAAGAACTACCCCAACTATTTGCCATGCACTGTGCAATATCCTTGGGGCTTCAAAAAAAAGACAAGATAGTCCCTGCTCTCCAGGAGCTCACAGTTTAGTTGGAAAATCAGGATGAAATATGCACAAAGATGCTATATGCAGGAGAAATCGGCTGTAATCTTCAATAGGAAAGCACTAACATTCAGGGACATTGGGAAAGACTTCTTGAAGGTGTTTTGAAGGAAGCCAGGGAAGCTAGGAGATAGAGATCTCTCATGTGAGGATCAGCAATAAGGAGACCAGTGTCTTTGGGTAACAGACATGGCACTGGATGAGGATGGTGGGAAGAGGGAAGCTGTAAGAATACTGGAAATACAGTAGGGTCCCAAATTATGAAAGTCTTTAAAAGCCTAAGGGTTTTGTATTTGATCCTGGAGGTGAGAAGGAACCTTTGGAGTTTACTTAGTAGCAGGGTGCTATGGTAAAAACTGTGCTGTGTGAAGATCAATTTTTCAGCTTAATGGAGGATGGAGTAGAGAAGGCAGACCAAACAGGCTAGACAGAAGGTGATGAGGGGCTCTACTGTGTGTGTGGGGGTGGAGATATGAGGAAGGCAAAACTAACAGCACTTGGCACTAATTGGAAATGGGAGGGGGAAGAGTGAGGGTTGACACATGAGTGTGAGCCTGGGTGGCTGTGACTCCAAGTGATGAGCCTCATATTTTATCTCCATATTAGGAGATACTAACACAGAAGTAGCAAGACCTTACAAGCAAAGTGTAACTGATAAGGAGCCGTGAAATCAACATGTGATCATAGGCTCAACATGTTTAATGATTTCAAGGGCCATCAGAGGTGATTTAGTTTAGGCCACAGATGTAGAGAATCAAAATGAGATCTGAAGGGGTTAAGTTACTTATGCAAGGGTATTCTTTATCAGAACTGGAAAAAATAGATCTCAAATTTTAGGGTAGTGCTCCTTTATTAGCCTTCATTCCTTTCTACCTCTAGCCTGGCTTAAAACTTTCTGGAATAGGAGGCCCAGCTGTCATTTTGACCTGCATGTGTCCTATGCAAGAAATTTCTGTGCCATTTCATACTATTGATTAAAATATATTTGCCTTTCTAGGGAATTCAAGGCTCTTCATAGCCCAGTTTAACTCAACAAACATTTGTGAAGGGCCTATTATTTGGAAGGAAGTGTCAGGCTTTTGGAAATGCAAAGACAAAAATAAAAGTTTTTCTTCCTTCAAGTTGCTTACATTCTACTCCACAGTTTTATTCTTACCCATTTTTGAACACCCATTGAATTCTGCTGTCATGTATATTCCATTACAATTAAATAGAAACCCCTTTCCCCATAATATTATTACTTCCTTCTTCTCCCCATGGATTTAATCAGATTGTATTTCTTCCCTGATATGCCAGTCATATTTCTACCTTGAGACAAGTATTCTCAAAGGAATATCTCATCTTCAACCTTCCCTGCTCCATGGCCACCTTATCCATGCAGCCTTTCCTGATCCCTACAATCAAAAGCAAATTTCCATCCCAGATTTTCCTGTAGAATTTTGCCTAGACTTCCTCTTTTTTAGTTATAAAATATTACTCCTGGGTTACAGGATAATATTTATACAATTATCCTATCCCTTCTATGACCATATGGTTCTGGTTGTCAAGGACTTACTAATTTTCCTATCCCTGGGTCTCTATTGCCGACCATGAGTTATTGATAATAAATCTTTCACAAATGTTTATGTAATTGAATTGAAATTGTTGTTTATTCTACTGAGATTATAACTAAGGAAATTGAAAGCTAAAAAGAGGTTTTGCTTTGTAAAAGTGTTTATTTAATTTTTTTTTTTTATATATGTTACTTCTCTACTCCATTACATGAACAATCGTGAGTAGACTGCTGGCATAAGACACTAAGCAAAGCCTAGTGAGCGAGGTCTCACTAAAGTTGAAACAGTCCAGTCCATTTCTCCTTGACTTCCCAGCAATTTCCACTTTGAATCTCAAATCAACATATAGGTAAAGACATAATTTATATTACTTTTTATTCTACTTCTAATTGATGGTCATGAATCACCTACTCTTTCAATCAATAAAGCGTCCGTTCTGAGAGACAAGTAAATTTGTTTTTTCAAAGCCAAACTCTTGTTTTTCCTGGCTTTAGGACTGAGAACAATAAATTAGTCTATAGAGAAGTACAAAGAATTCAAGAGCATTATCAAGGAAGTAGTTTGAAGTCTTCTTTTGATTCCATTTCTCTTTTCTCACCTTTTCCTCATTCTGTTGAGAATCCTTTTTAGCAACAAATGGCATTTCTCTTGTAAGACTGAAGAAAAATCCTTCAAGTGGAAATCAATGGTCAGAAGTGTAGAAGTTCCATTACTATTGTATGTACTTCAGTACAGAGAAAACAGTTTATGAGTCCAGTCTGTTCACTATTTCTAAACTACATTTGAACAAATGAGGTTTGGGATTCAGACTATGGAGTCTCATAGATATAATGCTCTAGATGGTGGGGAACTTTCAGGGTATGCTCCGAGTACCAAAAAATCCTGGAAAAAAAAGGTGAAAAGCTATTCAGTGGAAAACATGAATATTAGAATAACTCTGTCAAAATGGGCTAGAAAGGGACTTTATCACAATCATGAAAATTAAGCAAAATGAAACACTACTGCTGAACAAAATTGTGTCAGTTTAAAACAACATTTTGTTTATTCTGACTGTTCATATTTGAGAAAAATCAAACTCAGTTTGTGAAAGAGGCAAATGAAAACTTCTGGGAAGATTGTAAAGTATAAGGCATGTGCCTCAACCATTTGTGTTGTGGTTGAAATATAGGATTTCTTCTTTTCTTCATAATACACATCCTCCACTTTGCCCATGGTCTTATTAACCATTCCTAGATTCACTGAAATAGCTGTGGAAGAGTGGGAAGACACTTGGCTTTTAGAGCTCTACATTTTGGAAAGGACATTGAAAAACTAGAAAGATAGAAGAGTGGAGGTTTTTAAGTTAATGGAATATTAGAAATATTGGAAAAGAGGTTTTGTAAAAGAGTACATTACTATGATGACATTTCCTAGAGGAAAGAATTGTGAGCAATAGGTAGAAGTTACAAAGACACTTATAATAAAGGATAATGACAGATAAAAAAGAATTGGGGAAAAAAGAAATTATAGAAATTAGAGTTTTGCAATAAGGGAAAGATTTTGTGTGGCTATCTTTAAACAGAGGCTAGGGAATTATTTATCAATACCATTTGAGAAAACTTTTTTGAAGTAAAGTATGGACTGGACTAGATGACTTTATCCTTTCTACATTGCCATTCTGCAACTCATTTTTACTTGTTTACTCTTCTTGAAGAGGACCATAACATCAGGGAAGTGATGCCATGGTATGTAACTTGTACTTGTTTACTTGTTGGGGAGAAATATTTGGAAATTGTTGAGACATAGACCTAAGTCCAATCTAGAAAAGACTCGCTCATAATTAAAACTGTCCAAAATTGGAACAGGTGATTTGCACATATTAGTGAATGCCCTTTACACAAGTCTTGATGCCCATTTATAGGGAACATTCCAGAGAAGATTCTAATAGAGTTGAATTCAATGACTTCTAATGTTCTTTTCAACTCTTAAGATTCTGTAATTATTTTACTTTTTCTCTGAATTACTTGCTCTGAGTTTTTGATTCTGAATCTTATATTTCTTTGATTAGGAGCTTGAAGTCAAGTGAAAGTCAGATGGGATAAGCATTCAGACTCCTAGGATCTTTAATTCCAACTCATCGACCATTTATTAAGTTAGTAGTTTATGCCTAGCACCATTATTGGCACAAAAAGTATCCAATTTTGATAATCAATAGTTTCTGATTATCTAAAGACAAGGGGATAATTAATTGCTAAGTTGAGAATGTCTCTAGGACAAATTATAGACACAAACACAAATACATATAGATGCATATATGTGTATCCATTCATATAACTACATGTATATATAGTATATATCTTTTGACTATTTCTCCCTCTGACTTTATGTGTATATATGTGTGTGTCTACATGTATACATATATGTATGTATGTACACATACAAATATCAGAGAGAGAAACAAATATGTTCCTATAAATATATAGATTTACACAACTTATGTATACATCTATATTGTGGATAAATGCAAACAATGCATCTATACATGGAAGGGGTCAGAGAGAGACAAAATCTTTATGGAGGAAGAGGGAATATTTTATTCAACATTACCTCATAAAACAAGATATAGCAGAAAAAATTTTAGAGAAAACTTGAGTGCAAGTCAATGTAATGAGGTCGTTTAAAAGTTTAAAGATGAAAAATGTATATAATATAGAAACATGCCTATATATGTATACATACATAGCTATATCTCTAACTAGCAGTGGGAAGGCAGTAATTAACAACAGGCAGAACATGTGGTCCACTGAAATCCATACAATGTCAACAGGTAGTATTCATCTCCAGAATCTTGAGTAAACTTTTTGTGGAAGATTTATGGGAGAAGCCCCACATAACATACAAATTTGAGGAAACTGAGGCAGAATTAAGTAACTCTCCTGAATCACATTGTAAGTGCCCAAATCCAGTTTTGAACAGATACAGAAAGGGCAAACTATTTCAGTATTTTTGACAAGAAAACCCCAAAAGAATATCAGATTTGATTGAAAGAACTGAAAAAAATGAATGTGAAAGCATGATGGATTTTTTTTTCTGTCTCTCCATAGGGAGTATATATGAGTATAGATACATCAAAGTACTAAAATGGCCTATTTGGCTTAAGTACCAGTTTTACAGTTACAACTCGAGGTGACATGTAATTAATCTAAAAAAAAAAGATTTTTGTCTCTTAGTGAGGGTCAAGCTCCATAAACATTCACAATGGACAGAGTATTTAAAAGGCTCTAAACCACCAGCTGCCCTTGAGAGTCATAGTTTCTAGAACTAGGAAACTGTGAGTCTTGTACTCTGCTCTGCTTAATCACCACTTGCAGAATTAGTTTGGCTTCATTCAACCATGATTTATGAGGACATTAATATTTAAGTTTATAATAACAACAGTTTTTTTTTTACAAATACTTAAAGAGTATTGATCAAGAGGGGATTATATTTTGATTTGAAATATTTAAGGAACTGTGCTGGGACAGAAGCAACAAACTTGCTCTACTTGGTACCAAATACAATTGGAAACAATTTTTAGAAGTTGCAAAGATGAAACTCAAGATTGGAGTTGTCTAACAATAGACAAGCATTCCTCTTTTGATGGTTACATAGAAAGAATTAGTAAGCAAGATGCTACTTTATCACCTTTCAGCATCTGTGACAAACAAAAGACAATGAAGCTTTTGGAGTCTGAGCTCTAGTTATCATCCTGAATAGCCTTCCAGCTGCCAGCCTGTTTCGATTAATGGTGAAACTTTACTGAAATCTCATTATGAGACTGAATTCCCAAGTTCACTTTTTCAGTCTAAGATCCCATAAAGATTCTATGAAAGTGAAACAGTGACCTAGGTTTGGGATACAAAGAAAAGTATATTGAAATATATTCTAAAATGAAATATATATTAACACATCTTTATCAATCCCTATAGGATTAGTCAGTCTTTATATAAGTCAATACCAAGACAACATTACAACACATGTGCGACGTGTGTCTTGATCATTTATTTTTAGCAGAATAGTCATCTTTCTTGAGGAAGAAAAGCACATTAAAAAACCCTAATGCTTCCACTTTTAAATAGTACTGTAAGTGTGATGAAAAAATGTGATTTGGTGACTATTACCATGTCTGACATCCTTGAAATTATAAGAAACTATTTCAGTTTTGATCAATAACCTTTCAGATTAAGTAAGTGACACAATTCAGCAATATATCAGAGATTTCCCTCTAGGTTATGCATTTTATTTTGTAGCTGTTCAGTAACTTAGGATCCATGGGATTCTAGAAACCTCTTGGGCTTCAAAAAGCAGGGGAGTGAGAAGATGATCTGGCATTATTTGGCTATGGGGAAAGTTAAGCTTTATTTTCCATTGTGGTAAGGAATTAAATAATATTGATTTCAAATGTGCTTAAAACAAGGCGAATATGAGAGGGTATGAGAAAAATCTGAAAGGAACTTTAGCTTTTTGATGTGGTCTAGAAGAAAGGTCATAGTCTGGGATTGAAGAGATACCTGTATTGCTCTCACATAAACTATCATGCTTAGCAAGTTAAACTTTCTCTAAATCTCGTTTTCTTCCTCTATATGATGTGGTTCACAGGGTTGCTTTGAAGATCAAATTAAAGCATATGTAGAAACTGTTTTGTGAAACATAAAATTCCTATGTAAGTTGCTATTAATCATATTCTTAGTAGCAAGGTAGTTTAATGGATGTATATATTAAGCCTGGAGTCAGAAAGATTCCTCTTCCTGACTTCAAATCTGCTCTTAGATACTTACTAGCTATGTAACCCTGGGAAAGTCATTGAACCTCATTTACCTCAGTTTCTTCATCTATAAAATGAGATGGAAAAAGAAATGATAAACCATTCTAATATCTTTGCCAAGAAATGCTCCCACATGACACCACAAAG
This sequence comes from Sarcophilus harrisii, assembly GCF_902635505.1. Classification (NCBI taxonomy): domain Eukaryota; kingdom Metazoa; phylum Chordata; class Mammalia; order Dasyuromorphia; family Dasyuridae; genus Sarcophilus; species Sarcophilus harrisii. The sequence continues at coordinate 284,713,481 of NC_045430.1, forward strand.
AGTTGAATACAACTATAACAACTGAATTGAGAGTATTACAAGTAAACATAACAAACTATTGGCTTCTTTCTAGTATTTTTTAAAATTAAAACATCTTTTGTCAATTGTCTATGCACCAAGAAACATTCCATGATGCTGTAGTCAGTTCTATGGTAAAAATAGAGCTTCCCTGTCACAAACTACATAGAGTGTGAAGAAAGCATCCTTATTGGGCAAGATTGACTAGAAGGGAAAGCTGAGATGAAAGAACACACATTTCCCTTTCCTCCCCACAACCTATAACCTGGGACAGAGACAGCAGTGTGATTAATTAGCCCTTTTGGATCTGAAGATTTTTATGGTCCTTTTGATAGTGGCTTTCACAGGCAAATCATAACCCAGCCAGATTCTGTCCTCCTCAATGCTTTGTCAGGTTTTGTTTTGTTTTGTTTGTATCCTAGAAATTTTCCACAGAGCTTCTATTAAACTTACTAGACATTTTCTAGTTCTCCTTATAGAGAGTTCTTAGCTAGGACTACAAAAAGATTTGGAGGCCCATAACTTTGGATTACAAAAATCTTTATTGTAATATAACTGATTTCTTTGACATCCTATGTGTTTTACTTTACTTTATATATTTAAAAACATTATTATGAGAAAGGGTCCATAGGTTTCAGCTGATTATCTGTTCAATCCACAAGAAGATAACGAACCCAATCCAATATTATTGTTTGTGCTGGGCTCATTCAAGCTCTTTTTCCTTGCTCTTGTTACCTGAGGATCTCACCTCAATTTCCATTCATCCATATCAATGACATTTGTTCCTCTGTTTGTTCTCAAGTCGGGATCTGCAGGACTCTCCAACCTATTTACAGCCATCATATTTTCCCATCAATTATTCAGTATTATTTAGAAGCAGCATTTCTTCACTTTGCTTTTTGTCAGTGGATTTCAGCAAGATACATGATGAAGACTTGTAACATCAGTGTTTAAAGAGGGAAACATGACACCAAGGAGAGAGAACTGGGAGAAAATGATCCTTTGAGGTTGAGTGGATGGGACGTTGGGCGAAGCATAGTCTCAGTTGAAAAACTTGACACAAAGAATCATTTGCTCTGAATCATGTATCCTAGCTATATGATGGAGCAAATAGAGAAATGGCCTTCTGGAGTCAGAAAGTGCAATATTTCAGTACTTCCTCAGTGACACACTAGGTAAAGACCCAGAACAAGTTACTTAGCCTCAATTTAACCTAGCTTCCTCACCTTAAAATGAGGATAATAAAAACACATAGCTCCCAGAGTTGTTGTGAGGATCAAATGAGATAATGCTTGGCATGGTGCTAAGTGCATAATAAACACAATATAAGGGATAACTCCCTTCCTCCTCCTCACAATTTCTCAGTTCCCCTAAGCAACTTTTTAAGACTAATTATTGTCCTTAAATGACATTACTATGTTAGAGTCAATTTAGTGTGTCCCACTGTGGCTGATAAGACTGATTTGATGATTGGAAAAGATAATGATAAATGTTGGAGGAGATGTAGGAAAACTGGGACACTAATACATTGTTGGTGGAGTTATGAATTGATTTAACCATTCTGGAGAACAATTTGGAGCTATGTCCAAAGGGCTATCAAACTATGCATACTCTTTGATCCAGCAGTGTTTCTACTTGATCTGTATCCCAAAGAGATCATATAAGAGGGGAAAGGACCCACATGTGCAAAAATGTTTGTGGCAGCCCTTTTTTTTTTTGTAGTGGCAAGTTTCTAGAAACTGAGTGAATGTCCATCAGTTGGGGAATAGCTGAATAAGTTATGATATATGAATGTAATGAAATATTAATTGTTTTATAAGAAACGATCAGCAGGATGATTTCAGAGAGAGTTGGGGAGACTTTCATAAGCTGATGCTAAGTGAAGTGAGCAGGACCAAGAGAACATTGTATATAGCAACAATAAGATTATGTGATGATCAATTCTGATGGACCTGGCTCTTTTAAACAACTGATTCAGGCCAATTCCAGTAGTCTTGTGATGGAGAGAGTCATCTGCATCCACAGAGAGGACTATGGGGATTGAATGTGGATCACAATATAATATTTTCACCTTTTTTGTTCATTTCTCACTTGTTTTTTTTCTCTCACTTTTCCCTTTTTGAGCTGATTTTTCTTGAGTAACATGATAAATGTGGAAATAAAAGAGATGCATATATTCAATCGATATTGGATTGCTTGCTATCTAGGGGAAGAGAGAGGTGAGGAGAGAGGAAGAAGAAACTGGAATACAAGTTTTTGCAAGAGTGAATGTTGAAAACTATTTTTTTAAAGCTATTATTTATATTTAACATCTACTGGTCATCCTGCCATCTGGGGGAAGGAGTGGGGGGAAAGAGGGGAAAAACTGGAATAAGAGGTTTGGCAATTGTCAATGCTATAAAGTTAACCATGCATATAACCTGTAAATAAAAGGCTATTAAATAAAAAAAAATGAAAGCTATTATTATTGTTTTTAAAAGATTCATCTGAGTTCCTAATGCTATGGCAGAGGTCAAGCACATATAGTCCACAGGAGCATCTGGGGTGAATTTTCTTACTTTGTACATCTCATGTTTCTTCTGAGCTAATTCAATTCTGCTTTGATCATAGAGCACAGCACATTCTCTGATGAGGGCACACCATGCTGGGTGGTTCTGGGCCAGTGTCTCCCATATTTTGCAATCAAATCTAAAATACACTTGAGTATACTCATATTGCTTTTTCTTTCTACCTTATGAGCATTTGCCCTGTGGGGTTCTCCATAAAACAGTCTTTTTGGCAAGTACAGATTTAGCATTCAAACAATGTAAGTAGCCCAGTCTGGCAGTTTAGGTTGAGAAATAACCTCAGTGTCTGGTGTCTTCTCCTGCCAGATGAACTTCAGAAACTTCCTGAGATGATTCAAATGAAAGTTTTTCAGTTTTCTGGCATGATGATGGCAGACTATCCAAGTCTCACAAGCATACAACAATGAGGTCAGCACGACGGCTCTGTAGCCTTCAGTTTGGTAATCAGTTGTAACACCTCTCCTCTCCCAAGCTTTCCTTCCGAGCCTCCAAAATATTGAGCTAGCTTTGGCAATGCCTGTGTCCATCTCATTATCAATGTGGGCATCCCTGGAAAGTAGACTGCCAAGATAAGAGAACTTAGCCACAGCATTCAAAACTTCTCCATTTTTTGTAACTGATGATTCCACATATAGATGAGGTGATGTTGGCTGATGGAATGCCTGTATTTGCTTGGTGTTGTTAGGCCAAAATTAGCACATACAGCAGAGAATCCATCCATACTTTGTTGTATCTCAGCTTCAGAGGCTGCATTCAATGCACAATAATCTGCAAACCAACAAAAAAAAATCATGGACCAGCATTCCCTCCACTTCAGTTATGGCTTGTAGTCTTCTCAAGTTGAAGAATTTCTCACCACTGCAGTAGCTGATCATGATGTGATGTTCCTCCTCATTGACCACATTTGACAACATGCTGAGAATATCATGCTAAAAAGCATAGAGCAGGCACGCTGTCTTGTTTCACTCCATCAGTGACTGGGAGAGCAAGAGTGTCATCCATTGTCTGGAACTGGGGCAAACAGGCCATCACAATTGTCATATTATATGGATGAACTTTTCCAGGTAACCAAATTTTGACATAATTTTCCATAAGTTCCAATGATTAACAGTGTCAAAGGGCTTGATCAGATCTGTAACTGTTGCATATAGACCTCTATTCTGATCTTGCCATTTCTCCTGGAGAGGTCAGATAGCAAATAGCAAATATTCCTCAGCCCCTTCTGACACCAGACTGGCTCTCAGGTTGATGACTGTCTTCCAGAATAGAATCAGTTTATTAAGGAGGACTATGACAAGAATCTTCCCATCAACGACTAACCCTGCCTCCCCAACATCTATCTCAAGTTTTGAATGACATTGGATTCCTTTTGTGTGGAAAAGCGCAAAGGGCTGGTTCCATCCCAGCTGAGACTTACAAGGTGCAGAGCTCTGGGTCTGAAGTTAGGAAGGCTCATCTTCTTGAGGTCAAATCTGACCTCAGAGACTTACTTGCTATGTGATGCTGGATAAGTTACTCCATCTTGTTTCCTTCACTTTCCTCATCTATAAAGGAGCTGGAGAAGGAAATGGCAAACTATTTCAATATCTCTGTCAAGAAAACCCCAAAGAATCATTCCAAAAAACTGAACACAATTAAAGAGGAGGAACACAATTAAAAAATGACTGAACAACTGATGCTTCATAATATAGTTTTATATAGTTCTGTTGTACTTCCTTACTTCTTATTAGTTTCCTTGATATTTCATAGTTTGTTTCTCAAAATAAATTTTCCTATTATTTTATTTAATTCAATATAGTTTGATTGGTATAATCTTAAAATTGCATATTAGCTTTGATATTATTCTAATTTATCTTATAGTAGTTTGATAGCTCTTTCTGTGAATAATGAATAGTACCCACCTATTAAAGTTGTTCTGTATTAAATAACATTTGAATATTAAATCAATAGAATCATTTGATATTCTTTTGTATATTGATCTCCAAATATTTTGTAGTTGCTTTGAAGGTGGTTATTTTTTCCATTATTGCGATAGTAATTAAATACTTTTAAGTAGAAATCTTTTTGATTTTGTAGATTTATTTTGTAGCTTTCAATTTTGCTGAAAGCATTTTCTTAATTAGTATCTTTGCTTATTTTCAGGATTTTTTTCATAAATTTTCATGTCATCAAATAATGGAAATTTTATCCCCTTTTAACCAGTATTTATACTCAATTTATTTTTCTCATCTTATTGCCATTTCTAGAACTATATCAATAATAGTAGGAATAGGCTCCCTTGTCTTATTCCTACTTTTATTGAGACACATTCTAGTGCATTTCTATTGCAAATGGTTCTTGCTCTTACTTTTAGACTTCATAATATCAGACTTTGAAAGTTTCATTTTATTTCTAATGTGTAGTCTGTTGTGTTAAAGCCTTTTAGGCTTTAAAGGAGATAATTTGCCTTTTAACATTATGAATTATATCATTGTTTCCCCAACGTATATCATTGCATCTCTGTTCATGTATACTCTAAGTGCTACTTGATCTTAATGAAAGTTTTTTTTGGGGGGAGGGGGGATGAATTGTTGTAGTCTTTTTGACAAGTTTAAAAAATGTAATTGATATTAATTAATGATATTATTCTATACTTCTCTATGACTTTATCTTTCCATAGTTTAAGCACTATGAATAAATCTGTCTCATAAACAGGTAGACTAATGTATTTCTCCATTTTTGAAAATAACACAAGCAAGGAGTAGCTAGTTGGTGCAGTGGATAAAGCACTAACTCCAATATCAGGAGGATCCAAGTTCAAATCTGGCCTTAGAAACTTAACAATTCCTACCTGCATGACCCTGGGCAATGGCCTCAACAAAAATAAATAAATAAATAAAGAATAGCTCGATAAATAAATAAATAAAATAAAATAAAAAATAATGCATCCATTATTGATACTAATTGTTCTGTAAAAGTATAATAGAATTTTCCTATGAATACATTAGGATTAGAACATGTCCTTTCCCCATGCCTCATTGCTTTGGTAGTCCCATTTTATTTCTGTTCCTTATATTTGATTATTTAATATCTCTAAGATCCTTCAATCAGTTTGGATATTTTTTTTTATATTTTTGAGAGTATTCTTTTAGATTTTCTGTGTTCTTAGTTTTACTGCCTTAAAACTGTGAATAGTACTTTTTTAATTTCTCCATCTCTAACTTTTAATTATAGCAATTGCATGCTTTTATCCATTTATTATTTATAATATCCTTGATAAGTTTGCATTTGAGTCTGTCTCTTTTGTTGGTGCCTTCTGAACTAGTTACCATTATATTACATTATTTGATTGCAAGACTGTTTCACTATTTCTGACTTTTTATATTTATTTGAATTATCTCTGTGCTTTAACTTTTTTTTTTTTTGATAAAAGTTCCATGTGGTTCTAAAAATCATGTAGATTTCCTTGTATTCCATTTAGAATCTATCTTTTATCTTTAATTCTCTTTGCATATTATTCAGTTTTACATTTTCCTTTAGTCTTTATGCTAGATTTATCCAAAATCAGGAAAAGGACAATAAAATCTATTGCTTCTCATTTATTATTGTCTACATATTCTTGCAATTCAGTTATTTTTTACTTTATGAATTCAGATACTAATACATTTGGAGCATATACATTTAGTATGAACTTTATTTTCCTCTCTACAGTTCTTTTCAGCATGATGTGGTTTCTTTTTTTCTTAATATTGTAAATCTTTGATTTTTCTTTGACTGATAGCAGAATGTCAATTCCTGCTTTTTCATTTAAGATTTCCCTAAAGCATACTAAACTTTGTTCCAGTCCTACTATGTATGTCTACTTTTTAGGTGTATTCTATAAGCAACAGATTGTAAAGTTTCATTTTCTTATGCAATTTATCATTTAAAAAAATTATTGAATTGTTCAACCAATTTACATTAGAGTTATGAAAGTTAGATTTGATTATCTCTAATATTATTATTTGCAATGAAACTCATTTTCTATGTCCATGTTCTCATTCTGAATATCAGTGGTCTCTAAGAGCATGGATTCCCCTTTTCCTATAGCAGGATGATGTCCATGCTTTCTCATTTCTCACCTATTTGCACCACTCTGGGATATTTTGGACTTTACCATATCCCCAAGAAGCTCATTTAGGAAAACCTCATGATCCCATGAGATCTTATTAGCTTTGATATTCCAACTTATCACTGCCTTCTGTCCCTCTGTTTGAAGGCAGTTATGATTTGGAGTATTAAGGTTACTTAATCAAGATTTTTCTCTTTCTTCTTGTTTCAATCTCCCCCTTTGTCACCTCACCTGTTTTCTTACAATAACTCTTTTTTCCTAATACCCTAAGATTTTGTATCCTATAAGTGTTTACAATTGACTGGATTCATATGCATCATATATGGCCCTCTAACTTCTTCCTTTCTTCTCTCCTTTTATAAGCCATCACATTCTGCAGTTTATTTACAAGTGGATTGATTTAACTGCTGTATTGTGTATCTGCTGCGAGGAGTTTAGTCCTCGTTCAGGCTGCTACTTTCACCATCATATCTATTTAAGTTCTATTTTCACCAATTTCTCCATGTAAATTTTTAGGTAAAGAATTTAAAGGAGCCCATTATTGTTGTGGTGCTCTTGCTGTTGTTTTAACCCCAAAGGTGACTGCCATTTTGCCTTTTTTTCTCGGGTAATTTATTTTATTGCTTTCCTTGGTCTGTATGCTTATGTGATTTTCATTTATTTATGTTTTGTGGTGCGTTTAAAAAGCAAATGGTATGTTTGCATGAAGATTTTTGTAGGAATCCTTCAAATGCCACTCTTCTTGAATACCCACCTTTTCTGTTGATGAATATACCCAGGTCTGCATACACTATAGAAATGTTACATTGACTAATTTGAGCTTCTTTGCTTTTTGGTATACATTATTCCTTTATTACATTTGCTCCTTTGATTTCTAGTGGGTGCAGAATCATTTGTGACCCCAATTTTCTTTCATTTACATTTGAAGATCTTGCTACTGGTTGTTTGAAGAATTTGTTCTTTGTTATTGGAACTATTGGCTTTAACCACTACATGGCTATGAATTTGCAGAATGATTTCCTTTTCTCATCCTCCAACAAAGATGATCTGGGATTTTTTTTTTAAATTTCTACTTTATTTTTTATTACATGGAAGTATTAAGGTTTGCACATCTTGTTAGTGAATCCTCTGTATTGTTACTATTATATCAGTTTCTGATTGAATGTTTTCTAAATAATATATTTCATTTTACTTCAATGAAAACTAATGTATTCCAAAGGTTAACATTAAGAGCACTGCTACATCAGAAACAGAAAATATTTCTTTGTTCTGGGGGTGGAGCCAAGATAGCAGAATGAAGACAGGAAGGGGTTGCCATTTCCCTTCAAAAAACACATGAAACTAAGCCTGTGAACAGAATCTGATCTAGCAAAACCATAGTCCAAGAAAAACTCCAAGAAAGGTCAGTCTCACTGGGGTGAAAAGGGTGGGCAGTCCAACTCATACAGACTTTGGGAAAGCCAGTGAGAAGGGCTTAATCACAGCAAATCAGCAACTGAAACTCTCCATCCTGTCTCAGTAGAGGGCCAGAACAGTGAGGCAGCCTCCAGTGTTAACTCAGAAAGCAAACTCTGGGAACCCAAGCTCTAAAAAGAGCAGAAAAACCCCTGCAAACACAAGGGGCCTCTGTGCTCAAAGCCAAGGCATAGAGCTGCAGAGGAAGCTTGGGACAGTGCCAATTTTACCCAGGAGCAGAGCTCAACCATAAAAGTTAAAAAAGAGGATATACATAAAAAGAGGAAATACCAAAATAAAGGAAAGAAAATGACCAAGAAACAGAAAATAACCTTGATCATAGAAAGCTACTAGGATGAGAAGGAAGACCGAAAAACACCAACTAAGATGGGGAGGGGGGTGTCCACAGAAGAAATCTCAGAGTGATATAAATTGGCCTCATGCCCAAAAAGGCTTATTGGAAGTGCTCATAAATATGAATAAGAAAGTTAGAAGTGCTTTAAAAGGCAAATAAGAGAGGAAGAAGAAAAAATGAGAAAAGAAATGTGAGGTATGCATGAGAGAGTCAAAAGCTTGGAAAAGGAAGGAAAAAAAAAACATGACTGAAGAAAACAACTTCTTTAAAAATACAAATGACCAAATGAAAAGAAAAATCCACTGAAAAAACAATACCTTCAAAGGCAGAATTTACTGTATGGGAAAAGAGCTACAAAAGTTAACTGAAGAAAATCATATATTAAAAACTAGAACAGGCAAATGAAAGCAAATGATTTTATGAAGAGAGCAAGGATCAATCAAACAAATAAAAAGAATGAACAAGATGGAAGAGAGTGTGAAATACTTTATCAGAAAAACAGTTGACCTGAAAAATGGATCCAAAAGAGATAATTTAAAAATTTTTTTTCTATGTGAAGGCCATGAGCAAAAAAAGAGCTTATATACCTTCCTACAAAATATATTTGACGAAATGGAAAAAAAAATCCTTACAAAATAGATATGAAAAAGATACCAATTCATTGAAAAACAGAATTTTTGAAATGGAAAAAAAATGTAATGAACAAAACAATTCAATTGACCAAATGCAAAAGGAGCTAATAAAGGTAGCTGAAGAAAATAGTACACTAAAAATTAGAATTGAACAAATAAAAGTGAAAGACTCAATAAGACTTCAAAAATCATTCAAACAGAACCCAAAAAAAAAAAAAAAAAAAGAAAGAAAAAATAGAAGAAAGTATGAAATACCTTCTAGGAAAAACAAGTGACATGGAAAATAGATCTAGGAGAGACAATCTAAGGATTATTGTACTTCCTGAAAGCCATAATGCAAAAAAGAACCTAGACATTATCCTTCAGGAAATCATAAAAGAAAACTGCTCTGGGGCAACTAGGTGGCACAATGGATGGAGCACCAGCCCTGAAATCAGGAGGACCCGAGTTCAAATTTGGTCTCAGACACTTAACAATTCTTAGCTATGTAACTCTGGGCAAGTCACTTAACTCTAATTGCCACAGTGAAAAAAAAAAAAAAAAAAAAAGAAAGAAAAGAAAGGAAAAGAAAAAAGAAAGAAAGAAAGAAAAGAAAACTGCCCTGATGTCCTAGAATCAGAAGGCAAATAACCATTGAAAGAATTCACTGATCATCTGAAAGAAATCCCAAATTAAAAACCCCAAGCAATATTGTGGCTAAATTTCATAACTATATATATATATTGCAAGCCTCCAAAAAGAAACAATTCAAATACTGAGGGCCCACAGTGGGGATTACCCAGGACCTTGCAGCTTCCACCTTAAAGGATCTAAAGGCTTGGGATCTGATATTCTTAAAAGTAAAGCCTTTTTTTTTTACAGCCTAGAATAAGCTATCCAGCTAAAATGAGAATTATCTTTCAGGGAAGAAAATAGACATTCAATGACACAAGGGAATTTCTTCTATTTCTGTTGAAAAGGCCTGAGATGGACAAAATATTTGATCTCCAAATACAAAACTCAAGAGAAACATAAAAAGATAAAAAAAAAAAAAAACTCGAGAACTATTTTTCTGTTATAGATATACTTAAAGAGTGTGGATAAAATTTGATTTCATTATGATAGGAAAAAGTAACAAGAGGTTGAAAGGGGATTGTACTGGAAAAAGAGGAAAATGGAGGTAAAATGAGGGCACTTGGGGCAGCTAGGTAGCACAGTGAATGGAGCATCAGCCCTGAAGTCCAGAGGACCAGAGTTCAACTCTGGTCTCAGACACAGAACACTTCCTGTCTGTGTGACCCTGGGCAAGTCACTTAACTCCAATTGCCTCAGCAAAATAAATAAATAAATAAAATGAGGGAACTTACATCCCATGAAGAGGCAAAGAAGACCTATTATAATTGAAGTAAAGAAGTGAAGGTGTTAGCATTGTGCGAATCTTACTCTCATCAGATTTGGCTCAAAGAGATAATATCAAACATATTTGTTTTCACAGAGAAACTTGTCTCACCTTATAGGGAAGTGGGAGAGGAAAGGGTAAAGGAAAGGAGAGGCTAATAGAAGAGAAAAGAGAAGTAGTTGGGGAAAGGTATAAGAAAGGGGAAGAAGCTCTAAAAGGGGAGGGCTATCTGAGGGAGGTGGTAGTCAGAAGCAAAATACTGGGGAGGAAGGAAGGGGGAAGGGAAAGAAAAGCATAACTTGGGGTAAATAAGATGGCAGGAAATACAATAGTCATTTTAACTGTGAATGGGAATGGGATGAACTTTTCCATAAAACAGAAACAGATAGCAGACTGGATTAAAAGCCAGTACCCCACAATATGTTGTTTGCAAAAAACACATTTAAAGCAGAGCAGTCCATACAGAGTAAAGGTAAAAAGCTAGAGCAGAATCTATTATGCTTCAGGTGAAGTTAAAAAAAAAATAAAAGCAGGGGTAGCAATCCTGATCTCAGATCAAGGAAAAGAAAAAAAATAAATCTAAGAGAGATAAAGAAGGAAACTATATCTTGCTAATGAGTATTATATATAATGATCTTGCCTCAGGGAAAAAAAGGATCTTAAAAGAGAGAAGAAAAATGGGGAAAGGAAATGAGATCTTTGCAAGAGAATATGGAAAAGGAAAAAAAATAACAGAAATTATCTGAAGAAAACTCCTTACAAAATAGTTTTGATGAAATGGAAAAGGCAAATAAACTTTTTACTAAATAGATCTGATGAAATGGGGAAAGCATATAACTCTTTACAAAACAGATATGAAAAAAAAATCGTTGAAAACTAGAATTTGTGAAAAGGAAAAAAATGCAATGAACAAACCATCTCATTTAAAAATTCAATTGGTCAAATGCAAAAGGAGATAAAAAGCTAACTGAAGAAAATAATTCATTAAAAATTAGAATTGAACAAATGGAAATCAATAATTCACTGAGACTTCAAGAATCTGTCAAACAAACCAAAAAATAAATAAATAGAAGAAAATGTAAAATACTTCACTGTAAAAGTGATTGACCTGGGAAAATGTATAAATGGCCCAAATTAGCAGAAGAGTAAAAAAATTACTTAGTTACATTTTAGGGGGAAAAAATGAACAAGCCATTTATGAACTCCCTAAGAAAAAGTCTCCAAGGCCAGGTGGAGTCAAAAGTAAATTCTACCAGACATTTAAAGAACAATTAATTCCATTACTATGTAAACTATCTGTAAAAATAGATAAAGAAGTAGTACTGCCAAATTCCTTCTGTGACACATATATGGTACTGATATCTAAACTAAGAAGGGCTAAAACAGAGAAAGAAAATTACAGACCGATCTCCCTAATGAATATTGTTGCAAAAATTTTAAATAAAATATTGGCAAAAAGATTACAGTAACTTATTAGTAGATAATGCACTATGATGAAGTGGAATTTATACCAGGAATGCAGGGCTGGTTCAATATCAAGAAAAGTATTAATATAATTTATGATAGGAAGAACAAAACTAACAGAAATCATTTGATAATGTCAATAGATGTAGGAAAAAAAATTTTTTTTTTTTACAAAATTAGCACCCATTCCTATTAAAAACACTAGAAAGTATTGGAATAAAGGGAGATTTCCTTAAAATAATAAGCACTATCTATCTAAAACCAACAGCAAGCATTTTCTATAATGGAGAGAAGTTGGATGCATTCCCAGTAAGATCTGGGATGAAACAAGGATGCATCATTATCACATTGTACTAGAAATGTTGACTTTAGCAATAAGAAAAGAAAAGGAAAATAAAGGAATTAGAATAGACAATGAGGAAATAAAACTATCATTCTTTGTAAAAGATATAATGATATACTTGAGAATTCTAGAAAATCATCCAAAAACCTACTGGAAGAAATTCATAACTTTAGCAAAACTGCACGATATAAAATAATCCCATACAAATCATAAGCATTTCTATATATTACTGACAAATCCCATCAAGAGATAGTAGGAGAAATTCCATTTAAAATAATTGTAGACAAAATAATATATCTGCCAACACAAACCAAATTATATGAACACAATTATAAAACATCCCACACAAATAAGTCAGATCTAAATAATTGGTAAAATATCAATTGCTCATGGTGAGGCTGAACTTATATAATAAAAATGACAATTCTGCCTAATTTGGTCTACTTGTTCAGTGCCATATCAAACAGCCAAAAAATTATTTCATAGAACTAGGTGAAATAATAACAAAATTCATTTGGAAGAAAAAAAAGATCAAGGAAATCAAGGGAATTAATGAAAAAAAAAATACAAAGGATGGTGCCTTAGCAGTACCAAACCTAGAACTCTATTATAAAGCCACAATCATCAAAACCATTTGGTACTGGCTAAGTAATATAGTGATGGATCAATGGAATAGATTAAATACATATGACACAGTAATGGAGGCCTATAGTAATCTAGCATTTGATAAGCCCCTAAATTCCAGATTCTATTTGACAAAAATTGCAGGGAAAACTGGAAAATCATGTCAGAATCTTGGCATGAACTTTCATCTAACACCCCCTATCCAAATAAGATCAAAATGGGTACATGATTTGGGGATAAAGAATGATCCCATAAACAAATTAGGAGAACAATGGATCATTTACTTTAGATCTTTGGAGAAGGAGGAGTTGATGACCAAAGCAGAACTAGGCAACATAATAAGCAAAATGGATAACTTTGTGCAAAACTTTTATAATTTAATGTAATCAAACAAAACCAACAGAAAATAGATTAAAAGGGAAGTACAAAGCTAGGGAAAAAAATCTTTACAGTTTTTTCTGATAAAATCTTATTTCTAAAATATATAAAGAACTGTGTCAAATTTATAAGAACACAAGTCATTTCCCAACTGATAAATGATTAAAGGATATAAACAGACAATTTTCAGAGGATGAAATTAAAGTCATCTATGTGCTATTTTAAAAATGCTCTAAATCACTTTTGATTAGAGATATGCAAATTAAAACAACTCTGAGTTAATACCTTACACTTCTCAGATTGGCTAAGATGACCAGGAAAAAATAACGATAAATGTTAGAGGGAATGTGGGAAAACTGGGACACTGATCATTGTTAGTGGAGTTATGAAATGATCCAAGCATTCTGGAGAGCAATTAGTAACTATGCCCAAAGGACTATAAATCTGTAGATACCCTTGAACTAAGCAGTGACATTACTGGGTCTGTATCCCAAAGAAATCATAATTCCTGGGGAATCCCAGGATTCCCATAAAAATCCTGGGAAAAGGACCCACTGTGCAAAACTGTTTGTAGCAGTTCTTTTTGTGGTAGCAAAGAATTGGAGGAGTAGATGGCCATCAATTGGGAAATGGCTGAACAAGAAAGACTTGGTTCTTCTCAGTGGTTCAGTGATCTAAAACAATCTCAATAGACTTTGGATAGAAAATGACATCTGCATCTAGAAAAAGAACAGTGGAAACTGAATATAAATAAATATATGCTATGTTCACTTCTTTTTTCTGTTTTTTTTCTTCTCCCTTGGTTTTCCTCCTTTGTTTTTCCTTTCCAACGTGATTCATAAAGCAATGTGTATTAAAATAAATAAATAAAAATTTAAATTTATCAATTTATCATTTATTATTCATTCATTTACTAATTTATTTGATGGTATTGCTTATTAAATTAATAATTAAATAAATATTTAAAAAGCAAAAAAAAAAGCATTGATATATGATTTAATTGTTCTGAGGTTATTCTTTCTGTTTGGTTTTGACCTCAGAATGTCAGAGAGCCTCTTGATGTATGTGTATACTATTTTAATATTTTATGCTCATTGTCCATCACTTGAAGAGAAATATTTACATCACCTTCTTTTTCAAATTATTAAAAAGGTGTTTTGTTATAGTTGTGATGGTTTATAATGATGATGTTCATGAAAATTTCTATCCAGACCACTATCACAGTATAGAACCTGATGCATGAAATTGCCCCATGCACATGTGTGTACCCACTCACACACACACACACACACACACACACACACACTTCAGGGGAACATCAATGCAAACCTTGGAGAAAGTCACCCAGGCAACTTGATTCCCCATGACTGCTTTGCTGTGCACTACAAAGGTATCAGTTGATTCTATCATTCTTCTTCTTGGAAATATATTAGCTTGATTGGATGAGGACCAATTTAACAACATCATCTTAAGAGTTTTTTCAGTGTCATTTTATTAGTTTCCCACAGAGAGCCTGAGAGAGAAATGCATGCAGTAGTGGCTCATCAAAGATTGTGGCCACAGTTACTGCTGTCCTGCTTCATAGATAAATTTTCTAGAATGGCTGACTGTAGTTCCAGAGACCAAACTGGAATAGAGTTGTTCTGGACCAGGCCTGATGTTCTTAAAAATTGTGCTGCTCTCAATCTTACTGTTTTGCAAATGAGGGGATTTTCAAATGACTAAAACTATCTATGGGGATATAGAGAATTAGTTCTAAAGTTTTATCAATTCTACCTCCTAAAAATCTTTGAATCAGTCAGTATGCTTTTGTCCACTTACACAGTGGATACTCTTGTTTAGGCTTTTATGACTTTTTACTTGAATTATTAGACTACTATTCTAATTGATTTGACAGCTTCCAGGCTTTCCCCTTTTCAATACATTCATCTCTGCCACATACACTTGCAGTTGCAAAATAATCATCCCAAAGCACAGGTTTTAATGTGTCATTCTCCTGTCCAAAATCCTTTAGTGATTTCCTTTGATCTCTAAGATAAAATACAAAATCCTCTATCTTGTGTTAAAAGCCCTCCCATTGAGCTTTCCAGATTCCCTATCACAGTCTTTACTATAGTCACAATGCAGTGACTGTTCTGGGTCTCATCCTTTCTACCTTTGCCAAGGCTGCCCTTAGCTCTGATATTCATTTTTTACATTCTTCTCTTTTAGGACCCCCAGCTTCTTAAAAGGAGTAGTTAAGGTATACTTCCTTTGGGAACAAGTTTCATATCCCTACGTTGGGTATGACTCCTCAAATTGGTCTAGCATCCCTCCTTGGTGGCTTAGGGGATACAACAGTTAGGCCCATTGAGGGAGGAAATCAT
Source organism: Sarcophilus harrisii (assembly GCF_902635505.1). Taxonomy (NCBI): domain Eukaryota; kingdom Metazoa; phylum Chordata; class Mammalia; order Dasyuromorphia; family Dasyuridae; genus Sarcophilus; species Sarcophilus harrisii. The sequence continues at coordinate 284,729,151 of NC_045430.1, forward strand.
TTTGTTTTGTTTTTTTGTGTCTTACTTCAGCACCTCAGACAGTATCTTGCATATGGCAGATATTTAGAAAATATAGGGCGATTGGAGATGAATGAGCATAATATTGTATTTTTCCCCAGACCAACTGAAGCATTATGGACATATGAGTGGGTTCTTCCAGATATGCTGTGACTTTTGTGAGTTGGAAAGGAAAAGGTTTATATATAGCAATAAACCCATTCAGTTTTCGTTAGTGAGTTGTTTCATCGTAATGATTTCAAATAGAGTCTTTCTACAATTCATACTTAGGTACCATTTTCCATTTGTGGCAGATAGTTTATCCCACAATACTTTATATCAAATACTATATTTGTGGTTATTGCAGACATGATTTCAGAAAAAAAAAAACACCATAACGAAATGGTTACTAGATGTGGAGTCAAGAAGCTTTAGGTTTTTAGTTTTTCCTCTTGAGGAAAGTCCATGAATGAGGCAGTTAAACTTTGGTGGTCCTAGCCAATACTCTAAGAACTTATATTAAAGATGAATACCTCATATTTATTAATCTAGGAAGGTTTCTATACAGGGAGCTTTATACAAAGATAAAATTATAGGTTTAAAACAATTTGTTTAAATTCTAAATTTCACACACCCTCCTCAACAATCAATCAACCAATTCAAAGGCATTTAAGTGTTAACTACATGCAGAGAAAGAAAAGAGAAGATAGAAACTGCAGAGAAGGCAGAGCCTCTGAATTTAAGGGGATCCCAGTCTAGTAACAGGTTAAACTATTATATCAATGATCCAAATAAACATTGCAATATGATAGTTGTGTCAGAAAGGTACAAATATAACCTTCTCATGAGGTCTTATGGTGAGGTGGGCTATTTGAGTAATAACAGCAAAATGTTATTGGAGCAGGTGTTATCTCAGGCAAGCATTAAGGAAGACTGGGTTTCCAAGTGACAAATACACAGAGGAAAGAAATTCCAGAAGTAGGCTTCTGTGTTAGCGAAAGTAATGAGCTTCTGGGCACTTTTACATGATAGAAGTTGGTGTAATTTCCTATGAACAAACCATGCATAAAGGAGAATAATCAGAAATCGGCTAAAAAGTCCATAGACTGGGACAGGCAAGTCACTTAACCTTGTTTGTTTCAGTTTCTACATCTATAAAATGAATTGGAAAAAAAAATGACAAACTATTATCTTTGCCATGAAAAATCTCTGCCGGATCACAGAGTCAGACATGACCAAAACTACCCAATAGTTAACAAGACTATGGTTGTAGGAAGCTATGTGATCTTGAACAAACCCCACTTGCAATTTGGCTTCTTTATTTGTAAGATGAAGCTGTTGAACTAGATTATAGCATTGATAAACTTGAAATCTGGATTGACATAAGAAAATTAACAAGATACTTATTGTGTATCTAATTTATATTTTAATATATTTAACATCTACTGGTCATCCTGCCATCTAGGGGAGGGGGTGGGGGGGTAAGAGGTGAAAAATTGGAACAAGAGGTTTGGCAATTGTTAATGCTGTAAAGTTACCCATTCATATATCCTGTAAATAAAAGGCTATTAAAAAAATAAATAAATAAAAAATTTAAAAAAATAAAATTAAATTAAAAAAAAAAAAAGAAAATTACCAAGAACTGGATGAAAATTCCTTTCAAAAGTTGGCATCCCAGCTATTTTTCACTTGAAACACTCAGGTAAGAGGGAACTTCCTCATTCCCATGACATCCCATTCTACTTTGGGACAGTTGTGATTAGGGAGGATTTCTTCCTCTTTTTTTCCTGACATCAAGCCATCTAGTCATTCCTGGTTATGCTCTTGAGAGTGAGGCATGGCAAGGCAAGTCTCTTCCTTATGACATCCCTTCAAAGATTTGGCTATTATGTTCCTTCCCCTTCAGTCTTTCCTTCTTTTGCTTAAAATTCACTCTGTCTTGCATAATCTTCATATGTTGTGACCTTTAGGACTTCCATGATCCTGACTGTTCTCAAATGTTCTCTTGATGATCATTTAGAGCACTGATCTCTGAGGACTCTTTCAGCTCCAAAGGCGTATTTAATCTTTCTCACAGATAATGATGGTAACAGATACTACTGAAATCTGTACAGGAAGAATGATTGCATGGGTTTTCTCTCATTGTGCTTCACCGATTGCCACAAACAGCATTTTTCTCATCCATGGCAGGCATTTTGAAACATCAAACAGAGTTTGCAAAGGACTTCATGCTGGGATGTAGTTTCAAAACAATTTACCCACTTTGAAATGTAAATTTGATAAGTGAAGGATGAGTGAAAGCACTCATGACATACTGTCTGAGGAGCCACATGCAGGTACAATGAGTTCATTTTGTGTTGAGGTAGGGAGAGAAGAGAAGAATGAGAATGATTTAGAAGAAGCCAGTCAAAGAATATCTATACAGTGGGTAAGTAGGGCCATTCCATTCCATGGCATCATTTCTAGAAGAAGGTTCCTAGAATGTAGCACATTTAAAGAAGAAAATTTGAAGCAAAATTTGTCTTTTTAAAAATATTTTATATCATTGCCTCTATATTACAGGGCTGTAAGTGCTTAGCTTGAATTACAAAAACTTTAATTCAAATCCTGACTTAGGCACTTAGTATCTATGTGACCTTAGAAAAGTCATAATTATGGTCTAGTCTTCTACCTTCCTGTCCCCTTCTATGAACTGAGGCAACTGACTCAGATCATCCCTAAGATCCCTTGTAGTCTCATGGTACAGGCTGATCAAGGACTCTGTCAGGACTCTTTCCACTGCTGTCATATGTATCTTATTTATTAATTGTATGTTCTCTTTCCCAGTAGATTGTGAGCTCCTTGAAAGCATGGTTTGTCTTTTGTCAATAACATGGATTTGTGTAACTGTTTAATTGATGTTCCTTGACAACTATTTCTTCCTCTCCTAATCATTCTTTTCTTTTTCTTTTGCTTCTTTTTTCTCTCTTATTTTCTTCTTTTTCTTTGTTTTCCCTTTCTTTTCCTCTTCCTTTACTTATCTTCCTCTTTTTCTTCTTTTCCCCTTCACATGTCCTACTTTTTGGCTTTTCCCTTTCCTTGTTTCTTCTGTGTACTTATTCTCAACCTCCTCCTCTTCCTCTTGTATTTTTTTTTTCTCTTTACTCAAGACAACTTTTCTTCCTTTTTCTCCTCTTGCTATTGTCATTCTCTTAGAATGGATATTATGTGCCAACTTGTATGGTACTGAACACATTTTTCATTTCCATAATAAGTTCTAAAATGGCCTCAGATGGAAAAAAGTAGCTGCTCTCCATATATCAGGGTTTAGACAGCTTTTTTCCAGTTTTCTCTATGAAACTTTCTAGTTTTCTTCCAATTCTATTGTTTACCTTAAAAAGTCTAAGTTAGATACTAATACCTTTCTTTCACACTCAATAATCTTTTTAACAAGGAGAGATTGTGCCAAAATCAGATAAAACTTCTGTAAGCATCTGGAAACTCAAATTTTATTCGAAAGAGAGAATACAACATCACATATTGGAGAGTATGACTGAAGAGACTTCCTGGGAAGGGTTTCTTCAGCTCTCAGCTACCATACAAAAATAAGATGTATGTCTATGGGCAAGATTAATATACCTGATGTATGGATTTCCGAGCCCTTTTCAGGTCCGGTCACCTGATTCACTCAACCCTCAGCTGTGGTTCTGTTTGAGCTCAGCCCAGGAAAATGTTTTGTGGGATAGGCTAAACCAGGTTGTGGGTCACTAATAGGCCTCAGACCTCTTGATGAGTTTTGGAGGGGGTTGAACACCCAACCATGTGAAGACTTTTCCTAGTGGAAGGGGTGGATGTGAACAATTTGTTCCAATGACCATGAAAACAGCTGAAGCTTGATGGAGGCCTTAGAGCTTGGTTAGACACCAGAGATGCCGAGGTCATCTACCACATCCTGAACAATTGCCATTTTCTTGATTTTTGTCATGCTGCTGGACTCTGGAAGAGAGAGTAAGACTGGTGACTTTGTAGAACTCTGTCTTAAATCCTATTTATGTATGGGTCAAAAAACACCCAACATGTTACCATTTTTGCCTACCTTAAAGTCCTGTGCCAACCAGGCCAGTGATGAAACTTCAGGGATAGTTACAGTGGAGATTGTCATCACAACCCTGCATGTAGGCAGTCCAGGCCATAGACTCATCTTTTCTGAACTGAAGCAGCAGTGCAGGTGAAGCAATCTAGAGTAATAAGTACATGATTCTGGAGACATGAACTGAGCACTTTCAAAGTGTGCTCAACAGTCTATCCTCAATCAATGCTGAAGCCACTGACTGATATCTCTCTCTAGTCAAACTTCTAACTGAAGAAGAGATTTTGATTGCTGTTAGACTCTTCTTGGGTGGCAAAGCCCCTGGTGATGATTTTCTTCTAGCTGAGATTTACAAGGCATGTGGTCTGCTGCTCATATAGAAGCTGATATAAATTTTCAGGATCATCTGGCAAGAGGAGGTTATCCCTTAGGAGTTCAAGGATGCTTCCTTTTTAAGTCTTTATAAAGGAAAAAGAAATAGGTTGTCCTCTGACAATCACAGGAGATGTTTCTGTTTTAGTAATTGCCAGGAAGATTCTTGCTGGAATTCTCCTTAAAAGCTAGATACTTCCTTTAGGAAAAGGTCATTTACCAAAAAGCTAGTGTGATTTCAGAAACAGCTAAGGAATGGGTTAATATTTTTTTTTTTTTTTTTGCTTCTTGGAAACTCCAGGAGATTATGACAGGATCGGAATAGAAGTCTAGAATAGAAGAATATTGTATAAATAGAAGAATATTGTATAAATACAATATTCATTCATCTAATAATAACCTTTGATCATTCAGTTTGGGAGGGGGTGGCTTGTAGCATGCTGGCTGGCGTTCTGGAAAATGTTCGATACCTTTGTACTTTCCCAATGGAAGCCACCACTGGAGTGTCCTTATTCCCTGCTTTTTAACATGATGTTTGCAGAGATGCTATCAGATGCCTTTAACAAGGAAGAAAATGGCATCAAGGTAAGCTACTAAACTTACAATAAAGTATTTAACTTGAAAAGACTACAAGCCAAGACTACATTGGAGAGAAAATTGGTGTGTGACTTTTTTGTTCTCAGGTGATTGTACATTCAGTGCAGTCTCTGAGGCTGAGATGCAACAAAGGATAGATCAATTCTCTGCTTCTTATGCTAATTTTGGACTAAAAATGGAGATCAAGGAAACAGCTTCCCTACTAATCAGCACTATACTATACAGACATGGAATTCTCAGTTAAAGTAAATGGAGAAATGTTAAATGCTATGGTAAATTCACTTACCTTGGCAGTACAGTTTCCAGGGTTGTCCAAATAGATGATGAGGTTGACATAGGGTCTGACAGAGATAGCTCAGTGTTTGGAGGCTCTAAAAAAAGTGTGGAAAGAAAATGTATTATATTGCCTACCAAACTGAAAGTTTATGGAACTGTTATGCTGATCTCATTATTGTGTGTCTGTGAAACGTACCAGTGCCATGCCAGGAAACTGAATAGCTTCCATTTGAATTTTCTTTGGAAAGTTCTGAAGATTTCCTGGCAAGATATTGGAGTCCTTTCTTGAGCTAAACTGCCAAGCATTGCAACTCTACTGCAGGGAGGGCAACTCTGATGGGTTGCTGGTTACATTGTTTGAATGCTAAATTCATGTTTGTCTAAAAGACGATTTTATGGAGGGCAAGTGTTCACACAGAGGTTAGATGAAGCAATAAGAGGACGCTCTCAAGACTTCTCTGAAAAGCTTTGGAATCATTTCTGAGACAATGTAGACACTGGTACTGTGATTTATGAGCAAAGCAGAGTTATAGTAGCTCAAAAGAAATGAGATGTGCAATGTAGAGCCATTTCCACTCCAAATATTCATATGGACAATTTGTCCCTTACCTGTGGCAAAACCTTCTCAGATCACATCGTCCTGATCACTCAGTTAGACATATTGACTTTAATATAGTGATGTCATTTTGGTCCTTTTTGAGCACAAAAGACAACCACCAACCAACCACACAAAGGTAATCAGTTCTGGAGTCTCCAAGGGTGTGCTTATTAGCAACCTTTATTATTCTCTTTGATTAAAGATCAATTCTGGGTTTGAATCAGATGTTGTAACTGAAAAAAATAACTACAGCCTGGTGAACAGAAAAATGTGGCCAAAAATGATTCAAAATATTTCTGAGTACTCAGTACTGGAAATAGTGGCAATGCCAACACGTATATTAGGCCTATGAAATAACCCCTTAGCAGCCCTTTCAGGTCCAATAGTCCCGTTTGAAGGGCCTGCTTACCTTTTCTGATCTCCCCTACCAACTTGGCATGATTTCTGGGTCTTTTTTCATCTGATATCTGCACCTGGCCAATGAGGAAAGGCCATTTTATTTTATTTATATAAGATTAATAGAGAAGAAAATCAAAAGACAATAAATAAAATAACTAGCACATTAGTCATTTTCTGTGAAGCCTTTCCCTTGATTCATCAATTAATAGGAAAGTGGAAAGCTTTTTGTGTGACATGAGCGGGGACAGGTGAATTCCTATTGAATAATATAAGTATCTTGTTGGGAAAATTCCTGATTCCCCAACAGATCCATCAAAATGATGTCCACACATAGAATATTGACTTTAGGCTAGAGAACAAATTAGGATATGTAAAGGGCTAAAACTATGAAAAGGTGCACTTGAATCAGACAACTGAGCACTTAAGGCTAATTACCTATTTGACAATGACTCTATTAGCATATGTTTGGAAAAATGGCCCTTCTCATTGTTTGGTGCTGGCTCAATGTTTGGTGTATACAGATAATCGTAGGCAAGGATCAGAGGGTGGGATGAGACAAGCCAGACTCACTTGGCAGCTAGAGGAGGAGAAAGGTGGAGATTCTGGACTCTAGAATCTAGAAAAGATCTTTGCCTAAACTACTGGCAATTTGCCTGCTTCTTCCCCTGAAGATCAAGGACTTCTACTTATTCTGACTCTGGCTGATCCTGAGGCCTCCAGGGAGCTAGCCCAGATTTAACAAGGATATCCAAACCAACCCTCGAATTTTTACAGGCAAAGAACATGGGCTCATATTTGTGAATGACTCACATATTATTCTACCTAAAAAACAGGAAGAGGCTATGTCACAGGAATGGCCTCTACCTCCAAATTCAATGCTACTTCTATTCTAAAATCCATACCAGTAAACCTGAAGACTGAAGACACTCGGTCATTTCTGGAAAGTGGATGCAATGCCATTATTATTCAGTACTATGCAGCCAAGTGCCACTATAGTGCATAGAGTGTGGGGCCTGGAGTACAGAAGATTTGAGTTCAAACCTGGCATCAGACACTTATTGGCATGTAACTTTAGGCAAGCCACTTAACATCTGTTTGCCTCAATCCCCTCAACTGTAAAATGGAATTAATATCATCTATGTTCCAGGATTAATGCAAATATAAAATGAGATATTTGTGAAGCATTTAGCATAGTCCTTACCACATAGTAAGTGCTATAAAATGCCAATAATCATGAGGATGATGATGATGATACCAGTGAAATCAAGAGAGCCAAACTATGCTTCTTTATCCATCAAGGACACCACAAGAGAGCAACCTGATTTTCTACTCAACTCTACAGAGAAAAAATGAAAAGTTCAAAAGAGGTTGAGGGCTCTTCAGAAGACTCAGTGCTTTAAATGCTACCAAATGTTTGTCCATTCATAATCTAGATCATCAAGCCCTTTCTAGAGTATAATGAATAATGGCAGTTATATTTCCATTGTTCTTCCAAGAGCAGAGGTGAAAATCTCTAGGTTATTCTTTAGAGAAATGAATTATTTGGATCCCAAAGAGCTCCTGAATCCTTTAGGATTTCCTTTATCTTATGCTAGTTTTAAAGTTTCTGTTCCTTGCTGGTACATAAGACTAAATGCCTAAGGTTGGATTAAAATATTTTGTTCCAACTTGTACATTCTTTACAATTCAAACCCAACTATCATTGCTCTCTCCCTCTCATTATTCTTCCCTTCCTCTCAACCTCTTTTCATCCCTCTCAAATATCCTCCCACCTTCTTTTCCTTCCTCCTTCCTTCCTCTCTTTTCCCCTTCCTTCTCTTCCTTTCTTCTCTTTCTCTCTCCTTTTTACCTTCCTCACTTCCTTCCCTGATACTTCTCTGTTCTCCCCCTTCCATTGATAATCCTTTCCTTTTTCCTGTGATTTATTTTCTTGACTAATTCCAATTCCAACCCTAAGAAAACCTGCAGCTTCTTAAGGAACAGCAGGAACATTGTTCTTTCATAACGTACAGTTCAATCAGCAGCAGCACACCTAAGAATGTTATAAGAAAGCCTGTTCTTATAAGATAAACTAGCCTGATTGTTAGACTCAGCAAGTCCATACAGTTTGGATAAACATCCAGACTTAAGTTGATGGAAGGATTGACTCTCACTGAGTAGATCTTAAACTACTTTAATTGCATTCACATTCTTCAGTGTTCTTTTGTCCAGTTTTATCCCTTTGATTCCCCCTGCCTCCAACCCCCCACTGTTATGGCCAAGCCATTTTTCTATTAATCTATTGCTTAAATTCATGAGAATATCCTTGTAAATAAAATTGAGGAGTGATATCATGGCTATCTTCAAATATTTAAATAGTAGTTAAAAGGAAAAAAAAACATTCCTCTTGGTCCTAGATGATATAACCAGGACAAAAGAGGGCAGAAAGTTGCAAAAAAAAAGCAAACTTAGGCTTGATAATAAATAAGAAAAAATAAAACAGATAGACATATATAAGTGGAATATGCTTTGGGAATAGTTGAAGTGCTTTCTTTCTTCTTTGTGGTCTTCAACAAAAGTTGAATGGCTACTTGTTGGGGATTTTGGAGGAGGACTTGGTTTTTAGGCATCTATCCCCCCTCTCCCTCTGTGCTGGGTGTTGTCCTTCATTCTTGAAGAGGATTAAAATGTCATCCCTATGTTAGAATTGAGTTATAATGTGTCCAACTGTGGCTGATTAGACCAATACAAGTTCAGAATGCTCTCCCACAGATTGGGCACGAACATTTCCTATGAACATTTGGGGTGGACTCTTTTAACTTTTCTACATCTCACATTTTTTCTAAGCTATTTCAATTCTCCTTTGCTCATAGAGCACAGCACCTTCTCTGATGAGGGTACATCATGCTGAGTGGCCCTGTGCCATGTCTCCCATGTCATATGATCAGTTCTAAAGTTCTTAAGACCTTGAGAGTGTCCTTGTGCTACTTTTTCTGACCAACTTTAAATGTTTGCCATGTTTGAGTTCTCCAACCAACCAATCTTTGGTTTGATTGATACCATTGAGATCTCTCAATTCTGACATCTCACGACTGTGAGATTGCTTTCTGGACTCTTATCATAGAACAAAGAGGTAGCCCTTCCATTATGTACCCACATTAAGATGGGGTGTCAGGATCTGGATCCCCATTGCTCATTCTACTGCCAGTCCTCATTGTCTAATAGAATACTGAATTATTTTCTACAGTGCTCCCTGTTCAAAAATCAATGTTCTGCTAGACTGAGCAGAGTGACAGCAGTGTAAGGGAAGCTGGCCTGATTACCTGATGCACTTGGGGCTGCTCGCCAAAGCTTTCTTTGCTTAAATGAAGAAGGGAGCGAGGAGGAGGGAAATACACATATATATTTTTTTCATTTGTAGCACTTTGTCTATTTCCTGGAAAAAGGAAAGTGAAGTTGAAGCTCAAGAGGATATTAATTCAAATAAAGGGATTAAAACTGTCTCTTAATTACTTTCAGGGATGGATGATCGCAGCCACATTTTAGGTTTATTGAACAGTTCAAATGATTTCTCGAGTGTTCAGTGATTGGCAAATAAAAAAATGCTTCCTTGGGCACTTTTATTTTTATACCCTTATACCCTTTCTAATTTAAGGGATACATTTGAAATGAATGTCTAACCAAGTCGATTAATAGGATGTGTTATGAATGTAGTATTCATTTTGTCATTCAAAATGTATCCTGAATTTGAACTCCAGCTTTGTCTCCAAGGCAGGCTTTGTTTTGTTTAACAATTAAAATGTTTCTTTCACATCATCAGTATAGGTACAATTGTATCCTTTCATTTTTCTTGTCAAAGAAGAGCAATCTCATTCATTTGGAAGAAAATTTTCATAGAGCACAAAGTATATTAGAAAGTTTCTTTCAGTTTGTGACAGCAACAATATGTGGTGTGTGTGTGTGTGTGTGTGTGTGTGTGCAGTCTTTTGGTTTAAATTAATCAAGTATAATTTATATTTTTTTGCTCAGATTTGTTTTGAGTAATGCCATAATTCAAAAAGTTTTGTTCCTATTCCAGTTTGTATGAATAGGAAGAAAGGGAGGAAAGCCTCAAATGTTCTCTTACAGATTTAGAGGAAGATAGATACCATGGTCAAGAGAACATTGGTTAAAAACAAGAAGACCCAAGATTAGTCCTACCTTAGGTATTTACCAGCTGATTGGGCAAATCTTGTAACCTCTCTCAATCTCAGTTTCCCTATGTGACAAATGGAATTAATAATCGTATCTACATCCTTAGGTTGATTTGAAGAACAAATGAAATAATTATGTAAAGGATTTTGTAAACCTTAAAACTACACAAGTGAAAGATGTTGTTGTTGTTGTTATAATATAACACTCTGGTCGAACTATTTGCTGATTTCTTCAGCTTCCTTTTGGCCAAATGGCCAAACTATGTCCTTTCTTCATCATTTACTTTATGATGATACAGTTTAAGCTATTTCATGCATTAAAATCATTGTTGGTCATATGCTAATGATGATTTGCACCTACCCCATATCTATAATTGCACTTGTCTCTCTTTTAGAATGTAAGCCTCTTAAATACAGGGAGTAATTATCTTATGTCTTTATATCTACATATCTAGTACAGCATGGAAACATAGTAGGCACTTAATAAATGATGTTAAGTATTGGCAATCAGAAGAATCTTGAACAAAGTTACCTTTGCCCTGGATGCATCAAGTAATTAAAAAAAAATCTTAACATGTTTCTATGAAACATCTTGTCTAACAAAAAGTTTTAGGTTATTCTTTGCTCTTCAAGCTCTTCTATGCTCTGCAGTTTAACTCAGTTGCATTTTATATTATTTATACTGTTATAACTGTAACATGTATACAGTTATAAATGAGTACTATAGATCATTATTAGTAAAGTTGTTGCTCTTTTCTTTCAAAAAATTTGTCTGAGGCCTTTCTGAGGCCCCAAAAAGGTCTGAGGCCACAAAAAATATGTATGAGGCTTTTCTCAAAGATTTTGTAGTCATGAGAAGAAGTTATACCAGTTGGCAGCTATTTAATCTTGATTTCTTTTGGTGGAGATATCCTGGATTATTTCAAATTTTTTGGAGATTTCTTCAAAATCCCAGGAGATGTAGATTATAGAATGGCAAATAAAGACCTTTTTGTGCATCTAAATTTTAGGAAATTGGTGCATAGGAAGACTTTCTCCTCTGATTGAGTGTTGTGATTTCATGGGTAACATCCTGATTTTACAGAAATCATAACTCCTGGTTGGAGGAAGGGTAGAAGATCAATGAGCCAAAGATGACCTTGTTGAAAGTAAAAGTCAAAGCAATACATAGAAAGGACAAGAAGTAGAGTGGGATCCTGTGATTTGGGATGCAAAAAAGTTTCTGTTATTGAGTAATACTTCTATATATCTTACTTCTCTCATGAAGTGATATTTCTAAGAATGAAATACAGTTCTCACTCTTCTTATTAATGGGAAACAGACCAGAAAATAAAATTTCCTAGCCTACTCTTTGAGTTTAAGGTGACAGAAAAATCTTGATTTTTAAAAAAAAAATTTTAAATTTACTTAATAAAAAGACCATTTTTATAACATAGTTCAATAAAAAATGATTTCACGTGAAATCACATATCTCCTATGCACAACTTACTATTTCTTTCAAATATACAACAAAATTTTTATTTAAATTTCTTTTTTCCCCCTTTTTGTTTCTTCTCTACCTACCCACCCTCATCCTGGAGATTGTTATCATTAGACACAAATGGGCACATATACCTAGCCAATCTGGTAGGTATAAAATGAAATGTCAAAGTTGTTTTAATTTTCATTTCTCTAATCAATAATTATCCAGAGGATTTTTATATGGTTATAAATTATTTTGATTTTTAAAAATATTCCTTATTCTCTTTTATTTGGTTTTTATTTCCTTTTTATTTTCTTATGATTTTATCTATTTTTAAAAATTGGTTAATATTATTTTCAAGTTCTTGAATTGCCTTATTTTTTCTATTTTACTCTCATTCTCTCTTACCTGAATTCCTTTTTAAATTATTTCAAGATTTGTTTTTTGGCTTGAGACCTTTATGGTAGGAGGGGCTTATTTGTTTGTTTGTTTGTTTGTTTTGTATTTACTACCTTCCTCTGAACATGAACCCAAATCACCTTTTACATCAAAGTAGCTATCGATGGTTGGGTTCTTTTTCCTTTGCTTGACCATTTAAAATTTATAATTAATCTTATTTTATTTTTCACAGCTTGATATTAATATCATCAACTTTTAATCCCAAGTTGTGAGCAATATTTCCCTAGGCCTCAGATCCTTCTTACTGTTATTTTCTAAGTTCTGTTCAGACTACAAAGTGTTTTGATTTATTCCTTGAAAAACTACTTGTTCATATTCTTTAACCATTTGTCAATTGGGTAAAGACTTGTATTCTTATAGATTTGACAAAGTTCTTTATATATTTTTGATATGAGTCCTTTATCTGATAAAGTATATAATTGTTTCCACAGTTTTCTGTTTTTCTTCTGATCTTGGCTAAATTTGTTCTATTTGTACAGAAAATTTGACTCATCTTTTTTATAGGTAACAAAGGCTAGAAGTACTACAAAAACTATTGGTTTTTAGAGAATAGTGGAAAGACTTTTCTTTCTTTCTTTTTTTTCATTTATTTTCTCTCTCTCCAATAATGAAATCAAGAAAAAACACTTAAATATACATTCTCAAACACATTGGCTATATCCAAAAGATCTGTCTCATTTATTATCTTGAGTCTACCACTTTTCTTTTAAGAGGTGAATGGCATACATTATTATTGGTCTTCTGGAATAATGGTTGCTCATTTCAGTCTTTTTTTTTTTTTTTTTTTTTTTTTTTTTTTTTTTTTTTTTTTTTTTTTTTTTTTTTTTTTTTTACAAACCTACTCCATTAACTCCTTTTTTTTTCTTCTTATGAATAAATCTGCAGGGGATTGGGGCAAGAGATGAGACAAATGAATTCTCATGCCTTTTAACTTTGTTATAAAGATTTCACATTTAAGTAGTGACGATTAATCAGTTAATTCAAGGTTGATTTAAACCATTTGGTTTAAAGATTTGTAAAATTTTTTGCATCCTCAGCCTTCATCCTCATTTCAAATACTCTGACTCTCACTGAAAAAATGGGAGATATTTTATTTGTTATTGTTATTGCTATTGTTATGATGATGGTGGTGATACCACGGTGTACATAATTGGGCAAGGCATTGTGCTTGGTCAAATTAGAAGAAAGCATGGCTTCTGTGGGTCCTTCCATGAATGGAGATTATAGTGAGGAAATCACAAGTCAGAGGAGGAAAAAAAAAAACTACAGGGATAGCAATATCTCCAATTTGAGAAAAAGGCTAGGGTGGAGGTGAATGATCAGAAGAAGGTCATTCCTTACTTGTTGCCTGGCTGCCTGGTAAGACTGGTCCTCAAGATGTAAACAGGCTCTCTTGAGGCTTTTCTAGTTTGGCATTTCCTTCCAGATCTTGTCCTCTACCAGCACTGCCTTTCAGAACTCACATTCTACCCCCCACTCTAGTTAAATATCAGAGCAGGCCTTTTGTGGAGGTTAACAAGAGTGACAATTTAACAAGTGAAGATTGTTCCTTACTTTGATAGCCAGCTTTTAATGAACTTTAATATAGTAGAACTCTTGTTCAGTAAATTTACTTCATATCCACTGACATTTATAGGGCACATTCATCTTGCAAAATGTTTTATTCACATGATCATATTTGAGTCTTTCCATACCTTTGTAAGCAGGTTACAATGCTTATATTGTATGTTAGCATGTCCATTGGACATATGAGAAATCTGAAACTCAGAGAGGTTAATGTAAATTCCTCTAAATACCCAAGATGGTCATCAAATTCAGGGTGTCCTTATTCCAAAATCAGCTTATGATACATTATCATAAATTGTCACATTATATCTGTCTGTCAGTGTACACGTGGACACATGAATATCCACTCACATACACAGGCATATATATATCCTCCACAGAGCCAAGCTCTCTTACTATGAATATTTTCCACATTCAGAAATAGCCGAGTTGATTTGATTTTGAGCAAGGGGAAGTCCCAAGGTTTGCTGCATTCTCATCCCTGCTCCAAACACATTTGTCCAGCTTCTTGTTAGCAACTGTTCCTTGTTATTCAGGCTGTTGCTTTTAATGACATGGCTGTTCATTCAAGGATTTCACTAGGTTTATTCATTCATTCGTTTATTTGTTTTGCCATGCTGCCCCGCCAAAGATGCCAGTAATGTAATAACATCTCCCTATTTTCATAATGTTAACTCATCTCTGACTCTGACTTGCTGAAAGACTTCAGATGGAATTTCTTCATAAGGTTAGCCTCCAAGGAGAGAAATGTTATCAACTTCTTAGTGAACCCTGCTATTATTTACAGAGATAAAATGTTGTTTCTAAACACTGCTTACTTGTGAACACTCCCCAAATTATTTATAAACATCTCTACCGGAATGAATCTTTTGTTGTGCTATCACAAAGAAATATGTGAGTCAATGTTTAATGGAAACATCTCTGGTTTGACACTTAGCAATGGGAAATTCACTGCTTAGCCCATCTTATGCTTGCCATTAATTTCAGCTGCCATTTATTCTTTTCACCCACCACTTGCAAAGAATGATGTTCAAGGAGATAATTCTGGGAAGATGGCAAAGTAGGTCAGAAAATTCCAGACTCTCTAGATTTCCTCTACAAACAAGACAAAATTATACTTCAGGGCAAACATAGAGTAGTTAAAAACAAATAAGAGTTGGGGCAGAACAGTGGCCCTTTTGGGACAATTGGAGAAGATCTAAAGAAAGATACTAGGATAGAAGTTTGTTTCCTTTAAAATATAAATACTTCCTGGCTAGTTAGGATGACATAATAAGGTGTGAGTGGGGTTAGCTTGGTTAGGAGATAGATAGTCTCCATCCCAGCCAGCAGAATTTTCACTACTCAGATAGCGTGAGGAGTCAAATGTCTGAACTGGGAAAGATTGAGGGAACCTCTGCTGATACAGAATGCCAGGCTCAGCTGAAATGTAGGCACAAAGTCTTGGGCAAGAAACCAGGTAAGTACAGAAGCAGTGGGGCAAGAACACTGTTGGCTGAAGCACTGACTACAGGGTAACGTTCCTAGTTTGGGGTTCGAAATCTTAAAGATCCTAACAAACAAAAACCTACAGGAATATCGTTATTAAATTTTTAAACCCTCAAATCCAAAAAATATATATAAATATCAATAATAACAACAATAATAAAATTCAAATACACTAGAGCTACATTTTGAATCACACAAGACCTTTCACTAGCTACAATAAAATACCACATATCTTGGAATGCTAGATGTCAAAAATCACAATGTGGTCAAAAATAGCATATTAGCAAATTTAAGCATAATCCTGAAAAAAATAAATGGGCATCCAACAAATTGCCAGACTTTAAGGATTTTCTTGCAAAGCAAACAAACAAACAAACTTGAACTTAGAAAAATTTGACAAATAAGAGTCAAGAGAAATGTGAGGCAAACATCAAAGACTAATTTCAAGGCACTCAATAAGGACAAACTATGTTTCACATAAGTCTAAGATTATTATTAGTAGGTTATTCAAAAAATATTGGGACAGATCTGAATATGATATGATTCTAAAAAAATAAAAGCATGTAGGAAAATGTAAAACTAATAATTATGTTATATGAACGAGGTGCAAGAGCAAGAACTGATAAAGAGGAATTAGTTGCTAGAGAAGGGCTTGTAATTCTGAAATTCTACCTGCATAGGGAATGGGTTAAAAAGGATACGATAAATGCCTTATATACAAATATACAAACATACATACATCTATACATACAAACAAACATACATAATCTATATAAAACTGTCCAAAAATTTAGAAAGAAATAAGAAAGGAAAGGAATAGGATAAAGCAGAATGTATATTAACAGGAGTGGGATAAGGTATACAGATTAATGGAAGTGGAATAAAGAGATAAAGAAAGGGTTGGGGGAGAGGATAAGGGAAACATATTAGAGGGAGAGATTAAGTAATAGAAAAGCAAATTAGTTGGTAGAAGTAGAAGATTTAGCAGGATAGGAAACAAACACAATAATAATAATCAGGAGTAGAATTTATAAGGGGAAAAAAAAGTAGGGGTAGTAATCAATGATTACAAAGTCAAAGTTAAAAAAAAAGATTCAATCAAAAAAGAGAAATTTATCTTATTTCAGTCATATTAATCTTATTTTAGACTATTCAAAACAACTAGATAGTATAAGGTTGGAGTATTGCTGTGACATAAAATTATGAGCTGATAGATTTAGAAAAAGTCATCTACCTTCAAAGAAACAGAGGACAAATAAGTATAATAAAACTTTACATAGATGTATAAGAATATATATGTGTATACAGGTATGATTATAGGTGTCTATGTGTATGTATGTGTATATGCCTGGGTATATATGTGTGTGTGTATATCTGTCCTTAACTGCAGCCTGCTTGGGGAGATGAGAAGGAGAGGAAAGGAGAAAAATAAAGAAAAAAGTGCACAGTGAAAAAGAAAAGAAAACTTAACAAGGAAGTGAAGAAAAGATGGATATCTCAGAATACAATTTGTTCTATTATTATATATACTTTCTTGAAATGGAAATTTATTGTTCTATATTTTGAATCCTTTATCTTTTGCTGAGCATGACAATTTCTTCTTTTTTTTCTTTTGTATTTGTTATAAATAAATAAATGCATTTTACTTTAAAAAATGATGCTCAACAAAAACTATATAAAGCCTTGAATGAATGATAGTTCCTGCCTTCAAGGAGCATCTTTTCTATTATGGATATGGTCTATAAATGGAAAAATAAAGAAAAGATATGTAATGAAGGTAGAATTAGTGCAATGGAATGACCACTGGTTCTAGAATCAGGGAGCCTGAGTTCAAATCCTAAAATTGATATTAGTTGTGCAAACTTAGCAAATCATTCACATATATTCTTCAGTTTCCTCATCCACAGCAAGGAGGGAGGCAGGAAAACTTTTGAAATCCCTCCCAACTACAATTCTATCAGGTAACTTTTAACAGGTAGAAAACAGTTCTTGAGTAATCAGGAACAACTTCCTAGAGGAGGTCCCTGTGCCAAGTAAGCCACGAAGGAACTGAGGGATTCTAAGAGGGAGATAGAAGAAAGGAATGTATTCTAGACAGGAAGTGGGGGAGGCAGTCTGTACAAAGGCATAGGAACAGAAGAAATACAGAGTTCTGGGAAAATTCAATTGAGACTGGTCACTTTCATGTCTCTATTCTTCCACTTGCATCTGTGAGTTGGATCTCTAGAGTGTGGTTCCAATCACACTCAGGATGCTAAGTGGTATCTCTGAAGGACTGGACCTCTGGTATTGTTATTATAAACATTTTAAACTAAGGATGAGCCAGACTACATAAGATTTAAGAAAAAAGATTTAGTGAGAAGGTATAGAAAGAACATGTGGTTAAAAAAAATGCTATCCCCCACTCCTTGGATGTAGTTTTTTCTTACATACAAAAAATTTCCTGGGCATACTGAGATCAAATTTCAAATCCAAAATTAATGAGGTGCATGGGTAGCTTCCACTGGATAGGTAGGGAGCAAACAGTTATTCTTCTCTACCCCAGCTTTCAAAGCAGCCAAACTAATTTTCCTTCTCCAATACCACAAAGGAAAATAAAGATGTGAACTGTCACTTTTAGACACACCCAGAATTGCAATTCAATAAGAAATGACAGTTCTTTCAGTATTAAAATATAAATAGTATACAGGAATTAATCTTAACCCATGTCTCCACATGATTGGATGAGAAACTGTCAGAAAATAGTTTCTGTACATTTTATTTTGTCTAGGCAATTGAGGTTAAATGACTTGCTCAGGGTCACACAGCTAGTAAGTCTTAAGTGTCTGAGGCCAAATTTGAACTCAAGTGGTCCTAACTTAAGAGCCAGTGCTCTGTCCATTACACCATCTAGCCGCCCCTATTTGTAGATTCTTCATGGATAAGTCTCTATATTCCAGTCTACACCCATCACTATGTTGAGGTGAGTCTTTGATTCATATAGATTCTTAGCCTCTGTTGAAACTCTCCCATCCAGTGGGATAATTTACTTCAACTTTCGTGGAAGTTTGGTTGGAAACATTGAATTTTACTTAAATGCTTGAAACCTCTTAAATATGTCCATAGTTTTGTATCTCAGCAAAGAACATACTAAACAGAGAATTCCAGAAAAAATATTTTTCCAGAATCCTGTTCTTTCTTTCCCCCTCAAGCAAACATGAGCACATCTATGACAATTATTTGCTATTTCTGAACAAATCGAAGGAAGTTGACAAAAGATTTTTGGAAGTGATTCTCACAGTGTAAGTATTCTATTATCAAAGGGGTAAATGGCCTTGTCTACAGTATGTTCTAATTGTTCTTCCTTTCTCTCTTTCATATTATTTCCAGGGGTTGTTTTTTTTTTTTTTTTTTTAAATCCTTCATGCTTTTGAGAGCCCATCTTTTAGTTGTAGCAAGGGGATGGCCCTGAAAACAAAAATCCAATCTTTGACAGCTCTGGTGGCTTACATGGAACAATGGGAAGGCACCAAAAAGTCAGAAAGAGAATCACTTTGTTCCTTCCTTTATGAGGTACTTCAGCTCTAACAATTAAGAAGGGCTTGGTCTAAAATGGTTGGTTGGTTGGTTGGTTGGTTTTGGCTTTTCTTGAAGAGGACCAAAGTGACAGCACTATGTTAGAGTTGAGTGTCCAATTGTGTCTGATCAGACCAATATGAGCTTGAAATGCTCTGCTACAGGTCAAACAAAAATATTTCATATGAATGTTTTGGGTGACTTCTCTAACTGTGCATCTTGTGTTTCCTTTAAGCTAATTCACTTCTTCTTTGCTCATAAAGCATAACACCTTCTCTGATGAGGGCATGAAGACTCCTGTTCCAGTGTCTCTCATGTTATAAATCATTTCTTAAAAGAGACCTTGAGAGTATCACTTTTTCTGTCCACTTTGTGTCCTGTGTGACTTTTCCATAAAATAGCCTTTTTGACAAACATACATTAGGCATTTGAACATGGTCAGCCCAACAGAGCTGTGCTCTCTGCAGGACAGTTGAATGCTTGGCAGTTTAGTTTGACAAAGAACCTCAGTGTCTGGTATCTTCTCCTACCACATGATCTTCAGAATCTTCTTAAGACAATTCAAATGGAAGTGATTCAGTATACTGGTGGTATACTGGTATATTGTCCAGGTTTCACAGGCATACAACAATGAGATCAGTGAAATGGCTTTGTAGACCTTCAGTTTGATAGTCAATCTAATGCAAATATCAGAATTTTATAGCTTAGAAAAGTTTATCACTATCATATGGCAATGGCATGCTTTCCTGGCTTGTGGAAAGTGGACCATACTCTTGAGCTTTCCCAGTCACTGATGATGGAGTGAAACAAGGATGTGTGCTTGCTTCCATGCTTTTTCACATGATATTTTCATATTGTCAAATACCTCCAATGAAGAAAAATATGGCATCAAAGTCAGCTACTGTACCCATGGTAAATCTTCATCTTGAAAAGGCTACAAGTCAAAAATAGAGGGAGTATTGGTGCATAATTTTTTTGTTACAGATGATTATGCATTTCTTGCAGCTTCTGAAGCTGAGATGCAACAAGGTATGGTTCGATTCTCTGCTGTTTGCATTATATTTGATCTAAAATACAAGCCAATGTATTGTTTTCTTGAAGCTGTTAAGACTTTACACCTGAAAGAGTTAGCGGACCCCAAATCTTCTTCATCCTTGATGTTAATACTATCATGCAGAGTAAGCCCCTTTGCTTCCTTTCCTTTCTTCCAGTTTCATTTCCCACCTGACTGAACTCCTTTATACTTTCCCATCTTCCTTCTGGAAACTCATTATCCTGCAAGATCACTTCAACTGTAGAATTCTTACCTTATCAGGTATAGCCTTCCCCTTAGGCCCTTCTACTGATTAGATGGGGTGGGGATTAAGAAATCCTCACAGAACCATACATTTTCAATTTGCTTTGCTGTACTACTCTGCACTTTGCCAATATGTGCCTGTTCCAGGTACTCCTATTTTGCCTCCCCTTTGTATATTGTTTTCCCCCGTTAGATTGTAAGTTCCTTGAGGATAGGTATTGTCTTTTTCATTTTTGTGTGCTTTTCTACTATTTAGCATGGATCCTGGCACACAGTAGGTATTGGCCTAGTGATTTATTTACTCTTTTTGTTTCAATCTCCTTGGCCATTTCTAAGTTTTTTTTCTCCCTAATCCACAAGTTTTTATTCTTCCCTCAATGGTTTTCTATTCTTGTCTCCCTGCTACAAATTCAGACAACAGAGCTCCTGGGAAACTGCCACTATAGAGCACATTTCTTCATCCTCCATTCTGGTTTGCTGTTGAAGAGAACTGTTTGCATCCATCCCCTTTCCACTCAACATAAAGGAAATTAAAATTGACAGAAACAATTTCTGGAAGGAAAGTGGAAAAATGAACAGAGCAGGTGAAGCTGGGATTCTTTCCTTGGCATTAAGACTCTGGGGCATTGTTATAAGTTATGTTCCATTCTAATCATATTTCCAAAGCATAAAATATACAAATTCAAATTACAAAAGAAGAAATCAGAAAAGACCATTTTGCTCTTTTGAAGGCTGGAGGTTTGATCTATTATATACAGAATAGACTGTGTCAATTGATTCTCAAAAGCTGCATTCAGAAAAGAGGTAAAATGAACAGACATGGAAGGAATTGGAAATCTGAAGGTGAGTTCAGTAGAGTCAATAAAGGATCTTGCTCAGCCACTTTTGACCATAGTGTCAATCAAATCTTAGTTTTATGCCCCAGTTAATAATTTGTATTAATATTTTTTGAAAATATTAGAATCATTTCCCAATATGCCTCTTCCTCTTAAAGGTGAATTCTTGGTAACATGCCTTGCAACCAAGAAAGACTTGAATACAATTCAACTGACAAAGTGATTGCTTCTGAGATTAGATTCAACATTCTGCACCTGCAGTCCTCCACTCCTCTATTGAGAGGAGGGTATGATTTTTCTTCTTTTCTCTGAAAGCAGCATTGGTTATTTTGATTAATCTAGGCAAGGCATTGTTTTCATTTCCTTCATCATAGTCATCTGTATAACCTTTCCTGGTTATATTTATTTTACCTGCTCTCAGATCACATATGTAAGCTTTCCCCTATTTCTGTGAATTCCTCACAATTATGTTCAAATAATCTTCCATGACATTCATATACAACACTATAGAGATATTCAATCATCTCTCCAATCAATAAATACTTTGTTTCTAATTTTATCCTACTACCAAAAGACTACTGCGGATATTTTAGTGAATGAGGTAATCACTATTTTGTCTTAGATTACCTTGGGGTATCTATCAGTCCTGTAATCAGATAGTTCCATTGAAGGGTCAAAACAATTAATAACCTCTTTGTCTCACATAAACAATGACAAATTGTTTTCCAGAATGGATATTTGGAGTAATCCCAGATTGACTGAAAGTGTAATGATTTATATTTGTCCCCTCACAATCCCTCTTACAAAATCAAGTTTATTTTCTTAATGCCTATCCTCCCTCTAGGCAGTGAGATGAATAGTATAAAATTCTGCTTGCTTATCAGCCATTGATATCAGTCAGTTTTGCTGAACTTTTTTTTTTTTGTTGTTGTTGTTGTTGCTTATTTTGTTTTTTGTTTTTTTGCTTTTTACTATATGTGAGAAAACTCTAAGGAATGATTCATTTGGGACTTTTAAACCACGAAAAGTACCAATTAAACAATTTAACCCTAACTTTTGTGTATGTTATCTTGTGGAATCATTATCTATGTGTCTCAGTAAAACTTGGAAAACCTAAAATTTGGCTCTGTACTGGTTCTTAAATGCCTGAATAATTATAAGATTTTGCCATCTCTGAAACAAGATAAAATTAAAAGACAAAGTGGGAAAAAGGAAATAGGAAATGTGACCTTGATGCACTAAGATTACAGGATAATGGGGTTCAGAGGAGATGGGGTTTTAATGAACATCTAATCCTTTATTTTATAGAAGGGGATATTCCTAGAGCTCATTGTTGAAATTTACTATTTATCATTTACTGTTTGTGATTATCTGCAAGGGAAGGCCACTTCCCTTTTGGCCTTTTGGCCACTATATGCTACAAGAGATGGGAGAGAAGAAAGGAGAAAAAGTAAAATCAAAATATATTACCTGATTACTTCTAATAGCTAATTACTAGCTAATAGCTAGAACAAAGAATTTTAATGGAGTTGCATGAGAAATATGGTATAAAATCACACTGGGACTATCATGTGATTTGATTCCATAGCGCAATCTTCTGCAATCACAATGACAATCAAACATTTGATTTATTTTATTGCTTTGGGAAAAGAGACCCCTCCTCCCAAATCATTGAAATGATAGATTAAGAACTGTGTGAAACCAATGAAGAGATAATTTAGGAACCCTCTATTGCTCTTTGGAAAAAAAAATCTCTCATATAGTTATACTTGGACATGTGAAATATTTTTTTTAAACTGGTTTCTTCTTTAGGCCATCAAAAGGCAATGATGCAATGAAAAGAGGCTGCTTGTCTAGATAGTAGAGATTTTAGTAGAACGTTGAGTCTGAAATTCCATCAATGTTCTATTATCTTTTATTTGTATTCCCATGTCAACATTTCTCAATGGTATCACAAGATAATATGGCTAGAAAAAATAGGCAAACTTCTAAATGGAACAGAAGAAAGTAAAATATAGCTTCAAAACAGCCATTTTGAATTGAATGGAAACAAATGAATGAACATTTATGAAGTACTTTGCTAACCTTGAAGTGTTATATAAATGTAGCTATTGTTTAAAACAATCAAACTAAAACCTTTATTATTATCATCATCAATCTTCCTCAATATCTTTATATTTTGTATGAGGAATTGGCAACCAGAATGATGAAAGAGTTTATTTATTGTACCACAGTCAGTGACTGAGGCATCATTTGTAGGCAAAGGCACACGGGTTTTCAGTCAGACATATTTGAAGAAGATGATGGTTGCCCAAGGATCTCATGGACAATGATAGTGTTCATCAAATGGCATTGTGTTTTTGTTACAGAGTTCATTACAATTTTGGAACTCTCTCTGGATTTCATCTTCTCATTACAACCACCCTGTGAAGTTGGTAGTGCAGACAGAATTATACTCATTTTATAAATTTAAAAATGACCCTAGTTGTCTATCATATCATTTTGTCTCTCCACAAGATAGAGAGAAAGATTTCATTTCTTTTCTTTTTTCAGTTTTAACAAACATCTTCAAGTCCTTTCACTGATTCTCACATGAGTGGGGCTGAAGTCTTTCATATTTAAATGCCTTCTGTGGGACACTGTTTAGCTTGTTCATGCCATTCATAAAGCATAGTGAACATAACTGAACACAAAATTTCAAATATGGTCTGACCAGGGAAGAATATAGTGAGATTATTTCTCTTTTTGAAATTGTATTCATTTTTATTTTTAAATAATGAAACTGACTCCCCACCCCCCTTACCTCCCTTATCATTGCATGGGGGGAAAAGGCAACAAAAGAGTGAAATCCTTGTAACAAAGGTTCATAGCCAATCAAAACAAATATTACATTTTCAATGCTTAAAAAAGTTAGTCATGTTTTTTATCTTGGATCCAATGCCTTTATGGAAGAAGATTGGATTGTATGATTCACCATTGATCCTCTAAAACTGTAGTTGGTTATTGTGATGATTAGATTGATTTTTTTTTTTATAGCTTTAAAGGTCTTATACTTGATGTTATTTAAGAACATATTACCTTTTTTGGACTGTCATTAATTCACATTTAAATTGTTTATTAAAACTCCCATATCTTTTTTTTTTTTTTTTTTCATATCGATGCCCAGTCACACCTCTCCTACCTTCTTGTTGTTGTTGGAAAGGAGCTTCTAATTCTTAGTGTAGGATTTAACATTTATCCTTCATAATTTATGTTGTATCAAATTTAGAATAATCTTATCAAGGTCTTTTTTTGAAAACAGATGGTCATTTAATGTGTAGACTAATTCTCATAATTTTAGGTCACCTGAAAAATTTTTAAACATACAATAACCATATTTATGCAAGCTATTGAAAAAAGTTAAAACATTACAGATAGTTGGAGCACACTACTAGACCCTTCCTCCAAAGTTGATCCCTATTAATGACTAATGGTTGTGACAGCCATTGAACAATTGGTGTCTTAATAACTGTGATTTTTTTTCATATCTTTCCATCTTGTGCACAAGTCTGCCATTAGAAAATTTTGCCAAATAGTTTGCTAAAATACAATTAAACTCTGTCTACAGCATTTCCCTAGTTTATCAATCTGGTTAGTAACTGTATGAAAAGAAGAAATAAGGTTCTAATGGAATGACCCTTTCTTTACAAAACTAGATCAGTTCTTTGTGATTATTACTTTCTTTTATATATATGCACACTAACTCTCCCTTTGTTAATACATATGATAATTGTATCAGGAACAATATCAAACCTCCAAGCTAATTGTTTGTAAACTCATCTTTATTCCTCCTCTTTGTGAAAAATGGGATTATATTTGCTATTATTTAGAACTATATTATCCCTCTTATTCTCTATTATCTCAAAAATAATAGCTGACAGTCTCTTAGCAATTATATCTACCAATTCTTTTAATACATTTTAAACTATAGCTCATCTAGGCCCATTGAAATTAAACTCTTCAAGGGCAACTAAATGCTTTAGAGAAAAACCCTTTTTTCTACTTGCATGGTGTGTTGTTAATTTTGTTCTATCATTTGTGTCCAAATATTATTATCCCTAGTAGATAAAGCATATACAAAATAAATCACCTCATTTTTTCCCTGTTTTCTAACATCATCCCAACCACTCAGAAAAGCAGTGTCCTCCCTTCTTGCAATTTTTGTCTCTTCCCCAATATAGCTAAAAATAAATATAAACAAACGATAACACTTTATTGCTGTCCTTAAACAACTTCATCGTTTTTTTCTCAACTTGTAAAAGATCAATGTAGATATCATATAGTTATATACTATTTGTCACCTACCTATGCATATACCTATATGATAGTTGGCTTGTTCAGCTGCTTTTGATAATTTGGTCCAAAGTTTTTCATCTATTTTTTTTTTTGTTTTTGTTGGTGATTATATAAATTGCTATTAGTTATGTTTGAATAATATTGAGAATTCTGGGTAGTGCTATGTCTTTGAAATAATTAAATCGAGGCCATATGAACATATGATAATTTAGTTATAGTTATTAGCCAGTTGTTTCAGTCATGTCAATCACTTCATGACCCCATTTGAGGGTAATAGATAAAAATACTAGATTAAATATACTATCATTAAAAATACTAGAGTGGTTTGTCATTTCTTTATTTAGCTCATTTGACGAATGGGGAAATGGAGGCAAATAGGGTTATAATTACTTGCCCAGGGTTGCAGTGTCTGAGACTGGATTTGAACTTAGAAGGATGAGCCCTCCCTCCTCCAAGCTCAATACTCTATTCATTTTGCCATCTAGCTGATTCCAGATAATTTAGAGAAAAGGCTATTCAATGGAACTCTTTTTGCTGATGTGATTTTTAAATTAAAAGATATTTTTCATAAAGTGCTAAATATTATGCTATTAGTGAGCAAACCTAGGATAAGAAAAACTAAATAATGATACCTTTTCCTTCTCCCCTTTTGACATCACGTTCAGTCTTTGGCTCCATTTAGGGATTTTTCAAGGAAGAAGCTCAGATGTAACAGAAGACCCCCTCAAAAACATGACATGTTACCTCATAGTTCTTTTAATTTGAATGTTATTTCCTAATAGTGACTTGGAACATTTTCATATGGCTATAGATTTCTTTGATTTCTTCTTTGAAAATTGCCTGTTCATAATCTTTGATCATTTATCCATTAAGCAATTATATTTTTATAAATCTTACTCAGTTTTCTATATATTTGAGAAGTGAGACCTTTTTTTACAGAAACTTGCTATAGTCCTCTATCCATTTCTGCTTTTCCTTCTAATCTTGGGTACATTTTTTTTTAATTTCATATCATAAAATTATCCATTTTACATCCCATAATGTGCACTATCTCTTGTTTGGTCATAACTACTTCCCTTATTAATAGAGCTGACATGTAAAATTTTTCAAAGTTCTCCAATTTGCTTGTGATATCCTTTTTATGTATAAACCATTAATCTATTTTTACCTTATTTTGGGATACACTTTCTACCGAACTAGTTTCCAGTTTTCTCAGAAATTTTTGCTAAATAGAGAGTTTTTGTTCCCAAAACTTAAATCTTTGTGTTTTCCAAACACTAGATTACTATGGTCCCTTCCTGCTATGTATTATGTATCCAATCTATTGTCCTGGCCCACCAATTTATTCCTTAGCCAATAAGAGATTGTTTTGATTATTACCATTTTGTAATATAGTTTGAGATCTGGTACTGCTCAACTTATCTTCTCTTGTACTATTGCCTTTTCATAGATTGCCTTGTTATTCTTGACTTTTGGCCTTTCAGATGAATTTTATTATTTTTCCTTTCTTTAAAAAAAAATGGCTTTGGTTGCACTAAGTAAATTAATTTTGATAGAATTTTCATTTTAATTATATTGACTCAGCCTGCCAATGAGGAATTAATATTTCTTTAACTGTTTAGACCCAACTTGTTTTGCTATTGTGTTCATTATATTTCTTAAGTTTGTCTTGTCAGGTAAATTCTCAAGAATTTTATATTGTCTGCATTTATTTTAAATAGAATTTCTCTTACTATCTCTTCTTGCTGGACTTTGCGTATAATATAGAGAAATGTAAATAATTTATGTGCATTTATTTTACCTAATTTAACTTTGTTGTGGTTGTTAACAATTTTTGATAATTATTTTTTGTTTCATTCTTTATTGTTTTTTAGTATTCCTCTTATATTCTCAATGTGCATTCTAATTCCTTCTATTTCTTTTTCTTCTCTTTCTACTATAGCTAACATTTCTAGCATGATATTGAGTAATAGTGGTGATAATGGGCATCCTTGATTTACCCCTGATCTTATTGGAAAGACTTTTAGCTTATCTCTATTACAGATAATGCTTGCTGATGATTTTAGATAAAAACTAGTTATTATTTTATGGAAAGCTCCAAATATCCCTATGCATTTTACTATTTGTAGTAGGAGTTAGTGTTGTATTGTAAAAAAAAAAAAAAAAAAAAAAAAAAAAAAAAAAAAAAAAAAGCTTTTTTTCTTCATTTATTGAGATAATCATATGATTTTTGCTTTCTTATTGATATGTTCAGTTATGCTGAAAATTTCCTTAATATTGAACTAGAACAACATTCCTGGTATATATTGTACTTGGTCATAGTAAAGGATCTTTGAGGTATATGGTTTTAATCTCCTTTGTAGTATTTTATTCTAATTGATTTCATCAATATTCAAGAGAGGAAATTTCTCTGGTTTTGCTCTTCCCAATTTAGTTGTCAACACTAGACATATTGTAGAACGAATTTGGTAAAACTCCTTTCTTTTCAAATAGTATTTTTTAAATATTGCTTTAAAATTAATTTCTCTTCAAATATTTAGTGTAAATTGCTTGCTTATCCACCTTTATTTGGGGAATTTTTCCTAAGGAGTTCATTTATAGCTTGTTCAATTTATTTGTCTAAGACAGGTTTGCTTAAATATTCTATTTCTTCTTATGTTAATCTGAGCAATTTGTATTTTTGTAAATGTTCATTCATTTCACTTAAATTGTTAGATTCATTGACATGCAATTGGGCAAAATAGCTTCTAATAATTCCTTTAATTTCATGTTCAAAGCTAGTTCATCCACCCTTTTCATTTTTGATACTGTCAATTTATTCTTTATTTTTAAAATCAGATTAACTAATTTGTTTATTTTTTTCATAAAACTAACCCCTAATTTTATTTATTAGTTCAGAGCATTTCTTTCAATTTTATTAATCTCTCCTTTGATTTTATGAGGATTTTCAATTTGCTGTTTAATTGGAGATTTTTTTTGTTCTTTTTCTGATTTTGTCGTTGTTGTTGTTGTTGTTGTTGTTGTAGTCCAATTGATTGTTTTGTTCTTTCTCTCTTATATTTTCTTTTTTTCCTTGTGGGAACGGTAGCATCATTTATTTGCTAATTTCTCTCTCTCCACATCTCCTCCAGTATAGTAGCATGATTACAATTTCCTATTATTATTCTTGTTCAGTCATTTTCAGTCATGCTTGACCCTTTGTGATCCCATTCACTGATCTCTTCACAAAGATACTGGAGTAGTTTGCCATTTTCTTTCTGCAATCATTTTACAGATGAGAAATCTAGGGCAAATAAGATTAAAAGACTTTTCCAAGGTCACATAGTTATGAGTCCCGAGGCACAATTTGAACTCAGAAAGATGAGTCTTCCTGAATATGGGTCTAGTACTCACATTTATATATATATATATATATACACACATATATACATATATGTATATATATGTATATATATATAAATTATATAATTATATAAATTATATAAATATAAATATATATATATATATATATATATATATATATAAATTATATAATTATATAAAATATATATATATAAATATATATATATATATATATATATATATATATATATATATATATATATAAAGCTTAGTTCCACCTCCATCTGGATGTTAAACTATTTCAATGTCTGGTCTCATGAAAACTCCTGTTTCACTTCCCTTGTTCTCTAACTTTACAATTCTAATTATGAATGCAGATCTAGAAGAACATGTTCAACAGTAAGATTTGAACCTTGAAGCAGCATTTCTAGTAAATATCTTTCTAAATAGGGATTCATTGAGAGCTTGATTTTGAAAATAGAGGAGCAAAAGGCCAGATTCATTGGGCCTTGCAGCTCCCCTGAAGTCAAAGCTGCTTTTCTAGTTCCTGGGAACACTGAGAAGGCAAGAAAAAGAATTGTATCTGTTGGTGACACAGGAGTCCAGCTTGATCCTGGTGTGAGCTCTCTGAGACAGCATCCTTCTGAGCTCCTGTAAGATGTATGCTGATCACCAGGATCATTCCATCCCTGGGAGACCAGTCATATTCATTCAGGGTCAGCCACTCTAGCTCCCAAAGAGGATTGTTCCAATCTATTTTCCCCTGAGCAGCAGGAATAAGCTTTGTAAAGAAGCAGGACTTGGCAAGACTATAAGAGGCATAAACAGTGTGTAATCCACAGATGTACAGGGCATTATGTGCTAGAGGAAGGGGGTGGATGAGCAGCAGCAGCATGAATTGTTCAACCCCCCACTATGATGTTCATGGTTTAAAGATTTTTGCTTCTGAAGAAGATCTGGGAGACCATGGGATAACATGAAATTCTGTGCTCCCTGACTTTCCCTGTCTCCTCTGATACAGGGGAGCTTTATTCTCTAGCATTCAGAAAGGAAGTCGACCAAGCCTCAGCTACAGGATTCAAAACCAATTTCCCCTCTTCTTTTTTTAACCTGCTAAGAACTATCATTTAATACAGTTGTTAATTGTTGCCCAAAATGACACACAGAATGAATCCCTGGAGAGGGACACTGGTAGCAGATTGAAGAAAACATGATCTGCCAAGAAATATTACAGAGTCTATACTCTGTGCCAATCACTGGGTCAAAGGACTCAGGATGCACTCAAATGTATTCATCATGCTGATGCCTTTAATTCCCATGATACTTCAAGAACTTCATGCATTGTCTCTCATGTATGCAATAGCATCCTTGCCCTCAAAGAGCTTCTATTTTCCTAGGAGAATAGAATATATACAAAGAAGTAAATATGAAATAAACACAACTTAATTAGCGTATAATGTTAACAACTGGGAAATCAGGAAAGATTTCCTTTATAAGATGGCCCTTTCTCTGTAATAGGGAGTTAAGAATTCAAAGAGGCCAAAGTGAGGAAGAAGACAATTCAAAGCAGAGTGGACAACTTGTACAAAGTTTAAAATTTAGGAAATAGAAAGCTGTATACAGAAAAGCGTATGTTAAGCAATTTGGCTGGAGCAGAGAATAGACTGAATAACCATGCTGGAAATGTAGACTAGAGCCAGAATATGAATGCCTCTAATTTGCAAAAAAGAAACTTATATCTTATTCTATTGAACCATGTAATTTGAAGGTTGGAAGGTACCTCAGTGACCATGTAGTTCAAAATAACAGAATAATATGTCTATTATAATATGCCCAATAATCTTTAACTGAAGATCTCCAAAGAAAGAGAACCAAGCATTACTCTAGGTGGACAAGCTTAATTTTGGACAGCTTGAATTGTTAGGAGGTTTGGCTATTTCTGTGTTTTCCTGACATTAAGGTTGAAGTGGCCTCTTGGTTACTTTCATTCTATCCTTTGGGGCTACACCAAATAGGCAAATCTCTCTCTCTCTCTCTCTCTCTCTCTCTCTCTCTCTCTCTCTCTCTCTCTCTCTCTTTCTGCCTCTGTCTTTGTTTCTCTCCCTTCTTTCTCTATATACCCTCTGTCTCCTCCCATCTCTTTCCCTCCCCCTCTTTTTTTCCCCACCTCTCTTCTCCCCCTCTTGCTTCCCTCTCATTTGATAGTCAAATTTGAATGTGGCTAAATCTGTGCACTTTCATTTGTTGACTCACACATGGTCTGGATTCAAGGATCTTTTCTATCGATTGACCTGTGGAGGCTCTGCAACTTCTCAGTGTCTATCTATAACCAAGGCTCTTTGAGAACTGGCTCAGGGCTGGCCTGTTAGTCAAAGGTGATGATAAGCATTGTCAGAATTGTTAATGTGTCAACAGGACAGATAGGATGTCATAATGGCTGGAGGTCCTCTCTGGAAAGCAGGAAAACCTGGGATCAAGTGCCAGTCCTAGTATACACTGACTATGTGGATCCTGGTGCGTTGGTATCCCAGCAGTTCTTGAAGACTGCAAAAAAAAAAAATAATAATGATGTGCATTGGCAGAGGACCCTTCTATTGGAAGAATTCCTGACCCAAATGGATTAAGTAAACTGATCAAAATAAAAACAACAGTAAGCCCCACTTCTCATGCTGTCTTTCTAGTCTTCCTTACATATCTGCACATATTCTGTGATGGATTGACATGAGGCTTCTTGCTGTTCATGCAAGGTACTCATTCCCCCACTCTTTGCATTTTTACTGTCTCCCAAGTCTAGAATCACTTCCTCCTCATCTCTCCCTTCTGACTTCCGTAACTTCCTTTAAGTCTTAACTAAAATTCCACTTTCTACAGGAAACTTTACTTGGTGTTTTGTTGTGATATGGGAGCCACTTGCCAGTAGCTGCTGGAGGTCTAACTACAGGTCTAACCTGTAGAATGGTTCTCTTCATGTGAGAGGATGATGGTGATACAAAGAGACTAAGGCAGTTGCTGTTCTCTGACCTCTCAATTGAGAGACAGTTGTGTTATCATCTGACCTCTCTCCTCTTCCCTCTGCCTTCAACTTATTTCATTCTCAGTCCACAAGGAACATCTATGAAGGCTGATGTGCAATTCCTTCAAGTGTTATGATCCACAGCTGTGGAGGCTCTCAAAGAATTGACCTGCCCCTTCACTTAGGCATGGTCCTTAACAATTCCCCACTGTTTTGTTTTATGGAAATGCACTTATTTCCCCCCCACAGCATGGTCAGTAAATTTATGCATTATCTATTATCTAAGTTCACATGCTAAGGTATCTGAGTCTGCATGCTAGGGAGTACAAACAGCACTATAGCAGGTGTTGAATCTTGTGAGATGTCATGGAGGCAAACTTTCAAATGGAGATGAGGACTATTGTCAGAACAAGCATTTTTTCATAAGTCTCTCATCAGTTTCCTGACTTGGTCCTTTGATGTGTTGGCCCGTTTAATTACCCCAACTAAAAAAGTCTTCTCTCTTTCCTTC
This sequence comes from Sarcophilus harrisii, assembly GCF_902635505.1. Lineage (NCBI taxonomy): Eukaryota > Metazoa > Chordata > Mammalia > Dasyuromorphia > Dasyuridae > Sarcophilus > Sarcophilus harrisii. Next base: position 284,761,495 of record NC_045430.1, read on the forward strand.
CCCGTGGGTTACTGAAGGAACTCTCTTGAAAGAATCCTACTCACAAACAGCTCTCAAACACTGCTACTTCTTTATTTCTTATACTTATTGTGATTCTTGTGTCCCTTTTTGGGTGCCATATGTTGTAATATGGGAGCTACCTGCCAGTGGTTGCTGGAGGTCTAACTCAGACCTGAAGAATGGTTCTCTTCATGTGAGAGGAGGATGATGATGATGATACGCATTTTTACATTGTGGGGGTTAGGAGCATGATGCCCTCTAACTCCCCTCATGATCTGGAAAATCTGTATGTTTCCCCCCTCTTTGAAGTACCAGAGAATGTTTTTTTTTCCTTTTATGGGTCTTTATAGTATCTTATAGTAAAATTTGTGTTGATATTATACAACACATTTTATATATTTCTGAGTTTCTAAACTTCTCTGTGTTGTCTGCTTGCCTTCATATGCTGATTGTGGCTTGCATAAAACTCCCTCCAAAGTTCCATTTAATTCTTTATGCCAATCTGTAATATATGGAAACCATAATGGGGAAAGTCCTGGCTTGGGAGGGATAAATGCATTTCTAGTTTAATCCATAAATAGCTTATTTGTATGTAATTGTTTGCATATTGTTTCCCCCCATTAGACTTTAAGCTCCTGGAGAACAGCGGGTCTTTTATATTTGTTTGTATCCCTAGTGCTTAGAACAATGTCTGGCACATAGTAGGCCCTTAATAAATATGTATTGATGGCCTACTATGCTCTTGCAGAAGCTGTATCTTGAAACTAGAAAGAAAGACAAGCACCTTGTTAAAGTAGACCAATACAATAGCTCTAGAGAATTTTAGGGAGGTCAGGTGAAGTCTTGCATACCAATGCTCTTAAATTAAATTGAAGGAGCCTGATAAGGAGAAGTTTTCCTAAAGTCTTCAACCAGGCATGTAGTGATTTAAAGTGATGTGCACCAGAGCTTTGGCAGCCACCCCTGGAGGATCTTAAGGGACACTTTTGGGAAAACCACTTATAATCAGAGCTGCCTTTCAAAGAGGCTCTTCAAGGACCTTCAAACATGTTTAATGGGAATTATTTCCTTTGATCTTCACAACAACTTAGTGCTCTAGTCATGCAGGAACAATGATTACTCTTTTCCAAATGAGAAAACCAAAGCTCTCAGAGTAAAATTATTTACCCATGATTATGTGGTTAGTAAGTTTGAATGATGAGATTTGAACTGAAGGGTTCTTTGTTATAAGTTTATTTCTCACTAAATATCTCACTAAAGCATAAAAGCATGGTCAACAGGAGCCAATGTTATTATTGTTCACAATTGTTTTTCCATAGCTGATGGTAGCACTTCTGGCAGAAAAAAGCAAAAACACAAACATGCTGGAATTGGAAAATTGAGATATTGCTTATATCCACAACAAGCCCTCCCTATCTCCCCAGCTACTGAAACTGTTTATCCACATGTATAGAACAAGGACAATCATCAATTCTACCCTTTTACATGAAGTCTCTGCCTATTTCTTTTCTTGGAGAAATTTGCTCTCTTCCTTTTATTTGTATTGACTGACAATCTCTGGACCTATCTCCTGCCTTCCCCTTTATCCCCACTCACCTATCTTCTGGATGACAGCTAGGGTACATGTGTGCTGTCCATAGGTTGATATGAGATGAGGGTGTGGGAAAGTTGTCCAAAGGTGGGTATGGTTCAAGGGCCATGAATAAAAGGAAAGGGATCACCACTGGAAATCACAGATCAAAGTCTGTGTGTATGGAGATGTGTTTATATGTGATCTGTGTGAACAAATGGATGTGCAAAGAGGATGTTCACCTACCAAGTCTGCAGGCATGTGGAGTTTTAGCCAGCTCCTATTCTATATAACACAGAGAAGAATCACCAGAGTAGGGACATGTGGAACCCTCTCCTACTCACCCCTCCCTTCCTTCATTAAGGATGTAGTATGCAATTAGGCTTGTTGTTGCCTTCATCTGAACTCCTTGAATGGCAATCCTGCCTGAGATCATGGTCATCTTGCAGCCCTTTTTTATGGCATCTTCCCAGTCTCTTCTTATTAAGCATTTAAAGTTCATTCACAATTTATGATCAGGTTTAAGTCTTTGGTTAGAGAATATCTCTAAAATCTTTATTAGATTTTGAATAAATGTTCCCAACTCTCCCAGCATTTTGTGAAAAATGAATCTTATATATATGTTTGATAAAACGTACAGAGCCAAATACCCAATAAAAGGAGTGTATCTAAAATCACCAAGAATATGTGAGTGTTGGACAGGAGTTCCTTTTCTCCATGAAAAGAAATGAGTCACGGAGGCTTCATTTCATGAAATGCTTATTAACTTAAACTTGGGGCAACCAATAACGACATTGAATTAAACTTCAGAAAAGGGTTGCTAAGGGCCTGGCCTTTAGTCATTTTGACCTCTGACAACACACAATTCCAATGTGCGATAGTCTGACTCTGGTTGTCTGTTTATTTGTATGTATGTGCATTCATGTGTGTATATGTTAATCAAAAGAAAGGAAATTGGGAAGGAAGCTTTGCCTGAAAATGTCTAATTCAGCTAAAATCTAATAGAATGTGGGTATCTTTTTTGTCTGTTCATTACTCTGCATTAGGCAGCACTCCTGTATAGAAATAATTGAAAGACAGGCAACTGTGTTAACAAACACAGAGTAAGGTGCAGATTAAGAGGCTAGAGAATTCTTTGAGAAAGAATAGATAAAACCAGATTATAATAAATTTCCATTATGGTGTGGTAGAATCACTGATTTTATAACTCAAATCTCACAATGATATTTCCCTACTTGAACACTGCAGGCATGAATAAACAGAGCTTATACACGGGACAAAGATAAGATGGAAACAGCCTACATAGCCTATCCCTTCTTAGAAATTTTCAGGTTTTCTTCTTCTTCTTCTTCTTCTTCTTCTTCTTCTTCTTCTTCTTCTTCTTCTTCTTCTTCTTCTTCTTCTTCTTCTTCTTCTTCTTCTTCTTCTTCTTCCTCCTCCTCCTCCTCCTCCTCTTCCTCTTCCTTCTTCTTCTTTTTTCCTTCTTCTGCTGCTAAACACTAATACATTTTTTAAATTACTTAAATTTAAAATACTGCATATCCATGAAAAAGGAGTGGGGCAGGGTGCCACAAATATTGATGGGAATGGATCCAGGACTGACAAATCAGACTTATCAGCTGGGATTGTCACTGGATTTTTTCCAGTGAAGGGCACTCACCCTTTTTCATGCTTGCAATCTTTAGCAGGAGATGATTTTTCTTAGTTTCCTTCCATCTAACCAAAAATGGTCTCTTTCTAACTTCTCCCATTATTTATGGTTTTGCCTATGGGGGACTGGAGGAGGCCAGTCTCCTGTATTTCCTATTATCACTCTTCAAATACTTGAAGACATTTTATATGTCTTAATAACAAACTCTTCAAGCATTTTTTTTTTCACCAGGGCCAATTCTTGTTTAATTTTTTGGAAAATGTCATCCATTTGAAGATATCTCAATGGACATCATGCCTGGTTTCTTCATCCATTTCCATCTGCTCTGGCATTTTTTTTAAAGCTTCACAGTCTTCCCTTCACACCCCTATCCTCTACTTCCTTAGTCAATCAGAGCATGTGATTTCAAAGCCCATCGGCATCTAGAGCACCCTTTTTCTAGATGTACTCTGACTTATCCAGGTCTTTTATAAAACATGGTGCCCAGAAAAAAAAAAAAGACTAGGCAATACAAGCAAAGAAACTTGTCATCCTTTTTTGGGTGGAGGTCTCAGATATTATGGTGTCCACAATATAGCCTCAAAATCATTTTAACTGCTATGCTTTGTTTCTGTATTATATAAATAGAACTACTCACTCACATTGACACTAAAACTTTCAACCATTTTTCAGACAAATCTTTGTCAAGCCATGATTCTCTCATTATATATTTGTCAAGCTGAATGTTTTTTGAAACAAGTATAAGATTTCACATTTATCCAATTCCATTCCATTTTATTCAATTTGGCCGATTTTTCTATACTGCCATTATCTTTGAATTCTGACTAAGCCATCCAGCTAACTAGCTATCAAGGTGTATATCTTCTGTAACTTTGATGAAATAGCCATCTAGGCCATTATTAAAGTAACGAATATAAATATTTTTAAAAGCATAATATCAGACAGTTTTAGGATACTCATCTTCTAAGCTGATAGAGATCCAAACTATGATCTATGGATCAAAGTTGTAAAGATACCTTTGAACTGATTTTGGGGATAAAAGCAATGGGAAAAGAAACAGAAACAAAAGAAATAATTCCACCTGAAAACTGAATAAACTAGTAGGAGAAGCTTGATTTCAGAGTCTAGATGAATACTCAACAAATGTATTGTGGAAAGGTCTTTAAAAAAAACAGGTTACATTCAGTGAGATAATATTTCTGAAATGCTTAGGACATTACCTATCACATAGTAGGCATTATAAAAATATGTATTCTTTTCCTTCTCTTTATTCATTGGCTTCTCTGGTCTATATCTGAAATTCTGTGATTCTCTGATGTAGAATTTTTGGAAATGATTTCTGGGCTCCTTTCACTAACACTTCTGTGTTCAGAAGTACTGGATGGTTTTCTTTTATTATTTCTTAAATTATAGTTTTTCATATAGTGTTGTTTTGTTGTTATCTTCTGGGAGATCTATAATACTTATATTGTCTCTACAAAGTCTTTCTTTGAGATCATATACTTTGTATGTTCTATGAACATTATTATATTTTGATTCTCTTTTTCCAGACTTTCCTTTACTTCTTTAAATTTTCATCCACAATTACCCATATTTGTTTTTTGTTTCTTTAAAAAAATATTACTGCATATTATTTTTTTTATTCTGCCAATTATTTTTGCTGCATAAGCTATAAATTTTGCTTATACAATTCTTATTTCTCTTTTAAACCAATCAGAATTTACTCCTGAGGGTCCATGTCCTCTTGGAAATTCAAGGAGTTCCCCGCCTTATTAATGTTGATTTGCCTTCATTTTTCTTATATTTACTTTAGAAGACCAGATCTTCATATAATCTGGATATTATATTTCCTTTTGTCATTAATATATTCTGCCTTGACATATTTGCTCATGAAAAAATCTTTAATTAAGCTGTACTCATTCTGAGTTCATTGATGCTTTCATTCTGTTTTTCCTTATATTTCTGAATAGCTTATTTTCTCTCTTGGATAGAAATATCTTAAGGGGCCAGAACTCAAAGCTGTGTTGCCCTCCTCCCACATTAGACAAGACTTTCATCTGCCTCAATGTCTTCCCCAAGTGACAGAGTAGGGGGGGAAAGTTGGACCCAGTTGGATGATGGAATATTACACATTCAGGTACATGTATCTTGCCTCAGCTTCCCCATGCCTCAGTTTCCTCTGTACCCCAGTGCCCTTTGCCCCTTAATTCTGATTCTGCCCCTCAGTTCCCTCTGCTTTCTGGCTTCCTCTACCCCTCACATCCCTGGTTGAGCTCTCTTGTACCTAATAGCATTGTCATGCTTTTGATTCAGTTGAACAAAGTCTCTGCTTTTTGGTTGTCTAGGTCAATGGAGAAGGGAGTGAGAAAGAGGCTTGTGGACTTCAGGCTTGGCTCTGGTAGATATGGCAGATTGAACACATTAGTAGACTCCATAAGTAGACTTTTCCATGATCAGAACATTACAGATACAAATTCTCAGTGTTCTATCCTTTAAGCACATTGGAAATTCATTTTTTTCTTGCACAGAATTTCTATTTTTAGAGGTTATAAAATGTCATAAGGATAAACAAAATAATCTCATCATCCATTATGATCACTCGGCTAATTAGTCAATTCTGTGAAAAGAAACTTTGAGGATGGCTTCCTGAATGTGAGTTCAAGTCCACTCATCTAGTCCAAGTATACATTTTTTCTTTGCAATAATAGCATGTGATACCTTGAAGTTTGCTAAAATCTAGGTATATCTACCTTCCTATTAACCCTATCAAAAACCAGAAACAAAGTTAATTTGGGAAGCTTTCCTCCTAATGGAATCACATTGACAATTTGTTGCTACTATTTCTTTATCTCAATTTTTATGCAACATTTCTCCTATAAATGTGTAAGGAATTGAAGTCAAATTCCTGATTGCATACTTAGTAGATTCCCTTCCATTCCCTTTTTTGAAACTTGGGACAATGTTTACTCTTTTCTCATGCAATGGTGCTAATATCCTCCTTGAAATCACGTTAATTCAGAATCATTTAACTTGACATGGAATGTTTCAGCAGGTCTGGGCCATGTGGCTATTTTGGCCCCACCTCAAATGTGAGCACTCATTCTGAGTGGCTCTACCTTGGTAAGGAAAGGTATGAGAAATAAAGGATCTATCTTGCCTGAGTGTCTGGCCACAATAATTCTGAGGTATCTTATTTTATATCACATGGAGATTCTATTCCACAGGACTATAGTTAGCATTTTTCATGCCTGATGTCAATTCTAGAGGTAAGCAACATGAAAGTATGATCAGATGACCACTTTTAGAAAAATTCAGACTCGTCTTGAAGCCAGAATGATCCCTAAAGTATAGAATAGACTTGGGGGAATAATTCAACAGGGATTTACTAGCTTGTTAGTAAAGAAATGCCATCTTCACTATATTATCCTTTTTAATTAGATGCTAAGTTCAGTTATTTTGATAATGCTGAAGAAGGGTTATTCCATTCAGTCTTAACTAAATTGTAGTCACCCCGTCAAGGTCCCAGTTTCTTAGTTCTTGGTAAAGCACATGCAATCTGCAACCTTAGATGGACTACCTGCACCAATGAAATCACCACTCCTTAAATTCTCTAAGTAGTTTATGTATGGGGAAGTGGAATGGGGAAACTCCACATATGATTAGATATGCATAATGAAATATGCAAATGAGCATACTAATTTACTCTGCCCAGCAGATTTTACTAATAATAGGTAGATAGAGGCACTTTAGACATACTTTTGGAAGTACCCAAAGGGTTGGATTTAGTTTATCTGCAGATACGCTCAACCTCTTTAATGTAAAGAATGAATCATTTTTTCTCTCTACTCCTATGCATGGCTCGGTGTTAGGCATATGGCAGCCACCTAATAAATATCTGCTTAATTGAACTGAAACCAACATGCCCTACTGGCCAATCCACCCAATCCTTGTCCTCTTTTCAGTAACATCCCCCAAAATGCAAAAGAGATTTGGGTCCCTAAAGCCTTCTCTGCAGTTACCAGTGGGAAACAGCTGCCAACCTTTAGTTACAAGACTCCATTCCAGAGACAGGAATTAATGAGGCTCATTTCCACGCCAGCCTGCCCTGAGTCCTTAGAGAGTCAGAGGGCAGTGGAAGAGGATAATTATGGGAGTTAAAGTGTAATGGCAGTGGGATGGAGTTAGGATTCATGGCGTGCTTTAAAAGAGCAGCTCTGATTGTATTTTTAGTTTGATGTGGGTGAATCAGAAAGTGGAGGGAAAGGGCCTCTGTGAAATGGTACTTAGCAGATATAAATGGAAATACACATTCAAATTCTCCATTCAGAATAATAAGGAGAGAAAAACCTCGCCCCCTTGATTACATGTCCAGCAGTAGAAATGAACACCATCAGTTATCTTTTGCTCAAGGTTGTCATGATGATAGAAATAAGTGTCAGGTGCGAATTACTGATTTCTAACCATGTTGAAAAAGCTACGGCAGTGAAGGGTTTCCTTTTATTTAATCATGCATGCTAAGAATTTTTCCATTTTTACCTGCTCAGTACAGTAAAGTTCACTGAAGTGTGGCAGGTACTTTATAAATCTGAACTAAAGGAGACAATGACCTTTCACTAGAGATTCCTGTGCCTTTCTATAGATGAGAGCCCTTTTATCGAAAGAGAATCATAAAGGCATATGCTCTATTTGCATCCTAACCTGTTCCCACTCCCCCCCAAGTATGTCCTGGACATGCTACTGAGGATGATTTTATTTCCCTCCGTGGTGGAATATTGAGATGTCGATGGGTACTTCATGATAGAGGGTACCACTATCAAATCCCCCTGTTTTGCCGAGAATTCATCAGATGAGCTCAATAGGCTATCATCCAGAATCGGTCTCATTTTGTTGTACCGATGTTAACGTGTTGGCAGTCTGGCAAAGGAACTCAGTTCAGTTTAACAAATGTTACTTATGTCCATCGGGTTGTTTTTAGTAGAAATGGTTGAAACTGTCCCACCTTTTGGTGGGTAGCAAAAGTTACCTCTTGGTAGCTTAAGACATTGTTCTATTTGCTAGCATTGGAATTTTTGTCTGACATCTTTTTAAATAAGGCAAAGAAGCAGAGAATAGTGGATGTGAGTCTTCAAATGATGAGAGTTCTTTTGTATTATTAGACATTCATTCATTTGATCATGCATGCATTCATTTGTAAAATGTAATAATTGCTGACTTTGTTCAATGTGTGGAGGATACAAAAACAACTCTAAGGTAGACCTTGCTTTTGAGATGGGAGTCCCATGTCTGGAATGGAGAAACTTTGCTGGAGATGAGATGTGGTATGAGGCAAGAAAGGGCAAAAAAGACTAGCAAGCTTTCAGTAAGTGCTTGCTCAATTTCAGGCACTTTATTAGTCCCTGTGCAAAAATAAAGCATCCCTGAGCTTAGGGGGTCTATGTTCTATTCAATTAGACTTTGCTTGAATCTAGTGCTTGGATGATCTGGCAGACTACAATATGCTTTCTAGTGACATTAGAGGAGAATAAGAAAGGGTTATGAGATACAGCTCTGGGCATAAGACACAATGCTCAAAAGACTGGCAAACTATTACTCAAACTAAAGTAGGTTCCAATATACTCATAAAGAAAGAAATTCACCTAAAAGCAACTCAGAAATTTTATCTCATCCACAGAAAATGGCAAGCTTGTTAAAAGATGGGAATACTAAAGCACTAGATGAAGTGGGGAATAGAGACACAAAAATGCACTGTTGCATTAGTAAAACCATTTTGTAAAAGTCTTGGTGATTGCTTTGTTGTTTCAGTCAAACCTGATTCTTCATGATCCCATTTGGACCCCATTTGGAGTTGGCAAACATTTTGCAATGTTTTGCCATTTCATTTTCTAGTTCATTTTATAGATGAGAAACAGAGGCAAATATGGTTAAGTGACTTGTCAAGGATAACACAGTAAATAATGTCTGAATCCAGTTTTGAAGTCATGAGGATAATTTTCCTCGATTGTAGGCCCAGCAGTATTTGAATATTAGGCAGTTCAGCTGAAGAAAGGATGTGATGTCTGGTACCTTATCCTGTCAGCTGATCTTTAGAATCCTTCCTAAGACAATGCAATGGAAGTGATTCACTTTCCCGGCATGGTGCAAGTAGACTATCCAGGTTTCCCAGGCATATGACAATGAAATCGACACAATATGGCTCTGTAGAAATTCACGCTTTTAATTTTTTTTTTATTGTTCAGTTAAGAGGTAATAAGACTTGACTAAATGGTGACAGTGTCAGAGTAGAGAAGGGGACATTTATGAAGAATGCAGAGATTGCAGAATTGACAAGACAAGGGATAAGAGTGAGGATTTAAGCATGACATCTAGATTCTGAGGCTGGGTAACTGGAAGGATGGTGGTGATTTGGACAATAAAAAGAGACATTAAGAAAAGAGGAGTTTGGGGGAGAAGTAATGAGTTCAATTTTGGATATGTTGGTAACTTAAAAGTCAGAAAAGAGAAGAAAATAGATATGCCTTGATTAGGAATGATATCACATGAGTGGAAGAAAATATTAGTGTACAATTAGGAATGATATCTAGGAATCATACAGAGAAAGAAGGAAAAACAAATGGAATGATTCAAAGTAAACAATGTCAAGAAAACAATTTACATAATGACAATGTCAGTGGAAATAGAAAGAACTACCATTCCATAAGTAAAATAAATGTTGGAAATTATAAAGAACAAGGAATGTGTCAAACAAGGAAGAAATAAGAGATATTCCTCCTCTCCACTTTAGCATTCCAGGGATATAAATGTACAAGAACATGTATAACATCATTTTGGGGGAACTTATTTTTCCCTTTTTCTTTTTTAAAAAAGCAACCTTTTGCTATGAGATGGCACTTAAGAAGGGAAGAAAAATTAAGTGGGAAATCTAAACAATAGAAAAATAAAGTGTACAAATGAGGAACTTTTTTTTTTAATAAGTAAAAACCAAGTCACATGAAGAATTGAGAAGGGTGAGAAGCTTTCCCCTGGGATCTTGCAAGGGAAATAGATTCAAATAACATTTGAAAAAGAAAAGTGGGACCTTAAAGCAAGGGTGAGTTATAAAAGATGGGGAGAGAAAGGAAGTTTATTATAGACATTGGGGATGGAAGATAAAGGGTACAGAAAGATGTGGATTGAGGTATTTCTGTGGCGTGATGGGCAGAATGCTGGACTGTTTCAATCCCTCCTTAGATACTTATTAGTTGTATAACCTGGGGATCATTACTCACCTCTCTTAGCCTCAGTTTCTTCATATCCAAAATCAGAATAATAATAAGATCTGCCTCATGAGATTTTTGTGAAGATCAAATGATCTCATATATAAAATCATATCATTGTCATCATCATTATCTTGCCAGAAGGAGTGGAATGTTGACCGGCAAAAAAAGACCACTGTGAAATGCAGTGATATTCTCTGTAGGAATCTGGCTTTGAAGAAAAGGTGAGGAGAAGGGTTCTTGATGTCCTGAGGAGGCAAAACATTGAGACTGAAGGGCTCTCAAGACAGAGAATGAGAATTATATAGGCCCTTGCTATATTAACTCATTAGATTTAGGTTTCCAAATATTCTGTAATTTCCTAAGTGCTAATCTTCAGTCTTGAATTTGTAAAGTACGTTTGATTAAGAGTCTTGCTTTTTGTCAAGGAAATATGCAATTTGGCTCACATGGATGTGTTTTTCCTTAAAGAAATATATCTTTGATTTATGGCATGGCATATTGAAGTTGTGGATAATACAGGTGAAAGCTCATTCAATTCTTTCCTGATTTGTAAGAATGACAGAAATGTGTGTGTGTGTGTGTGTGTGTGTGTGTGTGTGTATGTGTGTATTCACAGATATGTATGTATGCATGTATGTATCAGATAATCAAACTTTCCTTCTTCTTCCCTCTCCCAATTGTGCCTACTTCAAAAAATTCTGTAGAATCGCTCAGTTTTGTGTGTATTTCCTCTAGGGCTCTCTTTACACTAAAATGCCTAAAACTATATTATAAATCAGAAGTCATCAAAACCATTTGGTAATGATTAAGAAATAGAGCAAGTGGAATAGGTTAGGTTTACAAAACATATTAATCAATGACTGTAGTAATCTAATTTACTGGGTTGATAAATGCAGAGACTCCAGGTCCTGAGAAAAGAACTCATTATTTGACAAAAATTGCTGGGAAAATTGGAAAATAATATGGCAGAAACTAGGCATTGGCCAACATTTAACATCCTATATCAGGATAAGGTTGAAATAAGTTCATGATTTAGACATAAAAGATGATACTATAAGCAAATTAGGAGACCAAGGGATAGTTTACCTCTCAGATCTGTGGAGAAGGAAGGAATTTAAGGCCAATGAAGAACTAGAAAATATTATGAAATACAAAATGGATAATTTTGACTATATTAAATAAAAAAAGTTTTTGTACAAACAAAACCAATATAGCCAAGGTTAGAAGGGAAGCAGAAAATGGGGAATTTTTTTTTTTTTATTTCCAAGGATTCTGATAAAGGCCTCATTTCTAAAATATATATAGAATTGACTCTAATTTATAAGAATACATGCTACTCTCCAATTGATAAATGGCCAAAGGATATGAAGAGGCAATTTTAAGATGAAGAAATTAAAACCATTTCTAATCATATGAAAAAATGCTCTAAAGCACTATTGATTTGGGAAATGCAAATAAAAACAACTCTGAGGTACTACTATATACTTTTCAGATGGTCTAAATTGACAAGAAAAGATAAAGATAAATATTGGAGGGGATGTGGGAAAACTGGGACACTAATACATTGTAGATGGGGTTGTGAACTGATGCAATCATGCTGGAGAGCAATTTGGAACTATGGCAAAAGGGCTTTCACACTGTGCATACCCTTTTATCCAGCTGTAATATTCTCTCTAACATGTGATATTCTTTTGTTGGAGTTTTCTTGGTGTCTCTGGAGGCAGCCTTCATTTCAGTTCAGTAATCCCCATAAGTGCAGCCAGGTGTTAAAGTCCAAATCCTTTATTGTCTCTTTCAAAGTCTTGTCTCCTTTCCTGCAGCCCGGTTAGCTTTCTTATAGTCCAGATCCTTTATTATCTCTTTCCTGGAGAGGGGCAGCTTTCTGGAGAACCTTTCAGTCTGGCCTTGGTTCTGAGAGCTTGAGCTCCCACCTGTCTTCTCTGGCTTCTGAATCTCCCCAACTGAATCCTGGCTGAGGCTCTGAGAGCTTCTAGTGTGCTTTTCTTTTGGCCCTGAGAGCTTCTTGCTTATATGCTGTACATTGAGTACAAACCAATCATATCACCAGGAAACCATTATTTGTTGTAGGATTAAATCAACGTTAAACTAGATTTAACCATTGTCTCCTCAATTCCACTTAGTACCTTGTTTTAAGTTCTGGCCCTTAACATCCAGCAATGTCTCCACTGGTCCTGTAGCACAAAGAGATCAGAAAAAAGAAAAAAAATCACATGTGCAAAAATGTTTGTAGCAACCCTTTTTTATAGTGGCAAGAAACTGGAAAGTGAGTAGATACCCATTAGTTGAGGAATAGCTTAATAAATTATTGGTGTATGAATGTAATGGAATATTATTGTTGTATAAGAAATTATGAACAGGCAGATTTTAGAAAAGTCTGAACTTAAGTGAACTGAGTAGAGCCAAGAGAATATTGTATACAGCAACTACAAAATTATGTAATGATCAGCTCTGATAGACATGACTCTTTTCAACAATGATGTGATCCAGACCTATTCCAATGGATGTGTGATGGAGAGAGCCATAGCATCCAGAAAGAGGATTATGGGGACTGAAAGTGGATCACAACAGTATTTGCACCTTTTGATATTTTTTTTGCTTACATTTTTTTTCTTCCTCATTTTTTCCCTTTTTGATCTGATTTTTTTTTCTTGTGCAACATGATAAATTAGTAATACATATAGAAAAATTGCACATGTTTAACCTATATTAGATTACTTGTTGTTTAGGGGAGGGGAGGAAGGGAAGGAGAAAAATTTGGAACACAAGGTTTTACAAGGCAAATGTTAAAAACTGTCTTTACATGTATTTTGAGAATAAAAAGCTATTATAAAAAAAGTAAAAAATCATGTCTTTTTTTCCCACATTGGTATGAGGGAAATATCTGCAAAATTAGCTGAATTTCTTCTTCATAAAATGAGGTAATTAAAAGCAATCAGCTCATTGGAGCCCTTCTCTCCTGCTTCCCTCTCAGACCTTTCACCAGAGATTTCCTCGTGGATATCAGTCATGTTATCTATCTTGTAGTGAATCCCCTAAAGCAATGTGTGCAGAAGCACAAGACAGTCAATGTGTGTCAATCATAGTGCGGAGCAGAAATACAGCTTATGGAGCAAAAATGGCAGGAGAACCATAATGATTTAATTGACATTGACACTTTTTCAGCATCAGCTGGTTGGTCAAGTAGGTCTGGGGGGTTTTAACCAAGAAATGGACAAAGCTGTTGTTTCTGATTCCAAGCTGCATTGGGTTCTCCCAAGCCTAGAGGCCTGTGCCCATAAGACTGGAAGTCAGGGAGCTGGTGAGGAGGTAGAAGAGGAATAGTTTTGCAATGGAAAGAGAATACCTTTGACTTTTTGGTGCCTTGGTTTCTCCCACTTCAAAGCAAAGATCTTTCAACTGCTCCTGTGAACTTCACACAAGCATTGCCAAGAAAAAGAGATAAAGCAGTGGATCTTGACACCTCTGGACTCCTGGGGGTTTACATCTTTTAATCAAATCACCTTCTCACAAGGTCCCCTGGAGGCTTCATTCATTAAACAGACTTGGAAGGGATCAAAATGACAGAGAAAGGCTTCTCTTATACCAATCTGACTCTTCATGGATGGTGGGTGCCCCACTTTCCCCTTGCAGTCATTGGGAACAAGCTTTGATTTCCCAAAAGGAAATGACATAGGCATAGACAAATTACTCTGGGCTCTATTAATATTTACTAGTTTCAGTTGTGTCCAAGAAGTGACATATTAGCATTTTAGTTAATTGTGGGATCCTCAATTAAAGGATGAAAATATGATGTTGATCTGCACTTAAAGATAGACTCTTCCCCAGCCTGGAAGCTTCCTTGCCTGGGGCAAATGTTAAATAAACCAAAAAAAAAAAAAAATGCCTGTAATATAATTTATATGGGAGTTTACATAGGATATATGCACATAGTTAACTCAGCTTCTGGAATGCTCAGATTCTCTAAATGCAACCATGCTGCTCCCCTGACTTCCCCTCCTTTGGATGTGGATAGCCTCTTTTGATTGGCTGCTTGAACAGAACAGGATGCATCTTTAAAATTGGGCTTTTGAGTCCTGGTGACCTTGGAGTCAGGACTGCAGGCAGAATTTTGCAGTCAGCCAGACAATCTGGCAGGGAAATCCAGACAAGCCAGGGCATGTGGGATGTGAGCCTGAGGTGGAGTTTGGCCTTGGAACTAGAACTATGCTCCGGAGTAGAGCTTCTTCAACTTTGTCCACTTGCAACCACTTCTGCCCAGGAAAATCTTAAGTGACCTGGACATATGGGTATATAAAATAGGGATACAAATCATATATTTACAGATAGCAATTCCTAATTTTACCCCCACCCCCACCCCCACATTCAGTTACAAGATCTGTGAAGCACAGTTTAAGAAGCTGAGCTCTATAGGAATAGAGCTAAGTCATGAACCTCATCCCTTTTCCCCCTCCCCAGAGACAGATGTAAAAGGAGGGAAGGGCAATACGTTTCATGCACTAAGTTTGTATATTTGTGATTATATTTTTTTATTGTGAAGATTCCTTTGTAAAAGGTAACCTAAATGTTAAATGACTAAATCTATGTAACTAGAGATAGTTACGTTCTATAACTAGAATATAGGGGACTATTCCTAAAATCAGATGAAAATACCATTAAAGGGGGTTGGAACCATTTTTAAAAAGCCACACTTCAGCCCCCTTAAAGAACTTAGGGGAAGGGTGAGGTGCATTTATCTGGCCTCCAACAGTGGGGTCCAAGGTAGTTAATGTTAAACGTCTATAAAATATTTCACACACCTCATTTTATAAATGCCAGCTCTAATTCTCACTCTTAGCTTAAGGAATTGTAATAAATTGGGAGAATTTACCAGTCTGAGAACACAGTCAAGGGACCACAACTGGGTGGGAGAATTGAGCTGGGCACAGGGTGCCATGCAATGGTCCTACTCTGTTATGCCCTTGGAACATTTTCTGATTTTGAGCCTAAGTAACAGCTGTTGTGATAACCTTGGTACATTGACTGAACTCCATTTTGATCACCCATTCTCACATTGCAGTATCACTCCCTAAATTCCAAAGAACCTTAACCTGTCCTAGCTTCATCTCTGGAAGGACCCTTATCTTAACAGGAAGTGGAGAAGAAGTTTGTAATCTGGAGTAAAAGATAAGTCCCTTCCAACATCCAACTGTGTGATCCTGATGCCTTGTGCTTGATTACTGCCATTACTGCCTCCCTGCCTCCTGGCTGGCTTTCCAGCTTCTTGCACCTTTATTCCCTGCAAGTTTCCTGAGAGCTGAAACCCTGCCTTGCTTTTGCCTCACGCTTTACCTTCTTTGGCTTCCATCGCTGTTTGCCAGGATTCTCCCTTGTGCTGCCTGTGGGCTTTGTGGCCCTGGAAGCACAGCTGAAAGTTCTCCTTGGCCTTTGTTTTGAGTATTGGTTTTCAGACTGAGGATTCCTTTGCTCTTTTGCCTCTCATTCTCATCCTTGCTTCAGTTTTCCTTTTCCTGAAATCTCCCAGTGTCTTCCTGTCTCTGTGTCCAAAGGTGATAATCCCTAAGTTCCAAGAGTACTAGTCACTCCTCATGGAGACTAAGGAGCTCCTACTTATATTGGTCTCTCCATTCATGTTCCATGCTTCCTGCATGCCAGCCTCCATGTTGCTCGGGTCATGAAGATTATACGCTTCTACAAGTCTGGATACTGAGTGGAGAAAATTCATGTTGTCTAGTCAGCGTTGAACACTATCTTGTCACTTCTGGCCATTTCTATGATATGCTTGTCTATGTGCACATCATCATTCTACTTTTAAACTCTTCCTTTTGAGCCACCATCAGCGCAGCCCTATCATTCTTTTTAAACACATCTCAATAAATGACCATATTACTGCATTTACCCGGCTTCCTGATTTCTATCTTCAAAATGTTCCTATGGTTCCACTCTCCTTCCTTGTGAGGATATAAGTTCTTTGATATCAGAGACTTCCCTATAGGGAAAGCCAGAAATCAGTGTGTTTGGTGCTTGCTAATTAAAAAAAAAAAAAGATATTTGACTCAGTAGAGCAAAATGCTCATCTGAAGATTCTTTTAGAATGAGGTGTTTTTCAATTATATTATAAATCGTAAAATCTGCACATATATGAACTGTCATTATTTATTTTTCTGGACTCAATTTCTTTACCAGTGAAATGAGAACAAGTTTCTCCCCTGCCTATTGATTCAAATTGCTTAGAGGACCTAAGGAAATAATGGTTTTAAAGTGTTGTATGATAAGCAATGGGCTATAAAACAGTTTCTTTACCCTTTTATGATTATTATCTTTCAAAGATTTAGAGCTCAAATTAGAGGTCATTTAGTTGAACCCAATCATTTTGTAGATGTACTTATTGTGGTTTAGAGAAGAACAATGACTTATATAAGGTCATATAGGAAAGAAAAGCTTTTTTAGAGCAAGACAAATGGTTCCTGCCATTTCCCAGATAATGTTGCAGCAGACCTTTGGGATATAAGGCAAAGATTGCACAATTCTTTTTGAGACATTTGAATTACTTGTCTTTTCACTCTCCTGGGAATGGCCACATTATTCCTGGTTAGCCAAGAGACAAAGAAAAGAATTTGAATAGTTTCAAAGGAACATGTGGGAAGATAAAGGAAGAGGCTCAAATTTTCTGCTTTACCCAATTCTGGTTATATGGGCTCACCTTAGGAGCCCAGGACACCATAATTCAGAGGGTGGTGAAAAGAACCTGAAATAAAAATCCCAAGTCAGGAAGTAGGAAGAAAAAAAGCAAAGAGCACAATGTAGTTCTCTATGAGGAACATAATGCACCGGAATCATTGAAAGCTAAATTCCTGGTTTCATTTCTTCCTTCCAGCCACATTGTTGAGGGAGCCCCACTTCAGCAATGGCCACAAAATGCACCCCCCCTGCTTCCTCCCAGCCTTTCTGTATCAAGCATATCTCTCTAAATTTTGAAGTCTTGAGGCTGAGTCCACACTGGCCCCACCAGCTGGTGGTGACTGCCTAGTGCAAGAAAGGGGAACAGAGAAACAGGTGGAAGCAAAGGCAAAACTTTGCCTATGGGAGCAGTGATACAAGACTTTGTTGGACCTCCTCTTTTGATCCCCTGAATTTACCTCAGAGGAAAGGTAGTGAATGGAGAAATGGACTAGTAATCAAAGAGACATGAGTTCATATACCATTGCATCACTAGCTCTGTAACCCTAGAAAATGCCTTTCAAATATGGTAAAGGCTACCTCTTTTTTGTCTTTTTTTTAATAATAGATTTTTATTTTCAAAATACATGCAAAGACAGTTTTCAACATTCATCCTTGCAAAACCTTGTGCTCCAAAATTTTCTTCCTCCTCCCTCATTTCCCCCTCCCCTAGACAGTAAGTATTCCAATATAGATTAAACATGTGCTATTTTTCTAAACATATTTCCATATTTGTCACACTGAACAAGAAAAGTCAGATCAAAAAGTGTTATGCCAAAGTTCCCTTTTAATGGGCTGACCATTTTCTACAATTGTCCTATTTGATAATTCTGCCTTAGGTTATAACCATCCCCTCTTAATGGTTGAGATAAAGGTTTTATAGACATTCCTTAATGTCATTAGAATATCAGTAACCTCCCTCTATCAGGTTATCCCCACCTAGGTCCCTCCATTATGTCATTGTTCTTGTTATTCCATAAAAGGCTCGCTGCCCCAATACTGGGGCTACACTCTTTGAGATGATAGTCTCGTCTAGCCCTGGGATCAACATGGATGCATTGGTCCCAGTTTTTCTCTTCATTTAATAAATTATTGAATTGGTCTCTAATCTCTGTCTTGCTCAGTTTCTTCGGCATTACAAAAGAAAAAAAATGAAGAAGAAAAAAAAAGGCAAGCAAAAAACAACAACAAAAACTGAAAATACTATGCTGTGATCCACATTTGGTACCCATAATCTTTCTGGATACAGATAGCTCTCCCCATCACAAATCTATTAGAATTGGTCTGAATCACCTCATTGTTGAAAAGAGCATCCATCAGAACCGATTACTGTATCTACTTGTTGTTGCTGTGTATATTGTTCTCTTGGTTCTGCTCACTTCATTGAGCATCGGTTCATGTAATTCTCTCCAACCTCTCTGAAATCATTCTGTTGGTCATTTTTGACAGAAGAATAATATTCCATAGCATTCATATACCATAATTTATTCAACCATTCTCCAATTGATGGGCATCCACTCAATTTCCAGTTCCTTGCCACTACAAGAAGAGCTGCTACAAACTTTTTTTTTTTGTATGTATATGTGGATCCTTTTCCCTTTTTTATGATCTCTTTGGGATACAGGCTCAGAAGTACCTCCTTTTCTTTTTCTCTAAAATGATAATTATAATAACACCTATTTCTCAGTGTTTTTATAAGTCCAATGCGACAACTTAAGTAAGGCAGCTCATACACTTGGCATTATCATCCAGTTCTCACTCCTTCACCTTACATATGGATGACTGGATAGTTATCCATTGAAACATTGTCAACATATCTCAGCTCTCTCCCCTTTTCCTCTCACAGCTGCCACATTAGTGCTGATCCTTAGCATCTTATTTCCTGTGTTATTGCCACAGCTTCCTAATTGTTCTACATGATTTAACTCTGTACTCACTCAGCTGTGATGTTTTGTTTGAATTTCTGATCCAGGCATGTCAGCTCCTCCTCACCTCCACTCAGTAAACTCCAACAGTTTCCTATTTTCTCTTGGGATAACATTTAAACTCCTCTGGAGCTTCCACCACTCTACAAATCCTGTCTGCTATCTGTCTTTTCAGTTTTAGTGAACAATATTCTCATTCCTATACTCTGCTATCCAGTCAAACTGAACTTCTCTTTATTCCTCATTTACAACCATAGCTTTCCAATGGGTGGGTTTGTTTCTCTTTGTTTTGTATTCTTGTATTCCTCAAATGCACTTACTTCTTCCCTTTCTCTTATATAGCCTGTCTTCCTTTAAGATACTCCTCTGTCAGTACCTTCTTCATGAAGCTTTTCTACTCCTTCACCTACTAATGACTCCCTTCCAAAATGCCTCATATTAACTATTTAATGTTTTGTTTTTAAATTTGTTCATTTATTCTGCTTATAGTCACATACATCCTTGTTATCTTCCCTGTTATCAGGGTAGCTCCTGTGAATGGACAGACTTGATTCTTTTTGCTGGAATTCCCACTGTGTAGCACATCAGATGGCACATAGTGTTAGTGAGAAATTTATTTTTACATTTTTTAAACACCCATATTGGCTTCTTTGAAAATTTTACCCAGTGCTCATGGTTTTTTGGATCCAAGGAAGAAAAATATAATCCCTATCTAGGTGACAGTCCCCCAAGTCCTTGACTATGACTCACATTTTCATGAATGAATCTCCTGTCTTACTGATCAAACATTGCCAGGTCCCAAGGATATCTCCTATTTTCTTTGTGGTTGTTCTTCTACCAACCTCTGGGCCCCCAGGAGATGCTTTGTCACAAATATGATCAAATGACTATACGCTAATAATTTTCTGAGACATTTCTGCCTCCTCCTCTCTATCTCACCCCCCTAGTTGAAGAACATAGGTAGTGGATGTAGGGAAGTAGAGTTTGGGGATCAGATAGAAAAGAACCTCTTTTTTGTTGTACAATGGATTTAATTGTTCAATTTTCACTCATTTACCTACAATATATTTTGGGAATTGTTTGGTCTGCAAAAGCTACTGAAAGCCACATTTTTTGGGGAAAAAAAATCTTCTTTACCATCACATTATCCTGAATTCCTTCCTTTCTCTCATTTGCCCCATTCAATATTTTGCCAACTCCCGTTGAGTTGACCTTTGTGATATACTTTCTCCCTTCTCTCTTCTGACACTGCTACCATCCTTGTTCAAATCTTCATCACTTGGATAGTGTCTGGGTGATTTCATTATTCTAATGGTTCATCTCCTTATGTCAAGTCTATCTCCACACCATCCATCCTCTACTCAAATTGATCTTCCTCTGTTTCTTTATCTATAAAACAGGGATAATAAAGTACCTACTTCCTCGGATTGTTGTGAAGATTAAAGGAGATAATATATGCTAGCAATTATTACTATTTCTAAAGCATAATTTTGATCATGCCATGTCTTGTCTCTCCCTCCCCTCCCAACTTCGGTGTCTGTTTATTAGCTTTAGAATCAAAGATATAATCCTCTATTTGGCATTCATAACTTGTCCCTTCACCACCTTTCAAGTTTATTTCCACCTTGCTCACATATTCCATGTGTCAGTGACACTGGTTTCTTTGCTGTTCTTAAAAAAGTCACAGTTTACTCACTTGAAGAATTTCCAGCCCTCTCCCCCAAGCTTAATATCTCTTCTTCATTGTCTTCTGTCTCTGGCTTCCTTAAGGTCCCAGCTAAAATCCCAACATCTACACAAAGCCTTTCCCACCTCCACCCCCTGTTAATTATTTCTGATTTATCCTGTATATCTTCTGTGTATGGATTGTTGTTGAGGTTTCTTTGCAAGGCAATCGGGGGTAAGTGACTTACCCAGAATCACACAGCTGAAAAGTGTTAATTGTCTGAGGCTAGATTTGAACTCAGGTTCTCCTGACTCCAGGGCCAATGCTCTATTCACAGCACCAATCAACTGCGCCATAGTGATCTACTTTTGAAGACATGGAATGTTCTTGCACATATTTTCAGTGAAGAGTTCTGGAAAATAGAATTGTCTTTTCCTGCCTCTAAGCCCAGCTTGGACCTTTTTTACTTTAAATTGTTTTACTCTAAACTTGACTCCAGTGTCTAAGGCAGATGATAAGAAGAGGCAACCTGAATATATAAAAGTATCCGAATACAAAGGTACACTTTCGCAACTAATTCACATGGTTTATTTTTCAAATCTCAGAGATCACTGGCTATGGCTATGTAAAATCAGTGACTAAAAACATTTGTTTCTTATCTTTATGTGACATCTCTAAAACAATCTGAGTGAATTCTTGCTGTATAGATAATTGAATATATAAATTGTGGAAAGAGAGAGAGACAGAGAAAAACAGAGACAGAGAGACAAACAGAGAGAGAGCTTCTGAGTCATAATCAGATGTAAAAGGCTGTAATGTGATTTTTATATCTTCAAAGTGAATCTAAATGTAATTATCTTTATCTTGCTACTTTACCCTTTACCATATTCACTACTGAAAAGGTCCTATAACTTAAAACCTTAGTGTGGCAACTTTTCATTTTATATGATTTTTTAAAGCTTTATTTTTCTTATATCATAATATACTTTTTGCTGCCTTTCTAGCCTATACTACTTCTATAATTGTGGACAATATTGGAACTTCGGAATTATTTATATGAAATTATAAAAATTAACAGAAGATAAAGCTGATGCTCTTTTCATCATTGATTGCTTGATCAAGACATGTAGTTTAATAAAAAGATCACCGGAAGTCTCGGACAGCAACAATTGTCTTACTGGGTACGTTGCTTCATGGGATAGAAAGGTTTTTGCTAGTAAGGATGGAACAAGAGGGCAGCATGTGCCATATGGAGATTTAACATTGAAAAGGTTCTAGAGAAATATGTCAGAGCAGGCTTTCTCTTGCTATGCCTTGATGTTGAATTCACTCACACACTCTCTGAGTAATGATGAATAATGATATTAGTGCTTCCAAAATGTTTTGCATGTTCTCTCATTTGCAGGCTGTATACAATGTCATAAAGGCATGTCTGGTTGTTCCTGGGAGGACTTGGTTTTATTGGACCAAGGTCACATGACTGAGGCTCAGTAAACTATGAGAGATTCTGGGAAAGGGCAGGTTTCTTGTTGGATGAAGGCTCAGAGATATTTTAGATTAAGTTTTTTTTTTCTACGGTATCCTCTTAGATAGTTGAATTAATGTTACCACAAAATTGGAGACCAACTACAAGGAAGAAGAGTGTAGGGGAGATTTCTAATTACTATCCATTGTTTCTAGGATAAAATGCAAAATTATCACCAGAACATTTTAAACCCTACACCTACCTTTGCCATCATGTTTCATGCTGTGTGTTTTTGTGTAATTTGCTAGAGCCAAAATGATCCGGTATTTTTTTTTTTTTCTTCAAAGTCCCTTCTCCATTCAAGCTTCCAAGTCTGTACTTTTGCATAGATGGTTCCCCAGGCTTAGAATGTACGCTATCCTCTTTTCAACCTTGTGCAATGGTGAACCTCCCTCAAAGAGCCCCCTTCTGGAGGTTCTCTTCAGGAGGCCTTTCAAGATCTCCCTACTTAATTAGCACTTTTTCTCCCTCAGAAAAAATGCTTTGTCTTAATTTATTTATTGTGTTGACTTACCTGTGCAAGCTGTTTTGCCAATAAGATTAAGCTCCTCAAAGGTAGATATTACTTGTTTTTGTCTTTGCATTTTTCCAGACACACCCACATACATACATATGTACATACATACATACATACTACTTTAAGGAGGTTGTAATCCTCTTAAATACAAAATTATTTAAGAGTATTTTATGGAGAACTCACACAGGGTAAAAGCTCACAAGATCATCAGATAAAGCAATATAAGGACACTCTCAAAGTGTCTCTTAAGTACTTTAAAACAATTTTATGACAAGGGAGATCTTGGTGCAAAACTGCCCAGCATGGAGCGCTCTCATCAGAGAAGGGGTTGTATTCTAAGAGAAAAGCAGAATTAAAATAGCTCAGAAGGAACATGAGATGTCCAATATTAGAGAACTTTGCCCCGAGGCGTTCACAGGGACTGTTTGTGTCTGACCAACGGCCAGAACGTTCCAAGCTCATGTTGGTCTGATCAGCCACAGTCAGCCACGCCACACTGCAACTTGACTCTAACATAGCAAGTCCTTTTCATCTTCTTAGAGAATTAAGGACAACAACAGAACTTGTTGGCCACATGGCTTAGGCAATATCTCCTCTTCCAAATATTATCTATGTAGCTAAGGCCATGCTGGAAAAAGGGGGAAGAAGAATTGTTGATGTGAACCTCATTCAGCAAGGTGAGAAATGTTGATGAAGTGATTACTGTGAGCTAGTCACTGTGCTAAGTGCTAGAGATATGAAGGTTGCCAAAAGCTGGTCTCCTCATCAAGAAGCTCCCGTTTTACTGAGACAGATGCCACCTTAATGACTAGAAAAGATGTCAGGGTCAATGCAGGCCAACTGTGAAGGGAAAGCAGCTTTGAGTCCGGGCCAGCTCTTTATGCTCAGGGTACCCGTGACTTCTAGTTATTTTGATGCAATTCTTTTGGAAGCAAACTGGCACGGAGATTCTCATTTATTCCACCAGTCATAAACCTATATTTTTTTCCTTTTTTTCCTTCTGAATCTTGTCTGAATGATGTTGCTTGGATTTCAGCTGTGCCCATCCACCACAGCATTTGCATTCCATTAATGTGGCAAAAGACTGGGCACGTTGTTTTATTTTCTACTTCTCTGGGTAGGTCAGTCTCTTTACTAGTGCTCATAGCAATGTCCCACCCTGATTCCTTTCTTTATATTCTCTGCTCCTCCAGGGTAGAAAGGATTCTATCCTGCAGTCAATTCCTACTTAATCCTACCTACCTTTCAAAGGCCAAATCAGTGACTACTTCCTGGAGCACTCACTGCCTTCTCCCTGCCATTTGGACTCTGAACTTTATTACTTTGAGGAGGTTGTAACCTTCTTAAATACAAAATTATTTAAGAGTATTTTATGGAGAACTCACACAGGGTAAAAGCTCACAAGATCATCAGATAAAGCAATACAAGGACACTCTCAAATTGTCTCTTAAGTACTTTAGAATCAATTTTATGACAAGGGAGATCTGGTGCAAAACCGCCCAGCATGGAGCACTCTCATCAGAGAAGGGGTTGAATTCTAAGAGAAAAACAGAATTAAAATAGCTCAGAAGGAACATGAGATGCCCAGTATTAGAGAACCTTGCCCCAGGATGTTCACAGGGATTATTAGTGTCTGACCAGCGGCAGAACGTTCCAAGCTCATGTTGGTCTGATCAGCCACAGTCAGACACACTGGTACTTGACTCTAACATAGTCCTTTTCATCCTCTTAGAGAATTAAGGACAACAAGCAACCAACCCACCGCAGGGATCATTTCATATCCACCACAGGGCCTAGCCCAGGGCTGAGTCAGAAGTGTGTTTCTAATCAACCAGTCAGCAAGTATTTAAGTACATTGTCTGGGCCAGACTGCTGGGTTTTGCCAGTGATATATAAGCAAATTAGTCATGAATTATAACAAGAGCTAGAATTGAAAACAAACTAACAAATAAACACTTGAAGGTTTACAAAGTATTGTATCTATAAAATTAGACAGCTAGGGGGTATAATGGATAGGACTTGAAATGTCGGGTAAGGAGGATCAGAATTCAAATCCAGCCTCATATTTGTTGGATACTTGGGCAAGTTGTTGTGTTCAATCCTTTTCATTCATTTCCAACTCTTCATGATTCTGTTTGGGATTTTCTTGACAGAGATACTGGAAGGGTTTCCCATTTCCTTTTCCAGCTCATTTACAGATGAAAAACTGAGTCAATCAGAGTTAAATGACTTGCCTGGAGTCACACAGTTTGGGAATATTTGAGGCCAGATTTGAACTTGGGAAGAATCTTTTTAAACCAAGCTTTACTCTTTACTGAATCTGTTTGCTTTGGATTCCTCGACAAGAAGATTGGAACAATAATAGTATCTCCATTTTCTTAATTTTTTTTCTTTCTGATTCCCAGTCCAGTGTTTCCTTCCCTCTGCTACCTAGCTATTGAACTTGATAGATAGAGGAAGGAGATAAAGGAGGAAAGGAGATAAAGCAACTTTTATTGCCCTCTGTACTCTATGGGACTACCTGACTAACCAACTTGGGATTTTTCACACATAGAGTCCATCTCTCTACTTGATTGTTTCAGGGGACTATATGCTATATACCTGAAGCTCTCTTCCTTATCAACCTTGACTCCATCCTTCTCAGGATGTAGCTCAGAAATCTCTTTCTGATAGCGGCTTTCCTTATTCTTTCTTCTGCTAGTCTTTTGCCTGGAATATCACTATACATAGTTTGTACACACATAGATTTTGCATATTCTATATCCCATTAGATTGAGAATTGCTTAGGGGTAGGAAAAGTTTTTGCCTTTATGTCTTTCCTAGCTTTTAGCAAGGTACCTGGGACACAGGAAACCTCTAACAAATACTTGTAGACAGCTTGATCATTTCTGCATAATGATAATCTTTACTGTCCTATGATATTCTGTAGCACTGCCACCTCCAGGTAGCTATTCCAAGGATTCCATGGCTGATCCATTCCAGGACCTGAAAAGTCCCTTATCTCAATAGATAAGGTATTCCCTCTCACACTAGGACTATAGCCATAGTTGGGTTGGTTCTTGCAAGTGTATAATCTCAACTCGTCTCTTTCTTCCAGATGAACAAATCTGTAGTACAACCCTTGTACTGAAACATGGTACTTCCTTGTGAGGGACAGGTTCTCCCCAGTGGCATAAAATAGCACATTTTGGGAATGAATTATGGAGGTCATCAAAGTAGAAGAAGAATCTCTTGGTTTGGGTTTTAAAGAAAAAACATTTTCTTTGAGAGAGAAGGGAGAAAGAGAAAGTGCTTGATGAACTCTGAAACAAGATGTTCTTATTGTCCTAAATTCAGATGTTTGTAAAATTGTATTATTGTTTGTAACTCATTATTTGTATCAACCAATTAAAAAAAATCTCTGCATTTATCCAAATCAGCAACCAAAATTATTATACATCATAGGGCAGGCATTAATACTCTAACCTCTCCAATTGAGACCACCTTTCAAAATGTAATTGGAGCATTAACAACTTCTCCTTGGATCCCATCATTGTACAGTATAAATCCATTTAATAATGTTATCACCCGGTTCACAGCTCTCCATGTTTTCCACAAAAACAGTATGAAAAGTCTTATAAAATCATTGAATAAGTTCTAGATAAAATGAATCAATCAAAATTTCCACATGTACCAATTTAAAAATCTTATGCAAAAGGAAATATGATTCATCCTTTATGAGGTTTTTTTTTCCCCTTGCTGAACACATTCTGGCTGTGATAATTTCTATTTTTCCTTTAAATATTCACTGATTATCTTTTAAAATTAGTATTCAGTTTTTTTTATTTTATTTTAATATTTTTCTTTTTGCCAAGAATCAAAGTAAAATTCCCAATCATTTATATATTCTTTTGCCCTCTTTTTCTTTCTTTCCTCTTCTTCTTTCTCATTCTTCTCCCTCCCTTTTTTGTTTTCTTCTTCCTCCTCTCCACATTTGACTTTCTGTAGTCCTTTCACGTCATTCTCATTTTCTGTGATCTTTTGAATATCACTGATATAAGGGACAGTCAAAATTCAGGGGATGGAGTGTCCTGTGTAAGGAATAATAAGAAGGCCAGAGATGCTGGATTGTAGAATAAGCAGAGGGGAGTGAATAAAAAGAAGACTAGAAAGATTAAAAGGAGTCAGACTGAAAAGGAATGCTTTATATATGCTAAATATGTGCTAAATAAACCAGTTTATATTTTATCATAGAGGTAATAGAAAGCTAGCAGAACTCTGTCTTTCTCTCTCTTTCTAATATATATATATATCCCCATGTGTGTGTGTGTGTGTGTGTGTGTGTGTGTGTGTAGGCAGGGTCAACAATATACTTTAGGAAGTTGATAGTGAATTCATGAGGAGAGACTTGAATCAAGAAGACCAATCAGGTAAGAGGATAAGGGTACAAACCAGAGCAGAAAGAAGGAAGTATATGTTAAAGGTGTTCTGAAGTTAGAGAATATGAGATTTGGCAGCAGATTGAATGTGTGAGGTGGATTCATCCTGTGAGCAAAAAGAAATAAAAAGTTAATGTATTAAACTGTGTTAAATACAATAAAATAGAAGCAAGAAGTCTGATATTTGAATAAGTACAAATACGAGGTCCTACATTTTTGTTTTAAAATATACATTTTCAAGGGAGTATGGCGAGGCAAAAAGGCTTTTTTTTTTTCGCTGAAGAGGATCTGGAGGTTTTATTGCATGGAAAGCTTAGATTGTATCAACAGTATATAGTGACAGCCCAAAAAGCTAATGTGACTTTGACTGTATCAGATAGGACAAAACCACTAGGATTAAGGAGGTGATACTTGTACTGGGCATGACTGCATTGTGCATTGTACTGAACAGTGGAAATAAAAATGAAATCACATAACAATCCTCGACCTCAAGAATTATGTATTTTAATGAGGAAACAGCACATTAAACTGGGAAACATGGAGGTGAGGAGGGTGTCAATTGGGACATGCTATAGAAATAACCGAGCAGTGAGACAGAGGACTGGATACAAGCAAGATTAGGTGAAATCCCCTCAATCAGAACCCCAGATTACAGAAGTAGAGATCAGGGGAGGAGGTGGAGATGATGACTACAAAAGAGAAGACACACCATGAGAATTTCTAGAAAGTAGATAAGGAAAAAAAAGGTAAAATAATTTCATTAAATAAAGGTACAGCAAAGAGAGCTTAACTGCTGAGCAGTTTGTCAAAATGGAATGGGATTTCAGATGGTGCAACTTTTTTAGATAGCATGATATTTGATGTGATTCTGCACTTGATCTATTTCTGATTTAAACAAACAATTCCCTTTCAAGTGTTTCAGACCATAGACCTCCTTAGTGTTCTCACAGTCTTGGTCTCTGTAGCATTTCCTTAATTACCACACCCCTGCCACTGGACCGGACAAGAGCTTTGTAATCTATCTTGTGCTTTCACTAGGAGCTCCTTGATGTATTTCAATAAGAATGCACAAAGCAAAGTCTTCTTAATTAAAGAAGAATTTCCATTTTGATGCTATTGAAGGTGCCATTAAAGTGAGTGGTTGAAAGCCTCTTATTAAGATGAATCTGCCCTTTGGATCTGGAAAAGGCTCTTGGGCTAAAATGATAAAGAAAGAAACAGCCAAAGATGGTTTCAAAAGATTGTTACTTGATTTTAAAAAGGTCTTTTATATCAATTCATTATATTTTATTCTATCATCCATCAATTATCTACTTAAATCATTTATCTATTTATATCATTCTATCATCTCTATCGTTCTATGTAGCTTTTTTGGGTCTCAAAATTGGAGAAAGCTTGGAGCTGAAAACAATTAGGAGAATAAAGGACTGTGTGGTATCAGTACAGATTCTTCCTGGGAATCTCAAAGCATATTTCTATTATTAGCCAGGTCTGACTCATAAAATATTAGAAGTTGTTTTCCCCCCATAAATCTCTAGCAAATAGTCAGTTTTTATGAAGGTGGTATCTTCCTTACAGCTTTGATGAGGTCCTGGATAACTAGGTAGGGTTAGTAGAAAAAAAAAATAAAGTACTAATAAGATTATTCCTTGAGACAAGGAAGAAACGACACATGGAGATCAGTTCAACCTTATAGTCCCACTCTCTATAGAGATCATAGATAGCCCCACCTTGCTGTGTCCAATCAGAAATGCAAGTTATATCAAACCGCTAAGGTTAAATTGTCTCCATAAATTTGCCTATGGCCCACACTATCTTTTCTGAATCTCTTCTATTCATCCCTTTCCCATGCTTCATGATTATCTTTCTCCTTCTTATAGCTAAGTCTTTGAGGGTGCTTAATCCTTCTATGATTTCAGCCTCTATGATTTAGTCAGTTAATGGAGCAATCCCAGTTTTTGGAGTATTTCTTTTCTCCTGGTTATTATGAGTTCCATTAGGGAACTTGTCTTTTCCATAGTTAATTGTTAAAACTCCTTTCCTGTCTAACTATAGGCTCTCCCAAATCTATTTCTTATTTACCTTTCCTGATGTCTGTTGTACACCTTCATTTTGTGGTATATAACCCCTTCCCCTAAATAAACCTACCTTTTTGGTGCTCTAAATCACTGTTGATAAGAGAAATGCAAATTAAGACAACTGTGAGATACCACTACACACCTCTCAGATTGGCTAAGATGACAGGAAAAGATAATGATAAATGTTGGAGGGGATGTCTGAAAACTGGGACACTAATACATTGTTGGTGGAATTGTGAATGGATCCAGCCGTTCTGGAGAGCAATTTGGATCTATGCTCAAAAAGTTATCAAATTGTGAATACCCTTCAATCCAGCAGTGTTTCTACCAAGCCTATATCCCAGAGAGATCTTAAAGAAGGGAAAGGGATCCAAATGTGCAAAAAATGTCTGTGGCAACATATATGTCCTTTAAAGTCAGGGGATATCTTCCTTTTTTTTTTTTTTTTTCTTCATAATTTCAGCATTTGGTACAATGCCTGCCCCATATCAAGCAATTAATAAAAAAGTTTTGTCTGTCTCCTTCAAATATATCCTTTTTAAATAATAAATTTGTGGTATGTTTTGCTATTACATCATCTAGATTTTTCCCTGTTATTTGGGATTTGGAGCCTTTCATACAGTTATTAATAGTTTGTAATTCTTCTTTGGAATTGGATATATGTTCTCTGATGACTTTTCTATTGAGAAATGGATTCCAATTCCAATTATATTTCTATTAATCATCTAAACATTTTCTATGCCAAACACATTGCAAAAATTTGATTTAATCCTTCTCCCCACAGTTCGAATGTTTCTTTCTTATTCCAGATGCAATAATTTTGTTTGTGCAAACACTTTTCAATTTCCACAAATCAAAATTATCTTTTATAATTGGCTCTTTATCTTTTTTGGTTACAAATACATCTTCAACTCCTATTTATAGAAAAAATATAATTTCCATTTCTTCCAAATGTTGTTGTTGTTTGTTGTTGTGTCTATTTATCTACTTATTTATTTATGTAATATGGTCTTTTATACTCAGGTTATATATCCATTTGGAATTTGTTATGGTATATGATATAATATGTTGGTTTAGACATAAAGAAAATGACTTTGGGAGCAGTTTAAAGAATGGACTCAAGGGAGCAGGGAATTGAAGTTGCAAGAACTATTTAGGGGTTAAAAGAGGATGTTCTCTTGGCAGAAGTTAATTTAGGCTAGACAAAGGATGTTAGGTAATAGCATAATGGTGTTTGGTGAAATATTTTTTTTAATGTATTTTCTTTTATATTGTTTTTAACAAGAGGGAGATAGGTATATTCGAAGATAATGGGAAAAGAAATTGTAGGAAAATATATTAGGGATTAAAGGGGAGAGAAATTAGAAATTTCTCACTATCCCTTCTATTTGTCCCATTTTCTGTTTTTTGTTTTTTTTGTTTTTTTGTTTTTTTCCTATGTGTGGTTGAAATAGCAGATCATGATTAGCCATGGCTTTAGGAAAGTTGAGAAAAGAAGAGTTTAGCAAATTTGAGGGAATATGTGTATTAAATCTCCATAGGGCAAGGGCAAGAGTTGGAAAAGAAGAAGCAGATTATGTGTTGTTAAGGAACCTCTCCTTGGCATAGCTGCCTGCCAGGACTCCTGCCTGTTGTGAAGAGACTTTGTCAGTGAAAATCCCCTTTTTATTTCTCTGCTAGTACCTTGCCACTGAGGAGGTCAGTCTTCCTTAAAGCTGGCTTCAGCAGTGCCAACAATAAAGCTTCCTTTTTTTGCCACTAATATTTTGGGTTCGTGAATTCTTTCACGTTGAACCCGTGTGGACCAGAAGGGGATTCTCTCACCTCAACTCTCTGCACTGCCATTAACCACATCAAGATGATAAACCAAGTGCTGAAAGCCTAAAGAACCTTTAGTTCCCTTCCAGAATTTCTCCCCTCCACCCTTAATTCATATGGAGATTACTCTCTAGCCCACTGCCCTTTCATCTGAAGGTTGTTGCTTGGCCTTGGGTAATAGAGTTGGAGGTACTCCTTGGCCTTAGAGGCCAATCAGGATCCTAGCTGGGTGAGAACTCTCATTGTCACAATAAACCCTTTTTTGCCAATTTAACTTGGAAACTGGGATTGCAAAACTTGTGACACTGACATGGGGACCCCCAAATGCTGTTAGGGTATCTCATCCCTTAACAAAAACATGCCTCCAATACAACTAGCCCATTCTGGAGCCACCAGAGTTGGTGCTTGGGCCTTCTGTGCTCTGCAGCAGCCTACTTTTCCATGAGTGCAGGATGATAGAATATTTGTCTACAAGACCCAATCACTTTCTTTTTTTGGTGACTTCTTCCTGGAGTCTCCTTTTTTAAAAAGGATCCTGATTGGTCAGCATTCATTTTCCTGGTCCTTTTTCTGGCTTTAAAATTCCTCTTTGAGAACAAAGGACAAAGAACAAACAATTTTAAAATTATGATCCCATGCCCAGTACCTTCATTTTCCATATCCTTTAGCTTTCCTTGGTGTATATTGTCTTACCCAACTAAAATGGCTAAAAGTTTTTCTTTTTTCTTTTCTTTTTTTTTTTTTTTATCCTTGGTACTTAGCATTCAGTAATCACTTACTGAAGTACTGAAAGAAGTACTTCCTTCTTTGAGAAGGGAGGAAGAACTGCCTAAGGTTTTTTGTTGTCTTTTGTTGTTGAGTTATGCTGTAATATCCAACTCTCTTTGACCTCATGACTCTGTTCTTTGTTCCATGACATTACCTATCCGTGCTATCATCTATTGTCCTCTTTTTCTTTCTCCTTCAGTCTTTCTCAAAATCAGAGGCTTTTCCAATGAGTTCTCTCATCTCATTATGTAGACAAATACTTAAGCTTCCATATCAGATTCAGCATTTGTCTCTTCAAAGAATAGTTTGAATTAACTTCTTTGGGTATGGAATTATTTGATCTCCTCCCTGTCCAAGGGACAATTAAAAGTTTTCTCCAGCACCACAATTTGAAATCATCAATTCTATGGCACTTAGTTTTTCTAATAGTTCCATATCAATATTGGAAAAAAAACATAGCTTTGACTATATAGACATCTGTCAGCAAGGTGATATCTTTGCCTTTTAGTATGCTGTTCAAATATGCCATAGTTTTCCTTCAAAAAGAATAAATATCTGTTTTTCCTTGGGTAAAGTTATCATCTGTAGTGTTTTTGAGCCCACGAATATAAAATATGACACTACTTTTATCTCTTCTTTCTCTACTTGTCAGGATATTATGGGACTAGTTACCATGACTTTAGTTATTTTTAACAATTAAAAATATTCCCAATTATAAGTAAAAACAATTATGCATTTTTAAATGAGTTCCAAATCTTTCACTTCCTCCTGCCCCTATCTCAGATAGAAAACAATTTGAAATCGTTTATATATGTGTAATCATACAAAACATCTTTCTATTTTAGTCATATTAAAGAAAACACAGATTTCCCTCCCCAAAAACTCATTAAAAATAAAGTGAAAAATAGTATGCCTTCATCTGCATTCAGAAAGTAAGTTCTTTCTTCCGAGCTGGAGAGAATTTTTTATCATGAGTATATTGGAATTGTTTTGGATCATTGTATTGCCGAGAATAGCTAAGTCATTCACAGTTCATCATCATTCAATATTGCTGTTGTTGTATATAATGTTCTCTTGGTTCTGCCTCACTTCACCTTGCATCAGTTCATGTACTTCTTTCCAGGTTTTCCTGAAAGCATATTGCTCATCATTTCTTCTAGAACAATAATATCTCATTAGAATGATATACCATAACTTGTTCATCCATTTCCCAATTAATGGACTTCCTCTCAATTTCTTTTTCTTTTCTTTTGCCACCACAAGGAGACTTGCTATAAATATTTTTTGCATAAATACATCTTTCCCTTCATTAAAAAAAAATCTCTTTGGGATACAAATCGAATAGTGGTATTTATGCAACTAGACATGTAAGCAGTTTTATAGCCTTTTGAGCATACATAGTTTCAAATTATTCTCTAGAATGTTTGAATTAGTTTACAACTCCACCAACAGTCCATTAGTGTCCCAATTTTCCTACATTACTCCCAATATTTATTTCTTTTTGTCATATTAACCAACCTGATGGATATGAGATAGTACCTCAGCATTGTTTAAATTTACATTTCTCTAATCAATAATGATTTTCTAAATGTATTTTCTACATGACTATAGATATTTTTGTTTCTTTATTTGAAAATTGCCTCTTTATATCCTTTGACCATTTATCAGTTGGGGAATGATTTAGGCTCTTACAAATTTGCCCCAGTTTCCAATGTATTTAAGAAATGAAGTCTTTACCAATTATTTGTTGTGTCTCCCCTCCCCCAGCTTTTTGCTTTTCTTCTAATCTTGGTTGCATTTGTTTTATTAGTACAAAACTTTTTAATTTAATGTAATCACAACTATCCATTTTACATCTGACAGGTTTTATATAGTTAAGGAAGCAGAAGTAGACATTTTCCTGGAACTCCCTTACTTTCTCCATCATTCAGCAAATATTGGCAATTTGGTCTGTAATTCTTTTGTCTCTTTGAAACCAACCTGATCTTCTCAAAATTCTAGGTTTACATATTGCTGAAGCCTGGGTTGAAGATTTTTAAACATAACATGTGAGATGATCATATCGATAATTTGAATATTATTTAACATCACCTTCTTCGGGAATGGGATATAAACTGATCTTTAGCAACTCAGCATTTACTTTTGAGTTTTCCAAATTTGCTGGGATATGGAGTGCAACATTTTAATAGCATCACCTTTTAGAATTTTAAATAGCTCCACTGGAATTCCATCACTTCTGCTTACCTTGCTGATAGCAGTGCTTTCTAAGACTCAACCTTTTGCTTCAGAATGACTGGCTCTAGATCAGTAACCCTATCACTGGGATCATTGCTGATATTAAGATCTTCCTTGTGTCATTTTTCTGTGTATTTTTCAACATTTTCTTAATCTTTTTGACTTCTGTTAAGGCTATCATTTTTGCCTTTATTTTTGCCCATTTTTGCATGAAATACTCCCTTGATGTTTATATATTTTGAAGAGATCTCTTGTCTTTCCAATGCTCTTGCTTTCTTTTATTTCTTTGCATTGTTCATTTGAGAAAAATGTATTTATTCTTGCTATTATGTGGAATTCTCCATTCAGTTGGGTATATCTTGCCCTTTCTCCTTTACCTTTCAATGTCCTTTCCTTGGATATTAGTAAAGTGTCATCAGACAGCCATTTTCCTGTCTTTCTCTCCCCACCCCACTTTGGGATGCTTTTGATTGATGCCTCTCATGAAATATTACTAACCTCTTTCCATAATTCTTCAGGCATTCTGTCTACCAGATCTAATCCTTTAAATCTATCAATCTCTTCCATTTAATATTCATAAAGGGTGCTGTTGTCATACTTATATAATCTGAAGTATTTTATAATAAGAAGCTCATGATCTGAGTCACAGTCAGCTCTAGATCTTGTTTTAATTAACTACACGCATACACACACACACACACATATCTCCCCTACCTCTGGCTGTTAAATATATAATCAAGTTGATTTTTATATTGACCATCGGGTGATGTCCATGTGTGAGTTGTTCAAAAAGAGTGTTTGCTTATGATCAGGGGCAAAATTCTATTTTTTCCTGCTTCATTTTCTAAGGCTAAACTTGCCTCATTCTAAATACACTTTGTTTTCCTACTTTAGTATCTCAATGGCCTGTGATGAATCTGATATCTTTGTGTGTGTGTGTGTGTGTGTGTGTGTGTGTTTATTATTCTGAGATGTTCAAAGAATTGATCAATTTTTGTCTCTTGAGCACCAGTGTTTGGACCAGAGACTTGTATTACTGTGATTTTGAACATTTTCCTAGGATGCAAACAGATATTATTTTGCCATTTTTGAGATCATACCACAAAACTACCTTATTTATTGCATCCATTATAGCTTCAAGGACTTACTAGGTGTATGACCTTGTGCAAGTCCTTTAATCCTGTTGCTTC
Organism: Sarcophilus harrisii; assembly: GCF_902635505.1. Taxonomy (NCBI): domain Eukaryota; kingdom Metazoa; phylum Chordata; class Mammalia; order Dasyuromorphia; family Dasyuridae; genus Sarcophilus; species Sarcophilus harrisii. The sequence goes on from NC_045430.1 coordinate 284,796,850, forward strand.
AATTTCTTCACCTGCAAAATTAGCTGGAAAAGGAAATGGGAAATCACTTCAGTAAATTTTCCAAGAAAACCCCATTTGGGCTTTCATTTGAGGTCATGAAGAGTCAGATGTTATTGGAAAATGACTGAATAAGGGGAGGATTCTAGGAAGAAAGTGGAATAGATTGGCAAATTTCAAGCTATCCAGATTTTCCCCAACAAATAGAACAAATGTATGCCTCAGGGTGAACACAGCTTGGTTAAAAATCAAGATGATATGGGGCAGAACAGGGGCTCCCCTGGTGAACCCAACAAGATCTGAAGAAGGACACCAGGCCAGGGTTAACTAGAATGAAGTGCTTACCACTTCTGGGCTAGCTCTGCTGAAATACCAAGTAAGGATCCTTTGGGCTAGCTAGGTATGGCTGGAGTCTTAACAGGAACCACAAAGATTTTTGCCTCCTAGACTGAAGATTCAGGGGTCTGAGCCCAGGCAGACTTAAGGAACCTTGGCCTATGAAGAACACCAGGACCAGCTGTGCTGCAGAAGATGCAGGGAAGGAACCAGCACACTGGGAGTGCAGAACCAGTGGATTAAGGACATTGCTGGCTGTGGGCACTTGCAGTATGATGGAGCTTTTAATTTTTATCCTGGTCAGAGGGGAGAACTGAAAGGAAGTTTGAGGCACTATCTCTCCACTCCATGATTAGAGTTACTTACATTAATACCTCTTAATTAAAAAATGAACTGGCAAAGAAGAAAGAACCTCTCCATAAAAACCTACTATGGGAACTAGGGAGACTGGGGGGTCATCTTTAGAGGAGGACACTGAAATAAAAAAGCTTCTTACCCAATGAGTAACATAAAATGGCTCCCTGCCCAGAGAAAATTTAAATAAGAACTCAAAAAAAAAAATTAAATGAGAGACATTGAGGAAAAACTAAAAAAAAAAAAAAAATAAATAAAAACCATCTAAGAAAAATAAGATCATGAAAAAAAATTAACCAACTAGAAAAAGAGATACAGAACCTCAAAGATGAAAATAATTCTTTGAAAATTATAATTGGGCAAGGGGAAGCCAGTGAACCTATGAGAGACCAAGAAATAAAACAGATTATACAGAATGAGAAAATAGAACAGACCGTGAAACATAAGAAAAACAACAGATCTGGAGAAAAAATCAAGAAGAGAAAATATAAGAATAATTGGACTGCCTGAAAGTTGGGATGGAAAAAAGAACCTTGGCACAATAATGCAGGGAATAATACAAGAAAATTCTCTTGAAGTTAAAGAACATGAGGGGAAAGAAGAAATAGAAAAAATTGACCAATCACCTCTAAATGATATTCTTTGTGGAAAACACAGGAAAATTATGGCTAAATTTCAAAACCTCATGTCAAAGAGAACATTTTGCAAGAAATAAGAAAAAAATTAATTCAAATTCATTGGAGCTACTGTTAAGATTGTATAGGAGTTAGTAGCAGCTACAATAAAAGATCACAAGTCCTGGAATTATCTGCCCCAAATCAAAAGAACTAGGCCAGTAGCATTATTGGTTGATTTCTGAGTTAGTCTGGTCAATCGACACATTTTGCAATTTTACATAAAAAGTATAATAAATATGGAAGTGACAGTGGGAAGCAATGAATGTTCTCTCTCTCTCTCTCTAGAAACAGTGAAGCTTACCTTATTAAAAAAAAATACAATCAGGGCTGGATAGAGTAGACAGTGATACAATGTTGTTTGAGGAGATTTTTTAGTTCCCTTTGAGTGCTACTATTTCTAAGCTTATTTCCTCAAAAAATCAAAGGACAAGAATAAAGGTAGTGTATAAACAAACATTCATAAACTTTTGTCTTTTTGTAATGGCAAAAACTAAGCCAATGATCCTCAGTTGATGAATGGATGAATAAGTTATAGCAAATGAATATACTGGAAGAAATGAGGGAAGGGATGATTTTAAAGAGATTAGGAAAGAGTTTGAACTAAGGCAGTGAAGTTAGCAGACTATGAGAACAACCTCTATAATAAAAATAGCACATACACTTTCTTTATATATACATACACATATGTATATGTGTATATAAATAATATGAAAATCATAGGAACTCTAATAAACATATCTATTCGTGATTCCAGAAAACTCATGTTCAATGAAACATGCTATCTTCCACTTCATTGAAAAATGATGGATAAACATATAGAATGTGTTATATAAGTTTTGACCATGAATATATCAAAGAATTTATTTTGCTTATTTATATTTTTAGAGGGATTTTCTTTTCCAAATGGAATGAGGGGTAGTAGGGAGAGAAAAATATACTTCTTTAATTAAAAAAAAAAGATTTAATTAAATCAATTAAATTAAATTAAAAATAAAATTAAAAACATTTAAAAATAAAATAAAAAAAAGAATTTATGTCAGCAATAAATATTATTTAAACAGTTATAAAAGCTACACTTGAGTTGATCACTTTTTGAGCTACCCATCCTACCATCAAGCCTCTACCCCAAAGGTGTTATCAAAGAAAGGAAAAAGATCAACATTTACAAAGATATTTGTAGCAGCTCATTGTTATTTATGTGTGTGATGACAAATAAATGGAAATTGGGGGTATCTATAGATGATTTGCTGGTGAAAAAAGATATATAAATATAATGTTATGCTACTGTAAAAAATGTTGAAAGATATAAGTTTAGGGAAACCAAGGAAGACTTATATGAATTGATGCAGAACAATCCACGCAATAAGGACATGGTAAAAAAACCCAAGTTGCAGAATCTTAAAATCTCTGGTCAATATATGGATCAACATTGATTACAGAGGATTGATGGTGATGGATATTTCCACCTTCTGACTAAGAGGAGAGGTGATAGACTAAATATACAGAATAAGTTAAACTTTTGGATGTAGTTTCAAGTGACAATTTTTTTTTCTTGATTATGCAGATTTTGTTTTGTTTTGTTTGTTTTTGCAGTGAGAAGTAGACATGTAAGAGAATGAAAACGAATTCTTGTTAAATGAAGATGAAGACATTTATTTTAAAAAGAAAATGGGAAAATAGGAAAGACTATGGACGTAAAAGGTAGAGATAATGGGTTTGAATTTTCTGGCACATTAGCCATGTGACTCTGGGCAAGTCATCTCATTTATCAATTCCACCAGGGAACTAAGTGATGGGCCCTTGGCGCATTATTTGCTTAGAAGGAATTCTTTGGTCTGATCAAAAGCAAATAAACAACAAACAAACAAAATCCCCCAAACAAACAAAAAACCTACCAAACAACAATCTGTCTCTGTATTATGAGAGGATCCAATGAAAAACCATACATAAAAGACTCTTGAGAAAGTGAATCTTATATCATTAACTTTTTAATTGTATAATGATGTATTTGCTAATATAGTCTTTATTGACAACCTTGCCTTGGTGATGTGAACACACATTTCAGCATTGAGTTTTGGAGAGGTCAACCAGAGGAAGAGATCAAAATAGAAGGTTGAGGGTGAGAAGATGGATCTTTACCCCAATCTCCCTATGTATCACCAATCTCTTGGTGATTTGATAGTGCCAGACCACTGGCACTGTACAAACTAGCTCCACATCCTGAATTCCTTCAGCAAAGCTTACTTTTAGAGTATGTTTGCATATTCAGCTGGTAATTAGCAATGAGCTATTCTCAGCTCTCTGTCACAACATACCCAAGCAGATGCTTTTTAAACACTTTTTCCCTCAGAAATGCCATGTTTAAATGCAAATTGCACTGTAATATTTCCAAACTTGCAGTATTTTCATTTCTTTTTGGTGGGTGATATTGGAACTGATACACTTTCTTGATTATTTCTTTATTTATGCTTCATTTCCTCCTTTCATCCTTTGGCCCAAAAGCTTGATATAGTGTGTTTTACTAACCATCATGGACATCATCATCATTCTATGGCAATTCTTAAGGTTCTGTAATCTCACCCGTGTTCCTACCCACTGATGCCAAGGGAAGTTCCTATCAAAAGTAGCTGACTTTTGAGAAGTATTGTGACTGAAAATTCTCTTTCTGTGTGATCCATCTGTAGTGGAGCCTCTACCAACATAGTTAGACTTGTCCTCAGGCAGTGAGGGCAATTCATCAGCTGGGCCATGTCAAAAACTCCTATTTTACTAGTATGCAAATGCATTTCCTCTGACAGAACCATTCTGAAAAAGAGCTTCTAATGCACACATTGAGACCTCTTATAATGTCATTACTATTCTTAAAAAAAAAAGAAAAGAAAAAAGAAAAGAAAAGAAAACACAAAACAATAGCCCAAGGAGGCTACTTAGAAATAGGACAAAAAAGAGTTGGTATTGCTACTTTGTCTCTGAATGGGTGTATATACCTAACTAGTTGTGAGTTTAGAACTAGACTCATGAGACAGATTCCTGAATAATTTTTTTTTTCCCATTTCTCTTTTATGAAGGTCTATGGGATCTAGAGATTCTTCTAAGGCCCAATTATGCCCTGCCTAGAAATTAAGGATAGTTAGAAGCTGTCTCATATCTTTTAGCTTATTAAAACTAGATAAACTTTACTCATATCCTTCTCGTCAGGTTCAGTGAACTGTACAATACTTGGAAAATCCTTAATAAATATTGGTGGAATTGAACTGATTTCCATTACTTAATTGTTGAGCCCTCTACTGTATCCTGATACTCTTATTCATGAATTTTGTTTTTATATTAAAAATATTCCCTGATTCCCTTCCCCATTCCATGAGAAATCTCCAAAAAAAGTAGAGTTGAGCAATATTAACAGTACAGTGACTTCAGCCGAAAGAGCAAACAACCATTTATTAATTGGAGAATGGTTTACATTCTTATGAATTTGGCTTAATTCTCTATATATTTTAGAAATGAGGTCTTTATTAGAATCTTTGGATAGAATTTTTTTCCTCCAATTTACTGATTCCCTTCTAATATTGTCTGTATTGGTTTTGTTTGTACAAAAACTTTTTAACTTGATATAATCAAAAGTATCTGTTTTGAATTCCCTAATGTACTCTAGTTTGGCCATAAATTACTTCTTTCTCCACAGATCTGACAGGGAGAGTACCCTTTGTTTTTCTAATTTGATTATAGTTTCACTCGTCAAATTTTTTTTCACAGTTATGATTATGATGTATTTCTTTCCACCCCATTTCTTTTTTTTTTCTTTCCCTTCTACTCTCTTTCTCCTCATAAATTTTTGGCTTTTGCCACTGCCTCTCCTAGTCCATCCTGCCCTCTAGCAGTCCCCTCTCCATCTTTCATCCTCTTCTTCTCCAACTTCCCCTGTAGGGAAAGATATTTTTTTACCAAATTGAGTGTGTATATTATTCCTTTTTTTAATTATTTTTTTTATTTTTAAAACATATGCATGTATAATTCTTTAACACTGACGCTTGTATAGCCTTGTGTTCCAAATTTTCCCCTCCTTCCTGCCATCCCCTCCCGTAAATGACAAGCAATCCAATATATGTTATACATCTTAAAATGCATGTTAAATCCAATATATGTAAATACATTTATACAATTATCTTGCTGCACAAGAAAAATCAGATTAAAAAGGAAGGGAAATGAATAAGAAAACAAAATATAAATGAACAACAACAAAAAGAGTGAGAATGTTATGTTGTGATCCATATTCAATTCCTACAGTCCTTTTCTCTGGGTGTAGATGGCTCTCTCCAGCACAAGATCATTGAAACTCGCCTCAATTATATCATTGTTGGAAAGAGTCAAATTCATCACAATTGATCATTATATAATATTGTTGTTGCCATGTAAAATGATCTTCTGGTTCTGCTCATATCACTTAGCATCAGTTCTCTCAGCCCTTAAAAATGCTATTACAATTACATCATTACAGCATACTGATTATGTGTGAACTAGAGAACCATTACATCATCATACTAAGTACTAAGTATATGTAAACTAGAGAACCATCATCTCATCAATCACACTGAGTTAACACCTTGTTGTAAGTATATTGTTTCAAATATACTTTCCAGAGTTCTGCCCCTCTACACTTTATGGAACCAATTCTGATGAGGACTACCCACTTATCCAATCTTTCCCATCATTCTAAAAGCTCTTTCACATCGCTTTTATTTAGGTAATTTATCCCATTGTACTTCTCTCCTCTTTTCTTGTAGTGCATCCTTCTTTTTCAACCTTTAAATTTATTTATTTGTCCATTTATTTATTTTTAGCTATCATCTCATTATACTCAACTCACACCTCTGCCCTCTATCTATGTGTATTCCTTCTAATTGCCCTAATAATTGTAAAGTTCTTAGGAATTCCAAGTATCATCTTCTCATGTGGCAATGTAAACAGTTTAATCCTACTGAATCCCCTGGGATTCTCTTTTCCATTTACCTTTTTTATTCTTTTGTTGAGTTTTGTATTTGAAAGTCATATTTTTATTCAGTTTTTATCATTTCCTGAGGAATGCTCAATTCTCTATTTCATTGAATATCCATTTCCCCCCTAGAGAACAATGCTTAATTTTGATTGGAAGATGATTCTTGGTTGTAACCTTAGCTCCTTTGCCCTCTGGGATATTGTATTCCAGGTCCTCTGATCTTTTAATATAGAACATGCTGCATTTTGTGTTATGTTGATTGTAGATTCATGATAATTGAATAGGTTCTTCTTGTCTGCTTGCAATATTTTTTCCTTGATCTGAGAGCTCTGGAATTTGACAGTAATATTCCTGAAAGTTTTCATTTGAGGATTTCTTTCAGGAGGTGATCAGTGGCTTTTTTCACTTTCTATTTTATCCTCTGATTTTAGTATATAAGTTTACCTTGATTATTTCTTGAAAAATAATGTCTAGATTATTTTTTTTAATTATGGCTTTCAGGTAGTCTAATAATTTTTAAATTATTTTCTTGGATCCATTTCTTGGGTCACTTGTTTTTATAAAGAGCTATTTCACATTTTAATTTTTTTATTCTTTTTATTTAATTTTATTATTTTTGATGTCTCATGGAGTCATTTGTTTCCTCTTGCCTAATTCTAATTTTTTAAGGAATTATTTTCTTTAGTGAGATTTTGTACCTTATTTGTCATTTGACCAAATCAACTTCATAAATAATTCTTTCTTCAGAGAATTTTTCCACATCTTTTTCTTTTCCATTTAGAAAATGTTGCTTTAAAAATCTTTTTAATTAAATTTATTGTCTGTTACATTTTAATTTCTGAACTATCTTTTTTACTTTCTCTTTACCTACATTAGAGAAGACTGCCATTTGACATAGAACTATCTCAATATAAAGCCATACTATGTCTGCTTTGATCTATCATTTCTTTCCGTTGAGTTGAATATCATCATCCTTCATAAGTTATTCTCCTTCTGATCACCAATTGTCTGATCCCCTTACTGTCTGTGGACTGAGACTTTTGGAAGCAGCTGTGCTGATTCAGTCACTTTCAATCCTTGTTTCTGAATTGCCAGGCATGGCCTGTGCTGGACTATGTTCTGCTCCTACTCCATTGAAACGAACTTTTCTTGCCACCTTTTTAAGTTGTTTTGGTATGGATAATGATTTCATTGTTATCCTTTTGTTGATTCTTTTGCTCCAGAATTCATTTGATGTTTTATTTTAAAGTAATTAAGAGGGGAATTTGGAAGAGCTTAGATGAGTCTTTGCCTTATTGCTGCCATCCTTGAAAATCATTGTTAAAATAATTTTGTTAAAAAAAAAAAGTAAGCTTCAAATAAGGAATAAGAAATAGTGGCTTAGAATGTCAAGATCCATGAAGAAAAAGAATCAGGAGAAAATAAGAATATAAATAAATACAAATACAAATACTATAATGAAAATTATCTTCTTTTCATATTGTATAGAGTTCAAATAGAAATAATCCTAGGATATTTTATTATCACCATCATCATCATCATCATTATTATCACTACCATTATCATCATCATACTAGAGCATTATCACCATTATTATTGAACAAGATGAGGTGATATCTTTCAAGACAGTTGTGAAAATCAAGTAAGGCTTCATCTACTTCTGAGTTTGAGTAGGCCTGAAGGACTTTGAAGATTGAGTCAAGGGTATACCTAAATCCCCTTCTTGCTATCCTCCCATGACATCAGTGTCTCCCTATTTCAGTCAAATATGAGCAACTATGTACTTATTGGTCAAGTTCAATTTCTTGGGTAGTTCCTGCGTTTAGAATGTAAGATCCTCAGCCAATAATTATGAGTCAGTGGTGGGAGGGGGTATTTGCGTTAGGGATTAAAAGTGTTGACCCTGCCCCTGACAGTGGTTCCTCCCTTTGATTATCTGCTTGACGGTGGGACTCCTGATTCTCGCGAAAATGTATAATAAACTTTGCTTTGCTTCTAGAGATCTCTCCAGCTTTTTTATTAAATGGTGACCCCTTACCATTTCTGAACCACACATTATCATCATCACACTAGATTAATTGTCATAACATGAAACTTTTGTTTACAATGACACATTTATAACATTGGCACGTTCAAAAATTTTTTGAACAATAATTTAATAAATATATCCATTACAAGTTACTTATAATCTCCAAAATTTGTGGTAGGAGGAGAGGAACCTTTCAGTTATAGAGACTGAGAAGAAATCTAAATTGCATAAGAGGATGATGAGTCAAATATCACAAATGTTATCCTCTTTCATATTGAAATTGCCAGATAGATACTTTGAATCTACAGAAGAATTTTTATGTTAATTCTCATTTTTTCAAGTAGAGAATAATTATTTAATATATTTTTAATAGTCTTCAGACCATTAGATACAAAAGGGTAGGGACTTGTCCCAGTATAATTTCTATATGAAATTCATTGGATAATTTTTTTTATCAACATCATCATTAATTATTAACAACAACAATAATTACCATCAAGAATAAAGTTGTGGCTGTGCAAATTGAGACTTGACTGGTATCTGGGAATAAAAGTTCAATGGGCAGAAATTCTGTAAACCAATTAATACTTATTATTATAGAATGCCAAGTTCAAATACAATTTTCAATTAAATTTAGAAAAAAATAATTTGTAGAGTATTCTAAGAAAAAAAATCTTTGTAATATTCATAAAATAGAAGAACTAATATCTTTAGGCTGCTTGGGCAGCTTAAATCTTTCTTCAAAAATGTAGAAAAGGAATGATATATATTTTTAGAATACATGATAAAGAGATGATTAGCTTCCAGAAATGTCTTTGGCACAAATATACATGATTTCACCAACCAATAGTAAAAGCAAAAAGGAAGCATGTTGCCTTGATTAGTTGAATGTGACCCAAAATTGTGTCTAGTAAAATCTATGTATATGAAATGGCTAAAATCCAGGCAAGAAATTAAAAGTTGCTTTATAGATGATATCACATGAACTCAGTCAGCAGATTATTTATAAAGAACTATCAACCAAAAAGCCAAATCATGTGAAATCTTTGTAAAAAGAGAAATATTTAAGAGGCAGTTTGGAGCCAGAGAATAATCATTAACAGAAAGTAAAGAGGATGTATCTTTAGGCTATTCACAGTTATTCATCAAAGCAAATTATTCTAGGAAACAGTAAAAAAAACTTCCCCAAATAATTAGGTGGGGACTAGAGATAGACATTGATATGTAACTGTGGGTCGTCATTTCCTTGAGGGAAAAAAAAAGTATAAAGGAGGAAGTGTCAGGGGCCTAGAGCAGAACCTTGAGGGGCATCTTTTTTTTTTTTTTCTGTAAAATAGATTATTCCTGAAAGAGGACATTTATGGAAAATAGGAAATTAATGGACACTGGAGGGAAGATAAGTATGTCAATCTAGGGCAAAATGTTCTGTATAAAGGTCACCTTTCTAGCCAAGCAGTCCCTGTAGCTACATGAACTCCTGAGGTATTACAATGCCAGATTTCTCTTTCTTAAAGTCTTTCACAAATATGTTATACTGTGAGAACTCCAGTATCCATGTCATGCTCACTTGGTAAGGAGACAGGACCAGTTTGATGCTCATAGCTGTTCTGACTATTCTAGAATGAATTAGTTTTTAACTCTTATCATCTGAAAAGTTTAATTTCCATGGCAACTCTTCAGGGCATAACTTTTGACTGAATCCTCATCCTCTATGTCATAGGGATCAGTGGTCAGGTTTCCTGCTTTTACCCTGGGGTAATGGATCAGGATCTAACAGGTAGAATATCTTCAGCATAAACTTCTGAAGAAGAGGATATCCCTGAGCTGCACCTCAGAAAGTGCAGGACATAGGGACATAGGGACTTGGCAAAAACAGCTACCAAATAAGCAGATAAATGAGAAGAAACCAAGACTAGATCTACCAGATGGGAGAAAAATAGACTTGGTTCTTTACATGAAAAACTGATGAACAATACAGACTCTGGAACTTCTGATTTCAGAATTCAAATCACTCAACAGGATGCTGATAAATTAGGATAAAGAGACCATTCAAAGCTAGGAGGTTCATGGCCCCACCCAGGTGAAGAGCATGTGTGAAGAAATCAAACAGCAGAGGAATCTGTTCATGTGGAATCATAGATGGTCACCAGCATGTTCTAGTAGAGGCTGATGGAAAGTATATGCTTTACAGAATTGGGGTAAATATTCTCAAAGGCTGAGTGACCTTTAATTTCTCTAGTAACTCTTGGTTTTTGTTTGTTTGTTTTTTCCCAAAGAACTTAAGAGACATCCTTCTGTGGGCAAGATAAGCTTCTAGATGAGATCAGGGTAAAGATGAAGGGGTGCATCCTCTTGAGAGCTAAATGATGAATCAGAAATGTAGACCTAAAAATGAGTGATCAAACATGGAGGAAGAAGAGGAAAAGGGAGAAGAGGAAAGGGAAGGAGGGGGAAGGAGCTGGGGAGAAAGAGGAAAAAGGAAGGAAAATCCAGGAGGAGAGTATGGTCTTTAGTTTTAGATTCAGGGGATAGATCAAGATGGAGCAGGTCTGAGGAAAGATCATCTTTGGTAGCTTTGAAGAGTTTCAGTCAGGTCATGAGATCAGAGGCCAAATTGCCAAGGATTAAAGAATGACAGAGTGCAGAGAAAGGGAAGGCAGCAAGGAAGGCCAGCTTTTTATAAGAATTCAAGCAGAACAGAATGAAGGGCCTTGCCTGCACTCACACAACTGATAACTATAGGGGATAGTATTTGAATCCAGATCTTCCTGACATGACCTCTATCACTCTATATGCTATGCTGTATTGTCTCTCAAAAGTCGTCACATTTTACCACCATTCCATCATTGTAAAACAATTTAGAAATGCATTTCAACTTCAAATGTTTTATGATGGAACTATACGTATCCTTGTCCTGCTTCATGAACTTACTATTGGAATAAAAAAAAAAACATAATATTCAGGAATTTTATGTCCTTAAACTAAAATTTGTGAATATTATTATTAAGTAATTACATTTCTTGGGTCAAATGTGTGTGTGTGTGTGTGTGTGTGTGTGTGTATGCTTCATTTCCATTTATTCTAGGAAGATCCATGGATGGTATTAATAGTATACACACATGTGCATCTGAAATATGCATGTATATATTAATTTGGATATATCTGCATGTTTACATATGTGTGGTATTGTAGAAATGGATTATACATGTACATATATATGTTCAATGTATGCAAACAGTACATACACTATATATGTAATGTACATCTATAACATAAACAGAATGGATGATATTTATATGAATATCTAATCTATAGCTAGAATATTTAGATTTATATATCTATAATCTATTCTGAGTAGATAGAAGGTACGTATTTTCCTTAACAGATTGACCTCAGTTCTTTCAACTTAATTTCTATTCTGTAAACCAGTGCTGCTCATCCAAGAAGATTATGCATCCCACTATACTGATTTCTATGGGGAAACTCAGTTGTAATCCCAGATTTCAATCACACATCATCCCTAGAAAAATGTTATTAAGGCTGGCATTAAAAGAAAAAGGATTTGCTCAATACTGAATAAAGAATCAATCAGATGCTTTGCAGCCCAGTGACATCTTGAGTCACATACTCTTCTGTCATACTGGGATTTGAACATTTTTTTTTCAAATTATATAATGTGCTTTATGGACATCATTTAAGTATCTTTGTATTAAATTGAGGCGGGGGGGCCCTCCACTTTGGGGTCTTGGTCTGCAAGTTAAATTACATTTGTAAATGCTTCAGTGAACTGTATTTTTCAAATATAATCCAAGCAGAGCAATCATGTTTAAAATATAATTTTTCATAGTTATGACCCATCTGCTCGATACTGATAAGGGGTTCAATAAAGGCAGCTATAAAAATCAATGCTCTTAAATGTTTATTAATTATGGAACACGTTGCTTCTCATCCCCAGGACTGTTAACACCATATATGCATCTTCCCAGGGTAGAGATGAAAATGAAGCATTTAGGCTGAAAGATACATTTTAAGTATTTTCCAGCTGCATTCTCTTAATCAAAATGTATAAGCATTCTGCTTATTATTCCATTTAATCTGATCTTTCGGTGAGGACACAATTTCTCTGAAGGTAAAGCAGACAATTTCTATCTGGGGGGAAAAAATCTTGAAAATACACTACATTAAAAACCAGTGAAGCGTAATGGGCAAAGCCACCGACAAACCAGATTTCAACATTTCTTGAAATTATCAGTATATTTAAGGTTCATTCTTATTTCCTTGGCCATTATTTTAAATTTTAGGAGCACTAGGGGCTGAGATAATCAGAAAGTGACTCAGCCTTCAGGTCAATTAGATCAGCCCAAGAGGGCACCATGGTGCGTTCCCCCTCATCTCATAAAAATGTCTGTGGCAGAGGTATACTGTGGAAGGAGTCATGCCTAAGGAATCCTAGAACCTTTCCTTTATCTCCACATGGATTTGGGGGTTAAAAGATAGGAAGTTGGCCAGGAAACAAGAAGTAAAAATGGAATTAACTGTTATGAAGACTTTTTGAAGAAAGTGACTCTATATCCGGATGAAGTTATCAGAAATACTGCCTATGGCAACAGGGGTTTGAGAACTGAAGAACATCTTTGAATTGCCAGTTCATAAGTTCATTTATCCTATCCTGATGTCTATTTGTAATTATTGTAGACTTTGAGACAGAAGGATGACGTGAGTTTTTAAAAGTACACATATAGTCTGTATGGTAGGGATTGAAAGGAAGGAATAGGCACCCCAGGGTGCAACAGAAGCAACTGCCAATGGACTTTCACCTTTCAATCTTGCCCAGAAATTAATGAACTGTGGAGGAGACAATCCACAGCAGCATGGAGCAAGAGATAAAAGAGGGCCTAGCTGGAGCAAACATGGCAATCGTGGTCGTCACAAATCACTTTCAGGGCTGAGAGGGAACATTGAACCATCTGAAACCCAGATTCCTAGAGGCCACTAAGCTCCCAAATATCTCTTCCACTATCATCCATTCTGGGTTCCATTCCTTTCTTGTTCCTTGGTTCAGAGGGCACTTAAATCCTTATTGATTGACACAGTGACTAACCCAGTACCTTCGGGATTCAGTGCAATGGTTATTAATGATTTGAGAAAATAACTGACAAAATGATGGCATGAAAAAGTTAAAAGCCATTCTGAAAGAAAGAAGGGTAAGATGGACCCTCTAATAATAATAATAATAATTTTGGAGTTTTATCAAATGGAGGAATCCTTATAGTTTCTCCAATGAATTTCACCTAATTCTAATGTCATGTGAGAATGATTTAGTTTTAATGGCCAGTTTATGCCCAAGGCCAGAATCCGTATCCTGTGTGTGACAGAATACTTGGTGGACATACAGAGTAGAGAGCAAGCAATTCTCTGAAGCCCATTCCCCACCATATCTCTTTGTGAAATGGGTCTTCTGTCTTCTCTCTCCATTTCCCTTCAGGCATCCCAAGGTTATTTCAACTCTCCTATGATCTCCAAGAGCCAGTACAGAGCCACTATAAAGATGCCCCAGCTCAGATGTCGAGAAAATCACCTGAAATCTCAAAGCCAAACCAAATGAGACCTTGGTGACTGCTTGGGTTAATGTCATGGCAGGGCTATTAACCAAGTCATGGACAATTGGCAGTGAGAAAGGTGTATCTGTCAAGTGGTAAGCATTTTTCAAAAGTGGAGTCAATGATAAGCATAACCTGGGAAACTCAGATGCAGGCCAAAGGTCTCACAGTTGGAGGGCTCCTTTATGGGTATCGACCTCAACCTGTGCAAGACTACATTTACCTTCCACTAGCATCCTTGGCAGGTGCTAATCCAGATGCTACTTGCAGATATGCCGTGAGGGAAGATCATTTTCCTGGGCTATCCATTATATTGTGGGATGGATCTAAGTGGTAGGAAGCTTGAGCTGTCCTCATGGCTCAGTCAGCTTTTTGGCAACTTTAGCCCATTTCTCTTAGGTTAGCCCTCTGCCAATGCTCTCTCTCCTTAATTCTCTCTCTCTTCCTGTGTGTGTGTGTGTGTGTGTGTGTGTGTGTGTGTCTGTGTGTGTTTGGTGGAGCATCTTCATACTGTTACACATTAGTGTGGGAAACGTTTTACTCTTGTTTGGGGATTCACTAGAATTCCTGGCCCTAAGGATTTGCCTGGATCCACATCAGTACACTGCATATTCACTCTGAAATCTTGATTGTAGAGCAAAGGGCTGGTGCAAAAGCAAATGACAAACCCAAACTTATGACTTTAAAGTTATATATACATATACCAATATATACCAACATATACCAATGCTGAGAGGATCTGAAGAGGCCATTCAATCTCACTCTATCCCCACACCCAATCTCCATGATAATGATAATGGTGATGGTGCTGCTGATGGTGGTGATGGTAATAGTGGAGTAAATGAAATTTCAACTGAGGCTTAGGCAGGAGGTCATGGGGCTCAGCATTTCACCAGCTGACCAGAGATTGAAGTCACCATGCACTTTTCTATCCTTTCTATCTTAGTGAAAAGTACACTAAGAGATGGATTTTCTCTTTTATTTTGCTTCAACCACAGTCATGCATTACAGTCTTTTCACAACAATTGATAGGTGGGAAGATGCCATTTTTGCTATTGTCCAGGTGCTCACACCCTCCCTGCATTCCCTAGGCTAGTTGTATGAGGAAGCTCCTTCAAAGTGATGCCATAGGGGCACAATATTCTATCACTCACCTGCTCTCATTTCCAAAAAACTGTACCCAACTTGATTCATAGGTAAACAACAAATGATGGTTAAAGAGAGGAAAATAAAATAAAAACAAAGTAAAACAACCAGCTATCTTTCTCAGATAAAATTGTATTTGTCCAGCATATTACATGGTAACATTTGGATTTTAATGACAAAAGATTGGATTCAAGGAAATTCAGTGCAGGATGATCAAAGGGAGCAGTCTAAAAGAAAGGAAGAAAGGACTTCTGCGGTCTGGGGGCAAAACTGGAGATCAGGAAGGAAGAGAGGGAGGAAGGATGGAAGAAGAGAGGGAGAAGGAAGAAAGGAAAGGAGAGAGAGAAGGAGGGAGGAAAGAAAGGAGGAAGGAAGGGAGGGAAGAAGGAGGAAAGGCAAGTTGCTTGATTTCATCTTTGAATACAATTTTCTGTACTAACAAGTATCTTCTAGGAGTCCTCTGGGAACACATTGCATCACAAAGCAGTATCAATTGTGATCTCTTGGAATGTTAGGAGATGTTCCTAATCTCAAGATCAAATTTTAAAGAGAGCAGCTTAAATTTCAGACCCAATGGCTCATGGATTCCATTGGTAGGCATATGCTCCAAGGAAATAATTAGCAAAAAGTAAGTGCCCCTATACAGCAAATATTCACAGTAGCACTTAGGAGTGTGTGTGTGTGTGTGTGTGTGTGTGTATACTAGAGATTCCCATTGATTGAGGAATACCTAAATAAAGTGAAGTACACAAATATAGTAGGATATAAGTGTACTAATAGGATGAATACAGAGAAACTTGAAGAGATTTTAGCAACTGGTAAAAAGTGAAGAAAGCAGAGCCAGGAAAAGAACAATGACAGATTGACTCCAACTATATAATTGAAAAGAGCAGCTACAATAAGATAATTTAATCTGAAAAATTCAAAATTATAAAGACCAATCTTTATTCTAGGAAATTGATCTTCACTGTCAGATCACTAATTAATTAAGTGGTAATAGTCAAAATTCTCCAAAACTAGATAAATAATTGAAGAATTACAGAGGTTCATCATTGTGAAACATTGCATGAAATAATCGGTTTTCAATGGAATTACTGATTTTGTTGACTCAAAAAAAGTGTTTCTCTCCCCCCCCCCCCCCCCCCCCCCCCCCCCCCCCCCCCCCCCCCCCCCCCCCCCCCCCCCCCCCCCGCTCCGGTTCTTGATAAGAGATGGCTCTCATACAAGGGAAGGGAATCTTATAAAACTTCTAGATCTCTTTTGGGCAGATTGTCGTGTAAATATGACTCTTAGATCTTGTATTTCTGAAATGGATTTTTGGTAGCTTAGGGTTTAAGACTTTGCATTTTTCCTGTTACATTCTCTCTTCCTGTCAATATCAAGGTGTTTTTGAATTCTGACTGACATCCAAGGTGTTAGCTCTTCCTCCCAGTTTTGTGTCATTTGAATTTTTGAGAACCAGACTATGTCTGCATGCTAAATGTTTTCAGAATTGTGTCAAATAGTTTGTTTTGGAAATGGCACCTAAGATCAAAGGGTCATAGATTTAGGATGATCTAGAACTTTAAAAATGACCTAAAATAACCTTCTTACTTTAAAGACATGGAAATGGAGGAGTTACTTGCCTGAGGTCAAATAATTTAAACAAGACAAAGAAATTAATGACATATACATTGTCAGACAATATAAAAATATTTATGTTTTCAGTTATTGTTCTTTTAAAAGTATTACATCAGTTCAAGTGATTTTTTTTAAAGTATCATTTTTTAAAAGTGGTACTATTTAAAATAACAAGAAGAGATTAACAAAAAAATCTAAAATAGTCAATTGTTTCATCAAAGGTGGATGAACAACCCTGAAAAGGGAGGTGGCAAACCCTCAGGCCAGAGATCCTAGTCTTCTTTGAACACTCCATATGCATACAAATAAATAATCCCCAGTTACAAGGATATTTCATTCAGAAGAAGTATAAAATGCATATATAATTATTTACAGCTTCGATATGAAATAAAGACAGCTATATCCCAAACAATATGAAGGTTTATAGTTGTCATAAATGTCTTTGATAAAACTCTGATATCCTAAAACTATGAGGAATTAATTCAGTAGCACAGTCTATTCCCAAATGAGTATATGATCAAATAGTATAAACAAGTCATTTCTAGAAAGAAACACAAATGCTCAATATTTACTTGAAATGCTTTCCTACTATCTCTTAACCAATGAAATACATGGATGAAATCTTAATGTTATACCCCTTAAGTTGACAAAGATTCACGATTCCCACCTGTACATTTAAACAATAAAACAAATGCTGGTTCCTATTACAGTAGAAACAAATTCTAAGACCTAATTTTATAAAGGCCAGATTGAAACAAAAAATGATCTCTGTCATTATAACAGAGAAGATTGCATAGAATTCAAGTTCACCCAGAATTCTCTGTGAATGGTGAGGTTTTCCATATGTTCAGCTTTCTAATATCGTTGGCAGACCATGAACGCAACTCTCTTATCGTATCTTTAACATCCTGTCTTAAATGTCCAGCCATCTGTCCAGCCATTAGCACAGAAAGATGATGTTATTCTGTAAAATGGGAATAATAACATTATCTTCAAGGGTTGATAGCAGGATAAAAAGAGATAACATTTGTAAAGCATTTTGCCAGTCTTAAAGTTCCATAGAAACATGATGATTAATAATTTACTTTATACAGGATTCTACAGCTCACAAGTGTTAGAGGAATTGAACACAGTTCTTTTTTTTTTTTTTTTTTTTTTTTGATTTTGAGAGTGACTTTCTCTTGGCTTGCCACTTTGCTTAACAGGAGACAAAACCAACTTAACCTACACTGACTCTTCTTTCCTAATGAGGCAAATAAGCAAAGCCCCTCTCAGTGGGTGCCCATGCAGTTGTTTGGCACAAATAAGCCCTTAACATAATGGAGTTCTTAAAGTTTAGAACATCAGGAGTAGGAGACATTTCTCTGAACCAGCTTTTTAATTTTTTTCAAAGAAGAATCCCCTCATTTGGGCATAATTGGCCTCCACAAAGGCACCGCACGTGTTCTGAAACCCAACAATTTCCCATTTCTAATGAGTTGTCTTAACAAGATTACCCAACATAGAAAAGGAACTAATTAGGTGGCATTGAATTCCAAAATCACAACGAGCTTCAAAGTGGGGTTTGCAGCTGGCATTTTGCTGGCATTGCAGAAGAAACATGAGCAGGTGGCTGAGGAGCAAGGAGCCATCACTCTGCATACTGTGCAGGAAGAATTGCTCTTTACTTTCTTTGGGACAGACAACCCAATTACCCACCATTATTGTATGAATGAAGAAACAGCATAATGCTCTGGGATACAGTAGGAAACTCCCTGTTGTCCACCATTGCCCAGGATCCTTTTTTTTTTTTTTTTTTTTTGGTAAAGATATTTGCAATGACATACCAGGCTGCATGTGTATACATACAGAACCTGGCCAGGTTGCCCACATGAGCTATTACAGGAATAAGAGGGAAAGGAAGTCCAGCTCTCCTTGTGGATGATATCCTCAGGGTCCTTGTGCTCTGGGGAGATGGACATTTCATAGCCCCGAGGTGTGAGGAGCAGGTAGAGGCCTGGAGTAGCAAGTTTCATTTTGTCTCAATTTCTAGCATCTCATGTTCATCTGTGTCTTGGAAATGAAACTTTTTTCCTACTTAGGGTCCTTAGCATGGATTATCATTTCTTTAAAATAATTATCAAGCAATGGACAGGAAGAACTAGAAGACATGAGGTGTAAGGTACTCTAAATCTCTTCCTAGCTGATGTTGCTTTTCTGATGCTTACAAGCCCACATGTGCATAGTTCTCAGAAGGAGAGACAAAGAAACATATAGAAAGGAGAGAGAGAGAGAGAGAGAGAGAGAGAGAGAAATGGAGACTGCTCACTTCATCTAGCTTTCACCTTTTGTCTTTTCTCCCCTCTCCTCTTTGCTCTTTGTCCTTCATTCTCATTTTTCTTTTTCATCTTTTTTTTTTTTTTCCTGCTGAAATTGGGGTTAAGTGACTTGCCCAGATTCACACAGTTAGTACATATTACAACTGAGGCTGCATTTAAGCTCTCTTGACTCCAAGGCCTGGGTTCTATCCAGTGAAAGCCATTTAGCTACCCCTGTCCTTCATTCTCAAAGAGGACCATGACATCAGGGAAGTGATGCCATGATATGCAAGTGAATTAGGAGGCTATGCAAGGTCACCTGTTTCACTTTTCTCTTCAGAGCCATCTGGGTCCAGTATCAAGATACAGACCAAGCTGACTAGAAATGGCCTAAAACTCCATGCCAATTCCATCTACAATCAGTATAGGCCATGCAGGTCTTCTCACCTGATTCTCAACAATCTGGTTTCTGGCTTCATTTTTCAAGGGAAACGGTTCTTTCCAAAGTTATCAATTATTTCTTTGCCAAAAAGGTACTTCTTAATCACCAAATCCAGGGTCTTTTTCTCCTTCCTTTTGATTTTAGCCCTTCTTGCAGCCTTGAACCCTGTAGTTTATCTTATCTTTAAGACACTTTCTTCAGGAGAGCCCTTCTTATCTTGTTATTGACTCAACAAGGACATGAAGGTTCCCTGCCCTTTCCTTGGGGGAAGAAACATCACATGAGGTTATGACATCACATGAGGTCAAAGCCTCATTGGCCCTCTCTCAGTAATGATTCTGTCTGGACTTTTAACATCAGTTCTGACATTGTTGGCCTATGGAGACCATGGAAAAATCATTGAACTCTCTGCGTTTCCTCAGAACTCAAATGTGGGAGTTGGTTTCATTTGCCTCTGAACCCTAAATCTATTATTTAATGTTCATGAATAAAACAATTGCCACAGTTGTCCTATTAAACAACCTGTAATTTCTGCTACCTAGAATGGCCTGGGAGGGTTGGAAGTCTAACCTTTTAATGATGTTTGCTTTCCCTGAATATGCTCATGGGTATTTTATTGACTGCCCACAACATGTTTCATTTGAACTGCCTTGTTTCAAAGTTTTTGATGTCAGAGGTGGGGTTCTCTTTGATGGCGATAATGGCAAAGATAAGGCTAAGGAGTTTGTCCTTAGGTACATGGAGCACAGCTGTGATGCTTAGCAGTTAGCACATATAAGAAAAAAATAAAGGCCATTCACCTGCCACTTAAAATCTCTCCTTCTTCCCCAGGCTTTCATAAATGTGGATGTGTCTCTATAGATCCTCACAATCAAAGGTTTTTCCTATTCCTTTGTTTCACCTTGATTATCTCAGCCTTGATCTAAAACAGTTTTAGATCTTCCCTGCTGCCTTCTTTTATAGTATCTTAGAGTTTTTTGTATTATAGAAGTCAGAGATCCCCAAACATAGAAGATGGAGCTGAAATAGTAGGGGAAACAAGAATTGCTCCCTGGTATAATTGGTGGTTTCTGGAGTTTTAACAGCACTATGGCTTCTGTTCTTCCATTACTCTTATCACTACAAGTACTCAATACACTTTTATCAAGTAGGTCAATGGAATTCTGCCATGTTTCTTAAGATGACCATCCTCACAAAAGTTTTTTCCAATATTGAATTCAATTACTATTATCAGTTTCTATTATTCTGTTTCTATTATCTAACACCTAGGACTAGGATTCATCAATGTTTCTCCTGTACTTTGCCAGGATATTACATGGTATATTCTTATGAATGATGAAAAAAAATCATTCATTAATATTTAGTTTGTGCCAACTACTGGACTAAGTTTAGGTGATCACATGTGGGCAAAATAGTTTCTTTCCTGAAGGATCTTACATTTAAATAGGAAGCCCAATATTCATGCAACAGCATTACCAAAAAGGGATGTTTCAAACAAAGTCAGAGGAGTAGCACTGGAGAGAAACTGATTAAGATGTTCTCTTTAGGGAGGGTTAGTTTTGTTTTATTTAGTATTCTCAGTATTAGTTGGAAAGAGAAAGAAGGTTCACAATGGCATGAAATGGAGATGACTGGAATTGACAAGGTGATCTAGGCACAGGTGAGCTAAGGGGGGTGCTCTCCAAGCAGAAACAACAGTCCCAGGGCTGGAAGTGGAGATCAGACAGCATGAGGATAGCCTGAGTGATGGCACGGTGGCCCATATCACAGGGCCAGTTCCAATTCCACATCCTGGAAAGGATCTTGGAAATCAAATGGATCTGTGGCTGCATCAATGAGGAAGTTCCTTACAATGATACCTATTCATCACAACCCATCTATGTCTACCATGTTTTTCCCACTCTCAGGGCTGTCCTTTCCTAGAAGTTATCAGGGAATCAATAATTGCTTCAAGAGGGTGTCAATGACATGTATAATTCATGTATAATGTAGGACACCCCACAGGTAATGATATATTTCTTTTCCTTTTTTTGATATTACTTACAAAGATATTTTTTAACATTCACTTTTGAAAAAC
This sequence comes from Sarcophilus harrisii, assembly GCF_902635505.1. Lineage (NCBI taxonomy): Eukaryota > Metazoa > Chordata > Mammalia > Dasyuromorphia > Dasyuridae > Sarcophilus > Sarcophilus harrisii. Next base: position 284,818,418 of record NC_045430.1, read on the forward strand.
CTTGTGTTATTTTTTCTCCCTTCCTCCCTGACCTCCCTATGGCCCAAGACAGCAAGCAATCTGATATAGATTAAATATATGCAAACCTTTTAAACATATTTCCATAGTTGTCATTTTATATAAGAAAAATCAGACTAAAAGGGAAAAAAATGATAAACAACAAACAAAAAAGGTGAAAATACTATGCTTTGATCCACATCCAGTCTCCATAGATCTTTCTCTAGATCCAGATGGCATTTTCCATCCCAAGTCCATTGGAACTGTCCTGAATCATTATGTTGTTGAGAAGAGCCAAATCCATCACAGTTGATCATTATTTAATCTTTTTATTATTGTGTACAATATTATCTTGGTTTTGCTCACTTCACTCAGCATCAATTCATGTAAGTCTTTCCAAGCTTTTCTGAAATCAACTTGCTCAAATGATGGATTTCTGTGTAAAGGTTTGGAGCTCTAATGAGAACTTTGTTTTTCATTTAGTTAGAGCCAAACCTCCCTGTTCTCTGACTTTTATATTCCATTTCTTTGCCTTTGCTTTTCTTTTTCTGATTTTTTCTTTACTAGTTGGTACCAAAAGAAAGGAATGTCATTTTAGGTGGGAGATAAACATCAGAATTTCCTCAAGAAAATCATTCCCAATATCAGATGATAGAATTTCAGCTCAGTCAAATAGGGCTACTTTCTTCCCTTAGTGGGGGTACCTCTCCCATTAGGCTCAGCAGAGGGCCATGCCCAAGGGTACCTACACTAACCCTAGTCTAACCCAACTCTAACCCTAACTCCAATCCTCCCCTCTCTAACTCTAAATGTGCTCCTGACTTGAACTGTACAACCCTAATCATCTACCTGTAATTAGAGATTTATAAAGGATAAATACAAGGATAAATGCAAGGTGTTTGCATCAGGTTAAGACAAAATGAGCAGTTATCAGTGTCACCTGATTTTGTTTTGAGGAGTGGATCACAGAACTGATAAGCTTTTATAGATTTTTGATTTATTTGTTATTATTTCGTTTGTTTTATTACACTTTTATCAACTGATAAATCTTATTAGAGAGAGGAGGAAGGAAATGTTAGATTTTTGAAATCATAGCCAGTTCATGACCAAATGAAGTGGTGTGCTCTTCTGTTTTCAGTAAACTATCAGGGACATTTTGAGGGCTCAGAATGTTTGAGGGGCACAGAAATTAAACTGCTGAATTTACTTTTGACCATCCCTGCTTGTTAAGTTTAGCCTCATGGTTTTTAAAGGGAGGACAACGGTTCAACAGGTTGTGAAACTATATGTAATTTTATAACCCCATTGGAGCAGAAGTTCTCTCCTTACCACTCCATTCCCTATCACTAATGCTTTCAGTGGAATTTGAGGAAGGCCCAAGACAGCAAGATGAGAATTCTTCCTATTCTCTAGGCCTGGGAAGAAATGTAGGTGTCCTTGCTAAAGGAACTCAATGTGGCCACTGAGCAGTGCCTCACATTTCAAATGGGTTCCTCAAGTAGTCAAGGGATAAAGATTGAACCAAGAGCTGTGAAAAAAAGAACCATATCCCATCTGCTCATACTCGTGTCAATGATGAACATGCAAGCAGTCACCCTGCATCAGATCAAAGCTAGTGACAGATGTTTTGAGTGGTTGATAAAATTAGAAATGGCAATTAGTAATACAATCTCTGTCTATTTTCTGACACAACATCTGGTTGAACATCCATTATGCCATGTAATATAAATTAGATTTAAATACATGAGGCTTATGGACAAGTGTAGGTTTTTAAGAATCTATGTATGAATGTTATTCTCTCTATCCACTTTTTGCTATGCAAGTATAGTCAGGTTATAGCCTCTTATGCTAAGTTTTGATATAAGCTTACAATAGTAGTAGTAATGGTGATGGTAATAGTAGTAGTAGTAGTAGTAGTAGTAGTAGTAGTAGTAGTAGTAGGAGCAGCAGCAGCAGCAGCAACAGCAGCAGTAGTAGAAGTAGTTCTTGTATTAGTAATAGTAGTAGAAGTTGTTGTAGTTGTTATTGTTGTACTACTACTGCTATGAGTAGCAGTAATAGTAATAACTAGGATTGTTGTAATGCTTTGTTTTGCAAAGTCTTTTAGACGTGTGATTTCATTTTTGTCCCCACAATAATTTAAAAGGTAGATGATTTTATTATCCCTATTTTACAAATGAGGAAACAGGAAGGCTTAGGTTAGGTGAATTGCTTTCATTTCCATAGCTGGGAAGTGTCTGAGTGTAGATTTGAACTCAGGCTTTCCTGACTCTCAGCTTAGGATTCTTTCCATTATATTATTTAGTTATTTTTAAAATAAGAAAATTTCATACCAGGAATGCAGATATTGATTGAGTATTAGGAAAACCACAAACATAATTGAACATATCAATAAGAAAACCAAGAGAAATAATATAACTAGCTCAATAGATTCTGCAAAAGCTTTTGACAAAATACATCACCTATTCTTATTAAAGACACTAGAGAACATAGGAATAAAGATATCGTTCCTTAAAATGATAAGCAGTGTCTCTCTAAAACCATCATTAAGCATTATCTTGAAATGGAGATAGGCTAGAAACTTTCCCAATAAAATCAGGGGTGAAGAAAGGATGGCCATTATCACCACTATTATTCACTATTGTACTAGAAATAATAATTGCAATTAGAGAACAAAAAGTAATAGAAGAGATTATACTAGACAACGAGGAAACAAAACTTTCACTCTTTGCAGATGATATGATATTTTACTTGGAGAACCCTAGAGCATCAATTCTATCAAGTAATAAAAAGAGTAAAGTAAAAATAAAGTAATGTAATAAGAATAAAAAAAAACTGTTTATTGTCATTAATTCTTGAAGAGGACAAAAGCAATATCATGTTAGAGTTGAGTTACAGCATGTCCACTGTACTGGGGCTTATCAGACCAATACAAGCTCAGAATGCTCTTCCGCAGGTCAGTCACAAATAATCCATTTGAACATTTGGGTTAAATTCTCTAATTTTGCACATCTTGCATTTCTTTTGGCTTAATTCAATCATTCTTTGCTCTTAGAACACAGTACCTTCTCTGATGAGGGCATCCCATTCTGGGTGGTCCTGTGCCAGTATCTCCCATGTCATACAATCAATTTTAAAGTTCTTAAAAGATATCTTAAGTAAAGAATCACTTGAAATAACAACTTTAGCAAAGTTGCAGAATACAAAATAAACTCAAACAAATCATAAGCATTTCTTTGTGTGACCAAGAAAACTCAGTTTCAAGAGGTGGAGAAATGCCATTTAAAATAACTATAGCAATTATAATAAAGAAAATAGATATAATAATTGTAAACAATATAAAATACTTAGGAATCTACCTGCCAAGACAAACTAGCAACTATATAAACAGAATTACAAAACACTTTTCACACAAAGTCAGAATTAAACAATTGGGAAAATATCAATTATTTATGAATAGGCTGAATCAATACAATAAAATGACAATTCTGTCTAAACTAATTTATTTATTTAATACTATACCAATCAAATTACCAAAAAGTATGTGCTAGAGCTAGAAAAAATACAACGAAATTCACCTGGAAGAATAAAAGAATATCAAAGGAATTAATGAAAAATAAATACAAAGGAAGGTGGCAATACTAGATATCAAATTATGTTATAAAGTAGTAATAATCAAGATTATCTGATATGGCTAAGAAATAGAATGGGGGATAAATGGAACAGACTTGGAAAGACAGAAAATGGAGTAAAAAGTAAATCATTTGTGAACAAAAGAGATGAATCAATATCTATAGAAACAAGCATAAGATGATTTTAAACACAACAGTTTAATGGATATTGTCCACTTAGTATTGACATTATCATAAAGGTCAGAGAGTGAGGCTGTGGAAGCTATCCAATTTAAGGGATTACATAGAAAACAGGTGGTTTCCATTCAATTATTGGTATTTGTCTATTTTTTTTTTTTTTACATTTTAGCCAAAATAAGGGGCATCTTTGGTTTTTATTTAAATTAAATTAAAAAAAAATGATGCTGTATTTGTATTATGCAGCTCACTTTCCAAAACAATTTCCCATCTGTTCTTCCTTCTGATCACAATACACCTGTGAGACAGGTACAACAGGTGAGATAGCTAATAGAGGGGGATATGCTTGAATAGCAGATGTCATATACCAAGAAGCTGCATTCTTAAAGAAAGATCTGAACCTGCTTTTGTACTTACAAAGGGTACAAAATATCAACATCAATGGACTTTGTAAACTGGAAATTTCTCTAAAGGGGCAGATCTGAGAAGCACTGCAGTGCCCAAAAGGCAGGAAAATAAAGGGGTTCTTGTTGCATCCCAACCCGATACTTGAGCCCCTCAGTGACATTCATGAGAAGAATTCTGTCCGTTCTTCCAAGGTCTCCAATGTGGTGATGAAATTCCTTCTATTCCAAGGCAATCTCTTCTCCTTGGAATGGTTGTATGCATAGTTCTTATGCCTTTGAGGTAAAGCCTACCTTCCAGTGCTTTTTATTTATCAGTCCTAGTTCTATTGACTGCAACCAAGTAAAATAAATCTATTACTACTTGTAATTATAGCTTTCCCTTTGAGATACTTGTCTATAATGCAAGATTACTTTTGCTCCCTGGAAAACAACTGCTATTGGCGGTTCAAATTACCTCTCTATAGAGCCTCTGACATTTATAAGAGAAAGCAAAGTAACAGGAATGGCTACAAAGTACCCCACCCCCAAAATAAATAATAGTGTAGCCACTAGTATATACATAGATTCCTTGTAGGAAGAGTGGGCTCATACTTAGGAAGCAACATATGTGGACAAATGTATTGGCTCCCTGAGTATTGCTTCTTTTTTTTCCATTTCCTCCCCTGGGAAATGCTCACAGAGCTCTCTCTGGGCAAAGTGATTCTGCAAAATGAGTTACTTAACTGGGCTTCCAGGGACCCCTTTCTGTAGTCCACAAGAACTCTTAGGAGAATATCACTTATTCTCCTCTCTGCCAACAGAGGTTATGCTTCTGGGAGCCACTTGTGGCGCTGACTGCTTCTCCATGTTTGTTGTCAATAAGTCATATATGTCTCTGTTCCCTCAACTGTTCCTCAAATTCTGTCATACTGATGAATTTTTCAGTTGCCAAAACAGGTATCTTTTGTAACTTTATTCACTTGTAGATTCCATGATCTATGTGTGCATGGAATAGGGGAAGAAAGAATATACTTCTTTTACCCATCTCTCTCCAAAAGGTGAGGCTGGATACTTTCCTGAATCCTGGCTCTCTTATCAGTCCTGACTCTTACTCTGTAAGGTTCCAATCCAACTCTTGAAACACCACGTCTCAGTCTCCTGGGCCTAGCTATTTAAAACTCTCCAAGAGTGTAGCCAATTTTTGTTCATCCAAAGAACTCAATTAGAGTTCCCTTTTGACTCAATCAGAGAAGCCAATCTCCACCCTCACTACTTACAAAATGAGTCTTAGCTTCTTAGTTAAAATGAAAAAGTAATAAAGGATAACTTGGTAGTCTTTGCTCTTGAACAAAAATGTTAATTAAACAGCAATAATACAGTTTTTGAATAGCCGGTTGATTGAGCACTAATACCACATTGAAGAGGCAGTCATGAAACTGGCAATGCAAGGACTGCTCAAGTCCGGGGGTTGAAAGTAAATTGAGAAGCCCCCATTTCAAGCTGTGTCCTTTTCCCCTTCTCTGCCAAGTGAGAAAAGGAAGCCCAGCCATTTTACTCTCAGACCTGACTGCTGGACAGTTCACTCTACCAGGAAACGAGAAGTCTTTGCAATCAACTTATTACTCTAGGCTTTATGTTCTGTGGCCAATCAACCCAGACAGTACCTTCTGTATGTGACATCTCTTCAAATACTCGGAAACGATCCTCTGAGTTTTGTTCCAGGCTCAAAGTACTGTCTTTGATGGAAGGAATGAATTAATGTAAAGATTCTTACTCTGTAAGGTTCCAATCCAACTCTGTAAGATTTTTAGCTTTTCAATGCCATTTCTAAACTCAGGCGACTAAGACTGACCATATTCCTCTGGATGAGATTTGAATAGGGCAGATGAGAACATTTGATTATCTCTCTATGGAGTCTCTGTACGTTTCTTACTTAACCTATCCTTGGACTGAATTCACATTCGTAACCGTCATATACTGCTGACTTATGCTCAACTTGACATATGCTAAGCTGCCAGGTGTGTCTCTGCTATAGTTCTGCCTAGATAGTCCTCCCCCAGAATGTGTTCATGGACTGAACTGAAGCCCAGCCAGAAAATCATAAATAGGAGCTGAGAAGATCCTCAAATTCTTAAAGAACAGCCTCCATTGACACATGAGGCTGATGGTGAGAATTCTTCCCCCTTGTTGGATTATTTATTGTATTAAAAAAATTGGAAACGCCAAGATAAACATCAATTCTTACCCATGATAATTCCTAACCTCTGCCTTGTTTCTAATAGAGAACATAATTAACTAAAATGTAGATCACAGAAATGTGACTCTATAGGGTTAAGCTTGCTAGACAGATGCAGGTAGTATGGGAAGCCCCAGGTAGCTGGAAAAGATATTAAAAACATTTAGTAATTTTAACATGTATTAGGTTAAAAAATAGAAAAAGTGAAAATACCACACTAGATTTCAATTTCTAAGGATTGGTGACAGAAGCCTTCCTATCTTTCCTGTCCCGATCTTTGTGGTGACATAGCTACAATCCTACTATCCTCTGGGCCTCCTCACCCCCGAATGGACAACTGTAATTTACTACATTGCCCTCCCTGCTTTCATTTTCTCACTTTTCCAATCCTTCCCTCAAGCAATTACCAAAATAATATTCTCAAAACCTGCAAAACAAACTTCAATGGCTTTCATTTTCTTCCTGAGTAAAAACAAATATGAAAAAAATGAATCAGCATTCAAGGCTCATTTCAGTATAGTTACAATTTATTTTTCTAGTCTTATATTACTTAGTTTCATAGATTTCACCCCCATTTTGAATGACTAAATATTCCTGAATTAATGTTCCCTCTTTTTATTTCTTTTTTGCATTTTCTCAGGCTATTCTTCAACTCTCAGAATGTGCTTCATTCAAACTTAATCTTCAGAATCCTTGTCTTTTTTTAAGGATCATTCCACTTCTGTGAAATGTAAGAAAAGCCAGTACCGCTTCTGGGGCCAGATGACAATGTTTAGGGTCCTGCCTTTGACACACTTTGACATACGTGGGAGTCTCTAGGCAGAACCATAGCAGTGAAATATCCAGGGGTTTAGTGTACGTCAACTTGAGCATGCGTTAGTAGTATGTATCAGTTAAGATTGTAAATTCAGTCCTGTGTTAATTAAGAAATACAGAGTCAGAAGCTCTATAGAGAGGTAATCAAATGTTCTTGTCAGCTCTATCCTGAGGATTATTAGATTCACTCAATTTTTTGGACTCTAATTTCCGCTTCATTTATGATTTTGTGATTTTCTTGACATCTTTCCTGATCTTATCCTTCCACATGTCCAAGTCCTTTGTGGAATCAGCTTGTCATTCTTTCTTCAGGTTCTGTTTCTCCTTTTGAATAGACTACAACATTTTTGAGAAGGGGTATTTCCTGAGTCAGCCAATCATCAAGTATTTATTAAGCATCTACTGTGTACTAGCTATTATCCTGGGTAATGGGGATACAAAGAAAAATACGAGATAGTCCCTGATTTCAAGATGAGTACATTCTTCCTGTGTGATTCTCTATAAACACAAAACACTAAGATTGATAACATCATGAATATATCTAAATAAAGGTAAGATTTTAGTGGAACTTGAAAAGAATCCTGTATTCCATGAGGCAAAAGATAGGAGTGAAAGCTTCCTGAGCAGGGAACATGGCTTGTACATAGATGAAGCAGTAGGAATCAGAGTGTCAACTACAGAGGACAGTTAGCATTTGGGTTTGTTGTACTGTAAAGTTCTTGAGGAAGAATCATGTTAATCATCCTACAAAGATTAGTCAGAGTCAGAGTGAGAAATTGCTTTAGAAAGCAAATGGGACATATTTTATCCCAGAATTTGGGTCTCCAAAGCTTCTTGAGCAGAGGAGTGATCTGCACTGAAGAGTTTTAGTGTTGGAAGACATAGTTTAAATTGACAAGAGAGTTGGTATAGAGAGACCAAGTAGATATCTATTGCAATAGTCCAGATAAGAACAGATAAAGTCTTAAAGAAGCATGGTGACTGTGAAAAGGTATAAGCCATGTTGTGGAAGTTGAATTAACAGGACCCAGCAACTTAATACTCCACTTTGCATCTACTTCTCTTCCTGATTTCAGCTCTATAGAACAAGATGCCCCTGTACTATGTACCCTCCACTGCCTCCCCCATTTTCCTTCTTCCTTTTATGCATTTTCCTTTTTAGATTATAAGCTTTTTGAGGACAGGATAGTTTTTATTTTTATTAATTTATCCCTCAGAATTTACCACAGTGCTTGGAATTTATTGGACACTTAATATATGTTTATTGGATTGGATTAGATTAGTTGGATATGAAGTGATGAGTTGGAATGAAGATTTGGGGTGATGCTGAGATTGAAATATGAGTGACTACAAGGGTTTGTTTTGCCATCAGTAGAAACAAGAAGATTTGGAGGAAATTCAGGGAGAGTTTCTTTTTTTATTATTATTATAGCTTTTTATTGACAAAATATATGCATGGGTAATTTTTCAACACTGACCCTTGCAAAAACTTCTGTTCCAATTTTTCCCCTCCTTCCCTCCACCCCTTCCCCTAGATGGCAGGTAGTCCCATACATGTTAAATATGTTAAAGTATATGTTAAACACAATATATGTGTACATATTTATACAGTTATCTTGTTGGACAAGAAAAATCAGATTTAGAAAGAAGGTAAAAATAACCTGGGAAGGAAAACAAAAATGCAACCAAACAATAACTGAAAGAGTGCAAATGCTATCTATGTTGTGGTCCACACTCATTTCCCAGTGTTCTTTCGCTGGGTGTAGCTGGTTCTGTTCATTACTGATCAATTGGAAGTGATTTGGATCCTCTCATTGCTGAAGATAAATTGATCCTCATATAGTATTGTTGTTGAAGTGTATAATGATCTCCTAGTTCTGCTCATTTCACTTAGCATCAGTTCATGTAAGTCGAGAAAGAGTTTCAATTTAGTCTTAGACCTGTTGAATTTGGGAAGCCTGAGTACATCTAGGTACAGCTATCTAATAAGCTAAGCAGTCAGAAATAGGAGATTGGCGCTCAGGATTGAGGAATGACTATGGAGTTTTTGGAGTCATTTGTATTGAGATATTAGTTGAATCCATGGAAGCTGATGAGGTCAGTGAGAATATATAGAGATGCAAGGTTAGGATCCCTCTCTGAGGTATACCCACACATAGGATATGTGATTTAGATAATCCTCTACTGAGGATGTTGAGAAATATTTAAAACATCACCATACATCTTCAGAGCCAGTGTAGCATAGTGGATGGACAGTTGGCTTCAAAGCCTGAAAAACATGGGTTCCATTTTTGCCTCTGAATCACACTGGCAATGTAACCTGAATCAGTTGTTTAACCTTTCCAGGGAACTCTATAGTACTATATATTTAAGAGAAAGTGCATTAATAGAGAGATGTGCCTCACATGGATGTTTCCTATACTAATAAAATAATCTGCTCATTCTCCATCACTTAATAAATATTTGCTGGTTGGAATCTGTCTTTTACATTTGCATTTTTAAATGTAGATGTAACCATCTATGGGATTCCCCTTGTCATGTAATTCTATGGAAATACATGAATTAAGAATGTCAGATGCTTTATCTACCCTTTATATCTATTCTCTTGGCCTCTTAAATCCTATTATTTTGTCTTCCTTGTTCATTTATTTAGCCCCAAGATAATTAACCAGGCTTTAACACAGTGCGTGGTTCACATTAAGTGCTTAGTAAATACTATTGACTAATAGAAGCTCACATGATGGCATAAGGGAGGAAATGGATTATTTTTCACCACAATTTCTCTAGGGCAAGCATGTGCTCTCTTTCTGCATCCTTATTTACTTCTAGTACTTGAAAGGCATGGATTCAGCTTTGGAGAAGGAATTATAAGCTTTCTCTTGGGTCCTAGAGAACTGTGTCCAGAGTAATGAATAGGAATTGCAAAGAACTGAATTAGGATGCATCAAAGAAATAAGGGTGGAGACAAATTTCCCTACAATTAGAGCTCTCATTTCCTTGAGAAATGTTGTATTTCTCCTCATTGGAGAATGATTGGATATCTCACCCATTGTCAGGAAGTGGTATAGACTGAATTAGCTGATCCTGTTTGTTTTAATTCAGATTCTATAACCCTGACTTAAATGATCTGTCTTTACAACTTTGTCTATCTGTCCCCTTAGAATATATATATATATATATATATATATATATATATATATATATATATGTGTATATATACTATGCATCTATGAATGTACATCTTTATGTACATTCATAGATACATAGATGATGCAAGTGGAAAAGATAAAGCTTGACTTTTGGAAGGAACTTGCTAAATAAATGACTATAATCCAAAAGAAAAAGGGAAGGAAAAGGACTTGGAATTCTTGGATCTAGAAAAAGTGTGTATTTATAGACACATCTACACATGTATAGAGACATACATGCATACATTTACAAATGTGGGCGATATTTAAAATTATTTGTATAATTTAAAACTTTTATATCTATAATTTGGGATCCTCCTGAGGAGGAGGAAATTGCTTGTTCTGAGGAGGAAGCAGTTACCTGTCCTTCAAGGAATGATAAAGAGTCTCAATAATGATGGGATAAAGACCATTCAAATAGGGTCATTAGAAGCAGTACAGCGAAGTGGAGGCTGATCACTCCTTGCCTAGTGGTGGCAAGCGTTAGTTGTTGAAATGGTAACAGTCACAGAAGTATCTGTTGTTTTTCCCAATACATTTCTAAGACTTAACAGAAGACCTTATCATAATCATTGAAATAGATGCCTACTGCCCACCTTTAAGGATTCATGTGGACTCCAATGACAGTGTTAGAAGGAACCTAAAATAGACTGGTATGATTTTGAAGTCTTGGGCAAAAGCCTAAAGAACATTAGGCCATAGATCTTGTTTTCTTCACTCTTTTCCACTGAAGGGAACTGAAATAAAAGTGAGGCATCAGTGACTGAAAGTGTAAATAATTGCCTGCAAAGACTTGACATCATATGACTCATTTCTGGACCATGCTTACAAATAGGGGTTGCTAGAATTCTGGCCTGGTATTAAGGCACCTAACAAAGGCTAATTAGAACATATGCATAGTTTATCTTGTAATCTAATCAAAACTTTCTAAGGAAAAATAAAATAAAATTATGCCAAAAGGAGAGAGAGACAGAGATTCCATATGCTTGGCTTACATTGAGATAGCAGTGCTGAAAGTAGGACAAGAATTGAAACAACCAGTTGAGGAGACAAAATCCATGGATGATATCAGTAGAAAAACCTAGAACATTGATTATATACAAATTCACAAAATTCACATTAAAAGCAAGGAGAACTAGAAGTCCCTATTTAATTATTATAAATCTAGCTTCATATGAAGCATTAAGATTTTATGATATAAGGCCTAGGAGAAGAGAATGTGGTTCCAAATTGGCATTCCATAGTGAAAATGAACAGGCTGGATAGAGGGGAGCCATTGTGGGTAATACCATATACTACGAGGAAACATCAAAACCACAGAAAAGGACATATGACACAGAGAGAAAATAGATGAATATCTGTGGAGGGAGAAGTTGGGGAGTTTGTTATTCTCTCTTCTCTTGTCTATCTCTCTCTCCAACTGGAGATGAATATCTGTAGAGGGAGAAGGTTTTTTTTTTAATCTTCTGCTCTCCTTTCTATTTCTTTCTCAACTGCTTGCTTTGTCTCAATGACATTCATTCTTCAGGAGATGGAAATAACAAGGGGAAATTCTACTATAGATATTATTTTCACCAATGGGAGGAATTGATTGGAAATTATAAAAACTTTGAAGTTGCCATTTTCTTCTAAAGTTTGTGATAAAGGAAAAAAATATGGAAATACTTTGACGTCTTAGGATTTGGGGGAAAGTAAATTTTAATGGTTGCAGAGAAGGCTAAGAAAGATACAAAGGAATAAAGTTCTACAGAGAAAGTAAGATCAGGAGGGATAAGAAATTTTCAAGATTTAATTTCTGAAGATACAAAGGGAAATTATTACAATGAAAAAGAGGAAAATTAGGAACTATTTACTGAAACCAATGTTAATACATACTCATTCCAATATATATATGAAAGGTGGTACAAAACAAGATAGGTAATATAGCATGTGAAAAAAAGGAAGAGAGAGAGTTTTAAGGACCATGTATTAATGTTTGTTTTCCAACAACTTCAGCACTAAATTTTTCCAACTGATCATCTCAATAGAGAGCTGTTTGAATGTGCACTTCTCTTTGTTAGTTATTGGGAGAAATCTTTCCACATGCTCATTGACATTATGTAAACTGAAATGGTGTATCAAAGTCAACCCAGCTGAAGTTGTTTAGCATTCCCCTCCAAACAACTTTAAAATAAGCCTCAAATCAAATTTTAGAGTGGCAGAGTCAACATAAGATCGTGGGGAAGCATTTTTATGGCCTAAGGAAATTTAGGAGCTTAGAAGAAGTTTGTAACATTGTGTTAGAAGCTTGTCCAAAGAGCCAAAAGGCAGTAACAGGAGCTAAAGTGGCAATAGTAGAATCTGTAGTTCACCACTAAGAAGTGGTAAGGAGATGGAAAATTGTTCTGAAAGAGTACAGATTTTTTGATAGTACTGGGTACAGCTTGTACTTATTGGCAAATCTATCATCCATATCAGTTCTAGGCCACAGAATGAGGGCCAAGATCAATCACAAGGGAGCCTGGGCCTTGGTTGCAGTTCCAAAGAAAAGGGAGCTATAGTGTTTAGAACTGGAGGGGACCAGAGACACTTTCTGGGTAAAAATCAGAGTGTAGACTAGGAGACATCACTTTGGAAACACTAAAAACTTTCTGACCCCTAGAATTACATATGAATAGAACATCACAACCAATGATGATGATAACAATGATGACAAAAATAACCTGAAGCTTGGGACAGTGCCTTCCAAACCTTCCAAACAGAGCCAAGTTTAATATTAAGTTTAAAATCAAGAAGTCGACCTGGAAAATTAGCAAAAAAGCAACAATAATAACAAAATTAATTAGCAGACAAAATTAAGACATAAATTCAGAAGAGGAAAAAAAACAAAAAAAATAGAAAAAATAATTTGATCATAAAAAAGATATTGTGGTAACAGGGAAAACTAAGACATAAATTCAGAAGAAAACAATAAAATGAAAAATTACAACAAAAGCCTCAAAGAAAAATTTTAATTGAATTCAAATCCAGAAAGAATTCTGGAAAAAGGTAAAGAGATGAGTGGTAGAGGAAAAATCGAGACAAGAAATGAGTAATGCAAGAAAATTATGAGAAGAGATTTTATAGCTTGGTAAAAAAGATGCAAAAACATATTGAAGAAAATAATGCCTTAAAAAAAATTGATCAAGGGGTAAAAGGCACAAAAATTCACCGAAGTTGATAGAACCCAGCTTCATAAAATTTTGGTCATGACCCAATAACATTCATATACCATAACTTATTCAGCCATTCTCCAACTGATGGGCATCCACTCAGTTTCCAGTTTCTTGGCACTATACACAGACATTTTTGCATATAGGGTCCCTTTCCTTCCTTTATGATCTCTTTGGGATATCGTCGCGATAGAAACACTACTGGATCAAAGGGTATGTACAGCTTGATAATTTTTTGAACCTAGTTCCAAATTGCTCTCCAGTATGTCAGGATTCATCCACAGTTCCTTAACAATGTATTAGTGTCCTAATTTTCCCACATTCTCTCCAACATTTATCAATATCTTTTCCTATCATCTTAGCCAATCTGAGAGACATGTAGTGATATCTCAAAGTTGTCTTAATTTGCATTTCTTTGTTCAATAGTAATCTAGAGCACCTTTTCATATGATTAGAAATGGTTTTAATTTCTTCATCGGAACATTGTCTGTTCATATCCTTTGATAATTTATCAATTGGAGAATGGCTTGAATTCTTATAAATTTGAGTATTCTCTATATATTTTAGAAACAAAGCCTTTATCAGAATCCTTAAATGTAAAAATGTTTTCCCCATTTATTGCTTTCCTTCTTATCTTGTCTGCATTAGGTTTGTTTGTATAAAAACTTTTTTTGACTTTATATAATCAGAATTATCCATTTTTGCATTCAACAATGTACTCAGTTTCTTCTTTGGCTATAAATTCCTTCCTTCTCCACAGATCTGGGAGGTAAACTATTCTATGTTCCTTTAATTTGCTTATAATATCACTCTTTATGTGTAAATCATGAACCCATTTTGACCTTATCTTGGTATGTGGTGTTAGGTGTGGATCAATGCCTATTTCCTTCCATACTAATTTCCAATTTTCCCAGAGGTTTTTGGCAAATAGTGAGTTCTTTTTCCAAAAGCTGGGATCTTTGGGTTTGTCAAACACTAGATTACAATAGTCATTGATTATTTTGTCCTGTGAACCTAACCTATTCCACTGATCAGCTACTTATTTCTTAGCCAATACCAAATGGTTTTGATGACTGCTGTTTTATAATATAATTTTAAGTTTGGCACGGCTAGGCCACCTTCAGTGGCATTTTTTCCATTAATTCCCTTCAAATTCTTGACTTTTGTTTTTGTTTTTTTTTTTTTTTCAGATGAACTTTGTTAGTATTTTCTCTAGGTTTGTAAAATAATTTCTTGGGAGTTTGGTATGGCACTAAATAAGTAGTACTGTGTCATTTTTATTATATTCACTCGGCCTACCCCTGAGTACTTGATATTTTTCCAACTTATTAGACCTGACTTTATTTGTGTGGAAAGTGTTTTGTTATATTCATATAATTCTTGATTTTGCCTTGGCAGATAGATTCCCAAATATTTTATACTATTGACAGTTATTTTGAATGGAATTTCTTTCTGTATCTCTTGCTGCTGGACTTTGTTGATAATGTATAAAAATGCTGATGATTTATGTGGATTTATTTTATATCCTTCAACTTTGCTAAAGTTGTGAATTTTTTCTAGTAGTTTTTTAGTTGATTCTCTTGGGTTCTCTAAGTATACCATCATATCATTTGCAAACAGTGATAATTTGGTTTCCTCATTGCCTACTCTAATTCCTTTAATCTCTCTTTTTTTTTTCTCTTATTGCCAAAGCTAACATTTCTAATACAATATCAATAGTAACGGGAAATTGGTCTATAATTTTCTTTCTCTATTTTCACCCTACCTGGTTTAGGTATCAGCACCATATCTGTGTCACAAAAGGAATTTTGTAGGAGTCCTTCTTTCCCATTTTTTTCAAATAGTTTATACAGTATTGTAATTAATTGTTCTTTAAAAGTTAGGTAGAATTTACATGTAAATCCATCTGGACTGGGGATTTTTTCTTAGGGAGTTGATTAATAGCTTGTTCTACTTCTTTTTCTAAAAATGAGACTATTTAAATAATTTATTTCCTCGTCTGTTAACCTATGCATATTTTTGTAGATATTCCTCCATTTCACTTAAATTATCAAATTTATTGACATATAGTTGGGCAAAATAACTCCTAATTGTTGCTCTAATTTTCTCTTAGCCTGTGGTTTTTTTTTTTTTTTAATACCAAATGTTTTCTTACATTATGCTTGACAAGAGATGCCCAAAGGGAATTAGAGAGATGAGTGGGAGGTACAGGTAGACTGTAGCATAATATTAATGAAGATTTTACTCCCAAAGAAGAATCTGTATAGATATCACCTAGATATGTATGATTGGGGGAAAAGGAATGGATTATTTATGTAACAAAAGTGAAATCTAAAAGAAGTACAGTAAAAATACTTCACTGGTCCCTAGAAATAATTTTACGACTTCCAGCATATGAAATGGATGTTTTAAAAAGTGCAGAATATATCGGCTATCCTGAACAAACTTTTGTAAATTAAGGACTGGATCATCTATAATTTGCATTCATAGAAAAAAGCCACAGGGATGAGAGCATGAACTCACTGGAATGTTTTTTTTTTTTTTTTTCTATTGCAAAACTTTAAACTTCTGTCTCCTAGATATTGTTCTTCATTTTGACAGCTCTTTAGATCTTTGCAGTACCTGTCTCTTGATCATCACTTTAATCATTCCATCAAAATGTTATTTTTCCCTACACTTTCCTATCCAATGATGTTTCATTTCCATAAACTTTATTTTTGAGGGGGATACTTTTCAGGCCTCTGATTTTTTCACTGTGGGGAAGTCCCAATGTGGGAACTGTCACCAGTAATGCAGCTTAGAAACTCAGACATATTATATCTCTGAAGGAAAACATTAAGTTGTTTCCATGTTATAAGCCTGACCTACTGTGAACCATGTTGCATCAACTTTGTTTTTATTTCCATTTTTAGAACAAAAAATTCTCCACTCTTCTTTCTAAAAGGTACAATTTGCTCTTCATGATAAAATGTTATTTTATTTACAGAATAGAAAGAAAGAAAAGAATGATATGGTTGAAGGATAAGAACATTCAATTAATTGTATATCTATAACTTAAAACTCTCTATCTGTGAAACTTCCTATCCTTTGTGATGTCTTAAATTAACCCAGCCCCAGTGAGCAGTCCTGTGGAGCTATTTGTAGAATATTTGAAAGCTGGAAAGAACCTTCAAGTCTATGTCGTCCAACTTGCTTATTTTGTGACATCATGATTAATTTTGAGAAATTAAACATATGGATTAATATAAAGTCACCTTCTTTTAAGTTTTCTTCAACATTGAGAATCAATTAGCTCCCATTGATTTTTCTAGCTTTCAGTTTCCTCTTCTATCAAGTAAGAGAAATGAACTATCTCATCACAAAGTACTTTCCACCTCTGCCTTGCTGCCTTTTTCAGATGCCATGACTTTGGTTTATTTGGATCATTTCCTTATTTTCATCCATGAAAGCCTGTTTCAGTTTAGGCTTCAGGACAGAATGTTGTAGTCAACAATTTGACCCAATGCTAATTTCTTGTCTGTGGAGATTATTTAGTATATTGCTTTCTTTCTAAAACTCAAGCTTACTACAAATGTGAACACAGACGATTTTGAAATCCAAATGAGGTCAGCTATTCTCTAGTCCTATCTCTTAAGGAGGGCAGCTGATTTCCCTGAGGGGTTGACACACGATTTTGTATCATTTACAGATGTTTTTTAATCGAGTGCTCTGCTACTCAACATTGTGACCTTTACAAGAATCCTCTGATGGCACTTGTGAAAGGGAGATGTCAGGATCATTGGCTAACTATCACCTATGATTTTTCCTTGGAACATCTCCAAGTCACATAAATTGCGGTTCAGAAAGCAAGGATGTGTTACTGGAATTTTCACCCTTTTATTCCTGTCAAAGCCAAGAACAGATGCTCAGAATGTGATGTTGCCTCAGGTGCCAAAGACTTCAGACTAAGGGTTGGTGATGAACTAAAAATAAAATCTGCCACTGAGCTCTCTGATTAAAATTAATAATAACAATGTATCAACCCCCACTTTCAGACACTGGGGATGTGCACCTTAGATATAGCAAGACAACATCTGGGGCATGACAGGAAATAGTCATGACATTACAGATATTTTTCCCAATAGGAGATGAAGTACTACTTTTGAATTGGATGAGTGAATTTCCCCCAAAAGTATAGAAGTTAAGAGCTAAAGGGATGAGACACATCTCTCATCTTTGTTGCTTAATTTGCCATTGTTAGCAGAACAACTATGAAATGTGGTTAAGTATCACCAATGAGTGTCATTAACATTAATTTCAGTGAAAATTGCTTATTTCTGCTACTGATATGTGAGATATCCAAGCGTGAGGCTATGAAATTCAGTATTTTAGTAGTGAATTAAGGATCCTTTGTCTCCCATTCAGTGACACTTTTCTTGTTCTGTATATTTTTGGTAGCAATAATGTGTGGATCAAATATGTCTAGTCACTATAACTAAAGATTTTTTTTTAGCAAGACCAGTCGTTTATTACCTTAAATTGCCAGCTCCCCAAATATATTGCACTAGGAGAGAAAGAGGATAAGAAGAATTGTTTAAAATTGGATTGGTTTACTAGGCAGCTAGGTGGAGCAGTGAATCAAGTGCCTTCAGGAAGACCTGACAATTCTGACTCACATTTCATTAGCGGAAGGACCATGGGACTCATCTTTTCTCCCAGTCTTGGTATCCTCATCTGTAAAATGGGAATAATAATAGCATATAGTTGTTGTGAGGATCCAATGACATGATAGGGAAATAGAAAGAGGGAGTGAGGGAGGAAGGAAAAAAAAGGAAAGAAGGAGCATTTATAAAGTACCTATTTTCTGTTAAGCACTGGGCTAACTACTTTATAAATATTGTCTCATTTGATTTTCATACTAATCCCCATTTCAGAGTAAAGTAAGGAAAAAAAGTGATTAAATAATTTGATTAGGGTCATAAAGCCCATAGATATCTAAAACTGAATTGAAACTCAAGTCTCCCTGACTTTATTCTTAGTGCCCTACTCACATGGCACCATCCACATACAAAATAAACAGTACAAAAATGCATGCTTATCTTTTTTTTTTATTGTTTCAAAAGATTCAGAAGTTCTTCTCAATAATGATGGTCTTTAAAGTTAGGTCCAAGGAAAATGAGACAATATTTCTCATTATCAGTGTAATCACCTGGGCCATCCTCCATCCTGTTAGGGATTATGTTTTGTTTTGTTTTGTTCAGAAGTTTTTTTTTTAATTTCATTTTTTGTTAAAAATTCAGAGGAGATAAATAAGATTAATAAGCATAAATCAGGTTAATAAGCATAAATAAGCTCAATATGTCAAAAGTGTAAAGTGGCTACCAGTTAAGTGCATGAGGCTTTTGGGTTGCATGGAGAAATGTATTCCTTTAGTACTCCCACATTAGCAGAACCCTTTAGAAATCTTGGGATCAGTTTCCAGTACTACAATTTTGTAGGTTGTTGTTTGTTCTTCATTCTCAAAGAGGACTATGGAATCAGAGAGGTGATGCCATGATATGCAAGTAAGTTGGATTTAAGTGAAGGAGGCCTGTGCAAGGTCACCTGCCTCTTGTTCCTCTCCAGAGTCATCTGAGTCCAGTGACAAGATATATATCAAGACAAGTAGAAATGACCCTGGATACAATGGGAGACTTTGGCCATTTTAAACTAAGATCTTCAATAGGTCTCAGTTTGACTGAGGTTGCAGATATTTGGTTATTAAAATTAGGTAGCAATTGAGGCAAAGAATCTCTTCTTTAGCCTAATCCCCCCCAAAATATAAAAAAAAAATAAATGAGTGAATGAATGAATCTAGGAGGGCAAGACCCTCAGGGTTTCTAGCCAAAGCAGAAATGACTGTGATTTACATTCAATCTGAGTCAAACAGGACCCAAATAATGACCAAATACTGAAAAGCTATAGAGATCCAGAGAAGGGTAAACTGAATGATGACGATGTTTTATGACATTTGGATGATCAATGTTTGCCCTGGAGAGAAGATTCAGGTGAAGGAATTTAAATGGAAGAGGAAATAGATTTGTTCTTTTTGGTCAGAAACAGGAGTGGTACCAATAGGTAGAATTTGCTAAGAAGAAAATGTTGGCTTGGTGTCAGTTAAGAAGTGTGTGTGTGTGTGTGTGTGTGTGTGTGTGTGTGTGTGTGTGAAACCTAATTTTTTGATTATTTAACTCATCCCAGAGTTATTCATGATGTTTGAGATATTCAGAGATATTCAAGCAAAGCTCAGATGATCTCTTACAAAGTCCGACCTTTCTGGACTAGAGATTAGCCTGCTTGGCCATCAAGGTCAATTCCAAATCAAATATCCAATGATTTTCCAAAGCACTCTAGGGTAATTCATTGTTTATTTAGTTCTTCCTTGTTTATTTAGTATGTTGATTTGCTATTAGCTATTTTGTTCTACTATTTTCAGGACAAAGCTATTTTGTCTTAGAAGAGAAATGGAAGTGTAATAAGTATTGGGAAGCTTTTACTCCTTCCCCATCAACAGACATGATTGTCAAATCACCATCAAGCCTGGTTTAGATTCCATTGGAGATCTCCCTCCCTCAGGTCCAAATCAATTTCAATGAATCAAAGAAACCAACAAAATAGAATTTGATCACTTGTCTGAATATTTCAAAGGTCCACTGAGTCACAAGCTCTTGGTAATCACCAATAAAATAATTGCTTTGTTATTTCAAAGCTATATGAGTTGTGATTTTATCTCACTCAGCATAAAACCTTCCTTCAGTGCTGAGCCTCTACATGGCCAGGAGCAGTCAGAGTTAGCTCATCATTCTCTCCATGCCTGAGGGCTGAGCCAGTCATACGATTGCCTGAAACAAATAGGACCAGTCCAATAAGAGTTATATGAACTGGTCATCATTTCACTCATAGATGCTTCTTCTCTGGAGCAAAATTCTAATGTAGTTTGGGGGGCTCAGCTTTGTAATATGTTACAATTAAGATCCCAAGAATCCAGGAGTCCTGGCGAGACAATGGATTTGTGGGTAGAACTAATTCAATAATTAGTGGTAATTTGGGGCCTGTTCTGCACCACTGGTACTTCATTAGAGTTAGCTGATTCAAATTCAGTTAATGATATGCCTTTTGTTCCATCTGTAATAAATACCAGCAAAGAAAAATATTAAACATTAATTTTTAAAATGATAAATTTAAGTAAAAATAAGAATACTTATGGAAAATGGGAAAATATCTATGTCTTTGTTAGTAAAGGGTAGTCTCAGGGAGGAATCCCCATCTGTCAATGCAGATAGGCATCTGCTTTGCAAGGTTGAATCTGAGAGAGACGCCTCCCTCCAGATGTGAATCCACAATGGTTGTGAATTCTTCAGTGGCAACCTTACCTTGTGTTCTTTCTCTCTCCTCAGACCTAATTATCAGCTGTCTTCCTCCATATACCTCCTTCCCCCCCTTTCCTCCCTTTTCCTTGTTTATTCATCCAATTTGCAAAAAGAGGGATGCATGTTTATGATTACCTATCAGGGTTTAAGGTGGAATGAACTAAAAATAACAACTTAGACAGTGAAAACTCTTAAAAGTTTATTGAGTACTCTCCTCAAACTGCCCCATAAGTCAGGGTATAGAAAATGCATGATCTCCATCTTTGAGGTAAGGAAACTGAGATTGTGAGGGGCTATGCAGGTGTAAAATGTTGCCCAACTAGCACGTGTCCATGATTAGATTTGCATCAAAGTGTCCTCAATGAAATCTCGGCAATCATAGCATTGCACCATGCTGCCTGTCAATCAGGCTGTCATCCTAATACTGCCACACACCATGTGTCCTTCCTTCCTTTGGAGAAAATGTGGGTACCATGAAAATGATGGGATCAGATGGACAGGCCATTTGGATTGCCCATGTATTAGAAAGCTTTTTGTGAATAGGTGAATGACCACTTTGTGGACAGTCTGCTCCTAATTTACAGAAGGATGGCTTCCAAGTCCACCTCACCTCCTTTGTAAACTGTGGTAACTTGAGTGAACTGGAACAGACCTGAGGCTGTGGAAAAGTTCCTCTGGTGACAGTGATCTGAGGAAACCGTGTAAATATGCTGGGAGGCAAAGCTCTGCCACCATACATCTGCTAAATCTCTTCTCAATCTGTTTTGTTTTATCTACTAAGACGATAGATGGAAAATTCCTCAGAGAGAAAAAGAGAGAGTCGGTTGTTTCCAAGAGGAGACAGCTCAGATTAATCGAGCTGTCAAGCACCTGAGATTCAGTGGGGGTTGGAGTGATGGAAGGAGAGGAAACTTTCCCCCCCACACCAATTTGGGCAGTGATTTCAGAAGTTTCGGCAATGATGAGATTCATGTGACTACTTCTGATCAGTGACTTTTTGGCCTCCTCATCTTTGGAGGTTATTAAAAGTTTTTTTTTTCTTTCTTCTATACCATTTGGGCTGGGGGTGGGGCAGGTAAAGAAGAATAGTGTGCTAGGACCTAATAGAAAAAGGAGAGAATGGCATATAAAGCAGCCTATTCTTCTCCCCAGGGAATCCTCTGAATCTCAACATTTGAGACTTGGATGTGGCTTCTACCCCCCAAGCCAATATGTCTAGGGCATTTGACAAGTGGTCATCTAGCCAGTATTTCAAATGATTGATTTCTACTCTAACTCTTCATCATTTTGATAGCTCTCTGGTTTATTCATGTTCTTCTGAAGATGTGACACCCAGGATTTAGCATGATAGTCTAAATATGGTGACAAGATCAGAGAACAAAGGGACTTTTCCCTTATTCCCAGAATATCTTCCTCTCTCAATCCATTGCAGGAGAAAAATTAGTTTTCCTGGTAGCTACACAAATATTGACTATTAAGACAGAAACACTAC
Organism: Sarcophilus harrisii; assembly: GCF_902635505.1. Lineage (NCBI taxonomy): Eukaryota > Metazoa > Chordata > Mammalia > Dasyuromorphia > Dasyuridae > Sarcophilus > Sarcophilus harrisii. Next base: position 284,840,921 of record NC_045430.1, read on the forward strand.
CACTTGAGGGTATGCTTTTCATTAGTGAAGTAATAGAAAAAGGCACAAATGTTTGATATACTGAGATCAGTTGTGAGGACTGATAAACTGGAGAATTTCCAGAAGAAAATGTTGAAGGATGTTGAGTTCATACAATACAGATTTTGATTGAAACAATTAGTGTTGTTTACCATAAAGAAGAGAAGACTTAGGAGAAATATAAGTTGTTTTCAAGTAATTGAATGTTTAGCAAGTATAACAGGGACTCAATTTGTTCTATTTGGATTTTTGTAGCAGAATTAAGGGAAATAGATGGATGTTGCAAAGAGGCAAATTTGGGCTAGACATGAGTGGATTTAAAACTCCCCTTAATAATTATGAGAAAAAGGCTACCTTCAAAATTAATGGCTTCTTAGGACAACTTTGTGAAACAGTGGATAGAGCACTAGCCCTGGAGTTAAGAGGGTAGGAGTTCAAATATAGCCTCAGATACTTACTAGCTGTGTGACCATAAGTTACTAAACACAAATGTCTCCAGAATGATGGGTTCTCTCTCCTTGAAGGTCTTAAAGTCCAGGATGAATGAACACTTCTTGAGCATGAAACAGATAAAAATTATTTTGGTTGGTTGCTTTTCATTCTAATATTTCATGACATATCTCTATGATTCGATAGTTTCATCATCTTCTCTCAATGTCTCTTTTGCACTAACATCTTTTACTTTCTTTTAACCACCAGAAGTAAAAAAGTTATCTTTCAAACCTGAGGGGCTCTCATTAAATAAGTAGCTATTCAGAATCCCAGTCTAAAGAAAGGGGGCTTCCAAAGGAAAGAATGGGAATTATGGGAATATGTCATATATAGCATGACAAAAACCCCTAGCATTCAAGTATTTATATATATTGAATTGGTCAGAGATCTAATATATTTTGTTCTCTACTCTTACTACTGTCTATATCCATCTCAACCAAGGAAGTGTCATGAAATTGAGATAGATTAGCTAAAGTGGAAGCTCATTGGTTTTCTGATGTGATGACAAGAAAAATTCAACCTAATCTTCAATATTTATTATCTATCTATATTGTACTCAGCACCATGCTGGGATTTAGGGATATTCATGCAGAAAAGGCTAATCTCTGAAGAATAAACAGAGGAACACATGTTAAAGTGGAATTTATGCAATCATTCTGGAGAACAAGGTAAAATTATATTTAAAAAGTGACTAAAATGTCCATACCACTTGAATCAGAGCTCTGCCTGCTAATCACTCATCTCAAGGTGATCAAAGATAGACAAAAAAAGTCCAAGATTCACCAAGAAATTTATAGCAGCATTTTGAGCATATAAAAACTTCGAAATTTGCAATGAGCTAAATAATTTATGTTACATGAATATTCTAGAATACGACTTAACTGTAAGAAAGATATGAATGTCAAGTTCAAGCTTCAGATGTGGAAGTTAGGGTTTTTATGAATTGATTCAGAGTAAAATAAGCAGAGCCACAAAAATGCACAGAATGTATTGCTAATAGAAGAAGCATAACTAGGAATCTGAAATATGTAACCAAACTTTTCCCTAAAGAAGAGATGAGAAAATTTAAGAAAAGACAAGGCAAAGGTGAAGAAGCAAAAAGATACACATTGAGCAAAACAAATCTATACATCATATGAATCTTGCAATATATGTGATCTATTTATTTTGTTGAATAGTTTTTTCTTTATAATTTAATTTTGTTTTATTTTGAGAGATGAGTATGAATATGTTGGAAATAGAGGAATACTTGAAAATGAAGATAATGCATGCAAGCTGGTGTGGGTATCCACATATGCATTTGTGCGTGTGTGTGTGTGTGTGTGTGTGTATAGTGGATGATCTTAGCACCTTCGATGTCTGACCAATTTCTAAATGCTCCACAACATCTACTTCAGCCAATATCATGGTCTTTGAAACAAGTTATTCTCATCTGCCCATTTTGCACAGGGAAGTCTTCAAATACTTGAGGTTGACATGTTTCCCTTCCCAATGCTTTATTCATATACACACATATATGTATTTTATAAAAATGTATATTATATATTATGTATGTTTACAATACATATTACATGTGTGTACCTGGATATATGTAAATTTTTATAACTTTTAATAGTGTGAATATGAACACATGTGACTTATTTGTTTTTGTTTAGTCACTTTGGTCATGTTTGACTCTTTGTGACCCCATTTGGGATTTTCTTGGCAAAGATACTGAAATGGTTTGCATTTCTTTCTGCAACTTACTTTTTTAAAGATGAGGAAACTAAGGCAAGATTAAGCGACTTGTTTAGGGTCACATAGCTAGGAAAAGGCCAGATTTTATCCTTCCCTTCCTATTAACAATTTTCTTAAAAATGTGTGTATGCACCTGTCAGATTGGCTAAGATGACAGGAAAAAATAATGATGATTGTTGGAGGGGATGCGGGAAAACTGGGACATTGATGCATTGTTGGTGGAGTTGTGAACGAATCCAACCATTTTGGGAGAGTAGTTTGGAACTATGCTCAAAAAGTTATCAAACTGTGCATACCCTTTGATCCAGCAGTGTTACTACTGGGCTTATATCCCAAAGAGATTATAAAGAAGGGAAAGGGACCTGTATGTGCACGAATGTTTGTGGCAGCCCTTTTTGTAGTGGCTAGAAACTGGAAACTGAATGGATGTCCATCAGTTGGAGAATGGCTGAATAAATTGTGGTATATGAAAATTATGGAATATTACTGTTCTGTAAGAAATGACCAACAGGATGATTTCAGAAGGGCCTGGAGAGACTTACACGAACTGATGCTAAGTGAAATGAGCAGGACCAGGAGATCATTATATACTTCAACAACAATATTATATGATGACCAGTTCTGATGGACCAGGCCATCCTCAGCAACGAGATCAACCAAATCATTTCTAATGGAGCAGGAATGAACTGAACTAGCTATGCCCAGAAAAAGAACTCTGGGAGAGGACTAAAAACCATTACATTGAATTCCCAATCCCTATATTTATGCCCACCTGCATTTTTGATTTCCTTCACAAGCTAATTGTACAATAATTCAGAGTCTGATTCTTTTTGTACAGCAAAATAATGTTTTGGTCATGTATACTTATTGTGTATCTAATTTATATTTTAATATATTTAACATCTACTGGTCATCCTGCCATCTAGGGGAGGGGGGGGGTAAGAGGTGAAAAATTGGAACAAGAGGTTGGGCAATTGTTAATCCTGTAAAGTTACCCATGTATATATCCTGTAAATAAAAGGCTATTAAATAAAAAATTAAAAAAAATGTGTGTATGGATCAAGCATTTATTATATATCTGCTATATGAAAAACATTGGGGATGCAAATGGAAAATTAAGACAGTTTCTGTTAAGAGATCACCTTCTGATAAGGGAGACAACATATATAGAAAGCTTCAGCTTCAAGTTATACTGGAAAACCATATGATTTGTAGGGTAGAGTAGTGAGTAATATATGAATACCTTTTCCTCAGTGCCATTATGTAATGTCACTACTCTTGTTTTCAAGATCCCAGGCTATGTTCATCATGGTATGAAGGGAGCTGTTGATCAAGGTGATACTGATAGAGGTGATGGCTTAACTTGATTGGCATGTGCTGCATTCTATGTCTTCATTAGGACACATTGCTTCTCTATCCATGTTGGCTCTTACCTTTCCTATAAGTGATATTGTTTTGGTAGTTGGTGGCAGGAGATTGCCCTTTCTCCATAGGGCTTGCTTTCCCAGAAAATGGTTATAACGACTTGGCTAGAAGCAGAAATTGAGGTTCCTGAAGATTGTGACTGCAGCCATGAAATCTAAAGGGGCTTGATCCTTAGAAGGAATACTAAGGAAAATTTGGGCAGCAGATTAAAAAACAGATCTGGCAAAGGTCTGTATAGTCAAAGCTATGGTTTTTCCAGTAGCAATGCAGGGTTGTGAGAGCTGGACAACAAGGAGAATTGAACATCACAGAGTTAAATCTTTGAAACTGTGGAACTAGAGAACACTTTTGCAAGTTCTTTAAACAGCCAGGAGGTCAAATCAACCAGGCTCTTCTTGTCCAGAAAGTCAAGCTGAAGCTGAACCACGTAAGGAGAAGATAGGATTCAATGGAAAAGACTCTGATATTGGTAAATGTTGAAAGCAAAAGCCAAAAGGGGGTAACAGAGGATAAGATGGAGATATAGTATTATGGAATCAATGAATATGAACTTGGAAAGGCAACAAGGGATAGTGGATGATAGAAGGGTCTGGCATGCTATGGTCCATGGGGTCACAAAGAATAGGACATGGCTGAATGACTGAATAATTATACATTCACACAAAGATTTGTAAAATAAAAACCAGTGTCTCTGTGTGTATGTGTATGTGTGTGTGTGTGCACGTGTGCAATTTATCACTACTATACAACTTTGAATGTATTCGACCAATATCCTTTTCTTTATGCTGGTTGTGACATACAGCATGCTGGACTTAGAATCAAGAGATACTGGGATCTTCTTTGAATTTACAGGGTCTGGTGCACTGGACAAGTTAGTTCCTCAGCCTGAACTGGTTTTCTCATCTGTGAAACAGGGAGAATGATAACCCTACTGCCTAACCTGCCATGTTGAAGTTCCAATGAGATAACCAGGTGGCACTCTTTGCAAACCTTAAAGAAATCTCTATATGTCAATTATTATTTCTCAATCTCAATTTGATCAGAAGGAAAAACCAATTTTTCCATTGGGGGCAGCTTTGTGCTAAACCTGTAGAAGATGGAGTTTATCATTCAAGAGATGACAATAGAAATGATATAAAAGAGATCAGCCTTTCCACAAAGATGCCTATAATTGCTTTGACTAACTGTGCTGAGCTTTTTCAATAGCATGTGACTACAGAGGGAGCAGCTATGGGAGCCAAGGTCCAGAGAGCTATGGAGGGCTCTTATCTGCTCATCTGTTGCTATTTTTAACTTATTCCTTTTCTACTTTCTCCCCAAGTGACATTAGCTTTATGTTCCCATCCCAGGGAGACAGCTTGGAATGGACAATCTCAATTAAACTGAGACTCAGCATGTCCAACTTTTCACTAAAGCAATAAATTGTACTTGGCAGCCATTGACCTTGACTTGTACAGTCCTTTCCTGCCTCCCTGCTACTCCCTCCACCCCAACAAAGGCACTTGACTAAACACATAGTATCCTGGAACATGAAGCACTGAAACCAAAGGATTTCTTTCTAATTGATCAGAAGGAATGAGGAGTTGGCAACGTTGAGCTGAGCTGAGTGAAGGACAATCCGCTTTGGGGAGCCGGGCCATCACTATGGAGAACAACAAAAAAGCAGCTGGGCAAAGCAGTAGGCAGGCTCTTGGGAAGTCTAGTTTGGGAGGCAAAGCCTCATGCTTCGAAAAATCTCCAGCCCACCTCTCTGTCAGTTGTGATTGATCTTTTTGTCACCATCACCATCATCCCTGACTTCCTTCAGCAGTAATAATGTTATTTACAAAAGATAAAGCTCATAACACATGTATCTTCTGGTGAATGCCCAGTGAGGAGCTCACTCTAAACTGGATCAGTTTCTTATTGGGAAGAGAATTGTAATTGCTTCTGGAAAAATACTAGGATGTGTGTGTTTTTTTAAACATCTCTCTTTCCTTCTTGTCCTCTGCTTCTCAATATAGAGCACATTCACAGATGGACGTAACCCCAGGCTTCTACCACGCCAAGTAGCAGCCTGATGGTTCTGAACAGTTTTCCAAATAACTAGTGCACCATGAGATCTCTCTGCCATGATTCTTGGGGAAAGACAGTATCCTCTTCAGCATTTGTAGCTAGTAAGGGTGGAAGGAAAGAGGGCGTGTATCTCCTGAGAAACTAAGAAGCTTAGGGTATATCTTTCCTCAGTGAAACTGATGCTTTTTATTTCTTTTAAGTGTCTTTTCCTGCCACTCAATGATATGATTTCAGAAGCAGCAGACCCTTTTCTCTGGGTTTCCCAAAGTAAAACATACATTTGTGTCAGTTATAATTTAACAATATTCTGGATAGCTACTCAGAGTAAGGTTTCAACAAGTAAAGAATTGCTTTCAATGCCTTCCTTTATGTTCTGCCAGAACATAAATTATTTCAAAATTAATTAAAATTACTTTAGCAATACTTTTGTTAAAGATGAAAAAAATAACCTACGAAATGATTACAACCATGTAAATGCAAAGTGGACAGGAAACTCATTGCTGGAGAATTTAGATGTGATTATGTTTGGTTCTCAAAGAACTGAGAAACTATTATGTCATCACTGATATTTGGTAGAATACTGGTGTGGAATAAAGTAGGACTGGGTGATACGCTTTCATATGTGGCCACCATACTGGTCAGCTTTGCCAAACACTTTTTGTATGATATCTCTGTTACAAATCAGGGCTTGCTTCATCAGGGGTTTGGAGGCACTGACTCAAAAAGAAATGCCATTTGCAATGCTGAAATGCTGAATCTGCTTTCTTGATATTGACATGAGCTTGTTGGATATTACTTTTATAACAGGTAGTAGATATTTATGTTGTCATCATATAGCATAGCATCTGGCTCAAAGTCAGCTTGTGTGAAATAAATGTGATTTTGTCGATTCACTTAAGGGGATTTAAATTCATTCTGCTTGGCAGAACTGGAACTCATTTTCTACAGTTACAGAGAGGCAGATTTCTAGTTAATGGAACAACTCTTCCCTAATGATGAGGGCTGCCCAAAGTTCAATGGACTGATTTAACAGATAGTTGGTTTGCCCTCACTGTAAGTTTTCAAGTGGAGGATGATGACCACTTGCCATATACGGTGTATGGTTTGGGTTAGGTCTCTTTAATCTCTAGCTTCATGAGTTGCTTATCTAGCTTGACTTGGAGTCCTTTCAGCTTATTTGGTACTCATTCCGAAACAGCTCCTTCACAGCAGTGAAGACTACTATTGTCTGATCAATATGGATATTCTGGTTAGTCAGACAATATAAATCAATTAAGTGTCTACTATGGGTCAGCCACTATGCTAAGAACTGGGTACCTAAAAGGATGCTAAAGATAGTTCTTGCCTCAAGGATATCACAATGGCCCCAAGGGGAGGGCTTTGGGATCAATTCTCTCAGGGTGACAATACTGGGGAGAGATGTCTTCCTTCTGATCACATAGATTTTTCTGGAATTCTAATAGAGCTTCTGAGATGAAGAGAGTGCTTATTATTACCTGCCAAAGAGAGATAAAAGAATATGGAGTTCTAGCCTAAGTATGATCTTACCTGTATATCTGACAGCTACTGTCTTTCCTCAGGAGCAACAGGACTTTTATAATTTCTCACATTGTCTTTGGGAAAGTGGACTACAGCATTATTGCTTCATTCCATCTTGTCCTTCTGAGGCCAGAGATCCACTGTCTGCCTGCAAGTGTTCCATGAGTAAAGTGGGGAACATGCTATTTTGCCTCTGTTCTCTGAGAATACATATGTGGGCAGAGAGAAATGAAGTAGGAAGGCTTTTGTGAGCAAAAGAGGGCAAAAATGCACGGACCTGAATGGAATAGCCTTTTCATATTGTTCTCGATGAAAGATAAAGTAAAATTGATGAGAAATGCATGGGCTGAGAAGTGGTGGAAAGGCCATAAATAAAAGGAAAACAGCATACTTAAAAATAAGCTACTTCCAGTGGGAATGGATATCTATAATTCCCAAAATGAAAATAAAATAGTAGAAACCGGCAGAGTTTGTTGCCTACCTGTTTCCTTTCCACTTATCTTACAATTTTAGAAGTCCATGAAGGCCCACAGAACAAAAAGTGGGCACAAGTCTCCTAACTGAGTCTATGTCAAATCAAAATTATATTCTGAAAAAAATTCCTTCTGTTATCATATAATAAAAATGGACACTGAGAAGAAAGCAGGAACAACTTACATGAGGTGGGGGGTATTTTGGGGAGAAAGTGAATTTTCTTAAAGAAGCAAACCCTACTCAGTAATAAATTAGAATATTTGAACATAAATTCCTGAGTCTTTCCCATTCGGCTCGTCTTCATCTCCTGCTCACTAGGAGGGGTTGCTAGGGGTGACACAGAAATGAAGCCAATCACGGCATTGTAATTTAAAACTCAAACAGCTGGCAAAAATCTTCTCTCCCTGAGCATGGTGTCGGAGAAGTAAATGGAAAGGTCGGGAGACTTTTCATTTACTCCTGCGACAAAACAGACTGCTGGAACGAAGGCCTATATTAATGTTTCCCCCATCACTCTCCATTATTTGTCAGAAACCCCATTTCAGGATCTCACACTGGAGGTGATAGAAAGAGACAGATGAGAGAATGAAGGGGTTGGTCCTAACAGCAAATAATCAACCATCTTTATATTTCCACTCTACATTATAACAGGACTCCTGATGAGATTCTTTCTATCCTTGGTACTGTTTTACCTAAAAATAAAGCTAGCTCAGGAAGAAGCCTTGATTCTCATTCTCTCTCTCTCTCTCTCTCTCTCTCTCTCTCTCTCTCTCTCTCTGTTTCTCTCTCTTTCTCTTTCTCTTCCCCTTTCTTTTTACCTTCTCACACACAATTACACACACACACTCACATACACTCATGCACACATAATTCTGGAGAATAGAAGAAGTCTTCTTGGGGCCCCTGAGCTGAGGCCTGAAGGGAGATCAGAATTCTGAAAGGTAGAGGTAAGGGTAGAGTGATTTCCCTGCATGTAGAGTAGCCTTAGCAAGGGAATAGAAATAGTGTGATAAGAGTAAAAAGGACTCTGAGTGGCAGAAGTCAAATTGATGTCACCAGAGCTGAATTTAAACCCTGACTGTAATTTACTATATGTGTGTTCTTGGAAAACTCTGAGAGCTTCCATGCCTCAGTTTACTTTCTTTTTTTTTTTAACAGGAGAATGGGGTTGTACTAGATGGTTGCAGAGGCTCTTTCCATTTCTTTGACTAAGATTCTGGCATCCTCAGGATAAGGGGCAGCTGGGAGTGCAGTAGATGGGGTCCTGGGCTGGGAGGTAGGAAAACTTATTCATAAGTGGAAGTCTCTGAGCAGAGGTTGAAACCTTAGTCCTTGTTGAGGCTCTTGAAGAAATCCCTTCTGATGTCCCTTCTAGCTCTTTAATTCTGTGATTCCAAATGTCTTTGCTACAGCAAATTAGTTGTATTCTCTCAGCAACTTGACTCTTCTATATGGTAGCAGTGTGACTATAAGGAGATTTGCCAATGCTCTTTCTTTCTCAGTTTGATCATTTTCCAATAGGAAAATTGTGTCTATTCTGGCCCAACTTCCAGGACTGTTTTTTAGAGTGCTGGCTACAATGGAAAGTGTATTACAAATGGATGTCATCATCACCATCATCATCATCAGACAACAGAAGGAGCTCACGATATTGTAAGTCAAGGGATGCTCTGGAACCAATGTTCAGGTAAATTTGTTCACTGTTTATTTCTTTTCCCTCTTCAATCTTGAAGTCTTAATGGCATTTCTAAATCCAAATTATCTTAAAGTTTAGTCTTCATGAACTCTCCGCTCAAGCTCAGAGAAATCTGTAGTTTTCTGGAAGCAGAGAGCCTGACTTCAGTACTGTTGTATATGCAAAACCCAAGGTGGAAGGGAAACCCATTTATTGGAGGAGAGAAATAAAATGTTATTTGCTGAAGTGAGAACCCCCTGGATGCATCATGTGGAAGAAGAGATTATTCCTTGGGAATCCAGAGTAAACAGAACAATTTCTATAAAATAGCAATAAATAACACCTCCAGAAAAAAAAAAAAAAAAAAAAAAAAACAGCCTTTAAAATGTGCTGTCATTCCAGGCTTCTCACACCTTCTGTTCTTCCCATGCTGACAGAATGCTCATGGGCAGTTCCATGTATCTTCATTAGGGCTCTGATTTTCTGAGGTCTGCCCCATAGGAGGCAGGCATTATTGTCTTGAAATGCGCAGCAACAGTCCAATAAGAGGGAAAGAGACCAACCAGGAAACACTGATGTGCATTTTCTGGGAGGGAAAGAACACCAAGGCCCTTGATCTTGGTGACTGGACACTGAGAGCAGTAATTATTCTAACATTAGCCACAATTGGTGAGTCAATTACACCAAGTGATTTTCTTCTTACAGACCTCTCTTCCAAGGTACACCGCTGTGTGCTGTTCCTTCCAAGATTTAATAAGAAATATGATGATAAATGGCCTCCTTCCTTAATGTTTTCTAAGGCTGCCAAGATCAGAAGGCCAAGTTCTCCACATTAATAACTGTGTAGCACACAAAATATTAAATGGAAAGAATCTGAGCTTGATGGGCCTTGCCAGAGTGGGAGGCAATGCCCAAGCTGCCTTTGCTCTCTATTCAACTTGTCCTTATTATGCCATAGAAGAAATGTAGGTGTGGGAGTATTCTGAGTAACCCCATCCATTCTTCATTTGCCTGGTAGAAGTTCCTGTTGTATAAAAGGAGTGAGGTTTTACTGCTCAGGTGCTGATGGAAAACACACACAGGGGTGTGTGTGTGTGTGTGTGTGTGTGTGTGTACTATAATGTTCATTACAATTTTGATATAATAGGGATGGTCAATCAAGGCACAGTCAATTCACTAATTCACCAAGTCAGCACACATCTATTAAGTACCTCTTATGTTCTAGTACTTGCAAAACCAACACTGTCTATACAAATTCATGGAGAAAAAATCATCCCTAACCATAGAACATATAGGTGATAATTTTTTGCCAAAGCACAGGGGCTGGAGATCAATGCACAAATGAATGCATACATACTCACATACATATATTCCTTCCTCACATAGTGTTTGGGGCTGAGAGGACTATACTTAGTTTCCCTCAAAACCTCTGCTGCATTTCCTAGTTTGGTGAAACACTTGATCTTTAACATCTCTTTTGTTGCTTCTCCTCCCTTTCCTTGTGAGTTTGTAAATTGGCAATAATGAAGCTGTGATAGGATTAGAGGTGGGACTCTGTTTTTAAAGACCACCCCTTTTGATTAACCATATGCCAACAGATGAATGGCTGTTATAGATGTTATGCTGCATATCCCAGAGCTATGAGCTCTTTAGATGTTTTGTTCCATTTCTCTAATATATCCACTTGCTCAGTTCCTAGCACTCTCCTTTTTTCATTATCTACCTCTTCATTTTCTTTCCTAAGTAAAAAATAGGCTTTGTTTGAGGGAGAACAGTGGTATTTATAAATGGTAAGTTGGGAAATGAGAAGAATAACATTTGATTACATTTAATTCATCCCACAAGCATTTATTAAATGTTCATTGAGGTTATATATCACATAGGGAAAATAAAAGGTAAAAATAAGGTACATCTTGGCTTCAGAAAGCTTGCCTTCTCTTTTACTCTCCAATGAGGAAAAACAGCATACATGTGATAAATAAACACTCAGTAATTGTAGTGGGTTGCAGGGAATTATTATTGAGGAATCAGGAAAGCCCTCTTTGAAGAGGTGCCATGAATTGATCATTGTAGCAGTAATCCATTCCAAGAGGTGAATGGGGAGGAGAGAGGACATTCTAGGCATTGAGAATTACATGTGTAAGGGTACAGAAATGGGAATGATGGAAGGTTGTACAAAGACCCTTAAGAAGGCTATTTTGAGTAGAACATAAACTGTAAGGGAAATTAATATGTTATTAACTTCCAAAATCGGGCGGAGGCTAGTTGATCAGAAGCTTTAGAAGTTAAACATAGGAGCAAATATTTGATCACAAAGACAATGAGAATCACTGCAGTTTTTGTAAGGTGTGGGAGGTGTGTGACACTGGTGACAAGGGACACCGTTGTTTCTTTGCATGTCAATGGTAATGAAGGCATTTTAAGCGATCTGATTGGTAGGAATATTGGGGGTGCAGTTGGTGAAAGGCAGGCAGAGAGACCTAGCAATGGGGAAAATGTTAAAGCGTCTTTTAAAAATCTAAGAAAAAAACATTTTTTTTATGTCAGCACAAGTGATTCTAAAATTATTTCTCCAGTGTGCCAGATGTTTATGATATTCATGCTGTCTTCCATAGTGGAAGTGGAAGTCTTTGTCTATTGTAGAGGAATTGGAGTGAGTGTGATGTATCTATTTCCATTTTGTTAATATAGCCCAGACCCTTCTCACACATGGGTTCCTGAAAGCTACACCCAGGTGCAAAAACATTTTGAGTCAGCATCTATTTGTGAATCAAAGAGTCAACAAGGATTTTTTTTTCCCCATGCTTATTCCAGGCATGAGAGATACAAGGAAAGAAAAAATGAGTTACTTTACTCAAAAATTTACATTGTATTGCAGGCAAACAACATGAATACAGATAAGTAAAAATAAAATGCAGGCAATGTCATATTTAGGCACTAGCACATGGAAAAGGGGCAAGATAATGAGAAGATTTCTGATTCATGAGCTGAGGTGACTTCAGCTGAACTTGGAAAGAAAGTAGAGACTACAGAGGTGGAGGTGAAGAGAGGCAGTCTTGGCATGTAAAACAGAGATGACAAATAAAATGACATCTTCAATGTCATAGGATGAAGAAGCATAGATAGATTTTGAAGGACTTTAAATGCCAACAAAGCAAGCCTATGGGCAATCGTGAGGTGTTAGAGCTCTTGAGCATGAGAATATCATGGGTAGTTTTGTACTTTAAAAATATGAGTTAGACAACAGATGGAATTGAAAGGAGAATGGAGAGAGGGAGAGGAATTAGGAATCTATTGAAACGAGGGGACAAGTACTTAGTTTCTTTTGGATTTGATGTAAGAAGAGAAAAGAAGGTAAGAATTTGTAGAATCTGGGAGTCGAATCTGCTTGTCTTTTTGTTGGTCTTGTACACAAGCTGGGGTTGTGGAAAATCAAAACAATGGAGTTGAATTTGACTGCCCATTGAGACTGAAATGGAATCTAATTTTAAAATGGAGTTGGGCAAGATAAGAAAAGTATAATATGAGGTTCCCTGTCATCTGAAACAATAGATCTTTGCCTCCTATACTGTTATTTGCTCTTCTTTGAAGATTTGATGATGATATTTAATATTTTACTTTCTTTCCCGAGTTGTGAGATGCTTATGTCCTCTACAGGACTATTCTTTTGTATATTTCCATCTGTTGGTGATCTGCTGAGCTTTTAATTGTATTTATTAGTAGTCAATCCAATGCAGATATTATGTAGATTATTTCCTACAAGGTAATAGAAATGGCTTTTTAGTGCGAGTCAACATACCATAGCCACAGGAGAATGTCAGCTCTTTTGTGAGTCAAACTCATAGTCAGACCTAACCAGACAGAATTGCTAAGGTCCAACTCTTTTGATTTTACCTAGCATCAAGATCAGCCCAATCTGTTTTTTAGATGGGTGGTGGACGGACATGGGGAGTCCTTTCCTTTCAACTTCTATCCTGGTACTGTCAACTAACCTAAATATAATAGTTGCAAATTCCTGGAGTTTCACTTAAGCAAGACTACAGAAGGTAGGGATGCTACTGATGTTATTTTAATATATTCCTGTAGCTTCATGCAAATAAATTTTCTCTTTACAGTAAGCAAGATTCCTCTTCAAGAAACACATTGGATATAAGTAAGAAGCTGACATTTCCTTAACTCATTTTTACAGATTTGAATGATATTATTCAAGTAGCATAAAATTATTTCAAATGTTTCTGAAATTGAATCTGAATTTCAAACTATTCTGAATAGCTCACCACTGGATAGCATTTTTTTCTGAGTCAAAAGTTGAAATTGAATTTGAATTTCAAACTATTCTGAATAACTCACTACTGAGTAGCTTTTTTTTCTGAATCAAAAGTTTGATTTTTTTTTTAAACATGAGAAACTTTAGTGCTCCCCTCAAAAAAAGCAATTACTAGAAGTTTAATTGGTGTACTTTAATGAACTGAAAGTTGAATTTCACAATTGTTTATAAATCTTACAAAATCATTGACATGAAGTAAGAGAAATATTAATCCTCTATGAATGACTCTCTGGTAAATATTACCTCTTAAGACCTAATTACAAATGAAAGGAATTGGTACTTCTGGATTTCTTAAGGCTTATGCATCTGAGAAACCAGGCTTCCTGCTTGATTCCTTTTTTAAAATCTATTTACATACAACAGCAATTTTGAGCTAATCTTATAATGTCCTTTTTCTTGAGTAAAGATGGAATTTCTAATTATGCATCCACTTAATAAATTTAGGTCTTTAACTATGTTTAGTGTTTCAGAAATTGCTGATTCTATTTTCAACACTCGATTTTCCTCCACTCATCCTGATGTGACCATTTCATGATCTTTTGAGAACAGTTTTCAAAACTGTTTCATTTTAGGACAGGTAGATGATGCAATGGATAGAAGGCTGGCCCTGGAGTCAGGAGAACCAGAGTTCAAATTCAGCTTCACACATTTACTATCTGTGTGACCATGGCTAAGTCATTTAATCCCAATTACCTAACAAAAGTTTTATTCAGTGACTAGTCTAATGAGATGCCTTTCCCAACTTGTCAAGAATGGTTCTCTGATGATACTCATACCTTCCAATATCATAGTTCAAATCTTCCAGTTTGGAAAGACCAACTAGAGCTCACCTCTTATTGACATAGTCTATGAGACAATGGTTGTCTTTATTTTAGAGTGCGAAAACATGGAGTGACTTTCTCATTAAAACTACCACCACCACAATCACCATCACCATCATTATCACCTTTTATTTTTCCACTGGTAGTATCAAATTCAAATAGAAATATTCTTATGATTTGCAAAATTAACTTAGAAAACCACAAATTAGCATCATCTGCATTGTATTGCATTTTTATATACATTTCAGATTTTCAAATTACATTTTAATCTGGTTTAGTATGAAAGTTTTATGGTCTATTTGTCCTGAGAGTCCTGACACAAATTTTTCATCTGCACTATTATCTTGGCCTGAATAATAAATGCATCTAATAAGTAATGACTAAACCTAATCAGTTCTAGCCACGCTTCATCTTGTGCTCTGGCTTTCTTTTTTTCTTTTAAATAATAGCTTTTTGATAACGCAGAATGATGGAGTAGATGTGGGAAAACTGGGACATTGATACATTGTTGGTGGAATTGTGAATATATCCAGCCATTCTGAAGAGCAATGTGGAACTATGCTCAAAAAGCTATCAAACTGTGCACATACCCTTTGACCCAGCAGTGTTACTACTGGGCTGATATCCCAAAGAGATTTTAAAGAAGGGAAAGGGACCTGTATGTGCACGAATGTTTGTGGTGGCCCTCTTTGTAGTGGCCAGAAACTGGAAACTGAAAGGATGCCTATCAATAGGAGAATAGCTGAATAAATTGTGGTATATGAATATTATGAAATATTATTGCTCTGTAAGAAATGACCAACAAGATGAGTTCAGAAAGGCCTGGAGAGACTTACTGAACTGATGCTGAGTGAAATGAGAAGGACCAGAAGATCATTGTTTACTCCAACAACAATACCATATGATGATCAATTCTGATGGACGTGGCCCACTTCAACAATGAGATGAACCAAATCAGTTCCAATGGAGCAGTAATGAACTGAACCAGCTACACCCAGGGAAAGAACTCTGAGAGATGACTATGAACCACTACATAGAATTCCCAATTTCTCTATTTTTGTCTGCCTGCATTTTTGATTTCCTTCACAGGCTGATTGTATCCTATTTTAAAGTCCGACTTTTTTTATAAGCATAATAACTGTTTGGACATGTATACATATATTGTATTTAACTTATACTTTAACATATTTAACATGTATTGGTCAACCTGACATCTAGGGAAAGGGGTGGGGGGAAGGAGGGAAAAAGTTGGAACAAAAGGATTTGCAATTGTCCATGCTGAAAAATTACCTATGCATATATCTTATAAACAAAAAGCTATAAAAATAAATAAAAAATAACTTTTTATTTTCAAAATATATGCAAAGATAATTTTCAACATTCAGCCTTGCAAAATCTTGTGTTCCAAATTTTTTCTCCCTCCCTTCCCACATTCCCTCCCCTGGATGGCAAGTAACATATATTGATATGGTAAACATATGCAATTCTTTAATACATATTTTCCAGGTGTCCTACTACTGCATATTTATCCTGTCCCCACTTACTTTCCAATTCTGGAACCACAATAAAATTAATATTGCCATTGCTTACCAGAGAGAACATGCCAACCTATCATCCTGTGGATGCCCGTACCATTGTTTTGATTGTGCAAACCAAGATTCCCCTTCTTGATCACAACTTCTTTATATGTGTTTTATTATTCTTTTGTCATCTAAACTTCTTGAGATTGTAGACTATCTCACTTTGTATTTTTGTCTCTAGAACTTAGTATAGTGTCTGACATATAAAAGTCCCTCCCTTCCTCCCTCCCTTCCTTCCCTCCCTTCCTTCCTCTCTTTCTCCCTCTCTCCCTCCCTTCCTCCCTTCTTTCCTCCTTCCCTTCCTTCCTCCCTCTCTTCCTCCCCTCCTCCCTTCCTTCCTCCCTCTCTTCCTCACCTCCTCCCTTCCTTCCTTCCTTCCTTCCTTCCTTCCTTCCTTCCTTCCTTCCTTCCTTCCTTCTTTCCTTCCTTCCTTCCTTCCTTCATTCTTTAACAGGAAAATTAAAAAAAAAAAGAAAAGTAGGGAAGAAAGATGAACAACAACCATTGAATATTTTTAAGTGACTAATTCATGTAAACCCTTCCCATCAAGTCAGCTTATGGAACTAGTAAGAAAAGTGTGAGTAAATCATTTCTGACAAAAGATGCAGGGGAAAAAACCTAGCATCTGTCTTTGACAAAGAAGAGTGTGACTGTTACTGTACTTAATACTAAGAGCTTATCTTTCAAAAACCAATAAAAGTAGACAATGGCAATGTAAAACAGGAAAGAAGAATGGAAAATGGCAGTTTTCAGACTACAATCTTCCTGACTAGTTGAGGCATTACTAAGCAAATAAAATAACACAGCCTCCCCCTGTCTCCCATGAAAATAGCCCACATTCCCTTTGAGAGCCTCTCTCCCATGCTCACCAAACAGGCTCGTTTGTCATTCTTATAGGTCAGAATAAACCAATAAAAGCAAACAAAACAGACAGCATTGAGCAAGAAATGGAAGCTTGCCAAGGGCAACAAATAGATTTTTAATTTTTAGCACGTAACTGCTCTGGTTCTCCTGTGTCTGTCTGTGATGGATGAGGTGAGTAGTGGATCCTCGGTAAATTCTGAGCCCTAAATAAATTACAGTCCTGTAACAAAGCATAAGCCACACTATTCTGCTCTGAAGACTGAGATACTCTGGCTTTCTTTTTGTGGGCCCTCTGCCCAGTGTCTGTGTGGGGAGGGTGAATGGTCTTTGGAGACTAGAGGAGTTTATTTATACACTATTGGCTTCCTCATGCTAATGGATTTCCTATTTAGAGAGCAGGATTTGTTAAATGCCCTTTTTGGGGGGACAACTCTGGAAGGCAGGAGGTGAAAGTTTTGTCACCCTCATTTAAAGACAAGGAAACCAAGGACCATAGAAATTAAATGGCTAGAGCACATACCAGATCTAGAAGTGGCAACCTAACAATGTGACCTTGATTTTCTGACTTTGAGTTCAGTTTGATTCCTTCCTCTTTCCACTGCTCAATGATCCTTTCTCCTTCTACAACAAAGGGTTGGACTTTGAAGTCCAAAGGGAAAGTGTTTGGAAGTCCAAAGTCACTGTAGCTATCTTGGGAACAACCTTAATTTACTCGCTTTCAAATAAATAAAACTTTTGACCACTATTGGATATGCTATGATAAGCTCTTCAAAGAGGTAGTTTCCTTAAACATTTTTTTTTTTGTTGAAAATTGATGTGAAGAGAATGACTTCTGACTTTCCATATGACTCAAAATTTTATAATTTATTATTTTTGACTGACCTTGTTTTTTTAGAATTTTCAGAATATATATATATATATATATATTTAATCTCATGGAAAACAACCATCTTTAGTACAAGAACCTCTTAGTTATCTTCATATTAATCATAATAATCAGATTTGCTCAATCCTTTTAGGTTTTCTAAGAATAATTAGGAGCTTCTTCTAAAAAAAAAAGTGATGTTCATATTTCCATCCTTTCTATAAAATGACCATAACACCAGAACAATGAGGTCAAAGGTCATGCTATCCATCTCCTCAGCTCACTCATGGTCAAGGTGTAGAGCATAAGAGCACATACTCTCCAAGGAGATAAAACTAACATGGAAGGGACCTTGGTGACATACTCTAATCCCTTTATTTTATTGAAAGGGAAACTGAGGCAACTCAAAGTAGTGGTATGAGAGTGATGATGAGTTCTGGCACTTTCTACTTCACAAGGCAGTTATGAGAAAATTGTTTTAGAAAACTAAATATACTCTGGGAAAGTGTTATTCTGATTGTACTTTGTCTTATTATTCTAACACAGTTCCAATAGTAATTCTGTGATGTTAGAAGATGAAATCAACCTTATTTCACTTTCTCAGACCAAGACTGCCAAGCATCCTAATTCTAGTTCCATTTATCATGAAATAATTGTGGAATTGTATATTACTGGACAAATCAGTCTATGGGAATAGCCTGATGAGGAGCTCCACACTGGTCAGAGATACAAATGAAAGAGAAGAAAGTTCTTTAAAATATAGAGTTGAAAAAATAATTTCTCCTCTTTGACTCCTTAACTTGACTAGGTGTGGTCCCTCCTTACCATCTCTCCTCCTCCTATATCATCCCCCATTCTTGCTAAAATGAGACACATTAAACAAGGTTTGTTATTTGAGATTACACCTCTAAGTAGATTGTTAGGCTTCCAGACAGCTCTTGTCCCCATCAAATGAAACATTTATCACTCACACATAAATATAAAAACTTCTGCTTCTTCTAACCTGCATAGGCCTTAGAACACTAGAAATTTTAAAATGTTTTTATTTGTGCTTTTTATTTTCTTTAATCAGTGTTATTTCCTCCATCTATCACTTTTCTGTCAAGGGAGGTGAACTTTTTCATGGTTGGTTCTTTGGAATCAAGAACTATCTTCCCCCTCCCTAATTAGAAAAATATGAAAGATCTCTGAATATAGTTATCACATTATGTTAACCAGAGAATTTATTTAGCAAAGTTAACCAAGTTCAGAAAATAGTTTATTCTCTTAGGGGTGTGTGGGATTAGTGTTTTTCATTTAGCAACATGACAGTGACAACAAGACTGAATTTAAAGTCATGGGACGTATCTCTGACACTTATTTGCTCTGAAAATTAGGTTAATCCACTTTATCTTAATTTCTCCATCTTTAAAAGAATGGTTCTAAGTTGTATTCCAAGAGGCAGGATGGTATAATGGCTAGAAAACTGACCTGGGTGTCAGGAGACTTGGGATCAGGTCCCACTCTTGGCTGACACTGGCTGGTCCTAAGAAATCAAGGTAACCTCTTAGTGTCCTGGCAACTCTCTATGATAAGAACATTCTTACCTTAAGTGTCTGCTTTGCTATGTAGAGTACCTTATTGGGTATGTACAGTAAAACCAGTCTAATATCTCTTCATCCTGTGAATTTGCATTTCCTGTGTCTTCTTACAATTGTGATTTTGATAAATCTCTTTACCTTAAGTATTAGTAAGTCACTTATATGTAAAAAGAAAGATGTTACTGGTTTTCTAATATATATTGGTCTATAGGAACATCATGGCTGACCTTTAGTAGAGATTTTATCCAATGTTCTAATCTTTGTTGAAATTGGTCATGTTTGAATTTGGGTTATTTCTTGAGTCGTTTAGAAGCTGGATTTATAGAGTTGGACAGAAGACATGGGGCCGATATATACTTGGTTCAGTAACTGGTAGTTTGGAACGAGACTGGTTCTGAGACTGGTTCATGATTCAGATGTCCTCTACTTGACCAAAGCAGATTGCAATCTTCCTCACCAGGAGGTTCTGCTCTGCTTTTTAAAATAGAGACAGGTCAGTTTGTGTACTTCATAATGCATAAAAGAGGGTGGGAGCTGAGGCTGTTCACACTTTAATACACATCTTTAGACTACATTATTGCCAATCTGTCCCCCTCCTCTGGGAGTCTGACCACTGAGAACAGTCCACTAAATGCAAGCTAATGTCAGATACTAATGTTGAATTAAAACTGCAGGTAAAGATGGTGACAGTGGCTTATTCCTGTCTGTGGAGTTGACAGGAAATTTATTTTGCTAGAGCTGGAAAGTAATTAACCTCCACTGGAGAAGAATTCTATTACCTGTAGCTAGTCTGCCATGCCAAGTGCAAGTGCAAGAGGCGTTTCAGGCCACCAAGTCCATCAGCAAGAAGGGTGGGACCTCCTGCATTTCTCCTTTGAACTCCCATCATAGCCATCCTCCTGTTTTTCCCTGGCAGCTTTGCTATCCCCAAATACAACCCTTAGGGAATAACTGAATCAATAAGTTAAGGCATATATGGTAGAAAGAAAATTGTACGAGGGATAGCAGGATTCATTTGGTTTGCCTAGGCATTCATGCTGCCCCATGAGTTGTAGCACATTTTATTTCAGCAACATTGAACTTCTGAAGTACATTTATACAGATATGCCTAAAGAAAAAGTTCCTCTTTTTCCTTATTGATCTTTAATGTCAAAAACAGCCATTCAGTTATGCCAAGGTTGGGTTGAGACTCTTTTAACACCTGACATTTACCCTTTCCTTTTATCCTTGTTGTGACTGAAAGCTGGTGCAATCTTATTTCTTTTGTGATCCCTCCAAATAGTCCTACAGAGAAACCCAACAATATCCAATCATTTCTTGATTGATAAAGGCTTGGAGATGGATTGATGATTATATTAGTATTAGTAGATGATCACATATGATTCAGGGAAGTCAGATGGGGAAACATGTAAGCAGGAAGCCAGAATTCTAATCCATACACTTCCTGGCTGTGTGGCCCTCAACAAGTAGCTTAACAACACTCTGTGCAGAGGGCTGAAACTCCAAAAAGGTGTACTTGAATCAGACAACTGAGCACTTAAGACTAATTACCTATTCCATGTGAGACAATGACTCTATTAGCATATGTTTGGATAAATGGCTCTTCTCACTTTTGGTGCTTACTGAATATTTGGTTTTAAGGTAATGATAGGCAAGGATGGAAGGGCAGAGGGATAGAGGGGAGAGTCACTTGGCTGCAGGACAAGGAGGAGAAAGGTGGAGATTCTGGGCTCCATAATTGAGGAGAGATCTTTGGTAAGCCTCATGGCAGCTTGCCTATGCCTTTCACTTCTCCCAAAGGCCAAGGACTTTGATTTATTCTAACTCTGGTTGACCCTGAAGCTGTCCACAGCTTTTGAGAGCTAGCCCTTACTCTACAACTCTGAACTTCAGTTGCCTCTCTGCAAAATGGGGATAGGTGTATAGCACTTTGCTCTGGAAACAAGTAGGAGATTCAGTTCTATTGAGGAGAAAAATGTAAGGGTAAATCATGAATGACTAAAATTGAAGAACTCAAAGCATGGGTGCTAGATTTGTCTGCCTAGAACCAGCCGCCTCTCATGCAACCACTTTAACCTAGGACCTCCATCCACAACAGTCAATTTTTTGTTAGGAAATAAGAGCTCACATTTCTTTAGTCACTCATGATTTGCCAAGCTTTGGACACCCTCTGTTACCTTTGAAAATCAATCTGATGATGAGCAACATCAGAGATTGCAATCATATGTTAAAGGCTTCTCAGTACATTATTGAATATCCCCAACCTCATTCTATGCTTGAATTTCCTGAATCTTTGAGAAAAATTGTGTCCCGAAGCTCTTTCTTCAAAGAAGATGAGAGTGTGGAACAGTGAGATTGTATTTGGAAATATCTTTGGATTTGGAATTTGGAATTTGGAAAAATTGAAAAGTCTGAAAAGGAATGGCCACCGGTTGCTTAGCTTCTTCTGGATGGACACCTGGATTAAGGGTTTTTGCCTTTTTTGTTCTTAATTTGAGCACAGTGTGCTCACTTTCCTCTCACTTTTGAGGCTATCAGTCCCCTTCCAGGCTGTCAAAAGCAGCAATCTCAGGTTGATCCATGACTCTGGCCTTTCTTTCCTCACTCCCTCATAGCATCCATGGCCAGATCTTGTCATTTCTCCCTGAGCCTCTGTGCTTTCTGCCATCAACTGCTCTCCAGTCATGCTGCTGCCAGACTCATTGAAGTTCAAGCTTTTATCACCTCTGACTGATATGACTAGTGCCTTCTGCAAGGACTGCTGCTCTCTGACAGGCTCTTTTTTCTCCAATCCACTTTCTCACACACATTTGCTCAAATAAAATCTGCTTGAGTCTGACCATGTCCCTCTTCCATTCTAGAATCATCAGAACTTTTCTATTTTCTCCAGGATTCAAAAAAAAAGCTCTTCAGTGGGTCATTGAAGATTCTCCACAATATGGTTCCTAGTGATATATCCAATTGAATTTCACATTATTCTCCTCACTCTCTATATTCCAGTCAATAATAGATAGAACCTTACCTTGTTGTTTCCTTGCCATTACTCAATTTGAACGCCATGACAAGAAGGCTTTTACATTCTCATCTCTGCCCTGGCTTCCTTTAATGTGTACTTTCAGTAATACTTCTTCCAGAAAGCCTTTCCTGATCATTATCTGTGATCCCCTATTGCACCCCTCCTCCCTAGTTATCATTTCCTACTGCAATCACTTTTTTATTTCCTAATGTCTTTCTAAGTTCTATATTCTGCCACATGGTCTCATAAGAATGTCTGCCCCTTGAGAGTGAGTACCCATTGAGGATTTCTTTGGTTTTGCATCATGGGAGCATCCAGTGGCTTTGGGAGGAGGCTTAGAAGCCATTGGGTCCAATTCCTCATTTTAAAGATGAGAAACTAGAGGTAAGATGATGTTAAATGCTTTATCCAAGGATCCCAAGGGACTGATCAATAGAACCTAGCTCAGGGCCTAACACATAGTGGGTGCTAAATGAAACAGACTGGATTTTTCCAAATTAAAATTTGACTCTGTAAAGTTTACTCAATTTAAAACCCCACTGTTTAGATAAAGTTGAAAACATTATATCTTCTCTACATAATTTGTCCATGATCTTGGTCATTTCAAGACATGGAGGAAATAAACAGAGCTTTATTATTTATCCATTATGGGAAAATTTAGCTGGAAGAAAAGAGAGTTTTTCTTGTCTTAAAATAGTTCTTGACCTTCTTCCTTTACTCTAGCAAAATGCTTTGAACTGCCATTGGGGATACAGTTGATTTCAGAAAGCAAAGAGTCACAGCCTTCACTGAAATTTGCAGAGAATTTAAATTGAAGAATGAGACTAGCTTCCTTTCCTCGCTCAGTGACGGCCTGAGTGACAATACTGCATTAGCCAGGGGAGGGGCTTCCCCCTCTTCAAGAACAGACAGCTCATAGCAGAGTGTAGACACAAAGGGACTTCAGCTTAATGATGGACTACAAAGAGAAGAAGAAATCTTCCAAGTGACATTTTCAAGTGGCAATGAACTCTAGTATTTCAAATAGCTGTTATTAATGAGGAATGTTTAATGCCTTCTTAATAGGAGTTTCTCAATTATAATTCATTTGGAAAGAATTTTCGGTTCTTTCTTTTAAAAAAATGCCCAGTTTGGATGAGATATAATTGAAGCTTCCAATTTGTCCCAAGAAGGACCAACTGTTAGGTTATTTCATTCTCTTTTACAAACACTTTGTGTTCAGAAATTAGTAAATGTAAGAATTGAAAAAGGAGTAACTGGTCATAACTGAAACTTGTACGGCCTCAGAATTTTTGCTGCCTGGAGCACCACTTTGCTTGGCTTTCCAGCCAACACCTTTCCTCAAGAGTCCCCAGACAAATGGTGTCCTAGCAAAAGGCAAAGCTGAGCAAGAGAGCTTTATGACTCACATAGGCAGATGCAGGGATTAGCCACCTTCTTGAAATGATTTTTCAATTTGGATGCTTTTTAAAATTATATCTCAAGTCTTATTCGAATGCTCCCATCACTTCCATCCACACCTATTTTTCCTCCCTTCTTCCTTTTTTCTCTAACTCCATTTCCCTACTATCCCCATCCTTTGTAACGAGATTGGACGTCAGATTTCATCAGTATAGAAAATGCTCTGTGCTTATGGAGAATAGCACTTAGCAGCAAAGTGATCAGGCAGCCCCGAGTCTGATGGCCTCGCAGAATGGCATAGCTTGTGTTAAGTGATCAATATTCATTGTACATTAAAAAAAGTCTTTGAGAGTCTAGACCTTTTATCGTTCCAAATGAATCTTGCTACTTTGTTACTTAGTGTTTCCACAATTGATATGACTTGCACAGCACAATTGGCAAAATAATTTAAATTTCATATTATTATTTTGTATATTTATGAATTCTCTGGGGTTTATAGCTAGTGTCATCTATACATTTTTAAAATACGTCTTGCCTTTGCTTGTGGTTCCACTTTTGATTTTCTCTCATCTTTTTCCTACATTGCTAGGGATACCGGCTTCCTGGCTGTTCTGATTACCAGGCTCCCCATCTTTTGGCTGCAGATATTTTCTCCCCCCAGATCTGAAAGGGTTTACTAATTACTAACTTTGGTGGATTCCTGTAAGTCCTAGCTAAAATCCTCCCTTCTAAAGGCAGCCTTTTCTAAGTCCTCTTAAATGTACTGCTGGTTCATTATTTCCTATTCATCCTGTCTCTAGCTTGATGTGTATCTATTTATTTGAATATTGTTTTCCTCATTAGATCATAAGCTCTTTGAGGGCAGATACTGTTTTTTTCCCCCTTCTTTCTGTATTCCTAGCACCTGGTATAGTGCCTGGTATGTAGTAAGCACTTAAATGTTTATTGATTGATTGACTGATTGATTTAGATATTTGTACATCTATATACTATACTGTATAATAATGAAAAAAAAAACATCTTTACTCTCATTCATACTGGCAGATTGGCTTATATTGGTTTTGTTTTGTCACTGCAATGAATGCACTTTTAATATGTGTTTTAGATCCTGTTATGTGGAAGGGCTCCTCTAGGACTAAGAGCATTTTCTACATCACTGAGTGCTGAAATTTGTCAAAAGTTTCCTCTGTATCTATGTTTGCTATCTTCATTGTTTATATGATTAGCTATACTTTTGCTTTTTTCTCAATGTTGAATTTTTTTTCTACAACTGTGGTATGAATTCAACTTGAAAATAGTGAATTATTTTCTCAAGATGTGTCTTTTGAAGATGTTTTTTAATTTATTTTTGCATCAATATTCTTTAGCAGAATTAGCCTATTCCTCTCTTCCTCGGTTTTGTCTCTTGCTGGTGAAAATTTAAGGGCCACAATTCTCTCATAAAAGTAGTGTGGTAGAGTGCCACCTGTTTCTACTTTTGAAAATATTTTGTGTAGCATGGGGATTAATTTTTTGTTAAAGGCTTGATAAATTCATGTGCAAATATTTCTGAACTTATATATTGCAGATATTTATCAATATCATCAGTATTATCAGGTCTGCAGATAACTGTGTGAAAGGCTTTTTGATGTATGCTTTTAAATATCCTCTCTTTTATATATTGAACTTGCTCATTGTTTTCTCTCATGGTTCATTTAATTTCCCTCTCGATCAGCTCAACACCAACAATAAATTCGATAATTTAAAAAAAGCTTTTTAGAAAAAGTAGCTATTTTGTCAGTCACTTCCATAATTGTTATTTTTCAGGTTCACTAATTCTCTTGAAATTTTCAATATTTCAGGGCAGCTAGGTGACAGGGAAATAGGTAGAGCACCAGCCCTGATCTCAGAGAGACCTGATTTCAAATCTGACCTCAGACACTTAACACTTTCTAACTGTGATCCTGGGCAAGTCACTTAACCCCAATAAAAAAGAAAGAAAGAAAGGGAGGGAGGGAGGGAGAGAGGAAGAGAGAAAAAGAGGAAGGGAGGGAAAGAGAAAGGGAAGGAGGGAGAAAGACAGACATTTTCAATATTTCTTCTATGCTTGTTGGGCTACTAATTACTTTTTTTTCCCTCATCTATTTATATACTCATGTGATTTGTTGAGCTCAATTTTGTTTAAATGTGCTTATAGAAATATAAATTATTTTATGAAGAATGTCTTAAATTTCATTCCCAACAATATTCATGTTATTCTGTTGTATTATCTGAGCATAATTACTTGCTGTTTTTTATGATTTGCTCTTTGACTTATGATAGCGATACATGATCTTTGTTTAGGTCATTCAGTACCTTTTTCATGTTAACTTAACTCATTATTTTGTTCTTTTATCTGAAGACTTAATCTTCTTACATTCTTCTTATACAACTAATTCTTCCAATATTAGAATCTTATGTTACTAATATATTACCAATCTCCTTCTCTCAACATAATTTGTTTCCCCTTTATTTAGATTTTATTTTTAAAAAAATTAATCTTCCATATTCTCTGGTACACATGCATAGCATTGTTATTCTTTTTTTGTTTTTTACTGACTTTGATTTGCAGCATAATGTCTTATGCTCGATTATTATTTTTTTTTTTATCATTTTCATTGTCACCTTATCTGGGATCATGATTATAATTCCTGCTTTTTTTATACACACCTGAAATAATAAATCATGTTAATCCCTTTTATTTTTATTTTGGATATTTCTATATGTTGTTAAGAAGTATTTATTCATGTATTTTTTTAAACTGTACTCTAGTTTTCTCTAGTATCTCTAGCATCTAGTATCTCAGAAAACTATCTCTTATAACAAAAAGTGTTATATAAAGACACACAAAAGGAAAGCCAGAAAAACTGAGCAATACATTGAAAGAAGTGTGGAAAACCATGCAATGTGCAACACTTGTAGACCTCACACTTTTGCAAAGTGTGTATCTTTTCATCTTTTTTTCCCCCTTCATGTAAGGATTATTCTTTCTAATTTTGTAATATCCACTTTTGATCTGTGGATATTTTGATGTGTGTAGTGTGTGTTTGCTTTTTTCATTTACTTGACTCTAGTTATCATTTATATTGCTTTTTTTTTGGCTCTGCTGACTTCATTCTTTGTGAGTTCATGTAGATCTTTCTCTATGGTTCTGTATTCATCAACACCATAATATTCCATTACCTGAATGGAACACAATTTATTTAGTCATTCTCTCATCTGTGGTCATCTACTATATTTCTAATTTATTGATACCAAAAAAGAGTTATACATATTTTTATTATATAGGGAATTTCTTCATATCAATGGTTTTCTTGGGTTTTAAGCATTATAATAAAATTTGGGGTCAGAGTGTGGGCATTTTATTCAGATCTTTTGAATAATTGCACATTGCTTTCTAAAATGATGGTACCAATTCATGGCTCCACTAACAGTGGGCTAGTACACTTATCTTCCTACAACTTATCCAACACTGAACATTGACATCTTTACTATCTGTTTTCAATTTGTAAAGAGTGATGTGAAACCCTGGGGTTTAGATATGCAGTTTTCAAGATTTGTGGCTTTCTTTCATGTGACTATAAATTGTATTTTTTTGTTGTTGTTTTTGAACTCTTTTTCCTTTAACCACTTATTTTTAAGAAATGGTTATTGGATACACACTGATATTTACAAACATATCTCCAACATACACACACTTATCAAACGCAGATATATACATATATGGATATATGGGTAGAATATGAAGTAGTATGTATATATATATATATATTGTAATTTTATTATATTGGGCTGGCCCAGCCATGAGCATCGAACATTCTTTCTGGTTATTAACTTCTTTATTTTTAAAACTGATTTTGTAATTGAATCCATAAAAGCTTTTTGTGAGCTTTGAGAGATTGTTTTCTGATGGTTTATGCCATTTGTAACTATTTGGAATACAATTGTTCCTTCTATTATTTCTCTGTTGTTGTTATATAGATATATAGCTGATTTTTAGAGAGTTTATTTTGCCACATGTGAAATAATTATTAAAAGTATGGGTTAATATGTTTGCTGGTTCTCTAGAATTTTCCAAGTATTGTAGGCTGTTATATTATTGGCAGATAATGATAGTTTTGTCTTTTCTTTATCTAGTTTGATTTTTTTTTGTTTTATTGTGGTTACTAATATTTCAGGAATTATACCAAATAATAGTAAAAAGTGTTATCTGTGCTTTTCTTATATCTATTTTTAAAAAAGCTTCTAAAGTATCTCAATTGCTTGCAAAGATCGTTTTTTATTTCAGATACATTTTGTGATATTAAATAAGTTGCTAGGTTTATATTTTGTAGAATTCTTAGCATAAATGAGTATTATATTTTGTCAGAAGCCTTTTATGTATCTATTAAGATAAACTTGGTTTGGACTATTTTTGCATTTGATATGATTAATCACATTGAAAGTTTTCTTCACACGAAAGCATCTTACAATTCTGGCATAAAGCCAGAATTATTTGTTATAAGAAATACTTTCTTTTATAAATCTCTATAATATTGTTTAAATATTTGGGTCAGAATTTATTAATAATGATTTTTCCTCTGTTCAACTTGCCTTGTTTAGGTATTGGTACTGTATTTGCTTCATTAAATGATTCAGGTAGAGTACTTTCTTTCAAAGATTTTAAGAATTATTTCATTAGTTATAGATAGTAATTGAGCACTTGGTTATACTAGATACAGTGAATAGAATACTAAGTAGATCTGAGTTCAAATCTGAATTAAGACACTTCGTAACTATGTGAGCCTGGGCAAATCACTTAATCCTGCTCAATTTCCTTATCTGTAAAATGAGCTGGAGAAAGAAAGGATAAACCATTCCAACATCTTTGTCAGGAAAAAAATAGATGGTTCTTGAAGAGTCAGATATGACTCAAACAAGCAAATGACAAGACCTACCCTCTGCCTAGAAATTTGTATTTCTTTACAAAAAGCTCGATTTACTTTTGTAAAATCTAATTATTTGATATGTTTATTTGCTATTTTCTCATTTTTTGTATTTCCTGTTTTAAGGCAATTTTTTGTTTCTTTCATATTGCCAATTTTGTTAGCATATGTTTAGTAATTTCTTAGTAATTTTATTTCTTCTGGTTTTTGTGTTGTTTATTATTTTAATGCTTTTATTTTTTGGCTTAATTTTAGTCAGATTGGATAAAGATTTTTTAATATTATTAGTGTTTTCAAAGAACCAGCTTTTAATTTTATTTATTATTTTGCTAGTTTTTTCTTGATATTAAGTTAATTTATTTTTCCTCTAATTTTTGATAGTTTCTACTTCATATTTACAGTCTTTGTATACTTGTTGGCTATCTAATTTTTAAAAATGTATATTCCATTTATTAGTTCTTTTATTGCACATATGCTACAATAGATGTTTACTATTTCTATCTTTGTATTTGTTTGCTAAATATACTATATATATCCTAATAACATTTTGGTAAAATTTCCATGTGGTGCGTAGAAAATATATATGTATTGTACTCTCAATTGGTTTATTTCTTAAGTCTTTTAGTTCTTTTTTTCCCTAGATTTTTGTTCTGTTCTATATTTTTCATTGGTTTTATCTTTGTTGGTCTCATCCAAAACTGAAAAATTACACTAAAATCTCCCACAACAATTTTGTTACTATGAATCCTTTTTATGAATTTGGACACCAAGGCATTTGCAGCATGTAAATTTAATAGTGCTAATGATTTGACATGTTTCATTTCTGTATATATATATATATCATTTACTTGTGAATCCATTTTTTATGCTATGGATATTTGTTTTCACTTTCCCTAGTATCAGAATTGAAATTCCTATTTTTAAAAATTCACTTGATATATAATATTTTTCTAGACTCTCATTTTTATTTTATGTATCTCTTTTTTTAAAATGTATATCTTCTAAGCAACAAATTATGAGGTTTTATTTTCCTATCCAATGTCATTTTCTTTTTCATTGTGTTGTTTAATCCATTGACATCTATAGTTATGAAGATTAGTTGTATACCTTTCTCCATTTGCATTTTCCCTTCAATTAATATTTCCCCATCTTCTTCTGTAAACACATTATGATATTTTCTTAGTTATTTTGACTTTAACTATTTTAAGACCATTCTATTCCAATCAGCTATCTTTCCTTCATTCTTGAGTCTTCCCTTCTCCTTGACTTCTTCCATCTTCTTCCTTTCCTTGGTTTTAGAATCTTGCTTATAGTACATTTTCTTATTTGATTTTTATCCAGTTAAAAAAAATCCCTCTCTTTTCCTCCACTTAAGTGGTCAAGTAGCATTCTCTTTTTAACTTCCCTTCAACTTATTTTATTCATTAGTTTTGTTTTTAATTTCCTTCTGTCTTTCTAAAGAAATGTTTCTCATTTTCTTAATTTTTTTCATCTTTTTTGTCTCTTCAGGAATCTAGTCTTAGATTTATTGGCCTTATGTTAATATAGTCCTTCTTAATTCTTAACATTTCTCATAGAATTGAAATATTTGAGGCACCAGTATGAATTCTTTTTTTTAAAGCAGTTAGTTTTGCTTTGTAAAAATTAACCCATGGTTGCCTTTTGTTCCCTAATGTGATACAGTCTTATAAATATAAATTCTTGCAGGTGATAGAGAGAATATTGCTCTAAGGTAGAATTCTTCCCAGGTCCCTCATTGTGTAGTTAATTATTGATCTTTGCTTTTTAATTCCTCTTCTTCTGAGGCAGGCTGAGTGACCTCTCTAGGCATCAAATTCCTGCAGTAAAAGTTCCCCATTTTAATTTATGAAATATTTCCCTTTGTCCAACAAGAGCTTTCACAATTGTATCCTTTCCTGCCACAAAGATTCACTCTTTCCTTTTTTTTTCTTATTCAATCCCTCTCTTTTCTTCATTTCCTATTTTTCTAGAAGCACTCTTTTTTTTTTCTGACAGTATTTTCCCTTCATTGTATGCAATTGACTTGATTAGGATACATTATGAATTCCCTGGTATCTTCTTCTTCTTGCTTTTTATGTACTATATTATTATGAATTGATCAACTATTAAATATTTATCAAGGATCTGTTATGTGCCAGGCACTGTGCTAAATGAGAAGAATACAAAGAGGCAAAAAATTGTTCCTTATGTAATTTATTCTTACAAAACATTGATTCATTTGTCAACATAGTGTTATGAAGTTTAATCCATGTATTTTAGCTCTCTATCTCCACCATTAACTTTATTTGACTTCTTTCTTCTTTGTCTCCTCTTGTACATATAAGAATTTTCTTAATGGTTTCTCTGCTGTCACTTTGTTATTAAATTTGATTGCATTATTTGTTTACCTTTCTTGAGTTTCTGTTGTCTAGGTGTTTAAGAAATAGGAAATCTCCTCAGGTCTAGTTTTCTCCCTAGCAAAATTTTAAATACTTCATTTTAGAGAATGATTATTCCCCCTGTCTCTCTCCCACCATTTATGGCTAGGCTGGATTTTTAAGATAGGTCACCTTGGGCTGCATTATGAATTCCATTACTTTTCTTAAGATATTGTTCCATTCTCTCCTGCATTTTCTGTGGTGTGACTAATTTTGTGTCGTTCAAATATCCTTTTCTTTATATTTGAAAATCTCAGCCAATTGTAGAATTTTTCATTTTTTAACATAATTAATTGTAAACATAGAATTTGAACCTTCCCCCCTTTTTTTCTATAGGCAATCTATGAATTCTTGTGCTTTACATGTTTTTCATCTATGGTCAGAGATTCTGGAATGTCTTCTATTATTTCTTGGATTTTGGTCTTTTTTTTTAACATGGCATTCTAACCTTTAAATTGTGTCTATTCATTCTGTTTTTCAAAACAATGCATTTTGCTTGCAAACACACACATACACATATGTATATGTATATATATTGTCATTTATTTATTTATATTAAAAGAGATTGCTATCACTTGTTTTTTTCTTCTAGTTTATCCTTCTCTCCCATGCTTTACATTCCAAGTAAATACACTTCTCTCTCTCTCTCTCTCTCTCTCTCTCTCTCTCTCTCTCTCTCTCTCTCTTTCTCCTCTTTTTCTATCTCTGATTTGCCACAATGATTCAAGTTCCTCCCCCATCAAATTATTTCTTCTGTGTAGGCCATGTGGATTGCTGTCACATTTCTATATATAATTTCTAAACTACTCAGGAATATTCAGTAGTGGTACCATTCTCCGTTGGGGAACTACATGGTTCTCTGCCCCAATGGAGTTAACTCATTCTTCTTTGTTTTATAATGCTTATTTGTGGAAACCTGAATTCACATGGAAATCATATCCTTCTGCTATTAATGTTTCTCTTGTTTTTAATCTGTATACCATGAAGATTTTTAAGTTTTCTAGCTGTCTCTAATAGCACTTACCTCCATGGTTATTGGGAGGATAAAATAAGGTAGCATTATAAAGTGCTTTTCAAACATTAAAACTTTATATATTACAATAATAATATCATTTTATTATTAAAGATATATCATATCACTTCATATTATAGGAAGAAACAAACATTTAACAATTACAATTGAGATCTTTAGTAATTTCAGGATAATCCTCTCTTTAGTTTCCCCTGTTGGTCACTTTCTGACTCACTCTTCTATAATGATAGTTTCCCAAGAATCTTTCTGGACCTTAAGGAATCTCAGCCTCTTCTCCTACTAAGTACATGATGATTTTCCTACCTCAGTTTCTGCTTCAAGTGATGTGTGTGTGGGAGAGACAGGATTAGCTCCAGCTAGATGCTGGACTCCCTTTCTCATGCTTAATTAAGTGTACAACGTTCCTTGCTCACCATCTTACCCTCTTTTCATTTTTTTCTAGATCAGTGACACAGAATGCTGCCATACTGCAGTAAGAATCTGGACACATTTCTGTTTTTTAGAGTTTTTATCTTCATGACTCTGGGGAAGGAGAAATAAGGTAGAAAAGACCAAGGATAGAGTTGCTTCTATGTCAAGT
This sequence comes from Sarcophilus harrisii, assembly GCF_902635505.1. Lineage (NCBI taxonomy): Eukaryota > Metazoa > Chordata > Mammalia > Dasyuromorphia > Dasyuridae > Sarcophilus > Sarcophilus harrisii. The sequence continues at coordinate 284,873,784 of NC_045430.1, forward strand.
GATTGGGCATGGTTTTGAACCAATTCTGCCAGTGAGGGGGGTAGTGGAGGGAAGGAAACACATAGAAAGAGATTGAGCTTTACTGTTCTTATATGCTATTAGGTGATTGAATTATTGTCTTGTTGTCTTGTTCTAGATCATGGAGACAATTGAAATTGTGTAACTATCCAACATAGTGATTATGTGCCAGAACAAATGTCAAGTCCTTCAGCTTGTTGATCATGTTATGCAGAAGTCCTTTATTTAACATTAAAATGATATTATTATTGTAATATATAATGCTTTAATGTTTGAAAAGCACTTTATAAATACTACCTTATTTTATTTTCCCAATAACCATTAAGTCAGGAAGACCCAGGTTTAAAATATAGTTTCATATACTTACTGGATCCTGGACAAGTCACCAACTCCTGTCTTTTCAGTTTCCTCAACTATAAATGTTGATAATAAAAAACATCTATCTCCCAGAGTTCTTGTGAGGCTCAAATGAGTTGATAATTGTAAAGTGCCTGGCACAGTGTCTGACACATAGAAAAGGTTCCATGAACATTTGCTATTATAATTATCCTCATCATCATCATCCTTGTTATTATTTCCATTTTACAGACAAAGGAACAGAAGGTAAAGGCCTGGGTCAAAGTCACACAGGTAGTAACTGTATGGAATCAAATTTGGTTTCAGGTCTTCCTGATTACAGGATTAGTGCTTTATTATATCACATGCTTCTATAAAATTAGCATTTAATCAAATCTGTGTTTTGTTTAATCTAAATCTGATTTCTTCTTCTGAACTCCCCTTTCCTAAACTCACTCACTCCAAATGCAAACATATTCAATTTGATTTCATTACATTTTGCTTTCTTTTCTTTGTTACATGCTTCTATTTCTCAGCTGAATGCCATATAGCTAATTCTCTCCATCTCCTCACTCCGTTCTTTGTTCTGTTTCAGAGATATTAATTAAATTGCCTCTTTCTTAAAAGTTCTGTTTTCATTCCACTAATTTTCTTAATCATGCCCTGCCTGAAATTTCTGGTACTCTCTTCCCATAGATGCCACATCTCAGTGCAGATGATGGCAGGGGAGTGGGGCAGGTTCTGGGCCATGAGATCAGGCCCTGGCTCCTCTTCTTTATCTTTTTTATTGTTTCATCCCTTTGAATGCCATTGCACTTTCCTTTTCAACTAAAAGCTCCCTGATTAGCCTGAGATGCAAATTCCAGATAGCAATCTGCTTCATTTTAGGATTTGTTAGTAAGGTGCATGGCCCTTCTCATTCATAGAAGCTTATTTCCTGGAGCATCTACCTCCCCATGCAATCCCAATATAAACTTGTTTTGTCCCCTAAGAAAACAAACCTTTGGACCTTCCCATACCTCATTCAAAGCCTTATATATCCCTATTCACATTTTAAAAAATACCCCTCCTCAAAAGTAGGTTTTTTTCTTTTTTTTTTTTAATATATGAAAGTATTTCCCCTTTGGTCAGTTTTTAAGATGACTTTGCAGCTTACCTTGGTTACTTTAGTAGAATCATTTTAAATACTTCTATTTTTCCAAATGCATGTATTTTATCTATGTGTGTATGTACATATGTGTATGTGTGTATAGAGATATAGATAAGCAAATATATATGTCTCTCTGTATATTAGTTAGTTTTTCAGGATATATTAATTTTATATGCCAACTAATAATCTTTGATTTTTTGCAATAAAACATAACAATTATTCCTGTAGTTTTCTATACAGGATTTGGACATCTAGAATATCCATGACCAACTATGTGTTACGTGGAGAGATTTCTGATCTGGATATAATTGGAGTTTAAAATACTTCTTATTTTCCCTGATTTATCTCAAGAGGGGAGGTAACAATTAAGTTACTCTCACCAGATTTGCTCCCACTCACCCAAAGCTGGTTGCTGAAATGACAGTCATAGATGATTAGTAGTGCTGGAATTTTGATCATTTCCATCTCCACTTAGGAGTTCTGAGGCCCAGCATGGAGAGATACTGTATTTGAGTTGCACAATGAGGCAGGTGTTAATTGGTATATGTGTAGAACTGATCTGAACTGAAGTTACCTCTCACTCCACCATCTTCCCAGGATTTCTTTGTCTTCCATTTTATAAAGCTAAAAAAAATGGCATTTTGGTAATTTCTGTTTCAACTTCTTTTTTTTAATGTCCTTTCTCATTCTGAAGATGGTTGACTCTTCTCTAGAATGGGAATTGTTTTCTCTGATTTGTTGCTATTTTGACATGTGAAGGAAAGAGAAATTCTTATTCAGAGCCCTGAGATAGCCTTCTCATCTGGAGGATAGACTGCTGGTCTTGGAGTTGGGCAGACTTTAGTTCAAATTCAGTCTCTGATACTTATCACTCATGTGACCTTACTGCCCTCACTACCCACTTCTCTTCAGTTCAAAGGGGATCAGAATATCGGTCTTATTTTCCATAGTTGAAATGAGGCTTAGAGGAACCATATTGATGTATGCAGTATTTTGTAAACTACAAAAGTAGAAATTCTTCGTTATGGGCAAGGTCAAGATGGAGGCAATGACTTGTGATAATCTTAGCAAGAACAACACATGAAAGGGGAGCAGGCTTTGTTCATGTTGGAAAAGTCTCTCTTGCTCTCTAGTCCTTGCTTTTCTTATGTATTAAATAAGTTTCTTCGGGTGCAAACCACATCCCTTCTAACACTGAAGTTCTAATGATTTTATTCCTTATCCTATTTCCTTTTGACTGACCTCCTTCTTCCTGTCTTCCCCCTGTCCCCACTACTCCCAGCACTCCATTTATTTTGAAGACAACAAATGTAGAAAGAGAAATGGTAGGGTACTATGGATTGGGTTGAGGGCAGGCCTGGGCATTATGAAGGCCTTAGTTTTAGTCCTGTGTCTGATAAATACCATATTACCTTAGGCAGGTCATCAGTCACTTGCCCTCTCAGCACTTCAAGTAACTACGGGAGTTGAGAAGTGGTAGAGCAGGTACCCTCACACCAAACCCAAGTGTTCTTCAGATCCTCAAGGACAAACAAACAATAAGAGAAGCTAGAAGATACCAGAATCAGAGGTAGACAAGATTATTGTCCACATTGGGTCAAACTTAGTTTAATATCACATTCTTTGGTCTATATGGATTAGTCTCAAAGTAGATGACCACAGACAATGTAGAGGGCCTGAACTCTGGAGAAGTGTACTTGAAACAAGGATACTTACAACAAGGTGTTAACTCAGTGGAATTGATGAGATGATGGTTCTCTAGTTTACATATACTTAGTACTTAGTAGGGTGATATAATGGTTCTCTAGCTCACACATATTTAGTGTGCTATAATGATGTAATCATACTAAGGTATATAAGGGCTGAGAGCCTCCTGGTGGCTCTCCTTTCTCTCGCACTCCTCCACTAAGATCAAGGCTGTTCCTGAGAGAGAGCTAGTCCAGAGACTAGAGCCAGGACTAAGAAATGCAGGAAGGCATGTCTTCCCTTTGGTTGGATGGCAAAACCTCAGCTCTCTGATTTTTAAATGCCATCCTCATATGATAATCCTCAAGCATAGCCTGAATGAAGTAGAAAATGACATTAACAGTCCTCTAGGGAATCAGATATGAATTGTAGGTATTTTGGGTGTGTGCTCACAGCTGGCTGACTTTGCTGTACCTAACTTACAGGTAGCATCAATGCCCCCAAACTCTCAGAGGGAGAGCCTCAGGAAGGGTAGAATGCATGGCAGATATTTCCCCTGCAGCAGATGGAGAAGGCACATTTTCTTATGTGATCTTGTGGTCAGAATTTTCAGATCTTTTTCACATGGATTACCGACAAGCTGGCCTCTCTTAGGCTGTACATTTTAACATAATTGCAGGATTTGACATTTATTCCTCTCACATTTTTTCTCCTGGCTTGAGGTCTAGGCTTATAATGTGTTGGTAATGATTTGAATTTCTCTTTCAAAAGATTACTGATTCTCACACTTTTCTAAGATCTACAAATGTGTTCTAAAGTTATTACATCAAGATAGTTTAATTGGAAGTGAATCCAAAGGATAAAATTTTGGCCCTTTAAAGCTTACTATAAAAATTATGCATGATCTGAGGGGGAAAATACAGCTTTTAAGTACTAGTATGGGGTAGCAATAAGGAAGTTCATGAATGTGTTTACACTAAGAAATAAATTTTTTAAAATGAAAATTATTTCACTTTGTATCACATTTCTTTCCTGTTATTTATTAACCTCTACAGTGCTAGCATTTTACATAAAATTATGAAATCAACTATTTAGGTCAGATTTGGAGAAAGCTAGCAAGCTTGTGGCAGCTAAGGGGTACAGTGGACAGAGTACCAGCCCTGCAGTCAAAAGGAGCTGAATTCAAATCTGGTCTCAGACACTTAACACTTCCTAGCTATGTGACCCTGGGCAAGTCATTTAACTCCAATTGCCTCAGCAAAATAAAATGATAATAATAATAAAAAGAAAAGAAGGATGGCAGAGAGCAGATGACTTTCTGTGATCTCCTCTGACCTTATCTCAAACCAACAGCAGATTAAACCTCTTAAACTGGTATTGGAGTCAAAGAACCCACAAATATTTGGAGTACAACACATTTCCAGAAGATACCTTGGAGGAATCTCAGAACAGGTCTGTTTCAAACGGGTAGTGGGGCACTCTCCAAGTCCAAACTGCAGCACAGGGAGACTGGGACAAGGAGCTGGAGTGGGGAGTCAGAGTGTTGCAGTTCCCACACATTTTGGAATCTTTTGTGAACCTACTTTGTAACTCACTGAGATCCAGAATCTAGCAAGGATTACCTAACACTGGAAGTCAATCAGCAGAACTGCTCCAGGGTAAATTAAAGCATCTATGTCTCCTTTGCATTGAGCAGACCTCAAGCCTTAAAAAAATGAATAAAAAAACAAAAAAGAACTCTCACTATAGACAGCTTTTATGGAGAGAGAGAGAGAGAAGAACAGACCTCAAATCCTGAGGTTCCTAAGGGCAAAGCAACTCCAGATGAAGTCCCAAAGGGAGTTATGAGCTGTTCCTCATTTCAGAAGGCTTTTTTGGAAGATTAAAGGCTCTTAAAAGAGAGAAGAAAAATGGGGAAAGGAAATTAGATCATTGCAACAAGGAATGGAAAAAGAATACAGTGTCATACAAAACAGATATGGAAAAAGACACCAATTTACTGAAAAACAAAATTTGTGAAAAGGAAAAAAATGCAATGAACAAAACAATTCAATTGGCCAATTACAAAAGGAGCTAAAAAAGGTAACTGAAGAAAATAATATGCTAAAAGTTAGAATTGAACAAATGGAAATGAATGACTCAATAAGACTTCAAGAATCAGTCCAACAAAAAAAAATTGAAAAAGTAGAAGAAAACATGAAATACATCCTAGGAAAAACAACTGAACTGGAAAATAGATCTAGGAGAGACAATTTAAGGATTATTGGTCTTCGTAAAAGCCATGATAAATAAAATAACCTAGACATTTTCTTACAGGAAATCTTAGGAAGCTAGCAAGCTTTCTTAGTGCCTTGTAGCCACACTTCAGATGATCTGGCCCTTGCCATAGGAGTCTGTTGTTTGCTAAGAAAGATTATTTGAAATACAAATGACCCAGGGAACAAGTGGGAACAAAACAGATGTGTAAGGCAATATTTCACCAGTGTTCACTTTTGATTCAGTAGTGATTCACAAAGCATCATCAGCTATATGCACAATTCAGAGTAGTGGTCCCAGCTTTGTACTGTAAAAAATGATGTATTATGATTGTCAAGGTTTAAAAAAATGGAAGAAACTCTTCATTGGGTGGTTCACTGGGTAGTTATGCAAAGAGTTTCCTAGGAGGGATTTTAAAATTTACTATCATCAATTACTTTTTTATTATTTCATTGAACCAACCCCCTGAGTATGGCCTATTTCAAATGTCAATAAGAAAATAACAATGGTACTTAATTCTGCCAGATTTTAGCACATTATATAGATGGTTCTAAGGAACAGACCTTGAAAAACAAATATTATATCTTGTGCATTCCAGTGGGCAGATGGCTTCCTGTTTTTTTTTTTTTCTCAACAGGACCTGGTAGGTAGTTATTCTAGTTGTATATAACAGATACTTAAGTACTTAAATAAAAGAATACATCTCAAATTCTAGATTCTTATCTTGCCACTTTGTTTTTGCAGTGCTAGTACATATTAAAAAATTGATGTCTTTATTTTCCTTAAATATCACATAACTAGAAAGGTACACAAACACCATATAAAGAGAAGAAGGGAAGCATCTTAGAAAGGTGATTGAAGACAACATAGATTCCGAATGAGTGATGTACATCACTTAGGGAGTCAGATTGTGATTGATGAGGTCCTTCATCAATAATTCATCACCCTAAAGATTCACCACTTTTGCTAGAATTACTTTGGCCCTTGATTTGTTTTATTAGTTCTTAGTATGATTCTAGAACCCCAAAGCTAAAATTCTTATACTTTCTGTGAAATGGTCATTTGACATTTAAGGATCAACTTGTACTAAATAAGAACATGGAAAAGAACTCTGAGGTGGTGTGTCAGTATTGTATACATGGAACCCAGTAAGTGGTCCTGATATTGTCTATCAGGAGAATGGAGAATTTTTAAAAGCTTAAACAATGTTCACTTTGCAATTAATAGCAAGTTGATCACAATCATTATCTGATCTGGGAAAGTGTTCAAAAGACTTGGCCAATGCTATTAAAAGAGCATTATCCTGGGATTATCCAAGGGTCTGTGTTTGCATAAGGATCAGCTGATAAAGCAAAGCCTCAGTTTCAGAGTTGGAAGAGACATTAGAGAAATTTTATTGAACTCAGAATCCCACAGGAATCTCCACTACAATTGCCATGAAGAGGCCATTCATTTTCTGCTTGAAGTGTTCAAAGATGGAAAAAAAAACAAAACAAACAAACAAACAAAAAAAACTACCTCCCAAGGAGTTCCATTTGACTTTGGGAATGCTGTTATTTCTGAAAGTCCTTTGTAACATCAAGCCTGCATTGGGCTTTTGGAAACTCTCCTTGCCATTTCTTGCAGTTCAAGCTTGCCTCCCTCATGTTTTAGTTCTGAAATTTAGTTTTTGAAGCAGAATATAAGCTTTTACATTTATCCCTATTGAATGGCATCATTTTAGATTCACCCGAGTGCTTTAGCCTGTAAAGGTCTTTTTTTCTTAATTAAATTTATTTTTTCAATGAACAGAAATTGATTTTCTCTCCCTTCCACCTCCTCCCACTGGGAAAACAAACAAAGAAAGGAACAAACCTTATAAAATATACATAGTCAAGCAAAACAAATTTCCACCATTGGCTCTGTGTGTATGTGTGTGTATTTGTATATATGTACATATATATCTATCTAACCATTTCATTTTATATTTTGAGTGAGTTCATTACTTCTCTATCAAGAAATAAGAAATATGTTTCATCATGGTCCCCTGGAACTATGCCAAAGTCTTAAAAAATTTTGTCTCTATCATCTAGTGAGTTCATTATCTTAAAGAATACTGCAAATAGCTTTGTGTCATCTGCAAGTTTGGTAACCATCCTACCTGTGTCTTTATCCAAGTCATTGATGGAAATGATAAATAGCATAAGGCCATTACACATCCTTGAAGCACTCTATTCAAGACTTATCTACTGCCAAGTTGACCCTAAGATATTAAAAATTATGTTGTGAGTATGGTCATACCACTAATTCTAAATATGGGTAAATGCTATTGTTGAAGACATCTACCAACTTTTTTTATTTTAATAGTTTTTTATTTAGAAATTATATGCATGGGTAATTTTAAAGCATTGACAATTGCCAAACCTTTTGTTCCAATTTTCCCCTCCTTCCTCCCACCCCCTCTCCTAGATGCCAGGTTGACCAATACATGTTAAATATGTTACAGTATAAATTAAATACAAAATAAGTATACATGTTCAGTTATTTTGCTGTACGAAAAGAATTGGACTCTGAAATAGTGTATAATTAGCCTGTGAAAGAAATAAAAAATGCAGGTAGACAAAAATAGGGGGATTGGAAATTCTATGTAATGGTTCTTAGTCATCTCCCAGAGTTCTTTTGCTGGGTGTAGCTGGTTCAATTCATTCCTGCTCCATTGGAACTGATTTAGTTCATCTCATTTCTGAAGATGGCCAGGTCTATTAGAATTGATCGTCATATAGTATTGTTATTGAAGTGTATAATGATTTCCTGGTCCTGCTCATTTCACTCAGCATCAGTTCATGTAAGTCTCTCCAGACCTTTCTGAAATCATCCTGTTGGTCATTTTTACCAACCAATAATATTCCATAATATTCATATATCACAATTTATTCAGCCATTCTCCAACTGATGGGCATCCACTTAGTTTCTGGTTTCTGGCCACTACAAAGAGGGCTGCCACAAACATTCTTGCACATACAGGACCCTTTCCCTTCTTTAAAATCTCTTTGGGATATAAGCCAAGTAGTGCTGGATCAAAGGGTATGCACACTTTGATAACTTTTTGAGTATACATCTACCCACTTTTTTAGTGAGAAGAGCATGAAATATTATGTAAAAGTTTTGGTAATCTAAAATAACTGTCATGTTCAGACTAGCTTTTTGGAAGTTCTCTGGATGGGCCTTGGTCTCAGCAAGATAGTCAGTGTGAAGACCGTGTATTTTTAAATCAGCAGGACTCAGGGATTCAGGTTAGGGGAAAATCGTCAGTCTTTATTCTCAGTGAAAAAGGATCGGAGGTGGAAGAGAATCGGTGACAGCAATGTGTGCAGCTGAGTCAAGAAGATAACTAGACCAGCAGCCACACGACCAGCAGCTAGGAGAATGGAATCCAGGCCCAATCTCTCCCAGCTTCTCTTCCTGTCTCTCTCTCTGCCTCCACCCACCAAAATCGTCATTTCCTATACAACACATCAGGACTTGCACAGAGAGTGGGCAGGGACCATTCTTTATCCAATCATGTATATTAATAGAGTATAGCCCAATTACTATTTAGCCTCACATACTTGGGACCTCAGTGCATCAACTCAAACCTCAGCCCATTACAAGTCAGCATGAGAATAATCAGAAATAGAATCTAAAGTCTTTATTGTCTCCTTCACAGTCTGTTTCCTTTATAGTCTGTGTCTGTCATAGTCTGATCCAGTCTTGATATTAGTGGAGAAGTGCAGGAGGCAGGAGAGCCACCAGGAAGATGATCAAAGATGGACCGTCTCATTTCTAGTCCTCTCACCCCTTAAATACTTTATTACAATTACATCATTACAGCATATCGAATATGTGTGAACTAGGAATCATTACATCATCAATTCCACTGTGTTAACACCTTGTTGTAAGTATCCTTGTTTCAGTACACTTCTCCAGAGTTCCAGCTGTCTACATCTCCCGCTTTCTTTTGTTTTAGAACACCGTGGTCACGCCCTCCCTGACTTCTCAAGAAGAGAGGTGAAAACACCAAAAAGGAGGTCATCATGCCCTCCCTGACTTCTCAGGAAGGTGAGAATGCCAACCAGAAATTGTTAGCAGATTTCCTCTGTACTGAAGGGTCTTACCTGAAATAGGTACACATAAATCCATCAGCATGGGAGGCATTACATAAGCACATAGTAATATAACACAGACTAGTAGTGATGTAACAAACAATAAGAATCAACATGAGGAATTATACTTGCTCATAAGTCCTAGACATAGTCCAAAACCAATCTATTATCCATTACTTCATGTGTCAAGGAATCCAGTGATTCCTGTAGATTTTGAAGTTCTACAACAGTCTCATCATATGTCAGGGGATCCAATGATTACATCAATTCCACTGAGTTAAGACCTTGTTGTAAGTATCCTTGTTTCAAGTATAATTCTCCAGAGTTTTGGCCCTCTACAAATAACAGCAATAATCTTATTTATAAGTTTAATTATCATACCTGAAATACAATAAAAACAGAAGCCAAAATAAACTAATAATTCAATTTATATTTAACGTGTTACAAGCCTTCATAAGTCTTAGTTTTCTCATTTGATAACAAGGAAGGTATTGGACTAGATGTTTTTAACATCCTTGCCAGGATTATGAACCTTTCAAGATTGTTATGGATACACAATCCTATATCTGTCTGTCTATCTCTCTGTCTATACATATATGGTTTTATATATATATATATATATATATATATATATATATATATATATGGCATTGAAGGGAGTGTTTAAGGATCCCTAGAATTTCTGGTGTGAGAGCTGCCAAGCCCTTTTCAAAGCTGCTCTTTCACCTTTGGTGTCTACTGCTGCACCTGTGGCTCCAAAAAAACTTTAGTATATGCAGTGACAACACCTTGGCAAATCATTTTGGCAGACAGGCTAAACCAGGTTAAGGGTAAACAAGGGGTCTTAAATCCATTGGCAAATAGGGAGGATATCTAACCCAGAATATGAAAACTTTTCCTTGGTGGAAAGGGTAGATGGGAACAATTTGTTCCAAGGACCATGCCTGTGGAGACTGGACAGTATGCCAGCACCAATGCCAGCATACTGAATCACTTCCAGTTAAATTGTCCTGGGAAGATTCTGAAGATCACCTGGCAAGATAAAGTACAAAGCACTGAGATCCTTTCTTGATCTGGACTGCCAAGTGGTCAGTCTCTACTTCAGAGTGTAACTTTGATAGGCTGGCAATGTAGTTTGAATGTCAGACATACATTTTGCCTAAAAAACTATTTTAAGTAAAACTCATACAAGACAAATGCGCTGTGAATGTCAGAAGAAATGGAAAAAAAAGACATTTTCTTCGTCTCTCTGAAGAATTTTGGAAACATTGAAGGACATGGGAGCCATTGACATAGGACTGGCCAGCATGGCCTTCTCACCTTAAAGAAGGTGCTGTGCTCTATCAGCAAAGCCCAATTGCAGTAGCTCAAAAGAAAAATGAAATGCACAAATTGAGAGAATTCAAATGTCCTCCTGAATTATTTGTGCCTGATCTGTAATAGAACCTTTCTACTTCATACTGATCTGATCAGTCACAATTGGATCCATTCTACCTTGACCCCATTCTAGTGATGTCATTCTGATCATCTTGGAGAACAAAGGACAGTAACCGACCAACCTCATGTACCCAATATCTACTAATGCTGATTCAAATCCATTGACATCTTTTCATTCGGTACTGTCTGTTTTCCAGTATCTAGCCAAAGAGGATGAATCTAAGGTAGAGTGTGTGGGAGGTCCTCCAGTACATCTCTAGTTATCTCCTATTTATAAATTCAGTAGTCAGGTTGTGTATCTGTTATCCTTCTCTGTGCTACATGCCTGTACATGCCCTTTTCCACTTATGCATTTAGTTGATGTTTTCTATGTCAAGCATCAGAATATATCATTGCCATTGGTGTGCTAAAGCCTAGTATGTCTACCCACCATATTTCTTTCCATTTTGTTCTTCTGAATTTGTACTGTCCCATCACTCGTAACCATTGAACATCACCAGAACAATATGATTTTTAATATCACTGAATATACCTGTAAAGTTTCCCCAAAACTACTAATCCTAACCTCTTCCTCTTGCCATTCAAATTCAAGCTCATTATCCTTCTATTTGAGAGCCCAAGAGAGAAAGTGATATCTACGTATAGAAATAAATTTGTGTGTGATTATGAATCAGCACCAGGCTGCCAGTCTTTTTATGTGAGCCTAAGTATTGAAACCTTTTGGATCATTTGGTCATTTTGATAATTTGAAAATAGAGAACATTCAAGATTGATTAATGGTGACCCAAAGTCAAAAAATCAGATGATGTCAGCTGTGCACAAGAGGGCAGAATAGCAGCTGTATTCATATGTACAGCTCTTTAGTAAGATTGTAGCTTTTATTTTAAAAACACATCAAGTTATATACAAAGGTTTCTGAGAATAAACCTGATGTTTTGAAAGGGGGTGTCAATAAATGGCCACCATGGGGTTGCTATTATTTCATTCCCAGACTTCCCCAAATTTCATGAGTGCATTGCAAAGTAATTATCTTTAGAACAGCAGGGAAAAAAAGGTAATTAAGCAGAATCTGGATGAACAGAAGTGCATATTTACCCAGTGTGGGCCTTGTGGGCTTGTTTTCCAAAGACAGAAGGACATTGTTTGTATTAATTAAAAAATTGCAATCTGATTCAGAAAATTCATAGTAGATCCGTCTTTAGACTCACATGGCACAGGGCTCCTGGCCTTTCCTGGGCTGCTCAGAAGCCACATGTTCAAAGTCTTTGACTTTTGTGAACAGAAGAGTCTTGGGAATGCTAAGTTGCCTTCCATGTTTCAGCAACAAATGTCTCCTTTTCTCAGATATCCACCAAACACATTGTGATTGGTCTCTACTTATCATGCCCAGGATTCATTTAGGAATTTGTTTCCAAAAACATGTCTTTTCTCAAAGAAGAGCCAAACACTAAATGTCACTCCCATATTGTTTTCTTTCAGTATACTGCAGTCCCCAGCTTTGAAGGCAATGTTCACAAACAAAACTATCTCAGAATCACACAAACAGACTCGTTTGTTGAAAGATATTAAATACATGAAAACCATCTTCTCTGGAAGAGACTCCTTTATTGCTGACACCACAGTCCAAATTGGTCATTGGCTCTTTCTCATGTCGAGAAGTAGAGTTGTCTATGGTTTTGTGAATTTACTTGAGGTGGCTTGATGAGCTCCAAGAGAGTAGCTTCCCTTTTCATTGTCCCTTGTATCGGCTTTGGTCATAATTATATTCAAGATTCAGGTGGAGCCATTGCCCAGGGGAATTATCCCAGCCTCCCCTTGTAGACTGTCTGCCAATCACTGAAAGGACATTCTTTTTAATAGAACTTCTGAAATGTAATATAATAATAAATGATACTTGGGGCTTCCATAATGGCCTCAAAATCCCACATAATGTTCACTTATCTCGGTATCACATATCACATATCAGAAAGGTAGCATCTCTGTAATTTCATACATACATTTGGATGAAAATGGAAGGAAAGTGAACTCTACGAAGTCAGTCTGCCATCTTTCCCCTTCAGTAAAACACAGTGACTCCCTCTCACTGTCCAGAATCAAATACAAGAACCTCTCTAGCATTCAGAGCCCTTCATAACACCCTCCTTCCTTTGCAGCCTAATTATGCCTTACTCCTCACCACCCACTACCAAATTCAGTGACACAGGCTTCCTCTGTATTCTGTGAACAGGACATTCAGTATCTCAGCTCTGAACATTTTCTTTTGCTGTTCATCTTGCCCAGAACACTCTCCCTTCTCATCTCTGCCACCTGGCTTCCCAGGCTGCTTTAAAGTCCAACTAAAATCCCATCCATTAAAGGAAGTCTTTCCTAATTCCTCTTAATTCTAGCACCTTCTTGCTTTTAATCATTTTCTATTTTCCTGAATAATGTCTGTTTTTACATATTATTTAATTGTATCCCCTATAGGAATGTAACTCCTTGGGGCCAAAACTACCCATCCTTTTTGTATCTTCAATGCTTAGCACAATGTCTGGTATATGGTACATGCTTAATCAATTTTTATTGACTGACTGTCTACTCCAAAAATTTAAGTGGACTAAAATTTGGGCTTTTTTCAGATCTTTTGCTTTAACACACATAAACAGTTAAGGTTATTACTAATTATAATTAAAAAATTTGTGTCCTTTAGCCAGTAGAAAAGAGATATTTTTGATGGTCTAAACTCCGAATAGTACTACTGGAAGAGTCTGGATGTCAGTAATTTTTTTCCACAGCTAACACAGAAATGCCCTACATCAGCACCTCAAGGCAATTCCCAAAATCCCATAAAAATCTTCACCTCTTAGTTTCCTTGACCTTCTGTGACATTCCATTCAAATGTCATCATCTTCAGTTGCCCATTGCTCATTTTGTCTTCTCTAGTTACTAGTGCTTTCTTTTTGAGATTACCTTTCATATCACAAGTGATTTATCTGATATCATCAGATAAGACAATAAGCTAGGTAGCTTATCCTGGAACCTAGGGATCTTCTAAATAGGGACACCCAGTACATTATATACATAACCACATTATCTTTATTCAGTTTATATGTGACTTCATTTAGTTTATTGTTTTGAGAGGGAACAAAATCATACCTTTCTACTTCCTGTTCCTGTTCAGATAAAATCTGACAAATTGAAAATCATCTAGGGCTATAAGGGCATGATGATGAAACTCTTCAACTTATGCCAGGTTCAGTATTTGAACTACTCTTCCCAACCAAAGTGAAGCTTTGGGCTCCAGGGCAAAGTTCTGAGAATTAAGAGTGACTGGCCAAGAGCAAAGTCTTGCCTGCATGTCAAGAGAAATTTAACCAAGTACATTGGAAGGGAATTGCAATTCTTACAACTGGAGACTAATCCTGGCCAATGGATATGAGATACTATGCACACCATGGTTGTACAAAATCTCTATTTGAATGAAAACTGAGACCTGTTGAAGATGTTAGCTTAAAAAGATATAAGTTTTCCTATTTCATCCAAGACCATCTCTAGTCATCTTGATCTATGTCTGGCCACTAAACCCAGATGATTCTGGAAGAGAAAGTGAGACAGATGACCTAGCATAGCCCTCTCTCACTTGAATCCAATTCACCTGCACTTCACAGAATCACCTCCCTGATGCCATGGTTTTCTTTGGGAATGCAGGACAAACAACAACTATTTAAATGACAATATGCAATACACAGCCATTTGTACCACAGACTCTCAATTAACTTTGATAGAAATAATGCTGTAAGGGGCCCGAAGGAAACTGTAATTTAAATTCAGAAAATTTTACTAAGCAGAAAGATTCATTTCAAGTGAATCAAGGAGATAACAGTAGTATTATGCCTTGGCTGTCGTTGCTGTTGTTTGGAGGGGTGGAGTGAGATGGGAAAATAGATTGAAATTGAAAAATTAAAATAAAGACAATTCATAATCTAATAATTTTGGAGCTTGCCATAGTAGATTTTAGTGTTCTGATGTCATTTGAGTCACATTTTCATTCCATCTATATGGTTGTTCTAGACTAGGGGTGAAGCTGAGGAAGATTGGTATGGAAAATAAACAAACAAAAAAAGATCGACCCCAAATCATCTTTGTTCTGGGCTTCATTCAGACATGACAGCATCTGACAACGGGATGAGCAAATCGATTCCTCATTGCTGAGAAAGTAAGCCTAATTCTGACAAGGATAATGAGAGAACTCTTAACTGTCAAAAAGGTAAGAAGCACTGTTATTAAGATTTTACAGAAGGGAATGAAGTAACGGCTGTTTGTTTTATATCTTGACCAACCAACTAACCCTTTCCCAGACTGAATACTATAGAATAACTTTCAGAGTTTTCTTCCTTTGGATGTAAATAAGAAATAGTTGATAGGACATTGAACATTTAGTCAGGAAGATCTGATTTTGAAACCCATCTCAGCCTGTGAGGTTCTAGGAAACTTCCATAGACCCTTTTGGCCTCAGATTCTTTGTCTTTAAAATGGGAATAATAATGGTAACTACCTCATATAGTTGATATTGGGATTAAGGAATTCAATATAGAAATAAAGGAATAAAAGAATGAAAAATATTTTGTATGCTAAGATACTAGTATCCAAGTGCAAAAGTCAACAAAACCAGTCACTTGTCTTCAGAAAAGAGGTGAACAGGGAGGGTTGCTGTCACCTGGAAAATTAGAAAAAGTGGGCCACGGTGCAGGACATTCACATGCCCCTTTCAGGAACAATGACAATTTTATTTTTATCTTGAAACGAGGATTATAATGATTTTTGGGGTGATGATATAGGGATAATGTGTTCCTTAGCATCAGGGATGCCTGTAAAGAAACAGGAATCAGGAAAGTAGAATCCTACAGGAGAAGTTTCTTGAATGAGAGTGTTAAAATCACCAAAGCATTATCTCTTACCTTCATGGCAAAGAGCATGGGGATAGAATGATTAGAGGATCATAGGCCTTGGAAGCCTTAAAATGGGCTGCATGAAAAAATAAATAAATAAAATAGGCTGTATGTGTGTGTATTTTCATATAAGATATAAACATATGCATGTATATTTGTATAATTAAATAGATAAATGGATGGATAGATGGATAGATAAATAGATGGATGACTAGGAAGAATATATAAGAAGAAATTACTAGTGGTATGTTAGAATACAGTACTGGATCTGGATTCAGAAAGAATTCAAATCTAGCTTCAAGCATATGCCTGATGCTATATAAATATTTATTCCTTTCACACATGAAGTTCCTCCCACAATGATAAAACCAAGACCAAATCAACTCTGCTATTATTCTTGGAAAAGCTTTATGCTTTTTGATCTATTCACATTCCTGTAATTTTTGGCTTAAAGTGCTATTCCCCTATTAGAATATCATATTCTTGAAAGTGAGTGACTTGTTTTTTTGTTTGTTTGTTTGTTTGTTTTTGCTTTTGTATTAATATACTGGGTTTGCATGTTTTGATAATTCCAGGTGCTTAAGCAATGATTTTTTCCCTTTTTATTCATTCATTCCTATATGAATCTATTTAATCTTCAACACAAACATGGGAGGTATATATATATATATATATATATATATATATATATATATATACACACATATATACATATGTATCTATATGGGTATTTTCATAAGTTTGTAAACATGCATGAATATCTATAAGTGTACATGCATAATGTATATACTATTATATTGTATACACAATAATAGTTAATGTTTATATATATATATATATATATATATATATATATATTACTACTGGTACTACAGCTATGACTACTATTAGGACTGATTTATAGGGTGTCGCAAAAGTTTAATTGATTAAAATTGCATGATTTTTTGATACATACTGTAGAGCAATTTAAATTTTGCAGAACAAGTTTATGTGTAATTTGTTCGATTCTCATAGTCATCCTGTTTTATGGGATTTTATAGAAGAGTACATTAAGACTCAAAAAAGGTAAAACAAAATGTTCCTCCCCCCAAAAAAAGAATTTGCTCAGAGTCATACAGCTAGGGTGTATTTGAGTAAGATTTCTTGACATCAAATTTGACGGCCTAGCCACTGCTTTTTGCTAACCGTGAACATTTTATCACAAATAGTATAGGCTATTTATAATTTGAGAAGGGTATGAAGTTTGACCATTGTTTTTTCCCCAGACTCTTATAGAGGCAGGCCAGAACATGAAATCTATAATGAGTATCATAATGTTTCTTCCCCTAGGGCACAGAAGAGGAAGGTAGGGCTTAGATTAGGGAGTCCTGTCACTCTCAACCCTGAATCAAGCTGTCTTCTCCCATGAGCCATCTACTACTGCTGGACTCTGCGGCAAGTGATGTTGGAGGAGCCCAAATTTGGGAGCAGGATTAGATGGAAGTGATGGAAGGAAGAACAATCCTCTAGATTGCTGATTCTGATGTTAATAAGGCAGATGTGAGCCTGAGCTGCCAGCTGGGAGGGAGCAATGGCCCGGAGCCTGACTGCTATTGCCAGCTAATAATGAGGCTGAATCATTCAGGCACTAGCAACATCCTCCTCCCATCCAAGGGCTGAGGTGTGTCACCCAAACTGCCTCAAGCTCCAATTCTCTGGAGAAAAATCAACTAAATCATAGGGAAAACTTCAGCTCATGAGCAGTGTGAAAGGCTTTGGCAAAGGCTTTATGAGTATGTAACACTGGAAATGCAACTGCTGATAGAGGTACTTCATGTATGCAAGGGACTGGCTTCTCTTTAAATGCTTATAAAACTAAAATGAGTTTCCTCACTACAGAAAAGAGAATACCAGTTATAAATACCAGTGGTATATACTAGTTACAGCATATTAAGATCCTTTGATTCTTCTTGACTGGGGGGCCATTGGGAAAAAGCAAGAAGGGTTCACTAGATCCTCCTACTCTTCCCCTCTGGAGTTGAGGTAGCATAGACATAAGACTGAAGGTTATGACTCATCACCTTCACCCTGATCTAAAGTTCCTCAAATTAAATTTAACCAAATAATTCAGGGTAATAAAAATCACCCTGAAATAGGACAGAGTACATGTGAATTAGAACTCAAAAGACAAAAAAGAATGGGAATGAATAGATAAAGAATTCTGTTGGAGGCCGAAGAATAAAAGAGAAATTCTTATAACCTTGAATTGATAAATCTCATTTATTGAAATGTAAATAGTCTGAGTAAGCTTAATTGACTATATTGATGCTCAAAGTTGTTTGTAATAAATCATTTTAAAAGTTAAGAAGTTCGGCCAGCATGTAGTGTTGAAATAACTTTCTTCTTATTTTTTATCTATGTAAATTTAAGGAGATTATATGGAGAAAGGAGATTTTACATATGTGTATCCAACTATATAGATATAATCTTATATCAACTAAAAGTGATGATGGTATCTGGAACTGGGAGGTGATATTCATTCATTCAGTTAGTCAATAGACATTCATTGTCTTCTGTGTTCCAGCCAATGTGTTAGGGTGGGATACAAAAGAAACAAAAGACAGCCCTTCCCCTAGAAGTTTGCAATCTAAATGGGGAGACAGTATCCAGTTCAATTCCATAAATATTTGTAAGCAGATACTATATACCAAATAATGGAGATAGAATTAATAAAGAGAATTCTTGCCTTCAAAGAACTTATAATCTAAGTATACAAACTATATAAATACATTCATAAAATCATATATACATAATACCAGCAAGTTACATCCAAGACAAATAGAAAACAATTAATGGAGGGAGGGCACAAGAATTAAGAGAGGCTGGGGAAGTCTTTCTGGAGAAGGTAGAATTTCTGTTGGGACTTCAAGGATGCCAGGGGTGGCAGTAGGTGGAGTGGAGAAGGAGAGTGTTTTAGTCCTGGAAGCAGCCAGCCAGAATGCCCTTGTAGCCTTACATGGAAATTGCTCAAAAAGGCACTTCCTTGTTCCCATCCCCATTAATTTGGGCTGCAGATGCAATCATATGTAGGAAATATTGTTTTTCCCTTTAAAATGAATCTAGGAAAAATGCTTTGCCCATCTGTAAATCAGAAGCTCTGATTTAACAATTTCTTTCCGCATAGATGATCAGCAAAAAAGTTGCAGTATAGTTATAAAAATAATGATGAGCAAAAAGCCTGGGATCTATAAAGCTTTTCCATCTCATGGATCTTTCTGATGGATCATTTTATGCTCCCAGCAGCCAGGGAAACTCAAATTCCTGCAGCCCCTGTTTTCCATCAACCACCCTTTCTCCCCGCATAATGTCTGGGTTGAATATTGAAAACAGTCTCACAAGTCAAATACGAGAATTTGACATTAAATTCTGTTTCTGGGCGGAGCCAAGATGGCGGAGAAGACACACGCGACTTTCTAAGCTCTTCTCTTACCCTCTTTATCAATATGATATCGAGCCTCAAAAATAGTCTTGACTACTACAATTCGTAAAGATATGAAGTAGAACAACTCACCGGCCGAAGAAAATCTGCAGTCTCGCCAAAAAAGGTTGGTTCTGGGGCCAGGGGGGAGATCGGCGCAGACGGGGAGAGAAATTAGGTTCCGAGGAGAGTCTCAAACCGAGGGTGAAGGCACAGATCTCAGCATTGCGCGCAGCCCCAACCCGCAGTACAGGCTTTTCCTTGGGGCAGTTGTGATCCTGCACGGCAGGAGGGACGCAGCCGGGTTAGCCTCCAATCTGCCCAGTGGGGAGCTCGGCTTGGGGCCATAGAGCTTTTCAGGGCCGGATTTGATGGGCAGAGACACGGGCAGAGTTCCGGGCAGTCTGGTCTGCGGTCTGCAGTCACTGCTAACC
Organism: Sarcophilus harrisii; assembly: GCF_902635505.1. Taxonomy (NCBI): domain Eukaryota; kingdom Metazoa; phylum Chordata; class Mammalia; order Dasyuromorphia; family Dasyuridae; genus Sarcophilus; species Sarcophilus harrisii. The sequence goes on from NC_045430.1 coordinate 284,893,607, forward strand.
ACAGTCCCACAAGAGGCTCCGGCCTGGGGCAGTGACACTTTCACCCCTTAGTCTCTAGCCGAGGGCAATCGCTAACCCACTCAGCCCAACTGGGCACTTTGATAGCTTGGCCAGTGCTGAATCCACTTCCTGTTGGGGGAAGGGAAAACTCTCACTCAGAGCACTCCCATACCTCGGAGCCGGAAATCGGTTTACATCTTTCCCTGCTCTGCAGAGGAAGCTGGTAACCCCTTGCCTAGAGACCTACCCTAAAGGCTTTAAAACATGAATAAAAAGATGAAAAGAACGATCGACAGCTTCTATGCAGAAAAAGAGCAGGTCAGCAAACCTGAAGAGACCTCAAACAGCAAACATGCATCAGACTGTCCTCCTTTACATGATGCTCTCATAGAAGAGACCATTAAAAGTCTCAAAAGAGAGTTAGAAGATAAATGGGGAAAGGAAGAGAAGCCTTACAAGAGAGCAACAACTTCCTGAAATACGAATTGGAAGAAAAATCTCAAAAAGTAAGAATTGTGAATTGAAAAATAAAAGAATTCACTAGAAAGTGGATTTGGAATTGGAAAAGACAAAGAACTCCAAAAGAAAGTAGGATCCGTGAATTGGAAAAGACAAAAGAACACGCAAGAAAGATAGGATCTGTGAATTGAAAAAGAAAACAATTCACTAAAAAAGATTAGTGAAATGGAAAAAATTCACAGACCAAAACAACACATTTAAAACTCAATTGGACACATACAGAAAGAAGTAAAAAGCTATGAAAAAATAATTCTTTAAAATTAGAACTGAACAAATAGAAACTAATGATTCATTGAGACAGCAAGAATCAGTCAAGCAAAACAAAAAATGACAAACTGAAAAAACCAGAATTATCTACTTGCAAAAACGACAGACTTGGAAAATAGATCTAGAAGAGATAATCTGAGGATTATTGGACTTCTGAAAACTATGATGAAAAAAGAGCCTAGATATATTTTACAAATCATCAAAGAGAACTTCTAGATGTAATAGAATCAGAAGGTAAAATAGGCATTGAAAGAATTCATCGAACACCTTCGAAAGAAACCCTAAAATAAAACCCAAGGAATATTGTGGCAAAATTTCAGAAAATCAAATTAAGGAAAAAATTTACAAGCAGCAAAAAACATTTAAATACGAGTGCACAATAAGGATCACCCAAGATCTGGCTGCCTCTACATTAAAGGAAAGAAGGCCTGAAATATTCCGAAAGGCACAAGAACTGAGATGAGCCAAGAATAAACTACCCAGCTAAGCTGAGCATTTTCCTCCAGGAAGAAGATGGACATTTAATGAAACAAATGAATCCATTTGTTTCTGAAGAAAAAATCAGAACTAAACAAAAATTTGATCTCAAGAATAGAACTCAAGAGATGCAGAAAAGGTAAAATAACTCTTGAAATTGTATTTCTTTGTGGATATACAAAAGAATACGTGTATAATTGATTGTACTGATATAACATAAAAGGAAGTAGATATGGAAAAAGGATGATGGCAGAATAAGGTGGAAGGAGGGATAAAAAGAAACCACATCCCACAAAGAGCTAAGGAAACTATATCTGAGGGAATTTAGAGAGGGAGGAACATTGTGAATCTTACTCTCATCAGAGTGGCTCAAAGAAAAAATAATTGACATTTGTTTTAGAGAAATCTCTCTCGCCTCATTAAAACGGGGAGAGGAAAAGGGAAAAGAAAAGAGTAATAAGGAAGGAAGGGAAAGACTCAAAGGGGAGGTGGATATAAAGAGGATAAGTATCTGATACAAGAGGGGTACATAAGTTTAAAAGGGGAAGAGGGGTTGGGGAGGCAAGAATAAGTAAAAGCACAATCTGGGGTTATTAGGATGGCAGGAAATAAAGATTTAGTAATTCTAACCGTAAATGTGAATGGGATGAACTCCCCCATAAAGAGGAGAGCAGATAGCAGACTGGATCAAAGTCAGAACCCTACATATTTGTTTACAAGAAACACATTTAAAGCAGGGGGATACATATAGAGTAAAGGTAAAAGGCTGGAGCAAAATCTATTAGGCTTCAGGTGAAGTCAAAAAAGCAGGGGTAGCCATCCTTATCTCAGATCACGCAAAAGTAAAAATTGATCTAATTTAAAGAGATAAGGAAGGATACTACATCCTGCTAAAGGGTAGCATAAACAACGAAGCAATATCAATATTAAACATATATGCACCTAGTGGTATGGCACTCAACTTCCTAAAGGAGAAGTTAAGAGAGTTGCAAGAAGAAATAGACAACAAAAGTGTAATAGTAGGAGATCTCAATCTTGCACTCTCAGAATTAGACAAATCAAACCACAAACAAATAAGAAAGAAATTAAAGAAGTAAATAGAATATTAGAAAAATTAGGTATGTTGGATCTTTGGAGAAAATTGAATGGAGATAGAAAGGAATATACTTTCTTCTCAGCAGTTCATGGAACCTATTCAAAAATTGACCATATATTAGGACATAAAGACCTCAAAATTAAATGCAAGAAAGCAGAAATAGTAAATGCTTTCTTTTCAGATCATGATACAATAAAACTAAATTCAACAAAAAGTTAGGGGAAATAGACCAAAAGTAATTGGAAACTAAACAATCTCATCTTAAAGAATGATTGGGTGAGAGCAAATTATAGATACAATTAATAATTTCACTCAAGATAATGAAATGATGAGACATCATACCAAAATTTGTGGATGCAAAAGGTAATAAGAGGAATTTTATATCCTTAGAGGCTTACTTGAATAAAACAGAGAAAGAAAAGATTAATGAATTGGGCTTGCAAATAAAAACTAAAAAGACCAAATTAAAGCCCCAATCAAATACTAAATTGGAATTCTAAAATTAAAGAGAAATTAAAACTATTGAAAGTAAAAAACTATTGAACTAATTAATAAAACTAGAGTTGGTTCTATGAAAAAGCCAATAAAATAGATAAGCCTTTGGAAATCTGATTAGAAAAAGGAGGAGGAAAATGAAATTAGTAGTCTTAAAAATGAAAAGGAGAACTTCCATCAATGAAGAGGAAATTAGAGAAATAATAAGGAGTTATTTTCTCAACTTTATGCCAATAATTTGATAACCTAAGTGAGATGGATGACTACCTCCAAAAATACAGACTTCCCAGACTAACAGAGGAGGAAGTAAATTGCTTGAATAGTCCCATTTCAGAAAAAAAGAACAGGCAATTAAACAACTCCCTAAGAAAAATCCCAGGACCAGATGGATTTACTGTGAATTTTACAAACATTTAAAGAACAATTGGCCCCAATGCATATAAATTATTTGATAAAATAGGAATGAAGGAATCCTACCAAATTCCTTCATGACACAGACATGGTATGATACCTAAACCAGGTACTGAAAACAGAGAAAGAAAATTATAGACCAATCTCCTAATGAATATTGATGCAAAATCTATAAAGATATTGCAAAAAGACACTATGATCAAGTAGGATTTATACCAGGAATGCAGGGCTGGTTCAATATTAGGAAAACTATCAATATAATTGGCATGTTAATAACAAATTAACAAAACCATATGATCATCCGTAGATGCAGAAAAAGCATTTGATAAAATCCAACATCCATTCCTATTAAAACACTTGAGGAGCATAGGAATAAATGGACTTTTCCTTAAAATAATCAGCAGCATCTATTTAAAACCATCAGTAAGCATCATATGTAATGGAGACAACCGCAACCATTCCAATAAGATCTGGAGTGAAACAAAGGTTGCCCACTATCACTGTTACTATTTAATATTGTATTAGAAACGCTAGCTATAGCAATAAGAGCTGAGAAAGAGATTAAAGGAATAAGAATAGGCAATGAGGAAACCAAATTATCACTCTTTGCCGATGACATGATGGTATACTTAGAGAACCCAGAGATTCTTCTAAAAGTTATTAGAAATCATCCACAACTTTAGCAAAGTTGCTGGTTATAAAATAAACCCACATAAGTCATCAGCATTCTTATATATCACTACCAAAATCCAGCAGTCAGAGTTACAAAGAGAAATTTCATTTAAAGTAACTACTGATAGTATAAAATATTTAGGAAACTATCTGCCAAGGAAAATCAGAAACTTTATGAGCAAAATTACAGACCACTTTTCACACAAATTAAGTCTGATCTAACCAATTGGAAAAATATTAATGCTCTTGGATAGGGCGAGCAAATATAATAAAGATGACAATACCTAAACTAATCTATTTATTTAGCGCTATACCAATCAGACTCCCAAAAACTATTTTAACGACCTAGAAAAATAACAACAAAGTTCATATGGAAAAACAAAAGGTCAAGAATTTCAAGGAATTAATGAAAAAAATCAAATGATGGTGGCTTAGCTGTACCAGATCTAAAATTATATTATAGAGCAGCAGTTACCAAAACTATTTGTATTGGCTAAGAATAGATTAGTTGATCAGTGGAATAGATTAGGTTCAAGGGATAAAACAGTCAACAAATATAGCAACCTAGTCTTTGACAAACCCAAAGATCCATCCCAGCTTTTGGGATAAGAACTTACTGTTTGATAAAAATTGCTGGGAAAATTGGAAACTAATATGGCAGAAACTAGGCATTGATCCATACTTAACGCCGTACACCAAGATAAGGTCAAAATGGGTTCATGACCTAGGCATAAAGAGTGAAATTATTAATAAATTAGAGGAACATAGGATAGTTTACCTCTCAGACCTGTGGAAGGGGAAGGTCTTTATGACCAAAGCAGAACTAGAGATCATTACTGATCACAAAATAGAAAATTTCGATTATGCTCAAACTGAAAAGTTTTGTACAAACAAAACTAATGCAGACAAGATTAGAAGGAAGCAATAAACTGGGAAAATATTTTTACAGTCAAAGGTTCTGATAAAGGCCTCATTTCAAATATATAGAAATTAACTCTAATTTATAAAAAATCAAGCCATTCTCCAATTGAAAATGGTCAAAGGATATGAACAGACAATTTTCAGATGAAGAAATTGAAACTATTCTAGTCATATGAAAAGATGCTCCAAGTCATTATTAATCAGAGAAATGCAAATTAAGACAACTCTAAGATACCACTCACACACCTGTCAGATTGGCTAAGATGACAGGAAAAATAATGATTGTTGGAGGGATGCGGAAAACTGGGACATTGATGCATTGTTGGTGAGTTGTGAACGAATCCAACCATTTTGGAGAGAGTAGTTTGGAACTATGCTCAAAAAGTTATCAAACTGTGCATACTTTGATCCAGCAGTGTTACTACTGGAGCTTATATCCCAAAGAGATTATAAAGAAGGGAAAGGACCTGTATGTGCACGAATGTTTGTGGCAGCCCTTTTGTAGTGGCTAAAATTGAAACTGAATGGATGTACATCAGTTGGAGAATGGTTGAATAAATTGTGGTATATGAAAATTATGGAATATTACTGTTCTGTAAGAAATGACCAACAGGATAATTTCAGAAAGGCCTGGAGAGACTTACATGAACTGATGCTGAGTGAAATGAGCAGGACCAGGAGATCATTATATACTTCAACAACAATACTATATGATGACCAGTTCTGATGGATCAGGCCATCCTCAGCAACGAGATCAACCAAATCATTTCTAATGGAGCAGTAATGAACTGAACTAGCTATGCCCAGAAAAAGAACTCTGGGAGATGACTAAAACCATTACATTGAATTCCCAATCCCTATATTTATGCCCACCTGCATTTTTGATTTCCTTCACAAGCTAATTGTACAATATTTCAGAGTCTGATTCTTTTTGTACAGCAAAATAACGTTTTGGTCATGTATACTTATTGTGTATCTAATTTATATTTTAATATATTTAACATCTACTGGTCATCCTGCCGTCTAGGGAGGGTGGGGGTAAGAGGTGAAAAATTGGAACAAGAGGTTTGGCAATTGTTAATGCTGTAAAGTTACCCATGTATATATCCTGTAAATAAAAGGCTATTAAATTAAAAAAAAATTCTGTTTCTGGTCTTTGTCTCCAAGATGTTCATCTCCTATGGACATCAATGATGAATACTGGGGTTTGGAATGATCTTTTTTGTTGTCCCTAACTCCAGATTGAAGATGGGCTCAAAATACCCCCTTAAAAATCCTCCTGGGTTCCTGGTAAAATGAGAGTGGGAATGGGTGGGGTTGAACTGGGGGCAGAAAAGCTAAGTCATTAATCAAATTTTAAAAAGAAGATAAAATCAAACAATCTTGTCATTGGCTGATGAAAGAGATGAGACCTAAGAGAAGACCTTCCTTTGTTTCCCTTCCCCCAAGATGGAATAAATGTGTGTGGGGCCCAACAAAACTTCAGAAGAATTCAGAAGAATTGATGATGGGATCTGGCAGGACTTGGCAAGGATTTCCCTATCTTCAGTTTCTGCTCATTTGTGCCCACCTGCCTCCCCCCCCCAATGTTCTACCCAGAACAGCATTCATCCTTAAACTTAGCTGCAGCCAACCCTAAGGGCATGCAGAGAGCTGGACTTGCAGGTAGAGTTTACACATTCTGGATTAAAAGTTTGTCTCCTACCACCAGCTGTCAAAAATTTCCAGAAATATGTACCTTCTTGCCACATATTCAAAGGGATCGATCACTTATCTAATTATGGCATTTCTGAGCTGTGTGATTGAAGGTCAGGAACTCAGCATCTCTGGCCATGATTTCACACTTAAAATAAGGCTGAAATGTACTGCCACATTCTGGTCTGGGAAGACAGAAAATGGAAAATGTTCTAAAATCTGAACTATTGGGAGAGGATTCTGGAAAGATGGTGGAGTAATCAGAAAAGTCCAAGATCTCCAGATTCCCCCCACAAACAAAGCAAAAATGGCCTCAGGATAAATGTATAGTGTTAAAAACATAGGAGTTGGGACAGAACAATGGTCTGCGTGGGACAATAAGAGAAGACCCCAGTTTGTATGTTTGGCCCCAGTGAAGCATAAATATTTCCAGGCCAGTTGTACTGAAGCAGCAAGCCATGAGCCTTGAGATTACCTTCACTGGGAGGTTGACTTGGCTCCAGCAACAGTTTTTATCTCCTAGACTATGAGGGGAGTTAGGTAAATTGGGGGAATATTGAGGAAACCTTTGCTGATAAGAGAAGACAGGCCCAGCTGTGCTACCAAGACGTTATCCTGGACTAGAAAGAACTAACATATGCCTGATGAGTGCAGAACAGTGCATTGATTCTAAACAAAAACAAGTTCCCAGCCTTGGTTCCAGGTTCCAAGCTATCAGGGAAAACTGAAGGAGGACTGGAGGCCAGAGACATTATTCTCCACATCCTAGGACTCAAGGTGATCATACCAACAATCTACTGCAAAATGAGCAGGCAAATAGAGAAGAGCACACTTTATCTTCTGAGGAGAATATTGAAGAAAAATAAAAGCTTCTCCTACCCTCAAAAGTATTGCCAAATGGTCCAAATGGTCACCTGCCTCAAAATATTTCATAGAAAAACTTTAAAAAGACCTTTAAAATCAAATGAAAGAGATAGAAAAAAAAAACTAAAAGAAAAAGAGAACAACTTAAGAAAGTCAATTAGAAAAAAAGATTCAGAATCTTTTTTTCCCAGAGTCCATCAGTTTTTTATTTAATTATGAATAACTTTTTTTTCTGAGTTCTTTGTCCTTATCTTGTATTATTGTATTGCTGAGAAGAGCTGAATTAATCATAATTGATCATTTCACAATGTTGCTGTTACTGTGTACAATGTTTTACTGGTTCTACTCAAAAGCATCAGTTCATGCTGTCTTTCTAGTTTTTTTTCCCTGAAATCTGCCTGTTCATTTCTTATTGGGCAATAGTATTTCATTACATTCATATACCACTGCTTGTTAAGTCATTCCCCAATAGATGAGCATCCCTTCCATTGTCGATATTTTGCTACACAAACAGGACTAGAGTATAGATTTTTTAAAAGAAAGGATGCTACCTTATAAAGGCATTCCCCCAAATCTACTAAAAAGCTCAGAATACATTTTTTCCTGTACTTTAGTTTCCAAAATAGCCCAGAAAAAATGTATTTAGCCCCAAATGAAGTTGGCATACTGTATATTTGCAGTGAAAAAACACTGTATTACAAACAACAACAACAATACTATGCTTCAAGGAACAGTGATTTTACTCCTAAGGATATTTTCTCTACCCATACAGATAGAAAAATAAGGGTAGCATTTACATAGCACTTTGTGGTTTGCAAACTTATTTAAACATATTTAATTTGATCTTCTACTCCTTGGTAGAAAGTGTTCATGAGTTATTATGGTCATAATTACCCAATGCCCAACCTTGGTCCTATGATTTTAATCAGGTTGTCTCTGTCTGAAGTTAAGCAGGACAACTCCATCCCAGTCTATATTTGAGGTTTTTCCAACTTGGTAATATTTGGCTGAATTTAGTTCTCCTTTGGTACACAATCTAGGGAAAACTCTGCCTCATGATTTAGATGTAAGAAGCATTTGAAAACAGTTACCTTGCTTTTTTTAAATTTAAGCTTTTCATTTTCAAAATATATACATGGATAATTTTTGGCATTCACCCCTACAAAGCCCTGTATTCTAGTTTTTTTTTTTTCCTTCACTGTCCTCTCCCTCAGTTGGCAAGTGACCCAATATATGTTAAACATGCACAATTCCTTTCTCTCTCTATTTCCACAAATATCATGCTGCATAGGAAAAATCAGATCCAAAAGGGAAAAAATGAGAAAGAAAACAAAATGCAAGGAAACAACAAAAAGAGTGCAGATGGCTCTCTTTATCACAAGCCCATTGGAACTGGTCTGAATCATCTCATTGTTGATGAGAGCCATGGCTATCAGAATTGATCATTGTATAATCTTCCTGTTGCTACGTACAATGATCTCCTGGTTCTGCTCATTTTACTTAATATCAGGTCATGTAAATCTCTCCAGGCCTCTCTGAAATGATCCTGCTGATCATTTCTTATGGAACAATATTCCATTGCATTCATATAGCATAACTTATTTAGCCATTCAACTGATGGGCATCCACTCAGTTTCCAGTTTCTTGCCATAACAAAAAAAGCTACCACAAACATTTTTGTACATGTAGATCCCTTTCCCTCCTTTAAGATCTCTTTGGAATATAAGCCCAATAGAACCACTGATGGATAAAAAGGGTATGCACAGTTTGATAGCCCTTTGGGCATAGTTCCAAACTGCTCTCCAGAAGAGTTGGATTCATTCACAATGTGTCCCAGTTTTCCTACATCCCCTCCAACATTCGTCATTATCTTCTCCTGTCATTTTAGCCAATCTGGGAGATGTGTAATGGTACCTCAGAGTTGTCTTAATTTGCATTTGTTTGAATCAAAATGATTTAGGCAACTTTTTATATGACTAGAAATGGTTTTAATTTCTTTATCTGAAAATTGCCTGTTTATGTCCTATGACCATTTATCAATTGGGGAATGGCATGAATTCTTGTAAATTTGAATCAATTTTCTATATATTTTAGAAATGAGGCCTTTATCAGAACCCTTTAATGTAAAAAAATTTTCCCAAGTTGATTGCTTCTCTTATAATTTGGTCTGCTTTGGTTTTGTTTGTACAAAATCTTTTTAACTTCATATAATCAAAAATTTCCATTTTTGCATTCAATAAAGTACTAAAGTTCTTCTATGGCCATAAATTTCTTCCTTCTATACAGATCTGAGAGGCAAACTATCATTTGTTCTTCTAATTTGCTTATAATATCACTTTTTATGGCAAAATCATGAACCCATTTCAACCTTATCTTGGTACAGGGTATTAGGTATGGGTCAATGCATAGTTTCTGCCATACTAATTTCTAAGTTTCCAGCATTTTTGGTCAAATAATGAGTTCTTATCCCAAAAGCTGGTGTCTTTGGGTTTATCAAACACTAGATTGCTGTAGTTATTGACTATTTTGTCCTGTGATCCTAACCTATTCCACTGATCAGCTAGTCTATTTCTTAGCCAGTACCAAATGGTTTTGAGGATAGCTGCTTTATAATGTAGTTTTAGGTCTGGTATAACTAAGCCACCTTCATTTGAATTTGTTTCATTAATTCCCTTGAAATTCTTGTTCTTTTGTTCTTCTAGATGAATTTTGTTATTATTTTTTCTAGCTCTGTGAAGTAATTTCTTGGGAGTTTGATTTGTATGGCACTGAATAAGTAAATTAATTTAGGTAGTATTGTCATTTTTATTGTATTGGCTCGGCCTATTCATGAACACTTGATATTTTCCCAAGAGATTAAAGTTGCCTTTATTTGTGTGGAAAGCATTTTGTAATTGTGTTCATATCATTTCTTGACTTTGCCTTGGCAGATAGATTCCCAAATATTTTATGTTATCTATAGTTTTTAAATGGAATTTCTTTTTGCATCTCTTGCTGCTGGACTTTGTTGGTAATGTATAAAAATGATAATAATTTATGTAGATGTATTTTGTATCCTGCAACTTTGCTAAAGTTGTGATTTTTTTTCTAGTAGTTTTTAGATGATTCTCTAGGGTTCTCTAAGTATAGCATCATATCCTCTGCAAAGTGAGATAATTTGGTTTCCTCCTTACTTATTCCAATTCCTTTAATCTCTTTTTCTTCTCTTATTGCCAAGAGATCCAGAATCTTAAGAAAGAAAATTACTCCTTGCAAACTAGAATTGGACAAGGAGAAGCCAATGAGTTATAAGACAAAAAGACCCTAATCCTTTTTTTTTAATTTTTTTAAATTTTTATTTATTATAATAACTTTTTATTGACAGAACCCATGCCAGGGTAATTTTTTACATTATCCCTTGCACTCACTTCTGTTCCGACTTTCCCCTTCCCTCCCTCCACCCCCTCCCCTAGATGGCAAGCAGTCCTATATATTTTGAATATGTCGTAGTATATCCTGGATACAATATATGTGTGCAGAACCAAACAGTTTTCTTGTTGCACAGGGAGAATTGGTTTCAGAAGGTAAAAATAACCTGAGAAGAAAAACGAAAATGGAAACAGTTTACATTCATTTCTTAGTATTTTTTCTTTGGGTGTAGCTGCTTCTGTCCATCATTGATCAATTGAAACTGAATTAGGTCTCTTTGTCAAAGAAATCCACTTCCATCAGAGTACATCTTCATACAGTATCATTGCTGACGTATATAATGATCTCTTGGTTCTGCTCATTTCATTCAGTATCAGTTCATGTAAGTCTCTCCAAGCCTCTCTGTATTCATCCTGCTGGTCATTTCTTACAGAACAATAATATTCCATAACATTCATATACCACAATTTACCCAACCATTCTCCAATTGATGGGCATCCATTCATTTTCCAATTTCTAGCCACTACAAACAAGGCTGCCACAAACATTTTGGCACATACAGGTCCCTTTCCCTTCTTTAGTATCTCCTTGGGTATAAGCCCAGTAGTAGCACTGATGGGTCAAAGGGTATGCACAGTTTGATAACTTTTTGGGCAGAACGGTTGGATTCGTTCACAACTCCACCAACAATGTATCAATGTCCCAGTTTTCCCGCATCTCCTCCAACAATCATCATTATTTTTTCTTGTCATCTTAGCCAATCTGACAGGTGTGTAGTGGTATCTCAGAGTTGTCTTAATTTGCATTTCTCTGATTAATAATGATTTGGAACACTCTTTCATATGAGTGGTAGTTTCAATTTCATCATCTGAAAATTGTCTGTTCATATCCTTTGACCATTTGTCAATTGAAGAATGGCTTGGTTTCTTATAAATTAGAGTCAGTTCTCTATATATTTTGGAAATGAAGCTTTTATCAGAACCTTTAACTGTGAAGATGTTTTCCCAGTTTGTTGCTTCCCTTCTAATCTTGTTTGCATTAGTTTTGTTTGTACAAACACTTTTTAATTTGATGTAATCAAAATTTTCTATTTTATGATCAATAATGGTCTCTAGTTTGTCTTTGGTCACAAATTTCTTCCTCCTCCACAAGTCTGAGAGATAAACTATCCTATGTTCCTCTAATTTATTTATAATCTCATTCTTTATGTCTAAATCATGGACCCATTTTGATCTTATCTTGGTATACGGTGTTAAGTGTGGGTGACCCTAATCCTAAATAATCATAAAACAAAATATAAATAATGGAACAAAAGAAGAGAACATGACACATTTCATATGAAAAACAACTAGATCTGGAGTACAAATCAAGAAGAGAAAACAGAAAAATAACTGGGTTACCTAAAAGCAATGATTAAAAAAGAATCCTGATATAATAATACTAGAAATGAAGAAAATTATCCTGAAATGTTAGAATAAGAGGGAAAAGGAGAAATAGAAAAAAATCCTCTGATCACCACCTAAAAGATATCCTATGAGGAATTCCCTCCTTTATGATCTCTTTGGTATAAAAATCCAGTAGAAAAACTTGAATCAAAGGGCATACACAGTTTGACAGCTCTTTGGGTATAGTTCCAAACTGCTCTCCAGAATAGTTCAATCCATTCACAATTTCACCAACAATGTATTAGTGTCCCAGTTTTTCCACATCTACTCCAACATTCATCATTATCTTTGCCTGTCATCTTAGTCAACCTGAGAGGTGTGTGGTGATACCTCAGAGTTGTCTCAAATTTGCATTTCTCTGAACAACAGTGATTTAGAGCACCTTTTCATACGACTAGAAATGGTTTCAATTTCTTCATCTGAAAATTATTTGTTCATGTCTTTTGACCTTTTATCAATTGGAGAATGGCTTGAATTCTTATAAATTTGAGTCAATTCTCTATATATTTTAAAAATGAGGCCTTTATCAGAACCCTTGAATGTAAAAATCTTTTCCAAATTTATTGCTTCCTTTCTATTCTTGTTTGCATTACTTTTGTTTGTACAAAAGTTTCTAGCTTAATATAATTAAAATTATCTATTTGCTATTCATTAATAAGTTTTGAGTGCTTCTTGGGTCACATATTCCTTCTTTTTCCACATATCTAAGAGGTAAACTGTTCTAAGTTCTTCTAATTTGTTTATATCATTCTTTATGTCTAAATCATGAACCAATTTTGACCTTATCTTAATATAGGGTGTTAGGTGTGGGTCAATAGCTAGTTTCTATATATGCTTTCTTGAAATGAAAATTTATTATTTCATATTTTGAATGCTCTCATATTCTGCTATGCACACGGCAATGATTTTTTCTTTCTCTATTTTGTTTTAAATAAATAAATACATTAAAAATAAAGTAATATGTGAAATATTAGTATTATGGAAAAGTTTTAGACTTAAAATCAGAAGAGTTCAATGTCTGAATTCCCTGATTTGCCATTTGCTAGCTTGAATTCATCCTCAAATTCACTTGTAAATGGGAAATACAGTATTTTTAATACCTCACTGGCAAGACATTCTGATACGTCTGAGAAAGACCCTACCCTTAATGTACTATATGAATATATCATGCTAAGAAACATTTTTAATGAGGAAAAACAGAAATAATAATGATAATAATAATGAGTCTGAAAAAGATAAAATCCAAAAATAGATCCAAAAAGCATGTGATAAATTGTGTCTTCATGAATTCATCTGATAATATGTTCATAAAGACACATCAATTAAACTATAGCTATTCTTGTTTAGAAAAGGAGGTACATGTTCAGTAGTTTTCTATGAGAAATTACAGAAAGCTCATCCTTAAACAGTCAAGATTTATTGAAGAGGGCAGACTATGCAAGAAAATTGTAAAAGTTTCAAAATGTCATTGAAAGTTACAAAAATTTTGTACCTACTGAATATCTAGAAAGACATATTTAATCAACCAGAATCATACAACCAAAGCTTTCTATTTTATACCACTTAACAGCAAACACATCCCCATACTGCAAATTCAAATCCTAAAATATACCTGGGACTTTCATAGATAAATGGAACTGGCACCAAAACATTGTCACAGCCATGTTGTTGTTTTAGCCTTTTTTTTTCTATTGTGCCCTGCTCTTTTTGACTGCCCTTGTGAGATTTTCTTGGCAAAGATATTGGAGTGCTTTCTCATTTTTTTTTTCTCCAGTTTATTTTACATATAGGAAACAAGCAAATATTGTTAAGTTATTTGCCCAAAGTGACACAGCTGATAAATGTCTAAAATGAGATTTGAACTTAGTTCTTCATGACTCCAACCCCACAACTCTATGAACCAGATAATTGTTCAACAATTAATAAACACCATTTTATAATGCATATCATCATAGTGGATATATATAATGTACAAACTATGTGAAACTCAAAATTCCCAAAATTCATAAAATGAGTAGGAGGAATCTTACAAGAGCATGCCGGAATAAAGTGAAATATAGTTATAAGAATATATAGTTGTATTAAAGAAGCTTTCAGAGAATGTACACATTAATCATCAAATGACTATCTTCCAAAACTATACATGAAGCAATTATTTTATATAACTACCCAAGAATTTGACAAATATAAAAAATAAGAACATCACTTGTCCTAGAACTCTATCAGTATATCAAATATAGGATTAAAAAAAAAACCTACAACAACCCTGACCATAATAATAGCAATCATACTTTAACTCTCAAGTTTAAACTTCTATGTCCTTGATGTTTGATGTCAGATTTTGTATTCTTGGATATAGGAAACTCTAGATTTTTAATGTTAGTAGTGGGAAGATCTGCCATCCTATGCTGCCATATTACTATGTTTAATGGGAATTTTCACTTTAACGTGGAGGACTAAGAGAGAACAGTGTGACTACAGCTTTGAGATTGTTTACTTGCTTACTTCTAAAGCCCCTTAAAGCTTTTTGAATATCATTTATTTGAGTTAATTTCGTTGCTTTTAAAATTAATTTTAACTAATTACCTTGCATTTCCTGATTAGTATAATTATATTAAATTGAATGTTTAATGTAAACATCAAATATGTCTAATCATATAATTTTAGCATGTTAAAGACATAATTAGATGAATCACAATTACATTTTAACTAATGTCATAAACCCCTTTTTCTAAAGTCTGGCTAAGTCCCAGTGAATGCCATAGTGTGATGTAGACCTGGAAACCAGGCAGGTGCATATTTTTTGTCTGGAAGGAGACAGGAAAACACAAACCCGATACTTGAAATGACCAAAGATGATTTTGCCAAGAAAATGAAGTAGTGAGAATTTAAGTAGTACTTTAATACAGTTAGCTTTGCCATTGGGAGAGAGCAATTAAAATCTATTAAAGCTAAAAAAAAAAAAAAAAAGAAAAAAGAAAACAAACAAAAAAATAAAACAAAAAATGTCTTTTATCTGGATTGATACCCATCAACTGAAGCAGTGAATGTAAAACACTATGAAACCCGAAGTATCATAAAATGCTATTTTTATTACACAGTAAGAGAAGAGAATTTGCTAGAGAACTTTAGTGATTGGCAGTTGACTGATGGAGGCTGGAGGGTGGACTCTATATCTCTGGGCAGGCCCAAAGGACCATTCTGGTGACATCAAGAGAGCAGATCTGTGCCATCATGTCAGCTCAATTTATAAAGCTTGCATTAAGCACTGACCATGTTTTGCTTTTGCTTCTACTGGGAATACAAAAGTAAAAAAAAAATCACTTTGCCTGCTTCTAATGTAGCTATATTTGATGGAAATATTCACTGTGAAAGCCCATATGCCTTTGATAGACAGTTGAACTAACAGTGTCTTCTTTGTTCTATCTTTTAAAAAATATCCAGACTACTGTTCTTTTATGTTTATTTTTGTTGTTATAAATGTTAAAGCCCTTGTATGAAAACCATCCAAATGGGTAAAGGAGTTATTGGTCAGTGTGAGACATTGTAGATGTTTTCTAAGAGATAACTTAGCCCCTTCATATAGAAATAAACTTATATATATTTATCTGAAAACTCAATTGCCAGTGTCACCTCCCTATTCAACAGACAGACAGACACACACACACACACACACACACACACAAACACAAGAGTTTGCCTGTCTTTGGAAGGAATCATAAAAAATACAGATATCTAAAGATGTGATAACTGATAATGGTACACATGGATCCATTTTTATCTATAAGATCAAGATATTAATTTTTAAGCAAATCCTGAGCATAACTCCCTTTACTCAAGCTGGTCATTCTAGGTGGAGGGACACTTTAAACTCTGAATAATAATACCTGCATTTAAGTACTACACATCTTCTGAATCAAACACAAATTTTAAAAATCAGGGGTGGACAAGTTGTTGCTCCATATGAGTAAAAAACAGAAATTCACTACCTAGGGGAATAAGGATATTATGTAATTATTTTTATATTTTTTCTTTATTTCTCCTTAGGTTTCTATGGATTAATAATGACTTCATTTATTTTGATCTTAAAATGCCCTCACTGCTTGCTCATTATATGTAATTTCCTCTTCCAGGGCTCATAGGAAGCTCCATGTTCTACTTTCAATCCCCAGATACCTGGAGAGCTTGATTTTTCATCCTGCCAAAGCCGAGTCAGCACATTGTGGGCAGATGGGGCATTTTTTTTGAGGAGACCTTTAAATGCCATTATACTTCAGCCTCTTATCGTCCCAAGACTATTCAGCAGGAGTCTAGAATCCAATGGATCTGGAAAAACCTAGTCTGAGAAAGTTAGAAAATTAAGCTTCCAGTTAATTTTTATCACTGCCAAAGGCAGCATTGATGGCCCAAAACTCTAATACAAGTTCTTTTAGCAGTGCCTCATTTAGTACATTCATCATGAGGATAATCATTAATAACAATAGGTAGAACATCCAATTCTCTCACTGTGTTAGGACAGATACACCACACTCTACTCAATAAATATTTCCTGGAAATGGTGTTTACTGCATTTACATACCCTCAAAGTGGCCAATGGGGTTTACTTGTATAATCTGAATTTGTCTGGATATATGTCATAGGCTCCATTACATATCACTCAGATGAGTTCAGGTTACACTTGGACAACTTCAGGTTTTGGATGTCAGTTTCCCAAATCACTTCACTGTATCCACTTACTGTTTCCAGAACCTCCACTGATAGCCCCAATAGATGGTGTGTGTTCAGGTCTCTAACAACATAGGTAAAAGAGTCTTTATGCATACTGGGTACAAGACAGTCTATTTTACTCTAAAAAAATATGAGGAATGTAAAAGGCTCACAATAGCCTCTAAATAAACAATCCAAACTTCTTCCATCTCTGATAAGTCCGACCTCCACTCCGTAGTCTTCAATTCCTACTGCCAAAGCATTCATAAATTCCCCATACCCACCTCTGTGTGGTTTGAACTTTCTTTTGAAGAGAAATAAACTTGATGTTGCTAGTGTAGCAAATCTATGATATGCCAATATCGTCCCTCCTTTATCCTTTATGGTATTTTCATAAGGGTTTCCCAGCTTTTCAAAGGAAATGAAATTTGTGGTTGTTAAACAGGAAACTCCCTTCCTATTGGACTTGAATGGGGAAATTAAGTCCCAGTGCGGGGAGGAGGAGACAGAGCCAGATTTCTTTGCTTGTTTTCCCTTTGATGTGACTTAGTCTCTTGCCAATCCTCCAGTTATAGGGTTTTCTGTCCCTTTTGCCAAAGACAAGGAATTTTACCTTCCTTTTTATGGAACCCTGGATCTTTGAACTCTCAAATTTGGAGACCTGAATGATCAAGAGATTCGGTATTATCCAGAACATTCCTTTGTTCTGTAGAGTATCTGTTTCATAGAACTTTTTAGGACTCATGGCCTGAGTTTGATGCTTATTAAGCACTTGTAATGTCCGGGCTAGATTTTTGGAAGTCCTCAGGATGGGCTTTGGTCTCAGCAGGATAGTCATTATGAGGAGGTCAGGAATAGAATCTAAAGTCTTTATTGTCTCCTTCACAGTCTCTCTCCTTCACGGTCTGTTCAATCTGACTTACTGACTCTGTCCCCAATTCTCTCAGCATTAAATACCCTATTAAAATTACATCATTACAGCATATTGATTATGTGTGAACTTTACATCACCATTACTGCTCTAACCCTAATCCTAAATACTAAGTGTATGTGAACTAGAGAACCATTATGGCATCAATTCCACTGAGTTAACACTTTGTTTTAAGTATCCTTGTTTCAAGATTACTTCTTCAGCATTCTGGCCCTCCAGAAGCACCGATGCCTAATACCTGTGTTTTCTTAGGTAACCCACTTGGCATTTCCTTGGTTCTGCATTTTCTCATCCTTTACATGACAGTGTGGGCGGTGTGGCTTCCGAGAGGCCTACCCATTCTAGATCAGTGATTCTAAATCTTTCTTTCTTTAAGAGATTTGCCCCTGAGCAAATTCTGTGCTGTATTATGTTATATTGTGGTGCATTATGTTGTATTGAGTCATAATTTAAAAAAAAATTTCACCACTGCTTTTCTCTGCCTTATAAAAAGGCATTATTATACATCTCCTTATGGAGATGTTGATATGTCTAATGAGATATAATTGAGATGATTAAGAACATATTAAGAACATGAGCTTATATGACATGTTAATCCATT
Organism: Sarcophilus harrisii; assembly: GCF_902635505.1. Taxonomy (NCBI): domain Eukaryota; kingdom Metazoa; phylum Chordata; class Mammalia; order Dasyuromorphia; family Dasyuridae; genus Sarcophilus; species Sarcophilus harrisii. The sequence goes on from NC_045430.1 coordinate 284,912,116, forward strand.
ATTAGAACAATCCACTAAGTTGAAGTAACAACATTCCAGTCATCTGAAATGAATAGATTGTCCCTTGTTATTTTGAATAAGATGGTCCCCTTTGTGTTTGCCTTTATTAATGAAAATATGACACCAGTCAAACCTTCTTCTGAGAGAAAGGAAATCCTAATACATATTAGGTGCATCATAGGTCTCAAGGCAACATCAGTGCAGCACCAGGTAAACAGCCAAGGCCTATAGTCACCAACATGAGAAACCCAAAGCATATTTGCACCTGGAGCACAAAGCTCAAATTTAAAATAAAGAAAAAGTCCCCAATCCTCCCGCCATAAAAAGAGCTGAGCAAATAATAAAACAAAATAAAACAACAAAACAAAGAAACAAAGAAAAAAATGAAAGTGACCACAGAAAGCTGTTACAATGACAGGGAAGACCAAGACACAAACTCAAAAGAGTACAACAGTGTCACAACACTTCAGGGCAAAACCAAAAAGAAAAATGGGAAGTGGTTTCAAACATAGAAAAAACTCAAAGAATAGCTCAAAAATTAATTTAAAATCATATAAGGGATGCAGAAGAAAGACTGGGGAGAAAAATGAGAGTGAAGCATGAAAATTATGAATAAAGGGTCAACAGCTTAAAAAAGGACAATTTGGTCAAATGCCAAAGAAAATATAAAATCTAATTGAGGAAACAACTCAAAACTTAGAATTGGGCAAGTAGAAACCAATGACTTTATGAATCAAGAATCAAGCAAACAAATCCAAAAGAATGAAAAATAGAAGAAAATATAAAATACCTCTTGGAAAAGCAATTGATCTGGAAAATAGATCCAAGAGTAATGATATTAGAATCATTGGACTAAATGAAAGCCACAATCAAAGGAGGACCTGAACAGCATCTTCTAAAAAATCATCAAGGACAACTATTTTGATATCCTAGAACCAAAGGGCATGATGAATATTGAAAGAATACCCTTACCTCCTCAAATCTCTCAGATTAGCTAAGATGACAGGAAAATATAATGTTGGACAGGATGTGGAAAAACCGGGATACTAATGAATTTTTGGTGGAGTTGTAAAATGATCCAATCATTCTAGACAGCAATCTGGAACTATGTTCAAAAGGTTATAAAACTGTGTATAGTCTTTGATCTAGCAGTGCCATTATTGGGTCTGTACCCCTATGGAAATCACTGTGCAAAAATGTTTGTAGCAGCTCTTGCTACATTGGAAAAAAAATGGACAAGGAGTGGATGCCCATCAATTGGAGAATGATTGAACATGTTTTGATTTATGAATAGAATATTATTGTTCTATAAAAATGATGAACAAGCTGATTTTAGAAAGACCTGGACAAATTTACAGGAACTGATGCTGAGCGAAACAAGCAGAATCAGAAATACATTAGACAAAATAACAGCAAAAATGTATGATGATCAACTTCTCAGTGGTTCAGTGATCCAAAGCAATACCAATAGATTTTGGACAGAAAATGCCATCTGCATCCAGAAAAAAAGAACTATGGAGTCTGAATGTAAATGAACACATGGTATGTTCACTTCTTTTTTTCTCTTTATCTCTCCCATGGTTTTACCCATTGGCTTTGATTTTTCTCTCCAAACATGATTCATAAAGCAATATGTATGAAAATAAATTTAAAAGAAAAAAAATAAAATTGAAGAAAAAAACAAAAAATACCTTAATCCCCGAAGGAAAGATATCCTAACATATAAACTCCAAAAATATTATAGCCACATTCCAGAATTATCAGGTCAAAGAAAAAAATGCTATAAATAGCCAAAAAGAAACAATTCAAATGTTAGGGAATTACAATTAGGATTGTATAGGAACTTGGGAAGGGCATGGAACAGCTGGTGTGCTCAGCAGGAGAAGCAACAGGAGCAGGAACAACAGCAGTGGCATGAGCAGCAGCAGTAAGAACCTAGGCAGAGACACAGGATCCAGGTGGAGGATCCAGGACACCTGGTATCCCCAAGCCTAGGTATAGACATTGTTTCTTCCTCCATTATCTAATCATTCCATATCCTGCAAAGGAACTTGGACTATGTGAGGATAGTATAAAAGTTGTGGTTCCTCTTATAAAGTAAGTTGAGTAAGAAGAGAGAAGCCTAATTGTGTTGGATTGTGCTGGCTTGTTTTTCCATGGTTAGGTTGTGGATTGAAGATAAACTCTTTATGGGAAAAAGTTGTTTGATACTTGTCATTTTCCTCACTCATTATGCTTTTTTGAACTAATGAATTATGAGAACAGACATCACTATATTAGAAAAATAAGATTTGGCAAAACTTTGGAGAAAACTAAATGGGAACAGAAAAGGTATATGTTATGGGCCAGAACTCTGAACTTGAAACAAAGGATTCTTACAAGGCACTAAGTCAATGGAATTGATAGAGACAATGGTTATCTAATTTAACATGGTTCAGTATGATTGATTTAATCCTACAAGGAGATGTTATGGGCTAGAACTTGAAACAAGGTACTAAGTGGAATCTAGTTTAGCATTGATTTAATCCTACAACAAATAATGGTTTCCTAGTGATGTAATGATAGGTTTGTACTCAGTGTGTAGCATATAAGCTAGAAGCCTCAGCCAAGGAGATTCAGAGACATTCGGAGAGACAAGCACACTAAAAACTCTCAGAGGTTGGGACAGATTCATTCCATCATCCACCTTTATGGTGGTTGAAGGCTGAAGCACAAACCTTTGGATTTGGAGAGATTCAAAGGGCAGAGAAAGAGGCAGGAGCTCAAGCTCTTGGAACCAAGGAGAGAGAGAGGCCTCTAAGAAAGCTAACCGGCCCCAGGAAAGGAGACAAGACTTTGCAAGAGATAATAAAGGATTTGGACTTTAACTCCTGGCAACTCGTGTGGTGATTACTGAATTGAAACGAAGGCTGCCTCCAGAGACCCAAGAAACCTTCAACAGAGAACATTATATTTTAGAGAGAATATCACAGATATACCTTTTATTCCAGAACATCTGGCACCTACACAAAATAGACCATGTAATAAAGCATAAAACTCTCACAATTGAATGTTAAAAGGCAGAAATATTACAGGTGTTCTTCTCAAACTCTTATGCAATAAATATATTTAATAACATTGAATAATATATGTATAATTAATATATTTGGCAAGGGCAGTGGAAAGAAGATTAAAAATTAATTAGAAAATATGTAATCCAATCCTAAAGGATAAATGGGTAAAAGAACAAATTCTAGAAACAATCAATAAGTTCATTAAGTACAATGAAACAATGAGACAACATACCAAAATTTATGGGATGCAGCCAAAATTGTACTTAAGGAGAAATTTATTTCTTTAAATTCTTACATTAATATAATGGGAAAAAAGGTTTCAACCAATAAATTAGCCATTCAACTAAAAAAATTGAAAAAGAACAAATTAAAAATCCCCAATTGAGAACAAAATTAGAAATCCTGAAAATCAAAGATAAGATGAATAACATTGAAGGTTAAGCTAATAAATAAATCTAAGAGCTGGTTTTATTGGGGGAAAAACATCAAAAAAATAGATAAGCAATTGGGAAATTGGATTTAAAAAAACCAAAAAAAACAAGTATCCTGTATCAACAATGAAAAGGGCAAAATCACCACCAATGAAGCATAAATTAAACTAATCACTGGGAAATATTTTGCCCAATCATATGCCAATAAATCTGACAATCTGAGCGAAATTTATAAATATTTATGAAAATATAAATTATCTAGATTAACATTTCAGGAAATAGGGTACTTATATAACTCCTTCTTAGGAAAAGAAATTGAACAAGCCATCAACATGCTCCACAGGAAAAAATCCCCAGGGTCATATGAGTCATAGTACATGAGTAAATTTTACCAAACTTTTAAAGAACACTTATTTCCAATAATAAAGGAAGTATTTGTATAAATTGGCAAAGGAGGAATCTTAACATACTTCTTTTATTACACAAATATGATAGTGATACCGAAGCCAGGAAGAGCTAAAACAGACAAAATTATACACCAATTTCCCTAATGAATTAATATGAAAATTAATGCAAAAAATTTGAACAAAATAATAGCTAAGCAATTGCAGTAATGTATCACAAGAATTTATATAAGTATGGTCAGGTGGGATTTATATCAGAAATTCAAGGTTGGCTCAGTATTAGTAAAACAATCAACATAACAGACCATATCAATAAGAAAACGAACAGAAATCATATGATTATCTCAATAACTGTTGAAAAAGCTTTTTTTTTAATTTATTTTTTTTATTTAATAGCCTTTTATTTACAGGTTATATGCATGGATAACTTTACAGTGTTAACAATTGCCAAACCTCTTGTTCCAATTTTTCACCTCTTACCCCCCACCCCCTCCCCTAGATGGCAGGATGACCAGTAGATGTTAAATACATTAAAATATAAATTAGATACATAATAAGTATATATGACCAAAACATTATTTTGCTGTATAAAAAGAATCAGACTCTGAAATATTGTACAATTAGCTTGTGAAGGAAATCAAAAATGCAGGTGGGCATAAATATAGGGATTGGGAATTCAATGTAATGGTTTTTAGTCATCTCCCAAAGTTCTTTCTCTGGGCATAGTTGGTTCAGTTCATTACTGCTCCATTGGAAATGATTTAGTTGATCTCGTTGCTGAGGATGGCCTGGTCCATCAGAACTGGTCATCATATAGTATTGTTGTTGAAGTATATAATGATCTCCTGGTCCTGCTCATTTCACTCAGCATCAGTTCATGTAAGTCTCTCCAGGCCTTTCTGAAATCATCCTGTTGGTCATTTCTTACAGAACAGTAATATTCCATAATATTCATATACCACAATTTATTCAGCCATTCTCCAATTGATGGACATCCATTCAGTTTCCAGTTTCTAGCCACTACAAAAAGGGCTGCCACAAACATTCGTGCACATACAGGTCCCTTTCCCTTCTTTATAATCTCTTTGGGATATAAGCCCAGTAGTAACACTGCTGGATCAAAGGGTATGCACAGTTTGATAACTTTTGAAAAAGCTTTTGATAAAATATACCACTTATTGCTATCAAAAACACTAAAGGATATAGAAATAAAGGAAGCATTTATTTATTTATTTTTAATGCACATTGCTTTATGAATCATGTTGGGAGAGAAAAATCAGAACAAAAGGGAAAAACCAGAGGAAAGAAAGAAAAAAAAAAAAAAAGAAAACAGAAGTGAACATAGCATGTATTGATTGGCATTCAGTCTTCAGAGTTCTTTTGCTGAATGCAGATGACATTTTCTATGCAAAGTCTTTTGGGATTCCATTGGATCACTGAACCACTGAGAAGAACCAAATTTTTTTATAGTTGACCATTACACATTCTTGCTGTTATTGAATGCAATGTATTCCTGATTGTTCTTCTTTGGCTCAGCATCAATTTGTGTAAATCTTTCCAGGCCTTTCTAAATTCAGCATGTCCATCATTTTTTTTTATGGAACAATAATATTCCATTACTTTCACATGCCACAACTTATTCAGCCATTCCCCAATTGATGGGTCTCTACCCATTTTCCAATTCTTTGCTACCACAAAAAGAGCTGCTACAAACATTTTTGCACATATGGGTCCTTTCCCTTCCATTATGATTTCCTTGGGATGAAGACCTAGAAGTAGTCCTGCTGGTTCAAAGGATATTCACAGTTTTATAGCCCTTTGGGCATAGTTCCAGAATGGAACTCTCCAGAATGGTTGCATCATTTCACAATTCCACCAACAATCCATTATTTCCCAGTTCTCCCACATTCCCTCCAACATTTATCATTATGTTTTCCTTCCTTTTAGCCAAGCTGAGAAGTGTGAGGTAATCCCTCAGAATTGGTTTAATTTGCATTTCTCTAGTCAATAGTGATTTAGGGCACTTTTTTTTTTAACATGAGTATTAATTAATTAATTAATTAATTAAACTTAATCTCATCATCTGAAAATTGTCTGTTCATATTCTTTGACCATTTATCAACTGGGGAATATCTTTCATTCTTATTCATTTGACATAGTTCTTTATATATTTTAAAAATGAGACATATCAGAAACACTGGCCATAAATTTTTTTTTACCTATCTATAACTATCAGAAAGTGCTGTCTATAATGGATAAACTAGAAGTCATCCCAATTGGATCAGGAGTGAAGCAAGCATATCCATTATCACCACGATTATACAATATAGAACTAGAAATATTAGCTTTAGTCATAAGAGAAGAAAAATAAATTGAAAGAATTTGAATAGGTAACAAAGAAACAAAACTGTTAGTATTTGCATATTGTATGATGATATACTTAAAGAACCCTAGAAAATCAAATTACAACTTCAGCAAGATTGCAGAATATAGGTAAACCCAAATAAATCATAAGCATTTTTGTAAGACCAAACAAAACCAAGCAACAAGAGATAGAAAAAGAAATTCCATTTAAAATAATTATAAATAATATAAAACACCTTGGAACTACTTGTCAAAAAAAAAAAAACAAAACAATGAACACAATTACAAAGCACTTCTCACAAAAATTAAGTCACATCTAAAAAACTGAAAAAATATTAATCACTCATGGTTAGACCATGATAATATAATAAAAATGACAATTCTGTCTCAACTATTTTACTTATTCAGAACCATACTGATCAAATTACCAAAACACTAGCTGATGCAGTTAGGAAAAAAAATCATCTGGAAGAACAAAAGGATAAGAATATAATGGAAATTAATGGGAAAAATACAAAGAAACATGGGATAGCAATAGCAGATCTCATACAATGTTACAAAACATTAATCATCAAAACCATCTGGTACTGACTAAGAAATAGAGTGGTGGCCAGGGGAACAGATTTGGTAAACAAAACACAATAGTCAATGACTATCATAATCTATTGTTTGATAAACTAAAAGTTATAATTTAGGGGATGGGAACTCACTATTTGACAAAATCTCCTAGGAAAACTGGAAAAGAATAGGACACAAACAAGTTTACATCAATATTTCATACTACATACTCAGATAAAGTAAAAATGGCTACATGATTTAAGCATAAAGGGTGACACTATAAGCAAATTAGAAGAACATGGAGTAGTCTTCCTGTCAGACCTAAGAAAAGAAGAAAAAAATATTAACAAACAAGAGATAGAAAGCATTATAAAATACAAAGTAGATAATTTTGATTATATTAAATTAAAAATATTTTGTACAAACAAAACCAATGCACCCAAGACTAGAAGGAAGGCTGACATCTAGGAAACAATCTCAACAGTAAATGCCTCTTATAAAAACACCATTTCTCAAATATATAGAGAGATGAATTAAATCCATAAGAATACTCCCTCAATTGATGAATGGTCAAAGGATATGAATAAGCAATTTTTATATGAAGAAATTAAAGACAGATATAGTCATAAGAAGAACTGCTCTAAATCACTTTTGATTAGAGAAATGCAAATTGAAACAACTTTAAGATACTACTTCAAACCTACCAGATCGGCTAATATTACAAAAAAATGGAAGTGATAAACTTTGAAGAGGATGTGGGAAAATTGGGACACTAATTCACTATTGATGGAGTTTTCAATTAATCTAACCATAGCCTTTGAATCTAGTAATACCACCACTAGGTCTGCATTCCAAAGTCATGATAAAAAAGGAAAAGTATCTACATATGCAAACATATTTATAGCAATCTTTTTCATGGTGAAAAAATATTGAGAATTGAAGGGATTCCAATAACTGGAAAATGACTGAACAGTCTGGGGTCATATGAATATAATAGTGTACTATTGTGCAACAAGAAATTATGAGCTGGCAGATTACAGAAAAACCTGGAAAAAATTTGTTTAAACTTGTTCAGAGTGAAATGAACAGAACTAGAAAATCCTTGTACATAGTATTTGTAATGTTGTATGATGACCCATTGTGATTGGCTGAGGTCTTCTCCAAAATACAATGATCCAAGACAAGCACAAAGAATTTGTGAATGAAAATGTTATCCTTAACCAAATAAAGGACTGATGGATTTGGAATGCAGTTTGAAGCATATTTTTATCATTTATTTTAATCTTTATTATTTCTTTGTTTCTTTTTTCATAATTGTGACCAATATGGGAATATACATTGCATGATAGCACATGTATAAACTATATAAAACTGCCTATCATCTCTGGAAGAGAAAAGGGGAAAGAGAGAGAGAGAGAAAACTGAAATGCAAAATTGCATAAAAATAAATGATAAACATGTAACTGGGTAAAATATTATTTAAAAAATAAATAATATTTAAAAAGTAACACAAATGAAATAAAAGAGAAAAATTGCTGAAGGATACAGGAAGAATGATTCCTTCCTCATCTTCCAAAGGGGAAAACATTCATGTTCTTTAGAGTAGAAAGTAATGCCATTCATATTTTTAAATTAATAAATAACAGAATGAAATCTAACATCTTATTCTAGAAGTAATTGGGAGTCAGTGATAATTTTTCAAGTCTGGAATGCAGAACACCTGAACAGAAAATAAATGAGGTAAGGTAAAAACTGGAGAGAGACACGGAGGATAATTAGACAATTTTGATAGTTCAAGAGTAAATCTTAACTGGAGTAGAAACTTTGTGGTCAAAGAGATGGGGAAAGATGTGATGGATGTCATGGAGTTGGCAATGACATTTTGGCACTGTGGTGAATACCATTGGAAAGTGCCAGGAAAGAGTCAACGATTAATTCAAATTTGGGAAATTGAGGATTGGGAGGAATGATTTCCATAAAAAATGGGGAAATTTGGGGGAGGGTTCAATTTGAGAATAGCTATATTGGGCCACATTGGGTGGGAGGTGATCCCAGGACACCCAGGTGGAGATGTCCACCATCCAGATGGTAATGTTTAGGAAATCCCTTGATCAGCACCCTACATAAATACTAAACTTTATTTTTAATATACTCATAAGATCCCTCCTTTTCCAGTCCTGTCGTGAGTCATTATATATAATGAAGACTCTCTGTGCCTAACAATTTATGACTCACTCTTTAACTTTAAAAACAAAACAAAACAAATTCAAATCATCATATAAGACTTGTTTAAATACAACTCTGTATGTAAGATCTTCATTTCAAATTAAATCAGGGGCCTCCAGAGAGATTTTGTGCAGGTAGAACCACACTGTATGTTTTGTTTTTTATACTAACTCTGTCCCTATAATCTTCCCTTCTTTTTGAGCTAAAAAGCAGCATTGTATCCCCTTATAACTTTTCCATAGATATTCAGGTAAAATGCACACCTGGTATCGAATGTGCATCTTGGGTATCTTTTACTTTTACAATGAATGAGATGTCCTTAGACAGAAACTGAAAGGGGCATCCTGAATAGAGAACCAAATCTGTTCTGAATTTTTATTTGGAGCATTTCTTTTTTATCAGTGGATGAAAAGATTTTTTGGCCGGATGCATAGTAAAACATGACTTCAAAACTTCAGCAGTCAAAGAAATGGAAGGTTTGTTTGTTTTTTTTTTTTTTTTGGATGTGAAACCTAGGAGGTAGGTAGTGAACAAAAATAAAGGGGAAAATCAAAATACTTCCTTTTAATTGGGAAAAGAACATATGGGAGTTTATACAATCTAAGCAGCACAGTGTTGATGAAAATCTTTCTTTCCCAGGGTCATCAGTTCTTTTGAACATCAGATGGCTTTTTAAAGTCCAATACAATCACATGCATTCTATGAAAACCTATTGAACAAGGAAATATACCATGATTCAAAATTGCTACAGATTCAATAATGTATTTGACAAGATTCATATTGTACTAATCGCAGCATTAGCTACATACATTTATAAAATAAAAACACTCAATTCTTTGGCATAATATGTATTCAGATTAAAGAAGCTGTTACTATTTATTAAACTTAGAAAGATTCCCCAATGTGTATATAGATTGGAAAATCTTTTACTATGGCCCTGTTACACCTCAGGGGGCTAATCCCACAAATTGGAAACCCTTGCAGGCTATGTAATGGTTCAGTGAGTATCCCATCTCTGGTAACATTCACTTGAAGCTTGGGGATCCATTGTCAACAATATTGTGGATATTGTACTTAGAAATTATTACAGATGATCCTCTGGGATATCATTCAACTTTCAGAACTTGTGGTCCTAATTTTTTATCTTATTCATCTTTCTTATGAAAGATATGTAATTTGAATCAGAAGTACCTGAGAAGAACTCAAATCACTGGGGAAATTTGAAGAAAATTGTGAAAGACTGAAACCAAAGAATGACTGACTCCCTATGCAGAGTAACTGAGGGACATTGAGGTGAGATAATGTTATGGGCCAGAACTCTATGACCAATATGGTTGAAGTTCCAGCAGGGTGTCTATGCAAGAAGTGATATGAGTTCAAATGAAAGAAAACCAGTCATGAAAATCAATATCCAATGAATTAAATTCCACATATAAAATAAAGTTTATAATAAGGACTGAGCTATAATCAGAAATTCATAATATTTCACTTTTGCTTTAAAAGGGGCTTTCCAAAATGCCTGCTTTGTTAGATACTTAATACATGGTCTTAAAAAGAGAGTTTAATCAATGCTGACAAAGGGAAAAGGACAATGATTCCCAAGAACTCTTGACAGCTTGTACTTTAATGCTTAGAGTGGAAGATTGTGATGAATTCTTGCTCCTAGTGACAGTACAAGAAAATTGTTGTCAGCTTTTTTGAGAGGTGAACGGATTCCTCATGGAATTAAAACTCAGGTGATGAGATGACCATACTTCTTGCCTTCCTATGCAGACAAATGGCTTTACTTATCTAGCCAGTCATAGGATAGTCCTAAGGATTGGGACCTTTGAGGATAGGGAGCAGAAATTGACCTAAATGGTCCTAATATTCTTTAAAGGTAATGGCTGCTTCTAGCTTGGGAAAAGTAGGAAACCAAGTTACCAGTCTAAGTTCAGGAAGAGTGATTTTATTCTCTCAGTAAGACCTGTCTTCTATAACCCACTCACCTAATTTTCCCAGGATTACTTCTTAAATTAAAATATTTCGGAAATGATTGCCTGATTGCAATGGACCTTAGAGATGATCCAATCCATCCCTTAATTTTATAGAATGAATTGGTATAAAGAATTCAATGATTTATCTCCATATCTGTGTCTTGATTAAAGCAGAAATTCACACAGCTAGTTCCTGGGCCTTCAAATTGAGTGATCTTTCCCTAGTGCATGCAAGATCAGGTATCTGAGTAGTAAATCAGGTAATCAAGAAAAACAAACAAAAAAAAGGTGAAATAAAAATGCAGAGGGCCTCGCCCTAGCATCACACCTCAGTGGTCCCATGTTCTACCACTGAATAACTAGCTTTCTCAGACTTTTTTTTTCTTATAAAACTCAAAGACGTTTATATTTCCCACAGCTAACAGCACACTGGCAGCTTACAGAATGACATTTCCATGGTGTTAGCAGAGGTCTTTTCCATGCACATGTTAGTGTCAGTTTCATTTATAGAATCCATTCAGTATGCAGGACCAACCACAGTGTGAGTTATGTTATCATTTGTTCCTTTGTTCAAGGAAGCAATGAAGCAGGACACTGCATCCATTTATGATAAGAAATGCATGATGCTGGAAATGCTTCAAAACAGTCATGTGGATTTTCTTGTTTGGCCTAATCACCTGGTTAAGTTAGAGGGCAGTGTAGAACAACGGGTAAGTCTGACTGGGAGGGGCGGTGCTTAATGTGGATTGGGGACCCAAAGGCTGGCTTCTGTTTTGAGTTCCACATCCTGTGGGACTTCTCCTTTTAAGCTTCAGCTTTGTCTTTTGTGAAATACAGGGCTTTAATTAAAAACTTTCTGATAGCCCAGAAGCACCTGAACAGTGATTCCCTTGATGCAGTGGAAGATTAATGGAGGAAGAGAATAGCATTTCTCAGGTACCTACTATGTGCCAGGCACTCTGCTAAACCCTACACATATTACCTTAACTATCCTGTGAAGTAATGCTGTTATTATCACCATTTTACAGTTGAAGAAATTGAGTCAAACATAGGTGAACCTTTCTAGAACCATACTACTGGTAAATGTTTGGTTGAATTTAAACTGAAGTCATCCTGAGATTAATGCTTTAGAACCAGAAGACATGAAATGAATGAAAAGCTTTCAGCCTATTTTGTAAATACTTTTGCTTTATTTTGTCTTCTAAGTTTTTGTAAGTAAAACTTGTCTCTTGTAACAATTACCAAAAATTGCCTTGCAGATATTGACCATCATTGGGTCTAGATTGGTCCTCAAACTACGGCTGTGGACCAGATGTGGCAGCTGAGGACATTTATCCCCCTCACTCAGAGCTATGAAGTTCTTTATTTAAAGGCCCACAAAACAAAGTTTTTGTTTTTACTATAGTCCGGCCCTCCAACAATCTGAGGGACAGTGAACTGGACCCCTATTTAAAAAGTTTGAGGACCCTTGGACGCAGGCTTGGCTTCAAATACAGCTTCTGCTCCTTAGTAGCTGTTCAGCCTGTGGTTAGCCATATTCCCTTACTACCCCCAATTTTCCCTTCTCAACCTCTCCGTCAGTGCCCTTGTGCTTAATGCCCATGCCACTGCTTAGCACTTGGTATCTTTTTTATTTTACCAATTTTTTTTTCATCCAGAAGCCTGGTACCCACCATCTATCCCATGCTATCTCAAGACAAAGACTGTGAACAGAGCTTCTCATGGGTTCATGGCTCTTTGGAAGGCTCTATGCTGGCCACCTTCATGGTTGCTTTAAGTACGTACTCTGACAGACTCATGCATGCCTGGACCATGAAGAATAGCACACAACATGGCCTCAATTTGAAAGCTGCCCTTCCTTCAGGACTGGCCACTCTGTCCCCAGGGCCCCTTCCTGGACTTCCCCATCTCCAAGCTTGAGTTCTCCAACATCTTTCAAACAAGAGCCCTCATCTTAAAGCTTATGTTTTATTAAAATATTGGTCTCAAAGGCTTCTGCTTATTGATGGCGTGCATTATATTAAATAGAGTTCAGAACTCAGAATCCACAAAATTTGGGTTCAAAATTTACCTCCAACATTTGCTATGTGTGCGACTGAAAAAGCCACTTAACTTTCTCAGCCTGAATCACTCTCTGGTAAGATGAACTATTAATAATACTTTACAGGATCAGATTAGGATGTGTGCATGCAAATTCTTCACAAACAGGAAAATGTTTAATGGTTAGCTTGTATATTATTAGACACACCCATGCACACATACATACCTTTACAAATATATATGCACACACACACATCTAAATGATTCCATTCCATTTCATCATCTGCAGCATTTATTATCATTATTAATACAACATTCCCAAGAGAACAAGGGAACTAAGTATTCCCTCTACACACACAAAGACAAAATGCCCAGCTTCCTGCAGACTTCCTTTGAAAATAATTTTTCCTTGCTTTAGCTTTTTTCTTTTCCCATAAGTAAATATCATCTATCTATATTAATGCAGAATTAACCATTAAAATGCTTGTAAAATTAAGCCATTTAAAGTGATACAAAGCTAGACTATATACAATATCCATGTATAACAGTATATAAAATACTAAATGCAGTGCTCTTAAGTAAGAAGGATGACCATCTATTTTCCCCAGTGTCTAGTTGGATGGACAGCCCTGCATCCAACAAGCCAAGCTGGGCAAAGTGCTGGTGGTGGGAAGGGATCCATGGTGAGTGGTCTCAGTCTGTGACAAGGCATCTTGGTTCCCTTCTTCATGGTCAACCTTACATTGTAAGAGCCTTGAAACAGATTTCTGCAACAGAAAGATGAGCCTTAGCTGGGTAGAGGGTGGAGAAAGAAAACCCATCAAATAACAAACTGAATAATATCCCAATGGCAAGTGTTCATCAAAGGAATGCTCTGGAGCTAAGTGGACCTTCTCAGACTGGCTGGGCCCTTATCCATTGGAACAGATGTTTATTTTGGTTTCATTCTCCCATTTTGGGTGGATGACTTCAAGGAGCTGCAAGCTCACTGATTGTAGGTTTTCTTGGGGGGAGGGGAAGAAAGGGGGGGATGCTTCCACCCCCAAGGCCAATCACACTTGTTCTGATTCCCAGATTTTTTATCAGGGAAAATGAAAGGGGTGATTATGGCCATTTCCTCCTTCACTTCTAACATCATTCAAGAATCCAAATGCCTGAAGCCCAGGGCATTGTTGGGTTGACCCCTGAATCATTTCTTGTTAAAACTCACCTCTCCTCAAGCTTTAGTAAAGCCTATTTTCTGATCACATTTTCTCCTTCATGAAGAAGTAGCCATTCATAGAAACATCCAACTTGCTTTTCTTCTTTAATAAACTTTAACACTTAAGTTTCTGAGGAACTTCCACTGAGTTTATGCAGACCTGCCACTGCAAGAGGCTCCTTAAATGACTGATGGATTTTCCTCCAGGGATCCCACTTTTAATGTCATTTTCCTTTTCAGAGAAATAGAACCCTGGAGCCCTGGAAGGGAGGAGAGCAACGGTGTATTCCCAAAAGAGTCATGTGTATCTCTGTTCTGACCCTGGTTACCTAAGCAAAGAGAGATGCTAGTGTTTCCTGAAATCCACCAGTTTGGTTTTTTTTGTTGTTGTTTTTTGTTTGTTTGTTTTTATCTTTCAGAATCTGGGCCGCTCAGAAGATAATTTCTCTGATATTCATGTGTATATATAAATGTGTGTATGTATACACACATACACACATATGTATATATACATGCATATATATGTGTATATACATATGCATTACATACTTAGAGAGAACAAGAGACTTAATTATATAAATTATACAAAGATGGGATCCTCAATAAAAGTTGATGGGCTGGAGGAACAAAGATTGGGAAGAAGGGATGGAGAGTTACTGGACTTTTTTATGATTTAAAATGTGTGTAAAGTGTTCTGCATACTTCATTTCATTTATCCCTCTTTGCAACCCTATGAAGTAAATACTATTATTCCCATTTTACGCATCTGCCAATTGTGACTCAGAAGGGGAAATGGCAGGTCCATAGGAACATAGCAAATGTTTGTCAAAGGCAGAATATCTTCTTGACTCTTAAGTGTGAGATTCTATCCTCTATACAGAAAGAAGGGAATGATAGAGAGAGGTAGTGAAAGACAAAGACCAAGTTCTTGGAAATGCTGAGCTTATTGAAATCTTCATAGCTTCACTTGAAGATGGCCACACAGAGCAGTTTCACTAGCATTCAGTCTTTGTTGCTTTTTTTTTCCAGATGGACTCCAGGATTTAGTGGAAAGTTCAGTGGACTACAGGAAACCAACAAACTATGCTGTAAAAATACAGAATCTGTGTGTGTATCAACCTCCTCATCTCCAAATGACCTGCTTTGGGTCAAATCACTTCTAAGTTTCCTTTTGCTTTTAAAAGTCTTTTAAAACTTAAAAAAAAAAAAAAGTCTTTAAAAAAAAAAATTCAAAAAATTATGGGAAGCTTTGTCTTGTACTGGAGCTCTGACCATAAAGCTGAGCTACTTGCCTACAGCTAAGCCTTTTCTACTATGTCATTACAACCACATTAAGGTTTGTGCCCACTAGCATTAGACAAACACAGAAAATAATATAAGGAATTAGGACTTAGAATGGCCTAGGCACTAACTCTCTTTTAGTTCAAGCCATTCACTTTACAGGTGAGTGTACTGTAGAAAAGGCAGAAAACTTTGTTCAAGGTAATCTTGCTGGTTTAACCCTGATTGCCAAACTTTTCAGTCCATTAAATTGTAGAAGTTTTTGCAGGATCAGTAGGCTCCCGCATGATAATTGGTCCCATTGTTTTGAGAGCTACTTTGTGGGTTGTTACATAGCTGGCTGGTGCAGTGGATAGCACATGGGCCTGAAATCAGGAAGGCATGAGTTCAAGTCTGGGTTCAGCCACTAATTAACTGTGGGACCCTGAATGATGCATTTAACCTCGTTTGCCTCAGTTTCCTCATTTGTAAAAATGAATTAGAGAAGGAAATTGCAAATAATTCCTATACTTTTGTAAAGAGGGTTAGGGTTAGGTTTTGGAAAGATAACCCCAAATAGGGCTTGGATGTGAATGAAACAATTGAATAAAATAGAGTTTTCCACCAAAATTTGCATTAGGGTCTTAACAATTGTTTTCTTGGTCAGCTAATGAATCAAGAGCACAAAATCTTACACTCAATCTGATTCCTAGCATTTAATTTCCATTCTGATTGGCTTACCAATTTCTGATGAGTAGAAGTGTGGTAGACTACAAAGGATATTGTCTTTGGGGAAAGCTGATCTCATCACTTGCTACTTTTGTGATCCTGGACAAGTCAATTAATCTCTCCAAGCCTTGGTTTCCTTATCTATAATTTGAGAGGACAGGATTAGTCAAATCAGGACATTTTTGGCTTTCAATCTATAATCTAATGGCTCTGAACTCAGTGGGAACAGGGATCATGTCAGTTCCTTTGCCCCAGCTCCATTGTGTAGTTCACATAATCTTTGAGTTGGAGGGATCATCAGGGCTGTCCAGTTATCACGGTTCTCTCTGCAGCTCTCTGTGTTTGAATGCCACAAAACATATTTGTCACTCAGGATAAACTGAACCACTGAAATATAATTTCTTATTAAATATCTTCTGGACTGCCTCTAACTGCAGGATAAAGGTATAACCATGACCTCCCTCAAATTTGCTTTTGGTTTGAATTGCATGGAGCATGATGTTCCTACTGTGGGCACATCCTGGTTCCTTCCTCACTCCTTTTCTACTTCCTTTTATTCATTTATTGTCTTTTCCAATTAAGTGAGAAGTTCCTTGAGGCCATGATCTGCCTATATATATATATATATATATATATATATAAAAATCCTCCTTATTATATAGATAAGCAATTGCTTAACAAATTAAGACTAGAGATCTTTGAGGAGGGATGGAAGCTCATGTGTGAGGCAACCCATTCTTGTGACTCTAATTGCCCAGTCTTTTCAAATTTTGTTTACTTCAGTTTGAATCTAATTCTCTGATGCTGCTAATGGACATACATCTAGTGTTTTTTTGTAGTACTTAGTGATGAAAATTAAAATCAATTATAAACCTTACTACCTGTGATAGCACTTTGAATTGTTTAGAAGAACTCTCCTATATCCCTAGATACAAGCAAGTTCTGTAGTAGATAGAGTGAGGAAGCTGCAGTAAGCAAAAAGTGAGTTTAAACCCTGTTTCAAGTATTTACAGAGAGAGTGTTCAACAACATGTGTGTTTGCCTCAGCTTCTTAATCTGAAAAACAGAGATAATAATAGCAAAACATCATAAGTTGTTAAGATCAAATGATTTTATAAGGTACATAAAACTTGGAAACTTTGATGCACAATATTAACATTATTATTTTGTCCACTGAGTTTTCTCTTCATTAGGTGAAGATTTCAGTTCTGAGATTTGTTCTTTTTTGTCATGATCTCTAAAGCCATTTTATCATTGTTAATCTCTTCTGGGTATGTTCCAGTTTGGAAGATCCATTCTCTACCATGATTGCCAGAATTCAATATAATACTACTAATATGCTCTAATTTCTAGATCATTTTCATAAGAATATAAACTTATGTTCTTATCCTCAGAACTCTTGACTTTGAGCACCCAAAATACAATCATTTCTATTCACTTTCACTCCTGTAACACCACAATGCTACGAGAAGAATAGATACTTGGCAAATATTTATTGAATAGAATTGTAGTTGTTGGTAAAGACATGGCTGCTTTGTTTAGCCTTGAGGAAAAGTAAATTCCAGAATTCTTTTCTATAGTATCCAATTTAACTCACAAACACGTCTACCTAAATATAACCGAAAGGTTACTGAAAAGAGGCACAGATTAAATTCCTTTTAGTTCTGTCATTCTATTCCCTACACATTTATCCATTGCCTATTATATGTTTAACAATACATAGGGAATGGATGGTGTCCAAAAGAAATAGCAGAGACAGCCTTTTCCTTGAAGAATATAGGTTGCTTAAATTCATCAGTGCTTAGGTCTATATCCCAAAGGCATCTAAATAAAGGGAAAATAAACCATGGGTACAAAAATATTCATAGTAGCTTTTTTTTTTTGTGGTAGCTAAGAATTGAAAATCAAAGGGATAACCATCAATTAAAGAATGACTAAACAATCTATGGTATATGATTATAATAAGAAAGACATGACAAGCAAGATGATTTCAGAAAGATTTACATGAATTGATGGATAGTGAAGTGAACAGAACCAGGAGAACTTTGTACACAATAAAAGGGTTAGTGTTTGATGAATAACTATGAATAACAATTATTTTCAGCAATACAAGATCAGAGATAATCCTAAAGAACTAACATTTAACATACTTTCCATTCCACAGAAAGAACTATATTGAATCAAATACATATTCAGTCACATATGGATTAGATCATGCTATTTTTCTCTTTCATGTTTTTTTTTTTTCTTTTGGGTCTTCTTGTACAAAATGACTGATAAGGAAACGTTTCATGTAATTGTACCTATAAAACTATATCTGATTGCTTATCATCTTCAGGGAGAGTGAAGGGAAGGAAGGGAAAAAGAGAGAGAATTTGAAACTAAAAATATTTTTTTTATTTCTGTTTTATTTTAAAGCTTTTATATTTTCAAACATATGCATAGATAGTTTTCAACATTCATTGTTGCAAAACCTTGTGTTCTAAAATTTTTTTCTCCTTCTCTTCCCCTTGCTCTCTCCCCAGATGGCAAGTAATCTAATATGTGTTAAACATGTGCAATTCTTCTATACATATTTCCACAATTATCATGCTACTCAAGAAAACTCAGAGTCGGTTAGAGTCGGGAGGCGGGAGGCGCCTCCCGCCTCCCGACTCTGCCTCCTGACTCTATCAGAGTAGTTTGGAACTATGCTCAAAAAGTTATCAAACTGTGCATACCCTTTGATCCAGCAGTGTTACCACTGGGCTTATATCCCAAAGAGATTATAAAGAAGGGAAAGGGACCTGTATGTGCACGAATGTTTGTGGCAGCCCTTTTTGTAGTGGCTAAAAACTGGAAACTGAATGGATGTCCATCAGTTGGAGAATGGCTGAATAAATTGTGGTGTATGAATATTATGGAATATTACTGTTCTGTAAGAAATGACCAACAGGATAATTTCAGAAAGGCCTGGAGAGACTTACACGAACTGATGCTGAGTGAAATGAGCAGGACCAGGAGATCATTATATACTTCAACAACAATACTATATGATGACCAGTTCTGATGGACCAGGCCATCCTCAGCAACGAGATCAACCAAATCATTTCCAATGGAGCAGTAATGAACTGAACTAGCTATGCCCAGAAAAAGAACTCTGGGAGATGACTAAAAACCATTACATTGAATTCCCAATCCCTATATTTATGCACACCTGCATTTTTGATTTCCTTCACAAGCTAATTGTACAATATTTCAGAGTCTGATTCTTTTTGTACAGCAAAATAACGTTTTGGTCATGTATACTTATTGTGTATCTAATTTATATTTTAATATATTTAACATCTACTGGTCATCCTGCCATCTAGGGGAGAGGGTGGAGGGGTAAGAGGTGAAAAATTGGAACAAGAAGTTTGGCAATTGTTAATGCTGTAAAGTTACCCATGTATATATCCTGTAAATAAAAGGCTATTAAATAAAAAAAAATGAGTAAGCAAATAAAATTCAAGCAAATAGTAACAAAAAAGTGAAAATACTTTGTTGTGATCCACACTCAGTTCCCACAGTCCTTTCTCTGGGTGCAGATGTGTCTCTCATCACAAGACCATTGATACCATTGTTAATGCCCTGAATCACCTCGATGTTGAAAAGAGACACATCCATCAGAATTATCATATAAATTTGTTGTTGCTAGATACAATGTACTCTTGGTTCTGCTCACTTAACTCAGCATCAGTTCATATAAGTTTCTCTAAGTCTTTCTGAAATCATGCAGCTGACCATTTCTTTTAGAACAATAATATTCTATAACATTCATATACCATAATTTATTCAGCCAAACTCCAGTTTGCAATTCCTTACCACTACAAAAAGGGCTGTTACAAATGTTTTTTGCCATGTGGATCCTTTTCCCTCTTTTATGATTTCTTTGGGATGCAGATACAGTAGAGACACTGCTGGATGAAAAGGTATACAGATTTTGATAGCCCTTTGGGCATAGGAACTCAAAACTTTAAGTAAAAATGTTAATTAAAAAAAAAAAAGTATGGATGCTGGAAAACATGAAGCAGTTCCAAAACCATTCCAAAACCAAACATGGTCAAGGACAGGGGTCTAGGATGGGTTACTGGGAAATTGATTGATGAGACCAAGTCTGAATTGTTATTAGTTCAGTGAGAACAATCACTCATATTCCTAGAGTGCTTTAGACATTACAGGCTTGTATTGTACACAATCTCATTTGAAACTTATAAAAAACCTGTAAGGGAAGGATTAGCATAATTTCATTACATAAGTGAGAAAACTTAAAATCAAGCATTTGAATGGAGCTGTGAATCCTCACAGAGTATCAAAGGTAAGTTTTTTTTTTTTATTTAATAGCCTTTTATTTACAGGTTATATATGCATGGGTGACTTTACAGCGTTAACAATTGCCAAACCTCTTGTTCCAATTTTTCACCTCTTACCCCCCACCCCCCCCAGATGGCAGGATGAGTAGTAGATGTTAAATACATTAAAATATAAATTAAATACACAATAAGTATACATGACCAAAGCGTTATTTTGCTGTATAAAAAGAATCAGACTCTGAAATATTGTACAATTAGCTTGTGAAGGAAATCAAAAATGCAGGTGGGCATAAATACAGGGATTGGGAATTCAATGTAATGGTTTTTAGTCATCTCCCAGAGTTCTTTTTCTGGGCATAGCTAGTTCAGTTCATTACTGCTCCATTAGAAATGATTTGGTTGATCTCGTTGCTGAGGATGGCCTGATCCATCAGAACTGGTCATCATCTAGTATTTGTTGAAGTATATAATGATCTCCTGGTCCTGCTCATTTCACTCAGCATCAGTTCGTGTAAGTCTCTCCAGGCCTTTCTGAAATCATCCTGTTGGTCGTTTCTTACAGAACACTACTATTCCATAATATTCATACACCACAATTTATTCAGCCATTCTCCAACTGATGGACATACACTCAGTTTCCAATTTCTAGCCACTACAAAAAGGGCTGCCACAAACATTCGTGCACATACAGGTCCCTTTCCCTTCTTTATAATCTCTTTGGGATATAAGCCCAGTAGTAACACTGCTGGATCAAAGGGTATGCACAGTTTGATAACTTTTTGAGCATAGTTCCAAACTACTCTCCAAAATGGTTGGATTTGTTTACAACTCCACCAACAATGCATCAATGTCCCAGTTTTCCCACATCCCCTCCAACAATCATCATTATTTTTTCCTGTCATCTTAGCCAATCTGACAGGTGTGTAGTGGTATCTTAGAGTTGTCTTAATTTGCATTTCTGATTAATAATGACTTGGAGCATCTTTTCATATGACTAGAAATAGTTTCAATTTCTTCATCTGAGAATTGTCTGTTCATATCCTTTGACCAATTGTCAATTGTAGAATGGCTTGATTTTTTATAAACTAGTTAATTCTCTATATATTTTGGAAATGAGGCCTTTATCAGAACCAAAGGTAAGTTTTTTAACCCATATTCTTTGACTCTCTAAGTTCAGGGATATTTTTACTAAGGCATATTACTAAATTAAAGTATATTTACTATCTGGAAGAGATCTCCATGTTATCCTGAGAGAAGAGAAAAGTAAAGAACATGGTGTCTGGCCACAATTTCCCCCCAGTTTAAGTCCAAATTACCTTTTCTGCCTCTTTTCACATTTTTCCCTTTCATGCATACTAGGCTTAAATTGACCTGGCTGGTCAATATCTCATTCTTCCTCTTCCTCTTTTTATCTTTGGAGTACCCCATATTCAGTTTTGTTTCTCAAAAATATCAAGGATTAACTTAGTCTAGTCTTCATAGATTGCTGCTCCTTTATCCATTCCCTAGTGGTGAGTGTTCTCTAACCTTCATCAAATAACTTGTATTATATTTATTTGTATATGGATCATCTCCGCAGAATAATATAATATTTTAAGCTGCTTGAAGACAAAAACTATTTATTTTTGTCTTTGTATTTATTGAACCTAGCATAACTCATGGCACAGAAAAGGATTTAACAGATGACCACTATTATCCGTGAATATTTTATTGCACCTATTTCACCAAGGAGAAAACTGAAAACCAGAGAACAAGTACTGCTATAAATATTTTATATGTATAGGTTCTTTTCCTTTTTCTCAATTTCTTTGAGTGTACATAGCTAGAAAAAGTATTACTGGATCAAAGGGTATGCAGTTTTATAGCCTCTTGGATATAATTCCACCTTGTTTTCCAGAATGGTTGGATCAGTTCACAATTCCACCAACAATTTATTGATATGCTCATTTCCCCTCATCCCTTCCAATATTTTATTTCTGATACATATAAGGTGGTACCCCATAGTTGTTTACCTTTTTCTAATCAAAGTGATTTAGAACAGTTTTCTTAATGACTATAGATAAGTTTAATTTGTTCCTTTGAAACCTAACTATTCATATGTTTTTGCCATTTTTTCAGAATTGACCTTATATATTATAAACTTGACTCAATTCCCTATACTTTTGAGAAATTAGAACATAAGTAGAGAAGCTTGATTCATTTTTTATATTATTTCATTGTCTATGATGCCTTTTAGCAAAATATTATATTCCTGATTCTCTCTTTTGATTAGTTTAATTTTTTTTCCTTTTGATTTGTCTGCTATCAGAATGATTATTTCACATTTTCTTTTACTTCCACCAAAGCATAATAGATTCCACTACAGGTCCTTTATTTTAATTCTGTGTGTGTCTTTTAGGTTCAAGTGTGTCTCTTGTAAACAATATACATTTGAATTTTGGTTCATGAGTGAGTTCAACAATTTCAAATTCACAGTTAATATTGTATCTCTGTATATCCCTCCATCCCATTTTTTAAATGTTTCTCTCTCTCTTTCTCTAATTTTCTCTCTCTCACCCAACCTCCTGGAATATGGTGTGTTTAAGGAAGACTAAAATGCTTGCAACTTGACCTCCCTCTAAAGAATTATATTGTTTTGTTGAATAGTTTTTTCTTATTTTATTCATATTTCCTTTGTCTTCCAGAATACAAATGTATAAGCCCTCTGCTTCTTTATGTTGTAAATTGCTAAATCTGGTGTGATCATAGTAAAGGTTATAGAGTTACCTGTTAGTGCCAGTTTAACCCAGTACAAATAATTGCCTGTAATCTCTTTCTGGCTAATTATTCAAACCCCTTACCATCTCTGAACTGAGAGCTCCTTAAGCAGTGCTTCCATGCAATATTTTCTTGTTGATCTGGAAGTTCTACAACTTGGCTATAATATTCCTGGGAGTTTTGATCTTGGTATCACTTTCAGGATGTGATTAATATTTTTTTTCAAATTTTCAAATTCTTTTCTTTTAATTTTTTAATTTTTTAATTTTCAAAACATGCATGGATAATTTTTCAACATTGACCCTTGCATAGCCTTGTGTTTCAGATTTTCCCCTCTTTCTCTCTACCCCCTCCCCTAGATGGCAAGCAATCTAATATATGTTATACATATTAAAATGAATGTTAAATCCAATAGGTGTAAACATATTTTTACAATTCTCTTTTTGCACAAGAAAAATCAGATCAAAAAGGAAAGAAAAATGAGTAAGAAAACAAAAGGCAAGTGAACAATATCAAAAAAGTGAGATTGTCATGCTGTGATCCGCATTCAGTTCTCACAGTCATCTCTCTGGGTGTAGATGGATCTCTTCATCACTAGATCATTGAAACTGGCATCAATCATCTCATTGGTGGGAAGTCATGTTCATTAGACTTGATCGTCTAAATAATCTTGTTGTTGCTGTGTATAATGATTTCCTGGTTCTGCTAATTTTACTTAGCATTAGATCATGTAAGTCTCTTCGGGCCTCTCTAAAATATCCTGCTGATTACTTCTTATAGAACAATAATCATATACTATAACTTATTCAGACATTCTCCAACTGATGGGCATCTACTTAGTTTCCAGTTTCTTGCCACCATGAAAAGGGCTGCCACAAACATTTTTTGCACATGTGGGTCCATTTCCTTTCTTTAAGGTTTCTTTGGAATATAGGCAAGATATAGCAGAAAAACTGCTAGATCAAAGGGTATGCACAGTTTGATTACTTTTTGAGCATAGTTCCAAATTGCTCTCCAGAATGGCTGGATCCATTCACAGTTCCGCCTACAATATATTAGTGAGCCAGTTTTCCCACATCCCTTCCAACCTTGTCTTTATCTTTTCCTGTCATCTTAGTCAATCTGAGAGTTGCATAGTGGTGTCTCAGAATTGTCTTAATTTGCATTTCTCTGATCAATAGTGATTTAGAGCATCTTTTCATATGATTATAAATGGTTTTAATTTCTTCATCTAAAAATGATCTGTTCATATCCTTTGACCATTTATCAATTGGAGAAGGGGTATAATTCTTATAAATTTGAGTCAATTTTGTAAATGTTTAGAAATGAGGCTTTTACCAGAACCCTTAAATGTAAAAATGTTTTCCCCATTTATTACTTCCCTTCTAATCTTGTCTGCATTAGTTTTGCCTGTACAAAAATTTGTAAACTTAATATAATCAAAATTATCTATTTGGTGTTCAATTATGAGTTCCAGTTCTTTGGATACAAATTTGTTCCTTCTCCACAGATCTGAGAGGTAAACTATTCTATGTTCTTCTACTTTGTTTATAATATCATTCTTTAAGTCTAACTCATGAACCCATTTCGACCTTATCTTGGTATGTATGTTAGGTGTGAGTCAATGCCTAGTTTCTTCCACACTGATTTCCAATTTTCCCAGCAGTTTTTGTTAAATAGTAAGTTCTTATCCCAAAAGCTGGGGTCTTTGGGTTTGTGCAACACTAGATTGCTAGAGTTATTAACTATTTTATCCTGTGATCCTAACCTATTCCACTGTTTCTTACTACACTGTTTCTTAGCCAGTACCAAATGGTTTTGATGACTGGTGCTTTATAATATAGTTTTATGTGTGACACAGTGAGGCCACACTTCATTGGTATTTTTTTTTTATTAATTCCCTTGAAATTCTTGAACTTTTGTTCTTCCAGATGAACTTTGTTATTATTTTTTCTAGATCTGTAACATAATTTCTTGGGAGTTTGTTTGACATGACACTAAATAAGTAGATAAATTTAGATAGTATTGTCATTTCTATTATATTTGCTCAGCCAACCCACTAGCACTTGATATTTTACCAACTGATTAGGTCTGACTTTATTTG
Source organism: Sarcophilus harrisii (assembly GCF_902635505.1). Taxonomy (NCBI): domain Eukaryota; kingdom Metazoa; phylum Chordata; class Mammalia; order Dasyuromorphia; family Dasyuridae; genus Sarcophilus; species Sarcophilus harrisii. The sequence continues at coordinate 284,937,550 of NC_045430.1, forward strand.
TGCGGAAAGTGTTTTGTAGTTGTATTCATATAATTCCTGACTTTCCTTGGCGGATAGATTCCACAATATTTTACACTATCAAGTTATTTTGAATAGAATTTCTTTTTGTATCTCTTGCTGCTGCACTTTGTTGGTAATATATACAAATACTGATGATTTATGTGGATTTACTTTGTATTCTGAAGCCATGCTAAAGTTGTGAATTTTTTCTCATAGTTTTTTAGTTGATTCTTGAGGGTTCTCTAAGTATACCATCATTTCATCTGCAAAGACTGATAATTTGGTTCCTCATTACCTACTCTAATTCCTTTAATCTATTTTTCTTCTCTTATTGCCAAAGCTAACATTTCTAATACAATATGGAATAGGAATTATGAGAGTGGGCAACCTTGTTCCACTCCTGATCTTATTGGGAATGGTTCTAGTTTGTCCCCATTACATAGGATGCTTGCTGATGGTTTTAAATAGAAGTTAGTAATTATTTTAAGAAAAAGTCCATTTATTATCTAGTGTTTTTAATAGGAATGGGTTTTGAATTTTATCAAATGCTCTTTCTGTATCTATTGAGATAATTATGTGATTTTTGTTAGTTTGGTTATTGATGTAGTCAAGTATGCTAATAATTTTCCTAATATTGAAGCAGCCCTGCATTGCTGCTATAAATACTAGTTGGTCATAATGTAGTATCCTGAGGATGACTTTTACAATCTCATTACTAAAATTTATTTAAGAATTTTGAATCAATATTCATTAGGGGAATTGGTCTTTAATTTTCTTGCTTTGTTTACCCTACTTGACTTACCTATTAGCACCACATCTATGTCATAAAAGGAATTTGGTAGAACTTCTTTTTCCCCTAGTTTTTCCAATAGTTTATATAGTATTAAAGTTCATTGTTCTTTAAATGTTTGGTAGAATTCACATGTAAATCCATCTTGCCCTGGAGCTTTTTTCTTAAGGAGTTGATTAATAATTTGTTCTAGTTCTTTTTCTATAAAGGGGCTGTTTAAAAAATTTATTTCCTCTTCTGTTATTTTAGACAATCTATATTTTTGTGACATTCTTCCATTTCACTTAGATTATCAAATTTATTGACATATAGTTGGGCAAAATAACTCCTAGTTATTGCTCTGATTTCCTCTTCATTGGTGGAAAGTTATCCTTTTCATTTTTGAGACTAACAATTTGATTTTTTTTCTTTTCTTTTTCTAATCAAATTAATAAAAGTTTATCTATTTTGTTGGTTTTTATATAAAACCAACTCTTAGTTTTATTTATTAATTCAATAGTTTTCCTATTTTCAATTTTATTAATCTCCCTTTTTATTTTAAGAATTTCAGATTTGGTGTGTAATTGAGGGTTTCTAATTTGTTTTTTTTATAACTTTTTAGTTGAAAGCCCAATTCATTGATCTTCTCTTTATTTTTCCCAAGTAATCTCTAGAGATATAAAATTTCTCGTAATAAACACTGTGGTTGCATTCCACTAATTTTTGTATGTTTTCTCATTATTGTCATTCTCTTGGATGAAGTTATTGATTGTGTCTATGATTTGTTGTTTTGCTCATTCATTCTTTAGGATTAGATCATTTAATTTCCAATGAATTTTTGTTCTATTTTCTTCTGCCCTTTTATTGCATGTGATTTTTATAATGAACTGAAAAAAATGAATTTCCTGTTTTTCTGCATTTGATTTTGAGTTTTTTATGTCCTAGTACAGAGCAATTTTTAATAGGTTTTATGAGCCACTGAGAAAAGAAGTAAACTCCTTGTTGTCTCCATTCAATTTTCTCCAAACATCTATCATATCTAACTTTTCTAACATTCTGTTTACCTCCTTAACTTCTTTTTTTATTTTGTGGTTGATTTATCTAGTTCTAAAAGATTGAGATCCTCCACTAGTAGAATTTTGCTGTCTATTTCTTCTTGCATCTCTCTTAACTTCTCTTCTAGGAATATGGATGCTATACCATTTGGTGCACACAGATTTAATATTAATACTGCTACATTATCTTTGGTACCCTTTAGTAAGATATAGCTTCCTTACTTATCTCTTTTAATTAGATCTATCTTTGCTTTTTCTTCTTCTGAGAATAGATATGGCTACTCCTGCTTTTTTTTTTTCACTTTACCTGAAGCATAATAGATTCTACTCAACCTCTTTACTTTCAGTCTGTATGTATCACTCTGCATTAAATGTGCTTCTTGTAAGAAACATATTGTAGAATTCTGGCTTTTAATCCAGTCTGCTATCCACTTTGATTTTATGGGAGAGTTCATCCCATTCACATTCATAGTTAAAATAATTAATTCTGTATTCCCTGCCATCTTATTTATCCTAAGTTATGCTTTTATCTTTCCTTTCTGCCTTCCTTCCTCCCCAGTATTTTGCTTCTAATTACCACCTCTCTCAAACTGCCCTCCGTCTTTAGAGTCCCTCTCCTTTTCTTACATTTTTTCCCATACTGTTCTGTTTTGCCTTCTATTAGCCTTCCCCTTTCCTTTCCCCTTTCCTCTCCCAGTTTCCTATAAGGTGAGACACGTTTCTCTGTGAAACCAATATGTCTGATATTCTTTCTTTGAGCCAAATCTGATGAAAATAAGATTCACACAATGCTTATTCCCCCTCCTTTCTTTCCTTTAATTATAATAGGTCTTCTTTGCTTCTTCGTGATATGTAATTTCCCTTATTTTACCTCCTTTTCCCCTCTTTTCCCAGTACAATCTCCTTTCTACCTCTTGTTTATTGTATTATCATCAGAAAATCAAATTATACCTCTACTCTCTATGTATACCAATAACAGAAATATAGTTCTCAAGAGAGCTTTCCTTATGACCTTCTTATGTTTCTCTTGAGTTCTGTGTTTGGAATCAAATTTTTTGTTCAGTTCTGTTTTTTTTTATTAGAAATAGGTAAAATTCACCTATATCTTTGAATGTCCATCTTCTTCCCTGAAAGATAATGCTTATTTTAGCTGGATAGCTTATTCTTGGCTATAATCAAAGTTTCTTTGCCTTTCAGAATATCAGATTCTAGATAAAGGCCTTCCTTCCTTTAAGGTGAAAGCTGCTAGGTCCTGGGTAATCCTGAATGTGGCTTCTTGATATTTAAATTGTTTCTTTCTGGCTGCTTGCAATATCTTTTCCTTGGTGCAATATTTCTGAAATTTAGCCATGATATTCCTTGGAGTTTTAATTTTAAAGTCTCTTTCAGGAGGTGGTCAGTGAATTCTTTCAATGGCTATTTTACTTTCTAATTCTAAGACATCAGGGCAGTTTTTCTTTATGATTTCCTGTAAGATAATGTCTAGATTTTTTTTTTCATTATTGCTTTCTGGAAGTCTAATAATCCGTAGATTGTCTCTCCTAGATCTATTTTCCAGGTCAGTTGTTTTTCCCAGGAGGTATTTCATATTTTCTATTTTTTTTCATTTTGGGGGGATTTTATTTGACTGATTCATTTCCATTTTTTTTCGATTTTAATTTTCAGTGTATTATTTTCTTCAGTTACCTTTTTTAGCTCCTTTTGTATTTGGCCAATTGAATTGTTTTGTTCATTGGCTTTTTTTTCCATTTGACAAATTCTGCTTTTCAATGAATTGTTATTGTTTTTGTGTCAATTTTATAAGGAGTTATATGCTTTTTTCATTTCATCAAATCTATTTTGTAGGGAGATAGATGCTTTTCCCATCCCTTCTTTCAAAGGTCTCATTTCCTTTCCCCATTTTTCTTCTATCTCTTTTAAGTTCCTTTGTGAAATCTCCCAAGAAAGCCTCATGAATGGGGACCAACTCATATCTTCCTTTGGAGCTTCATCTGGACTTGATTTTCCTTTAGAAACCCCAGGATTTGAGATCTGTTCTTTTCTCTCTCCATAAAAGCTATCTCTGAGATTTTTGGATTTTTGCTCATTTTTTTTAAAGCCTTGAAAGCTGCTCTTACGGCAATGGTATGACAGTTACTTTAGTATGCCCTGGGATAGTTCTGTTGACTAACTTCTGGTGCTGGGTAATAGTGCTTAGATCCTTCATTCTTCCTGTGCTCAGTGGTTTACACTTTGCCTTATGTAGCAAATCTGCTAAATCATCTACTTGCAACCTGGGTAGAGTACCCTAAGAAGCACACAGAAGATTCCCAGTTGCAGGAGACTGTAAAGCTCTGATTCTCCCCCTCTCCCGGCTTCACACACACACACACACACACACACACACACACACACAGAGTTTCTTGCCCTGAGCTGCCTTTGATGTAGTCTGGGCTTAGCAGACTGTCCTCAGGCTTATTTGAAAGAGACCTATTCTGAAGTTCTTCCAAGATATCTTTTTCTGGAAATGTGTTGTACTCCAAATATTTGTGAGTTCTGTGACTCCAAAACCAGTGTAGAGGCTTGATGTACTGGTGGTTTGAAAGAAGGTTAGAGGAGGTCACAGAAAGTTGTGTCTGCTCACTGCCATCTTGGCTTTGCTTCCTCCCTCATCCTTCAATTTTTATCTTATTTTTTGAATTTTGTTGAGATTGGGTCCAATTAGCATTTTTTGAGACTTTCCTTTTATATTGGCTAAGGAATAGATTAGTTGATCAGTGGAATAGGTTAGGTTCAAGGGACAAAACAGTCAACAACTATAGCAACCTAGTCTTTGACAAACCCAAAGACCCCAGCTTTTGGGATAAGAACTTACTGTTTGACAAAAATTGCTGGGAAAATTGGAAACTAATATGGCAAAACCTAGGCATTGATCCACACTTAACACCATACACCAAGATAAGGTCAAAATGGGTTCATGACCTAGGCATGAAGAATGAAATTATAAATAAATTAGAGGAACACAGGATAGTTTACCTCTCAGACATGTGGAAGAGGAAGGAATTTATTACCAAAGAAAAACTAGAGATCATTATTGATCACAAAATAGAAAATTTCGACTATACCAAACTGAAACGTTTTTGTACAAACAAAACTAATGCAGACAAGATTAGAAGGGAAGCAATAAACTGGGAAAATATTATTACAGTCAAAAGTTTTGATAAAGGCCTCATTTCCAAAATATATAGAGAATTAACTCTAATTTATAAAAAATCAAGCCATTCTCCAATTGATAAATGGTCAAAGAATATGAACAGATAATTCTCAGATGAAGAAATTGAAAGTATTTCTAGTCATATGAAAAGATGCTCCAAGTCATTATTAATCAGAGAAATGCAAATTAAGACAACTCTAAGATACCACTACACACTTGTCAAATTGGCTAAGATGACAGGAAAAAATAATGATGATTGCTGGAGGGGATGCGGGAAAACTGGGACACTGATACATTGTTGGTGGAGTTGTGAACGAATCCAACCATTCTGGAGAGCAGTTTGGAACTATGCTCAAAAAGTTATCAAACTGTGCATACCCTTTGATCCAGCAGTGTTACAACTGGCTTTATATCCCAAAGAGATCATAAAGAAGGGAAAGGGACCTATATGTGCACGAATGTTTGTGGCAGCCCTCTTGTAGTGGCTAGAAACTGGAAATTGAGTGGATGCCCATCAGTTGGAGAATGGCTGAATAAATTGTGGTATGTGAATATTATGGAATATTATTGTTCTGTAAGAAATGACTAACAGGAAGATTTCATAAAGGCTTGGAGAGACTTACATGAACTGATGCTGAGTGAAACAAGCAGAGCCAAGAGATCATTATATACTTCAACAACAATATTATATGATGACCAATTCTGATGGACTTGGCCATCCTCAGCAATGTGATCAACCAAATCATTTCCAATGGAGCAGTAATGAACTGAACCAGCTACGCCCAGCGAAAGAAGTCTGGGAGATGACTAAGAACCATTACATTGAATTCCCAATCCCCATATTTTTGCCCACCTGCATTTTTTATTTCATTCACAGGCTAATTTTACAATATTTCAGAGTCTGATTCTTTTTGTACAGCAAAATAATGGTTTGGTCATGTATACTTATTGTGTGTCTAATTTATATTTTAATATATTTAACATCTATCTACTGGTCATCTTGCCATCTCGGGGAGGGGGTGAGGGAAAGAGGGGAAAAATTGGAACAAGAGGTTTGGCAATTGTCAATCCTGTAAAGTTACCCATACATATAACCTGTAAATAAAAGGCTATTAAATAAAAATAAAATAAAATAAAATAAAAGCAAAAAAAGAGACTTTTCTTTTAACTGTTTTCACTTTGTCTTCTGGGGTTTTTCCTTGTTTTTTCCTTGCTCTATTATAGTAGCTTTTATCAGTCAAGTTCTACCCCTCTCCATCCCTGTTTGCTCATTTTTCATTCTTTTTTCTTGACTCGGAACCTTATGTTAAAGTTGGGTTGTGCTAACAAAGGGGTGAATAGGCATTAACCTTCAGACTTTTCATCTTGCTCTTTCCAGGGTGTAATATTGGGGGTCTGCACATTTTGTGCTTTCTAGATGGTATGATACAGGGAGAGCTGTGGTCACTGCTCTCCTGTACTAGTGTGGCCTTTACCCAGGAAGGGTTACTGCTCTCCTATAGTCACAGTCATTATCACTCTTTTTGGCCTAGAACTGTGGAAGGTTCCCTATTCTCATGTAATCAAAAGAAGAGCTACCCTCTTCCTTGAGACTTCTACCACGGTTCATACTCTCTTGTGACAAACCATAAGTGCCCTCTTTGCCTTAGTAATGTGACCCAGAATTACTTATGGACAATAAAATTGCCTGTCAGTGCCCTATTGGCCCAGTACAAATAGTTGCCTATGATCTCTTTCTGACTGGTTGTTCAACCTCCTTACCATCTCTGAGCTGAGAGATCCATAAGTTGCTAATGCGACTTCCATAGCATGCCCTGACACTATTGCCAAATATGCTGCTCTCCAAGAGGGTCCCTACTCTTGTGAAAAAGACCTTTCCTGCTGACCTCCTAAGTTGTTTTATGTTAAAAAAAATTATCTTAATCTAACATTTTGTTAGTTCTGCCACTCTAAAATTCAGTGGGAGACTTATTTTAAAGTTGTTTGGAGGAGAATGTTGGGAGAGTTCAATTAGGTTGCTGTCTGGACTCCACCATCTTAAGTCCATTCTTCCACTATGTCCCAGTGGGACATAATACTCTTCATATAATACTGTGCTATCTTCAGTAGATCCTAGATTTAGAACCAGACAGATACTTAGAGGACATCAATTCCAATGTCCTTACTATATAGATGAGGAACTTAAGGCCCAGTGGAGTAAGTGGCTTGTCTATGTACATCAATAACAAATGTCAAGTATTTTGATTTTTCTTCCACTCTTCCCCCCACAATTCACTTCATCAATCTCTTTAACACTCTCATTGTTCTATTTAGCTTGCCTTATCTTGCCAGCTATTTTCTCCTTGTTTTTCTTAATTCTATCTCTTCTGTTTCTAGTCTCTCTTTTATTTTCCTCTTATACCTTCTATATATTCCTCGGTCTTAAAACATTTTAATAGGAAATTGAATCTGAAGCAGTATCTGGGACTTAGGATTGTTCCCCTTCACATATTCCTATTCAGAGAAAGAAACACACACACACACACACACACACACACACAAAAAAAAAAAAGAGGAAAGAAAGTGATAGGATAAGAGTGAGCATTAACTCTGCATTCTTCTCTCTTTCATTTTCTGGATAGTGGAAAAAGTAAAGCAATACACTCAAAAATACATTTTGCTTGTGCAGGCAAACATCACATTGCTGGATTATTTTGTGACAGTAGTAGCAGTGACTGTGGCAAAACAGAAAATACAATGGGCATGGAATTATATTGAGATATCCTTTTTTATTGTTAGTTTTCCTCTCAAAATGTGCACTGGAGAGGAGGAATGCACATGAAAGATAATACACAAGTTAATTTAGTGCCATCACCCACCAAGAAGAGACATTTATTGGTATTTCCCTTGAATAATTTGTTTTTTGTTGTCTGGTTCTCTGTGGGTTTATGTCAGAAAGGCTATTTATTGTACAGTTTATTGTGTTATTAATTCTTCAAGTGCTTGCAGGTATTGCTAGCACCTTGTGAGCCCTAGAAAAAAAAGGATCTCTTTATGCCTTTCATGAATTCCAGTGATTAAGTCTTTCCTTCTGGCTTCTGGCCATCTGAGAAGAAGAAATACAACTTTGATGAAATTTCCTGCCCCCTGCCCACAGGGAGCTCATAGTTTCATGAGGAGAATAGAAGGGGAATGATGCATACACAGGAATTTGTCATATTAAATTTACTGTCATATTTGCATTAGAGAGGTACAAAATGACATAGTGCTTGATATGGCCCTAGGGGACCCAGAGTTGCTTCTCTCTTGTGATTTTTCACTTACATACATACATACATACATGTACATTATATATACATATATGTATAAATATACATATATGCATATATATATATATATATATATATATCTATCACTGAAAAGAAAAAAAAAAGGTGAGGCAAAAAAGGTCACAAAGAAGAATTGGAGTTTTTGTGAACCAGCTCTTAATGTCAGACCTGGACCTTATAATATCCTAGAATAGCACTTTTCTTGAGAAAGCAATAGAGCAATGGTCACTGTGAGAGCAAGAAAACGTACAATGTAGAAAGCATTGATGTAGAAATCTGGATCTGAGGACTGATAGCTTAAGAGATAGCCTGGTATATGGGCTTAGAGTCAGAAACTCATAAAGGCATATTCTTTCTTATAAACTTAATGAATGTGGGGTGCTAAGTAAGTGGAATTGAGGAGACAGTGGTTAAATCTACTTTAGCATTGATTTAATCCTGCAACAAATAATGGTTTCCTAGTGATATAATGACTGGTGTATACTCAGCGTGGAACATTTAAGGAGGAGATGTCAGGGCCAGAAAGAACAAGTACACTAGAAGCTTTTTGAGGCTGAGACAGATTCGTTCCATTGTCCATCTTTGTTGTGGCTGGAGGCTCAAGCAGAAACCTTTGGAAGTTGAGCAGATTCAGAAGCCAGAGAAGGCAGTCGGGCAGAACTAAGGAAGACAGAGATGTGGTGGCAGGCTGACTCGTGGATAACACTGAAACCAAGACCAGGAAGGCCTCCAGAAAACTAGCCAAGCCCCAAGTGAAGGAGATAAAACTTTGAAGGAGGCAATAGAGGATTTGGACTTTAATCCCTGGTTGCACTTGTGATTAATGAACTGAAACTAAGGCTGCTCCCAGAAGCCCCCCAAGAAACCTGCTCCCAGAGAATATTATATTTTAGTGAAGAATATTACAATAGATAAATAGATAAATTAGACATATAGATAAATATAGATATAGATAAATAAATAAATATAGATAGATAGATAGATAGATGCCTAGATAGTGAAGGCAGTCAGGTGGCACAATGGATAGTGTAACAGGCCTGGGAGTTAGAAAGTCTCACTTTCCTGAGTTCAAATCTGAAATCAGATACTAGCTATCCTGAGTAAGTTATTTAGACTCATTTGCTTCAGTTTTTTTTCTTTGCTTGTAAAATGAACTGGAGAAGGAAATGACAAACCACTTCAGTATTTTTGGCATGAAAACCTCAAATGGGGTCAGGAAGAATTGGACATGATAGAAAAATGAATGAACAATAGAAAGTTAGAGGGTAGATAGGTAGATAGGTAGGTAGATGATGGATTGAGATTTGATGAACAGATAGATGATAAATAAATAAATGATGGATATAGATAGATAGATAGATAGATGATGGATAGATAGATAGATAGATAGATGGATAGATATTAACTCAAAGGTCATGCTATCTTTCACTTTCTTGCTTCTTTCAGAATCCAAAGCTCCAGAGCTATATCCCATGGCACTGTTCAGAAGCTTATGTGAATTATAGGTTTTCCAGTGCAATCAATTCTCTGGCCCTGACTGCCCCACTTGAATCTGACAAAAGAAAATCCTACAAGTTGATTAAATTCATGCTTTGCTGGAAGGTCAGGTCAAAGAAAGAAGAAAAGTTTTCTCCCTTTGAATGTCCAGTTTAAATGTGAGGATCTAAATCTCTGCACTCCAGGGGACAAATTAGAGCTTCTTGAAATCTGTGTGACTTTACATCTAGTGAGATTTTCTGATCTCAATGTCTTTTCTTATATCACTTCCTGGGCCTAGAAAGCAACATATCTTTCTCTTTTCTTAGACTTCACCCCCCTCTGCTTGAAAGAAGAAAACTGGAAATTGGGGACAAGGAGCAATATATCTGGAAAGAACTAACTAAATAATTTGATTCAAGATTAGTTTCTTTCCAACTAGATGAGGATATGGCTGGGAGAATGTCAATTGCCAATTCAAGAAGTCTGAGTAAGTATTGGGGACCTATACCATAAATGACTGGAGGCCCATAACGACTAATGTCAACCCCACTGAAGAGGCAGTCCCTTAATCCTCAGTGCCTGGAATAAAGAAAACAATCCAGGAGTTCACCATAACTGTTAGCCCAAAGGGAGAGAGGTGCTGATGCCATTTTGGATGGGGTCACAAGAATTCATTGTTAAATGTTCAACGTATAAATATCCATCAGAAATTGAGAAACACTACAAATAAGGGCTTCTTGATTAATTAGATATGAGAGTGAGGTGAAAGTGTTAAAATGCAAAATAAACTTAAAAGCATCAAGCATATTTATTGTCCTAGAGGTTAAATATTTATCAGCATAACTCTGGCCAAGGCCATATAAAACTGTTATGCAAAAGAAGACAAAGGACTAGAGATTTCACTTTAAGGCAATATGAAGAGAAGGTGGGCTTTGAAAGAGCTGTTGATGTTTTATATCCACACCACATATACAGGTGCATATACATACATAAAAGCATTTTCGTGTCTCTAGAACTTTGGAAGTATTCAAGATGGTTGATAGTTGGGGTGTAGAAGAAAAATCACACATACCAATAGAGAACTTTATAAAGATGCAAAGGAAGGATAAAAATGATTTTCAATAACCAGGAGCTCTAAATGACCCTTTCACTATTACTCCTCCCTATTATGTATCTGTGTCTGTACATGTATATGTATACACACACACACACACATACACACACAAATACACACATACACACAGAGTTGGATCATTGATAAGAAAAGGGTTTCTTGAGGAGGATTATGGCAAAGATGGTGTAGTTTGGTAAATTTCAAGGTCTTCTAATTTCCCCCATAAATAGAACAATTTGTGCCTCAATATAAAAACTTGGGATAGAAGGATGGGAGGTAGGAGTCAGGATTTGAGTCCAGGAAGACAAAGTAAATTTGTCTGATTGGGAATGCCAGGCCCAGCTGTGCTATTGAGATGTGGCCCTAGACAAGAAGAAACTAGCACACCACTGAGTGCACAGCAGAGGGGGCAGTGACACTGCTGGCTGTGGGCACTTGCAAGAAGAACTCTTGGTTTGGGGTTCTTGGTCAGAGTAGAGAGTTGAAGGGAAGCTTGAGGGACCATACCCCTATCTAATGATTAGAGGTATTTACACTAATACCTCTTATTTAAAAAAATATGAATTGGTAAAGAAGAAAGAACCCAACCATGAAACATATTATAGAAACAAGATCAGGCTTCATCTTCAAAGGAGCAAACTTTAGTAAAAAATGCTTCCACTCCAAAGAGCAACATAAAATGGCTCCCTGCCCAGAGAAAATTTATAGAAGAACTCAAAAAAAAAGAATTAAAAAATCAAATGAGACACAATTAGGAAAAAAAACTAAGGAAAACTATTAAGACCATCCAAGAAAAAACAAGAAGCTTATGGGGGAAAAAAGTTAAGCAACTAGAAAAATAGATAAATAGTTTCAAAGATGAAAATTATGCTTTGAAATTTAGAATTGGGCAAGGAGAAGCCAGTGAAGCTATGAGAGACCAATCAATAATAAAACAGATTTTATGGAAGTAGAAAATAGGACTGAATATGAAGCATTTTATAAGAAAAATGATAGATGTAGAGAACAGATCAAAAAGATAAAATATAAGAATAATTTTATTGGCAGAAAGTTGTGAACAAAAAGAGAATTTTGTCACAATAATGTAGGAAATAATTCAAGAAAATTGTCCCAAAATGATAGAATATGAGAGAAAAGTAGAAATAGAAAAAAATCCACTCATTATTACCTCAAAGAGATCAGGAATATTATTGCTGAATTTTGAAACCTCCAGATCAAAGAGAAAATTTTGCAAAAAACAAGAAAAAAAGGCAATTCAAATATTTGAGCTATAATTAGAATTGTATAAGACTTATAAGCAGCTACAATAAAAGATTGCAAGTTCTGGAATCATATCTACTAACAATCAAAAGAACTAAGTGCACAGTCAAAAATATCAGAGCCAGCAAAATTATCTATAATCCTGAATGAGAAAAAAAAATGGATATCTATCTTGACTAAAGTTTCAGGACCAAACCATAACTTTTAAGAGAAAATTTAACATCTAATGGACATTCAAGAACCTGCAGGTTTTCAGGAAAAACTGCAACTTGTGAGAGAAAATTTAACAATATGAAAGATGAATTTTAAGAAATTTAACATGGAATTCCAAGGATGGACCCAACATGGTAGAATAAAGTCAGGAAGCTGCTCAAGCTCTCCCAGATTCCCTCAAACACCACAATAGATCTCTGAACAGAGTCTAACAGAATGAAATCACTTTCCAGCTCAAGATAGGTTGAAAAAACTTCTAGAAAGTTGAGTCTCACTGAGGAGAAATGGATGTTCAGTCAAGGTGAAATAGACTATGGGAAAGTGATGAGAGGGTCTCAATCACAGCAAATCGCCAACTAAGACCTTCCATCCTGACTCAGTAGAGGAACAAATCACGGGGGAGGAGGGGGGGCAGCTTCCAGTCTCAGTTCAGAAGGAAAACTCTAGGAAAACAACATGTTTCCTGAGCAGAGTAGGCAAACCTATTTCTTCAAACACGAGGCCCCTGTGATCAAAGCCAAGGCTCAGCTGCACAGAAAGCTTGAGACAATCCTACCTTTACCCAGGAGCAGAGGTCCATCTTAAAAGTACAAAAAGAGGAAATACCCAAAGAAAAGGAAATAAAATGAGTAAGAAACAGAAAAGAATCTTGACCACAGAAAACTACTATGGTGATAGGGCAGACCAAAACACAAACTCAGATTAGGAAAGGATGTCCATAGAAGAAATCTCAAAAACTGAGATAAATTGGTCTCAGGCTAAAGAGACTTCTTGGAAATGCTTATGAAAAACTTCAAAAAGCAAATACAAGAGATAGAAGAGAAAAATGAGAAAAGAAATTAGAGATATGCATGAGAAAGTTAATAGCTTTTAAAAGGAAGGAAAATAAATGTCTGAAGAAAACAACTACTTAAACAGTAAAATAAACCAAATGGAAAAGAAGACACAAAAGATAGATGAAGAAAATCACATATTAAAAACTAGAATAGGGCAAATCAAAGTTAACAACTTTGTGAGCAAGAATCAGTCAAACAAATTAAAAAGAATGAAAAAATGGAAGGAAATGTGAAATACCTCATTGGTAAAATATTTACCTGGAAAATAGATCCAGACGAGACAATTTAAAAATTATTGGTCTAGGTGAAGGCCATGACCAAAAAAAGAGCCTAAATAGCTTTTTAAAGAGGTCATTAAGGAAAACTGCCAAATATTCTAGAAATAGAGGGGAAAATACTCTTTGAAAGAATCCACCAATCACCTCTGGAAAGAGATCCCACAAGGAAAGCTTCAAGGAACATTATTGTGAAAATTCAAAACTATAATCTTACAGAAAAAAATATTGCAAGCTGACAGACAAAAACAATTCAAATATTCAAGAAATAAAATCAGGATTATCTGGCATATGACAGCTTCTACAATAAAGAATCAGAAGGCCTGGACTATTCTGAAAGGCAAAGGACCTGGGGTTACAACCAAGAATTAACTACCCAGCAAGATTCTGCATCATCTTGCAGAAGCAATGGAACTTCAATGATGTAAGAGACTTTCAATCATTTCTATTGAAAAAGCCAGAACTAAACACAAAATTTAATCTACAAATACAGGATTCAAGAGAATCATAGAAAAGTAGAAAGGAAAAAATATATATTATTTAAAGGTTAAACTATTTACATCCTTATATAGGAAAATGATACCTGTAACTATTGAGAACTGTATCTGTCACTGAGGCAGACAGAAAAGGGTAACACATGAACTGAGGGTATATTTATGAATGGATTCTGACGCAGTGACATCAAAGAAAAAGATATTAAGGAGTGGAAAAAAGTCAGTACTTAAAAACGAGGAAAAGGAAGGTATAATGGGACAATCAGATCACATCAAGAAGCTCGGAAGATCTGAGGGATAATTGAGGGATAAAAGGGAAGGGGATGAACATTATCTGAAGCTTGATCTCATCAGTTTTTGACTTTAAGAAGGAATACCTTAAATTGTTAATGCTGTAAAGTTACCCATGCATATAACCTGTAAATAAAAGGCTATTAAGTAAATAAAAAAACAAAAGAAGGAATAGCTTAATCATTCAGTTGGGTATGGAAACTAACCCTGTAACTAACTAACCCTGTAACTATCTAATCCTGTAAAGAAGTAGGAGGAAAAAGGGGGTGGGGAAACAGGAAGGGGCAGGATAAAAGGCAGGCAGAAACACTAAAGGAAAATGTAAGAGAAGGGGGGAGGATTGATAGGAGATAATGTAGTGGTTGGAATAGGTTAAAAACACTAGTAAGAGCAAGGGGGAGGATAGATAAGGTAGTGGGTGGGGTAGATAAAAAATAATACATGACTAAGGACAGTGTGGAAAGACAGAACCAAAGTATATACAGGGGAAAAAATAGGATGGAGGGAAATACAAGCTGGTAAGCATAACTGTTAGTAAGAATGGGATGAATTCTCCCATAAAATGGAAGCAATAAATAGAGCAAAGTAACAAAAAGAATGCTACAATATGTTGTTTATAAGAAATACAGTTGACACAGATATATACAGAGTAAAAGTCAAAAACTGGAATAGAATTTATCATGCTTCCATTGAAGTAAACAAGGATAGCTAGCAATTTTTATCTCATATAAAGCAAAAGTAAAAATAGATCTTATTAAAGAAGATAAAGAGGGAAGTGCATCTCGATAAAGGGTACAGTAAATAATGAAGTAGTAATGATATTAATGTTATGCACCAAGTGGTAGAGCAGGCAAATTCCTAGAGATGGTTTTAAGCCACTTACAGTTAAATAGATTGCTAAACTATTCTAGTGGGGGGCCTCAACTTTTCCCTCTCAGAATTTGACATATCTAACCATAGAATAAACAAGAAAGAAAACTAGGGAGGATAATAGGATCCTAGAAAACCTAGATATGATAAGCCTTTGCAGAAAACTGAATAGGGACAGGAAGGAATACACTTTTTTCTCAAGAATACATGGCACCTACACAAAAATTGATCATGCATTAGGGCATAGAAGCCTCACAATCAAATGCAAAACTGCAGAAATAGTAAATGCTTCCTTTTCAGAACATGGTGCAATAAAATTTATGTTCAGCAAAGAGCCAGGGAAAGTTAGACTAAAAACCAAATGGAAATTAAACAATATAATTCTAAAGAATGAGTGGGTCAAACAATAAATCACAGAAACAATCCATAATTTCATCCAAGAAAATGACAATAGTGAGACAACAACTTTGTGATACAGCCAAACCTGTTGTTAGGGAAATTTTATATCTTTAAATAGCTACATAAATAAAATAGAGAAAGAGGAGATCAATGAATTAGGCATGCAAATAAAAAAGCTAGAAAAAGGACAAATTAAAAGCCCCCAATTAAATACCAAATTAGATATTTGCAAAATCAAAGGAGAGATTAATAAAACAGAAACTAAGAAAATGCTTGAACTAATAAACAAAACTTGGTTTTGGTTTTATGTTGGTTTTATGAAAAAAAAAAAACTAACAAAATAGATGATTCTTTGGTTAATTTGATCAGAAAAAAGGAAAGGGAAAAAAAATCAAAATCACCAACAATAAAAATGAAAAGAGTGAATTCACCACCAATGAAAGAGAAATTAAAGTAATAATTAGGAGCTATCTGGCCCAAATCTATAACAGTAAGTCTGACAATCTAGCTAAAATGGATGAATAGTTACAAAAATATAAATTGCCTAGGTCAACAGAAAAGAAAAAAAATACTATAATAGTCTCATTTTAGAAAACGAAAATGAACAAGTCATTAATGATCTACCTAAAAAAAAATCTCCAGAACCAGATGGATTTAAAAAGTGAATTTTACCAAAGATTTAAAGAACAATTAATTCCAATATTATGTAAACTATTTGCAAAAACCAGTAAAGAAGTACTGCCATATTCCTTTTATGTCACATATATGGCACTGATACCTAAACTAGACACAGACCCATCTCCCTAATGAATATTGATGCAAAAATTTTAAGCAAAATATTAGCAGAGATTACAGCAATTTATCAACAGGATAATACACAATGACCAAGTAGGATTCACACTAGGAATCCAGGGTTGGTTCAATATCAGGGAAATTATTACCATAATCAACCATATCAATAACAAAACCAACAGAAATCATTATGATAATCTCAATAGATGCAAAAAAAAGCTTTTGACAAAATACAGCATATATACTTATTAAAACATTAGAGAGCATAGGAATAAAGGATGTTTTCCTTAAAATTATAAGCAGTATCAATCTAAAACCTACAGCAAGCATTATTTGTAATGGAGAAAAGCTGGACACAATCCCAATAAGATCAGGGATGAAACAAGGATGCCCATTATCACCATTATTATTCAACATTATACTAGAAATGTTGGCTTTAGCAATGAGAAAGGAAAAAAAAAAGGAATTCAAATAGGCAATGAGGAAACTGTCACTCTGGACAGATAATATGATGATATACTTAGAAAGTCATCCAAAAACCTTTGGAAACAATTCACATTTTAGAAAAATTCCAGGGTATAAAATAAACCCTCACAAATCATCAGAATTCCTATATATTACTGACAAATCCCATCAGCAAGAGGTAAAAAGAGAAATTCCATTTAAAATTATTTTTGACAAAATAAAATATTTGGGAGTCTACCTGCCAAAACAAACCCAATAACTATATGAAAACAATTACAAAACATTTCTCACACAAATAAAATCAGATCTAAACAGTTGGAAATTATTGCTCATGGCTAAGCTGAACTAATATAATAAAAATGACAATTCTTCCTAAATTGGTCTTCTTGTTCAGTGCCATACCAATCAAACTGTCAAAACATTATTTTATAGTACTAAAGAAATATTAAGAAAATTAATCTGGAAGATAAAAGGTCAAGAATAGCAAGGGAATTAATGAAAAAAAAATAAAAAGGATGATGGCTTAGCAGTATGAAACCTAAAACTATATTACAAAGCAGGAGTAATGAAAACCATTTGGTACTGGCTAAGAAATAAAGTGATAGGTCAGTGGAATAGATTAGAGACAACATAATAATCAAGGCCTATAGAAATCTAGCCTTTGATAAATCCCCAAACTTCAGCTTCTGGAATAAGAACTCACTATTTAACAAAAGTTGCTGGGAAAACTGGAAAATAATATGTCAGAGAATTGGCATAGATAGCAAAGATAGGAAAGACTTGTACATGTAGGTAGGTGTGGGTGTGATTGTGTATACACACACACACACACATACATGCACTTTTGTTATATATTTTTAATCCTTCCTGATGTTTTGCTAGGCACAGGACAATGTTCTCTTTTATTTTACTTTATTTTTTTTTGGTATTTCTTCTCTGTCTTCCTTTTTTTCTTATAATTTTTTCAAAGAAAAAAATATAAAAAAGAAAGGAAAAAAAAAGAAAAGAGTTTCTTCCCCAGTCAACATGGAACCATCCATACATGTAACCATTTGTTTTAGCCAATGGTGGAATTTGGACTGATGTGTGCAATTTCCATTACTTTGTCACTATAATTTCCAGCAGTTTATACATAGATGATGAGGTTGAGGCACACACTATCAGAGCTAACTCATTGTTTCAGAGACTGCAGAAAAGTGTGTGAAGGAAAAAAAGTTATTGCAGTACTCACCAAATTGAAGGTCTATAGATCCAAAGTGCTGACTTCATTGTTGTATGATCCTGGACCATATACCAGCCCCATGCCAGGAAACTGAATTGCTTCCATTTTAATTATCTTTGGGAGATTTTGAAAATCATTTGGCAAGATAAGGTACTGAACAATGAGGTCCTTTCTCAAATGGAACTGTGAGGCATTTCAATTCTATTACAGAGGGCAAACTCTGATGGATCTGAATGCTAAACATAGGTTTGCCTAAAAGACTATTTTATGAAGAGCTCACACAAGACCAGAGCTCATATGGAGGTCAGAAGAAGCAATACAATACACTTTCAAGGTCTCTCTGAAGAACTCTGGAGTTGATTGAGACATTGGAGACATTGGCAAATGCCTAGTATGACATGCCTACATCTAAGGTGTTGTGCTCTATAAGCAAAGCAGACTTGTAGTGGCTCAAAAGAAATGTCCCATGCATAAAGTTAGAGCCATCTTCATTGCACATATTCATATGGACTCTTTGTGCCTAATCTGTAGTTTTTGAGCTTTCCTAGCTCATATTAGTCTGTTCAATCATAGTGTCTTGACTCTGACTTAGTGTTGTCATATTGATCTTATTGGAGCATGAAGGACAACCAACCAACATTTCATGTGTCTACTCCTTCCCCCTCCCCCCGCTCAGTTTGCTACTCAGTGATGGCCTGTCAGAACTTATTAGCCTTTAGAAAAGTTCACTTTCTGATGTAACAATAATTGGGGAAAAAAATTCCACTTACTCCCTTCCCAGAAAATCCCCTGTAACACATTATTTTCTTATACATAAAATGTCCTTCGGGTGAGTGGGCTTAAACTTAGCAAGGAAGTATGATGAAAAAGTAACTAAGAAAAGGAGATGACACATTCCTCTTAACACCTTTGTCAAGAAAACCCCAAATGGGGTCATGAAGAATTGGACATCGCTGAAATGACTGAACAATGACAAAATGGCAAAAAGGTTTAGAACTCGTGGTTATTGAAAGTATGTCTTCTCTTCCCCCTTCCTCATAAAGTTTCCCATAGGTTGTGTGGCTCTTTATTACCTCAAGCATCAACAATCTTATACATTCTTGGTGCTGTCTGCCCTACCTTTATTTAGCCAGTATATCTCTCAGCACCCAAAGTAAGATGTTGCCATTTCTGACTGCTGATATAGAAACAATCATCTTAATATTGATGGGGGAATCCTCATCTTCCAACTTTTTGAAAGGGGAAAAAGAGCAAACATTTAAGTACTTATATTTTGCACTAGGATCTGTGCTAAGTATTTACAAATATTATATAACTTGATCATCACAGCAAACCTGCAAATAGGTGCCATTACTTCAATTTTATAGTTGAAAAAACTGAGGAAGCTTGAGAATAAGAGACCTGCCTAGCTTTCTTATTATTGTTTAGTTATTTCGTAGTTGTGCTGACTTTTTGTGACCCTATTTGGAAATTTTCTTGGCAAAGAGACTGGGGTGGTTTTCCATTTCCAGCACATTTTACGGATAAGGAACTGAGGCAAACAAAATAAGTGACTTGACCAGGATCACACAGATATCAAATGTCTGAGACCAGATTTGAATTCAGGAAGATGAGTCTATTTACTGTAACCACTGTGCCAATTTTCCACCTGTTTAGGTTCCTACAATTAGTAAATGTGTATCTGAGGCCAGATGTAAACTCAATTCTTCCTGAGTTGAAAGTCAGAAGACTTTTTAGTACTTAGCATGGTATGTACCTCACACATAGTAGGTGCTTAATAAAGCAGGGACTTCTCTTACAATTCCAGAAAAAAGTGCTTGTGGTTACTCACAGCCCAGAAAACAGGCCAGGAGAACAAGAAAAAAGATCTCTCCTTATATCATGTCACTTTGGAAGAACTAACAATTGTTCCCTAAAAGTACCTCTGAACCCAGCAGCACAAAACCCCTAAAGCTTGTAATGATACACCCTCCATCCTGAAAATAGAGCCCTACCTTAGCAAAGATAATAGTCAAGTAATGGGTTAGGAAAATGAGTAAAAAGAAAATATTCTGTCCATAGAAAGTTACTATGATGACAAGAAAGATCAAAACAAATTCAGAAGAAGATAAAGTTAAAAGCTCCTACATCCAAAGCCTCCAAGAAATATATAAATTAGTCTCAGGCCACGGAAGAGCTAAAAAAAATGAAAATCAAGTAAAATAGGTAGAGGAAAAATTGGAATGGAAATGAGAGTGATATAAGAAAATCAATTTAAAAAATCAACCAATTGGTAAAGGAGGCATAAAAATACTAAAGAAAATAACATCTTGAAAACCAGACTAGGCCAAATGGTAAGGAAAGTGCAAAGAACTAATGAGGAGAAGAATGTGTTAAAAAGCAAAACTGGTCAAATGGAAGGAGAAGCACAAAAATTCACTAAAAAAAAGACACAACTTTTTAAAAAGCATAATTGACCAAATGAGAAAAAAATCTACTGAAAAAAACAAATCCTTTAAAAGTAGAATTGACTAAATTAAAAAAGAAGTACAAAAGCAAAATGAAGAAAATAATTTAAAAAATAGAATAGAGCAAATGGAAACTAATGATTTTATGAAAGAACAAGAAATAATAGAACAAAACCAAAAGAATTAAAAAAGGAAGGCAATGTGAAATATCTTATTTAAAAACAACCGACTTGTAAAATATTTTCAGGAGAAATAATTTTAAAAATTATTGGACTTCCTGAAAGCCATGGTCAAAAAAGGACATCATCTTTGAAAAAATTGTCAAGGTAAACTTCCCTGATAGTCTAGAACCAGGCGGTGAAATAATAATTGAAAGAATCTGCCGATCACCTCCTGAAATAGCTCCCAAGATGAAAACTTCCAGGAATATTATAGCCAAATCCCAGAGTTCCCAAGTCAAGAAAAAAATATTGAAAGGAGCCAGAAAGAAATAATTCTAGTATAGCAGAGTCACAGTTAGGATAACACAAGATCTAACCTTTTACATTAAAGGATTAGAGGGCTTGGAATATTATATTCTGGAGCATAATGGAAGCAAAACTACAACCAAAAATCATCTACCCAACAAAACTGGAAAAACTATTTTGGGGGGGATGGGGAAGATAAATATTCAATATAATAAAGGGCTTTTAAGCATTCTTGATGAAAAGACCAGACCTGAATAGAAAATATGACTTAAAATACCAAATTCTAGAAAAGCATAAAAAGCTTAACAGGAAAGGGAAATCATAAGGAATTTAAGATTAAACTGTTTACATTCTTACATGGAAACTCATAAGAACTCTTTCATTATTAGATCAGTTAGGAGTATATATAGACAAGTATTAGTTAAATGTGAAGGGATGTTATCTAAAAAAAATAAAGTCAAGGGATGGGAGAGGGATGTATTGACAAAAGAAAAGGGAGAGGTAGAATGGGGGTAAATTATTACACATAAAAGATGCAAGAACTAGCTTTTACAATAGAGTGGAACAGGTAGGTGTTAAGGGAGAGTGAATGCACCTTGCTGTCATCAGAATTCGCTTAAAGAGGAAATAATATGTACACTCAGCTGAGCATAATAATCTACCTCAGCCAATAGGATAATCGGAAGTGAAGGGGATAAAATAGATGAAGATGACAGAAGACAGTACAGATTAGGAGAAGTCAAAAGCAAAACACTTTTGAAGAAGAACAGGGTGAAAGGAGAGAGAAAACAAAATGAACTGAAAAGAAGTAAAATTACCAAGACTAATTATGAAAAAAAAATAAGTTGAAGTAAGTTTCTCTAATAAAAGCCTCGCTTCTCAAATATAGACAACTGAGTTAAATGATCAGAATGAGTCATTCCCCAGTTGATAATTTCAAAAGATATGAATAGTTTTCAGTTGAAGTTATCATAATTATCTATAGCAATATGGAAAAATATCCCTGCTATTCATTGGAAAAATGGAAATCAAAGCAATTCTGAAATACTACTATATACCTATTAGATAGTGCAATAGGACAAAAAGGAAAATGGCAATTTTAGAAGTGATGTGGGGAAAATGTGATATTAATGCACTATTAGTGGAATTGTGAACTGATTCAAATCATTCTATAGAGCAATTTGGAACTATGCTCAAAGGGATATAAAACATTTGATGTAGCAATACTGATACTAGTATCTGTATCCCAAAAGACATTTAAACACACACACACACACACACATATACACAAAAATATTTATAACAATTTCAAAGAATTGGAAACTGAGAGTATGCTCATCAATTGGTATGTGATTATGATGGAATATTATTGCATTATAAGCAATGATGAGCAGGATGCTTTCAGAAAACTTTAGAAAAACTTCCATGAGAAAAATGAAATGTATTGTGTCAAAAGTAACCACAGTACTGTAAAATAATCAGGTGTGAATGACATGACTATTCTCAGAAATGCAATGATCCAAGACAGCTCTGAAGGACTTAGTGATGAAAAATGCTTTCCATTTCCAGAGAAAGAACTGATGGTGTCTGAATCCAGATTGAAGCATCATTTTTTCCCTTTATTTTTTGAGGGTTTTGTTTTGGTCTATATTTTCTTTCATAACATGATTATTATGGAAATGTTTTGCATGACCACATGTATAACCTATATTGAAGTCCTTGCTTGTTCAGTAAAGGGGTGTAGGGGGAGAGAAAGAACAGAAAATCCCAGCTCACTACAAATGTGACTTAAGAATGGAATCTGGAATTCTTTACTGGGACTCAAATGCAACAGGGTGAAGAGTGCCAGAGTAGGCTTGGCCAAAAATATACTTAGAGTCATTTGATTTCCTAAGAAGACTCCTTATTTTCATCTTCTTTTTTGTATTATACAGATGTTATTTTGAATTGCTATTTCTGTCTCTTTGTCTAGTAGAGACTGGTCTTTGTGCAGGCTGGGATTGTATTATAAGAAATACCTTAATCTCTTCCAATGCCTGGCACAGAATTCTCTCTGCCCATAAGACGTGCTTAATAAGCTTTTATTGAATTGATTTGGGTTGAATTGACTTCATAAAAAGATATAACAAGATTTCCTTTTCCTAGAGCTCACAAGGTGTTGACAACACCTGGAAGTACTTGAAGAATTAATAACACAATAAACTGTACAATAAATACCCTTTATGACATAAACCCATGGAGAACTAGATGACAACAAGCAAATTATTCAAGAGAAATACTAATAAATGTCTCTTTTTGTGTAGGTGATGGCTCTAAATTAACTTGTGTATTTTCATCTTGTGATTTCTCCTTTCCCCTCCTCACATATATTTTGGGAAGAGAACCAACAAAAAATGATTTCTCAGCATTAATTCCTCACCCACTGCATTTTCTGCCTTTTTTGCTGCTACCAGCACTCTAGTACACCTTGTCTTTGCCAGGCCAGAAGAGTTCTCCCTTGCCACTCCTTGGCTAAAAGGACAGGAGGGAAGAATTAGTCAACATTCACTCCCCTTCTCTCCTCTCCCTGATTCGCTTGCTTATCCTCCCCTATCTCTCTGGCTGGCTGCTGTGTTCCTTCTGCAAGAAATCTTTTTGGGAATCCCTTAACACTGATGTCTTTTGGCTGAGATGCCCTTCCAATCAAGCCATCTAGATCTTATTTGTACAGTTGTTTGCATGCTAACTCCCTGAACAGACTGTGAGCTCCTTCAGGGCAGGATGGAATGTGCCACAGCCAACTCAAACTTGTTTAGAAATTGTTTTGTGTTCAATGAGCACATTTACATCTTGGATTTGCTACAAGTCAGAGCTTCCCAGTGCTTTTGATGATTTTTTTAGACTTTGAAAAAGAATGGAGAAAATATTAACATTGTAGATTAAACTTAAACATGTATCATGAATAGTGTTTTGGTTTTTTGAGTCAATTGTTAACATTTTGCCAACACAAACTCGAACAACGGCCACATTTTTGTCCTTCTGTATCCACATAATGTGTCATGATACTGGACACATAGTAGGTGCTTGATAAATGTAAGCTGTCTTCAGGCTGGGACTTCTTTAAGGCCCATGGAGAGGCAACATTGTTGTCACAGGTATGTATATCAAGTATCCAGCTTAGACCAATGGACTTATGAGTCAAATGGAAAATAGTGCCTGGGCTACTGATAAATAAATGTAAGGAATGCATTTCTTTTGAATTTTTATTCTTCTTATAAAAATTAAAATCTATCAACAAAACTTTCATATAAGTAGATTAAATGAATATAAAAAAAACTTTTTTTAAAAAGGGCTTCTCCTAAATTCTGGGCTGTTAACAAGTTTGAACCAAGCCAATTAGCACATAAGCAAAGAAAACCTTCTGTTCTCTATTCCCTCCAGCTCTGACTGAAGTTCGAGCATCTTTAACCTCCTTGCAAGAGATTGTTGCATTGGTTATCTTTGGAGAACTTAGTATAGTATCTGACACGTAGTAGGCACTTAATTAATCCTAATTTGGTAATTGGTTGACTCAATCGGGGTTATGTTCATTCATCTCCTTTTCTTTTCCTCTTTTTGCCCTTTCCCCTTTTCCTTCTGCATATACATGTAGTTTTGATTATGCAGAGATCAATCCTTTAGGTCTTTTGGTAATCTCCTTTTCTTTTTCATATTTGTAGCTCTTATGATAACACCTTACTTGCATTTTATGAATACAAAATCATGTCTTCAGCCATTCTGTAGTCATATGAATAGTTTGTTTCTAGCATTTTGTCAGTATAAATTGGCCACTCTAGATATTTAAAAATTGGAGGCAGAAGTCAGATTGTGGAGGTCCTTGGTCCATGCTATGGGGGCATTCTTCCCAGTAGAAATATAGATGATCAAAATGCCACTTTCAGAGGAATTTTGAGGCGTGATAGAAGACTTGGGAGTGTGAGGTCCTTGGCTTGCAGGACACATCTTGCTGATGTGTCATTTTCAGGGAGGCCATCTCTGCAGATTAGGTCCATTAGGAAGGCGGAAAATCTCCTTAGTCCCTGACAGATGTAGATGTGCATGTGAACAGGAAAGTTCAGAGAGGCTCCTCTGAGTAATGGAAATTGAAAACAATTCAAAGAACACATATCTTTAAGTCTTTTACAAAGAAAGCATGGATGAATAAGATTGGGGTGAGAAGCAAAATCTAGCCTGACACTTGTGGATTGTGTCTTACTGGAAATGTAATCTAAACATACATAGCTGTTTGAAATGGAAGAAAAACAATATATATTTTAAAGTATTGAATCTATGTATTTTTTGGATAAACTGTAGATTGTTCTTGCCCATAGGCTCCATCCACTGTGGGCTTAGTGTGCCTGGCTTCATCAACATATTAGGAAATAATAATCTTTATAAAAATAGTGATAAGTTTGAAAGAATTATGGTTTTTTTGGGGGGTGGGGGTGTTTAAAAGCCAGAGGTTGATATTTAAGCCTGAAAGTAAGAGGGAGTTATTGGAGTTGGGAGGAGCTGCTTACTGGATCTACATTTTATGAAGATTGTCCTGAGTACTGAATTGAGGATGGACTAGGAAGGGGGAGCGACCAAGGAATAAACTCTTTTAATATTCAAGGCATGAGGACATGGGATAGATTAGTGTCAAGGACAGATAAGAGAAGGGAACATATGTTAAAGATGATGCAAAGGTAGAAATGACAGACCTTGGGTAGAGAGAATGAGGGATAAAAAACAATTGAAGATGATGCTAAGATTGGAAAACTGGGAGGATTTCTTGGATCCCAAATACTGGGAACACACGTGGATAAAGGAAGTAATTTTCTCAAGGAGCTTACTTCTACATAAGGAGTGCAAAATAATTCAGCTAAATAAATGTAATTCAATCACATATAAAAAAAAAGAAATGAGAGAGAACAACTACAACATGGAGAAGGCTTGAATGCCATAGGATTCAGGATTTTATTTTAAAAGCAATAGCAAATGACATGGTGAGATCAGCACTTAAGGAAGGAAAAATTCACTTCCTAGAGGGAGGATGGTGCTACCATCAATTGTAAAATGGAAGTGTGGAAGAAGAAGTTTGGGAAATTAGGATGAGGGAAGGAAACTAATGAATTCAGTTTTGTAAATATTGAAATTAATGTGTTTATAAGGCATCAAGTTTGAATTGTCCTATAGGCATTTGGAAATGAGAGACTAGAGATCAGACAGATTAGAACTGGACTAATCTATCTGAGAATTTTCAGCATAGACATAAGAACTGAATCCTCTGAAGCTGATGAGATCACCAAATAAAATATTATAGGAAGAAGAGAGGAGGTCCAAGGACAGAGCTTTGTGGGAGATCTAGGTTATCAGATGTGACTTGGACGAAGATACAGCAAAAACAAACAAACAAACAAAAAACAAGAAGAATTGGTCATTGTCATATTTGAAAAGTAGTCTCTCAATTTTATTCAATGCATTTTTTAAAATGTCTTGTAGAGTATCGTAAGAGGCTTCATGATTTCATTTGGGATAATTTTTAAATTGCCTCATTATAGCAACAAGTGAATAATTGCTTTTGCATTCTGATGAAAACCATGAAGGATTTCAGTGACCTTCTTTGTCTCAAGATGGTGTGCACAGGCACTTAGCAGAATTCAGCATGCTCTCCAAATTCTTTTGAAAATAAATCCCATTCCTATATCCCAAAGAGATCTTAAAGGAGGTAAAGGTTCCCACATGTGCAAAAATGTTTGTGACAGCCCTTTTTATAGTGGCAAGAAACTGGAAACTGAATGGATGCCTATCAATTGGAGAATGGCTGAATAAATTATGGTATATGAATGTTATGGAATATTATTTTTCTATAAGAAACCATCAGCAGTGATTTTTAATGAACAGCTTTTATATGAAGAACTGACTTTGACCAGATGTTTAACTGAGAAAGGACTGGCTCCTTCTGACTGTGGCTCTCCTTACGTGCTGACAACATGTGGAGGAGATAAAGCAGTCCCTTCCACTTCCATAGAATAATCCAGATCCAACTAATCTCTTCATCTGGCTCCTAAAATGTTCAATTCAACCAGTTATTCATTCAATTAATTAACAAGCATACATTATTTCATATGTTCTGGACACTGGTAACACAATTATAAAAGGAAGGCAATCCTTGAAGAAGCTTATAATAGGAAGGGATCCATTTAAAAAATTAAGGTTAAAAAAACATGAAATAGGCATGAAATAAACATGGAAATAATGTTTAGTAGATAGGCTAGTTCATTGGTTGTTCTCCTTTGTCATTAAAGAGGGTCAAAATGACATCACTACATTGGAGTCCAGATCAAGGATGTCCGGCTGTGACTGATAAGATCAATGTGAGCTAGGAAAGCTCTACCACAGGCTGGGCATGAATAGTCCTTAAAAACTTTAAAGTGGAGAGGACTCCAAATTTGTATATCTTACATATCTTTTGCACTATTATAATCCCATTTTGCTCAGAATCAGCCTCTTCTTTGAGAATTGGACAAATGAAGTGGACACTAAAAGGGAGAAAGCAGTCCTGAAAAGGCAGGCCTCACACCTTAGGTGCTAGTCCTCCCACAGCCCCTCCTATCCTGCCCAAGTAGGACAGAGAGAAATGCTGATGTTAAGGTGTGAAAAGTTTTAAATGCTCCTAGAAGGCACCAAATAACTGGTTATTAACTTGGTTATTGACTGACTGTAGTCTGTTTTTTTTTTTCTAGCAATTTTTGGTTACCAGATCCCATGGCCTTTTTAAAAACCCTTCTGTCTTTCTGTAACTTTTGACATTGTTGCTCACCCTCTCCTTACTATTCTTTTCTTTATAGACTTTCAGGACATTTCCCCCTCCTACCAATTAACCTACATTTCTCTGATACTTTTTTTTTTGATTCTTATATAGATCATTCTTATAGGTGTTTCGCAGGCTTCTGTATGGGGCCCACTTCTCTTTTCCTTCCATCCTATTTGACTTGGTGATCTCATCAGCTCACATGCATTTAATTACAATCTCTGTATTGCCAAAGTTATCTCACTGAAAATATGGCCATGTTGTCTTCAAACAACTCTAGGAGTTCCTTATGACAGTAAGGATAAAACAATTTCCCTTTTGGATACTGTAAGTTTTTCTTCATCCTATGGTCTTTTTCTATACATAAATAGTCTTCCTAGATATTACTTCTTTTTATACACTCTAGAGTCTAGTTATCAAGGATTAATACTATTGCATAGAATACAAACTTTTCAGAGAGAGAACTACCTTCTCTTTTTCTTTCCATCTTCAGTGCTTAACACAATGTCTGTAGGTATTCAATAAATGCTTCTTTATGGTCAAGGGGATTTCTAAACTTAAAAGACTTTCTAAACAGTCTTACTTTGAAGCTATGACAAGATCACGGTTCTGCTCAAAGCTATGTGTTAAGTGCAGTTAGAACACAGAACACAGAAAAGTTGAATTTTCTTCTTGTCAGAAGGATGGAGAGCAAGGACTTTTGAGGAGATAGCCAATGGCATATTGAAGTTCCAGGATGGAAGATGAGCTCTGATGCAGATCAAGAGTTTTCATGCTCCTGATCATAAGAACTGGGTCATGACAAGACAAGATGCCAGTACTGCTAAAGCTCAGGTGTCAGGGAGGTGGGGAACAGCAGCTAATAACTATGGGGGCCATTATATATGTCTCTTCTGCAATTACCTTCTCTTTTTGTGTGTGTACAGTGTTTCTTTATTTTGAATGAAAATCATTTTCTAAAATTTTAAAATGGATTGATTGATCAATTAAGGCATGATTTCCTCTTCCAAAGCCTTGACCTTGAACTGGACTTATTATAATTATTATTAGATGACAGTATCTTATTCCCAACTGTAAAGTTTTTGCTCATGCAATACCTTCTCACTAGAATTGACTTCCATTAATATTCTTGACCCAAGAACCCATGGCATATATGACATGCTAGGAGAGTATTGGAACAATGGTATCTATCATAACCTCTTCTACTAAATTTAGCCCTAACTTTCCCGAGTTTCTATTTTCCCATGTATTTTTCCCTTTCCCTGTGTAATACAAATCTCTTCTTTTTTTCTTCTCTGTTCTCAAAATCCTCTTTACCATAAGTTCTTGCATGTCTTTTAATTCTTCTGTTCATTGAAATCTAGTTTTTCAATCTTTCTGAGTCATGTCTGTCTCTTGGTAACCACATTTGAGGGTTTTTTTTGATAAAGATACTGGAATGGCTTACTGTTTCCTTCAGCCCATTTTATAAATGAGGAAACTGAGTTAAATAGGGTTAAGTGACTTACTGAGGATCACATAAGTAGTAAGTACATGAAACTTGATTTAAACTCAGAAAGATAAGTTCTTCTGACTCTGTCTGTCACTCTATTCATTGTACCACCCAGTTGCCCTCATTGGTATTTAGCTTTCTTCCAAAGATGACATGTCAGTTGATACTATCCCATAACTCCTGAAACTCAGGAATAGTGCAAGGTACAGAGTTGTTGTTTTCTTCTCAGTGATCCCTTTGAATATCCCCTCTGCCACCATCATTCAGCAATTACTTGTCCCTTAAAGTTCATTTCATACTGTACAGTTGTACAGAATTGTCCAGTTCTATTCCCCCACTCTTCTCCAACTAGGTTTAGCTTTAACAATATTTACCCTTTCCAAATCTCAATCTGGGCTTTAAAACTGACATAAATCATTTCATATAATAATAAATAAAAAATGAAATCAGCAATACTAAAAAAAAATGAGACTCTATAACAGGAGAAAGAAAATACTGGCAATTGAGTAATCAGCTCCCAATATGGGAGGAAGTCATCTTCACTCTGCTATCCACATCTTTAAGGGCAGCTTTGAAGGGGATGTCTGCACTGCCTGTTAGAAAAGCTTTGCTCACTGATGCCTGAGACCAGGAGAATCAACAAAAGTATTGCAGTGAACTTGGCTCGGCAGAGTGTAATTATAGCAGCCATGATTTAGGTGGTTGCTTTGGCCAGCACTGAGATACACAGGGATGCTGCTTGACGATAAAAAAGGAGAGTCATTTCATAAAAAGATGCAGTCCTGGATTAGGCTGTGGTATCCAGGATCAGCAATAGCAAAACAGTTCAGAAAAAAAGTAGATTAGTTTTCCACTTTCAATAATTGCAAAAGTTTTGAGGAACTTGAGCAAATATAGCAAGATATCTCTGTTTCATGAGAAAGGTGAAATGGAAATGTCCCCTTATATTTTTGTCTGTACTACAATGTTGTTTAATGTAAAGTAGAACACATGTGGCCATAAAAATCTGCATCAAATGCCACAGAGAATTCACAGAGATCCTTGTTATTGCATGTGGTCAGAGGAATGAGTCTTTAATTCTCAATTTCTCCAAGGGAATACCTGCAACTCCATGGAAACTCTCTACTAGGAATATGACCTAGCTAAATTTCAAAGAGACAACCTGAAAAACATAAATACTTATGCTGGTGGTCTGCGGCACCCACCACTATAATGATCCAGTCTATAATCCTATATTTTATCACGTATGCTTATAATCTACCCAGTTGGGTAGTGGAGCCAAGATGGCAGAGAAAAGGCAATGTCTTGCTTAAGCTTTTCCAAATTCCTATCCAAACAACAAAATGAATATCAAAAGCTATTTTTACATGTAATTGGCAAAATATAATATACTATTGTGAAAAAAAGAGAAACATGGTGACAGAGAAGGTCAAAACGCAAACAAAAAAAATCAAAACGGCTACATCCAAAGCTCAAAGAAAAATGAATTCTGAAGTGATAGAATCTAGAAAATGATGGGACAAAATAATTTTCCAGTCCAAGGCAAATTAGAATGCCAACAGATCTGTCACCCTAGGGTAAGAATGGAGGACAGTGAAGAGAAAGCTGATGCCCATTTATCAGCAGCAGATTTTGAGAGCATCTGAATCAATAATGACAGGAGAGACTGCTGAAATTCTTGATTGTAGGGCTATTGAATGCAGGAGTCTGTTGCATTGCATAAATCTAGATTGTAGCTCTATGGCTTTGTGGCTCTGTATGCTCTGTAGAGCTATGTAGCTCTGTGGTGTTCCTAAGATGAAGAGGAGCAATAACAGCCAAGTTTGAAGAACTAGAAAAGCAGAGATATGGTCATAGTACAAGGATGAACAAAAGTGGTTGTAGTTATTCATAGAGTGAAGTACAAGCAAAACGAGCAGTGAGCATAGAGCATACCTCTCCCTAGATCCAATAAACTTGAAACAACTGAAAATTTATAGACCCTTACGACTAGTTCTTAGAGCAGCAGCTTGAAAATCCTGAAGCCTTGGACAATGCTCCCTCCATGTCAGGAGCAGAACTCAATCTTAACATACAATTAAAAATTAAGGAACTGCTTGGAAAAAAATAAACAAACAAAAATAACAAAAGAACCTGAACATAAAAATGATCCAGGATGAGCATAGAAATATGGTGATAGATTTAACTTACATGAGGTAGCTTGCTGTCTTTGGAGGGGGGGGAGGAAGGGAGGGAATGAAGGGGAAAAAAATGGAACACAGAGTCTTTAAAAAATGGATGTTGAAAAGTATCTTTACATGTATTTGGCAAAAAATAACATATTACTGTAAACAAAAAGACATATGGTTATAGGGAAGATCAAAACACAATTTCAAAAGAAAAAAAATCAAGACTGTTATACCTAAAACCTCAAAGAAAAGCATGAATTGGTCTCAAAGTCAAAAATAATTTCTGGAAAAGGTAAAACATATTTTAAAAATCAAGAAAGAGAGGGAAAATGAGAAAGTAAATAAGAATGATGTAAACAATAATTTTAAAAGGATTAACAGTTTGGCAATAATACAAATTCTTCCAAAAGAATGGAAAAATAGAAAACTGTGAAATATCTCATTGGAAAAACTACTGAATTGAAAAATAGATCCAGGAGAAATAATTTAAAATTTATTGATCGATATGAAAGCCATGATTTTAAAAACAAGCTTAAACATCATCTTTCAAGAAATGATGGAAAACTGTCTTGATATTCTAGAACACGTGGGTAAAACAGAAATTGAAAGATTCCAATGATCACCTCCTGAAAAAGATCCCAAGATGAAAACTTTCAGGGCTTATCATAGCCAAATTTCAGAACTCCCAAGTTAAGGAGAAGATATGACAAGCATCCAGAAATAAACAATTCAAGTATAGTGCAGCCAAAATTAGAATAGCACACTAAAGGATCAGAGGGCTAGGAATATGATATTCAGGAGAGCAAAAGAGCTAGTATTACAACCAATAATCACCTACCTTAGCAAGACTGAGTCTAATCCTTAGGGGAAAAGGTGGATATTCAATGAAATAGAGGACTTTCAAGCACCAGTGATGAAAAGAACTAGAGCTGAACAGAAAATTTGACTGTCCAATACAGGTCTCAGGAAAAGCATACAAGGGTAAGCAAGAAAGTGAAATCTAAGGGATTCATAAGGTTTATCTTTTTACAATACTTAATGGGAGGATGATACTTGTGACTTTTAAGAACTTTCTCATTATTATGGCAGTTAGGAATGTGTGTGTGTGTGTGTGTGTGTGTGTGTGTGTCTGTGTCTGTAGATAGATAGACAAAGGGCACAAGTGTGAGTGAGTTGAATATGAAGGGATAATATCTAAAAAAATAAAATTAGGGGATGAGAAAAAATGGGAAAGGGAGAAGTAGAATGGTGTAAATTATCTGCCATAAAAGAGATAAGAAAAGGCTTTTTTTTTTTTAATTTAATAGCCTTTTATTTACAGGATATATACATGGGTAACTTTACAGCATTAACAATTGCCAAACCTCTTGTTCCAATTTTTCACCTCTTACCACCCCCCCCAGATGGCAGGATGACCAGTAGATGTTAAATATATTAAAATATAACTTAGATACACAATAAGTATACATGACCAAAACATTATTTTGCTGTACAAAAAGAATCAGACTCTGAATTATTGTACAATTAGCTTGTGAAGGAAATCAAAATGCATGTGTCATAAATATAGGGATTGGAATGTAATGTAATGGTTTTTAGTCATCTCCCAGAGTTATTTTTCTGGGCATAGCTAGTTCAGTTCATTACTGCTCCATTAGAAATGATTTGGTTGATCTCATTGCTGAGGATGGCCTGATCCATCAGAACTGGTCATCATCTAGTATTGTTGTTGAAGTATATAATGATCTCCTGGTCCTGCTCATTTCACTCAGCATCAGTTCGTGTAAGTCTCTCAGGCCTTTCTGAAATCATCCTGTTGGTCATTTTACAAGAACAGTAATATTCCATAATTTTCATATACCACAATTTATTCAGCCATTCTCCAACTGATGGACATCCATTCAGTTTCAGTTTCTAACCACTACAAAAGGGCTGCCACAAACATTCGTGCACATACAGGTCCCTTTCCCTTCTTTATAATCTCTTTGGGATATAATCCCAGTAGTAACACTGCTGGATCAAAGGGTATGCACAGTTTGATAACTTTTGAGCATAGTTCCAAACTACTCTCAAAATGGTTGGATTCGTTCACAACTCCACCAACAATGCATCAATGTCCCAGTTTTCCCTGCATCCCTCCAACAATCATCATTATTTTTCCTGTCATCTTAGCCAATCTGACAGGTGTGTAGTATTTTCTTAGAGTTGTCTTAATTTGCATTTCTCTGATTAATAATGACTTGGAGCATCTTTTCATATGACTAGAAATAGTTTCAATTTCTTCATCTGAGTACTGTCTGTTCATATCACTTTGGACCATTTTCAATTGGAGAATGGCTTGATTTTTATAAATTAGAGTTAATTCTCTATATATTTTGGAAATGAGGCCTTTATCAGAACCTTTGACTGTAAAAATATTTTCCCAGTTTATTCTTCCCTTCTAATCTTGTCTGCATTAGTTTTGTTTGTACAAAACTTTTCAGTTTGGTATAATCGAAATTTTCTATTTTGTGATCAGTAATGATCTCTAGTTCTGACTTTGGTCTAAAGACCTTCCCCTTCCACAGGTCTGAGAGGTAAACTATCCTATGTTCCTCTAATTTATTAATAATTTCATTCTTTATGCCTAGGTCATGAACCCATTTTGACCTTATCTTGGTGTACGGCGTTAAGTATGGATCAATGCCTAGTTTGTACGGCGTTAAGTATGGATCAATGCCTAGTTTCTGCCATATTAGTTTCCAATTTTCCCAGCAATTTTTATCAAACAGTAAGTTCTTATCCCAAAAGCTGGGATCTTTGGGTTTGTCAAAGACTAGGTTGCTATATTTGTTGACTGTTTTGTCCCTTGAACCTAATCTATTCCACTGATCAACTAATCTATTCCTTAGCCAATACCAAATAGTTTTGGTAACTGCTGCTCTATAATATAATTTTAGATCTGGTACAGCTAAGCCACCATCATTTGGTTTTTTTTTCATTAATTCCCTTGAAATTCTTGACCTTTTGTTTTTCCATATGAACTTTGTTGTTATTTTTTCTAGGTCATTAAAATAGTTTTTTGGGAGTCTGATTGGTATAGTGCTAAATAAATAGATTAGTTTAGAATAATATTGTCATCTTTATTATATTTGCTCGCCCTATCCAAGAGCATTTAACATTTTCAATTGGTTAGATCAGACTTAATTTTGATGAAAAGTGGTCTGTAATTTTGCTCATAAAGTTTCTGATTTTCCCTTGGCAGATAGATTCCTAAATATTTTATATTATCAGTAGTTACTTTAAATGGAATTTCTCTTTGTAACTCTGACTGTTGGATTTTTGTTAGTGATATATAGAATGCTGATGACTTATGTGGGTTTATTTTATAACCAGCAACTTTGCTAAAGTTTTGGATTATTTCTAATAACTTTTTAGCAGAATCTCTGGGGTTCTCTAAGTATACCATCATGTCATTGGCAAAGAGTGATAATTTGGCTTCCTCATTGCCTATTCTTATTCCTTTAATCTTTTTCTCAGCTCTTATTGCTATAGCTAGTGTTTCTAATACAATATTAAATAGTAACGGTGATAGTGGCAACCTTGTTTCACTCAGATCTTATTGGGAATGGTTGCAGTTTGTCTCCATTACATATGATGCTTACTGATGGTTTTAAATAGATGCTGCTGATTATTTTAAGGAAAAGTCCATTTATTCCTATACTCTCAAGTGTTTTTAATAGGAATGGATGTTGGATTTTATCAAATGCTTTTTCTGCATCTATTGAGATGATCATATGGTTTTTGTTAATTTGGTTATTAACATGGCCAATTATATTGATAGTTTTCCTAATATTGAACCAGCCCTGCATTCCTGGTATAAATCCTACTTGATAATAGTGTATTATCTTGGAGATGATTTTCTGTAGTCTTTTTGCTAATATCTTATTTAAGATTTTAGCATCAATATTCATTAGGGAGATTGGTCTATAATTTTCTTTCTCTGTTTTCAGCCTACCTGGTTTAGGTATCAGTACCATGTCTGTGTCATAGAAGGAATTTGGTAGGACTCCTTCATTCCCTATTTTATCAAATAATTTATATAGCACTGGGGCCAATTGTTCTTTAAATGTTTGGTAAAATTCACATGTAAATCCATCTGGTCCTGGGGATTTTTTCTTAGGGAGTTGGTTAATTGCCTGTTCTATTTCTTTTCCTGAAATGGGACTATTCACAAGCAATTTACTTCCTCCTCTGTTAGTCTGGGAAGTCTGTATTTTTGGAGGTAGTCACCCATTTCACTTAGGTTATCAAATTTATTGGCATAAAGTTGAGCAAAATAACTCCTTATTATTTCTCTAATTTCCTCTTCATTGGTGGAAAGTTCTCCTTTTCATTTTAAGACTACTAATTTCATTTTCCTCCCTCCTTTTTCTAATCAGATTTACCAAAGGCTTATCTATTTTATTGGCTTTTCATAGAACCAACTCTTAGTTTTATTAATTAGTTCAATAGTTTTTTACTTTCAATATTTTCATTTCTCCTTTTAATTTTAGAATTTCCAATTTAGTATTTGATTAGGGGTTTTAATTTGGTCTTTTTAGTTTTTAGTTGCAAGCCCAATTCATTAATCTTTTCTTTCTCTGTTTTATTCAAGTAAGCCTCTAAGGATATAAAATTCCCTCTTATTACCGCTTTGGCTGCATCCCACAAATTTTGGTATGATGTCTCATCATTGTCATTATCTTGAGTGAAATTATTAATTGTATCTATAATTTGATGCTTCACCCAATCATTCTTTAAGATGACATTGTTTAGTTTCCAATTACTTTTTGGTCTATTTCCCCCTAATTTTTTGTTGAATGTTGTTTTTATTGCATCATGATCTGAAAAGAAAGCATTTACTATTTCTGCTTTCTTGCATTTAATTTTGAGGTCTTTATGTCCTAATATATGGTCAGTTTTTGAATAGGTTCCATGAACTGCTGAGAAGAAAGTATATTCCCTTCTATCTCCATTCAATTTTCTCCAAAGATCCAACATACCTAATTTTTCTAATATTCTATTTACTTCTTTAATTTCTTTCTTATTTGTTTTGTGGTTTGATTTGTCTAATTCTGAGAGTGCAAGGTTGAGATCTCCTACTATTACAGTTTTGTTGTCTATTTCTTCTTGCAACTCTCTTAACCTCTCCTTTAGGAAGCTGAGTGCCATACCACTTGGTGCATATATGTTTAATATTGATATTGCTTCGTTGTTTATGCTACCCTTTAGCAGGATGTAGTTTCCTTCCTTATCTCTTTTAATTAGATCAATTTTTACTTTTGCTTGATCTGAGATAAGGATGGCTACCCTGCTTTTTTGACTTCACCTGGAGCAAAATAGATTTTGCTCCAGCCTTTTACCTTTACTCTATATGTATCCCTGCTTTAAATGTGTTTCTTGTAAACAACATATTGTAGGGTTCTGACTTTTGATCCAGTCTGCTATCTGCCTCCTCTTTATGGGGAGTTCATCCCATTCACATTTACGGTTAGAATTACTAAATCTGTATTTCCTGCCATCCTAATAACCCCAGATTGTGCTTTACTTATTCTTGCCTCCCCCAACCCTCTTTCCCCCTTTTAAACTTATGTACCCCTCTTGTATCACGATACTTATCCTCTTTATAATCCCTCCCTCCCCCTTTGAGTCTTTCCCCTTCTTCCCTTATTACTCTTTTTCTTTTCCTTTTCCTCTCCCCCGTTTTTAATGAGGCAGAGAGAATTTTCTCTAAAACAAATGTCAATTATTTTTCTTTGAGCCAACTCTGATGAGAGTAAGATTCACACAATGTTCCTCCCCTCTCTAAATTCCCTCAGATATGATAAGTTTCCTTAGCCTCTTTGTGGGATGTGGTTTCCCTCTTTTATCCCTCCTTCCCACCTTATTCTGCCATCATCCCTTTTCCATATCTACTTCCCTTTTTTATGTTATATCAGTACAATCAAATTTTACATGTATTCTTTTTGTATATCCACAACAGAAATACAATTCTCGAGAGTTATTTTTACCTTTTCTGCATCTCTTGAGTTCTATTCTTGGAGATCAAATTTTTTGTTTAATTCTGGTTTTTTCTTCAGAAACAAATGGAATTCATTTGTTTCATTAAATGTCCATCTTCTTCCCTGGAAGAAAATGCTCAGCTTAGCTGGGTAGTTTATTCTTGGCTGCATCTCAAGTTCTTGTGCCTTTCAGAATATCAGATTCCAGGCCCTTCTTTCCTTTAAGGTAGAGGCAGCCACATCTTGGGTGATCCTTATGTGGCACCTCGGTATTTAAATGGTTTTTTTTTTGGCTGCTTGTAAAATTTTTTCCTTAATCTGATAGTTCTGAAATTTTGCCTCAATATTCCTTGGGGTTGTTATTTTAGGGTTTCTTTCAGAAGGTGTTCGATGAATTCTTTCAATGCCTATTTTACCTTCTGATTCTATTACATCTGGGCAGTTCTCTTTGATGATTTCTTGTAAAATAGTATCTAGGCTCTTTTTTCATCATAGTTTTCAGAAAGTCCAATAATCCTCAGATTATCTCTCCTAGATCTATTTTCCAAGTCTGTCGTTTTAGCAAGTAGATAATTCATGGTTTTTTCCAGTTTGTCATTTTTTTGTTTTTGCTTGACTAATCAGTCAAGCTTGCTGTCTCAATGCATCATTAGTTTCAATTTGTTCAGATCTAATTTTTAAAGAATTATTTTCTTCATTAGCTTTTTTTACTTCTTTCTGTATATGTCCAATTGAGTTTTTGAATGTATTGTTTTGGTCTGTGGAATTTTTCCATTTCACTAATTTTTTTTAGTGAATTATTTTCTTTTCAATTCACGGATCCTACTTTCTTCGTGTTCTTTGTCTTTTCCAATTCCGGATCCTACTTTCTAGTGAATTCTTTATTTTTCAATTCACAATTCTTACTTTCCTGTGATTTTTATTTTTCAATTCACCAATTTGCACTTCCTGGGAATTTTTAACTTTTTCAATTCGTATTTCAGGAAGTTGTTGCTCTCTTGTAAGGCTTCTCTTTCCTTTCCCATTTATCTTCTAACTCTTTTTGAGACTTTTTAATGGTCTCTTCTATGAGAGCATTATGTAAAGGAGGACAGTCTGATGCATTTTTGCTGTTTGAGGTCTCTTCAGGTTTGCTGACCTGCTCTTTTTCTGCATAGAAGCTGTCTATCGTTCTTTTCATCTTTTTATTCATGTTTTAAAGCCTTTAGGGTAGGTCTCCTAGGCAAGGGGGTTACCAGCTTCCTCTGCAGAGCAGGGAAAGATTTAAACCGATTTCCGGCTCTGAGGTATGGGAGTGCTCTGAGTGAGAGTTTCCCTTCCCCCAACAGGAAGTGGATTCAGCACTGGCCGAGCTATCAAACTGCTTAGTAGGGCTGAGTGGGTTAGCGATTGCCCTCGGCTAGAGACTAAGTGGTGAAAGTGTCACCGCCCCAGGCCGGAGCCTCTTGTGGGACTGTGAGTATTAGCAGCTGACTGCAGACCGCCACAAACTCTGCCCAGCGTCTCTGCCTGATGCAAATCAGCCCTGGAAAAGCTCTATGGCCCCAAGCCGAGCTCCCCACTGCGCAGATTGGAGGCTAACCCGGGCTGCGTTCTCCTGCTGTGCAGGATCACAACTGCCCCAAGGAAAAGCCCGTACTGCGGGTTGGGGCTGTGCGCTTGTGCTGAGATCTGTGCCTTCACCCTGGGTTTGAGACTCTCCTCGGAACCTAATTTCTCCCTGTCTCGCTCGATCCCCCTGGCCCCGGAACCAACCTTTTTTGGCGAGACTGCAGATTTTCTTCGGCCGGTGAGTTGTTCTACTTCTTATCTTTACGAATTGTAGCAGTTAAGACTATTTTTGAGGCTCGATATAATATTGATAAAGAGGGTAAGAGAAGAGCTTAGAAAGTCGCGTGTGTCTTCTCCGCCATCTTGGCTCCGCCCCAGAAAAGGCTTTTAAATTGTAGGGAAAGATGGGGACATGAGGGAGAATGAGTAAATCTTACTCTCATAAGAATTGACTCAAAGAGGAAGTAACATACACACTAAGTGTGGATATAGAAATCTATCTTTCCCTTCAGGAAAGAAAGAGGGGAATAAAATAAGACAAAGTGGGGAAGGGTGTTAGAAAGGAGGCCAGATTGGAGAAGGAGGTAATCAAAAGCAAAATACTGTTGAGGAGTGACAGGGTGAAAAGGAAAGAGATAAAAAGAAGAAACAGGGGAAATGCAGTTAGCCATAGTAGTAATATTACTACTATGTAGTGTATAGAATTTTGTAAATTTTATATATAATATATATTGTGAAAGGCATTTTGAAGCAAGTTTCTCTGATGAAAGTCTCATTTCTCAATTGTATAGGGATTGAGTCAAATTTATAAAAAAAAATACTAACCATCCCTCAATTGTAAAATAATCAAAAAACTATGAAGAGTTTTCAGATGAACTAATTGAGCTAATTATAGCCATGTGAAAAAATGCTCTAACTCACTATTGATGGGCAAAATGTAACTTAAAAAAATTCTGAGGAACTATCTCATGTCTATTAGATTACTTAAGGCACCAGAGTGGGGAAATGACAAATGGTGAAGTGAATATGAGAAAAAAATGAAATATTAATGCATTGTTGATCAAATTGTGAGCTGATTCGGCCATTTTGTAGAGCAGTTTGGAACTATGCCCAAAGAGCTATAGAATTATGTATACCCTTTGACCTAATAATGCCACTATTTAATACTAAATATTTTTATTAAAAAAGGAAAAGGAGAAATGTGTATAAAATATGTATAATAGCTCTTTTTTCAGAGCAAGGAGTTGGATATCGAGGGGATATCCTTTAATTGAGAAATAACAACAAATGGTGGTATACGATTAGTTGAAATACTGTTGTTCTACTGGAAATGATGAGCAGATAGCTCTCAGAAATATCTGTAAAGTTCTCTATGAGCTCATGCAAAGTGAAATGTAGTGTATACAGAGTAATAGAAATGGTTTGGTTTGATTAACTGTGGATGACTTTACTATCCTCAATAATTCAGTGATCTAAAACTACTCTGAAGTACTTATGATGGAAAAAATGCTATACATAGCCAGAAAAAGAACTATTTGTGTCTGAATACAGATTGAGGCATACCTTTTTCTTTATTTTTCTTGCATTATTTTTTTTGGGGGGGAGATCTATGTTTCTTTCACAACATGACTTATGGAAATGTTTTGCATAACTGCACATATACCTTCTCAATGGGAGGAGGGTGAAGAAGGAGGAAAAGAGAGAATCTGGAACTAAAATTTAAAAAAAATAGTGTTAAAATTGTTTTACATGTAACTGGGAAAAATGAAATATCAAAAAAGTCTTTTAAATAAGTAAAAGATTGTATGAAATAGAGGTGGAGGGAGAGAGTTTTGCAGCTATAAAGTCCAACACAAAAGTTTGGATATGGGAGCTATAATGCTAAGTGTGGGGAAGAGAAAGCTATATTTACTGATGCTCAGTGAAGTGAGCAGAACTAGGAGAACATCATAAACAATAATAGGAAACTTTGATAGACTTAGCTCTTCTCAGCAATACAAAGATCTAAGGTAATTCCAAATATTCATGATGGAAAATGCCATCTACATCCAAAGAAAGTACTATGGAATCAGAATGCAGATTGAAGCATATTATTTTGACTTTTTTGTCTTTCTCACGGTATTTCCCTTTTATTCTTTTTTTTTTTTAACCACATGACTAATGTGGAAATATGTTTAATGATTGTACATATACAATCTATATCAGATTGCCATCTTGGAGACCAAAGAGGGGAAAGAAAAAATGGAAATGGAAATCTTATAAAAGTGAATGTTTAAAACCTCCTTTACATGTAATAATATTTTCCTATTAAAAAGGAGAAAAAAGAAAAACTACATTGACCATCAAGTGTGGAAATGGGAATAGTGTATAGACGGACTGAAAAAGATTGAGGAGGGGGCAGACTACTTGACTACTTTACATTTTATCTTAGACCCAACAGGCAGTTCTGGACTTTATTGACTAGGGGAATGACTTTCTAAGAGATGCGTAGAAGGCTGAAACTCTCAAAAGGTAAGCTTGAATCAGACAACTGAGCACATAAAGCTCATTACCTATTTGATGTGAGACAATGACTCTATCAGCATATATTTGGATAAATGACTCTTCTCATTTTGGTGCTTGCTGAATGTTTGGTGTTAAGATAATTAGAGGCAAGGCTTGGAGGGCAGAGGTAGGGAGGCCAGAGGCACTTGGCAGCAGAATGAGGAGGAGAAAGGCTGGTGACTCTGGCCTTCAGGATCCAGGATTTTGCTTGGCCGCCTCCTTCACTTCTCCATCCAAAGACCAAGGACTTTATTTATTTTTTTTTTATTTAATAGCCTTTTATTTACAGGATATATACATGGGTAACTTTACAGCATTAACAATTGCCAAACCTCTTGTTCCAATTTTTCACCTCTTACCCCCCCCCACCCCCTCCCCTAGATGGCAGGATGACTAGTAGATGTTAAATATATTAAAATATAAATTAGATACACAATAAGTATACCTGACCAAAACGTTATTTTGCTGTAGAAAAAGAATCAGACTCTGAAATATTGTACAATTAGCTTGTGAAGGAAATCAAAAATGCATGTGTGCATAAATATAGGGATTGGGAATTCAATGTAATGGTTTTTAGTCATCTCCCAGAGTTCTTTTTCTGGGCATAGCTAGTTCAGTTCATTACTGCTCCATTAGAAATGATTTGGTTGATCTCGGTGCTGAGGAGGGCCTGATCCATCAGAACTGGTCATCATATAGTATTGTTGTTGAAGTATATAATGATCTCCTGGTCCTGCTCATTTCACTCAGCATCAGTTCATGTAAGTCTCTCCAGGCCTTTCTGAAATTATCCTGTTGCAAAGACCAAGGACTTTAAATCATCCTGATTCTGGCTGACCCTGAAGCCCTCCAGGGAGCTAGCCCATATTCTATACAGATGTACTTTGTCAATAGAGAGAGAAATGCCAATTAGAGAGGACAGTTAAAGCAAAAACACAATAGAATAGACATGGATTCAAATAACAAAGAGAAGGGTTAAGATTTGGGAAATGTTCTGGAGGGAGATGTGACAAGATTTGGCATTTTGGGGGATATATATTGGGGAGTATATGAGGAATCAAGGATAGAAATCATGGAGAATGGAAGAATGATAGTACTCTGTGTAGATAGAGGGAAATCAAGATAATGATTTCTTGCTGATGGACCTACTGATGTTAGGATAGTTGTAGAGGGCCAGGAGGTAAGAATCCATTCCAGACCTTGAATATTACAGTAACTTGACTCACCAACCTCCCTTTTCTTATTGAATAGCAGATATATACTTGTTATTATAGTGATAAACCTGGGGATTGAAGCAAAATGCAAATTCTTGTATACAAAGGATCAAAGGCATACCTTGGAACTTAGGACAGGACAAAACAGCCCACAATGGAGACTAAAGGCATTTGGGAGATAGGTACTTGAGGATGATAATTTTACTCTTACTTGTATCTCAACTATTTATATCTCTGAAAAAGTAACCAAGATCTGGGCTTAATTATTTATATCTCAGTAGATTGTACTTATTAGAAAAGGCTATAAGAACATCAAAGAGTGTATTTTATCTTATCTATAACATTGAAGGTATATATATTTGTCTCTATGAACAACAAAATTTGGAGAGTTCATATCAAAGTTCTCTCTGCCTGGCTCTTGCATAATACACCCTTATTCACTACTGGAGGTGGACTCAGATAATTACAAAGCATCCACTTGGAAATGCCCAATAATCATTTGCTGATGAGAGCCTAAAATATAACAGAGAAGGAATTTGTGTGTATGTCTGATTTATATACATATATGTGAATAATCATTAGCATACATAACATAATTACCTACAGAGGAATTGATGAAATTGCCAGACATGAAACTACAGTTAGG
Source organism: Sarcophilus harrisii (assembly GCF_902635505.1). Classification (NCBI taxonomy): domain Eukaryota; kingdom Metazoa; phylum Chordata; class Mammalia; order Dasyuromorphia; family Dasyuridae; genus Sarcophilus; species Sarcophilus harrisii. Next base: position 284,980,948 of record NC_045430.1, read on the forward strand.
AAAGAGAAATGACCTCACAGGAGATCCTCACATTAATCTCAAAGAAAGAAGACCTGATTGTGTTAATGATGATGATGCATTAAAAAAGGTTGATAAGGAGGAATTAGAGAAGTAGAGTGAGGGAAAAGTAAGAGTAGTTTTTTTTTTTTTTAAAGGATGCCAAAAAGAGGAAATGTAGAAAGAGATGGTGGCCACCAGTGTCAGATACAGGAGAATGATAAGGGCTCCAGAATGAAGACTGGGGAAAGAGAAGTAAATATGGCAATTAAGAGCCTGTGGATAGTTTTGGAAAGAATTTCAGCTGAATGATAAGGTCTAACCAGCTTGTAAATAGTTAAGGAGTGAATTGAATGGGAAAAAAAAAACAAGAATGAATAAACTTGTTTTAGTAAATAATACATTTATGTAAAAAAAAATGGAGTCAGTCTTGGGAGATCCCTTTTTCCTTCTGTCCATTGAATAGTAAAACAGGGCAGAATTAATTCATATTATCTCAAACAAAATAGGAACTTTAATATGATAGACAATTATCTAGACAAAGTCTAAATTCACTAACTACTCTTATAGTTGGAAAAAAGGTGAGATTTTCTCTTTATGAGAACCTATTTATGGCATCCCCAAGAAGGGATCATTCAACTTTCATTTAAAGCCCCTCATTTATGGGGATACTCTTAACCCTCAACATGACAGCCCTTTCTATCATCAGACAGATATAATTACAAATTAAAAATTGTGCTGACTTCATGACTAAATTTGTCTCTTTGCACACAGCATTCACTGCTTCTGGTTCTGCTTTCCGGAACTGAAAAGAAAAAAATAAAAACGAAAATAACAAAACCCCTTAATTTTCTGGGTGACAGACCTTCAATTACATCATGAAAACTCTTATTCAAATCTAACCACAGTCACCTTTTCTCTGACCTAAGCCTTTCCATTTTTTCAATCAAGCCTTCTATAGAATGTTGTACAGTCATCCTGCTATCTTGCTTTTCTTCTTTTTATATGCTTCATAAGATATGTTGTTTGCAACTGGCCATGCTATCCATGCTGCCCTGTAACCAGGATAACAATGAACCTAGATGATCGTTCTTATTGTCCTCAATGACATAGTTCTTGAAAATTTTAGTGTAGTAAGTATTGTGCTGTCATAAATTGTGTAATCATTGTTTCTCTTTTACTTAGAAATTGATTATTTGAATCCAAGTTCATATCTTTACATTTATTCCTGTTAAATCAATGATAATTAAATGTGCCTCAATAATCTAGATTGCCAAGAGATTTTTGGATTCTAATTATTGTCACTTGTGATAACTATTCAATCTATTCTTTCATGACCATATTATATGTTTACTTTGAGTAGAAATGTGTGCTATAGATTGCCATGTCTAAGCCACATGCAATGTTTTCTTTAGACTTTAATTGTAAAAAGCTGAAAATGACCTTATATCCTGATTATTTCCAAAAGAAAAGAAGAGACAAAAAATTTATTTCTGAACTTTAAGGGAAAAAAAAACTATTTATATACCTGAAAGAAGAACCTTGTATATGATTTTGGCAATAAAAACCCCACATTTAATTTAATTTTTTTGGTATTTTTCAAGGGTTTAAGGACAAATTACCCCAAATAGTGAGAGAATGTTAAACATTGCCTCTTCATCTACTGAATTAAAGGTGAAAACATTTGGAAATGATTTCATGAAACCTTTAGCCCTTGACTAGAAATCTCCAAAGGGCTCATGAATTAGTAATTTAAACCATTTGTCTTTTTGTCATCTGCTCCATCCCAAGATCTCCAAACCCTGTCTGGCTGACAGATACTGTAGGTTTCTCTCATCTTTTCCAATTAATCTTACATGAGTGAAATTTTCATCAAGTCCTAAATGGCTGTCTAATTACTCACTTAATCTGCAGTTGTGGGACTTGAATGTACACTATGATTTAATTAGGATGTCTTTAAAAGTCCTTGTACTTTAACATTGCTTGTTTTATTTCACAGAAGGGCATTGCATGAGAGAGACAAGGCCCTCTTGTCCAGAACCCAAGCTAGAAGTTAACTCATCTGCTTCTATTTTTCTCAAGTGCACTATAAACAATTCATAATTAGGTACATTAAAAAGTTCATGCTCTTCCCCAAAATTAATCTCTGTGGGGCTTAGAGAATCCTATCAAACAAAGAAATTTCTTCTGTACTTACTGAAATAAAAGCAGTTAAAGCTTTTAAAAAAGCAAATATATTCCAAAATTGTGATGACCCCTGCTTTGTCCATTGCGTTCTTTCATTTTAGTGAGAAGAAATTGTACATGTGTCTAAGTATTAATATCTATTTTTATAGTTCACTGGTTTACAATACATTAGCAAGGTAGATCAGTGAATAGTGCTGGACCTGAAGTCAATAAGACCTTAATTGAAAGTCTATCTCAGATCTGTCCTAGCTATGTAACCCTGGTCAAGCCACATAATCTCTGCTTCGGTTATCTTATTTGTGAAATATTGCTAGTAATAGCATCTGCCTCATAAGGATGTTGTGAAAATGAAATGGGATCATATTTGTAAAGCACTTAGCAGAGTATCTGGCAGAAAATAGGTACTATATAAATGAGAGTTATCATTGTTGTTGAGGTTGTTATGTGTTTGAGTTTCTGTATCGTTAAATACTCCAATGGATATTTATCCATACACATATGGTTATGTATTTATATTAATACTATCATGTATATTTATTTACCATGCATATATTTACATGCAGGTATATATATATATATGCATTTATTTAAATAATTCAATGGATAGGTATCTGTGCAAATGCATGCATGTATTTGTTTACTTAGTTAAAGGCTCCAAGAAAAATTTACCCATATACATGTCTATGCATATATGTATGTGTATTTTAAAAATTCCAAAAAATATGAAATCTCATTGATCTAGCAATCAGAAAAGAAACATTTATTAAGCACTTACTGTATGCCAGACCAAGGCAGCGGAAACTCAATGGCCAAAAAAATAGAGTCCCCTTCTCAAGAAGTTTATCTTGTATTTTAGTATATATTTTACGGTGATGAAAATTATCAAGTCCTGTCCATTCTGTGCAACAACTGGTCTTTATGCTTTCATTTCTCCTATGCAAGGCATCTACCCAGCATAATGGGAGGGTGAAAATGTGTACATGATATCTTTCTCTACTTTTCCTGATACCATGTGTCTGGCAAAGAAAGGAGCTATCAGACTAACCTTAAATGTAAGCACTTACTCTTGCCACATGACCAGCATGAATATTATCAAGAAGAGCATGAGTGTTCTGTCATGTAAACAATCGAAATCATGGTTGTTGTTTTTTTTTTCTTGGAATAATATAATTGTAGTTGATGTTATTTTAATTCCTGCAGTCTTATCCATAAGAAAGAAATTATTTCATTGTGTGATTTTATTTTTTTCCTCAGTGATTTTTGTACCTCTTTTTCCATTTGGTCAGTTCTGCTTTCTAAAGTATTCTTCTCCTCATTGACTTTTTGTATCTCCTTTATCACTTGACCTAATTTATTTTTTAAGGTGTTTTTTTTCCAAATTTTTTTTGTGTGTCTCCTTTACCAAGCTGTTGATTTGTTTTTCATTTTCTTATATCATTCTCATTTCTCTTCCCATATTTTTTCTCTATCTCTCTTACTTGATTTTCAAAACCCTTTTGAGTTCTTCCATGGCCTGAGACCAATTTGTATTTTTCTTGTGCGCTTTGGATGTGGGAGCTTTGACTTTTTTATTTTCTTCTGAGTATGTGTTTTGATCATTCTTGTCATCATAATAACTTTCTAGGGTCAGAATTGTTTTCTGTTGTTTGCTCATTTCTCCAGCTTATTACTCCTATTTTAAATCTTTGTTAAAATAGGGCTCTGCTTCCAAGATGGAGGGTATGCTGTCCCAAGCTTCAGGGGTTCTGTGTAGCTATTTTCAGAGATCCCTTCTAGGGACCTGTAAGTTTTTCACTTCTTTCAAGGCAGTATGATCTAAGGAAAGATATTTACTATTCACCTGGTCTGTGCTCTGGTCTATGAGTGATCACAAGTTCTCTTTTCTGCTCTGGACCTAAGAGAAGGGTCCCAGCTCCACTGTGACTTCAAACTCTTATATGTTAATGCTCCTCTGTACTCTGGAACTGCCACCCAGGAATGTGACTAAGAGCTGGGTATGGACAAAGCAACAGAGTCCTACTTCAATGCTAGGAAAGAGACCCCCTATAATCTTTTTTTGACCAGTTATTCAGCTCCCTTACCATCTGTGGGCTGAGAGCTCTGGCAGCAGTCAAGGCTGCTGCTGATCCAGTGGTTCCCACAGCCTGTTCCTGGTTTGCTGCAGCCCAGCTCACACTGGCCCACTCTGTGCTTAACTCTGCTTCACTCTCACGTGAACCAGCTCCAACAAATTTTCCCTGCCAGCCTTCTAAGTTTTTTGGGGTTGAAAAATTGTTTTGGTCCTTTTTCTAGAGGGTTCTGCCACTCTAGAATTTTTTTAGAGTCATTATTTTAAAATATTTGGAGAATTTTGAGGGAGAGCACAGGTGAATTCCTGCCTTAACTCCATTTTAAGTCTATCTCTCCTGTATTTTCTTGATCTAAATCATGAGTATCTAACAAAAGGTCTTTGCTTTCCATGTTCTTCTTAGTGTGACCTAAACCAGATTAAAATGTAACCAAGAAATATTTAACAAAATGATGAAAATAAATATTATACACAAATTTACCTATTTATCTATCTATATAATTATTTATAGTTTTCCAAGTTGATATGTGGCCTGTAGGAATCCTCATGAACTGTTTAATATCCTCCATTCCTATTTGAGTTTCCCATCACTGATCTACAAAATCCAAATATTGTGCACACTTTTTTAACAAGATTAGATTTGGTGATGTTGGCTTTAGGTTTTCCTTACTTCACTCTGTTCTTGGAATGATTACAATGAGAAAGTAAGATACTATTTAGTTTCACGCTACAAATAGAGAGTTAATCAACTGATATCTCTATTGTGTAAGGTCCACTTACAGAAGTAGGATGGAAGTTCCTTCTTGAAGGGAAGAACTGTTGAATTTTGTCCAAAGTGTTAACAAAGAAAACCAGGAAATACCATAAGTCTGAGTAAAAGAGAAGATGATCCTAACTTTGTGTAGATCAGAAAAGATTTTTCATTCTCATTGAAAAAATCTAAACAAAGACCATAATTTATTCAAAGCAAAGGAATTCACACCAATTAACAACATTTGTGATTAATCTTTTAAGTCCTTACTCCATTTTTCTTCTGATAATAATCATCTGGAATATTTATATTGCATTTGATGTTTTGCAAAGAACTTAAACAATGTTCTATCAAACAATACAACATATTGTTTGATCCTTAGTAAAAACTCCTGAGGCAGGAAGTAGGGTCTTTATTATCCTCATATTTTCATTACGGAAAAAAAGTTTTGAAAGGGCCATTGTGAGAAAGCTAATATTGTCAAAAACAGATCTTTTTCCCTTCTCTTTTTCTAGTATATCATGGTTATATGAATTGAGGAATAACTCAGTCCATCTATGACAAAATTCTAATTTCTTTATCTTTGCAATTCATTTTTTCCCCTCCTAATCAAATGATGCAATTTTGACACCAAATCCTGATTTTCTTTTCCTTCCTTCCTCCCTCCCTCCCTTCCTCTCTTCCTCCCTTCCTTCCTTCCTTCCTTCCTTCTTTCCTTCCTTCTTTCCCTTCCTTCCTCCCTCCCTCCTTTCCTCCCTTCCTTCCTTCCTCCCTCCTCCTCCTCCTCCTCCTCGTCTTCCTTCTCCTCCTCCTCCTCCTCTTCCTTCTCTCTCTCTCTCTTTCTCTCTTTCTCTCTTTCTTTTCTTTCTTTCTGCCTATCTGCAGATCTTTTCTTCTATTTCCTTTCTTTTTGACTGCAGAAAATAAACTGATATCATAATTACAGAGACCTAACATTGCTTTTTATTCTCAGGAGTGTTGTCCAATGGTATTGAACTTGTGACAGTGAGCTCATCTTTTAGAACAAGAGTATATTAATTCCTTGAGCATTAAAGAATTGGTTTTATTTTTCTAAATATGTCATCACAGGAAAAACTGGCTTTATTTTGCTAATTTTTCTCAAAATATTAGAAAAATAATTAGAACTTTTCAATTAAAACCTTTTTGCTTTCCTAAAAACAATGAAATCTCTTAAAGTTATATATGAGTTAAAACATTTCATTTCATTTAAGAACAGTTAATTATCTAAAGCTAGAAAATTAATTTAAAATATATCAGAATTTACACTGTAAATAAAACAAAATTAGTTCAGTTGAAAATGAGAGATGTGACCAATTATCCTTCTTAGATTGTTGGATGACCCCTGGAAGTAAGGTTTATAGAGAGTTACTTTGGGGGTAAGCTCACAATAAAGTTGAATATGGTGTTTATCATTTTTTTTTAAAAAATCACTTTTAACCTTTTACCATTTTCAAATTTAGACTTAGTCAAGATCAAATGTGCTTGTATACTTTTCCAAAAGCAATAGGAAGGGATGTGTTGGCTTTTCTTCCTTCCTTGTTCCCTCCCTCCTTCCCGCCTTTCCTTTTTCCTTCCTTGCTTCTTTCCTGTGTTTAAATTTTTTATACTTTTATTTATATACTTCCTTGATTGTTTTTTTTTTTTTTTTTGCTATCTGCACTCTCAGGTGTTCTATACTGTCTAGAGTTTTTTAAAATTATATATATATATATATATATATATATATATATATATATATATATATATATATCTTTTTTTTTAATTGAAGCTTTTTATTTTTCAGAACATATGCATAGATAATTCTGCAACATTAGTCATTGCAAAACCTTGTGCTCTGATTTTCTCCCCCTTCCACCATGCCTTCCACTATGTTAAACATAGTAGAAATATATGTTAAATCCAATATATGCATACATATTTTATCATTATCTTACTGTACAAGAAAAATCAAATTAAACCAGAAAAGAAAATGATGATGAAAATAAAATGCAAGCAAAGAACAACAAAAAGAGTGAGAATACTATATTGTGAACCATACTCAGTTCCCACAGTCCTCTCTCTGGGTGTGTTGGCTTTTTAGATCACAAGACCATTGGAACTGGTTTGAATCAAAAATGGTATATCTCTTAATGTCTCTTTTTGCAGGGTTTTGTTGCTGATATATAGTAATGCTTAGGATTCATGTAGATTTACTTGTTTCTGCTATTTTGCTAGTATTATTGTTTCAACTGAATTTTTAGTTGTTTTGTGGATTTTCCAAATATATTTTCATATTGTTTTTAAAAAGATAGTTTTATTACCTTTTCCTTATTCTGATTCCTTCTTTTCTTTTTGTTCTCTATTGCTAGGATTTCTAAGTACAATATTAAATCATATTGGTGACAGTGGCCATCCTTCTTTAAATCTTGATCTTAGAGGCAGCTAGGTGGCACAGTGGATAGAGCACCAGCCTTGAAGTCAGGAGGACTTGAGTTCAAACAGATTTGAACTCTCAGCCACTTAACACTTCATAGCTGTGTAACCCTGGGCAAGTCCCTTAACCCAATTGCCTCAGCAAAATAATAATAATAATAATAATAATAAAAAACTTGATCTTATTGAAAGGCTTCTAGCTTATCCCCATCACAAATAATGGTTGCTGAAGATTTTAGATAAATGTGTTTTGAAAATCAATTTATTAATTTTATCAATTTAAGAGCATTTGCTTTTCTAATTATCACTTGAGTTTACTTGGTATTTTTTATTTCCCCCTACTAATACCTAATATTTTAGAGATCCATTGCTCCTATTTACACTGAAGAAGAGCAGGACCATTTTCCATGGATAGCAGTATTCACAGAACTTCCTCCACATAATTTCTGGTGTAGGACATTTGCATTTTATACTTTTATCTCCTTATTTTCCATTGCTCATTTTCTATTTTCTGCTGCATATTTCTTTGCTTAGTTTAATATTACCATACAGTGATTTCTCATAAAATAATTTTGGCCAGAGTCATGTTCCCATGCTTCCTTGTGGTATGAGTGACCCTGTCTTCTTGAAGGCTGGTTAATGAAGGACAATGTCAGAGCATGTGCAACTAATCACAGATGGATTGCTTTCAAAAGACCAGCCTAGATCTTGTACTCTGAATGTTCACCCAGATATCTCCTTTGTCCCACTCACTGTCTTTGCACAATTTTGGCCCTAGTTATTTGGAATTGTATCAATATGGGAGAAACAGTGCCTTACATATTGTAGGTATTTAATCAATATTTGATGGATTTAACTGTAAAATGGAGCTATGAATTACATCATTAGAGGCAGAAGATATGTGAGAGGGGGAGGAAGAGGGAGATTGAAGAGGAGGTGAGAAATGAAAGGGAGAGAGAGATGAAGAAGGACAAGACTCCTAAAGAGAAACATGGATATATACTTGAGAAAGAAATAGGAATACCAAGACACAAACACAGACTCTGAGATAGAAACAAAGCCATAGAAAGAGAAAGAAGGCAAAAATAAAGACAGTCATGGAGACACACAGAAAGGCATAATTATAAGACAGAGATAGAGGCAGAACCAGAGAGTACCAGAGGCACAAATGCAGAAGGTGCTGACACAAAGACAGAGAAAGGGATAAGGAAACAGTAAGAGGAAGGAAAGGAGGAAAAGAGGGATAGAGAGATAAAACACCTTTCTCTTGCCTTCTCTCTCTATCTCCCTTTCTCTCTCCCTCCATTTTTCTTTTCCTTCTTGTCCCATATTGTTGTTGTGGTTTGTCCTTCATTGTGGACATGATCAAGACCTCAGGGAGGTGAAGCCATCACCTACAACTAAATTAGGTTTAATGAGGGAAGATTGTGCAAAGTCATCAACCTCGTTTTCTCCTTTGGAGTCATCCAGGTCCAGTGACCAGATATGGATGAGGACTACTGGAGATGGCTATGTGATGAGAGTTCTTGGCCTTTTTTATTTTTATTTTTTGATAATAACTTTTTTTATTTTCAAAGATACCTTGACCTTTTAAACTATTTTTTTTAATTTGACTGAGGCACTTGCCCATTCAGTGATTAATGGTAGGTAAGAAAAAATGAGGCAAAAATGGCCTTTTTTTTACCTAGTCAAAAATATCAATCTGGAAGGGGAAGATCTTTGGGTTTCTAGTCAAAAAAGAAACAGTTGCTATTTATATTCACTCTGAGGTAATCGCAGCCCAAACAAAGACCAAGTGGGATGTGGTCTGAGATCTTTTGTCAGCCAATTAATGAGAGCAGCGATTTGGGTTTAAGGCAAATTGAAAAATTTTTGTGAAGCTTGTAACTTTGCACAGATCTAACTCATTTAAATTCATTTCATTTGCATTGGCTTGCATCACCTCCTTCATGCCATAGTCTTTTTTTTTTTTTTTTTTTTACTTTTTTTGAGAATGAAGGTTTGGAACAACTGGATAGAACACCAGCTCTGAATTCAGAAGGATCTCTGTTCAAATTTGGCTTCAGACACTTAATAATTCCTAACTGTGTGACCTTAGGCAAGTCACTTAACCCCAAATACATAAACAATAGAAGAGAATCAGGGGCAAAATTAACTTCTGTGAGTAAGGAGTTATGCCAGTAAGTAAGTTGGGCAACAGAGGTTTCTTTTTTCTCTCTCTCCTTCCCTCACTCCTCTCTCTCTCTCTCTCTCTCTCTCTCTCTCTCTCACATCTTCTCCCTCTCTCTCTTTTTTCCCCTCCCTCCCCCCATCTCTCTCCTTCTTTCTTTCCCTTCCTGCAGGTGCTTTGCCTAAAGAAACATTAAAATAAAATCCTGTTTTAAACTCATGTCCAACACTCTTAGAGAGAAGCTGCTGCTACGTAAACTCCAGAGGAGGAAGTGTCCATTGATTATTAAATGGTGTTCGTTCAACTATTAAATTAATAGGGATTAGTTGTCAGTGCATCAGGATTACCATGGCATGGTGTGTGCTTTTCCCAGACAGCTCTGGAAGGGCCCTTGTGATGTAGGCCAAGTGAGAGAGGAGATAAGCAGAGACAGACAGACAAACAGACAGACAGAGAAACAAAGATATGGAGAAAGAGAGAGAGAGAAAAAAAAACTGAGACAGGGAGACAGAAGGGATGACAGAACTCTCCTGCAGGCTTAGTGGAATAATTTTTGGCAGTTGGTCTAGGTAGGAACACTCTGAGATGTCGCCTGTACCTCCTGAATTTAGCTACAATGACTATGTGGCACAAATGAAGGTACTTGGGATGATTTGTCAGTCTTGTCATCCCGAAGGGAGATTAGCCCTTCAGGAAATGCAGAGCAGGAGCAAATGTCATGGTCCAGACCACATATGGACCACATTGATGTCTTCTAAATAGTGTACCTGAGCTCTGGACTGGGCACTTATGGATCTGGGTGCCTTTAAACCTCCTCTTATCTGATGTTTAACTGGGGTATAATTTATGTGGTTAAAAAAAATGTGCTATCTTAAATGTTATGAAAACCACTTTTCTAGTTGCCCAGGAGGCAGGATCTTCTGGAGTAGAAACCTGTCTTACTCTGGCTTCTTCCAAGCCCAGATATGGCCATCAGTCCTGAAGCTGAGAGTGTTAGGGGGTGGAGAATATAGGTGTGTGCGTGTGTGTGTGTGTGTGTGTGTGTGTAGTTGTGGTAAAATGGATATTTTTTATTAGCTATGCCCATTTCCTATGAATTGCCACTTTAATAATAGCAACCCTGTAACCTATTTCCACAAAAGTACTTAACTATGATCATTATCATTCTCAGTACTGCTCATTCCCTTTCAATTTTGTTGTGCTTTTGGGTTCTCTTTTATTTCTCATCTCTTAAATGAATTTGACAAACCATGGGGAGCAGAACCCCCTCAAATTTAAAAAGAAAAAAATGGAATTGGTAAGATCCATTTAATAATTGTGTTGTTCAGAATGTTTGTAATGAGGGAAAGAAAAAAAAAATAAGACCTACCATGAAAAGCTCTCTTTGACAGAACTGTCCACTTGGGGGCCTGCGGGTTGCTTTTTGAGATGGGGAATCTTTTCCTAGGATCTGATCCCTGGCTTAGACAAAGGACAACTCTTAAGACACAAGTTTTGACTTTTTGGGAGGTGGTAGACTGAAGGACAAAGGAAATGGAGGGGAGGAAGAGAGGATGAGGAGTTGTCATACAAGCAGTTTAAAAAAAATAAGCACAAAGAAAGACTACTTTTCAGCTAATAGGTGCTTAATTTCAATAGGACTAAGGATAGGCAACAAAATAAGCTTTCTTGGACTACAAGGAAAATGAGCAAAATCAGAAGGCTATTGAGAGCCAGTTTGTCAAAGAAATGCTGATTAAGCTACTTACCCTTGTTGGTGTATTGCCTTCAAGGTCTCAGGATGGTTTCTTTTTTAGATAAGGGGAGAATCCCAGGGCAAACTAGTATCTGGGCAGAATATTCGATATCCTCTTCTTTCTGTCTCTTTTGATTGCATGAATATCATCTTCATTAGCTGGACTAAGTCAGTTAAAATCAGTAACTTTGATGATTTTTTTTTTTAATTGGGAACTCCCAAGTTGCTAAGCATGGTACTACTCATTGGGAATAGGCCAAAATTAAGCTGGCCTTGCCCTCAGGGAACTTCTGTAATACTGGAGGAGAATGATACCTGTATGTATATACTAAATACTAAAGGTTTTCTGATAAGTAGAGAGTATAAACAATGGGGAAAGGTTTGCCAGGAAAGACCTCTAGAAAAAAGATACACATGATCCCTAAGAAAATGAGGATGTAGGGAAGAGATCAAACATTCCAGGCTCTCCACATAGCCTTTAAAAATATATACACAGGCAGGAGATGCAAAGTTGAGAAAAGGGTAAATCAGCCCATTTTCAGTGATAAGTAGAATCAGTGAAAGCAATTAAGAGGTAATCACTTTGCAAGAAATAGTAGAACCCGATTATAAATGTCTTTAAATGCCAAACAGGACTTTTAAAGTGTGAAAAATTCAGGGCTTTTTCAGAAAAAATTCATGTCTGATTTTTGTTTCTATTTCTGTTTTAAATGTCTGCTCATTTATAGTCAACATTAAGGCCTGATGCCTCAGAGAGTGACTTCTGCTAGGTCTGTATCAAGGAATCACCACCCAGTCTTGCCCACTTGGACTGTATCTGTTTTCTTCAAAATTTGTTTAGATTTTTGGGAAAATGTTATTTTGAGATTATCCATTTATGCAAAAGGAGAATGGTAGTATGAGGTCTATTGGAAACAAACAAACAAAAAAAAAGGAACAAATATTTTCTGTGTTATTTGGATCAATCAATTATTTAACTAGCATTTATTAAGCACCTATGCTCTCTCACTCACAGTGCTGGAATCTAGGGATACAAAGAAAAGCCACAAAATAGTCCTTGCTGTCATGGACCAGAGTATTTGTCCTCACAGGATTATTTTTTTAGAGCAGAGAGGGACCTTTGGGCACAATGAGTACAATTTCATCAATTAACAGATTAGAAACTGAAATGGAGAGACTTCACACTTACACATCTGTAAGAGTTGGAAACAACATTTATACTTGAGTTTTCCTAACTCAAGGCCAGCACTGAAATCCCTCGGGCTACCTCATAGAACTTGTTTGTAAACTTGTTAATCCTTCATTCTTATGTTCTGCATAGCTTTAAGACTAGATCAAGGTAAACAGTCTTCCCACTCACCATCCTTCACTTTCCCAGGCTCTTCTGTTGAGAGTATTTTGGTATAGAACCGCCAAACAAGAAAATGGCAAGCTTTGGTAAGGTCAAGGTTTAATGGCATCTGCTCAAGCTCTATTAAGTCACAAAACATCTTAAATTTATTTTCTCAGGTTGATTCTCTTTCCTGAGAAATAAACCCAGAGTCTTTCTTGATATGAATTGTTTCTTGAGTTCTTGTTATCTCAGTTCCATGACTTCTCATTATAGTTTTTTTTTTTTTTTTTTTCCAATTGGCCTGTTCTGAAACATTGGTCCAGAACTACTTTGGAAAACTTTTCTATTTTTCTAATGTAATGGTATAAAATCCCTCAATGTCTACAATGAGGATCTCTTCTTAAGGAATGACCAGGTACCTAAACTTCTTGGTATTCTTAAAATAAAACTTGCTACCTTTCACAAATTTTCTATATTTTCCTTCAGAAGAAATTTTGAAGTTTCTAAATCTGTTATGGTTGATCTGAGGGCTGAAACAGCTTGAGAATTCTCAAGAAAGAAATGTTAATGGTATGAAAAGAAAATATCAATGAGGAGGAAAAAACATTTTTCTAAAGCAATAATATGAAACTCAAACAGAAATGGGGTCTGGTTAACCATAGGCCACATATTAATTATAAAAGAAACTCATGTCAACATTATCTATGTTGCATCCTATTTTTATTAACTTTGTTAAAAATTTCCCAAATGATTTTGATTTGTTTAGGACACCGGGAGTTCTACAAAAATGAGTATCTGAATAAATTATGAATTCAATGTTATTATTCGCTAACTAAATATAGTGTTTCCAGCCCTGAACCAAAGTTCTTGGATGAGAGTTAAAGACTTAGCGTTTCCTTCATCTCCCCGTTCATTGGATCAATGTTCCATTTGCAATATTTGAAAAGTTTCCTGGTTGCTTCTAGTTAAATGTTACATCATCTAATATTATAAAAAAACAAATTTCTCTGATACCAAAGTTTTAAGATAAAGTCATAATTGTGGCTTTATACTTTCACGGTGACCTACATTTTTTTTCTCTTTCCCACTAGAAGGGTCCATTTTGCCTTAAAGAACATGGGTATGACATTTGTAAAAGAGAAAAAAAAAAGAGAAAGGTCTTATGGACATATTTGTTCCATTTCACCTCCTTTTATATCCACACTGGGCCTGGGGAAAAGATTTTTTGTCTTTTGTTCTGAAGCACCTTTAGCAGAATGAAGTGACATTGGATCCCTGACCTTCTCTCCCTCAGTCTCTCAGCCTTGTAAAATTCCATTCATTTTCGTAGAGGAATTGTAATTATTGATAATCATTTTTATATTGTTCACACTTAGCATAAACTTTCTATTATTTACTCTTTGACTACAGTAATAATGGGAATTTGGGCATATTATTCATTGGTAGTTAAAGTGTGACACTTAGCCCCTCTTGGTAGATTTTGGAAACCCAGTTTGCCTTGGTGTTGAAAGTTGATTATCTCACTCGTGTTCTGGTGATCTTCCTGACTGTAAGGTACTATCTTTGAATAATTATGAATAGAAGTTGCAGTAATCTCATCATTTAGTGGATTTATAAAGGACTAGAAAAGCTGTTCAGTTTCATGTGTATATGTAGACAACTAATGTAAAGCAGATTTATTTTCTCATGTTGGACACTGAGCATATTGTTGGACTATAAGCAGAATGGTACAGAGAAAGAACACACTGATTCTGAAATCAAAAGAACTGAGTGTGGATCCTACCTTTGATCCTACTTAGGAACTTATGCCCTTGATTATGGAACTTAAGTGACTGGGCTTCTGCAAGATGAGGGTCTTCAATTCAGGACTTCAGAGTTCCCTTTCATCATCACCTGTATAATGCTTTGCTTTGGGAGATGTTTTACAGTTTTACAGATTCTTCTTCAGTGATCTCAGGATTGTGTATGTGTGTGTGTGTGTTTAATCTGGAAAAAAGAAGAATATGGTAGGAAAGGGGAATAGGCAGGAAAGTGATGAAATTGTCTTCAAATACTTGGGGGAATGATAGAAAACCAATTTCCTCTCAACATATAGAATGAGTCCAAACAAGAGCAGTGAGAACATCTGCAAAGGGCATACATAGATGGGCAAAGGGATTCTTGATATGAATAGGAATGAGTTGAGAAGCTCTCATTGGTTCCTCCCAGACCTAAAGTCCCATGACATTACTGGTAAGTTAGTAAGTGAGGCGAACACTTTGCTTCTGGTAATTACTTGTAGCCCAACACTCCCTCTGGAGCCTTTCCTCATTCACAATATGACCCTTGCAGAAATGAAACCTGATTTCATGGGATGCTTTCCTAAATATTAATAGAGAGATTATTGTTCAGTGGTTCTTATGGATATGTTACCCCGGGATGCATGAATTCAGGATGGAGAGGAACTTTGGTACCTAGAAGATGAAGTAATAATGTCAATCCTTTTATTGTTTCTTGAAATTTTACTACTCCACATAGATCAGTCCACAAGCAATGTGCAGAGAGAAGGAGAAGACCAATTGGTTTGGGATCATTTCTTCTTTTATTTTCCAGTGTTTAAAGGAAAGAACCTAGCAAGAGGGCAATTTTCCCCCTTTCTTGACATTTGACTCATTTATTAAATTATCTTATCACTAAAAGCTTACTGGGGTCCATGAAACATATGCCCTGTCAAATAACAGAGACTTAACCATACTTTCTTCTCTTTATTATCTCTAATGGTTTTCTTGAACCATGAGATCATTTGCCTTGATTAGGTCAGAGAAGCCTCATAAATTCATATGTAAATGGAATGGGTTTCATATGTAAAGTCTTGTGTTAAATACCAAATGGTATGTGTTTTCAATTCCTTTTTGTTTTCTTTTTTAAATTCCAATTCCAAAAGAAATAATCTTCTAAGTGGTCAGTGACAGAAAGCAAGGAATGGGAAGGGATTTTTTGTTTGTTTGTTTGTTTTTCTACACTTTGCATAGAATCTACTCTTAAGGGAAAAACTTCTATCTATGTATCTATCTACATACATATATCTATGCACACATATATAATTCATTTTCCATCTTTATATGCATATAATTCTGATTCCGTCTTTATTCTGGGAATTTGCGATGGACAGAAAATATACATATGTTAATATATTCACATTATAGAAAAAAAATCATAGGTATTAACTTTATATACCCATAAATGATATAAAATTGACATATGTTCACATAGTGAATGATTATGCTATATGGATAAGAAATAGACAAAGGGATGGATGGATGAATGGATGGATAGGTGGAGAATGCACATGCCCATAAAGCCAGGATGTCCAAATTCTTATCTGAGAAGACGGTTGAGAAAAATAGGTAGAGTATTGAATTTAGAGTAAGGAAGACTCTACTTTGAATTCCATCAACATTGTCAGCTTCAGCAACACACTCTTTCACCTCATCTGGTAAATGAAGATAATAATAGTATTTACTTCATAAAATTATAATAAGAAAATGAGGTAATATATAAAGTGCTTTGCAAATCCTAAAACATTATGTAGATAGTAGAGATGTTAAAATATACTCTATACACAATTCATGTAGAATATGTTATATATAGTCATATACATTCTACATATAGAGTATATATATCCCAAGCATAACAAGTGTCCCAGGTACCTACATCTATCATCTCTATATATTTCCCACTGAAAAAAAAATATGTGTATACGTGTGCTTATTTTCACACCCTTGTCTATTTTGCAGAAATGTAGAGTTTCCCCAAAGGTTCTTGTCTTACTAGCAAGTTTCACTTTTTGTGTCCAATGCATCTGTTTGACAATTTCCCAGAAGGACAGTTCACATAATTTCCTTTTGGATTATTGAGCATTCTGAGCTTGAATTGAAAGTTTAAAAGAAGCATTTGATTTTAATAACTTCTATGTGTGTGTGAGTGCTCCATTGAGTTTCAGCTTTAACTCAGAGCCTTCCTTTTCCATAAGGTGATTTCCACTAAATCCCCGTGTGTAAAAGCAAGATAAACACACATCACTGAGTTTGTTATTGCAATTAAATTATTGAGTTTTTACATTTGAATATGTTTTGAACATTGAAAAGCATGAAGGGGCTGTTTTCTCATGTTGGCCATAGACACTTTTCTGACACTCCACAACTTGAAATAAGCCTGTCAATATTCTGAAATCTAAGAAAATAGGAAACTATCATGCTTTCAAATAAAAGTAGGAAAGCAACTTCAGGAAATTACATTTACTCCCTAATTTTCCTAGGCAGATTTTTCTATAGCCTTAACTTCTTGAAGTCTAAATTCTTCACTCCTATACTCAGGAGGAGGCGGGAGGATACGGCACAGCTACATTTAATTGGGAATAAGCATGGAATCCTATAATACAGTTTTTAAAAAAGAAACTGACCAAATGGAGTATGAGGGAAAGGAAGCTAGTCAGTGATTCAAGCAAAAGTCATCTGAGGATTTTAGTGGGATGCAGATTGAAAGATTTCAAAACTTGAGATCCAGAAGATTGCATGTGGATTGTCTCTTTAATATTGCAATTACCTACCACGTATGGAAATAATAGCCCTATTGTCCATTATACCTTGGTGTACTATTGTCCTTTGCCCAGTAGCACACCACACATTCTTTATTGTACCTATTCCTGGACACTACCTTTTAGCATGGACATTGACAAATTGGAGTTTGTCCCTAGGAAGTTTACTAGAGTGGAGAAGGAACTGGAGACTGCCACATAAGAATCAGTTGAAGAAAAGAAGTTTGTGCTAGAAAAGAAGCAACATGAACAATTCAGATATAAGGGCCAGTGTGAAGTAATAGATAGAGCTATATCTGGAAGCAGGGACAGTGATACCTTCCTCAAGCTTAAATTAGCTCTGGGACCTTCATTAAGTCACTTAAGCTTTCCCCATGTCTCTGTTTTCTCATCTATTAAATCAGAATGTTTATCACCATTATCTCTTAGTGGTTGCTAGGATTGCATGAGTTAAATTCAAGCAAGTAGTTTTCAAATCTTTAAGCAAACCTTAAAAAAGTAATCAGTCATTATTGTTATAACATCTACATAAAGGTATGAAGAAGGATGGGACTTCTGCTTGGTCTCAGAGATCAAAAAAAGGAGGAATGGCTAAGAAAGGAGCAGAGGGAAATTCTGGCTGGAGCTAAAGGAAAGCTTCCTAGAAATCAGATTTGTTCTGAAGTAGACTGGCTTGGGAAAATAAGTTCATGCTACTTGGGGACTTTTAAAGAAAGACAATTTCTTGTTAAGGTGATGGAGAGGTGATTCTTAAACATATACATGGTAGATAGACTACATGATTCTATGATTCTGTGATCTCAGATTTTTGAAATGTAGCTTATAATCTTTTTAAAAATTAAACATATAGTGAGTGTGTGTGTGCGTTTGTGTGTGTGAGAGAGACGGACAGACAGAGACAGAGACAGAGAGAGAAACACAGAGACATAGAGATACACAGAAACAGAGAAAGATGAAAGACACACACACACACACACACACACACACACACACACACACATAGAACATTTTGACCAAGCTTTCAATGCTCCACAGAGCCTGCTTCAGCTGCCTTCGAGATTTTTGGAACAAATTGTTCTCATCTCTTTATTCCTCTAGGGGATATCTTCATGAGTAGATTTCATCCTAACTCACCAATGGATGAATTCAATCAGATTTAGTCCATCCACCAAGACTAAGGTGTAGCCACTAGGCATGTTATAGCTTCTTGGAGTAACAGGTGGTTGGTTGGTTGGTTGTTGTCCTTCATTCTTGAAGAAAGCCAAAATGGCATCACTGTGTTAGAGTTGAGTTACAGTGTGTGTGACTATGGCTGATCAGATCAATTCAAGCTTGGAATGATCTGCCACTGGTCAGGCACAAATAGCCCAAATGAACCTTTGGAGGTGGCTTCTCTAACTGTGCATCTCATTTCTTTTGAGCTAATTCAATTCTGCTTTGCTCCTAGAACACAGCAACATTTCTGATGCTGGTACACCATGCTGGGTGGTCCTGCACCAGGGTCTTCCATGTCATACAATTAATTCTAACTTCTTAAAAGAGATGTTGTGTGTATCCTTGTACAGAAAATGCCATCTACATGTAGAAAAAGAATTAAGGAGACTGAATGTAAATAATGTCATGTTCACCTATTTTTTTCAGTTTTTCTTTTTTTAAAAATCTCTCCCATGCTCTGATTTTTCTCTCCCAACATGATTCTTAAAGTGATGTGTATTAAAAAATAAATAAATTTATTAGGAAAAAGAAACAAAACAAACTATGGCACCCTAGAGTCAACACAACAGACAAATGTAGTCTGGTCAATGTCAGTTGAATTATCAACTTCTTTTTCAGGTATCATATCTCTATTAATACTGTCTAGGAAGAGGTTCTTTCTCCCTTACCAATGTTAACATACTGAACTTGCTATCTATTTAATTAATAAATATTTTTTTCACATAAACTTCTGTCTAGGCATGCTTTCCCCATCCTTTATATATGCTGTGGATTTTTAAAATCCAATTGTAAGACTTTACCTTTCCCATTAAATTTTTCTTTATTATTCAAACAAAAAAAAGTATCTCTTTTTCTGACCACCTTTTAAGTGCTTGTCATGTGTGAGCTCTTCATAAAATAATCTTTTTTTGACAAGTGTACATTTGGCATTCGAACAATGTGTCCAGCCAATGAGCTTGTGTTTTCTGTGGTACAGTTTGAATGCTTGACAGTTTAGTTTGACAAAGAACCTCAGTGTCTGGTATCTTCTGCCAGGTGATCTTCAGAATCTTCCTAAGACAATTCCAGTGGAAGTGATTCAATTTGGGGCTGTGACACTGCTTTACTGTCCAGGTTTTATAGGCATACAACAATAAAGTCAGCATAATGGCTCTGTAGATTTCAGTTTGATAGACAGTCTAGTAGCTCTTTTATCCCACACTTTTCTTCAGAGCCTTCCAAACACCGAGCTAGCTCTGGAGATGCATCTGTCCATCTCATTATCAATGTGGACATCTCTGGAAAATTTATTGCCAACTTAAGAGAACTTACCCACAGTCTTCAAAACTTCTTTATTTGCTGTAACTGATTCCACACATGCATGACATGGTGTTGGCTGATAGAGTGCCTGTATTTTCTTGGTGTTAATTGTCAGGACAGCAATCGATCCATACTTCATTGCATCTCAGCTTCAGATGCTACATTTAATGCCCAATTGACTGCAAACAAAAAAACTTGTACACCAGCATTCCCTCCACTTCAGTTATGGCTTGTAGTCTTTTTAAGTTGAAGAATTAACCATAAGTGCAGTAGCTGACTTTGGTGCCATGTTCTTCCCCATCGAAGGCATTTGACAACATGGTTAAAAACATCACGCTAAGAAGCATGGGAAAAGCACACATCCTTGTTTCATTCATCAGTGACTGGGAAAGCAAAAGAGTATTGTCCTTTGTCTAGAATCTGGACAAACAGACCACCGTGAAATTGATATATCATACTGAGGAACTTCTCTGGGCAACAAAATTTTGACATAATTTTCCATAAGCCATTATGATTGACAATATCAAAGGGCTTGGTCAGATCTACAAATATTTTATACAGATTTCTGTACTGCTCCTGGCATTTTTCCTGGAGTTGTTGGGCAGTAAACACCATATTGATGTTTCCTCAGCACCTTCTGAAGCCACGCTGGCTCTCAGGTAGATGACTATATAAATCTTATTTTTAATCTTGCCAATGATGAGTAAGAGAGAGACCCCCCCCCCTCTGTGATTGTCACAGGACGATATATTCCATTTACTTTATAAAGATGGACATTGGAGACATCCTTGAATTCCTGGGGCATAACTCCCTCTTGTCAAATGATATGGAAAATTTCAGTCAGTTTTTGTATGAGCAATGGACCCCCTGCCTTGTAAATTTCAGCTGGAATGGAATCAGAAATCTGGTGCTTTACCACATGAAAGTACCCTAATGGCATTCAAAAGCTCTTTTTCAGTTAGAACTTCAGCTAAGGAAGTGATTGATTTCAACTTGAGGTAAATGGTCAATAGCTTCAGTATTGATTGATGATGATCTGTTGAGAACATTATGGAAGTGTTCAACCCATCTCTCTGGAATCATGCCCTTATCACTAATCAGTTTAGCACCATCAGCACTGAATAGCTGAGATGCAACATATGTTTTTGACCCATAAATAGCCTTCAGTGCATCATAAAAACATTTTGAATCATTACTACCAGCATAAAAATGAATTTTATCTGCCTTCTTACTGAGTCAAGAATCTTGCATCTCTAAGTTTTGATTGTCCTTTTACTTTTCATGAAATTGAATGCTACTTTATTTTTTCTTTTCATTTTTTCTTAATTTGTTTTGCCCAGTTACATTCAAAACATTATGTGTATTTATATGTATATGTATATATATATATATATATATATATATATATATATATATATATAAAATCTCTGAGCTCTAGGTTACCCTCAATTACCCCCACCCACAATTAATAAACCACATGTAAAGTTATGCAAAACATTTCCATAAAAGTCAAGTGGTGAAAAAAAACAGAGATCCCTCACCCTCATGAAAAATAAAAATCCTCAAGAAAAATTAAGTTGAGAGAGCCAGACAGACAGACACACACACACACAGACAGAGAGACAAAGACAGAAAGCGACAGAGAGAAAAAATATATTTCAATGTGTATTCAGACACAATCAGCTCCTTTTCTGGATATGGATAGCATTTTTCATCATAAATCCTTAAAAGTAATAGTGGATGATTATAGTATTGAAAATAGCAAAGTCATTTATAGCTGATTATCCTAGAATATGGCTATTATTTTGTTTGCAGTACATTTCACTTTGAGGTTATGGATGACTTTTCAGATTGTTGTGTTGTTGTTGTTTTTCAGATAGCATCCTGCTCATCATTTCTCATAGAAGAATAAAATTTCATTATAAACACATACTATAGTTTATTGACCCGTTCCCCAGTTGAAGAGCATCCTCTCAAAATTTCCAAATTTTCCTTGTCCTGAGAAGAGAACCACTATGAATATTTTTTGTACATATGGATAAGTTTTCTTTTTCTTTCTTTGAATATCTTTTGGTATTCATGCATAGTAGTAGTGTTCTTACCTCAAAGTTTATGCATGAATTTATAGTCCTTTGGGAACAAATCATATCTATTAATCCCTTATCAATTGGAGCATGTCTTGTTTTTTTTTTATATAAATGTGACTCAGTTTCCTCTGTTTGAAAAATGAGGCCTTATCTGAGAAACTTGCTTAAAAATTATTTTTACAGTTATTGTTACTAACTGTTTTACCCCTCATTTATTCTATCTCCTTTTACCCTGTCCCTCATCAAAAGTGTTTTGATATTGACCATAGCCTTCCCTAAGAATGCTACACCCTGTGGAGTTCTCATTTTCAATTTAGCAGCTTCTGAATTTCCCCATCATTTTCATAAAAAAGTTTTGATGTTTGCAAGTGTTCTGACCCTGAAGAGCAAAAGCATTACTATACATCAAATCTCTAATGTTATGTGTTTTTTGTAAGTTTCACGTCACATTTATTGGTTTATTTTTGTCTTTTCTTAATTTTTAATTTATTAAATATTGTTACTCTTCTTTTCTTTTTTAATTTTTAGTTCCAAATTCGCACTATCCTTTCTACTCCATTGCATGACCACTGAGAATATAAGTGTTATGCAAAGACAAGATCTAACTTAGTTTCAATTGATCAAGGATGAACAGAAGCAGCTACACCCAAAGAAAGAACACTACAAAATGATTGTAAACTGCTTGCATTTTTGTTCTTCTTCCCAGGTTATTTATACCTTCTAAATCCAATTCTCCCTGAGCAACAAGAAAACTGATCAGTTCTGCACACATATATTGTATCCAAGATCTACTGTAATCTATTTAACATGTATAGGACTGCTTGCCATCTTGGGGAGAGGGTGGAGGAAAGGAGGGGAATAATCGGAACAGAAGTGAGTGCAAGGGATAATGTTGTAAAAAATTACCCTGGCATGGGTTCTGTCAATAAAAAGTTATTTAATAAAAAATAAAATAAAATAAAAAAGAGAATATAAGTGTTATGATATCACTTATATATGTGGAATCACACAAAACATTTCTATGTTAGTAATATTTCAAAAATCAACCAAATTAAAGAAAACAAATATATATATACTTCAATTTGCAGTCAGAGTTCAGCAGTTCTTTCTTTTAAAAGTGACAGGATTTTTTCATTGCAAATCCTTTGGCATTATTTTGGATCAGTGTATTGATCATAGTAGTCAAGTCTTTGACAATTGATTATCATTAAAATATTGAAGTTATAAAGTTATTATAAAAAATAACTGTTATAACTTCACCTAACATTAGGTTATATAGTTCTTGTCATGTTTCTTTTCCTGAAAACACTCCCTAAGCATTTCATTTTTTTCACTCCTAGAAAACCCTGTATTCTATTTTTTTTCCCTTCCTTTCTTCCCTCTTCCACAGTTGGCAAGTGATCCATTATATGTTAAACATATGCTGTTCATCTGTTCATCTATACATATTTCTACAAATATCATGCTGCACAGGAAAAATCAGATGAAAAAGGAAAACAATGAGAAAGAAAACAAAATACAAGCAAACAACAACAAAAAGAGTGAAAATGCTGTGCTGTCGTCCACATTCAGCTCCCACTGTCCTCTCTCTGGGTGCAGATGACATTCTTCAAAACAGAACCATTGGAATCGGACTGAATTACCTCATTGTTGGTGAGAGCCATGTCCATCAGAATTGATCATCGTATAATCTTGCTGTTGCCATATATAATGATCTCCTAGTTCTGTTCACTCAGCAGCAGTTCATATAAGTCTCTCCAGGCCTCTCTGAAATCATCCCATTGATCATTTCTTATTTTATATATGTGTACACACACACACACACACACACACACACACACAGCATTCATATCCCATAACTTCCACTCAGTTTCCAGTTCCTTGCCATGACAAAAAGGGCTGCCACAAACATTTTTGCACATGTGAGTCTTTCTCTCCTTTATGGTATTTTTAGGTTACAAGCCCAGTAGAAACATTACTAAATCAAAGGGTATGCATAGTTTCATAACCCTTTGGGCATAATTCCAAATCACTCTCCAGAATGGTTCAATCAGTTCACAACTCCACCAACAATGTTAGTCTCCCAGTTTTCCTACTTCCCCTCCAATATTTGTCATTATCTTTTCCTGTCATTTTAGCCAACCTGAGAGATATGTAGTGTACCTCATTTGTCTTAATTTGCATTTCTATCATCAGTAATGATTTAGAGCACCTTAATTAGAAATGGTTTTAATTTCTTTATCTGAAAATTGCCTGATCATATCCTTTGATCATTTATCAATTGGAGAATGTCTTTAATTCTTATAAATTTAGGTCAACTCTCTCTCTCTCTCTCTTTCTCTCTCTCTCTCTCTCTCTCTCTCTCTCTGTATATATATATATATATATATATATATATATATATATATATAATTTTAGAAATGTAGCACAACCCTTGAATGTAAATTTTATTCTCCCAGTTTATCGCTTTCCTTCTAATTTTGTTTGTATTGGTTTTGTTTGGTCAAAAACATTTTATCTTAATATAATCAAAATTATCTATTTTGCATTCAATAATGTACTCAAGTTCTTCTTTGGACATAAACTCCTTCCTTCTCCACAGATCTGAGAGGCAAATTATTCTTTGTTCTTCTAATTTGCTTATAATATCACTCTTTATGTCATTTTGATCTTATCTTGGTATATGGTGTTAGATGTGGGTCAATGCCTAATTTCTGTCTTGCTAATTTCCAATTTTCCCAGCAGTTTTCCTCAAATAGTGAGTTCTTATTCCAAAAGCTGGGGTCTTTCAGTTTGTCAAACACTAAATTACTATAGTCATTGACAATTTTGTCCTATGAACCTAACCTATTCCATGGATTGACTACTCTATTTTTTAGTCAATACCAAATAATTTTTATGACTTCTGCTTTGTACTATAGTTTTCCCTTAACCATTTCTTATAAAAGCCCAATAATACTTCATCTTAATTATATACCACATATTATTCAGCTATTTCATAGTTGATAGGCATCTCCCCAATTTTCAATACTTTTCCCTTTTGAAAAGAGTTGCTATAAATATTTTTTATAAATGTATACCCTTTTGAAATCTCTTTGGGATAAAGACCTATTAGTGGTACTGCTAACTCGAAGGTTACATACAGTTTTATAGCCCCTTGAGCACAGTTCCAAATTGTTTTCCAGAATGGTTGTACTAATTCACAACTCCACCAACATTTCATTGGTGTACCTATTTTTTCCCTCATTCTGTCAATCATTTATTACTTGTTTTTTTGTAGATGTGAGGAGAAACCTGTTATTTTAATTTGTATTTTTCTAATCAATAGTGCTTTAGAGCATTTTTATATGACTAAGCAAAGCTTTGTTTTCTTCTAAAAATTATCTGTTTATATCCTATGACAATTTATTAATTCAAGAATGATGCTTATTTTTTTAAAAAAAACAATATAGACTCACTTCTCCATTCAGTATACATTTGTGAAATGAGGTTTTTATCAGGGAAACTTACTATTAAAAGTTTTGATACTTCTTAGCATAATGTGGTATCCCTGATTATCTTTCCTATTTAAATTTTTGCTTTTCCTTTATGTGAAATCAATATTGCTACATCTGCTAACAAGTTAAAACAGATTAACTTTATATATATTCTATTTTGTGTGTCTGAAAAACAACATAATGTTGGATTCTGGCTTCTAATCAGTTGTATAATCTGCTTCCATTATATGGGTGAACTGATTCATAGTTCACAATTATGATTACTTACTGTAAATTTCTCTATCTCATATTCTTCTATTTTTTTTCTTTACCTTGTTTTATTCTGTTCTTCCTTGAAAGACCATTTTGTTTCTAACCTCTGCCTCTCTTAATCAATCCTCCCTTTTGTAATTTCCCTTCTTTCTCTTATCCACTTCCCCTCCTATTTCTTTATAAGGGAAGTTACATTTCTATATATAATTGAGTGTGAAGTATGATGAAACTGATGGCTCAGCTCTTTTTTTTTTTTTTGTTCTTGGCTTTTGGATAGTACAAAAATCAATTTTAAATAATAGTTTTTTTTAATTTTCAAAATACAGGCAAAAATAGTTTTCAACATTCATCCTTGCAAACCTTTGTGTTCCAAATTCTTCTCGCTCTCTCCCTTCCCCTACCTCTCTCCCCTAGAAAGCAAGTAGTTCAATATATGTTAAACATGTGTAATTCTTCTGTACATAGTCCCACAATTATCATGCTGCATAAGAAAAGTCAAATCAAAACGGGAAAAAATTAGAAAGAAAAAAAAAACAAATAACAACAAAAAAGGTGAAAATACTATGTTGTAATCCACATTCAGTACCCACAGTACTCTCTCTGGATGCAGATGGCTCTCTTCATCACATTGGAATTAATTGGAATTGGCCTGAATCACCTCATGGTTGAAAAGATCCATGTCTGTTAGAATTGATTATCATGTAATCTTGTTGCTGGGTACAATGTTCTCTTGGTTCTACTCGCTTTTCTTAGCATCAGTTCATGTAAGTCTATTGTGGCCTTTCTGAAATTATCCTGCTGATCATTTCTTACTGAACAATAATATTCCATAGTATTCATATACCACAATTTATTCAGCCATTCTCCAGTTGATGGGCATCTACTCAGTTTCCAGTATGTGGCCACTACAAAGAGACCTGCCACAAACATCGTTGCACATACAGGTCCCTTTCCCTTCTTTGAAATCTTTTTGGGGTATAAGCCCAGTAGTAACACCGTTGGATCAAAGAGTATGCACAGTTTGATAACTTTTTGAGCATAGTTCCAAATCGTTCTCCAGAATGGTTGGATGTGTTCACAATTCCACCCACAAAGTATCAGTGTCCCAGTTTTCCCACATCCCCTCCAACATTGCGTATTATCTTTCCCTGTCATTCTAGTCAATCTGACAGGTATGTAGTAGTATCTCATAATTGTCTTAATTTGCATTTCTCTGATTAATAATGACTTGAAGCATCTTTTCATATGGCTAGAAATAGTTTCAATTTCTTCATCTGAGAATTGTCTGTTCATATCCTTTAACCATTTATCATTTGGAGAATGGCTTGATTTCTTTTAAATTAGAGTCAATTCTCTATATATTTTGGAAATGAGGCCTTTATCAGAACCTTTGAGTGTAAAAATGTTTTCCCAGTTTATTGCTTCCCTTCTAATCTTGTCTGCATTAGTTTTGTTTGTACAAAAACTTTTCAATTTGATATAATTAAAATTTTCTATTTTGTGATCAATAATGATCTCTAGTTCTTCTTTGGTCACAAATTCCTTCCTCTTCCACAGGTCTGAGAGGTAAACTATCCTATGCTCTTCCAATTTATTTATAATCTCATTCTTTATGCCTAGGTCATGAACTCATTTTGACCTTATCTTGGTGTACAGTGTTAAGTGTGGGTCAATGCCTAGTTTCTGCCATACTAATTTCCAATTTTCCCAGGAATTTTTGTCAAATAGTGAGTTTTTATCCCAAAAACTGGGGTCTTTGGATTTGTCAAAGACTAGATTATTAAAATTATTGGCTGTTTTGTCCTTTGAACCTAACCTATTCCATTGATCAACTAGCCAATTTCTTAGCAATATTTTTGAAATGAGCCCTTTATCAGAGCTCTTGAATGTAAAAATGTTTCCCACATTTTTCAGCTTTTCATATAATTGTGGCTTCATTGGTAGTTCAATAATTCTTAAATTATCTTTCCTTAAACTATTTTCCAGATCATTTAAATTCTTTTATTTTTAATTTATGTAATAAAGCAAGCATTTCTAATACAGTACAATAAAATATGATTGCATATGAAACTGTAAATCTACTATGTATACCTTGCAATTTCTTTCAAATATATAATCAAATTATCATATAACTTTCTTTTTTTTCCTTTTCAACTCTTTCTTGAAACCTGCTTTTAAATTCATTTTGAAATCATCTTTCATTTCATGGGTGAGATCTTTCCATTCACATTCAGAATTAAAATAATTAATTGTGCATTTCCCTTTATGTTGTTTTTCAATTGTTTTAGTCATGACTTTCTTTATAACCCAATTTGTACTGGAATGGTTTGCCATTCCTTGCCATCTCCAAAGAGAAAATGGAGTTAAACTGGATTGAGTCTTGGCAGGATGACACAGAGAGTAATTTGTGGCCAGATTTTAACACAGATATTTCTGGCTCCATGCCTAACACTGCATCCACAGAATCTCCTAGCTTTCCATGTCTCTCTGTAATCATACTAGTTTTCTCTTTACCATCGATTTCCACTTTTCTGGGGGGAAAATTACTTTATGATATCTAATTAATATTAATATAATTAATACCAACAATGTATCTTCATACAAACAGCTTGTATGATTTCTTTTCTTCCTTTTAAGCAGACCCCAATTATAGTTTCTTAATTTTTCTATCATTTTAAATTGCTCTTCACAATAATCTTTTGAACTTAAGATAGCCTGTGCTTCTAACCCTCCTTAGATCTAGCCTTTCCCCCTTCCATTTTCTTTCTGTTTCTCTATTGATTTGAATGCTTTTCTATATTGAACTCTTTTTGAATGTGTGTTCTTATAGCTGAAATTTATGTAGTAGTTTTATGTTTGCAAAGCACTTTACAAATGATATCTCAAAAAGAACCCCATCTTTCACAGGAAACCTTTTCCTCTCTCTTAATTCTTATGCCATGTTGATCTTTTTAAATTTATCTTATTTATATTTTGGTTGTATTCAATTATGTGGATATTTGCTTTATTTATTTTTTATCCATTGTTTCAATCCTGCTTCTTGGATTAGGACTCAGTCTCCCTTCTCAGCTTTATACTTCTCTGGTTTAAACTTTAGGACTACATTAATGATCTAAAATCAATTTGGCATGATAGTTTATTTTTCAGGTTTTGAGAAATAACAGGCGGAATTAATATTAATTATTCTTTAGAAGTTTGACGGGATTTTCCTGTCCTTCCATTAGGGTCAGGATTTTACTCCTGATATGTTTCCTTAAACATTTGACTAATTTCCTTTTTTGAGTTTTAATTATTTAAGATCACTATTTGTTCTTGTGCTAGTTATATTTTGTGTTTCTCAAGATCTTCCTCTATTGCTTTTTGTTCTAGTTTTATAATTCTAAATCTGGGAATAGGACAAAGTTATAATTTTTTTCCTTTACTTTTTTCAGTTTAGTTGCAATTTAATCTTGTTTACTATTTTGTTGATTCAATTTTCTGCCTCTTACTTTTCATTTTAATAGCTAAAGGTTTTTCCATTTTTAAAGTCTTTTATAAGAACTGGTATTAAGGTTTATTTAGCATTTTTATGCATTTGCAATTTATCTACTCTTCTTATCATTTTAAGAGTTTTCCCTTTATTCCTAGTGTAGGCTGGCTTAATAATTGGTCTTCTATATTTTAAAATGAATATTCTTTTTTATAGTTTATAATGCATTTTTGTAGTGTTACGATTTTCTTCCCAAGGACTGATTTGAGATTTGACTAACCAGCAGAATTTTGATAGGTTGTTTTATTGATTTAATTTTCTTTCAGATAATTTCTAGTTGTTCATATTATTTGTCCTTAGACCCACTTATTATTTAGGATTAATAATTAAATCTTTTTGTAATCAATTTTCTTTTTCAATTGTGCTCCCAGAACAGATTATTATTTTTCAAACTCTTTCTGATCTGGAAAGAATATGTTTACCTTTTCTGTTTTTTTAACATGCATTTCCAATTTATCATATCTATATGCCCTAATGTAGAGTCAAGATTTTTGTTAAAAAAAATTCAGCAGATGGTGCTGGAAAATATGTATATTCTTTAGCAGTTTCATTTAAAAAACACTTTAAGTCTTTCAGCTCTAGATTCTTCATTATTTTTTTTCAATTCCCTGTTTTTCCGTTTGATTATGGTTTTATTAAATGTAACCAAAACTTAGAGAGGTACACATAATTCATGAGCAAGAATTCTGAAAGTATCAAATTTGCATTTTTTTTACACTTTCTATGCTATTACATTTATAGATTTGACTTTATCTTTCCTTTCCTTTTTCTGTCTCTATTTCTCTGTGTGTGTGTGTGTGTGTGTGTGTCTGTCTGTCTGTCTCTGTCTCTCTCTCTCTCTCTGTCTCTCTCTCTTTCTCTCTCTCTCTCTCTCTCTGTGTCTCTCTGTGTGTGTGTGTGTGTTCAGTAAGGAAACCATGCTATGTAATTATGTGATAGAAATTACTCTGCATGCTTAGTTGTAAGTCCTTATTGATACCATGTCCTTAATATTATTGGTCACTACTCCTAAGGACAGTTTGCTTTATCTCTGTCTTTCTGCACAACTTCAGTACTATTGTTCACTAGGGAATCACATTTTTCTTTTTATTTACTGAATATAGTATTGGAAAGAACTTTTTTTTTTACTCAAGTTGGTTTTCTCTTGTGTCCATCCTCCTTACCCCATAAACTAATTATAACAAAAACATGTAATATTTCCTCTCCTATGGATGTAATTTTATTTTGAAATAGATTCTTATTAGCATTTTTTGAGATAATTATGTGGAATAAAATACAAATTTACCTTATTATTCATACATATTTCATAGAATACCAAAACTTTCTTTGTTGTTCTTAGAACAAAGAAAAAGTGATCTTAATTCTTATCCTCTGGGATAACTGGGTCTTAAAGGAAAATGAAATACTCATTCTGTGATCTTACCAACTATTTGAACAGCAATAAAGAGCAATATATCAAGGAGACAGATTATGTTGAACACATCACACAGGCAGGTTTGATTGTGTATTTACAACATCTTGCACAACCATTCCTGATGCAAAATCTCTATTCTGGTACTGAAATCAGTTATCTTTTCTGCAGCTTAGTACAGTATTGATATTTTGAGAAATTCTGGTAATTTACTCAGTTTCTCATTGATGCCATTTTAGATCCCAAATTATTCCAACCCTCTTCTTGCTAGAGAGGAATCTTCAACTTTCCAGAGTTTATGATTAATGTCTTTTCTTCATGTTATACACTTACCCCCACATTCATGTATGTTAATATAATCATACATATACATAATTCATAAGAATTCATTTTAGTAACTTTTTCTTATAATTAAGTATATTTTCTGAAAAACAACTTATTAAAAACATTTTAGATATATAATTAGAAAATATAAATTTTGCATGCAAAGAAAATCCATTAGCAATTCAGAGGTTTGATAAGAAACCCTTTCAGCTTTTTTGGTTGTTATATGTAGAATCCTAATTGATTCTACTTGCTGCTACGGTTGATCTTGGACAATGTTTGAACTTTTCAATAGCAGGCATTCATTATATATATGCACAGAAATATATAAATAATATATTATGTAAATATAAATTATATGTAACATATATATGTGTATGTGTGTGAGTGTATACATATATTGTCTCTATATAATTTCCAGTTATGGGTAAAACCATTTTAACATTCATTTTTTAAATTTAAGTTTTAAATTTTCTTTTATCTTACCTCTCTGCCTCTCCCCTATTGAGAAAGCATGCAGGAAATCATGCAAAATATTTCCATAAAAGTCATGTTGCTAGATTCTTCCCTCCTTCAAAAAAAAAACTTAAGAAAAATAAAGTTAAAAAAAGAATGCTTCAATCTGTATTCAGAAACAATCAGTTCCTTCTCTGGGTATGAATAGCATTTTTCATCCTAAGTCCTTCAGAGTAGTCGTGGATCATTGTACTGCTGAGAATGGCAAAGTTATTCAGAGTTGATCATCCCATAACATTCCTATTACTTTCAACGTAGTATATTTAATTTTGCATGAACTCATGGAAGACTTTTCACTTTTTTTCTGACAATATTCTCATCATTTCCCATACAACAATAACATTTCATCATAATAGCATGGCACATTTTATTCAGCCATTTTTCAAGTGATAGACATTACCTCAATTTCCAGTTCTTTGCCCTGAGAAAAATAAGTCCATATATATATTATATACATACATATAAACAAATTACAGAACTTTTTATTTTTACCAAAGAAATTAAATTTGTGGAAGATTTATGCCCAATAATACTTTTGCTAGATCAAAGGATATGAATGATGCCATAGCCCTTTGGGCGTAGTTCATATATATTAATCATTTGTCAATTGGGGGATGTTTTTTTTTGTTGTTGTTGTTGTTATAAATTTGGGCTCAGTTCCATTTGGCCTTCATCAGAAAAACTTGCTTCAAAATTCTTTTACCAATTACTATTGCTAACTTTTTTCTTTGTCCCCCATTTATTCTATTCTCTCTCTCTTTTCACCTTGTCTCTCTTCAAAAATGTTTTACTTCTGACAAGCCCTTTCCTTAATATGTCTTCCCGTCTTTCATCTTTACTTCTTGCATCCCCTTACCCTCCTACTTTCCTGCAGGGTAAAATAGATTGTTAAAGCTATATTGAAAGTGTATGTCATTTCCTCTGAGCCAGTTCTGATGAGAATAAAGTTTACTCACTCTCCATTATCTATCTTTCTTCCCCTTCATTGTAAAAGATTTTTCTTGTCTCTTTTATGGCAGATAATTCATGTCATTCTACCTCTCCATTTCCCTTTCTCCCAGTACATTCCTTTCTTACCTTTAATTTTATTATTATTTTTTTCCCTTCTTATTCAACTCAGACCTGTGCTCTCTGTCTAGATGTACTTCCCACTGGCCTAATAATGAGAAAGTTCTTATGTATCTTCCTTTCATGTAGGAATATAAACAGATAAACATTATTAAATTCCTCATGTTTTCCCTTTTATGATTACCTCCTTATGCTTCTCCTGAGTCCTGAATTTTAATATCAAAAATTTCTATTTAGCTCTGGACTTTTTATCATTAATGCTTAAAATATCTTTATTTCATTGAATACCACCTATTCTTCTGAAAGATTATACTCAGTTCTTCTAGGTAAGTAATTCTTGGCTGTAATCCTAACTCCATTGCTCTCTGGAATATCATATTCTAAGTCCTCTCATTCTTTAATGTAGACACTGCCAAATCTTCTGTTATTCTGATGTGACTCCACTATACTTGAATTGTTTCTTTCTGAATGTGTACAATATTTTCTCTATAACTTGGGAGTTCTGTAAGTTGGCTGTAATATTATTGAGAGTTTTTTATCTTCAAATCTCTTGCAGGAGGCTATCAGTACAGGAAGCTACCATTTCCCAATTCCTATTTTATTCAAGTTTCTCTGATAATGAAGGAAAAAGATAATGTCTAGTTCTTTTTTTGGGGGGGTGGGATGGGAAGGGGAATCATGGCTTTCAGGTAGATCAATAATTTTTAAATGATGTCCCCTGGATCTATTTTCCAGGTCAGTTGTTTTTCCAATGAAAAACTTCCACATTGTTTTCTATTTTTTTTTTCATTTTTTTTTTTTGGTTTTGTTTTACTGTTCCATGATTTCACATAGAATCATTAGCTTGCATTTGCTGAATTCTATTTTTTAAGGAATTATTTTCCTCAGTGAGTTTTTGTACTTACTTTCTTATTTGACAATTTTTGCTTTTTAATCCATTTTTTCTCTTTATTAGCCTTTTGCATTTCCTTTTCCATCACTCTCATTATTCTTCCCATTTTTTTCTTCTACATCTCTTACTTGATATTCAAAATCCCTTTTGAGCTCTTCCATGATTCTTATATTTCTCAGAGGCTTTGGATGTAGGAGCTTTGACTTTGTTATCTTCTTCTGAAAGGGTGTTTTAATTTTTCTTTTCACCATAGTAACTTTCTATGGTCAGAATCTTTTTCTGCTTGTTTATTCATTTTCCTACCCTATTACTCTGCTTTTAACTCTTTGTTAAGGTAGTACTCTGTTTTTAAGATAGAGTATGTATTATCCCAAGCTTCAAGGGTTTTGTACAGCTGTTTTCAGAGATTCTATTAAACCACAAACATT
This sequence comes from Sarcophilus harrisii, assembly GCF_902635505.1. Taxonomy (NCBI): domain Eukaryota; kingdom Metazoa; phylum Chordata; class Mammalia; order Dasyuromorphia; family Dasyuridae; genus Sarcophilus; species Sarcophilus harrisii. The sequence continues at coordinate 285,014,716 of NC_045430.1, forward strand.
CTTTTTTGTCCAATAACTGTGAGGAGTGTTCTTGGTGCACTGTGGCTGTAAATTCTAGTGTGATAAAGTCAAAATACATGTAAAAATAGTCTTCACCATTCACCAAAACTGCAAAATCTTATATTGCAAAAATTTCTCCTAACCTCCTTTCCCCCACTTCCCTCTTTTGCACAGAAAGTAATCCAATATATGTTCAATATGTCCAATTCTACTATACATACTTCCACATTTATCATGTTGCACAAGAAAAAAAATAAAAATAAAGGGAAAAAGAGAAAGAAAAAAAAAGCAAGCAAATAACAACAAAAAGGTGATAATTGTTTCCAATTTACCATTGATTTCTAATCAATTACCAATTTAGGGCATTTTTTTTTCATATGACTAGAAATGGTTTTAATTTCTTCATCTGAAAATTGTCTTTTCTTAAAAGATTATATATATATATATTTGCTGAGGTGATTGGGGTTAAGTGACCTGCCCAGGGTCACACAGTTAGGAAGTATTAAGTGTCTGAGTCCAGATTTGAACTTAGGTGGGCTGATATTCTAAAGGATCATTATTCAAAGGAATTTTGAGGGATTTGGAGGATCAGGCAAATCCCTATCTTTACTTCACTTTGCTTCCAAGTATTCTTTATGTGAAAGTTACAGTCACAGGAATTGTAATATATCAGTGCACTATTGAAATTTGAGTCAGAATGACTAGCGAGCAATATCATTCCATGTCATTTTGATAAAAAAGGCTTCATCCTGACATTAAAAATGTAATTTATTGGAGTTTATTACTTGTAATTGTTTATATTATTTTCTGAGGAAGCAGTTATATTTTAAGAACCCTGGAGTCTTAATTGTAACAATTGACCCTGAGAAAACAACTCTACATATTCAAAACAAGAAATAAATAGCAAATATGAAATCTTTCAGATGTGATATTAACTGTAAACCTTAATGACCAGTTTCTTTTGTATTTTAGGGAATTTTAAAAGTCCCAAGTTTGACTCTGACAAATACCACTCTTTTCTATAGGAGAAGATGTGGGGCTTATGCTCTATAGGGATGTGCCATATTAGTTTATGATGAGATGAATAAAAGAACCATTTGTGATGAGATATTTTAATATCTTTGGAGAATGACTGGCCATCAATATAAGCATATTATTGCTAAAGATAAAAGTTTACAATTGCAGCTAGCAGCTAGTTCATCATATGTCCTTGGAATTAGAAGTTTATGACTCACAATCACAGGCCTTATGAAAAAAAAAATACATCTTACTTTTAAAATAGTTTCATCAAAGATATTTGGAATTTTATTGAAAATCAATTAAAGATTTGAGATGACTATGTCACAGACTCAAGCCCATTTTCTTAAGAAACACTTTGAGATGACATTGCCCTGTTTCCATCTATGTTTTGGACTTACCTTTGTTTACCCTTTTTTTAAATTACATATTCATTTATCATTTGTAAAGAATCCAGAGCAGGATGGTAAGAATATTTGAGAGAGTTTAGGGTCTAGACCTTATGATAAATGTTAAAGAACTTGAAATGTCTAATTTGGAGATCATGAGAATTAGGGAGGTGAGGAATTTCAATTGTTTAAATGTCTGTAATTTGGAAGTGAAATTAAATTCATTTCATTTGGACCTAAAATGGAAAATCAGAAAAACTGAGTGGAAGTCATAGAAAATATATATATTTGGCATGAGTGATAATCACATAGATATACATAGATGAAACTGTGCTGGGGATAAACAAGCTTGATAGGTGAAAGGTATGTGTGGCAAGGGAATGAGTCATGTTTGGAGTAGTAGGGATGTCAAGCTTTCATGCCTCATGTTTTCTATCTTTTGATGATCTGATGGGTATGTGAAAGAGACTGTGTTTCTCTGATCCCAGAAGAATGTCAATTAACTCATATTTATCTAGTGCTTGAAAGTGTGCAGCATCCTTGACCTATGTCACATATCTCATCATCTCTTTTATCCATTTCCTGAAATCTGTAAGAGTTTCAGAAAACCCAGTCATGAGAAGTTCCAGTATCTTGAGAAGAGATGAATTCATCATCAATTTCTATCTCCTATTGCTTCTTTATTTATCCTTCACTTTCAAGTCTCTTCAACATTTTGTTCATTATTATTTAGTCCAGAATTCATTTTCCTTCAGAGAGACAGGACAGCAGTCTAGTCAAGCAGGTGAATTACATACTGAGAATCAGAAGACCTTACTCAAGTCTCATCTCTGGCAATTACTGCCTTTTTACTTTGGTCAGGTCATGTATGTTCTCTTGCTTTAGTTCTTCAGCTGTAAATAAATTAGGTGCTTTCTCAAGTTCCTTCCTGCTCTCAATCTATAATAATATGAATGGGCCTGAATTTTCAAATATCACAGCTAATTATGGAATCATTGATATAAATATGTAAATAAAAAACGGTCCTTTGAGAACTGATGAAATCAAAATTAAAATATGTATAAAGAAGACAGTAGGTTCTAGGTTATATCATTTCAGGTTCATGCTTAGTCTATGAGGGTTAGATCCCACCAAAGATCCTGAGAGAAGTCAGACAAGCCAGATGAGAAGTGGAACAGAGCTGTATCAGAAAGTCAAAAGGAAAAAAAAATTAGATATGATGAATGATGATTAACTGAGTCAGAAGTGACTAACAGAGAAAATGTAATAAGATGATGACAGAAAAAGGTCATTGTTGGAGGCATTAAAGGAACATTGGTAACCTTGAAGAAAGGTGGACTAGAAAGCCAGATTTCAAAGGAATGAGAAGGGAGCAGAAGATGAAGAAATGCAAATGGGATAAAGATGGATTAGTTAAACAGATTACTGAAATCATCCCCTCACATATCATTGATCTGATTTACTAAAATATTCATAGTGTTTCCTTCTCTTTCCTGCTGCTCAACCATGTTCAGTTTGACAGAGTCATTATTTAATTTTTTCCATGCCTTTCCTTTCGCAGGCCTCGGACTCTCTATTGGCTGCCTTTTTTTCCTTGCACACACTCTATCCAGGTTTATTCAAATGCTAATGCTGATCTTCTGAATGGTCTCCTGAATGAAAATCATAATCATGGCTAGATACCATACAGAGTTAGGATTTTCAATCAGGTTTGCTGAAGTGATGAAACACCTATCAAAAAGACAGAGCACTATAAAAAGAGCTGGAATTGGAATCCTGATTTTACTATGTGACCCTGAATAAATCATGTGGCCTTTCCAAACTTCACCTGGAAAATAATTGTACTTGATGACTCTGAATGTATGTTACATCTCAAGATTCCTGCGACTTTTGAATTGTCCACACAGAGTTTTCTTACATTGTGGAACTTAGAAGAGTTCTGATTTTACAAAAGTTATTCAATTAAATGTATATTCAAATGGCAAATGGCCAAAGCACAGGTTTGACCACATCTTACCTCTGCTCCAGAAGTTCCATTTGTTCTCTGTGGGCTTTAGAACCCAATAAACTTTTTCTGTCATTTAAACCTCTTTTCAGATTTATGCCAGTTTACTTTGCCAGGATTATTGTATATTGCTTTACCAAACACTAGCTTTTTTACTTTACCTTCCACCATCTTGTCTATGGATTCAAACTTACATGTTAGGCCCTTGACACTGACTCTCCCCATGCCCAAAACACTGCTTTCCCAACTCTGTCTCTTAGAATCTCCTTCATGGTTGTATTCAAATCCCTTCTGACCACAATCTCTCCTAGTCCCCTCCTCCTTCAAGTCCTAGCAGGAGTCCCCAGAAAGGATATGACATTTCCTTTGCAAATATTCTAGATTTGTTCATTTGGAATCATAATGCTCCACTCCTTCCTAAACTCCTCCTCCTCCCTGCAATAGGAATAATAAAAGCTCCTGAGAGGATAGGGACAACTTCGCTTTGATCTTTGAATTTGTATCTTCATATTCATAGAAATGTTGAATAGAAAAATCAATCTGAGTCAGAAAGACCTCACCCCCAATCATCCCTGTAATGTCTGCTGACTCTGTGACACTAACTTCGTACATTTCTTACTATCTCCAGGCATCTCTCTCAGTCTAGAAGGTTTCAGATGGTTTCTGATTGTGGCCAACAGAAGAACATTTCCCTCTCTCTATGGGAAGATTCTTCTTATCCGATCTGGCCATTAACTTCTTTACAACGACACACACAGCAAATCTATTACCTAGTGCATGGCACATTAGGATTGCATAATAGCAATTTGTGGAATGCATATATCTATATTTATATACATCTATATATGTGTATATGTGTGTAAGTGTGTGTACATACACACATATGCATGCACTATTGATGTTAATGATGATTTACAGGCTTCTTTTCTCCCAGAAATTCAATTATTAGCATGTCCATTTTATGATTCAGAAAACTAAGATTCAGAATCACAAAATTCAACAGTTTCTAAGGTACTCGGACCCATATAGTTTAGCCTCTAGAGAAAAGGAATTCTCACTAGAAGATATCAGACAAGGGGTCATCCAGTCTTTTCTTGGAAGCCTCCAAGAAAGGAATATAAAGAATTGAACTTATACTCCCAAGGTTGGAGGCAAGGACTAACATGTATAGAATGAAATGAGTGGGTACAGGTTTCAGGTATAATAAATCTTATGTTCCTTGCTAAATATAGTGAAGGCCTAAATGTGTAGAGTATGTCTCTTACTGGGCCACCATTGTTCCGAACTTCTGACCCAATTGTGCAGCTTTTAGGAAGTATCTGAACTGCTATGTGTTGTCAAGATACAAACATAGGGAGTTGGGTGCGACTCGTAATTGAACAGCTGTTGTCTAGCATTCCAGGCCCTGCTTTTTAATGGATTAGATCACAGCCTTTCATACCAAATTGTCTTCCCTCAACCAGATAGATTTTTTTATTGCAAACACTGAGAGATAAACCCATAGCTGTTAATATCATAGGGCTATTGCCTAAATCTCAGACCCCTTGGATTTCAACAAGATCTGATTATGAGTAATAATTCTTAGTCGGATGGTAAGAGTAGAAAAGAAGGGTTTTTCTATGGCTTCTAGTTAGTAAGTCAAACTTTTTTTGAACCCTTCTTAGTTACTGGAATTCCACCAAAACTAAGCATCAGGACATGGATGGGACCACCTGGATAGTTGTAAAAGAAGCAGAGAGAAAAGGGGGCATGGCAATCATGGCAAGCTCCAAAACAATTTATCTTCTCTGACTCTCAGCAGCTTAGCCACCTGTGTAATCAGGAAGATGCTAAATTTCTTTGAACTCCTCTCATTTGGGTTTGATGCAGCCATTTGTTTAAAATGTTTAATAACTTAGGCACTAATTGCTTGTTTAAAACCACAGTGACTGGCAAGCATTCTGTTCTATGTGATAAAATATGGATAGCTCTGAATATTTATGGGCCATTTGTGTGCAAGTGACATCCATGATTAATACAAACTTAATTTGTTAGTGGAATCAAATAAGGAAAGTCTTCCTGGGGTCTTCAGGAATGATTAGCTGAGGTCATTCATCAAAAAGCCCCTTTGGTTCTGCAGTTTCTGCCAGATGAATGAGGAAGAAGGGAAAAGAGTATTTGGTGAGCTTGGACTTTCATTAAAAAGGGACTTAATTTTATAATGAGCCAGATTAGTCCAATTCCTCTGCTCCCTACTGTTTCCAAGTTATTAATTTCTGAAGGTTTGCATTAATGCCTCCAGGTCGTTTACCTTTAACCAAATGTACAGGGTTTATTTTTATTTTCTATGTATCTGAATTATCAGTTAGTTCTTTGAAGACACATTTGAAGACATAGTATAATGAAGACCCCAATGCTATTCTTGGTTCTAGGTCAGAATCCTCACTAAACTAATGTTCATGAATTCCTAGCATTGTAATGACTTTTATTTGTCAGAGGAGAAAGTTCAAAGCAAAATCATTTAATGAAAGAGAATAGCCATAATAGACTATTCTCCCCATAATCCTGGAGCCACTCTCTGACAAATAAATGTTTTTAGTAAAAAGAATAAACATATAGAGGGATGACATGAAATGCATACATTTAATCAGGGAACCAATAAGAATAGGAATATATACGGGTGGCAGATGTGCCCAGGATACATATATGGAGCTCATTCAATGCTTCATAGCTGACATTTTCTTCTTTTGATTTTATATTTTGTTTACCATTGGACCTACTATCCACCAGGTATTCTTTTCCCCTGCTCCTTGCTAGGTGTAATTCTACTTAAATTACATCTAGCCAGCAATCAATGATATTGTAAAGCACATTTCACAGTATTATCTACCCCATTCCAAAAAAGATGTCTGGGAAGACCTAATTTTTTCCTACTAATTTCTCTCATATCTTACTACTTTCCTATCATAAGCACACAATTATATAAAGTCCTGGTCCTCATGTTTGGAAAATTTTTTTTAATTATTTAGGGGAAGAGTCCCTGGGAGATAATCTAGCAAGTCCTTGTATTGGCCAATAGGTCCTTTCTATAGATAATGTGGAATCCTCTAGTCAGGGCCAGGGATCATCCTATGGTTGAACTCACCCATCCATAGGCTTCTAGTATTATACTAAACATTGGGACAAAAAAAGACATATCAGGTTATATATATACTAACTTCTTTCCCCAATTTTTGGATGGTTTCTTCCATAATGTGGCACCTAAAAGTTCCAAAGAAAACAATAGTGAAGGCAAAAAAGGGCAGGGATTGATAACTCTTATTTAACAAATTTGTTACTGTGAAGGATTTTGTCAAAGGAGCTAGGTTAATAGCTAGGAAAGAAGAAGCAGATTGCTAAAAGTTTTGAATGCCCAGAATTCTCAATGCTTTAGACTTGATTATGTAGGATATATATATATATATATATATATATATATATATATATATATACTCAACCATGTCAGAGTATGTATTATGGAAAGAAGAGCAAAGGGGTCCATGTAGATTATAAGAACATGGAATGATGTAGGGATAGGAAAGAAAGGGAAGAGATGAACCCTAAAAATATTTGTATAGATAGCTTTTGCTGAGTTTAGTAATTGTCTTGCTTTAAGAGTCAAAGGAGTCATATACATCAAGATTGGTTCAAAGTTTGAAGTTTGGAATCCCAGAACAGCAAAGCCAGAACTTGAAAAGTTCATGGAAATAAAATTTGAGTCATCTTCCTTGAAACATGTTAAAAATAACATGAATATTATTTTAGACCAATTTAGTTGATTTCTTTTTAATCATTTAAATGCATTTTAGTTTATTTTAATCCAAAATGAATTTTATTTGTTAATTAAAAACTCAAGAAATTTAACAGTACTAAGGGAAATTTGAAAGTATGAGTTAAGACCTAAGATATTGTTTTCATATTTATTATTAGAATTCACTTTAAATTTTTCAGTTTCAAATTCTCTTCCCTCCCAGACCCTGACTCACTAATTGAGAAAGCAAGTTACTTTTTTCAACTCTACAAAGGCAAGAAAAATAAAACTGATATTTCCAATCTGTACTCCAGTCCATCAGTTCTCTGTGAAGATGGATAGTAATTTTCATCATAAGCTCTCTAGAATAAGTTCATTCTATCAACCAGAGTAACTTAGTATTTTAGAGTTGATAAACATCATATTACTGTTACTGTGTACAATATTCTCTTGGTTCTTTTTTCTTCACTTTGAATCAGTCAATATAAGTCTTCCCAAGTTTTTGTGAAACCATGATTTTCATACATCTGCATACATCATGATATATGCATATGTGTGTGTGTATCCTTCAGATACATGACAAGAAATTTTTTATCATTTGCTTTTACAAAATTTTGAGTTCCAATTTTTCTCCCTCTCTTCCTTCTTTTCTTCCAAAGAAGGTAGGCAGTTTGATATATTATATACATGTTCTATCTTACAAAATATATTTCCATGTTAGTCATAATTGTGAAAGAAGCAGATCAAAAGAAAAAAACTCAAAAAAGAATAAAGTTTGTGGAAAAAACAGGCTTTGATCTGTATTTAGAGTTCATCAGATATTTATCTGGTTATGGATATCATTTTTCTTTGTAAATCCATTGAACTTGTCTTGGGAAATTGTGTTACTGAGAGGAACTGAGTCATTAAAAGTTGGATCACACAATATTACTGATGCCTTGTATAATATTTTACTAGCTCTGCTCATTTTGCATCATTTTATACATTTTTCCAGTATTTTCTGAAATCTGAATCATTTGCTATTATACATCAGTATCCCACTACATTCAAATACTACAATTTGTTCAGCATGGGCATCTCCTCAATTTACAATTCCTTGTTACCATAAAAATAACTGTTACAGAATAATTTTGTACATGTGGGTCCTTTTCCCCTTTTTTGTGGTTTCTGGAATACAGTGGTAGTGCTGGGGCAAATTCTATGTACAGTTTCATTGTCTTTTCAAGATTGTTCCAAATTGTTCTCCAGAGTAGTTGGATCAGTTCACAGCTCCATTAACAATGGATTAATGTCCCAATTTTCCAACATTCTCTCCAAAATTTGAAATTTTCCTTTTTGTTATATTAGCCAATTTAATAATTATGAGGTGATACCTCAGAGTTATTTTAATTTTTGTTTCACTAATCAAAAGTGACTCAGAGCACTTCTTCATATGCATAGAGATCACTTTAATTTCTTCATCTGAAAGCTGTCTGTTTAAATCATTTGGCCATTCATTAATGTAATAAATGGTTTGTATCCTGAAAAAACTTTACTCAGTTCTCTATGTATTTGGGAAGTGAGATGTTTAATAAAGACATTTGCCATAAAGATTATTCCCAGCTTTCTACTGTCCTTCTAATCTTGGTTGCATTGGCTTTCTTTGGATATACCCTGTTTGATTTACTATAATCAGAATTATCTATTTATTTTTCATTTTGTAATGCTCTCTATTTCTTGCTTGATCAAGAATTTCCCCCCTTCACACAGGTCTTAGGAGTACACTATTCTTTGTTCTTTTAATTTGCTTATGATTTTCTTCTTTACATCTCTCCCTTCACTTAATGGTATTGTATTTTCCCTAATACATGTAAAGACAGTTTTCAATATACATTTTATAAGATTTTGAGATCCAAATTGTCTCCCTCCTGTCCTTTTGCCTCCTTTACTTAAGACAGAAAACAATCTTATATAGAATCATATTAAACACATTTCCATGTGTTTCCATGGAAATTTTCATATTAGTCATGTTGTGAAAGAAAAATCATAAAAGTGAAAAGCCATGAGAAAGAAAAAATACAAAAAAAATGAAAACAGTGTGTTTTGATCTGAATTCAATTTTCATAGTTCTTTCTCTGGAAATGATGCCATTTTCCACTACAAATCTACTAAGATTATCTTGGATCACTCTATGAAGAGCTGATTATCATAGTTGGTCTTCACACAATTTGCTGTTACTGTATACCTTGTTCTCCTTGTTTTGCTCATTTCTCTAAGCATTAATTCATAAAAGTCTTTCCAAGTGTTTCTATGCATCATTTCTCATAGAAAAAAACATTCCATTGCATTCATATACCACATCTTGTTCAACCATTTTCCACTTGATGAGAATCCTCTCAATTTCCCATTCCTTTTTACCTCAAAAAGAACTTATATAGATAATTGAGTCAATAAAAAATGTTCCCCAGATTTCTACTTCCTTTCTAATCTTGAATATATTACTTTTATTTGTGCAAAAGCCTTTTGATTAAATAAAATAAAAAGTATTCATTTTAACTTTCATAATATTCTTAATGTCTCGTTTGGTCATAAATTCTTCCCATCTCCAAAGATCTAATAGGTAAACTTCCTTGTTCTCTTTATTTGCTTATAATGTTACCTTTTAAACATACCTTATTTTGATATGGAGTATGAGATATAGGTGTATATATCCAAGTTTCCGACACTATTTTCCAGTGTTCCAAGCAATTTTTGTCAAATAGTGAGTTATTTTCTTTGGAAGTCTTTGGTTTTATCAAACAGTATATTGCTATAATCATTGGCTGTTATATCTTGTGTACCTAATCTTTTCCACTGATCCATCATTTTATTTCCTAGCCAATATCAAATGTTTTTGATGACTGACACTTTATAACACAGTTTAGGTCTGATACAGTTAGACCATCTATTTTTGCACTTCTTTTTCATCAATTCCCTTGATATTCTTGACCTTTCTTTCTTGCAGATGCATTTTGTTATTATTTTTCTTAGCTGTATAAAGGAATTTTTCTCAGTGTGATTAGCATGACACTGACTAAGTAGATTAATTTAGGTGGAATTATCATTTTTATTGTACTAGTTTGGCCTAATCACGTGCAATGGATATTTTCCCCCTTGTTTGGATGTGACTTTATTTCTGTGAAGTGTTTTGTAATGGTGTTCACATCATTCCTGGGTTCATCACGGCAGGTAGATTCTCAAGTATTTTATATTGTTTACAATAATTTTTATTGAAATTTCTCCATCTCTTGCTCCTGGAATTTGTTGGTGATGTATAGAAATTTATGTTGGTATCTTTGAAGAAAAGAGGAATTTATGACTAAAGAACTAGAGAATATTTTAAAGGCTAAAAGGAACAACTTTGATTACATTAAATTAAAAACATTTTTGCACAATCAAAACTAATATAAACAAGATTAAAAATGAAGTTCAGGGACAGCTAGATGGCACAGTGGATAGAGCACTAGCTCTCTTAAGTCAGGAGAATCTGATTTAAAATCAGGCTTCAGACATTTCATTCTTCCTAGCTGTGTGACTCTGAGCTAGTCACTTAATCCCATTTGCCTCAATGACAACAACAACAAAAATGAAGTACAAATCTGGGAAAAAATCTTTATAGCAGTGTTTCTGATAAAGGTCTCATTCCTAAAATATAAAAAAGAACTTTGTCAAATTTATAAGAATATAAGTCATTCCCCAATTGATAGTCAGTCTCTCCACTCCAATGCCATACACTTCTCTTTCTACCTTCTTTTCTTCAGCTGAAAAAAAATTTTTCCTTCCAATCTGTTTTTTCAGAATTGGAACTGTGGCACTCTTCTAAATTTGTGGAACTGTATTATATATGTATGCATGTATTCACATATATGTCCTTTTCTTTTTTTCTTTGGGATACAAATATAGCCAGGTTATTTCTTGGTCAAAGGATATGTATAGCTTTGTAGTTTTTTTGAAAATAGTTCCAAATTGTTCTCCAAAATGGTTGAGGCAGTGCAATTGTGTCTCTGTTTTTCTGCATTCTTTTCAGCATGTCATTTTCTTTTTCTGTCAATTTACCGATCTAATAGGTGTGAAATGATAGCTCAGAATTTTGGGGGTTTTTGCATTTCTCTAATTTTTAGGAATTTAGAGCCCTTTATATTACTTAATTTTTTTGACTAGTTCTGAAAACAGTTTGTTTATATCCTTTGACCATTTGTCGATTGTATAATGCCCTTTATTGTTATACATTTGTTTCAGTTCCCTATATATTTCAGAAATGAGACCTTTTCAGAGAAAATTGCTGTAATTTCTTCCCCTTTCTCATACCTTCCTTCTTTTCTTCTAATTTTACCTATATTGTCTTTGCTTATACAAAACCTTTTAAATTTAGTGTAATTAAAATACGATATCATCTCAAGTAATCCTCTATATCTCTTGTTTTGTCGTGAATTCATCCTTATCCATAGATCTAAAAAGTAATTTTGACTAAGTTCATTGAAAACATATTTGCCCAATTCTTTTTTTTTTTTTTTTAATTTAATAGCCTTTTATTTACAGGATATATACATGGGTAACTTTACAGCATTGACAATTGCCAAACCTCTTGTTCCAATTTTTCACCTCTTACCCCCCCACCCCCTCCCCTAAATGGCAGGATGACCAGTAGATGTTAAATATATTAAAATATAACTTAGATACACAATAAGTATACATGACCAAAACATTATTTTGCTGTACAAAAAGAATCAGACTCTGAATTATTGTACAATTAGCTTGTGAAGGAAATCAAAAATGCAGGTGTGCATAAATATAGGGATTGGGAATTCAATGTAATGGTTTTTAGTCATCTCCCAGAGTTCTTTTTCTGGGTATAGCTGGTTCAGTTCATTACTGCTCCATTAGAAATGATTTGGTTGATCTCGTTGCTGAGGATGGCCTGATCCATCAGAACTGGTCATCATCTAGTATTGTTGTTGAAGTATATAATGATCTCCTGGTCCTGCTCATTTCACTCAGCATCAGTTCGTGTAAGTCTCTCCAGGCCTTTCTGAAATCATCCTGTTGGTCATTTCTTACAGAACAGTAATATTCCATAATTTTCATATACCACAATTTATTCAGCCATTCTCCAACTGATGGACATCCATTCAGTTTCCAGTTTCTAGCCACTACAAAAAGGGCTGCCACAAACATTCGTGCACATACAGGTCCCTTTCCCTTCTTTATAATCTCTTTGGGATATAATCCCAGTAGTAACACTGCTGGATCAAAGGGTATGCACAGTTTGATAACTTTTTGAGCATAGTTCCAAACTACTCTCCAAAATGGTTGGATTCGTTCACAACTCCACCAACAATGCATCAATGTCCCAGTTTTCCCGCATCCCCTCCAACAATCATCATTATTTTTTCCTGTCATCTTAGCCAATCTGACAGGTGTGTAGTGGTATCTTAGAGTTGTCTTAATTTGCATTTCTCTGATTAATAATGACTTGGAGCATCTTTTCATATGACTAGAAATAGTTTCAATTTCTTCATCTGAGAATTGTCTGTTCATATCCTTTGACCATTTTTCAATTGGAGAATGGCTTGATTTTTTATAAATTAGAGTTAATTCTCTATATATTTTGGAAATGAGGCCTTTATCAGAACCTTTGACTGTAAAAATATTTTCCCAGTTTATTGCTTCCCTTCTAATCTTGTCTGCATTAGTTTTGTTTGTACAAAAACTTTTCAGTTTGGTATAATCGAAATTTTCTATTTTGTGATCAGTAATGATCTCTAGTTCTGCTTTGGTCATAAAGACCTTCCCCTTCCACAGGTCTGAGAGGTAAACTATCCTATGTTCCTCTAATTTATTAATAATTTCATTCTTTATGCCTAGGTCATGAACCCATTTTGACCTTATCTTGGTGTACGGCATTAAGTATGGATCAATGCCTAGTTTCTGCCATATTAGTTTCCAATTTTCCCAGCAATTTTTATCAAACAGTAAGTTCTTATCCCAAAAGCTGGGATCTTTGGGTTTGTCAAAGACTAGGTTGCTATATTTGTTGACTGTTTTTATCCCTTGAACCTAATCTATTCCACTGATCAACTAATCTTTCCTTAGCCAATCCAAATAGTTTTGGTAACTGCCTCTATAATATAATTTTAGATCTGGTAAATAAGCCACCATCATTTGATTTTTTTTCATTAATTCCTTGAAATTCTTGACCTTTTTTTTTCCTTATGAACTTTTTTGTTATTTTTTCTAGGTCATTAAAATAGTTTTTTGGGAGTCTGATTGGTATAGCGCTAAATAAATAGATTAGTTTAGGTAATATTGTCATCTTTTTATATTTGCTCGCCCTATCAAGGCTTTAATATTTTTCAATTGGTTGATCAGACTTAATTTGTGGAAAAGTGGTCTGTAATTTTGCTCATAAAGTTTCATTTTCCTTGGAATAGATTCCTAAATATTTTATATTATCAGTGTTACAAATGGAATTTCTTTTTAACTCTGACTGTTGGTTTTTTTAGTGATATATAAGAATCTGATGACTTATGTGGGTTTATTTATAAAACAACTTTGCTAAAGTTGTGGATTATTTCTAATAACTTTTTAGCAGAATCTCTGGGGTTCTCTAAATATACCATCATGTCATCGGCAAAATGATAATTTGGCTTCCTCATTCCTATTCTTATTCCTTTAATCTCTTTCTCAGCTCTTATTGCTATTAGCGTTTCTAATAAATATTAAATAGTAACTGAAGTGGGAACCTTTTTCCTAATCTTATTGGAATGGTTAGTTTGTCTCCATTACATTGATGCTTACTGATGGTTTTAAATAGATGCTGGATTATTTTAAGGAAAAGTCCATTTATTCCTAACTCTCAAGTGTTTTAATAGGAATGGATGTTGGATTTTATCAAATGCTTTTTTCTGCATCTATTGGATGATCATATGGTTTTTTAATTTGGTTATTAACATGGAATTATGTTGATAGTTTTCCTAATATTAACCACCCCTTTCCTGGTATAAATCCTACTTGATCATAGTGTATTATCTTGGAGATGATTTTTCTGTAGTCTTTTTAATATCTTTTTAAGATTTTAGCATCAATTTAAATTAGGAATTGGTTATAATTTTTCTTTCTCTGTTTTCATACCTGGTTTAGGTATCAGTACCATGTCGTGTGTCATAGAAGGGAATTTTGGACCCTTCATTTCCCTATTTTATCAAATAATTTATAAGCATTGGGCCAATTGTTCTTTTAAATGTTTGGTAAAATTCACATGTAAATCCATCTGGTCCTGGGGATTTTTATTGGGGGTTTTGCCTGTTCTTTTCTTTTTTCTGAAATGGGACTATTCAAAATTTCTTCCTCCTCCTTTGTCTGGGAAGTCTATATTTTTGGGTAGTCATCCATTTCCTTGGTTATCAAATTTATTGGCATAAAGTTGAGCAAAATAACTCTATTTTTCTAATTTCCTCTTCCTTTAAAGTTCTCCTTTTCATTTTAAGTCTAATTTATTTTTTCCCTCCTTTTTCTAATCAGATTTCAAAGGCTTATCTATTTTTTGGCTTTTCATGAAAACTCTTGTTTTATTAATTATTCAATAGTTTTTTACTTTCAATATTTTTAATTTCTCCTTTTAATTTAAATTTCAATTTAATTATTTGATTGGGTTTTAATTTGGTCTTTTTAGTTTTTTTAGTTCGCCAATTCATTAATCTTTTCTTTCTCTTTTTATTCAAGTAAACCTCTAAGGATATAAAATTCCCTCTTATTACCCTTTGGTGCATCCACAAATTTTGGTATGATGTCTCATCATTGTCATTATCTTATAAATTATTAATTGTATCTATAATTTTCCTTCACCCAATCATTCTTTAAGATAAGTTGTTTAGTTTCAATTACTTTTTGGTCTATTTCCCTAATTTTTTGTTGAATGTATTTTTTTGCATAGATCTGAAAAGCATTTACTATTTCTGCTTTCTTGCATTTAATTTTAAAGTCTTTATGTCCTAATATATGGTCAATTTTGAATAGGTTCCATGTGCTAGAAGAAAATATTCCTTCTATCTCCATTCAATTTTCTCCAAAAGATCCAACATACCTAATTTTCAATATTCTATTTACTTCTTTTTTTTTCTTATTTGTTTTGTGGTTTTTATGTCTAATTTGAGGTCAAGGTTAGGATCTCCTACTATTACAGTTTTTTGTCTATTTCTTTTGCAACTCTTTAACTTCTCCTTTAGGAAGCTGAGTGCCAACCATTGGTGCATATATGTTTAATATTGATATTGCTTCGTTGTTTATGCTCCCAGCAGGATGGTTTCCTTCCTTATCTCTTTAATTAGATCAATTTTTACTTTTTTGATCTGAGATGGATGGCTACCCTTTTTTTGACCCATGAAGCATAATGATTTTGCTCCACCTTTTACCTTTTCTCTTTGTTCCCCTGCTTTAAATGTGTTTCTTTAAACAACATTTGTAGGGTTCTGACTTTTGATCAGTCTGTATTGCCTCCTCTTTTGGGGGAGTTCATCCCATTCACGTTTACAGTTAGAATTACTAAATCTTATTTCCTCCATCCTTAACCCCAGATTTTGTTTCATTCTTGCCTCCCCAACCCTCTTTTCCCCTTTTAAAATGTCCCCTCTTGTATCACTCTTATCCTCTTTTAAATCCCTCCCCCCCCTTTGAGTCTTTCCCCTTCCTTCCCTTATTCTCTTTTTTCTTTTTCCTTTTTCCTCTCCCCCGTTTTTAATGGGGGGAGAGAATTTTCTCTAAAACAAATGTCAATTATTTTCCTTTGGGCCAACTCTGATGAGGTAAGATTACTGTTCCCCCTCTCTAAATTCCCTCAGATTGATAAGTTTCCTTGCCTCTTTGTGGGATTGGTTTCCCTCTTTTTTCCCTCCTTCCCACCTTATTCTGCCATCATCCTTTTCCATATCTACTTCCCTTTTTTTTTTATATCAGTACAATCAAATTTTACATGTATTTTTTTTGTATATCCACAACAGAAATACAATTCTCAAAGGTTATTTTTTACCTTTTCTGCATCTCTTGAGTTCTATTCTTGAAGATCAAATTTTTGTTTAATTCTTTTTTTTCAGAAACAAATAAATTCATTTTTTATTAAATTCATCTTCTTCCCCGGAAAATGCTCAACACTGGGTGTTTATTCTTGGCTGCATCCCAAGTTCTTTGCCTTTCGGAATATCATATTTAGGCCCTTCTTTCCTTTAATGTAAACAGCCAGATCTTGGGTGATCCTTTTGTGGCACCTCGGTATTTAAATGGTTTTGGTGTTTAAAATTTTTTCCCTTAATCGTAATTCTGAAATTTTTACAATATTCCTTGGGGTTTTTATTTTGGGGTTTCTTTCGAAGGGTGTTCGTGAATTCTTTCAATCCTATTTTACCTTCATTCTATTACATCTGGCAGTTCTCTTTGATGATTTCTTGTAAAATATATCTACTCTTTTTTTCCATGTTTTCAGAAAGTCAATAATCCTCAGATTATTCTCCTGAATCTATTTTCCAAGTCTGTCGTTTTACAAGTAGATAATTCATGGTTTTTTTCAGTTTGTCATTTTTTTTTTGCTTGACTGATTCTTGCTGTCTCAATGCATCATTGTTTCAATTTGTTAATTCTAATTTTTAAAATTATTTTTCTTCTTAGCTTTTTTACTTCTTTCTGTATTGTCAATTGAGTTTTGAATGTTTGTTTTGGTTTGGGATTTTTTCCATTTCACTAATTTTTTTTTTAGTAATTATTTTCTTTTTAATTCACAGATCCTACTTTCTTCGTGTTCTTTGTCTTTTTCAATTCACGGATCCTCTTTCAGTGCTTTTTTTTCAATTCACAATTCTTACTTTCCTGTGATTTTTTTATTTTTCCAATTCCCTTTGCATTCCGGGAATTTTAACTTTTTAATTCGTATTTCAGGGAAGTTGTTGCTCTCTTGTAAAACTTCTCTTTCCTTTCCCCATTTTCTTCTAACTCTCTTTTGGGACTTTTAATGGTCTCTTCTTGAGAGCATTATGTAAGGAGGACAGTCTGATGCATTTTTGTTTTGAGGTCTCTTCAGGTTTGTATGCTCTTTTCTCATAGAAGCTTATCGTTCTTTTCATCTTTTTATTCATTTTTAACCTTTAGGGTGGGTTCTCCTAGGCAAGGGGTTACCGCTTCCTCTGCAGAGCAGGGAAGATTTAACCCGATTTCCAGCTCAGGGTATGGGATCTCTGGTGGAGTTTTCCCTTAACAGGAAGTGGATTGCACTGGCTGAGCTATCAAACTGTTAGTAGGGCTGGTGGATTATCTTGCCCTCGGCTGGGGAAATGAAAGTTCCAGCCCCAGGCCAGGCCTCTTGTGGGTTGGTTTGAATGACCCGGACTGCAGACCCAGACCCCAACAAACTCTGGCTCTCCCTAATCAAATCCCATGGAAAAGCTCTATGGCCCCAAGCCGGGCTCTCCACTGCGCGTTGGGGAGGCCCCCAGGGCGTCCCCCGTGCAGGATCACAACTGCCCCAAGGAGAAGCCCCTTACGGCGGGTTGGGGCTGCGCGCTTGTGCTGAGATCTGTGCTTTCACCCTCCATTTGAGACTCTCCTCGGAACCTAATTTCTCTCCCCGTCTGCGCCGATCTCCCCCCTGGCCCCGGAACCAACCTTTTTTGGCGAGACTGCAGATTTTCTTCGGCCGGTGAGTTGTTCTACTTCTTATCTTTACGAATTGTAGCAGTCAAGACTATTTTTGAGGCTCGATATAATATTGATAAAGAGGGTAAGAGAAGAGCTTAGAAAGTCGCGTGTGTCTTCTCCGCCATCTTGGCTCCGCCCCATATTTGCCCAATTCTTAACAGTTTTTAGCACCTTCTTGTGAAGGGAAAAGTACAAGGAAATAAGCATTTATATAGCATCTCCTTTGTGTTAGACACTGCCTTAAGTACTTTTTACAAATATTTTATCTTTTGATTTCAAAGTTAGAGAAGATTATAGGTAAAAATAAATAAATTTATTATGTATCAGAGGAGTTAAGAATTTTTTTTTTTGGTAAAAACTTCTACTTCAGTATCCAGTTGTGTGAGCCAGGCGATTATACTCTAAATAAGACTTCCTGATCCATTTTTGACAAAAGGAAAACATCCAATACAGTTCTTTAATAACCTAATCATTAGATTATTAAATACCCTTACAGTTGTTAATTTACAAATAGCAGTTGTAAAACAAAAACAAAAACACACAAAAAACCTGTTTGGGCTTCAGATTTACAAGTCATTCTTAGTTCCAAATACCAAATGACAGAACTCATAGTTATCCAAAAACAAACTCTTGGGAGACTGGACCATGAGCCATGGTCTCCCTGGTACATTGTTGCTCACTAACTAAAGAACTGATACATATTGAATTCAAAGGAATGTTTTAATAAGCACTTTCAATTGAAGCAATGGTCCACTGTTACTAAAGATGATCCTAAATAAAGGGATCTTAAAGTCTCAAAGGAAAGCACAGTGACTTTTAAAACTAAAGTAAACTTAGGTCTAAGCAATATTGCAGGTGTCAAATAACTAGCAAAATTTAGGTGCATTAAATTTTTGAGAGCTTGAGGGTAAGAAGCAGTTTTTTCAACAATGCTGAGGATTTTTGAACATTTTATCCATAAATTATTTTACCAAATTTCTTGAAGTGTTACATTATTATTGGTCATAATATGCATTTGCTTCTCTCCTCATTGCATCATTTCTTAAAAAAAGCAAAATAACAAAAAAAAAACTGTGAAAGGTGGCATAACAATGAATAAGAAAGTATTATGGGGTCTTTGCTAAAATTGGATTCCCTATAGAATTATTACAAATAATTATGGAGGTGGACATTCTGGGCCCATTTCATTGGAAATATTTACTTAAATAATAAAAATAATTCATTGCAATAATATCTTATCTAAATACTGATTCTATAACATCCTTACTCATCCCCAAAGAGTTTGTTTAATGAAGGCTGCTAGGTATATGCTGCAACATATTTCTATACAGTAGAGATGAACAAAATGGTGAAAAGTCAACTTTTCATATAAGATCCTAATCAATCTGGGATATCTCCAAAAGAATGGATGGAAACAAAATAAAAGCAAAACAACAAATTGAAAGAACTATTTTTTTAATGTTAGTGTGGTGTCTGTCCAAAGCTACATTTATCTTAGGAATAAAACCATCTTCTTAAATTCTTACTCAGTGTACATTTATTTTTCTTCTTTTATCTGGGGTAGTAAATATAAATTCAAAAGGTACCAACAAACCAAGTCTGCCTTTGAATTTTAGTCTTTTATTTTTTTTTACATGTACGTTGTATTTTCTTTCAGGAACACTTATTTCTTTGTGTAACTGATGACCTTTTATTTCTTGATCTCTACCTTCATCATGACAGCTCATCTCCTGCTCCATGATTCCATTTCATTCACCATTTATTCTTACTGTTTAGAGCTTTTCACTAAGATGTAATTTTCAGGCCATTGCTCTTTGTCCAGATAGCTCCTTAGACTGTAAATAATTTCTTTCATTCTCTCATGTTTTTACCTTGATAGTATAAGTTTTTTTGGCTGAGTTTTTTATTTCCTAGCTAAGGAGATTTATCTCTCAGAATATACTCATGTTTCTTATTCTATTATGGCTATATCATTTTAGTTGTGTTCTGCATCATGTTTGCTGTGTCAAAAAATAATTGTTGTTGAGCGGACCAGAGTTGACACTCTACTGTGTTACAACTTAAATTTTTGTCTTAAAAAATTGTTTCCATAACTAGAGTTATGACTTCCTTATTTTCCCCATATTTTCTTAAAATGTTGCAACACAAAACTGAAGAGCACTTTGCAGTTCTAGGGTATATTTCTTGTGAAATAAGATTTCGCACTTCCTAGTGAGAAGGTCATATAAGATAGAGCAAAAGAAGGAAGACAAAGTGATGTGAAAAGCATTTGGAAAGCTTTGGCATTGGGCAGAATAAATAATTTTAGGGAGCATAGTAGGTTGAAGGATTTCCATTCATTCTAAGTAAATATGTATTATGATAAAGACACTGTACAAACTTGAGGATTTGTTAAGTTATACTAGGAAAAGGAAAAGGAAATGCATTCTTTCAAAAAGAAAGGGGGCAATAACTGAAATAGACAGTTCCAAGGTTGAGCAAAAGAAGAAGTCAAGCTCTCAGTTGAGGTCTCAGAAAGGAGGGTGTGGGAAAGAAAGAAAAAGTCAATAAAATGTCAGTGCATTTGATTTCATAATATTGATGATGAAAGATAAGCCAAGGTGGTGAGAAAAAGTAAGAAGTTTTTAAGACAAAGGGAAGTTGAATTCAGAATAAAGGATAAATCCATTAGTGGTAGCTGGTGACTGATTCAATGTTATAAGGAACTGACTATTCAGTGTGTTGATCTGATGTTGTTTGTCCTTTGTTTCTGAAAAGATAAGTGATATCATGGGTGATATTTTGGCTTGTGTATCAATTGCATTTAAGTGAAGCAGAATTGCATCTATCATTAGCCTCCTCTTTGCTTCCAAAATCATCAAAGTCTACTGGCAGACAAAAGTAAAGATGACTAGCAATGACATGGAATGCAATGGATGACTTTTGCGTCTTCAATATCTGAATTAATCTACTAAAAATGACATTGCCAAAAAAACCCCTGAGAAATAGTTACTAATGATGTGTAGGCTCTTCAGCAAAGAATAGAAGCTATTATTAAGGTCTTGAGTTATTGATTTGATGAATTCTGGATGTAAGAAACAAAATATCTTCTAAAGAACTCCACTGACTTACTGATGAATGCAGAAAAGATTTATTTTACATTATTGTAAGACTGGGTGCGTAGGTGAATAGGCAGGATTTTGAAACTCCAAAGGTAGCATTTTATCTCTTATCCTGAAGCACATATCCCTCCCCTGATTCCCATTGATTTGATGTTACAGAAGTTGCAGGACCTGACTCTTGACCCCTCATTATATAACCAGTCCCTGCCTCCAAGAAGCTTAAATTTTAGAAGAGGGAAGGTAATAGAGGAAGACTAAGAGTAAAGAACAAAAATATTCTTTTTTTTTAATTAATTAATTTTAATACACATTGCTTTATGAATCGTGTTGGAAGAGAAAAATCAGAGCAAAAGGGAAAAATCAAGAGGGGAAAAAAAGGAAAAAAGTGAACATAACATGTATTGATTTACATTCACTCTTCATAGTTCTTTTTCTGAAATCAGATGGTAATTTCTACTCAAAGTCTATTAAGATTGCTTTGGATCACAGAACCTTGGAGAATAACCAACTCTTAAGAGATTCTTTTCATATTTCAGTTTACCTACATCACTATAAAACACAGTTCCTGCCCCTAAAGAGCTTATATTATTTTGTGGATGATAACTAACCTTTCTCCCTTGATTATTCTTTGATATCCTTGTGAGATTTAATTTTCTAATTTGTTTCATTTCTTCAATTTAATTTTCACAACTGTGAAATCAAATAAATGCTCATCTACTTTTCATTTAAGAAACAAAGAAATGCAAGAAGGTAAAAAGAGGACAGCAGAACTGAGAGCTGAATGGATGACCAGA
The DNA here is from genome assembly GCF_902635505.1 of Sarcophilus harrisii. Classification (NCBI taxonomy): domain Eukaryota; kingdom Metazoa; phylum Chordata; class Mammalia; order Dasyuromorphia; family Dasyuridae; genus Sarcophilus; species Sarcophilus harrisii. The sequence goes on from NC_045430.1 coordinate 285,036,489, forward strand.
AAGGTGATGTTTAATGAGGGCATTTAGATTTTCTGATCAGGATCTAAATTGTAGAAGACATCCTCCTGACCAGGGAGAGAGTAAAGCTGACAGTTTTAAAAAATTCCCCCACACTCGTATTTCAAAACTCTTTTAAAGTGATAAAGGATGGACTAGGTAGAACAATGCTCATAGCCATCTAACTAGCTAGAAACCAGAAAGAGAATTCCAAATGTAGCAGTAGACACATTCAGAAATCAGTAAAGGATTATTCATTTATTTGTCACATAGTCATAGACATCGTGGATGTAGCTACCTTTTCAATAAATGAGATAAAATGGCTCAGTGCCCTGAATCTTGGTCTTAATGGTAGGAAGTTGTGGTTCCTTGTCCAACTGACACAAAATCATCAATGGAACAAATCCAGGATCATCCATAGATCTGGTACTCTATTACATTTCATCAATTACTATCTTAATATTATACATAGCATGTTCATTAACTATGTAGATGATGCAGACCTCTAAGGGATTCATGATGAAGGGCAGACTATCAGAACACAAGTCACAGGGTGGAATATTGTGATATATGATCAAAGCAGAATTGAAATAGTTCAAAGGACACACTAGATGCTCAAAAGTTAAGAGCATTCTTGTGGCAAAGCCTTCTGAGCTCATATTGATCTGATCAAATATAGTCAGATACACTGTAACTTGACTCTAACTTAATGATGCCATTTTGGTCCTCTTTGCGAACAAAAGACAAGAACAATCACCATTTATTTACAAAATTGTTACTTCAAAGCACACAAATGCAAACAAAATTATAGTCCCTATCTTTGAGAAGCTTAATTCTAATTTGTGACCATTCCTAAAAAGGAGCTGAAAGGTGGGAGGTGTGGCAAGATCCGTTATAGGGGCAAAGCCTCTAAAATCAGAAGTGTACCCATTCATGAGAGTAATGAAGAATCTTTGACCAGGGCCCAGATTGAATGCCATAAAAGGAAATTCAGAAATTGGCAAAAGGAACTACCATGGTAAAGAGATATTGTGGGGTGAGAAGATGCCAGATGATGGAGGACATTTCAGGTCATGAAGGCAGCTAAGTTATGATGGAAGAGTCCATAGAATCAAAGGCATAGTCAGGAGAATGGGATGGCAGCAACATCTCTGTATATGTCCTTGTAAAAGACACACATACACACTCTCTCTCTCTCTCTCTCTCACTCTCTCACTCCCCCCTTTCTTTTTCTCTCCCTCTGTCTCTCTCTCTGTGTCTCTCTGTCTTTCTCTGTGTGAAACTATGCAAAATATATTTTCATATTAGACATGAAGAAAAGAAAAAATATAAAAGAAAAATTTAAATGTTTTTTTTTTAAAGTAACATTCAATCTACATTCAGAGTTCATCAGTTCTCTGAAGATGGATTATATTTTTCATCAGGAATTCTTTGAAGTTATCTTGGATCACAGTTTTGATCAAAGTAGATCAAGTTTGTTTGTTATTTATACAGTATTTTACAGTTGACCATCCTTATAATGTTTCTATTACTGTGTGCAATGTTCTCCTGCTTGTATTCATTTCACTCTGAATTCACATAGATCTTTCAATGTTTTCCTGAAGCAATCCTGTTCCTCATTTCTTGTACCACAATAGTATTCCATCACAATTGTATACTACATCTTGTTAAATCATTTTATAATAATTGAGGCATCTCCTCAATTTCTAATGCTTAACTCTCTACAAAAAGAACTAATATACATATATACATACATAAATACATACATACACACATACATCTATGTAATATGATTTAAATCTCATTTCTTATCAGGAAGAAGCTATTATCAGATAATTCTATTATCAGATAAATTCCTAGACTGTGTAGGGAGAAACTCTTTAGCAGTCCCATTGTCTATCCCCTAATCTCTGGGTATCTTTAAACAACCTTTTGAGATATTGATTAGCAATCTTTAGGCAAGTCTGGAACTTGATTTGCCAACTGGCTCCTTGACCCCTAAGTTCTTTTAGGACTAAGCTCACTGTGAGGTTACTCTCTTTTCTTCTTCATAGTCCCTTCCTTCTAATGGTCTCTTTCTTCTGATTCTTTCTAACTCTGGTCAGTCTAATCTGCTAGCCAATGGTTTACTGACACCTCACAGAGTCTTTCCTTTCTCCTCCTTAATTGGGAGCTCCCTTCAGCAATTTGTCTTTTTCCTTGTTAACTATATGCTCTTTCAAATTTATTTCAGATTTGTGTCACTTCTGGTGCCTATTTTATCCCTTCAGTTTATCTGTAATCTATAACCCTAAATAAATTTACCTTTTGCCAAAGAGAATAGCTATTGTGAATCTGTCATATTTATTTTGACTACATCAGTATCATTTACAATTTGTCAATGGAAGATTCTTATTTTCATTAATTTGGACCGATTTCCTATATATTTAAAAAATGATACTTTTATAAGAGAAATCTGGTTCAAAAATTTCTCTCCACTTTTCTAACTTCTTTCTAATGTTTGTCACAATAATTTTGTTTGTGCAAATTTTTTTTTTAATTTCATGCAGTCAAAATTATTTGTTTTACTTCTGTGATCCTATCTTTTGTTTGGTCATAAATTCTGCTTATTTATAGATTGGAGAAATACATTTTCAAAAACTACCCTAATTTATTTATAATATCACTTTTTATGTCTTAAACATCTATCCATTTTTATCATATCTTGATATACAGTTGAGATGATGATTTCTACCAATTTTCTGCCAAACTGTTTTCCAACTTTTCTATCAGATGTTGAGTTCCCACCTCAAAAACATGAATTTTTGGGTTTATCAAATACCACATTATTACAATCATTTACTATTGTGTATTATGTACCTACTCTATTGCATTTATTTACCTTTCTATTTCACAGTCATTACCAGATCATTTTGATGATTACTACTTTGTAATATTGTTTGAAATCTAAAACACAGTCTTTCTTCCTTCTCATTTTTATTAAGTTCTTTGATTTCTTTTATCATGTGTTCTTCCAGGTTAATTTTGTTATTTTTTCTAGTTTTATAAAATAATTCTTAGGTAGTTTGGTATGGAATTGAATAAGTAAATTATGTAGAACTATAAATTTTATGCTATTAGCTCAAACTTCCTATGAGTAATTAATATTTCTCCAATTATTTATGTCTGTTTTTGTTTGTGTGAAAAATATTTTGTCAGCCAAGATGGCAGAGAGTAGGCAAGTTTTACCATCTTGGCAAAAAAAAGCTTAAGAAAAAGAAAAACAGAAAAATGTTTTGTAATTATGTTTTTTTTAATCCTTGTGTTTAAATCAAAAAGCAAACAAACAACAACAAAAAGGTGAAATTCTATGTTGTGATCTGCACTCAGTCCCTACAGTTTTCTTTCTAGATGGCTCTCTCCATCAGAAGTCCACTGGAACTGGCTTGAATCAATTCACTGTTGAAAAAAGCCACATTGATCATTGAATAATATTGTTGCTATTTGCAATATTTTCTTGATTCTACTCACATCATTAAGCATCAGTTCATACAAGTATCTCCAGGCCTTTCTGAAATCATATACGATAACTTTTCCCGCCATTCTCCAACTGATAGAGAGTTTCTTGCCACTACAAAAAGGACTGCTGCAAACATTTTTGTGCATGTGGGTCCTTTGCCTTTTTTATGATATCTTTGGTATAAAGGCCCAGTAAAGATACTGCTGGATCAAAGAATATGCAGTTTGATAATTCTTTGGGCACAGTTTCAAATTGCTCTCCAGAATGGTAGGATCAATTCACAACTCCACCAACAATGTACTAGTGTTCCAGTTTTTGTACATTCCCTTCAGCATTCATAATTATCTTTTCCTGTCATCTTAGTCAATCTGAAAGGTATGTATTGGTGCCTCAGAGTTGTCTTGATTTGCCTACAGTTAATTTAAATGAAATGTATCATTCTATATATTGCTTTTCGGGTTTTTGGTAGTATATAGAAATGCTAATTTATTTAGAGTTTATTTTAAACTCTGCAACACATTGCTGAAGTTTTTAATTGTTTCAACTAGTTTACTTCTTTTTTATACTTTTTTTTAGCTTTTTATATTCAAAATATATGCATAGTTTCCAACATTCATTTGTAAAGGGCTGAAACTCTTGGGTTCATGCACTGAGGTTCAGACAACCGAGCACTTAAGGCTAATTACCAATTAGACAATACTCTATTAGCATATGCTTGGAAAATGGCCCTTCCCACTATTCTGTGCTGGCTCAATAATTGGTATATACAGAGAATTGTAGGAGGAACTAGGGGGTGGAGTAAGACTAGCCAAAGTCACTTTGGCAGTAGACAAGAAAGAAGGAAAGTTGCGGAGATTTTGTTTCCATCCAATTCACTTCTACCTTTATAGATGAAGAATAAAGACCAAGGACTTTTGCTTATCCTGACTCTGGCTGATTCTAAGGTATCCAGGGGGCTAATGTGGTCATCACATTCATCCTTGCAAAACCTTGTATTCTTAATGTATTTTCTCCTTTCAATGTATGTTAAACATGTGCAATCCTTCTATACATATTTCCAAATTTATCTTGCACAAGAATATCAGATCAAAAAGGAGAGAAAATGATCAAGAAAACAAAAAGCATGAAAACAACAACAAAAAGGTAAAAATACTATGTTGTGATGCACATTCATTACTCACAGTCATGTAGTATGGCTACATGTAGATGGATGTAGATGGCTCTCTTCATCACATATTTTACATCATAGATATTTTACATATTGCATCACTGACTAATTTATTAGTTAGTAAAACTAGGTGGCACAGAGGATAGAATATAAGGCATGGAGTAAGAAAGAGTCATGTGTTTGAGTTCAAATCTGGCTTTAGACATTTACTAGTTCTGTTATCTTTGTCATTTTCTAAGTTCCTTATCTCAGTAGGATAGTCCACTACCCTTAGTCACTTAACTCTGTTTTCCTCAAGTTTCCTTATTTGTAAAATGAATTGGAGAAAGAAATGTCAAGCTCCTCCAGTATCTTTGTCAAGAAAACGCCAAATATGATCATAGAGAGTCAGATGTTACTAAGGAAAAATTAAACAACAAATTATTTTGTTAATTTTTTTCATTGTCTATTTTTTTAGTTTTAAATTTATTTTTCTTGATTTATTTCTAAACCTAGCAGTTTGATACAATATTGAATGTTAGCTATGAAAATGGAAGGCCTTGCTTTACCCCTTAGCTTATTACCCCTTACCTCTTATTATTATTATTATCCTTATTATCCTTAACATCTCAAGATTATCTCCATTGGAGACAATATTTACTCTGGATTCTAGATTGACATTATGTATCATTTTAAGAAATACTACCTTTATTCCTATACTTTCTAATGTTTTTTTTTTACTAAGAATAGGTGTTGTATTTTTCTGCATCTAATGAGATAATCATGTGATTTTTGTTTTTGTTTTTAATATGATCAATTATGCTAATAGTTTTCCAAATATTTGACCAACCTTGCATTCATACTATATATTATACCTGGTCACAATGTCTAATCCTTGTGACATTTTGCTGTAATCTCCTTCTTAGTATGTAATTTGGAATTTTCATATTGATATTCATTGAAGAAAGTGTTCCACACTTTTATGTCTCTGTTTTTGCTTTCCTTGCTTTAGGAATCAAAATGATATTTGTGTCATAAAAGAAATTTTATAAAATTCCTTCTTTACATATTTTCTCAACCTAGTTTATATAGAAGTGGGATTAATTGTTTCTTCAATGTTTGATATAATCCATTTATAAATGTATGTGATCCTGGGGATTTTTTCTTATGGAATTCATTTATGTAACTTTCAAATTAATTTTCTAAGATAAAATAATTTAGGCATTTTATTTCCTCTTCTGTTAATCTGGGCACTTTATGTTTTGTAAATATTCATCTATATCACACCAATAATTACCTTTAATGGTATATTGTTGGGCAAAAATAAATAGTAACATTTGCTTTAATTTAATCTTCATTGGTGGTATATTTAACCTTTTTATTTTTGTTACTAGTAATTTAGTTTTCTTCTTTCTTTTTAAACAAAAACAATGGTGCCAAGATTAGTAGGGAAGCAGAAATATAGTAAACAATTTTTATAGCCAGTGTTTCTGATAAAAGCCTCATTTATAAAATATATAGAGAACTGAGTCAAATTTATAACAATACAAGTCATACCCCAATTGATAAATGAGCTCAGGATATTAATAGATAAAAAAATAAAGGCATGTGGGAAAATGGTCTAAATCACTATTGATTAGAGAAATGCAAATTAAAATGACTCTGATCTACTACCTCATACCCAACAGACTGGCTAAAATGAGAGGAAAACTATGGATAAATGTCAGATAGGATGTGGGAAAACTGGAACACTAATACATCATTTATGGAGTTGTGAACTGATCTAATTATTCTGGAGAACAATTTGGAGCTATGCCTGAAGAGGTATAAAACTATGGATACCCTTTGATCCAGCAATGCCACTGGTTCCCAAGAAAATCATAAAGCAGTCAAAGCACTCATCTGTGCAAAAATGTTTAGAACAAATCTTTTTGTGGTAGCAAAGAATTGGAAAATAAGTGGACACCTGTCAACTGGGGAATGACTTAATGAATTATGCAATATTAATGTAATTAAATATTATGGTTCGCTAAGAAATGATCAGCAGGATGATTTCAGTAAGACATGGAGAGACTTACAAGAACTGATGCTGAATGAAGTGAGTAGAATCAACAGAACATTGTTGTACACAACAACTACAAGATTATGTGATGATGCAAATCTAATGGATTTGGCTGTTTCCAATAATGAGGTGATTCAGGTCAATTCCAATAGACTTGTGATAGAGAGAGCCATTTGCCTCCGAAATGAGGATTATGGAGACTGAATCTGGATCACAATATAGTATTTTTACTTTTTGTTGTTGTTGTTTGCTAGCTTGTTTTTCTTTCTCATTTCCCCCCATTTTGATCTGATTTTTTTTGTGCAGCATGATAAATATGGAATCATGTTTAGAAGAATTACACATGTTTAATCTATATCGGGTTATTTGCCGTATAGGAGAAATGGATGGGAGGAAGGAAAAGAGAAAATTTTGAATGCACAATTTTGTAAGGGTGAATCTTGAAAAGTATCTTTGCATGTATTTTGAAAAAAAAACTTTTATTAAAATTTAAAAATTGTAATCCATATCCAAAGGGAGAAGTATGGAAACTGAATGTGGATCAGTATTATTATTTTATCCTTTCTTCTTTTTACTATTTTTTTCCTCTCATGATTGTTCTCTGTTGTTTTGATTTTTCTCTCCCAATATGACTTATATAGAAATATGTAAAAAAAAATGTACATGTACAATCTAAAGATAAAAAAAATAAGAAGATTAAAAAATAAAATAAAAAATATGCTTTTATTTGAATTCAGAATTTATCATTTCTTTATCTGGATGCATAAAAACATTTTCCATCATTGGTATTTTGTACTGGATCATTGTGTTGCTGAGAAGAGCCGAGCCATTCTTTGCTGATCATCACACAGTAATGATATTGTGTACAATGTTTTCCTGGTTCTACCCATTTCCCTATGCAACAGTTCATATAAACATTTTCAGACTTTTCTGAAATATGGTCATTATTTATTATCACACAATATCATTCTATTATATTCGTATTCCACAACTTGTTCAGCCATTTCCCAATTGATGGGCAATTTCCAATATTTCACCATCATAAAATGGCTGCTATAAATATATTTTGCACATGTAAGTCCTTTTCCCCTTTTTATGATTTTTGGAGATACATTAGTAGTAGAGGATCAAAGCATATGCACAGTTTGGTTGCCCTTTATTCTCATTTCTTCACTCACTTTTTTCCTCTACTAGTATTATTTCACTTTGAAAATGTTTTCCAAAATTTATTGTTGGATCTATGTCCATCTAAAAATTCTTTTCCTTAAAGCTTTGCTTATTACTGTTTTAATTGGTATTCTGAGTTTGTGTTTTGATCTTCTGTGGTGTTCTCTTCTTTAAAATAAAATGGTTCTCTCTGGGAGGTTTTCTGGAGGTAGTCTTAGTTTCAGTTAAAAGTAATAATCACCTCAAATACAGCCAGCTGATAAAATGCAAATGTTTATTTCTTATCTCTTTCCTTGGTTGCGAGAGCTCTTGTTGCTAATCTTTTGCCTCTGTCAGCTTCAGCTTCTCTTCTTCCAAATATCTCTAGCCAGAAGGCGCCAAGATGGCGGAGAAGACACCCGTGATTTTCTAAGCTCCTCTCATTCCCCCACAACCAACTATAAATTAAGCCTCAAAAATAGCTCTTCATTGCTTAAATTCATGAAGATTAGAAGCACACAATTTACCAGCAGAAGACAATCTGGAAGATTGCCAGGAAAGGTTTGTCCTGAGGGGCCAGGAACAGACTAATGCAGGCAGCGAGAGGCTAGGGTCCTGAGTAGACCAGGGGTGAGTGTGATATCTGTGGCTAGAGAAGTTATAGAAATGACTTTGCTATAAGCTAAGTGCTCTGCCTTGATTACAAAGCAGTAAACTGTCAGAGAAATTAAAGCCTAAAACAAAGGGTGCTCTAAAAAACTCTAGAACCTAACAAGATCTGGCTGTAACCACTCAAACCCGGAAGTGACTCAGGTAGACTTGTAACACAGCCCTGCAGCCACATCCTCAGTTCAGGGCTTTTGCAGGGACAGTTACAAATCTACACAGCAGAGGGGCACAGCCTGGGCAGCCTCTAATCTGCACAGTGGGCGGCTCGGCCTGGGGCAATAGAACTTCCCCAGCAGGCTGTGCTTCCCAGGGCAGAGACACTTCCTGTCCCTTCAGGGCCATTAACTGCTCAACTGATAATACTCACAGGCCCAGGGCAGGCTTTGGCTTGGGGTAGTGAAACTCTCACTGCTCAGCGTCTAGCCCCAGGGAAGTCATTATCCCACGGGGGGGAGGGGGGGGGGGGGGGGGGGGGGGGGGGGGGGGGGGGGGGGGGGGGGGGGGGGGGGGGGGGGGGGGGGGGGGGGGGGACTGTGGGAGGAGTGGAGGGGTTGTCTTTGCAGGGCACTTTCCCAGCTCTGCCCTGCAGGCCTGAGTTACTTCTGGGTGGGGAACTCTTTCCCAGAGCACTCCAGTACCTCACTGCTTTTTGCAGCCGGCTAGCAGGACTTGCCCGACTCTAACCCTAACCCGTCCATACATCTTTCACTGCTCTGCAGAGGAAGCTGGTAATCTTCTGGCCCTGAAGGCAGATCCTACAGGCTTTAACCAAATGAGTAAAAAAATCAAAAGGATGATTGATAGTTTCTACTCAGAAAGAGAACAGCTTTTCAACCCTGAAGAGACTAATAGCAGACAGTCTTCAGACAATTGTTGGTCCCCAATACAAAAGGCTCTCCTAAAAGAGACTATTAAAAACCTTAAAAGAGAACTAGAAGAAAAATGGGGAAAGTAAAGAGAAGCTATGCAAGAGAGCAACAACTTCCTGAATGTGATTTGGAAAAGGTAAAAAACTCCCAAGAAGTGCAGGGAAACAGAATTTATGAACTGGAAAAGGTTGAGAATTCCCAAGAAAGTAGGATTTGTGAATTGGAAAAAGAAAATAATTCACTAAAAAAAAAATAGTGAAATGGAAAAAAAATTCCATAGAGCAAAACAACTTATTTAAAAACTCAACTGGACATATACAAAAAGAAGTAAAAAAAGCTAATGAAGAAAATAACTCACTAAAAATCAGAACTGAACAAATAGAAATGACTGATTCATTGAGATATCAAGTCAAGCAAAAGCAAAAAATTAAAAAATGAAAGATTGGGGAAAAAAGTCAAATACTTTCTTGGAAAAACAACAGACCTGGAAAATAGATGTAGGAGAGATAACCTGAGGATCATTGGACTATCCGAAAATTATGATGAAAAAAAGAGCCTAGATACTATTTTACAGGAAATCATCAAAGAGAACTGCCCAGAAGTAATAGAACCGGAAGGTAAAATAGGCATTGAAAGAATTCATCCAACACCTTCTGAAAAAGACCCTAAAATAAAGACTCTGAGGAATATTGTGGCCAAATTTCAGAATTTTCAGACTAAAGAAAAAATATTATAAATTACAGCTGGTTCAACAATTACATGCAGATTAGTAGGTGGTATCTTTGTGCCAATATCTATCTGCACACCATACTCTTGATGACTTCCTTTTCATCCATACCAAGCAACTCTTTCTAAAGCCTGCCTAATATACTCAATGACAAAGTCATAAAATCATAATTATATATCAGATGGCTTTAGGGAGAGTTACTCATTTTGTAACAGGGACACTCAAGGTCTGAGTAGTTAAATGACTTCCCAAAGAAAACATTAAGAACAAGTAGCAGACTAGCAATCACAGTGACTACTAGTTAAGCTATTCAAATTCTGTGTTTCTCAATGTATAGGTTCTGGGAATTGTTAGATCATAGTATTTTCCCCCCCGGTGAACTGCTCAACTCATTGATTCTCACTTAATAATTCATGATAATAAGGATCTTAGAGACCTTAATTTAATTGAAACTAATCAACTGAACCTAATTGAGTGTAATGTTGAAATATGCACTACTACTTTCTATTCTTTATTGGAAATCATGGTTGAGGTAACTAAGGCCTTAATATCTGATGATCTAGAAAAACAATGGAAAAGAAGAAAAAGCAACATTACAATTTTTCTGTTTAATTTAAAGTTTAATTGATGTGTGCTGTTTTATAATTACAAACATTTCCAGTTACCAATTCTCTGTTAGAACTTTATGATAATGAAATAAAAGTTACACAAAAATGAGAATGTGATAACTTCATCTGAAAATGCACATAACCTCCCACAGCAATAGCAGTCTCTCTATTTTTAAAGTTTTATTTAATTAACAAATGTGTTTTCTCTTCTTCCTTTCCTCATTCTACTGGTAAAAAGAAAAAAAAAAGAAAAGAAAAAAAATATTTTTTTTCTATTGGAAATAAGAATAGTCAAGATGAAAATACCCAGGAATGAAGTCATTTCCCAAATCCAGAACTTTCAGGAAAAAAAGAAAAATTGTTGCAAGCAACTATGTAGAAAGAATACCAATATGAAGGGAACATAATCAGTACTATACTAGACTTATTAGTATAAATAAACAGAGAATATATGAGGTTTTTTTTTCCAAAAGGAAAATATAAAATGTACAAATAAGAATAACTTATCCTGAATATGTAAATATAGTCTTACAAGTTAAAAGAATTGTATTTTCAGTGAAATAGAGAACTTCTAAACATTCCTAATTGAAAATAAAACAGAGCTAAAAAGGAAATTTGAAGTAAAATATAGGAATTAACAGAAAGTATATATAGTATGTTGAAAAGATGCAAATAATTAAAAGGTAATTTATAAGAATGAACCATGCCCCTTGCATCTCTTGAGCAATAAGTAACAGTGAATTCAATTCCTTCAGCTCAAAGTAATAATATAAAAAGGAGGTTGCTTTAGACAGAGACATGTTTTTTTTGTTGGGAGGGGAGGGAAGTCATTGGTGGAGAAAGGAATGTCAGGTGATTTGATTTTACAGTTTTACTAATGAGAAAATCTATTGTTTTCTTTATCTTGTGGTGTTAGTAAATGCTTAATGCTGCCCTACTGCCTCTATTTTGTTGCTAGAGAAGATCCTCTCAGAAATTCTCATTCTACTAAGGTTACCCAAGAGGAAAATTTGCATGGTTGGTTAACAGGGAGGGGCCATATTTATCCATGTGCCTTATGATCATGTGTGATGTCAGTTATAATGCTATGGTCCCAAGTAGATTAAGTGAGAGGATGAGAAGGAATTACAATACTATTAGGCAAATATTAACTCCTCCTTGGTAAATATGAGAAGATTCAGATATTGCAATAATGAGAATGACTTCATTTATTTCTATATTTTCTTAGTTAAATCTAGATTGAAGTAATTGAATTGACTTTTGAGACATCTATCTTTTTAGTATATTAGTAGAAATGAGTTTTGTTGAATATAGACTAACAGACCACCAGAAACAAAAAGTTCTCCACGCAGAATCATCATAAAAATACAGATTTCTGAACAATTCTTTTGAGCCAATTGCATTGGGAAAGTTTATGATTTTTATAGCTACACCAAGTATCACAACTTGGGCTATACTTGGTAATAATTGATTCCATATGAAAATCAGTTGCAGTCTAATAGGCAATTATTATATCTGAACAACTATAAAATAAATAATATTTAATGTGGTCAAAAATATTCTCTTTTCAATGTAAAACAAAACAGTTACAGTACAAATTCTCATGCTGACTACCCGGAACTAGCTTAAATTATTCCAACTTTTTGTCTATTAAAAATTAGTCAATTAAATTTTTTCTGATATGCACTTAATTCAAAGTCCATAAAAATCTACAATGTCCTGTAGCTGATCATGCAGTTTGACCAACATTTAAGCTAGGTCATAGATAATTCTTTTATGGAAGTGTCATAGAGTACTCTGGATAAACAGCGGCTGCCTTTGGTTCAGGGAACCAGACACCATTATTGTCCTAGACAAAAAGACAATTATAAATTTATATTTTCTATGTAAAATGATAAGAAACCATGGAATAATGGATGTAGTTCTGGACCAAGAGTGAGGAAAGTTGTTTTTTTTTAATCACATCTTTAATACTTGCTAACTGTGTGATAATGAGAAAGTCTGAGTTTTAGTTTGTTCATCTTCAAAATAGTAATAAAAATGTATATGCTACCTAGCTCTGAGAATTTTTCTCTGTTAAGTGGCATATTATGTGTAAAGTCATTTCCATATCTTAAAGCACTTGATAGTCATTTATCACCATCATCACTACCATCATCAGGAGAACCAGCATCAGCTGGTGACATAATAAATATACAGGCCAAGATTTAGCCAAGTGTCTGCTAAAAAGCAACTTTTGCTCAATATAAAATATAAAGACACAGCTACTGGAGTAGTCTTGGAACAGATTGCCTGCTGAGGGAAAAACAAGGACGTTCCTGCTGACTTCTGTCTAATTTTGTTCTGTCAATGATAGTGTTCTTGAGTATCAAGCAGTTGGTACTTCTGAGCCAGCTGGCATTTGTGGTAAATTTCATTTCCAATGCCATAAGGTAAGGTGTCATTGGTTAAAAAAAAAAAGTCTTGGCTTTTAGTCACCAGTCTATAAAAGTATGTACTCAACAACTGCTAGACTTTCTAGAAAACATCCTCAGGTTAGCGCATTCACTTTCATTAAACATCTTTTTCTAGTAGACAAGATGTTCTGTAGCAGTAGATATGCATTCAGAAAGCTAGACAGGATAGACCCCAAATGATCCCGTGAAGATATGAAGCTCTTAGAATGCCAGCAGCCTTGTTTAGGCTCCCTATTTTACATAAATGTGAATAAATTCTACATTGAAACTCCACATGTCAAGGGAAAATTTGATCAAGATAAAGAAAACTATTCTGATATCTTTATTCAGACAGGCATGTTGATATTATATGTGTGTGTAAATGTATTTGTGTGTGTGTGTGTGTGTGTGTGTGTGTGTGTGTGTGTGTGTGTGTATCTTCAGAGAGAATGTGGAATAGTGGATAGAGTCACTGTGCAATAGTGAAAAATGATCCAGACAAAAGATTTCTCACAATCAAAAGTAATTATGTCCCTTCCAGCCCCATTCTTTGCATGATAACTGAGTATTGGCAAAAGGCATAACTTGTGATTAGCTGTGGATAAGCCTCATTAAGATCATAGGTTGCAAAGACCTTTCCTTAACAATAACAATTAGAAAATGACTAGATGGGGGCACTAGCTGAGGGCTTTGCTTCAATGCTTTATGAATGGTCAAAGTGTAGAACCCATACAATCTCCTATTATCATTAACTTTATCAGCAATTATCCCAGTTGACATAGTTCATACACACTCTCCCTGTTTCTGTGTCTCTCTTCCCATATATATATCTATAGATAGATAGATAGATAGCATCAAAACATTGTTCTGATCAAAACCTTTCTTAAAGATAAAAATTATAACTCTAATATTCATTGTATAAGCCAGATTATACATTTTATAATAAAATGCTGAAAAAGATTTCTTTTTTTGTAAAGGTACAAGAACTACATACCTAGTTCATTTGTAGTTTTTTATACCTGGTGACTCCCACATATACATGTACATACATGTTTAAAATTATAAAATACAGAGTGTTCATTGCAAGGAACATTTGATATCAATCCAAATACCTCATTTTTCAAATCAGAAAACTCCCAAGTCCATGATCAAATTTTTTTTGCATTTACTATACGGTGTTTACCTGGAAATGGAATGTTACTATGATTGATTAAGTGTTGAAGATTTTCAACTATTTTTTTCTTATAAAATAGATATATTTACAGGTTTCAACTAATTTGCTAGAGTCACATGGAACAGAGTCACATGATGGCTAAATTGAAATGATTGAATGATAGCTCCCTGTCTAAAAATAATCTGTTTCATAAAATGGACCTATTCTTGAACACCAGAGTTGGGAAAAATCAAGTTCACCTTAAGAGATTTGGGGATCCATTCCATTGTACTAAAAAGAGGAAATTGTTCTCAACGAAGAAGTTTTACTGCACACATGTAGCAAAGCTCTTCACCGAATCAGCTGGGTGAAATTGTAATTCTGGAGATTTCATAACATCCTCTAGTATTCTGACCAAGGTGCTGGGGAAAAAAGTTATTGAACCATCATTACTGAATAAATTTTATTGCAACCAGAATGAATGCCCATCTGGCTTTACATCAATAAATGTTACACAAAATATTGCTTTATCCTAAAATCAAATAATTTGTGTTGGACAGAAATTCAGTGAATACCAGGTCCAAAGGAGGACTGATAAAGTATTCTACCACTTCACTGAGACACAGTGATTCAGGCTTTATTTTAAGACTCCATTTTAGGAGCATATATTGCATCTTGGGACAGACTATCCAAGGGTCCTCAAACTATGGCCCGTGGGCCAGATGCAGCAGCTGAGGATGTTTATCCCCCTCACCCAGTGCTATGAAGTTTCTTTATTTAAAGGCCCATAAAACAAAGTTTTTGTTTTTACTACAGTCCGGTCCTACAACAGTATGAGGGACAGTGAACTGGCCCCCTATTTAAAAAGTTTGAGGACCCCTGGATTCCATTTGGAAGAAATTACAGTGCAGGAAGATACTCCTTAGAACACATACATCCTGATATTTCCCAACTTCTCCCCTGGCTCCAAATACTGCTCACTGGAGCCACACATAAAGTTTAATTTTCACCCCTCTTCATGTAGCCTGACCCAGTAGCTTTCCAAGTCTTTTAGTATATGAAGATAATTATCTTCTCCTCTTCCTTTCTAAAGCATTCTTTTTTCCAAGTCAAGAACCCATATTTCTTTAAATTGGTCTTGATACAAGATGGACTCAAGGATATTGTAATATCGCATTGGGCTTTCTCTGGACTGTGTTCTGTTCATCAGGAACATTAAACTGTTGAGACTAGAATTGATCACTACAATCTGGAGACAACCTGCTCAGGGAAGGATACATACACATATCATTATTTGCTATTCATTAAAATTATTAATAAAATATAAGTTTTCATTGAATTTTATTTATTTTTTAAAGATAAATAACCCATTAGATATTGTTAGAGGTGGAAGGAACCTTATGTGTAGATCAAACTCCTGATTCTACAGAAGAAGAAATTTAGGATTAGCAAAATTTGGAAAGTTAGGTTATATGTTAGTTCATTGCAAACCCTCCAGTAAGAACTGAGTTTCTTACCTCCTTGCTTAGTGGTCTTTTTTAGTTCTGTCAATTTGTTTCTCCAACCAAATCATAATGAATAAATCAAACAAATAATACTCTACACTATTTCCCTAAGATCTGTCATATTAATAATTATATTTTATCTAATTATACCTAAAATCATAATTATATACACATAATTGTATTATATATTATATACATATAATATAATAATACTTATATTTAAATTTACCTAATATAACATAATGTGAATTAAGATCCTATTACTTGTAATGGTGAGGTCTAATTGGGATATAATCTCAAATTATCCTTTTAATGAGTGTCTGTTATGGATCAAACATTGTTTCAATATTTTTATTATATTGTCTGTGCTATTAGAATGTAAAGTATAATGTAATCCACAGACACTGGAAAATAAACACAGGTTGGTCCTACAACATGTCCTAATAATCACCCACCCCCATATTACAATGATTGTTTTGCGAATATATAGATAACATTTCTTGTCCAAGATGTTTACTATAGTTGTAAGATTTAAGATTCTTAGCAATGACTGATGATGCTGGGGGAAGTAAGCTTTTAATAATCCTTAAATTTGTCATATTTTAAATTTGGGTAAAAAAAAGAACAATGAGAGGTAATAATTAAGAAAGAATTTGGACCTCCACATTTCAGAACCATAACATTAAATACAGGCCACTCAGCATATACACAATAGGATTTCATCAATTTCTTCCTTAATTTAAGCTTCTTCTTTATTAAAAATAAAGGAAATAGGAAAGGAGTTTTGTTCCAATTTCAACAACTAGAAAATGCCAATCACTAAATGGTGAATTCATTTGAATTGAATTAGTGCAAGAAAAATGAAGCTTGGGTACATCTAGACCCTGATCCTCCTCTCGTATAAATTCTCCCTGTAAGCCTCTTTGTAAGCTACTTACATCTTTAGGCTACCAGAGCGCCATGTGCAGAATGAAAGCGGTGGTTCATTGAATACCTCTCCAGCAGCCCCACACATCAGAAGTGTACAATACAGCATCCATGGTGCCAAGTTGTCATCTCAGAGAGTGGTTTTACCCACTGGGATAATAAATGTTCCTGAATCTCAAGGAGAACATGGAATTTTGCTGAACAAGGAAGAGCAATTACCATCTTCTTTTTGACTTGAGCCAATTTATTTAAAGTCACTTGACTACTATGGTGCCAGATGGGGGCTGCTTACAGCTGGTTTTCTTTCTGGGAGTTAATAAATGTGATGGGGGTAGTTTTCAATAATGTGTAAATGTTTGGCGTTTCACAGAAACAAATGCATTTGCTGCCAATGTTTGCAATGCCAATTTTTAAAAACATGAAAACAAACAATAGCACGATATTGAACAAAGATGCAAACACTCTGTGAGTGACTGGCAGCAGCTTACAGGAAGAGAACAGGACATACAAATCTGTAGGAGACATGGCAAGCTATACCTTGTCCAGATTAGGTGCAGAGCTTGTGGGAACCATAAAAAAGGAGAGGAGTTATTATTATGCCCAATCTTTTAATTTCCAAAATGTAACTTTTTCAAACACCCAAGAGGTCCCACCACATATAAAGACATGGGCAGAATAATCCATTTCTATTCTTTTCTATTCATTGCCTAATGAGAGGAGCTGTTTTTCCTTTATTTTCCTCAATGGATACATGTAGTTACCTATGCATTTCCCTTTTTCTGAGTTGTGCAATTATTGAGTTAGTCAATCTATTTATATGATAATCACAGTTCTTCATATATCCAATAGTGTATTAAATAGTTATTTTCCCCTATGTGTTCAAAGATGCTTTGGCAGGAAAGAAGTTCGAGACTAAAAATCTGGAGAGTTGAGTTCTAGACCTTGATGTGCCACTAACTGGAGCTATGATTTTTTCGAATTGGTTCATGTTTCTGGACTCATTTACTTTATCTGTAAAATAAGGGTTTTAGCCAAATTTATTTGTAGGCTTAGATTCAACTGATAAAACAATGATTACTTATTATTTTTTTATTAAGGCTTTTTTATTTTCAAAATATATGCATGGATAATCCTCAACATTCACCCCTGCATAACTCTGTGTTTCAAATTTCTTCCTTTCCTTACCCCATCCTCTCCTCTAGACAGCAAGCAATTCAATATATGCTAATCATGTGCAATTCCTCCATACATATTTCTATAATTATCATGTTGTACAAGAAACATCATATCAAAAAGGGAAAAAATGAAAAAGAAAAGAAAATTTAAGTGAACAATAACAAAAAAGTGAAAATAATATGTTGTGGCCCACACTCACTTTCCACAGTCCTCTCTCTGGGTACAAATGGTTCTCTTTATCATAAGATCATTGGAACTAGCCTGAATCATTGTATTATTGGGAAGAATCATGTCCATCAGAAATGATCATCATATAATCTTGTTACCATGTACAAAGATCACCTAGTTCTGCTCACTTCATTTAGCATCAGCCCATGAATATCTGTCCAGGCTTCTCTGAAATCATTCTGCTGGTTGTTTCTTACATAACAATAATATTCCAAAACATTCATATAGCATAATTTATTTAACCATTCTCTGATTGATGACATCAACTTAGTGAAACTAATGATTTGATGTTAGGTTTTTTTTTTTCCTATGAGGAAACAGTTCTTTTATTTCTTTTGAATACTAATACTGAATACAAAATAAGGAAAAAAAAACCATATTAGAAAATAAAGATAGAAAACAAAAATTTGAACAAATTCATATATTTTTTTCCCCACAAAGGATCTCTTGGAGGTGGTGATTGGTTGATTTTTTTTCTATTTCTACTTATCCTTCATTTTTTTTTATCACTCCAAGGCGATTTTCTTGGATTATTTCTTACATGACTGTGTCAATGACTTTTTTTTTGGTCTCAGCTTTCAAATGCTCTATTCTTATGTTTTCTCTTCTTGTTCTGCTCTCTAAATCTATTGTTTTCTGGTAAGATGTTTCACATTCTATTCTACTTTTTCATTCTCTATATTTTGCTTTATTTCTTGTTCTCATAACTTCACTGGATTCCCCTTGCCCAATTCTGATTTTCAAAAAAAAAAATCTTCTTTAAAATTCTGTATCTTCTTTTCTAATTGGTTAACATTTTTCACAGTCTTCTTGATTTTCTTAGAATTAAGAAAGTATGTTTCTTACTTTTTTATTTACTTAGTTTTCCCTTAGTCTCTCTTATTTGATTTTTTAAATTATTTTTTGAGTTCTATAAATTCTCTCTAGGTAGAGAGTCATTTAATATTGCTCTTTAGGGTAAAAAAAATTTTTTTGTGGTTTTTGATTGTCCTCTGTAGATAAATCCCAGTCTTTTCTATTCCCAAATTAAGTTTCTATCATTTCTTCTTTTTCCTTTGACTATTCAATTTTCCCTTTCTTTAAAAAAATGAGAAGTATTAGTGAAAGCCCCTCTAATTATGGAGTAGGGGGTGGTACCTCTATCTTCACTTCAGCTCTCCCCTTTAACCTGGAACTCCAAACCAAAAAATCCACCCACCCCTTTCAAGTGCCTGCAGCCAGCAGCATCCCTGCCTTCCTGCTTCTGAATTATGGCTGTTCTAGTTTCTTCTTGCCCAAGGCCCTGTCTCTGAAGCACAGTTGGATCTGGCATTCGTAATCAGCAGATGTTCCCTCTGTCTTACTGGACTCATACCCCAGATCCAGGAAATGAGTTTCTGCTTGGACTGAGGCTCCAGTCGAACCCAACTAGACCCAGGGCTTTCAATGGTTGCTTGTGTGGAGCTGGCCTGCAGGTATTTGAACTTCACACTGGTTAAACTTATCTTGCCATGTTTCTACTGGTCTTTTTAGATTGTTCCAGGAGGACCTCTCTTCTGCCCCAAGTGTTGTTGGTTTTTTCACCTATCTATGTTGTCCTTAAAGTACAAATTTGTTCTGTTTGTTGGGGAAATCAGGAGAGCTTGAAATTTACCTACTCTGTCATTTTCCCAGAATCCTTAAAACAAAGATTTTAATGCAAAAAATACTACCAAAAACCTCAATGCCCAGAAAAGATGCATAATTCATGATCCTTCTATCTTCTCTCTCACTTTCATTTCTCTCACTTTCCATCTATGGAATAGGGAGATAGCCTCAATTTCTGCCTCCTAGGCTCAGGGACTGAATGATGTTTGCATTTTAGGGCTTACTTCCTTTTGTCTACTTAGGCACAATCTCTTTGAAGTTGTTGCATCCCAGCATGTATAAGATACGCCATTGTACAAATCCTCCATTTTGATTTAAGGCAACTATATAAAGACAAAGACAATAGCTTATCTTATAATTAAAGATAACTCATCTTAACAGTCAACATCAACAGTATAGTTGATACTTTCAAAGATACAAAACATCATGCACCAAATGGAAGCAAAATCCTTGTAAAATATTCATAATCAAGAAAATGTCCACATTCTACATATCTTTAAAATATATATCTGCATATCTTGAATCTGTCATTATTCTCTCAGGATGAAGATAATATCATTCACCATTCAATAATTATATTTTAATATAATCAAAATAAAACAACACTAATATAAAGTCCTCTCTTATTTATATGTGTCTGACTCTTGATAATAAAGTCATTTGTTTTATCCCCCCATTAGAATGAAAATATTTCTCATAAAATCTGTTCTGATTGTTCACTTTTGTTTAAATTTTGCAGGGGTGGTTTAACATAAGGCAAATTATTAACAAAATAATTCCTATTAATAATAAATAAAACAGAAGTCATATGATTATATCAATAAGTGCAAAAAACCCACCTTTTGATAAAGTACAAAACTTAATTCTATTAAAAACACTTTGAAGTTTACATGGAAATAGATTTTCCTTAAATTGATAAAAATCACTTACCTTAACTCATCAGTAAGCATTTTTAAAAATACGGATAAGCTAAATGTCTTCACAGTAAGATCAAATATGAATAAAAATGTTTACTGTCATCAATGTTTTCAGTAGTGTATTTGAAATCCTAGGAATCATCATAATAAAAAAAAAGAAAAATAAAAAATCAGCATGAGAAATGAAGTAATAAAACTATTTCTCTTTGCAGATGATATGATAATATATTTGGAAAATCTCAAAAATGTAATTAAAAAGTTAGTTGAAACAATTAACAATTTTAATAAAGCAGTAGCATGTAAAGTAAATCTGCATAAATTCTCAGCATTTCTATATATCACCAATATAACCCTGCAAGAGGGATATTATTTTTTTTATTTTTATTTAATAGCCTTTTATTTACAGGATATAAACATGGGTAACTTTACAGCATTAACAATTGCCAAACCTCTTGTTCCAATTTTTCACCTCTTACCCCCCCCACCCCCTCCCCTAGATGGCAGGATGACCAGTAGATGTTAAATATATTAAAATATAAATTAGATACACAATAAGTATACCCGACCAAAACGTTATTTTGCTGTAGAAAAAGAATCAGACTCTGAAATATTGTACAATTAGCTTGTGAAGGAAATCAAAAATGCAGGTGGGCATAAATATAGGGATTGGGAATTCAATGTAATGGTTTTTAGTCATCTCCCAGAGTTCTTTTTCTGGGCATAGCTAGTTCAGTTCATTACTGCTCCATTAGAAATGATTTGGTTGATCTCGTTGCTGAGGATGGCCTGATCCATCAGAACTGGTCATCATATAGTATTGTTGTTGAAGTATATAATGATCTCCTGGTCCTGCTCATTTCACTCAGCATCAGTTCATGTAAGTCTCTCCACGCCTTTCTGAAATTATCCTGTTGGTCATTTCTTACAGAACAGTAATATTCCATAATTTTCATATACCACAATTTATTCAACCATTCTCCAACTGATGGACATCCATTCAGTTTCCAGTTTTTAGCCACTACAAAAAGGGCTGCCACAAACATTCGTGCACATACAGGTCCCTTTCCCTTCTTTATAATCTCTTTGGGATATAATCCCAGTAGTAACACTGCTGGATCAAAGGGTATGCACAGTTTGATAACTTTTTGAGCATAGTTCCAAACTACTCTCCAAAATGGTTGGATTCGTTCACAACTCCACCAACAATGCATCAATGTCCCAGTTTTCCCGCATCCCCTCCAACAATCATCATTATTTTTTCCTGTCATCTTAGCCAATCTGACAGGCGTGTAGTGGTATCTTAGAGTTGTCTTAATTTGCATTTCTCTGATTAATAATGACTTGGAGCATCTTTTCATATGACTAGAAATAGTTTCAATTTCTTCATCTGAGAATTGTCTGTTCATATCCTTTGACCATTTTTCAATTGGAGAATGGCTTGATTTTTTATAAATTAGAGTTAATTCTCTATATATTTTGGAAATGAGGCCTTTATCAGAACCTTTGACGGTAAAAATATTTTCCCAGTTTATTGCTTCCCAAGAGGGATATTATTAAAAGATATCTTATTTAAAATAATTCTAGATAGTCTAAAATCTCTTGCAGTACTTCTGCCAAAACAAGCCAAAAAACTATATAAACAAGATTATATTAAAAAAAAACTTTTATGCAGAATGATCCTTAGGTAATTGAGAAATATCATTTGTTCATAAGTAGGCAGGATCAATTTAATAAAAGTGATAAATTTACCTAAAATAATTTATATATCTAATGCCATTCCAATTAAATTACCATTGTTTTACTGAATAGAAAAATATAAAATTCATTTGAAAAATAAACAATCAAGAATATCAAAGGAAATAATAAAACAATGTAAAAAAAGGAAGTTTAGTAGTAGTGCATCTTAAATCATAGTACAACTCAGTAATTATCAAAACTATCTGGTACTGATTAAGAAATAGAAAAGTAGATCACTGGAAGAGAGTAAAAATAGTACACATAGCATCAAATAAATACAGAAATTTTGTATTTTACAAGTGTAAAGGCTTATAATTTGGGGGATAAGAATTGATTATTTGTTTTTTTTAAAGCATTGGCAAAGCTGGTAGGTAGTGAGGCTGAAATTTGCCATAAGATAAAGTCTTAAACAATTTGCCAAGAGAAGGTCAAAATGGATACATGACCTAAATATAGAGATACTAAAAGAAAATTTGAAGAATATGGAACATATTACTTATCAGACTTATAGATAAGTGAACAATTTATCAATAATCAAGAAAAAGCAGTGTGAGATAAAAAGTGGATAATTTTGTTTACATGAAATTTAAAAGCTCTATATAAATAAAACAAAAGTAAATAAAATCAGCAGGAAATCAGAAAATTGGGGTGAAATTTATAGACAAATTCTCAGGTAAAAAGGTCTTATATGTCAAATACATAAACAACTTTTTAACATCTATAAGCATATGAGTCATTCCCTAATTAATAAATGATTGAAAATATGAACAGGCACTTTTCCAATGAAGGAATCAAAACAATTTATAATAATATAAAATTATCTAAATCATTATTAAAGAAATGTTAATTAAATCAACCTTGAGAAGTAATTTTACACTTATCAGAATGCCTAAAATGATTGAAGAGGAAGGCAAGAAATTCTGGAGGGGATGAGGAAAAATTGGGACACTAAATTATTGTTGGTGGAATTGTGAACTGATCCAACTATTTTGAAGACCAACATGGTATATGCCTAAAGAATTACTAAACTTAAAACTTTTAGTCCTATTACTACTACCATGTGTACGTCAAAGATGATTAGGAAAAAATGAAAGGAACCTTTATAAATCTAAAATATTTATAGCAGCTTTCTTCATGGTGTCAAAGAACTGGAAATTGTGGGAATACCTGTCAGTTGAGTGTCAGAAAAAAAAATGTGGTGTATGGTTTTGATGGAATGCTATTGTGCTGTAAGCAATGATGGACTCAATGATTTTAGAAAAAGTATGGGGGATACACTTGCACAAAATTATGAATAAAAAATTGAGCAGAACCAAACTAATGTTGTATACACAATAGCACTATTGTTTTAGAAACAACTTTGAACAAATAAGTCATCTTGACAATTATAAATGCCCAAGTAAGAATAAGTACAAGTATGGATAGAATGTGTGTGTGTGTGCGTGTGTGTGTGTGTTTGTGTGTGTCTTCATGTCTAATTGCAGACATATCTAGGAGTATAAAAAAGGTGAAAAAAGGAAAAAAAATTCTTATAAAATAAAATGATAATTTAAAAAATTCATAAGTGCTTTTATAATTTTATGAAATAAAACAATACTTTTATTATATGTTTTTAAAATAGCAAATTATACACAATATATTTTCAGTTTCATGTACATTCACCTTTTTTATTTTATGTTTTTAAAATGCTTGTTTTATGCCATACATTTAAAATAAGATAAATAAAAACAAAATAAAATAACATTCTTTTCATAAGAAAGAAAAAAAAGTGAAAACATTGCTGATATTGTACACAATATTTTCATGCTTCTACTTATGTCTCATTGCAGCTGTTTTAATAATTTTTCCAGGCTTTTCAAGAAATCTGTCTTTTCATTATTTTTTATTGTACAAAACATTCCATTCCATTCATATGCCCCAGCTTGTTCATTTCCCCAATTTATGGGTTTCCCCTTAATTTCTGATATTTTGCCACCATGAGAAGAGCTGCTGTAAATTTTTTTGCACACATAGTTTCTGTTCAGTTTCATATGATCTCTTTTGGAATCAAGCCTAGTGCTAGTACTGTTACATCAAAAAGTATGCTTAGTTTGGTTGTCCTTTACTCCCATTTTTTAACCTACTTTTTTCTTCTACCACTTTTTTTGAATCATTATTTTCTTTACCTTTTTTATGTGTTTATGGTTCTTTTGGGTCTAAATATTGGCGGTCAATTTTTTGGTTTAATTCTGGTCTTCTCTTTGTGAATACTTGAAATACTTCTATTTCACTGAATGATGCATTAATTTTTTCCTTTACCTGATAGTTTTGAATTTTGGCTATACTGTTCCTTGGAGGACTTTTTTTTTGGTAATGCCTTCCTGAGATGATTCTTTCAATGCTTATTATGCCCTCTAGTTCCAGGATATCAGAGCAGTTTTCCTTAATAATTTTTGAAAGGGGGGAGTGGAACCAAGATGGCAAAGAGGAGACATATCTTTATATGAGCTATCCCCAATGTCCCTGAGATCAACACCAAATCAAGCCTCTGAACTGATTTTTGAGTGAAAGAACTCAAAATATTTAGGATGTAACAAATTTCCAGCAGAAGAAATTTTGGAAGAACTTCAGAAAAGATCTGTTTCAGTCAGATATGGAGGGAAGGGACAAGCATAGGCACAATGCTGACCCAAGGCAGCTTGATATCCTGACTGCTGGGGAATATAATGAGAGGAATCTACAGCAGTATTGGCTACTCTATCTTGGTTTTAAGCTGGCATATCAGCAAATTAGCTGTAAGACATTCAATACAAATACAAAAGACAAATGGTGAGACGCTAAACCCCAGAATAACACAGGATCTGGCCATGCCCACCCAGCACTGCTATTGTCACCTATAGAGGAAGTTTAGACAACTTCCCCTTTGTCCTAAAAGCAGATCTTGACCTTTTTTTTAATGAGCAAAATAACCCAAAAAGAACTCTGACAATAGATAGATTTTATGGAAAAAGAGAAGTTTTCAAACCCTGAGGACATTGAAAGCAGATCATCTTTAGATTAAAACCCAAAGGGTGAAATAAATTGGTCCCCATATCACAAAGCTCTCTTGGAAGAATTCAAAAAGGATATTAAAAGAGAGTTAGAAGAACAATGGGGAAAGGAAATGAAAATATTGCAAGAGGGTATGGAAAAGAAATTATCTGAAGAAAACTCCTTAAAAATAGACTTAGTGAAATGGAAAACACATATATATCTCTTTTCAAAATAGATATAACAAAATGGAAAAAAGAACAATTCCTTGAAAAACAGAATTTGTGAAATGGGAAAAAGAATTCATTGAACAAAACAACTCATTTAGAAATTCAATTGGCCAAATACAAAAGATAATTTTTGAAAGATGATGTCCTGGTCCTTCTTTTAATTCTGAATCAAGCAATCCAGTGATTTTGGCATCTTCTCTCTTGAATATATTTTCCATATCAGTTGTTTTGCCCATGAGGCTTTTTATATTTTCTTCCTTTCCCTGCATTTTAAAAAATTTATTTGATTGATTCTTGTTGTCACGTAGAATCATTAGCTTCCCTTTACCCAATTCTAACTTTTAAGGAATTGTTTTCCTCACTCAGCTTTTGTACTTTCTTTTCTATTTGACCAATTCTAGTTTTTGTGCAGTTGTTATCTTTTCCTAAATTATTGATTCATTTTTTATAATCCTCTTGTATCACTCCCATTTCTTTTCCCAATTTCAATTCCCAACTGCACTAGGTTTGCTCTGGGAATCATCATGTCTGGTGCTGCTCTCAGGGAAAGTGTGAGGGTTTGTGCTGTTGGAGATTATAAGGATCTGGCAGCTTACCAGATACTGAGCTGCGGTCCTAGTCCTGGTGCCTGGCATATTCTGAGTCCAGTGCAGTGTTTCTGCATTTTCCAAAGGAATCCACTGGAACACTGAGAATACCTGTGCTAGCAGTTTGCCTGTTTATCCAGATTGTGGAATTGATGTCTGCCTGAGGCTATGCGAAAGGGTATGGCAGTTCTCAGAACTGGTGTCTGGCTGTTTCCCTGGCTATGCTGAGACATAGGAGGTCTGGATATTGTGTTCAGTTGATTCACTTCAGTGAAGTTTGGGATCTACTTTTGCTCTGCTGAAGTAGGAATTGCTGCTGGCTTGCTTGGACATTTTCTTTCCTTGACTGTTCTCCTCCTTTATCCAACTGAGTCAGATCTCTCCTGCAGGTCTTCCAAGTTTCTTGGCCTCAAAGATTGTTCCATTCCATTTTTTTCTGGTTCTGCTGTTCCAGGAATTTTGAGGAATGTTATTTTATGGTTGTTTGGAATTGAATATAGTAGTTATGGCAATTTACTTCTTTCTGTTTTATGTTGGGTCTTAGAAGTCAAGATTTAAAAACAAAAATATGAGATGGGATGCCATATATAATCCCCTGTTTCATTTCACTGTTTTGATTTTGTTTTTATAAATCTCATGCATTAAGTTCTGATTGATATCTTCTAATATTATTGGATAATAATTTATCCAAGTATAGTTTTATAAAAATAAAATGGTAATTTTATTATATTTTAAAAAGGGATAGCAAGTTATAAAATGCTTGCTTTATTCCATAAATTAAAAAAAAATTCTAATACTATGCACAATAGTTTCTTGGTTTTGCATTTCTCTTTGCAATTGTGTGTGTGCATATATATATATATATATATATATATATATATACCCATCTACCAGGCTTTTCTTAAATCTGCCTCTATTATTTCTTATTGCACAATAGCATTATATTATATTCATATGCCCTAGCTTGGTCATCCATTCCCCAATCAATGGGCTTCCCTTAAATTTCCAATATTTTGCCACTATGTGTAGTTTCTGTTACCTTTCTTGGGTAAAGTTTTGTGTCTCATTTAGGATCAAGTTAATTGTCCATTAAAATGTTACATTTCACTTTATTTCCTTTTTCAATCTTTTCCTCTAATATTCTTATTTTATATTTAATATAATCCTTTACTCTTTAAAGTATTATTTAACTTCTTTCAAGAATTCTCATTGAGTCTTTGACTTTTTGGCTAACCTATATGTTTTTAGGACTTTACTTGTATGTCTTTTGCAGTTATTTTCTTACTCTGTGTTCTTGTAGTTGTGCCAGTTTCCAAAAGGCTCTCTATTCTCAGTATCACTTTTTGCTTACTCATTCTTTGAATCCCCTTTCTTGATTTCATAATTTGTGTTTGGGACAGGCTGTGGGAACTTCTGCAGGAAAAAGCATGACCTTGTATAGGCTTGATTTTTTTTGTATGAAAACCCTGCCACTGAACTTTCTAGGTTCTGAGTGACATATCCTTCAAGGATTTCAGGGGAAGCATAAAAAATCATTGCCTTAAATTCTTTGATCAAAGACTATTATAATCACTGCCTTTCTGAGCTGAGATTTGCTAATTTTGCATCCTGATTTGGGTCTGGACAAAGCTACTGCAGGATGTCCCTTGGCTCGAGCTTCAGGAGCATGTTCCTTGTTGGTCCAAACTCCAGTCCTCCTTAATCTATTCTTCATCCTCCAGAAACAATCAATACTGCCATGATCTCTGATTATACCATTCCTTTTCAGGCCACAATTTCCTCTCCTCACAGTCTTGAGCCAATAATTTAGTACCTCAGAAATATACTACCTAATTTCTTGCAATCCATTTCTCTCTTAAACTATTCCTACCAAGGTGAGCTCCAACCTTTAGTTTACTTAGCACTCTATCATCTCTCTTCCTGTATCTGTGTTACTGAATGCTAGTGGAGAAAGACATAATTGCCCTGATGAATCCCTCTACAATTAATGCTATATTGTCTTTGTCCCTTCACTACTGGACAGAATTTTTTTTTGATTCTTTCTTTATACAACCTTGAATACAGTACATGAAGTGAATATCAAAGTTGATTATCAAAGTCTTTTTTCTCGTTAATCCTATTAAATCATCATCTTCAACATCCATGTCAGATATGAACATTACCAGAAAGCTCACTTTTTCAGAGTAAAATGAACAATTTGCTCCATAGAGAATGTATTGGATATTCTTGCTGTAAGATAACTCCTCTGCATGAAGCACCTTTTTTGCTTAACTATTTCATGAGGACATTACATAGGCATTGACCAGACAATTCCAAAAGGGGCATAGGATCAAGCTAATCAGTGAGGGAGTGTAACTGCTGAAGCACTAACATCAAAAGAATCATGGAAAATTGAGGCATTTCCTGAAATTAAAGGACAAATATTAAGCTGATTTTTTAAAAGAGAAGAGCATGGGAATCATAGCTTTCCAGCGATACTGATTCTGATTCCTTTTCCCCTTAGAACACGCTTTAAAATGGGTCATAATATTAATAGTTGGTAAAGCTCTAAAAAGAGACAAGGTGCTTTTAGCCAAGATGGTTTCATCAAGACCAGGTCATGAGACTAGTATCAGTAAGCATCATTTCCATTTTTGATCAGTTTACTAATCTAATAGAAGTGGAGAATTTTGTGACATAGTGCATCTAGATATTAGCAAATTCTTATTTAAATATATATGCATATATAAAATAATAGCTTTAGGCTGATTGGCTTTGCCATTAATGACTTGCATAAAAGCAAAAAAAATGGTAGGTTCATCTAATTTGTTGGTGATGCAGAACTGGGAAGAAAAGTTGATATAATAGATGACAGCGTCATAATATAAAAAAACTCATAACAGGTTAGAATAATGAATTGAATATGTTAAGATGGAATTCTGAAGGAATAAATGTAAATTCTTGTACTTAGATTAAAGAAATTTCCACTCATTATAAGTTTGAGTGAAATAGTTGCAGTTGTATTAAAGAAGAAAAAAAAAAATCTGGATGCTTTAGTAAATGGTAAGTGTCTACTAAATGGCAATGATGTGTTAGCTCCAAAAATAATACTTTGCATGAAGAGAGATTCAGCTTCTGGCACTATTGTACCCAGTTCTGTGTGGACTTATCTGAGCACTCGATGGACAATGATTTCTAGACGACAATGAAAATGGAAAATGGCCTTGAGTCCATGTCATACTAAGAATGGGTGATTGAACTTGACATGTTTAGCTTTTAAAAGAAAAGACTCAGTGGGAACAAGATGGCAAAATCTTAAGTATTGAAGAGCTGCCACATTCAAGACAAATTTTATTCTATTTGGATTCAGATGGCAGAACAAGAATGCAAAGAGATTAATTAATCATGGTATCAGGGGAAAACATTAAAAAATAACTTTTGAGTAAATCTAGCTTTCCCAAAATTTAGTGGATTGGAGACCTTAAAAATGGTGCATTTCCTGTACTTTGGAGATCTTTAACCAGAGGCAGGGTATATTACCTCTGAAGTATATTGCATTAACCTTTCCTCTCAATTATGGGTTGTACTAGATGGCCAATGAAATCACTTTCAACTCTTCCATTTTGTGATTCTACATCCACAGAGAACAAAAGGGCAAAGGCTTAGAGTGGCTGTTATTCTGATTGTTCCACTAGAGACAGTTGTGTACCTAATCTACTCAATTCTGGCCTGGAGGTCAATGGAGGAGAAGTATACATCTCTCTATTCTGTTTTTCTGCAATCTGTGCAGGGAAAGGGTTATGTTTTCTCATTAGCAACATAGAAACAGTGATAGGATTGTTATTGAACAAAAATTTCCCTTCAAATTCTTATAGACTACTTTTAATTGCATAAAACCTAACAGAGGATAAAAACATAGCACTTGCCTACACCTTTAATCATGCAAGTTATAATTCTTTGGCTTTTCAGTCTTTGAATGTTTTTCTAATAATATATTAATCATTTAAGTTTCTCTGGAATCCTCTCTACTCACTGGTCACTGGATACATCAGTCAGATTTTGCAAAGATATTCCAGTGACATCCTTGGGCAAAGTACTAGCAATATATAGTTAGCAACATCTTAGTTTATCCTCATGACTGGCACATAATAATTATATCTCTCTCAAAAAGTCATTTAATGACATTCAACCTCAATTTTTTTTCTTTCTGAAAAGGTATGAAATACTATACCTCATGGAGTGGTTGTGATAATCAAAAAAGACAATGAATACAGTATAGATTGTATATATAGAATCTGGGATTCAGAGTTTTTGCTCACTTCCTTGGGCATGTTTTTTATTATTTTATTTTTTTGAATCAAGCCAGGAATAAAATAAAAGCTTGTGGAAAAAGAAAGGAAAAAAAAGAATAGGGAACTGTATGTGTCAAGTGCTTTTCTAACAGTTAAATCTTATAGAAATGCTTTTTGGCAATATTTCAACAATGAATTTAACATGGCTATGTGGTATATACATAATATGATTCTTTGTGATCCCTTCTACTGGCTATTCCTCATCACTGTCATTGTTTGAGTAAGAAAGGCTCAAGCACAACTGGGGGCAGTTTTCCATGTTTGTCTTGTATGTATCCCCAATGATAAATAATTGATCATCCTTTAAACAACTATTTGCTAAGGAAGTACATTGAATCCATTTCCAGTTTTTTTTCCCCCAGTCCTTCAAAGTTTCTTGATTTTTCTCCATGTGGACAGCACCACCCAATCCCAAACTATGAGTATTACAACCACTCTATAACTTGAGATAATCTACAAGGATTATTGTGGCCATACAAGCTCTTGATCCTAGTTTAATATGTACCAAGTTTGGTGACTTGTCATGAAGTACTTGATGGTGCTCACTGTTTAAGCTTTTTTCTTAAGAAAGGGCAGATGGGAAGAATTTGGGAATTTTTGCTATGGTTACCCTTTAGTTAATAGTTCTGATAAAAATAACCACAATAACGTCAAAAAAGTTCATAGCTAAGCAATGCCTTAGAGACAAGCTCGAAAGCCCCTCACCTGTACATGTTGCTGTGCAAATGTGCCCTGGGTCTATGTAGTGTCAGGGACAAACTGAGGTGCCAGCTGCCAGCTGCCAGCTTTCATGTAATGAATTGTGATGATTAATAGCTATTATTCATGCATTTCAGCCTTTTCACATTTAATAACAGCTTGTTCCAATCAAACACATAAAAACATGAGCAGAATAGAGAGTGTGTGGGTGCCACAATGCAAATAATGGATTAGGGATCCTGCATATTTGCCATCATTTGATTTCTTTCCAGCAGAGTACTTTTTTGATTAGCTTTGGAAAATGAAATGGGAAACATTTGGGATAATTTCAAAAGTGGCCTGACTGGCATCAGAGTCAATTGGCCCCTTTGTATTCTTTCCCTTATTCATTTGCTCACATGTAATCACTGATTCCTTGAAAAATTTGGATGTCAATCCTTATTAATCTCTAATTTCTAATCATAGGCATAAGGTATTTTAAAACTTTATCTCAAATAGCCTCTGTGACATTGGAGAGAAAATTGACATAGTGATAGTTTGGAGACATGCTGATGTATCTTTCTTCTCTCCACCACCCTAGGGAAAAGAGAAAATTAAAAGGACTTTGTGGGAGCTGCAACTGAGTTCCAGTTCTTAACACAATTATGGTTGGATTTATTAGTGGGCGTGACAGTTCTCAGTTGTACAACTCCAGTGAGAAGGAAGATAAATGAGGCTACAGCACCTGGGAGACATAGAATCAAGATTAGCCAAGAATTAAAAGCCTCTTTTGAGATTCAAAGAAACAAACAAAACAAAAAAGGAAAGGGTGAGCAGCAAATGAATGTAAAGTAAAAATGAATATGGTATCAGTAGGTTGCTATTTTATTTGAAATCAGTCACTTTTGGTTAAGCAACAGGAAAACTGTTGGAGAGATTTAAAATGCACAAATCTTGGCTCTCAGTATTTAGTTCTTAGATAGACTCACTTCTTCCCTCTTTTCAGAATAGCAAGAATTCTTAGCGGTGCAACAATAACAAAAATGTTATTTTTATAATCGTTATGAATTCTCATTGTTTTCTTATGACCTTTCTATAATGCTGCTCTGCACAAACAACATAGTTTCTAGAGAGTATCTGCAGTGTCCAGTTAATGTACACTGGGTATCTACACAACACCTATATGACATCTCTATGCTTTCTGTATGGTATCAACATAACAGCAACAGAGTACTTCACTGCTATGTCCACATAAAATCCACAGGGCATCAAAATAACACCCACAGTGCATTGCCATTTCTACCTCATCTCCAGGAAGTTTCTACATATCATCCATATAGTATCTTTATTATATACAGAATACATATTTATATGATATCCACATGATGAGCAGTAGTTAAAATTATGTAATTCTCTTCCCTTGAACAATTCTTTATCTGTTGGAAATTATGAAGTGAAAAATATCTGAACTTATGTGAGGGTGAAATGGTCATACTCCTCAAATATATCTCTAGTGCTTGGCATAGTGATGTCAGAAACAGAAAAAAAAGTTAAATGAAAAGCAAATAATCAGGAAATTAAAAAGAGGACAATGAGTTGGAAAAAAGAATATTTATGTATTTATTACTGAAATCAAACCAAGGAACCATTGGATCCAATGTCCTCATTTTGCAAGAATTAAGAAACCAAAGTCCAGGAAAGTTTGATTGTTTTAGATCAACCAAGAAGCAAGTATGAGAATCAAGATGTGAATTCTCCACCTGATATTGTGAATAAATTGGTGTTTCCATTATACCATTTTGCTTTTTTTTTTTCTTCCTTTTCAAGTTTATCAGGATTTTGGAATAGTTGAATTATGCAGAATGAGATGGAGAGGTTGGAAAAAGTCTTTTTCAGAGGAAATGACACATCATCCATCCTAAGAAGAGCTAGAATTCTCAGTGATACAATGAAGAGTGGACTCCACAAGAGAATACATATGTGCCTTTACAAAGGCATGCAAGTGACAAATAAAGTATCAAGTCTTAAGAAAAGCAAATTAATTAATTAGGTTGGAGTGTCTAGTGTCTGAAAGAGCATAATGTACATTAACCTGAGCTGGTCTCTTGCATTTTAAAGGGACCATGACCACTGGCTTGAGAAGCAGAGGAAATGGAAATGCCTTTTCCTCAGTCCACGGGAATCAGCAGCTGTGCAGAAGATTGTGGACACCAGCCTTTTCTTATCAAGAACTCCTGGAGACAGATTAATTTGAAAAGGAATGTTTTGCAGATTTGGATATGTGACCCCCATATCTATGACAAAAAAGTACTTTGAGCATTTTACTGCCCACCATTACCAAAGTGCTCCATATGACTATGCCATCCAAATTGCATCCTTTTATAACATTCACTCTGTTGCCTTTTGGATTCAGCCTGAGACCTTCCATGTTTGGCAGGACAGAGAGAATACTGTCCTTAGTTTCAACAAGAGCTACTAGTTTGGTCTTCAGTTGCTCCTTTAATCCCGGTTAGTCTCAATTTGTTCACATAGAAAATGAGGGTGAAATGGCCTAGGTTTTTGAGCTCAAAGGTGCTATGATGTTTTTTTCAGCAGATGAGAATGTGAAGTTTGAGGCGGCTGTGCTCCTAAATTAACTAGCTGATCTTCAGTGCAAATGAAAATTGTTTTTATTAGCTTTGACTATAATTGCTATGAACTAGAAAAAATGTTTTCAATCCTGGGGAGATTATCACTCTCCTTTTGAATGTCAGAAATCATTTCTTTAATTAATCTCATTTGTATTTACACACCTTGTTTATTTCAGCAATCATTTTAGATTTGAGCTAACCCAAATTTTAAATAGAATTTTCAAGATCCTCATTTGCATGGAGATGTTTGTAATACCCTGCTCTGTTACTGATTGGGGGCCATGGACATTTTCCTGGTGTTTGTGATACCTTATTTTCTTCCTGATCATGGGGGAGGATTACCCTAGCTCCTTATGACTTTTAGATTTCCTTCTGAAAGGAGTCTGTAGGCAAACTAAGATTAAGGTACATTTGTATTAGAGAGAACTTCAAATTCAGTCTATTTGGACTCAGCAGTGCAGTCCATGATGAATCCCCAGACTTTGGGTTTGGCATCCTCAGTGGCACAGAGGGAACAGTGACCATTCTGGAGCTAGATGTATGACCCAGGTACATGCAAAAGGGCATAATTTAGAAGCACACCTTTGTGTAGATAAGGAATCGAAATTTCAATGCACCCCATCTACTTGAGGCTTGCTGGGAGCGGTCCTGTCGTTCAGGCAGGCAGGCAGTGGAGTGTATTGTTGTTCCTATTGGTGTTGTCCATTTCTACTCAAACTCACCTCTACTCCCAGGTGTAAGGAGTGTGGGAACTCTAATATGGGGGTGCAGGGAGGGAGCCATAAGGGGAGGAGATCCAGCAGTGCCATCTGCAGCTGTATGACTCTCTGGTCTTTGAGGCATGTCTTGTGACTGTGTTTGAGTGTGTGTGTGTGTGTGTGTGTGTTGGAAAGGGGAGGCTCTCATAATCTATGCATCAAAAATCCCCACGTCCAGCCAGAATGCCAGAATTAAATTACAGAGAATACCCCATAATATAGTTTCAACCACTGCAATGGCTCTCTGAAGGCTCCAGTCACTAATGACACAGGTTCGTTTGTGGGCACTTTCATGCAGCTTGCTTGAAAGAGCCTCTTAACCTGCCACTTGTATGGAAATTATAGGCCAGCAGCATTCCCCTCCTCCTTCAGGGGTTATTCACTCTCTCTATAATGAGCCATGTTGTTCTATTGGAGAGAGCACAAAAGGAGGGGGAATTGGAGAAGGAAAGCAAGAAAAAGGGAGGGATGAAACTTTGCAAGTCTTTAAGAGGAGGTTTTTTTTGGTAACAAGTGCTTCTTTGTGACATATGGTTGATACAATTCAAAGATCATGGATAGTAGTCAGTGTGTTTGGCTTTTTAATCAGATTTAAAAATAAACTTGTACATGACAGGAAGTACATGTTGGTGAAAACTGTTAAAAGTTCTATCTAGTTTACCCAAATCACTTAAAATGCAACTGGTGCAAAGGGACTGTTCGGCATCCTGGTTCTGCCTCTGAGCTTGATTAACATTTAAAGGGAGAACTTTAGACTTTAGTCAGCAGGAGTTGTTTTTGTTTTCATTTTTTTTAAACATGTATACTTTTCATTGAGGAAAACAATAATCCTGCATAGAAATTAGATGCTCAATTTTTAGTATCACAGATCTAGACATGGCAGTGATTTGATCTTTTTATGGATAAGAGGCCCATGGAGGTTCAGGGTTTTGTCCAAGGGGACACATGTGATATACATAAGTGATAGAACTAGGATCAATATCCAGGTTTCAATTGGCAAGTTCAGGTAAACCCAGTTAAGAGTTCTGTCTCCCGGAATATGCTTTCAATATTTGGTCATCCAAATTTCTTACAAGAAAACCCTTTTCTTCCCTGCAGAACTTCTAAAGATTCAGACATGATGAGCAAGAAAGTAGGAGATGAAACCAATATCCCACAGACTTGTAGCAAAATTGGATCAATTTGACTGATCCTAAGCAAGATTATCAAATAATGCTTTAAATTATAATGCTGTGATTTCAGATGTCAATAAATTGTGAAATTTTGAGTGACTTATTACGGAAGTTTATGCTGGCAGGAAGAAGTAGAAACCAAAGATGAATGGGTCAGAATGATGGGTATTTAGTCCAACTGTGGAGAGGATGAAGTTTGTCAGGTTGGTGGGGAGAAACAAGGAGAAATGAGAGAGCAGCTCAGTGAGATTAAGATGAAAGTGAGGGGCAGCTAGGTGGTACAGCGGATAGAACAACTGCCCTGAAGTCAGGAGGACCTAAATTCAAATTTGGCCTCAGACACTTAACACTCCTAGCTGTGTGACCCCAGGCAGGTCATTTAATCCCAATTGCCTCAGCAAAAGAAAAGTGAAAGTGAGACAGTCAACAAGGAAGACCAAGATGGAAATTAAATGCTATGTTGCAATGACTTCAAGGAGTTGGACACTAAATGTTGATGGGAAAGATAAAGCTGGGAGTGCGCAGTTAAGTGAAATAGAAGGGCTCCTAGGAAACTATGAACACATTATCTTGTCAAAGCCCTTGCACCTATTCCCTGTGCTTGGATATGATGTCTAGGGGGTAAGTGCCCTCTGGGGCACTGGACCTGTGGGGAAAAGGATTTGAGTTCAAATCCAGCCTCAGACATAGTGATTCCGGACAAGTCTCTTAACCTCTTCTTGCTGTTGTAAAATGATGACCCTGAGGAAAGGGATGGAAAAACTTTCTGGTGTCTGCCCAGAAAACTTCATAAAAATGGAGTTGTGAAGAGCCAGATGGGCATAAAGGTCTTAACAACAACATGTATATACACATATTTATGTAAAATGTATGTATATGCAAATTATAGATACAATATGGTTGAGGACAAAACCAAAATTCAGTCATAAATATTTCTGCAAAGTAAATGGACTTTATATGACTTTATTTAAGAGACATAAAAAGAGACCGAGAGACACACACAGAGAGAGAGCCAGAGAGAGAGAGAGGCAGAGTCAAATGAGAATTTCATCTAAATCTATGGTCTAGGAGATAAAAAGAGACAAAAACAGAGACCAAGGTAGAGACAGACAAAAAGAGGCAGAAGTGGAGATATGCAGAGACACACAGGGAAAGATACTATGATCTTTTGAAAAGAAGCTATTTATGATGAAAGAATAATTAAGGACTTACAAATATGTGCCCATACTAAAGGGGCACAGACACCAGAGTCAGATAGTCACTGCTTTTGAAGCGCTCTCATTTCATTGAAGGAGACAATATAGGAAGTTTCAGCTGCCAGTCAGATCAAAAAGTACCATGGCCTTTAGCATGCAGTCACAATCTAGGCAGTTATGACTCTTCCATGGCACTTTTGTTTTAGGGGACGAGGTGATGAGATCCTATCAGTTTCTGATGTTGAACCATTTGATAACGCCAGTGACTTTGGTGATAAAAATTTTCTGGGTCTTCAGCAGCTACATCTGTAGTACCTGAAAGACTGGTTGCCAACCTGCTTCTCCACAAAGATTAATTCCCAATATGATAATTGTGAACCTCGAGCCTACAAATGCTCTTGAGTTCTGGATGCTGAGTTGTTTCTGTCAGAATCTAAGAGGAGATTATGATCAAGAAGATGGTGGTTTGACTTCCCTGGTACATATTGCCTCCTGAATTTTCTTCTACATTTTGAATCCCTTTTGGTGTACTTGATAGGGATGCCTGACCATTTCTCCACAGGATTTGCTTCCTGTGTGGGTGGGTGTGAAGTTTGTGTTAGAATCAGATCTAATGAACTGTTCAGTTCTGCACACATATATTGTATCTAGGATATACTGTAACTATTTAACATGTATAAGACTGCTTGCCATCTGGGGGAGGAGGTGGAGGGAGGGAGGGGAAAAATTGGAACAGAAGTGAGTGCAAAGGATAATGTTGTAAAAAATTATCCTGGCATGGGTTCTGGCAATAAAAAGTTATAATTATTAAAATAATAATAATAATAATATTTCCCAGGCTCTAAAAAAGTAGATGCACATTGAATATGGTATGGCTAAACAAATTGTGCTACATAAATTAATGAAATATTATATTGTGTTATAAAATTATGAATATGAAAAACT
This sequence comes from Sarcophilus harrisii, assembly GCF_902635505.1. Lineage (NCBI taxonomy): Eukaryota > Metazoa > Chordata > Mammalia > Dasyuromorphia > Dasyuridae > Sarcophilus > Sarcophilus harrisii. Next base: position 285,074,453 of record NC_045430.1, read on the forward strand.
CAAAGTTCAAGAAGAAAATGAACCAATTTAATAAATAAGTAAAATCAGAATAAAACAATAAACACAATGAATAAAACAATGAAAACTTAAAGAACTATAGCAAAAGCCCCAACATTACAATAAATAAATTTGATTCTTGAAAACAGAAAAAAAAAAAAAAAGAATCAGATCTAACAATTAGCTATTGTCCTAGTCTTTGTTCTAATTTGCTTTTTGGTGGCAATTTTTCAGCAGTAATTGCTGGTGGTCATAAAGAAGGTGACTCCCTTTACTACAATGATTTCTCCCCTCAATGATGATATCAAAAATTGGTCTGGAATCATCAGTAAGTTGACTATATTTTAACACTGAGGGAATTGTCTGGGTCACTGAAAGATGTGTGGCAATCAGTGAATTAAAGGTATTCATCAATATCCACTCTCTGGCACTGTGAAAGGCATTGAAGATGTAAAAACAAAAATGAAATGATCTCTATGCTCAAAGATCTTACATTTGAATTGGTGAGATAGGCAAAATGCACAAATGTAAAAATAGATTAAAACATATCAACAACATAATTTTTTGGGGTGGAGAAAGGGACAGACTGATGAATTAGGGATCCCAAAAGACCTCACATAGGAAGTGGTATTTAAACGAAACAAAGGCTTCTAAGATGTAGAATGTGAAAGAATGATATTCTAGGCATGAGTCCATGCAAAGACAAGGGAAAATTCCATGGAATGAAGCATTCTACCCAAGTCTTATCATGCCCTGGACATCTCCCTGACCTCTTTACAACTGTGAGAGGAGATTGATCACAAGTTCTGCCTGACTATACTAATCTGCCAAGAATACCACATCAGATAGTGTCTGCCATCTGGTGACCAACATAGGTGAATTCAGAGAGCTCATTTCCCAGAAGTGAGTCACTGAGCAATGTACCCTGGGATTATACTCAGTCTTGGGGAGGGAACCTCTTTTCAGATGAGATTACTGTTCCTTGGAACAGTGGAGACAAAGGGAAATGCAGGGAATGTGCACAAATCTTTAAACTCTCAGCAACAAGTGGTCTGTGATCACAAGAAACTATTGCTAAGACATGCCCAAACCTCAGCTCAATATAGTGAGACTAATGCAAACATGGGGAGTGCTGGCCAGGAGTTTCCCTGCTCTTTCATAAGTAAACAAAAGTTTCCCATTTAACCTTCAAAGTCCATGAATAGGCAGGAAAGTTTATTTTGTAGTCATATCTTGACAACTATAAACTGATTAAATTTTAATAAAAGAAGATTTGAGAAAATTGTTTAAAAGAGAGTCTTCCCTCAGTAACTACTTTCATTCATTTAGTGCTTTAAAATTTACATATATATATATATATATATATATATATATATATTTACACACAGACATATGCATACATTCATATATAAGTATATATATATATATATATATATATATATATATATATATATATATATTTAAGGTATTTTACTTCTTTCCTATTTGGAATATTATGGCCAAAGCTCTTTTCACTGGAGGCATTTATGAATTCATTTCTACAACTTGGTAGCTACTTTCATGAATTGTTGTGGAAAAGAAACATTTCATCAACAAAGGAAGGAAATGACTGTCACCTCCCTCAGGAGACTTTGTCCAATCAGAGGGACAACATACAAATGTTGCTAATATATAATGATACCTAATGACCCACCAAACCCATGCTTACCACATAGTAAACCCTGGATATTTATCCATGGACAAAGAAGATCTATGAAGGATAAATGACAGATGATCATCAGAGGGAAGGCCTAGAATTAAGCGAGATTAGGAAAGACTTTCTGTGGCTGGAGAGATTTTAGGTAGCACTGAGAGAAGCCAGCCAGTCCAGTCAGCAAAGATGAGGAGGAAGAGACTCCGCAGTATGGAGTCAGTCAAGGAAAATGCCCAGTCAGTAGATAACCTTGTTTGAGGGATAGCAAGAAGACTAGTGTTCTACATGTAGGATTTGTAGACATGTAGGATGATGAGGAGACTGAAAAGACATAAAGATGGCAGATTGTGAATGAATTTGAATATCAAAGAGCAGATTTCATTTGTAATCCTAGAGGTGAGATCTCTATCTGTATTCATGCTATCCTTTGGAGAATATGAAATAAGAGATGACATTTCCACATGTATATACAATATACATATATGCCAATATAGACAATATGTCTGTATGCTCATGTGCATAAATGCATAGGTATGAATTGTATACATTGTACATGCATATATATATGTGTATAGATGAATATATGTGTGTACACACATATAACAGTCTCCTATAATTGTATGAAAGGAAGGAATTTTCTTTAAAGTAAGACTGAATTGTTAGTTGTTCTTATTGAGGCTGAGACCAAGTTAAGAAAGACTGAGGGCTGGGATAATTGAAGGAGGAAGTAGAGAGAGTGAATCAATCAAATATGATTGCTGTCTCCTGACTCCATAATATACTTGGTATCTGTTTTCATGACTATTTACGTGTATGTACATCTCTGTCATGTGTGCCTATATAGACATTAAGTCAAAGAAAGAAATATACCTAATTTTGAACTTCAATGAAGGAATTATATTGAGAAGGGGAGATTGACTATAGTTTCATTATACAAACAGAATTTAAATTATACTCCAAAGGAATGAATGAAAAAAACAAACAAACAAACAATAAATGGGATCCCAGACTTCAGATTCTAGAAGAAATGTCAGATCAGGAAGTCTGGAAAGCTCTCCAAAATAAAATCTTGAAATTACAAAGAGAAATAATTTCCATTAGAAGAAATTGGATAATTGTCAAAGGAGATTGATTTTTGATGCATGGAAAATAATTGATAAGAGTCCTGTTAATTTGGCACCAAGAAGATTACTTCCCCAAATAAGATGGAATTTATGAAGAAAGCCAAGGACATCACAAAAGATTATATGGGTTTATGTGTGTGTGTACATATGAAGACTTTTTGACTAAAAGAAGGCTAAAATCAGGAATTAGGAAAATCACTTCATTGGATGAGACAATGATAATGGCTGGAGAAAAGGCAGCTCACCTGCTATTACTTCTGTTATCATGTTAATGGTAATAATATTGGAATGAGAAAAGACAAATGAAACTGGGTATTAGAGATTGAAATCAAAGATAACTTAGCAAATAGTAAAACAGTCTCCCTGTCCTTGATAAATTGAAGTTACCAAAAATAGATGCAAAGTTTCCCAGGGTGCTGAAAAAAATGAGTTAACCTGTAGTTATTCCTTTCCCATCATAGGGGTTTGGGAATATGCCCCAGTGATCTGTAAAATCTGCATAAAAAATTTAGCCATTTCTTTTTACCAGAGAAAAAGCCTATTTTTTAAAAAAGAAATGCTTATCTTTATATTATCTTATTATAAAATGTGGATTGATATTATACAATGTTATAATACATTGTATGAATTTCTTAGTTTCTAAACATTTTCTCTGTTATCTGCTAGTCTCCACCTGTTATCTAAAGCTTCCACAAAACTACCCCAAAATTCTATTTAATTTCTTATGTTGACCTGTGATATATCAAAAGAGTGATGGAAAAAGCCTTGATGTGGTAGGGATAACTGTACTTCCTTCTGGAACCCGGTCCTTAGTCCCGGGGCTGGGCAGGGGGGAGGGGGTGAGTACAAACTCCCTATAACCACTATGTGTTTATCATGTGTTGATCATGCAGCCAGATTTTCAAATCCCACCTATCCCACCCCAGGAAAGTCAGGGCTATCCAGGCATCTCGCCTCCATCTGTCCTCCTGTCCTGCACATTTCTCTCCTTCTGTTCTTTTGCTCTGGGAACAATATTGAAATCAGTACAAATGGTTCTCCAGGAAAACTTCTAACAATCAAATGTTTTCCATTTCCATTAATACTTCCTGTGCTGCCCCAGATCTGATGCCCTTGCCTGGCAGACTCTTCTGTGTTTACATTGTTTTAAGCTAGTTGAATGGAAGCTTCCAGAGGGCGAGCATTGCTTCACTTTGTAAATTTGTCCCTTATATATAAGAATACCTGGCATATCATTAAAATTTCAAAATCCAAAATGCCTAAAAGGCATTTTACAAATTCATTCATCAACAACAGATCATGTGAAATGAAGCCCCTTTCCTCTTTTGATGGAGAAAAGATAATTTCTGGTGTTATAAATCCCTGGGAAGTGAGTGGATCCACATCAATAGTTTATATCAGTTTAAACAAAGACTATACATTCATGTCCTGTGGTTTGTGTTAGGAAGATGATGAAATGTGGGCTAAATGAGATCACAGATAGGAAAGTTCAGAAATGGCTTATGCTGGACCAAAGGCATTATAGTTAATGGTTCAATGTTGGTGTATAAGAAGGACATTTTGAGATGTCCAATATCTCTGCTTTTTTTCATATAAAAAAAGGTTTACATGACATGTTTTTCACATTGGCAGATAACAGAGTTGAGATCTACAGCAAACATGTAGGATGATAGAGGGAGGTTCCCAAAAGATCTTAAGAGACAGAATATCAGAATAACTTCAATAAAGAAATTACAAAATCTTACAAAGGTTCAAAAACCCAATTTTGTAGATACAAGATAGGGGCATGTTCTTAGAAAATAATTTATCCTTTTTATAAAAGCTTAATGTTAAAACAGATTTATTTATAATTAGAAGCCCACAGAAAAGGAATGGGCTTCTTTGGGAGGGATCTGTTTCCTATTTACTGGAAGTCTCTAAGACAAGACTGAATGATCATCTGTGCAGGGATTTTGCTCCAGCTTGTGTCAGAGTAGATAGCCTTTACAATCCATTCCACCTCTAGCATTCAGGTATTCTCATAATATCTAGCTTCTTAGAAAATGTCTCCTTAATTGTTTACTTGCCATGCCGCTTACTGTGGCAAGGCAGGAGTTGAGAAAGACTCTGGGATGTTTAAAGAATAAGCAAAATTCCTCTGGTGTTGTCATTCAGCTTTCCCCAGAGAGATAAACTTGGGCCTTTGGGTAAACAATCCTTTCTTATGGAGAGCATGATATAAGTTTCATGCTACAGACTTCTCAGATCTGATAGAATCCTTATTAAGGTTTTTGTAGATTACTCACTACCCTCCATTAGTGGTACTGGTTTTGATTTCTGCAGGTAAAGATTGGAGGAAATCATGGGTAGTTCTATTCAAGTACGGATACTACCTGAGTGTTCTATTGGAGGAAGTCAATAAATAGTGCATTGCATAACCTAAATCCCGAATGTTTCATTTCAACAGAACTGATTGTAGACTGAAATATCAACTTGGGATATTTTTAGAGACTTAGGAGGATTTGCCCTTTAAAACAAGATTGAAAATATCATTCTGAGATATATATAAAATCAGGAGAAAAATAGTTCAATACCCTACATCAAGAATATGGTAAGAGTTTTACCTTTCATTTTTTTTGCAAATGTAAATACATAAACACACATACATATGCCCAATTGTTTTCTATTATTATATTACACTAAATCATTTTTTGATTATGGTTTTGATTTAAATTATAAATTTTTAATCATCTCACCAAACGATGCTCAGAATTGTTGTTTTTCAGTGATCTGATTTTTTTGTGATCCCATTTGGGGTTTACTTAGTAAAGATACTAGAGAGGTATGTTATACCCTTCTCAATCTGATTTTATAGATGAAAAAACTGAGGCAAACAGGCTTAAGTGATTTACCCAGTTCACACAGTCAGTAAGTAACTGAAATTAGATTTGAACTCAGGCCTTCTTGGCTCCAGGTACAATGTTCTGTCCATTGTTCCACTTAGCTGTGCTGAAAATCAAGTTAGTCTTATATCAACTAGAGTGACCAAAAGATTAAAACTTTATTTTTTTAAATACAGTATTGATGTTGTTACAAGGAAAAAGAATGACAAAGGTAAAACATTTCGAGAGTAATATAATTAAAGCCTCAAATATAATGATAATTTTAACCCAAACCAACCAACAAATACTTATTAAACACCTTCTGTGTATGAAACCAATAATAAATAGTAGTGTTCTAAGTAATAGATATGCAGAATCACATTTTAAATATCATAAAAAAGGGAAAAGAGACTTTTGTACAAAAAGATTGTCAGTCTATTTTCATTAAAAAGAAAAAAACAACCTGTATGTGCTAGTGTTTGAGTGGCTGAGAAATCCTGCAACATTCATGTCATGAAAGGTTATGGAGGAGGGTGGGCATGAAGTACAGAAGAAAATGGGGAACGATCGATTTGAAATGATGGAGAGTGAAATTCATTGAGCCTGAAGAGGCTAGATACTGAATATTCATGCAAATGAAAAAAAAATAATAAAAAGAAAGAATGTTAGAAGGAACAAAGGCCCAAAACTTAGGTCAGCCCTCAAAACGGACAAGAAACAACACCAAGGTTTTCTTTGTTTCTTATTTATTAAATTGTCCGACTGATTGAAAGACAGTGGAGGACAAGGCCAGTGTTAAAATTGGACCCTGTTCTGTTTGTTGCATCAATAGTTCTTGTTGGCTTCCATTCAGTTGATGTCAAATGAGAGGGGGAAAAAAGAAGATATTTATTCAAGTACATTGTAACAAGGTAGTGATATTTTCAAACTTACAAATGGTCAAGGGCCCCTTGCTGTCTTCTTGCCTAACCAGGTGATGCTTCATATAAAACATGTACTGATTCTTCTTTTCAAAAACAAGAAAATTATACCTCCACTCTTCCAGAGATGGAAAGAGTGCTTTTTGTATTGTATGCTCTTAACTCCCTCAATAATCAATCACAGCATTGAAACCCAAAGTTTATTTGAATAGAGCAGAGTTGGAAGTAAATCATGGGTGCTTCACAATGCTAGTCAGAGATGCTAATAAAAGAAATCATTTTCACAGCTTTATATGCTGGTGGGTAATTTTCTTGTATAATTTAATAGTTACAAAGAATATTTGTGCATTTAAAGAATCACAAGCAAAAGTGAATAGTTGAAATATTGAAGATTGAATTCTCATTAAGTAACATGGCTTATTGTACCTCATTTAAATTACCTCAAGGAACAGCTGTATATCATTCTATAAAACAGGCATGATGCCCATTTATATATTATTCCAACCCAACAAAAGAAAAGGTAAACTATAAAAAATATTTTCTTTTTTTCTTTTTAAATTTTCTTATTATTTTTCTTTCTCCCAATTACATGTAAAAGAAAATTTTAACATTTGTTTTTAAAACTTTGAGTTGCAAATTCCCTCCCTTCTTCTTTCCCCATTCCCCTTATCCAAAAAGAAAGTAATTTTATATGTGTTATACATGTGTATTCTACATAATACTTCCATGTTAGTCATGCTGTAAAAGAAAACATAGGCAAAAAAATCTAAAGGAAAATAAAGGAAAAAATATATGCTTTGATCTTTGTCTGGGTGTGCATAGTATTTTTCATAAGTCCTTCAGAGCTGTCTTGAATAGTTGTATTGCTGAAAATAGCTAAGTCATTCATATCTGATCCAACAATATTGCTGTTACCTTGTGCACAGTACATTTAACTTTGCATCAGCTCCTATAAGTCTTTCTTGGTTTTCTGAGAGCATCCTGTTGATCATTCTTATAGCACAATAGTGTTTCATCACAATCACATAGCATAATTTGTTCAGCCATGCCCTAATTGATGGGCTTCTTCCCAATTTCCAACTCCCTGAAACCAGGAAAAGAGCTGCTTTAAATGTTTTGTCTATATATATATACATACATATATATATATGATTTTCACTTTTTTTTAGATAAAATACTTTTGGATACAGATATAGAAGTAGTATTGCTAGGTCAAAAAATATAAAATATAAATGGTTTTATAGCCCTTTGTACATCATTCCAAATTGCTCTCAGAATGGTTGAATCAGTTCGTAACTCCATGAATGACAGATTAATGTGTTATTTTCCTCCAACATTTGTCAATATCCTTTTCTGTCCCATTAATGAGTCTGATAGGTTATGAGGTAGTACTTCAGAATTGTTTCAATTTGCATTCCTCAAACCAATAGTGATTTAGTATAGCCTTTCACTTGGCTGTAGATACCTTTGATTACTTCATTGGAAAACTGTAAAGTCTCTCAATCATTTATCAACTGGGGAATGGTTCTTATTTTTATAAATTTTACTCAGTTCTCTATAATTAAGAAATTTGGCCTTTAATACAGAAATGTGTTTCAATTTTTTCACAATTAGGATTTTAAAATATAATTCTCTCCACCCTCTTGTATCCCTATTTATTTTATTTTCTTTCTCTTCTCATCCCCTCCCTCCTTAAAACTTCTTTTACTTTTGACTGCAATCCTCCCCATTCTGCCTTTTTCTTCTATCACCACCATCCCTGCCCTTATTCCCTTTTATTCCTATTTTCTTGTATAGTAAGATGAATTCCTATACCCAATTGAATATGTATGCTATTCACACTTTAAGCCAGTTGTGATGAAAATAAGGTTCTCAATTCTGCCCATTGCCAAGATTTTCTCCCTCTCTATCAAAGCTTTTTCTTGTTTCTTTTTAAGTGAGATAATTTATTCCATTTGATCCCTTCTCTTTCCTTTTCTTCCAAAGCAATCATCTTTTTCACTCTGTTTTTATTATTTTTAGATATTATCCCTTCATCTTCTATTTCTATCTCTGTCCCCTGCTTACATTATATATATATATATATACATATATACTCTTAACTGCCTTAATAATGAGAAAGTTTTTGAGTTAAAAGTGTCATCTTTCCATGTAGGAACAAAAATGTTTAAGCTTAATAAGTCCCTTATGCTTTCTCTTGTTTATCTTTTTATACTATTCTTGGATATTTTATTTGAAGATCAAATTTTATTTTTAATTATGGTCTTTTCATCAAAAATGTTTAAAAGTCTTCTATTTCATTAAATATTCATTTCCCCTCTGCAAGATATTAATCAGTTTTACTGATTCTTTGGTGATTCTTTGCTGTAGTACAAAATCATTTGCCCTCTGGAATATCATGCCCCAAGTCTTTTGATCCTTTAATGTAAGAGGTGGTAAATCTTATGTTATCTTGACTGTCACTCCATGATACTTTAATTATTATTTTTCTTTTTGCTTACACTATTTTCTCTTTGCCTTGCGAGCTCTGTAATTTGGCTATAACATTCCTGAAAGTTTTCATTTTGAGATCTCTTTCATAAGGTAATCAGCATATCCTTTAATTTTCTATTTTACCCTCTGATTCAGACTGAAATGGGAGTTTTTCAAATAATGCAGTATTTTCAAAAATGATCTCTCCTGATTCAATTTTCTAGGTCACTTATTTTGCCAGTGAAATATTTCACATTATTTTCTATTTTTTCATTCTTTTCATTTTATTTTATTGTTCTTCTTTTTTCATAGTCATTAACTGCTATTTGCTTAATTCTAATTTTCAAGAAAGTATTTTTAGTGAGGTTTTGTATTTCCTTTCAGTTTGGCCAATTCTATTTTTAAAGAATATTTTGTTCTTCAGTGAATTTTTTATGCCTCTCTCTTTCCTTTTGGCCAATTTGATTTTCAAGGTATTCTTCTCCTCGTTGAATTTTTTTTTGTACTTCTTTTACTATTTGGACTATTCTCATTATTTAATTATTGTCTTTAGTATTTTTTTTTGTGTGTGTTCTTTTCCAGCTATTGACTTATTTTTTTCATTTTCTTGTAACAATCTCATTTTTCTTGCCAATATTGTCCCTATTTCTCTTACTTGATCTTTTGATCTGAGTATGGGAAAGGCAACAAAGTTTTGCTGCAGTGATAATAAAGTGGTCCTTGTAATCTGACAAGTTGCTCCACCTCCTTCCTATCTTTGGCCTGAGAATCCTGGAAGCATCCCCTTCCACTGCTATTTCAATGGCTCCTAAAGTCTGTTTCCAGTTTCTTTGGTCCAAATCTGTCCTGGGGTTACTTGAGCTAAGTTGTATTCCACTCTCACTCAGGTACAGCAGGCTGGAAATTTATTTTATGCATTCTTTATATTATGACATTATTTATTTATTTATTTATTATGACATCATTTAAAAATGTTCAGAGACATTTTGGAGCAAAGCTCAGGTGAGTTGCTACCTTTTCTCTGCCATTTTAGCTCTCCTAAATTTATTTATCTTATTTAATTAAATGATTTTAATTAAATAAATTATTTAAATTTAATTAAATCATTTTATATTTATATATTATAGTTCATTTATATATTTTATAATTTTTATATATATATATATATAATATTTATATATTATAATTATTTTAATTACAAATTAAATCATTTAAATAAATAAATAATTTGGGTTGTTTAATTACAATTATTTAATATTGATATATTGTCATTGTTGATTATATTGTAGCAAGATTAATTTTCCTTTCTTATCTTGGGTAATTAGATCTATTTTTGGTTTTGTTTTGGCTGAGATAATAACTGCTACCCTTATTTTTTTTTTTTAATTTCAGCTGAAGCACAATAGATTCTGCTCTGTCTCCTTATTTTTATTCTCTCTATGTGTCTCTCTGCTTAACTACATTTCATGTATGTTGTTTACATAGTCTGGTTTTTGATACACTCTACTATCATTCAGAACTATGGAGTCTGAATACAGACTGAAGTATACTATTTCCACTTTTGTGTTGCTTTGTTGTTTTTTTTTTCCTTGTGGTTTTTTTTCCCCTTTTGTTCTTATTCTTCTTCCAGAACATGACTAATGTGGAAATATATTTAACAAGATCATAGAAATATAACCTATATCAGAATGTTGTTGTCTTGATGAGGGCAGAGGGAAGGATGAAAACTTGCAACTGAAAATGTTAGAATAAGTGAAAGTTGAAAACAATCTTTATATGTAATTGCAAATAACAAAATACTATTAAGTAGGAAAGAATAAATAAGATAAATAATTTTAATTAAATATTAAATAATTTTAATTAAGTATAACAAAAAAAAAAAAAAACAGAAAAGAAGTGAACAAAGCATGTGTTTATTTACATTAAATCTCCTTAATTCTTTTTCTGGATTCAGATAACATTTTCTGTCCAAAGTCTAGTGGGATTGCTTTGAATCACTGAACTACTGAAAACCAAATCTTTCATAGTTGATCATGATACCTCCTTGTTGTTATTGTGTACAGTGTACTCCTGCTTCTGCTTCTTTTGCTCAGCATCAGTTCATGTAGATCTTTCCAGGCCTTTCTAAAATCAACTTGTTTATCATTTTTATAGAACAATATTATTCTATTATCTTCATATACCATAACTTGTTCAGCCATTCCCCCCAATTGATGGCCATCTATTCATTTTCCAGATCTACCAATGCACATATCTCTTAGCTGCTATTATAAGGCAAACTTCTGCTATTACTTCAGTAAGCTTCTGAAATCATTAGTGCAGCCCTAATGCAAAGAGCATTTATGCCCCCTTTATGTCTTCCTATCCTTAGAGATTCTGGGCCATGTTCTCTTTTAAGACCCTCATGGAGCATCTTCCCAGTAGATTCAAGTCCTTCATCTAGTGCATTCTTTTCACTTTTCATAGAGAATAGCAACATTTCATCTCCTGCTTTCTAGCTGTTAATCCCTGTCTTGCTCCCCATCCCTAGTCTTTCCTTTAGCATTCACATTTTATTCCTTGTCTCATCATAGGCCTTCCATCTACTTTTCAAAGGTTGTATGACAGATCCATCCTTGTTTCTGGACTCATACAAAAAATAGTAACAAGATGAGTTTTTTTTTTCCTTTGGGAGTTTTATATTGCAGAGTTTTTAACTGCTACTAAGTCTTCTTTGTATTAGTTTTTATTTTTATTTTTTATTGGTTATATCTCCTCTGTGCTTACATTGCCTGATAAAGGTCCCATGCCTGTATGGAGTGTTTAACAAATGGTTGTTAACTGATTGTTATTTCTGTCTAATATTTTATATTTGTGACATTAGTGAAATTATTTCTACTTTGGCCTCCTATTTTGGGGGATAACTCTTAGCAACTTCAAAAGAAATCCTCAGCTAAGAGCAAGGTCCCAATCAGCCTGGTTGAAAATCAGTTCCAGCATCTTTATAATGATTTGGGGATTAGGGGGTCAATGTCATGTGAATGGGAATCCTTGAAAAAATACATATTAAGACTAACATTAACATTGAGCATATTCTCTGAAGCAATTCATATGAATTGTAGCCATATATGTGAATTGTGCCAGTCTATGTTAAACTTTCAGTGGAAAAAGATGGTTATCTTTTCTCTAATTTGGTCCACAACTTCCCATATACACAGTTGTTACTATGCTATGTCATGGTGGTATCATGCCCTATATCTGTAGTTCCCAGTTCAGGATTTGGATTCTGTCCATGTGTTTTAAGTACAAAAGTGGACCATAGGCAACTTTGCTCAGTCCCACAGTCTCAGATATTTGGAACTGTAGGACCTTTCTCTTGGCTAGTCATGACATTATTATATGAGGATTTATGGCCAACTTTACTCACTACATTAACTAATATAACTTGACATTTGAATGATATACTTTTCTGCCTGTCTCACCTTTTAATAAAGATATGTATTTGTTTAATTAAGTACCAAAAGGTCGGGATTCAAAACAATATTCAGCTGAAGGAGGCAAATTCACAATTCTATTAGATTTCAGAAATTTCTCTTGTTTCATAACTGAATTTTCATCTATTATGAAGTTTGACCTTTTGTGTCATACTTTACTTCCTTCAGTATTATGCCTTGCTTGATCCAGATAATCAGAAGTTCAGTGAATAATACTCTCATTGGGATTGCCTCTCTAAAGGAAATATCACATGTGAATGTGAGACATCTGTTTTTTATTGGAGAAAGGGAAGTTAGGACTGAATTTTCCCCATACAGTTCAGATGTGTGTTTATGTGTGGAGAGGGGTAATGTATGAGGCAAAGCAATTGGCAATCCAAAATCAGTGAAAATAGTGAAGAAGGAAAGAAAGAGCCTTTTCCTTTGAGTCAGAGGTGAAGTAGCTTTTAAGCTTTGCTCTGTACCTTATGTTGTATAACTTTGAACAAGTCATGAATTTTTCTAAAATTCAGGATAGTAATTTGAAAAAAATTGGGCAACAAAAATAATTGCAATATCTAACTCATTAGGTTTGTATGTGCAGTATCCACTTATAGTGTTGTTATCTTTAATATTATAGCAATCGTTGTGATGACGATGATGATGAGGAGAAGAATGATAATGAAAGAGAAGGAGAAAGAAGAAAAAGAATATGAAGATCTTGTATTTGTAAGTTATGTGGTTGTGAGATGTGATCTGTGGTAGAAAATCTTTCCTGAGAGCTTGTATTTTCCCATCACTTACTTTCCTAAAGAATCCCCAAAGCCATTTGTTTAGGTAAGGTTAGGCAGATTAGATAGAGGGACCTTAACCTTGTTGGCCCTCATTTTCTAAAACAGTGAAAATTGTAAAGTTTTCTAGTTCTAAATTAATAAATATTTTGAAGTTCATTTATTCAATTCTCCTTTTCTGTCACTATAGGATGCCCAGATTAAAAAAAAATAAAAACTGGAATTCTAATCCAGGTTCTTTGACGTTGAGATTTTGAGAATACTATTCAACTTCTTGGTTCCATTCTGGTCAACTGAATGGTTAGGAGAACATGGTAAGTCAGTCTAGCCTAGAGACTTGAAGGCTAAATGAAATTTTAAATGTGAATACATTTTGGAAAAATGAAGAAAATAGATGAACTAATCAATAGAAATTCATATTTTAAAGTCATTATGTTAATAAAAATACTCTCATTAGCATCGTTTAATTTTTCAGTTATACTCTGTATACATTATTTAGTATTTTAATCAACGATTTGAAGAATGAAAAAGTAAAATTGAAAAGTTCAGGAGTATACGGGAGAGATTTATATTATCATCATCATGTATGACTTGCAATTTTACATTTCTTTTATTTCTGATAAAATGAAATCTCCTTCTACACTTTTTGTGATAGAAAAGAAAACTGGAAATTAGAGGGATATTGATGTCAATCTATTGGGGAAAAGGTATTATGTGAATATATAGTTTCATATTATATAAAAGAAAATGTAATCAGGAATTTGAATAAAAGTTGGTAGAATTGAATGAATTGATGAAAGAGAACCTGTGGTTAAATGACTACAATAAAGAAAGTAACATTAACATTAAAGCACATTTTTCCAATTAATTGTAATGACCAATTGTAGTTCAGAGAAAAGATAATAAAATTTGCCTTTTTTTCTTTTGGTAATGAGATAGGGAACAGGGGAAAACACCAGATAATAAACATTTTATAGTTACAAACAACATCAATTAAAGTTTTGAAAAAGTGTCATCTTGAGATCAGAGGCCACTTTTGTTTTTTGTCTTTACCTATATTTTATGTAGCTTCTACACTAAGAATGAGAAAAAAAATTGGGCATTTGGGTTTCCAAATTTTGCTATTTAGTAACTTTGTCAGTGTGGTCAGGTCATTTCAATTCTCTGAACCCTCATGTTCTTATATATTCAATGGGTACAATGATAATAATTGGTAATAAAGCATTATCTGTATCCCAATTTATTTTTATATTAAAAAACAAACTAGAATATAAGGTAGAATCACAAAAAATTATCATCCATGAAGTAAGAAAACACCAGATTTTCCCACATGTCTTAGGCTCCATCATTAATTCATAGATGAAGGTCAAAAATACAAACCAGTAGCCCTAATCAAGTAGAAACCTTATGTCTGCATTAGGGTTTTTCTTCTTCTAGTTGGTATTTTCTACTTTGCAAGTGATATAGTTATTGCTTTTGGAAATCGCAGCTGCTTTTTTGAAACCAAGTGTAGCCAAACTCAGTAACCTTCAAAAATCTAACCTTTTGCCAATATTTACTTGTCCATGAGGTTTTTTTTTTTTTTAATTTAATATGCATGACATCCACTCTTAAAGGGCTTTCTTACTTTTGCTGCTGCTGCTGCAATGACTATAGTGTTGTCCAATCACTCCTTAGGGATGGATTGAAATCCTGTAGTTATGGAACCATTTTATTATTTTAGGGGCAGTAGTCTGGTTATTATTTATGTTCCTTTAAGGCAAAGATCATTTCCCATTTGTTTTTGTTAACAGCTTATTGAATGAATTATCACCTAGCACTAACTCAGTAAAAATCAACATTGTAAAATGGCAATAGATCTTGGACTACACAGAGGTTCATTGTCTACCTGAATAAGGAGATGAGGGTTCAATGTGTCCTATCTTGACTTGTTCATATCTAAAATCTTGTATTCTTCTTCATATCCTTATTTTTGGAAAGACCATCATAGTCAAGAAAAATTTGTGATATGAGCAACTTCTATGGTGGATGGCCTCAAATACATCCTCAGATATTCTGAAGGAAGTGGGAGGATATTGAACCTGGAGAAAAGAAGACTGATGAGGTAATATGTGAGAGCTACCTTTGTTTTCCCCCTAACACAAACATGGAAGAGGCAATAGATTTGTTCCGTTAGGTTGCAGAGAGAAGGATTCAAATAAGCGGTTAAAAAGTGTGACAAAGCAAATTTAGACTTCATCTTAATCAAGAATTTTCAAATATTAGAGCACCATCATGCAAGACATATCTCCTCAGAAGAGTCAGTTTCTCTTCATTGAAAGGATTCAAAGGAAGACTGGATGGTCATTTTTTTTTTTTTAATAGCCTTTTATTTACAGGATATGTACATGGGTAACTTTACAGGATTAACAATTGCCAAACCTCTTGTTCCAATTTTTCACTTCTTACCCCCCCACACCCCCTCCCCTAGATGGCAGGATGACCAGTAGATGTTAAATATATTAAAATATAACTTAGATACACAATAAGTATACATGTGGATGGTCATTTGTTATGGTTGCCAAAGAAAATAAATATAAGATGGAGCATTGAACAATTCCTTTCAAGTGTATAGCTCTAGAATCCCTTTCCAGATATGAAATTGTGTGATTTTGTAATCCTTTAAATCTAGTTATTGTTTTGTTTAACTTTGTGGTCATTATGTTGATTTGGGAAGTTGTTTCATCTATCCTGTTGAATGATCCTTCAGGCCAGGGAGTTGTATAATTTAATTCACAGATCTCTATTGCTTAACACATTGGTGACATATAGCTGAATCGAAGTTGAATAAATTCATGTGTTACAGAATTCACATGTCTTTTCTGGGCCATGAAAAAATCAGGGAAAACATGCATTTAAAGAAAGTGGAGAGCATGATTCATATTGGCTTAGCAAGGAATTTGCTTGAACTATAATTATGTAAATGTCTTAATCTGAGGGAAAATAGACAAGGCACATAGCCCAGTGATGAAGTTAAAGAGATATTTTATTTCATTTTTAATCTACTTAATAAAAACAATAATCGAGTGTTTCATTTTGAAATTGTTATATCCTCAAAAAAAGTGCTCTCCATTCAACATGTGTACAGGTGTTAGGTCTTTCCATTCAATATTCAAATCTATGAAGAGGAAATAGCCTTCTGGGGAGAGACTTGCCTTACATTTTCCTTTAAATAGAGGAAGAACTTTGAGGAAACACATGTTTTTTTCATTCAGTGTCTATTTTCTCATTTTCCAAGGATACTGGGAGGTATATGTTCCATATGAATGTGTATCAGCTCTAAAATGATGTCCCCAAGGAAATAACAGGTCAGTGAAAATCCCTTAATGGGAAAAGCAATTTTAGTACTAAATAAAATTTAGAATCAATAGTTGAATTTCAACCTCTCATTTCTTCTATTTCAATCATCTTCTCTTCTCTCAAAGCTAGTGAAAACATTTTGAGTATGAAATATGTTCTAATTTATTTGCCTTTTATTTATTTGCCTTCTAATCTATTTGCCTTTGAGACAACAACCTTATTTGTCAAGAAATATTTTGCTTCATTGAGGAAACTTCCTAAAAACCCAGAGTTTCATAAGAGGAATGTGTCTCACAAGTCATCTCAGCTAATTCATACTTCACTAGTGAATCTTATTCATCTCCAGGTAGTGTCTTATTTTTTTACTTGAAGATACAGAGAGATGGAAAACTCACAACATTTTTTCTTTTGGGGAGATCTATTTTTTTTCCTTCCCTCCTTTACCTTTTTTTTTTTTTAATTAAAGCTTCTTTAATTTTCAAACATATGCACAGATAATTTTTTAATATTAAACCTTGTAAAACCTTGTCTTTCAATTCTTTCCTCCACCACCTCCCCTGGATAGCAGGTAATCCAATATATGTTAAATATATTAAAATATATGTTAAATACAATATATGCAAGCATATTTGTACAATCATCTTTCTGCACAAGAAAAATCAACTTAAAAAGAAAATAAATAAGAAAATAAAATGCAAGCAAACAACAACAAAAAGTTAAAATGTTATGTTTTGATCCACACTTAGTTCCCACAGTCCTCTCCCTGGATATAGATGGCTCTCTTCATCAAAAGATCATTGAGGGACAGCTAGGTGGCACAGTGGATAGAGCACCAACCCTGAAGTCAGAAGGATCTGAGTTCAAAGCTGGTCTCAGACACTAACACTTCCTAGCCATGGGAGCCTTGGCAAATCTCTTAACTCCAATTGCCTCAGCAAAATAAAATAAAATAAAATAATAAAAAAAAAATCATTGACCTGCTCTGAATCATCTCATTGAAAAGAGCCACATCCATAAAAGTTGATCATAGTATAATCTTGTTGTTGCTGTGTACAATGATTTCCTAGGTCTGCTTATTTCGGTTACCATCAGTTCATGGAAGTCTCTCCAGGGTTCTCTGAAATTATCCTGTTGATCATTTCTTATAGAACAATAATATTTCATAACATATATATGCATATATATATATATATATATTCAGCCATTTTCCAACTGATGGGCATCTACTCAGTTTCCAGTTTCTTGCCACTACAAAAAGGGCTGCTACAAACATTATTTTAGTATATGTTGATCCTTTTCCCTCCATTAAGATCTATTTGGGACATAAGCTCAGTAGAAACACTGCTAGATTAAAGGGAATGCAAAATTTGATAGCTCTTTGGGCATAATTGCAAATTGCTTTCCAGAATGGTTGGATGACTTCACAACTCCACCAAAATTGTGTCAGTGTCTCAGTTTTCCCACATTCCCTCCAACATTTGTCACTGTCTTTTCCTGTCATCTTAGCCAATGTGAGAAGTGTGCAGTGGTACCTCAGAGACTTCTTAATTTGCATTTCTCTGATCAGGAGTGATTTAGAGGACCTTTTCATACGACTAGAATTTTTTTTTAATTTCTTCATCTGAAAATTGTACATCATCTTTGAATATTTATCAATTAGAGAATGGCTTGAATTCCTGTAAATTTGAGTTGATTATATATTTTAGAAAGAAAGGCCTTTATCAGATTCTTTGAATGTAAAACTGTTTTATCAGTTTATTACTTACATATTAATATTGTCTGCATTAGTTTTGTTTGTACAAAAACTTTTCAACTTAATATAATCAAAATTATCTGTTTTATTGTTCAACAATGATTTTCAGTTCTTCTTTGGCCACAAATTTTTTTCCTTCTTCACAGATCAGAGAGGTAAACTATACTTTGTTCTTCTAATTTGCTTATATTGTCACTCTTTATGTCTAAATGATGAACCCATTTTGACCTTATCTTGATATAGGGTGTTAGGTGTTGGTCAGTGCTTAGTTTCTGCCACACTGGTGTGTAATTTTCCTAGCAGTTTTTGTCAAATAGTGAGTTTTTAATCCCAAAAGTTGGAGTTTGGGGGTTTATTGAATACTAGATACCATAATCATTGATTATTTTGTGCTGTGAATCTAACTTATTCCACTGATAGACAAATCTATTTCTTAGACAGTACCAAATAGTTTTGATGATTGCTCCTTTGTAATATGGTTTTAGATCAGGTGATTTAGATCTGCCACCTTTATTTTCATTAATTCCCTTGAAATTCTTGACCTTTTGTTCTTCTAAATGAACTTTGTTGTTATTTTTTCTAGATATGTAAAATAATTTCTTGGGAGTTTGGTTTGTATGACACTAAATAAGTAGATTAATTTAGATAGTATTGGCATTTTTTTTATATTAGCTCAGCCTACCAATAAGTACTTGATATTTTTCTAATTGATTAGATTTGGTTTTATTTGTGTGGAAAGTGTTTTGTAGTTGTGTTTATATAGTATCTGACATTGCCTAGACAGGTGGACTCCAGAATAATTTATGTTATTGTCAGTTATTTTAAAAATGGAATTTCTCTTTGTATCTCTCACTGTTGGACTTTGCTGGTAATATATAACAATTCTGATAATTTGTGTTGATTTATTTTTATCCTGAAACTTTGGTATAGTTGTGAATTGTTTCTAGTAGTTTTTTAGTTGATTCTCTAAAGTTCTCTAAGTATACCATGATCTCAATTACAAAGAGTGTTACTTTGGTTTTCTCATTACTTACTCTAATTCTTTTAATTTCTTTTTCTTCTCTTATTGCAAAAGCTAACATGTCTAATACAATATTGAATAGAAATGGTGATGGTGGACAACATTTTTCACTCCTAAACTTATTGGGAATGGTTCTAGTTTGTCTCTGTTACATATAATGCTTGCTGATGATTTTAAATAGACGCTACTGATCATTTTAAGGAAAACTCGATTTATTCCTATACTCTCTAGTGTTTTTAATAGGAATGAATATTAGCTATTATAAAATGCTTTTGCTGCATCTCTTGAGATAATCATATGATTTTGTTAGTTTAGTTATTAATATAGCCAGTAATGCTAATAGTTTTCCTAATATTGAACCAGCCCTGGATTCCTGATATAAATTCTACTTGGTCATAGTAAATTATCCTGGTGATGACATTCTGTAATCTGTATTTAAGATTTTTGCATCAATATGGATTAGGGAATTTGGTCTATAATTTTCTTTCTCTGTTTTCACCCTACTGGTTTTGATATCAGCCTCATAGCTGTGTCACAAAAGGAATTTGGTAAGAGTCCTCTTTTCCCTATTTTTTTCAAATAGTATATATAGAATTGGAATTAATTGTTTTTTAAGTGTTCGGTAGAAATCACATGTTAACCCATCTGGCCCTGAAGATTTTTTCTTAGGGAGTTGTTTAATAGCTTGTTGTGTTTCTTTATTTTAAAATGGCACCATTTAAGTAATTTATTTCCTCTTTTGTTAATCTGTTAATCTATATTTTTGTAGATATTCCTCCATTTCACTTAGATTATCATATTTATTGACATATAGTTGGGAAAAATAACAATTACTATGATTTCCTCTTCACGGAACTTCATTCAAAGTTCTCCTTTTTCATTTTTGAGACTAACAATTTAATTTTCTTCTTTTCTTTTTTGATTCAAATTAACTAAAAGTTTATCTATTTTGTTGATTTTTTCCCACGAAACCAACTCAGTTTTATTTATTAGTTCAATAGTTTTCTTACTTTAAATGTTATTAATCTCCCCTTTTATTTTTAGAATTTCAAATTGTTATTTAATTGGGGATTTTAATTTGTTATCTAGCTTTTTTAGTTGCAAACCCAAGTCACTGATCTCTTTCTCTATCTCATGCAAATAAGCGTGTAGAGATGCAAAACTTCTAAGAACCACTTGGGCTCCATCTCACAAATTTTGGTATGTTGTTTCTTTGTTGTCATTCTCTTGCGTGAAATTATTGATTGTGTCTATGATTTGTTGTTTCGTGCACTCATTCTTTAGGATTAGATTATATAGTTTCCAATTAATATTTGGTCTATTTTCTCCTGGCCTTTTATTGCATGTAATTTTTATTGCATCATGATCTGAGAAAAATACAGTTACTATTTCTGCCTTTCTGCATTTGATTTTGAGTTTTTATGCCCTTAAACATGATTAATTTTGTATAGGTTCCATGCACTGCTAAGAGAAAGGTATATTCATTTCTGTCTCCATTTTGGAGACCTTCTCCAATGGTCAATCATCCTTAACTTTTCTAGAATTCTATTTACCTCCTTAACTTCTTTCTTATTTATTTTGTCATTTGATTTATCTAGTTCTGAGAAAGCAAGGTTGATATCCACCACTGGTATAGTTTTGCTGTCTAATTCTTGCAGCTCTCTTAACTTCTCCTCTAGGAATTTGGATGGTATGTCACTTGGTGCATATATGTTTACTAATGATATTACTTCATTATCGATGTAGTTTCCTTCTTTATTTCTTTTAATTAGATCTATTTTTCCCTTTTGCTTGGTGTGAGATCAGTATTGCTATCTCTTTTTTTTTTTTTAACCTCAGCTGAAGCATAATAGATTGTGCTCCAGCCTTTTGCCTTTACTCTAAATATATCACTCTGCTTTAAATGATTTTCTCATAAACAACAAATTATAAGATTCTGGCTTCTATTCCAGTCTGGTGTTCACTTCTGTTTTACCAGAGAGTTCGTCCCTTTCACATTCAAAGATAAAATTATTATCTCTATTTCTTGCCATCTTGTTTACTCCCAGTTATATATTTTTCTCTTCCCCTTTCCCTTTTTCCTCCTACACAGTATTGTGTCACTGATCACCCACTATAACTAACAGCCCTCTCCTTTTCAGTCCCCCTTTTTTATACCTTTCCCCTTCTACTTCTTTTCTCCCTTCTATTAATCATCCCCTTACCCCCTTCCCTTCCTATTTTCCTATAGGGTGAAACAAGCTTCTCTGTGAAGCTAAATGTGTTTGTTATTCACTCTTTGAGTCAAATCTGATGAAAGTAAGATTTGCACAATGCTCATCCCCTTTCACTCTTTCCCTCATTTTCAATAGGTCTTTTTAATCTCTTCATGAGATGTAATTTATCCCATTTCAGCTCAATTTCCCCCTTCTTCCAGTAGAATTACCATCCCTTCTCTAATTTTTTTTAATCGCAATAAAATCTAATTATAATTGCACCCTCTAATTATACCCATAACAGAGATGCAGATGTCGAGTTAAATTTATCATCTTCCCATTTAAGGATATAAGTTTTTTAACTTTTAAAAGAAAGGGTTTTTTTTTTTCCTTTACCTTTTACCTTTTTATGCTTGCTTGAGTTCTGTATTTGAAGACCAAATTTTTGATTCAGCTCTGCTCTTTTCATTTGAAATAAATGAAATTCACCTATTTAATTAAATGTCCATCTTTTTCTTTCACAGACGATGCTCAATTTTGCTGAATAATTGATTCTTGGCTGTAATCCTACTTCCTTTGCCTTTCAGAATATCAGATTCCATGCCCTTCAGTCTTCTATAGTAGAAGTTACTAGGTCCTGGGTAATCCTGATCATGGCTCCTTGACATTTGAATTGTATCCTTCTGGCTGCTTGCAATATTTTCTCCTTGATTTGATCATTTTGAAATTTAACTAGAATGCCCCTTTGCATTTTCATTTTGGGATCTCTTTGAGGAGATGGGTTTCCTTCATTGGCTCTGGTTCTAAGACATCCAGGCAGTTTTCCTTGATGATTTTTCAAAATGTGATGTCTAGAATCTATTTTTAATCATAGTTTTCAGGAAGTCCAATAATTCTTAGATTGTCTCACCTAGATCTATTTTCTAAGTCAAGTGTTTTTCCAATGAGGTATTTTACGTTTTCTTCTATTTTTTTTCATTTTCTTGGTTTTGTTTAACTGATTCTTAAAGTCTTGTTGATTCATGTACTTCCATTTGTTCAGTTCTAATTTTTAGTGAATTATTTTCTTCATGTAGATTTTTTATCTCCTTTTTCATTTGCCCAATTAAACTTTTATACAAAGGATTTTGTCATTGCATTTTTTCCCATTTCCCATATTTTGTTTTTCAATGAATTGCTTTCTTTTTAAAATCTATTTTATAAGGAGTTTTATGATTTTTTCCATTTCATCAAGTCTATTTTTAAGGAGTTTTCTTCATGTAACGTCTAGTTTTCCTTTTCCATATCCCCTTTCAAAGATTTTATTTCCTTCCTCCATTTTTCTTGTAACTCTTTTTAAAGATCATTTTTGAATTCTTCCAAGAAAGCCTTGTGAAATGAGAACCAACTCATATCATCCTTTGGGATTTCTTTTGGTGTTGGTTTTCCTTTAGGATCTTCAGCATTTGAAGTCTGTTCTCTTTCTCCATAAAAACTTTCTATAATCAGAGTTCTTTTTGCTTTTTAGCTCATTTTTTATAGGTTGAGGTCTGCTCCTAAGGCAAAGGGGTGACAGCCCCTTTAGTTTGTGTTGGAGGCAGTTCTGCTGATTGATTTCTGGAGCTGGGTAAGCTCAGTCAAATTGCATGTTCTTCTGGTGCTAAGAAGCTCACAATTCTTTTTGTATTTGTTTTTTGGTGTCTTACAAGCAAATCAGTTTAACCACTGTCTTGCAACCAAGCCAGAGTACCCTAAAAGCCTTACAGTAGTTTTCTTGGTATGTGGACACAGCAACACCATGGCTCTCCACCCTGGCTCCCTGCTTCAGGCTCCCTGCACTGCAGGCTCAGCAACTGGTCCCCCTGCCTGATTTAAACAGACCTTTTCTAAAGTTCTTCCAAAGTATCTTCTTTTAGAAATGTGTTGTGCTTCAAATATTTGTGTGTTCTTTCACTCTAAAACAATTTTAGAAGCTTAATCTGCTGTTGATTTGAGGGAAGTTTGGAGGCAGTCACACAGACACTTTTCTGCTCTTTGCCATCTTAGCTCCACCCCAAGATCTATTTATTAATGAATGTTTTTTCCCATTTGTATCAACCCAAAATCTGGGGTAAGCAGAAAAATATGATTTGTTTTCTAGAATGTAAATCTAAAAAACTAGAGAAATTCTTTCACCTGATTCCTAGATGCCTTGAGTACTTTCCCCATCCTGATGCACTTCAGTATAATCCTAACTTATCAGTATTTTTCCAAAAGGTACTATAAAGAATTGAATAAATTGTTCATGAGAATATTAAAGGAAACATTTAGGTTCCTTCCTTCTGGATGTAATGCTTTGAGTGTTGCATTCAAAGGCACAAAAACTATTCTCCATTTTCTAAAAAAATATGGACTGTGTATAAGACAGAAGTGAAAATGAAATAGCCCATGGATTCAAGGAGCAGCATCTTACTGGTTCCCAAGAAAAGGGACTGCATTTTACTGCTCTTGACATACTTAACCCCAAGGGTCATTTTCATATAAATTGCTAAACCACTTCTCCCATCCACTGGCCTTGTGCAGTTGCTTTAAAAATGTAGGCATTTATCATTATTCCTGTTCAATTTCATTATATTTGACATGGCCCATTCTCACGTCATTTTGGAGATATTTTAAAGTCCCAGTTCTGTCATCCAATGAAATAACTATGTATTTTAGCATTAAGTAATCTGCAAATTTTATAATTATATCATACCTTTAACTGGGTCATTGATTAATAAAAAAAAAAAATTGACTAGAACAAAACCAAGGACAGAACTCTGGGCAATCTTCTGTGGACCTCCCTCCCGAATTATGTCATATTAATTAAGGCCCTGTGGGTGCTGACAACAGTTTGAAATGCCCTTTAAAACCCTTTTATTCAGATGACATCTCTCAGTCTTGCCCACAAGGATATCAAGAGACACTGACAAATGCCTTGATAAAATAAAAATATATTATATTCATGGAATGCCACTGATTTTTCCAACTAATTCTCTTTCAAAAATGAAATTACTATGTCAAGGATATTTTCTTCTTCCCTCCCTCCCCCTCCTTCCCTCTCTCCTTTCTTTCCTTTCTCCCTCATTTCCTCCCTTCCTCCCTCCCTTTCTTCCTTTCTCTCTTCTTCCTTTCCTTCCTTCCTTCCTTCCTTCCTAACATTCTTCCTTTCTTCCTTCCTTGCTTCCTTCTCTCTTTCTATCTTCCTTTCTCTCTGTCTCTCCCTCTCTGAATGTCTATCTCTCTCTTTCTTCTTTTCTTTCTATCTCTTTGTGTGTCTTTCTCCATCTCTCTCTCTCTCCCCATTTCTCCCTCTTCTTTTTTTCAACTAAACCAGAATATAAAGTAACATTTATTACTTGGAATTTAGTTATTGATTTTTGCCTTTGAATAACATTTGTTGTTCATTCATTTTAAAATATATTATTCTACTTTCTCCTATCCAGTGAATTTTTTTTATAATTAAAATGTCTAAAGATATGGAGGCATCAGATCAACAAAACTAACCAGAACATCATCCTTATTTGACAGGCTCCCCCCTACATGGTCTCAATAAAGGGAAGGCTATAAATCTTTTCTTTGGCTTCTAGGTGATGCAGGGCATAAAGTACCAGGCCTGAAATCAGGAAAATCTGACTACATCTAGCTCCATAAAATTATGCTGTGTGACCTTGGAGAAGTCATTTACTTTTATTTACCCCCATTTCCATAATTGCAAAATGATGATAATAACAATACTACCTGTCTCCCAGGGTATTGAGGATCAAATGAGATAATATTTGTAAAACATTTAGCACAGTACTTGGAATATGATATGCAAATATATATATTATTCATTACAATTAAATAGGATTAATTGTATAAAAATCCTTCCACTTGCTTTTATTCTATTCATTATCATTATTGGTACTATATTTTCCATAGGTCTGCCTACTTTACTCTGCACAAGTTCTTATGGCTATTTGTATCCTTCTCTGTATTCATTGTGTTACATTTTTAGCCATCATTTCTCATTCTCTACAATTATATACCATCCTCTATGCTTTATATATTTTTTGCTCAACTAATGGATGTTTATATTGTCTACACCCCCCAAAATATTGTTGTGGGTATTTTGCTGTAGTTAGGCCTTTTTCCCATGTTTTGGATACTCTCGAACTGTGGAGTCTCTAACTCATTGGTTAATAAGATTGTAGGCTATATCGAAAGCATCATTCCAAATAATTTCCCCCAAAATTAGCTTATCCATACCTCTATATACAGTGTTTTCTTTTGTCTGTCTTTACATGGTCCTTCAAACATTGACAATGTAATTATTATCACTATTATTTAACCATGAAATCTCAGCCCTTTTATTTATATTTCTTTTATTCTCAGTTATTATGATCCCACTTTCATAATTATTTATAGTTTGAAATTTTTATTTTGAAAATTGCTCATGTACTTTGATGACATCAATTACTCAGTGAGCATTTATGAAGTTTTTAGTTGGGTTTGACACAGTGCTTGATTTGACTGGACATGGAGGCTAACAAAACAAAAGTAAGAGAGCCAGGGTACTTACATTCTACAGGGGAGACAATGTATAAATAGCGAGGAACAAGATACATGAAGAGTAGGTAAGACCTAGAATTGTAGGATACTTTAAAAATGCTTTAGATGTAATGTCTCATTTAATTTTTACAACAAATCTCTGAGATGAATGCCATCATTATCCCCACTTACAGATGAAGAAACTGATAAGCAGTGATTATGTTACTTCATCAGGGCCAAATAGTAATAGTGTTTGAGGCAGAAGTTGGACTTAGATCTTGCTAAAGTCCTGAGTTCCATATCCAAGAACCCAGATGCCTAAGAAAAGATCATTTTAAAGGGAAAGGGCCTAACAGCTGAGGAAGGGACCAAAAGAAGTACTTTTCTTCAAAATGCAGTATTTGAGTTGTTTTTGAGTCTTTTTAATCTTAGTTTCTTCATCTCTAAAATGAGAATTATAATAGCACCTACCTCACAGGGCTGTTGAGAGGATCAAAATAAAATAATACATACTCTGTCAATCTAACAGTGCTACATAAATTATTATTTTTAAACATGATTCTTTACATAAATTATTGTTTTTTGCTGTTCAGAAATTTTCTGTCACGTCTGGCTTTTGGTGACCATATTTGGAATTTTCTTGGGGAAGATACTACAATATTTTGTCAATTTCTTCTTCAGCTTATTTTACAGAAGATGAAACTATGACAAACAGTGTAAGTGACTTGTCCAGGGACATATAGTTAGTTTCAGAAGCCAGATTTGAACTCGGATTTTTCTGACTCCAGCCCCAGCACTCCATTTGATAATTATTCAGATGTCAGGAGTGAGTGCATTCTAGATATAGGGAAGAGTCAGTGCAAAGACACAGGGCTGCTTTGAGATCTCATCTTATATGTGAGTAACAAATTACTACAGTATGACAGCATGACTGGACATAGAGAGTAGAGTGTTTGAAATATGGAAAGATCAAAAATTTTTGTGAATGTCTTTCACTATCAAATCATTGACTACATGATTTTGAATGAACAAGAAACCATCACTATTTTCTGAGGTACATGATTAGAACTGCACTTTGGTTAAATCCCTTTGGACACTTTGTAAAAGATGACCCAGAGTGGGAGGAGTTGGATAGTCTTTAGAAAGGAAAGTCAGTTAATTAATAGGAATAATAGGATTCTATGGAAGGATCCTCCCATGTAGGTTTTAAGACTCTTGAGTTATGTCTATTTGCATTATATGCTTAAGCCCAGCCCTTTACTGAATCTCATATTAAAAAACCCAAAGGGAAATTTCATATTACAAATGTGCATTTGTATCACATACTTTTCCTTTCCTTTCCCTTTTTGTTTTTGAAAGCATTCACATCTATTACTTCATTGGATGTGTTTAATCCAGCTACTGATTTATTCCAGCATTTTCCTAATCACACAGAAATACAAGGAATCTTTGTTATAGAGCAGTTGAATGGATCAACTTACTTCTAAACTGCTGGCTTAATTAAGGTTAAAGATGATTTAGAAGATTTACTTGATGAGTCCTTGGCCGGGTAATTTTAAAATCCACGGTGCCATGAAATTTTTATAGTTACAATTCATAGAAGCTGAGCTATTTCTCCAAATTCAGATGACATTGGTAGATTGTAAACAGAAAGACAGTTCTCTATTCAACTGCCCTGCCTCTTTTGGCCATGGAAATCTTGTGGAAAGAGAAATTCCTCTCATAAGTAGGCTGTGAACATAAATGAGTCCATTCCACCTTGTGGTGCCCTTCCTAAAGGAATCCAAGATGACTTGCAGGTCATTTCCTCAAATGGTTGCAAACTAATTCCAAGCTCCAAAGCAAGCATGATTGGAACAAAGTAATTTTCTAGCTCGAGGCACTTTATACTTTGGTTAAATTTCTTTTACCATAAAATAACCCATTATTTAGATTTTTTTTTTTCTTTGTTGAGGTCATCCAAGGTTTTAAGTGATGGAAGAATAATTGAGCCTCAGGTTTTTTCAACCTTTTCAGAACACTTTTCAGAAATTTGTTGAACACAATGATACAGTATAGAGGCTTAGGGCACCCTGTCACCAACTTATTGTTTTTTTTTTTTTGTATCCAGAGAATTTCCTAATTATTCATTTTCTTTCTTCCTTATCTTTTAATCATACCTTAACTCCTCACCCCATGATTTCACTGGTTTTGTTAATGGCATTGCATAAAACACTTAATCAAAACCCCATTTTCCCCAAGTTTAAATGAATTTAATCTGGCTTTTCTCCCAACATCCCTAAATAATATGGAACTTATTTGACTTATATTCAGTAAGCTTTGTAAAATCATCTCAGAAATGGAAGCATATTCTTGATAGGACAATTGGTTTTCTTTTCTCTGTGGAGTATTTATCTGGAAAACCAGAGATTACGTTAAATCCCTTCTTTTAAGATAATTCTTTATTATGTAGCTTCCTGTGGTTTTTAAAAAGCAAATATTTGCTTTTTGTGGTTATGTTATGAAGCTGCCTTATTAAAAATGAGAAATTCAGTGAATTATCTAGATATTTAATCAGTATTACCTGAAACAATTAGATTTCAGAAATGCCTATGCAAATTGGTCAAGTAAAATTATCATAAACATTTGAATGAGAAATTTACAATTTTGTCATAAAGAATTCAGTATTAAACTCTGTTTTATAAAGGACAATGCTGAATTTCATGTTTCTTTATGCTTTTTGTGGTTAAATGGATAGGAAGATCTTTTTCTCTTCTAAAATTTAATGAATTAAAAATCTCTTGAAATATGAGTAAATGCTGGCTCATGCAATAGATAAGAGTGACAGGTCTTGAATCAGAAAGACAGATATGTTTCTGATTTCAAATCTGGCCTCATACATTTATTAGCTGTGTGACCCTGGACAAATCACCTAATCACAAATGGGATCATGAAGAGTCAAAAGTGATTGAAGCAAGTGGAAAACAACAGCATAACTCATTAAAGAGAAAGTTTAGCATTTTCAAACACAATTGATGTTTAGAAGGTATCTGATAGATATCTACATCTATATAGTATCTATCATTTATCTGTCTAGTTTCATGGACTTGCTGTTTATGCCAAAGTACAGTATTTTTTTCTATTCTTTAACCAGATTCTTTGAAATCATTAAGAAGCATACATACCACAGAAGAGCAGCTAGAAGGTACAGTGGATAGAGCACTGGAGTCAGGAGAAACTAAGTTCAAATCCAGACTCAAACACTCAACATTTCCTATTTTTGTGACTCTAGGGAAGTCGCTTAAGCCTAATTGCCTCACACATAATCTCCTTTTCATGGTACAGTTGACTTCTGGAGAATATTTTCTGGACAGCATCTACATATACAAAGACATACAAGTCACAATGAAATGTGATTTTTGGAGGAAATTATAGGGATATTCTAGCAGCTAGAGATGGTATTTAAGTCTTGAATAGAAGCAGAGATTCTGAGATATAGAAGGGAAGATGGAGGAGGAGATTTATACCTAAAGATGGCATTCCAGGGGGAGAAAATGTACTTGCAGGATATGAAGAAGTATTAAGCCCTAAATTATGTACTGAGTAAGGAACAAGTTCAGAAGCAAACACCATTTGCATCTCTTTGAACCCAGGTGTGGAGCAGAATCTCAGTTCCAGTCTTCAATCAAGACTGAATCCTACAGTACAATTTATAAGATAGCAATCTTACATTAAAGGGAAAGCTGCAATTCTATCATTCTGAAGCTGAAGAACTTTCTAGTTACAAATAGGGATTGAAGCTAGGATTAGTCTAGAAACAAATAGGATTGTTGCATAGTCATAAGCCTAAGTCAGGGACTTGAAAACTTCAGATAAGAAAGGTATGGATCAGAATTTGCCCTGGATAAGTATATTTTGGAAGCATTGAAAGATTAGAGATCCCCAGTCAGAGTTCTCCTAGAGATATTATAATGACACAATTCATAATAAAATTCATAATAATATAATAACAATATTCACCAAGAAAGCAGCAAAAGGACTCAAGAAGAGAAAAGCTCAGAGAAGATATGAAAAGAACCTTAACATAAAGTTGAAATTATTGAAGTCAATAAGTAGGCTGGAAGAATGACCAAAAAAATAAAGAATCTCACCATAATGAATGAATTATTATGGTGACAGGGATACTGATGACACAAACCCATGACAAAAAACCAAGATAGTTATGATCTGATCCAAGCTTCAAAGGAAAATACAGATTGAGGACAAATTCATGTAGGGAACCTAAAAGAGATGTATGAAAAGTGCCTAAAATATATTATAAAATATTGAAAAAACAAACAAATGATAGCACTAGAGGAAAACTTTTTTTAAAAAAAGGAATGAGGATGGATGATGGGAATAAAGATTTGTCAAGAAAATTAATAGCTTACACCAAATGGTGTAAAACTTTACACAAAAAACAATGTTTCCTAAAAATTAGAATTGACCAAATAGAAACTAATACTTACACAAGACAAGAAATAAGAAAAGTTGAGTGTAAAATTAGAGTACAATGTCCCAGAATTTTATATAGATATGGATAGATATATTTGGATATATTTAGACATATAACTTTATATGCATAGACAGATTTGCAACTCAAAACAACAAGCAAGTAATAATGATCCTTCAAAAAGAGTAAAAATGGACCTTTAATAAAATAGAGGAATTCTAAATAATCTTGATTGGAAAAAAATGCAGAACTACAAAGAATCTTTGAAGGGAAAACAGAGTAATCAAGAGAAATATATAAGAGGAAAAATATGATCAACCATTAAAACATTTTTTAAAATAGATACAAACTTCTAATGTGGAAATATATATATATATATATATATATATATATATATATATATATATATATATATATATATATATAAATTAGGTTCTCCTAGAACCATATCATTATTATTGTTATAAAGGAAGTCTCATTATTAAACTAGATTATGTGTTTTTTTTTTTTTTAATGTTCTTAAGGAAAGAATGGAAAGAAGGGTTCTGGAGAGGAATGCATTCTGGATTTGAGAGGAGGAAGGATTGAAACATTATCTCACATAATTAGGGCATATGAATAGATTTTAAAATAGACAATTTTGATTACATACAATTTTTTTTTTTGTATAACCGATTCTATTGCAAAGAGTCGGAAACTAAAGGATTGCTAATTAATTGAAGAATGGCTGAACATATTTTGATGTTGGTTCCAAAGAAATATTAGAAGATTTCTGTGAGCTTATTTAAAGTGAAATAAGAAGAACCAGGAGAAGAATTCATACAATAACAACATAATAAAGATAAATAGGAAAGGGTCAATCAGGAGGTAGTGGGGAAAGTGAAATTTTATTTGAAAAAAATAGTAAAATATTTGTAAAAAAAAAAAACAGCACATTTGAATACTCAGTTATGAATGTCCCATCAATAGTTGATGATGCAGACTTAGCATAAAATTTGGCTGGAAATATCAATCTAGATGATATCTTCAAAGATATGGTAATTCAGTTGATGGGTGCTGAGAAAGTCACCAAATAAGAAAGTATAGAAGAAAAAAGAGATAGAGATTGGACAAAAGATTTAGATGTATTTATAATTAAGAGGCAAAGAATACATGAAAATTAAGCAGAGAAGATAGAGAAGGAATAATGAGACCAATGGCAGACCCACTGGAGAAGATTCAAGAGAGAAAGGCATTTGAAACACAAGGAGAAGGTATTCAGGAGAAGAAAATGATCAATTCAACAAGGTGAAATTTGAATTAGTGTTAAGAATTAGTATTAAGCAGAGAAGAATTAGTATTCAGAAAAGACTTTTAGATAAGAAAATTAGAAGCTCATTCATAATAGGAAAACTAGCAGAAAACACTTCCACCCCAACTCCCCATAAAAATGAAATACTATACATATTTTCCGGTTATTTTGATTTGTTAATCATTTTTTCTTTTTTAAAAATCTTTTTCCTCTTTTATTTTTATTAAAAATCTTATACATTATTCTGTATGACTCCCTGAGAGGAAGAAGAGTGAGAAGAATGGAGAAATTATGTGCTTAAAGAAAGAAAAAAAATATTAATTAAAAAAGTAATCACTGAAATACTGGAGAGAATATTTTCTATTGTAAAAAGTTGGAATCTAGGTTGAAAAATATTTAGAAGAGTGTGCAAGAAAAGGAAATGGAGGTAAACAATATTTTATTTCTCACTGACTATGACTATCACTGACTAAGCACTCTATTAAATGTCTCAAAAATGTTTTATAATTTGATCCTCACAACATCCCTGGAAGGAAAGTGTTATTATTACCCCCATTTTACAACTCTCTGAAGCAGAAAGACATTAAATGATTTGCACATCTAGCATCTTTCACTAGATTTAAACTCAGATCTTCCTAACTTCAATTGTAGTGCTATTCACTTTGGGATTAGCCACCTAAATTCTGGCAGGATAGCTAATTTTTTTTCAAGGAGTTATAGTGGGGAAGCCAAAGTCAAATTAAGAATAATAGCAAAGAGAGTAGGATGTAGGAAAATCCCCCCCTTCCCCTTACACACACACACACACACACACATACACACACACACACACACACACACACCCCAAATATGTGGGAGAAGTGGGCATATTTTCAAGGAGCAGGAAAGAAACCTTCAATATAATAGATTGAAGATTAAGTAAAGGGACAAAAATGGGACTAATAAGTTAGAGAAGATGGGACAGAATCCCATCAATGGTACATGCACAGGAAATGGTCTTGTTTAAAAGGACCTTCTATTCATTAAAAAAAAAAAAAAACCTGATGCAAAATAATTTTTAATTAGAGAGTGATGTCAAGAAGTTGTTAGATAAGAAAAGAAGGACACAGGGAGAAAATGCCCTTTATTCTCTCAGTTAAGAAAGAGGTCAAGTCCTCAACTTGAGAAGTTAGCGAGAGAAGGTGATGTGGAAAGATCGATAAAACTACACATGTAACTGTTACTATCAGTAGTGAAAAGGAGTAAAAGGATTCCCTAATATTAAATGCCCCACTAAGATTAGAAAAATATATGATAAGAAACCATCAATAGGGTTCCATCAGAATAACTAGACAAAATACCACTAATATATCAAAGTAACCTGATAGCCATTAGACTACTCTGTCTAAATGTGTTTAAACTGAAAAAAAAGAAAGTATATCCCTGTATAATTTTGTTGATTGCTAAATAAACTAATATATATATATATATATATATATATATATATATATATATATATATATATATGATTTAAATAGGTTTATCTGCTAAAGGAGAACTAGCATGTAGGGAGACTCACAATGGGAGGTTTCACTAAACAATCTAAACTTTCTTTAATGAGATTCTACAAGAATTCCCCTTTGACTCATGACTAGCTGGTGATGTTCCCTTTTGGATTTGCTCTGAGATGGAGATATTCATAGTCCCTTATCCTCTTTAAAAGTTAGAAAGAACACTCAAGCAAGCCATGTTGTAGAGCAACTCTTTCAGATTAACAGATACCAATGTACATAAATTTCAAGCAAGAACTATAGGATGAAAAAAAGAGAAAAGACTCCACCTCTGAAAATGTTTAAATACTGTAAATAACTTTCTTGAAATGCATTCATCTCTTCCTTTCAAATCTCACCCTGTCATCTATAGGTCATAGTATGAAGTGGTTGATAGTTACTATTAGATATATAGACTGACATTTTTTCCTGATGCCATCATGTGTGAATTATTCCAATCTATGGCAGAGTATTTGGAAAATGTGCCTCCATTCTATTGGGAATTTTAAAAATTCACCAATCATCACATCAAAAAGAGCCTAACAAAGAAAACACATTGGAATATTATTGCTAAATTTTGAAACCCTCAGATCAAACAGAAAAATTCAAATAAACAAAAACCAATTCAAAAATGCTGGAGTTATAATTAGAATTATAGAAGATTTGTCAGCAGCTACAATAAAAGATTGCAGATCCTGGAATAGCATATATCAGCAATCTAAATAACTAGTGTGAAGCCAAAAATATCATAACCAGAAAAACTAACCATTATATTGAATGAAAAATAAAATGGTCATTTAATGAACTTACAGATTTCCAGGACTTTATCTCAACCAAACATCAACTCAATAGAAAATTTATCACATATGAGCCAATATCAAAGATTAATTCAAGGGACTAATTGTATTTTTTTTTAATTTTGTGTTTCTACATGGAGATATAAACCATATGTCTAAGATTGAGATTACTAATTGGGTAGTTCAAAAAAAAAGATAGGGGCAAAGAAGAGAATAATCTGACTATAAAAAGTAAAACTGTATAAGAAAAGGTAAAAATAATAATTATACTAGAAGAATAAGATGCAGATGAAGAACCAGTACAGAAGCATTATAGGTGGGGAGGAGGGGGAGAAGGGTTGGCAGTTGTGAAAATTCTCTCACATCAGAAATGGATTAAGTAGGGAAAAATACATACATATATATGTATATGTAGATATATATATATATATATATATATATATATATCATAGAGGGTATAGCACTCTGCAAAATCTATATAGAAAAAAGGGGAAACAAATATGGCGAGATATAAAAGGATGTGCAAATCTATGGCAGTAAAACAAGATGTGCAAATGTATAGGAAAGGGATAAAGAAGAAGAGAAAATGTGGCATAGAGAAAGGTGGGACACAGAAAGATATTGGAAGTGGGATAAGGTGTGTATAATGAAATGAGATAAAAATAAAGAGAAAAGGTGGGAGGAGAAGATAAGGGATAAAATTGTGGGTGGGTGTGGTTAAGTAATAGCTAGGCAAGTTAAGGACTAGAATTAAAATAGAAGAATTAGCAGGGAAAGGAAATAAGAGATATATACAAACACTATAGTATGGATCAATAGTAGAATTCATTAAGAAAAAGTAGGGCGGGTAATCATTGATTTCAGACCAAGTCAAATTCAAGAATCCAATCAATATATGTCAACCAGATTAATAATATTATTTTAGATGCATGTCTACATATGTGCAAGTATGTTTGTATATGTGCCTATATGCATATAGATATAGCCTTTTTGAGGGTAGTTGGAGAGGTGAAAGAGTAATAAAGGAATAAAGAAAAAATTAAAATATAATGCACAGCATTATACAAACATATACAATACAAAATAACACAAGGCGAAACAGAAAATATATAGTTATAAATATACTCTCTTCTATTATTATATATACTTTCTTGAAATGGAAATTTATTGTTATATATTTTCAATTTTTCCTGATGCCCCATAGAGCATATGCCAATTGTTTTGTTTTTGCTTTTTTCTTATTTTGCGTTTAGTTTTAAATAAACTACATATTTTTTAAAAATCCAAGAATGAATCTCATTATCTTGGGAAATATTAGGTGAAAACAACTGAATCAAATGCTTTCTCATGGTTCATAATGAAGAAAAATGATAAATAAACAAAAAATGGTTTATTGGAAAATACATGTCTACGTATATTATTGGCCTATATGACAAAAGTAACAAAATGAAATAACAGATTATAGGATTTTTTTTTAATCAAAAGATATATCTTAAGAAGGATTCATGAACCCATAATAATTCTTAGGTTCCAAAATAATGAAATAACTTCTTAATAAAATCTGTCTTTAATGAATATTCTAGCTATTTTGGGGGCCATTTTTGTACTGTGGAACAAATTTAGAGTATTGACTTTATTCAAGTATTTATTGTAGGTATATTAAACATGTATTTTAAAATATGAATAAAATAATTTAGTTACTAAAATTAAGTTGCAAAAAATCATTCAGTGGCAGACAGAAAAAGAGCCCATTTTAATAAATTAATATTTATTAAATTCCTATTATTTTCCATGCACTGTGCTAATCACTGAGAATACTAAAACAAAAGGCAAAAGACAGTCTCTGCCCTCAAAGAGCTTACTATCCAGTGAGAGAGACAATAAACTAAAAAATATATACGAAGCAATATATATACAGAATAAATAAGAAATACTTACTAGAGGCCCGTCATTAGAATTAAAGAGTCAAGGACAGCAACTATTAAAAATGGGTTTTTAGTTGGATCTTAAAGGAATTCAAGGAGCTCAGAGAGGAAGAGGAAGAATGGGACAGCCAGCAAAAATGCTTGGAGTTGAGAGATGCAATGTTTTTCATAGAAGAGCCAGGAAGCCAGTGTCCCTTGATTGAAGAATATGTATCAGAAACTAATGTGTTAGAAGGCTGAACAGTTTTAAGGGGCTACAGGTAAGAAGAGCTCAAAATGTCAAACAGGTCATTTTTTTTTTTGATTCTAGAAGGTGTAGAGAGAGCCTTGAAGTATATTAAGGGGGGAGGGAAGAGATGGTTGTACCTGCTCATTAGGAAACTCATGTTAGTGGTTGAATGTAGGATGAATTGGAGTAGGGAGAGATTTAAGGCAGTGGAATATTGCGTAGTCTAAGATGATGAGGGCCTTTATTAGCATGAAAACAGTATCTGAAAATAGAAGGGGGAATATTCAAGATGCTGCAAAGATGACATCAAAAGTCCTCTACAATAGATAGGATAGGGAGGTTGGGTGATTGATAGTAAGTAACATATATCCAGGAAGACTCCTAGGTCATAAGGCTAGGGAAATTGTCCTCTACAATAAAAAGACAATATCAGTGGAGCAGAGGGTATAAGGGAATGATAAAAAGTTGGTTTTGTATATTCTGAGTTTAAGATATTTATTTGGCATCCCATTAGAGATATCCAAAAGGCAACTAGAGTTGTGAGACTAGAGGTCAACAGAAATGTTGGAGTAATATAGATATATTTGAGAATCATCATAGATATGGTAAGGAAATCCATGGAGGTTGATGAGACCACTAATAAAGTAAAGTAAAGGAAGAAGAAAAGGACACATAATTGGAGGATGTGCCCTAGAAGAGAATCTAGAAACAAGGACAAATAACTGATTATATATAGGTAGGAAGGGAAACAGAAGAGAGTGGAATCCTGAAAGAGAAAAGGAAATCAATGAGGAGAGAATTATTATTATTTGGCAACTAAGACATTATTAGGAACTTTGGAGAGAGTAATTTAAGTGGAATGATAAGATTGGAAGCCAGATTTTAAGGTGCTAAGAAAAGAGTGAATTAAAAGAAAGTGGAGATGCTTAATGTAAATACTATGTTAGAAGAGTTTAACTACAAACAGTAGAAGGCATGCAGGGTGACAATTAATGGGAATAGAAAGACAAATGAAAGGTTTTATTGTTTGTTTGCATAGAGATCTCCAATAGAGTGTCTCAGAAATTTATTATTACCACTTTTTTCATTATTCTACATACATTTTTTTGTTAATAACTTGGATAAATTGATATTTCATGCTCACCCAATTTTTTATGAGAAAAATCTCAGAAGGTTAATCCAGACATGGTATATCAGAGTTAGTGTGTATAAAAAAAAAGTTCTAGGAAGTCTAGAATACTGGTCAGAAATTAATTAGATGATATACAATAGGGACAAATGTAAAGGTTTTCACTTAAGTTCAGAATCAATTCCACAATTACAGAAGGGGGAAAATATGATTAATCAATGGATTGTCAGAAGACTGGAGGATTGTGTTCAGTTTTGGGCAGATGAATTTGATATATTGCTGTATTTTTTCTTCTATTTTGTTCAAAATTTTTGAATTGATATAAATTAGGGAAATTGGGCTCTAATTTTCTTTTTCTGCTTGAGCTCTTCCTGATTCATGTTTTAGCACCACATTTTAGCACACATTGTTATAAAAGAAGTTTAGTACAATTCCTTCTTTGACTTAAGAAAAGAGTTTGTATAGTATTGGAATTAATTGTTCTTTACATTTTTGGTAAAATTCATTCATGAAGCCATGTGGCTCTGGGAAATTTTTCCTAAAGAGTTCATTAGTAGTGTGTTCAATTTCTTTTTCTAAGATAGAGTCATTTAGCTAAGAGGCAGTCATCTATTTCTTCAATTGTCAATTTATATAATTTTTATTTTTGCAAATTTTAATCTATTTCACTCAGATTGTCAGATTTATTTAAATATGATTCAGCAAAATATTTACTAATGACTGATTTAATTTCTTTTTCATTGGTGATGGTTTCACCCCTTTCATTTTTAATACTTTTGGGGGGGGATTTCTTCTTTCCTTTAATCTAAATGAAATTAACTAATGACATATCTATTTTTTTTTCATAAACCCACCTCCTATTATTTATTTGTTAGCTTAATTGTTTGTTTTTTGCTTTCAATCTCAATCTCACTTTTAATTTTCACAATTTCCAGTTGTTCAAATATGAATTTTTAATTTGTTCTTTTTCTAGCAATTTTTTTTTGTTTTTTATTCAATTAATTAAGCTGTTCCCTTTTTTCCATTTTGTTTATGAAAGAATTTAGAGAAATAAATTTCCCCTAAGTCTTTGGAGTGTTTTTAGCATAACTTTGTAGTTATGCTAGTGAGTCAAAGCTTTTATTTTTTCTGAATCTATTGAAATGGTTATGTTGTCTTAAATATATGTTGCTTGAATTATGATTGTGTTAATTGTTATACTTAGGTC
Organism: Sarcophilus harrisii; assembly: GCF_902635505.1. Taxonomy (NCBI): domain Eukaryota; kingdom Metazoa; phylum Chordata; class Mammalia; order Dasyuromorphia; family Dasyuridae; genus Sarcophilus; species Sarcophilus harrisii. The sequence continues at coordinate 285,113,179 of NC_045430.1, forward strand.
GAACCTTCTTTGCATTCTAGTTATAAATATGATGTGGCATAATGACTGATTTCTTTAATGAATTATTATAGTCTGATTAACATAACCGAATTTAAATATTTGAATCAATATTCACAATGATCTTAGCCTATGGTCCTCCTATGCTTTATGGCTTTCCTCAGTTTGGTATTGGATTTTATTTGTCTCTTAAAAAGAATCTGGTAGTTTGCTTTCTTTTTCATTGTGTGGGAAAAATTTTGTGTAGTGTTGTTAATAATTATTCTTTAAAAGATTAATAGAATTCTCTCATTAATCCCACAATACCAGGATTTCCTTCTTTTGTTAGCTTCTTTATGACGAGTTTTTGAGCTTTTTGCTGAGCTTGGTTTAATTAAGAGTTCTATTTGGTCTTCTATGGCTTAGTAACTTAAAGTCTGAAGGCATTTCTATATTTCTTTCATGTTCTCATTTATTTTAGCATATGCTTTTGCATAGAAAGTTCCAATGTATTTGAATTTCATTTTCTTTTGTTATGATTTCTCTATATTAAGTTGTTAATTAGATTTTGTGCCTTCGTTTTATACAGATTGATTAAATATTTATTAATTTTAATAGTTTTGTTAAAGAACTACCTTATTGTATTTATCATTTCTATTGTTTGTATATGTTTTAACATTTAACTATTTCTTTTTTACCTTTGATATCTCATTTTCTGTGCTTATTTTAAGTTTACTTGTTGGCTTTCACATTTTAAAATTCATATTCAGTTCATTAATTTTCTTTTTCATTTTGCTAATATATGTTTGCAAGTCCCCTTAGGACTGCTCTGGTTGCATCCCTAAAATTTTGATATGCTGTTTAATCATTATCATTTTCTTTTACATAATTATAAATTGTTTCTATAATTTATTCTGGCTCCACTCAGAAGGCAGTTGTTTAAAATTTTAATTTATATATGTGGTTTTTGCTCAAAGTCCCTGAGGTGATTGTTATTATGATTATTATTATTATTATATGGACTTTGGAGTTGTTGTTCCTCATTTGCAGTTAGGTCTGACTCTTTATGACCCTATTTGGAGTCCTCTTGCCAAAGATATTGGAGTGATTTACCACTTCTCTAGATCATTTTACACATAGCAAAACTGAGGTAAACAAGGTTGCATGATGTGTCCAATGTGTGTCCAAGTTCACACAACTAGTGTCTGAAGCTAGAATTAAACTTTAAAAGATGAGACTTCCTGCTTCTGGGCATAGTACTTCATCCACTGTATCACCAAACTGTCATTTTTTTTTTTTATTGTATAGATATACTCTTTCTCACTTTTTACATTTTTTGCATTATCATATCTTTGCTCTTATATCTGACTATGATCAATTTTTATAAAAGTTATATGTGGTAATGAAAAAATATATATACATATGTTTTCTCTCTGTGTGTGTGTGTGTGTGTGTGTGACTGTGTGTGTGTGTTTAGTAGTTCTACCAATAGACTTTTAAGTCTAGTTGCTCCAGCAATTCAATTCTATATCTTTCCTGTTATGTGTCTGTTAGCCTTGCTCATAATTGAGATCTGAATAATGAAATGTCCTATCTCTATGCTATTATGCTTCATGTTTAGCTCAGCTATTTTTCCTTTATGATATTAGAGGCTAAAATATTTGACATGTATATTTAATATTGATATTGGTGTCTTATATATGGTTCCCTTCAGGATATTTTAATTTCCTTATGCATCCCATTTTTTTGCTTTTGAATACTTATTTTGCCTTTGTCTGATAGTAGGAATACAATTCATTTTTTTTTATTCAGGATATTCATTATTTGATTCAGGATAAACTATGTTTCTATCTATTTATTTTGTGTATGTCTTTGTGGGGTGTTTTCTTTTATTTTAATTTTTGATGTGTTTCCTAAAAGCAATAAATTTTGTATTTCCTTATCCAATTTATCATTCTTCTATTTTATTGGATTTTTTAATCCATTCACATATAAAGGCACGAGTAAGGTTTATATATTTTTTTCTATACAAATAGAAATCTAATATTGTTTTATTCTAAATGTATATTTCTCCCTTTCTCTGAAAGAGCAGCATTTCATCTCTTCCATTATTTGTTTTATTTACTTAAGACAACTATTCCTATCATTATTCTTCCCCTTACATTTGTTTCACTCATGTTAGCGTTTTAACCTAGAACCCATTAGTTTTCCTTCTTTTTTCTTCCTTTCATTTATTTATTTATTTGTTTTTTCTTTTTGCTCTCAGGTAAGAGTGAAGTAAAATCCCTATTCCTGTTCTTCTTTACTACTTCTTTTATTTAATTTTTCCATGCCCTTTTCTATATTTTTTCTCTTCTTCTTCACTGTTTCTCCTTTCTGTCAATTCTATTTTTTTTAATTCATGGTCCTTTTACTCTTTCCCCCCTTCTTTAATCTCAGTAATCCTTGTAGACTTAAAAAAATTTAATTACCTTTTTCAAAATCTGTCTTATAAACAGTTTCCATGTTGTTGCTTTGTTTTTCTTTTTTCTTTTTTTAACTTTTTTATTATTATTATAGCTTTTTATTTACAAGATATGTGCATAGGTAATATTTCAGTATTGACAGTTGCAAATCCTTTTGCTCCAACTTTTTCTCTCCTTCCCCCCACCCCTTTCCCCAGATGGCAGGTTGACCAATACATGTTACATATGTTAAAGTATAAGTTAAATGCAATATGTGTATACATGTCCAAACAGTTATTTTGCTGTATAAAAAGAGTCGGACTTTGAAATAGCATACAATTAGCCTGTGAAGGAAATCAAAATGCTGGTGGATAAAAATAGAGGGATTGGGAATTCTATGTAGTGGTTCATAGTCATCTCCCAGAGTTCTTTCCCTGAATGTAGCTGGTTCAGTTCATTAGAACTGTTAGAACTATTAGAACTGATTTGGTTCATCTCATTGGTGAAGAGAGCCACATCCATCAGAATTGATCATTATATAGTATTGTTGTTGAAGTATATAATGATCTCCTGGTCCTGCTCATTTCACTCAGCATCAGTTCATGTAAGTCTCTCCAGGCCTTTCTGAAACTATCCTGCGTGTCATTTCTCACAGAACAATAATATTCCATAATATTCATATACCACAATTTATTCAGCCATTCTCCATTTGATGGGTATCCACTCAGTTTCCAGTTTCTGGCCACTACAAAGAGACCTGCCACAAACATTGTTGTTCATACAGGTCCCTTTCCCTTCTTTAAAATCTCTTTGGGATATAAGCCCAGTAGTAACACTGCTGGGTCAAAAGGGTATGCACAGTTTGATAGCTTTTTGAGCATAATTCCAAATTGCTCTCCAGAATGGCTGGATGTATTCACAATTCCACCAACAATGTATCAGTGTCCCTGTTTTCCCACATCCCCTCCAATATTGTGCATTATCTTTCCCTGTCATTCTAGCCAATCTGACAGATATGTAGTGGTATCTCAGAGTTGTCTTAATTTGCACTTCTCTGATTAATAATAACCTGGAGCATCTTTTCATATGGTTAGAAATAGTTTCAATTTCTTCATCTGAGAATTGTATTGTCCATATTCTTTGACCATTTATCAATTGGAGAATGGCTTGATTTCTTATAAATTAGAGTCAATTCTGTATATATTTTGGAAATGAGGCCTTTATCAGAACCTTTGACTGTAAAAATGTTTTCCCAGTTTATTGCTTCCCTTCTAATCTTGTCTGCATTAGTTTTTTTGGTACAAAAAGTTTTCGATTTGATATAATTAAATTTTTCTATTTTGTAGTCAATAGTGATCTCTAGTTCTTTTTTGGTCATAAATTACTTCCTCTTCCACAGGTCTGAGAGGTAAACTATCCTATGCTCTTCCAATTTATTTATAATCTCATTCTAGATCATGAACCCATTTTGACCTTATCTTGATGTACAGTGTTAAGTGTGGTCAATGCCTAGTTTCTGCCATACTAATTTCCAATTTTCCCAGCAATTTTTGTCAAATAATGCATTCTTATCCCCAAAACTGGGGTCTTTGGGTTTGTCAAACACTAGATAATTAAAGTTATTGGCTGTTTTGTCCTTTGAACCTAACCTATTCCAATGATCAACTAGTCTATTTCTTAGTCAATACCAGATGGTTTTAGTAACTGCTGCTTTATAATACAATTTTAGATCTGGTCCAGCTAGGCCACCTTCATTTGATTTTTTTTTTCATCAATTCCCTTGAAATTCTTGACCTTTTGTTTTTCCATATGAACTTTGTTGTTATTGTTGCTTTATTTTTCTTTCACTATAGCCTCCTTTTTTTTTTTTTTTTCTGAAGTGCCTCATTTTTAGAAATACTTTTTACTGCCTATGGAAGAGAGGCTATGATAACAGGGTAAACATTTTTCCTATGTCTCTGAGTAGTTTATTATTGATTTTTGCTCTCCTCAAGGTCATTTTTCTCCTGTTTCTCCTGAAATCTTTTTTATAGGCTCATGCCCTCCCATTCTTCCAGGTGTCAATTGTTCTCAGAATCTCTGGTTCCCCTTTTCTTAAGACAAGATAAATAACCTCCCCAGTTAAGAAATCACTGAAAACAGAAGGCAGTAGAATGTTTCTACCTCCCTTTATGTTGTTGATATTCAGTCATTTTAGTCATATCTGACTCATGTGACCCAGTGTTGGATTTTCTTGGCCAAAATGCTGGGCTAGTTTGCTGTTTCCTTCTTGAGAGATCATTTTTACTTATGCAGACAAATTTAAGTAAATTGCTCAGAGTTATACAGATAGTAAATTTCTGACACCAGGTTTAAATTTAGAAAAATGAAAACAAAACAAAACAAAACAGAAATTATTCAATAAATAAATTCAGGAAGGTGAGTCTGTGTGATTCTGAACCCAGTGTTGTATGTTATAATATGCTGTATTCCAACTTAATTGATTCTTCATTTTATAGAATATACCTTTGCCCCAAAGAAACATTTTTCAGTGGTAGTTTCTATCATCACCTCACCCATTCTCCAGTAGGGTCTCATCTTGAGAATTACATTATTCATAGTTATTTGGAGTAGGGTACATTATATCTTGATCTCTACTTTCTTCTCTCCCCATTTTTGCAACATTCAATTTTTCAATGTAACAACACTAAACATATTGATACATGTGGGCGTGATGTTTTGAGAAGTTTAATCTTTTATGTTTCAAGCCTGTTTCTCCAGCATCACTTTTATTTGACTTCTCCTTTCATCTTTGTCTTCATTTATAATGTTGGGGAGGGAGAACTTTATGTTATAATGGTTACTATCTTGTTATTATCTTGTTTTTCTTGCTTGTTATCTATCTATCTATCTATCTATCTACTTCATATCTCTGTTGTTTCAAGAAATTGAAAAGGAAATCATTTGTTCATGTCTGGTTTTATTTTTAGAAATGCTTTGAACGTCAAATTTATTGGGAATTTATCACCTTTCATTAATATTTAGGGTAAGTTTGAAGGCTATACCATATTGGTTTGAATTTAGTTCCCTTTTTGTCTTTTTGAAACTCAATCTTATTCCCCGCTTCTACGTTTACTTTTGTGTATAGAATAATCTTGTGTTACTCAAATTTTCTTTTCTTTATTGTAATTCTTTCTCCTTAGCTATTCCATTATTTGTTGTATGTATGAATTATTATGGATGTTAATAATAATAATTTTCATAAGGCAATTGGGGTTAAGTAACTTAGTAGTTAAGTAACTAGCTAGTGTCAGGTGTATAAGGCCAGATTTGAACTCTGGTCATCCAAACTCCAAGATCAGTACAATATGAATGTGCCACTCAGCTGTACCAGATACATGAATTATTAATTATATGTCTTGAAGTTTTATTACTATCTTTCAACCCTAAGAAAATATATAAATAATTTCAATTTGTGCTTTGTCTTCAGAATTCAGAAATTATGAATAGTGTTATTTTTATACTTTAAATTGTTCAGGTTTTGTCACTTAAAATACTCTTCTGGAATAGCTGTAATCTCTAAATTATCCCTATACATTTGGTCTTTATAATTAATGACTTTGCACTTAAAGTATACATAATTTATTTTTAAGATTTTTACTTTCTCAATTCCCTTCTTTAGATTGTCCATAACTTCTATACATTTTCATTAACAATACCTTATTTTCCTTTTGGTTCCTTTGATGAGACAATTCCAACAAAGAAAGTTATTTTTTTTTTAAACTGGCCCAATCATTTCAGTTGCAGAAAATGTAAATTGTGCTTTTATAATTCTTACTTCTCTTTTAATGTATTCAAGGAAATCATGCTATCATTCCATGCTCTCTCCACAGGGTTTTCTTCCTCATCAGGTGTTCATTATTCATTAACGTTGGAATTCTTTTCATTAATCTGGAGTCCATATTCTACTGTTATTAATATCTTATCTATTTTTTTCTCCTCATGTTCAAGGTCTTTAAAAAGAATTTTCTACTACTTGAAGACTCTTTTTTCTTAGTAATGTTTGTTTCTCTCAGGAAGGATTGGATTTCAAAGATATCTCAACTTGGGGCTATTCACATTTACTAGCTTCAATGATTTCAGAGGAGAAAAAATGGATACCAGCTGAATGGTGGGCCCTTGGCTTCAAACAGACATAGTGGAGCCTTGCATAATTTGAAATGAGGCCCAAATTCCTTCTGTTACTCGTTCTCTAGCTGGGAAATGTTATAATACAGTGCAATATCATAATTTAATACCAATCAAAATAATCTTCAACATTTTGATTTTTCATGGGGATGGATCAGAGTTGAAAGCAGCCTTATGTAATCCTACCAGAATGTGGTGGGCTATATAGGAAGGGATGATGAATGAACACATCAGAAATTATGGACTTACCTTTTCTTAGGGCAGCAGAGAGTCAGAAAAAATTACCTTTTCTTGTGTCAGCACAGAGACAGACAAGATTGCTTTCCCCCCTCCCCCACATTATTGTTTGTTTTGGAAAAGTCTGAGTCATTGTGAACATCAAACAAAAATGTTTAGTGTTTTATTTTAGCACACACATGATCCATAAGCAGGGGGATGCTGGTATATGTTTCACAACTGATTCTCTAGGGGGAAAATGTATTCTTGGCACATTTTAAATTTAACCTGAATTATTAGCATTTTATCTGTCCCTTTCTTGAATCTTGAAAATCATAAAACCAATAAATCAAAACTCAATTTATATCATTTATCAGTTTCTGAGATATTAATTCTCACACTTAAAATTTAACAATCAATCCTCCTTAGATAGTATCAGCTAACTCCAGCATACCACTGTCTTCAAATCTTCCTTTCTTTGCTTTAAATTATGTACCGATTCCCTATAGCTAGAAGAATTTTGTCTTTGTCCAGGATGCAAAAATCATTACTTGAATGAACTATCCAAAAATGAGCATGAGCTATAGTAGAGTAGAATGAGTTAGTCTTCATGACCGGTGATGCCTCTGAATAAACATTCAATAACTAAAAGTGAGAGATCTGCTTCAAGAGAATTTTCACTAGAAAACTGGATGATTCTTTATTATTCAGCCTTGAAATTCTGCCCTCATGTTGTTTGGTGATCCATCATGATTTTCCTTCTCTAGTGTTAGGACAGGACATACAGGACCTGGGACTTTTTTCAAGACAGGAAACTTCCTCTACCAAGGCAGATGAAAGCATCTAGCTTTTTAGATAATTCCTGGGTAGTTTTCCAAAGTCGGTGGAAACTAAATCATCTGTGTGATAAATACCATCTTAGCCAATGCTGTGGCTTAAACATCATTTAAGTCTTAACAGTCAAAAGTCCATTCAGACTACTTTGGAGTGTATTGATAATGAAATTAGAGTACTTGTAAATACCCTGATTTCTTGATGCTCCTACATTTTTCTGGAATTTTATGCTAAATTTTTTCATGGTAAGGAGCATTTGGAAAGAAGATAAAACATATTGATTCATTTAGGATCATTTGGAAAATTTCTCTATCACCATTTAAAAATAGAGTTAAGATAACAGATAGAGAATTAGCTGCTATTTGGCTTCTATACCAAGAATGAGTATCTAAATGAAATTAAAACCTTGGGTTTTCTCTGTTGACTTATGTTGAAGTATTAATTTGCATTTATGGATGTAGCTGCTTTGTTGAATAGCTCCATGAGCACCTAAACAAGTTAGACCCAGCATCTTCACAGAGTTGACAAAGCAATGTATGTTGCCATTACAATACAGTAGTTACCCTCTTGACCTTAATAAATGCAGCCATATAAATTTTGGGAATAATGGGGTGAATATAAAGAAGCAAAACTGGTTCCTAGATGTCTCTACAGTATGCCATCATTGTCCTCCCCCCAATGAACTCAATGCATTTTGTGGACCTGACTAGCTATTTAAAAAGAAATAACTTATTTAAAATTCATAATCTAATGTCTTCTAGATTTGTTTCACTATTAATAACATCAATAAAATCTTTTAATTAAAAAAATACATCATTCCTTGCCTCTACATTTTCCTCTATATATTCTTTTATGAGTAAATATATGAAATAGGTTGGAGGGTAATGGTTTCTTTTCCAAATTTATACTTCATGGGATATGTGATACCAGATCCATTCTCTCGGGTAACTTAATCTTTCTCAAGTATTGTGTACACCAGAAAATCAGGCTCTCACAGTTTTTAAATGACATCTGAAATCAGGTAAAGCAGTTTACCAAGTCCTCTTAAAAGTAAATCAGCTCACATATATGGTATTAAAAACAGCTACATTAACCTAGTGGCTTAAAAGTGAGTGACCTTCCATCCTCTTAAACACCAGACTTCAGACCCATAAGAAACTAATGATTTGATTCATCAAGCATCAAGGCAAGACTATTTTTAACTTCTGATCTGCTTGAGAATTTTAAAAAGACATGACTGTTTGAGCCAAGGGAGGGTTAGAAATTACCAAAGAAATCACCAAAGTTTGCTAAATTCACCTAATCAACAAATTCTGGTTGAACTTTTTCTAGTTTCAGTACCTGACAATCCACATGATATAGTCAATGCCTTGCAACTTGTCAAAAACTTAAGGGATGGTTCCAACTAACAGTAGAGCAGACTAGAAGACATTCTAATGGAGACATTGAACAAGAGTCAGAATAGGACATTAACAGGAGGTCAAGATTTGTTATACTTATTTTGTGCCAGCCACGCACTGGAAATACAAGACAAAAGGGAAATAGTCTCTGTCATGGAAAAACTCATAATCAGCTATGTATGTCTAGGTCAATAAAGAATAGATGTAAGTTAAGATTGAGGGAAAGGACTCTAGGATCTTGGTTCAGAGTCAGGGGAAATTTCAGGTGCACACCTGAAAGACCAAAAAGAAAGATGAAAAAAGGAGATTATTCTCATTATATGGAACAGTTAGTGTAAAGATATGGAGACAGGATGCAACATCATATGTAAGGAATATTTAATTACTGGATATGGGGAAGTCAGTAATGTACAAAAGACTAGAAAGGGAGGAAGGTAGGGACCAGGAAGAAAAGGTCAATATTACTCCTAGCTATGGTGTGGGTATGTGTGAATATCAAAGTAAGATTTATAAAAATATTCATATTTAAGCAAGATCTTGAATAGTGGACAAAATTTTGGCAAATGAGAAAGAGTATTTAGACTATACAGCTAAAGTTGGTGAGATGGGATATTCCTGGCTATGTTGACAGAATCTCTTCTACCTCACGGCAATAGAAATAAATGTGGAAGTACCTGGAATAACTGGAAAAAAAAACTGTATAGGGACTGCCTATAATATATGAGTAAGTGTATTGTGGAGTCTAAGCTGACTTCTTTTTATTACAGTAAAACACAAAGAAAAGTAGCAAGAAAAATTAAGAAAATAGCAAGAGCAAAAGAAGGCCTAGGAAAGAATCCATCCCAATTAAAGCTTTGAAAAAAAAAAAAAAAAAGCAGCAGAGAAATGAGAAAAGAAGTGTGAGTGACAATAAAGAAGAACAAATTAAAACAGCAGTTATAGAATCTGAAGCCTAGATTCATATGCAATTCTATTTCTTAGATCATTTATAACACTAGGTCAGCTATATAACTTCATTTGGCCATATCGTCTTTATTGGTAAAAGGGTAGAGATGGTGTAGATAAAATCTGATACATTTTCTATAAACTAAGGAATAAATACAATCGAGTAAGAGGGAAAAGTGGTGAAAACTTTAGAAGGGTGAATGTGACTCAGTGCTTTGAGTCCAGGAAAAATGATTTTTTTCATTTTCTCCCATGGATTCAGATTCATTGCATATGAACATTATTTAAAGAATATGTAGTCTGGAAATTCCTGGTGAGAACTTTTTAGCATTCTTCCAATATTTGTAGGACTGTCAAGTACTTTTTAGCTTATGTTAGCAGTGCTAGGCACAAAGTGCTAGCCAATGGTACTGAGAGAAAAATCTTGTCTGGATATAAAGAGGAAAAGAAAATACCAGCTTGATAATAACTATCAAATGGAGAATAGGGGTAATAGACACCCCATCACATGAGGCCTCCCTGCTGTGGCCGGGAGACCATTTGGTGGGTATTTTGTAGTGGTGTTTCTTTTTTTTTTTGGCTTTGCCAGCTGTCCACTACCATCTTTTCCAATACTTTTCCAATACCTAGTTTTCATGATATTATTCCCCATTTTGCAATACACCCCATTATTCCCAAAATTTATATGGCTGCATTTATTAAGGTCAAGAGGGTAACTACTGTATTGTAATGGCAACATACAATGCTTTGTCAACTCTGTGAAGATGCTGGGTCTAACTTGTTTAGGTACTCATGGAGCTATTCAACAAAGCAGCTACATCCATAAATGCAAATTAATACTTCAACATAAGTCAACAGAGAAAACCCAAGGTTTTAATTTCATTTGGATACTCATTCTTGGTAAAGAAGCTAAATAGAAGCTAATTCTTTATCTGTTATCTTAACTCTATTGGAGTTATTGGAATTCTGTGACACTGAAATGTATGAGGATCACAACTGATCACATTTTTCTTCTCTACCTAGTTTTCATGATATACGAATAATAAAACACAGAATTGTAGTTATTTTACATGATATACTTTTAACCCACAAACATTGAATTGTAGTTATTTTACATGATATACTTTTAACCCACAAACACATTAAAAACTTCTTTTTCCATAAAATATTTTATTTTATTCATATTTGCTAAGATGGGGACTTTGTAGAAGAGGGAAAGAAAACAAAACACAAACCTTCAGCTGACAAAAAGGAAAATGTACATGAAAGAAATAGCTTAACATTCCATTTCAGATACTAAAATGCTGAGGTTGGTCAATATTTGAAGTATAGCTTACCCACCAGGAAGTCAATTTTTCACAGCTTCCTATATATGCTTTTAAAAGCCGGTTTTAAAATGTAAGTAGCCATCTTTTTTTTTTTTTTTTTTACATCAAATCCTATATGCAAAACAATTTTCATAGATGTGTTTTTTTTTTTTTCCAATAACAAAGAGCAGCCTTCCCAGTGTTTGTGAATTTAATGAGCTATTCCTCAAAGGAAAGTGGACTAATCATTTTACAATGAGAATTACAAAGCACAATTCAAAAGTTAACTAAAAGGTGATGAACATGTTACAAAAATAAATTTTGAGTTCAAAAATAGCAGCATGTAAAAATCTCCTTTCACTGCTGAGTACCCTATTGGGAACATTATTCATTCAAAATGCATATATGTATTCAAAGAACATATTATTAAATGCATATTTCATCTTTTTGTAAACCTTTCCCACAGTCAAATTGCTTTTTCTCCATTAATGTGGTTTCTTACCACAGTACAAATAGACTAGGTATTGGCCATAATATTGACAGCTGGTCCAAGCTATAGAAAGGAAAACCTACAGCTATTACTGTGAAAGGAGCTCACATATTCAGTGCCCTATATACTGGACAAAATAAACTATATATATGACTTCTCTATTTGTAAGCAAGACCCTGAATAAAGTACAATCCCTATGAACATTGAATTATTTTGCTATTTAATATACTCTATTTCAATTTATTTTTAAAGCATTTAATCCAATTCTGAAGCTTTTGCGAAATGGCTTACTGTCAGTCAGTCAACAACTATGTATTAAGCATTTACCAATATTGTCCAGAGCAGTGAAAATACAAAGAAAAGCAATAAAACAACTCTAATCTCAAGAAGCTCACAGTCTGGTGGAGGAAATAACAGATGAACAACTATGTACAAACAAGGTATATACAGGAGAAATGAAGGTATTCTCAGAGCCTCAGAAGACACTGAATTGAGCATAAATTTGAAAACCTTTTTTTACAGAAAGTGCCATTTTAGATGAAACTTAAAGCTAGAGAAGCCAGAAAACAGAGGTAAAGAAGGAAAAAAATTCAAGTACAGAATTGAATGTATATAATAAAATGGAAATTATCATTAACCTTGATGGGGCATTAAGAAAGACTTGCTGAAGAATCTGGGAAGTGAGGTAATTCCTGAAGAAAGTTAAGAGTAGAGATAGGGGCAGAGAGTCGGGTGGATAGCTGGGGAAAAGGCACAGGTAGGAGATGGAAGTTAGATTTGCTGAATTCTAGAGCACCTGGTGGAGGGCTCAAAGTGTAATGATTGAAAAAGAAGAGTCTAGGTTTTGAAAGACTTCAAAAGACAAACCTTGATATCTTATGTTTGACAATAGTAAAAACGGAGTCATCAGCTAGGGATATGTATGTGCAAGATGGTTAGAGCTACACCTTAGGCAAATCTCTTTTGATGATTGAGTGTATATGGAGTTGAATGGTTTGATATTTGATGTAGGAATAATAATCATAAAATACTAGAATAATCCAATCAAGAAATGTTGAGAGGCTATACGATGGGTGTGAGACAGCCAAAGAAGAGAAGGGGGGGGGTGAAACATGAAATGCTGAAAAGGCAGAAGCAATATAGTTATGTAGCAACAGATCAGATCTGCAGCATGAGAAAGGGTCTAGAGTGACAATGGGATTGCCATTTGGGTAACTGGAAGAATAATGGTTCTCTTGACAGTAATAGGAGTTTAGAAAGGAAGGTTTGTGGAAAAGATGAATTCTATTTTGGATATGCTGCACTTAAATTGTCTATGAAATGTCTACATTTGAGATATCTGATATACAGTTGAATGTGTGATAATAAAGACTGAGAAAGAAAAGAAATAATCAAGGACAAAATAAAGTGAGAATGTCAAAAGCTAAAGAAAGTCATAAAGAATGAGGATTAAGAAAAGTCTATTGATTAAAGTCATTTTGTTGGTAAATTCAGAGAGTGTAGTTTCAAGGGAATGAGGAGTTTGAAAGCCAGATTACAGAATTAAGAAGGAAAGGCATCAATTTAAGATGTCTTTCTAACAGAGTTTAGACACAAAAGTAAGATGAGGGTAACTAGTGGGGGTGGATGTATCAAGTGAGATTATATATATATATATATATATATATATATATATATTGACATATAGACATATAGGCTCATTTCTTGTGGAAGAGAAAAGTCAAGCAAGCAGGAGACACTGAAGCTTAATGAGAATAAGGGGCAATCTTCTGAAGATGATGGGATTAAATACTATTATTTGTGTATGTAAATGGTTTTCTTTAACAAGAAAAATGGCTTTGGGGTGAAGGTCAGAAAAGATGATATAAGATATAAGAAATATAAGGAGGAAAGGAAAAGGAGAACTCTCAGTGACTAGACTAAGGTTTTGTGTTTGGGGTAAAATAGAAAGCAAGATTCTCAGATAAAAGGATGTTATGATGGGAAGTCATGGGAAGTTTGAAGAGTGATGAAAAATTGTGGAAAAGCTTCTTTAGTGATTGAGATAGTGATTCAATTACAGAGGTATAAGCAGATTGCTTTGTGATATAGTAAGGGCTCCATTGAGATTATCTGATATAAATTTGTAACAGACATTCTTCAAACAGCTCTGTGTGTGTGCGTGTGTGCGCACGCACGCGCATGTGCATTTTCAGCTTCTTTTAAATGAATTATCCTAGAGGATATTTCCAAAGAATGACTGTAGCCATTACCTCAGACTGGTCAGTATTATCTCATAAATCTTAGCTGTATCATAGGTCAATAGCTCCAGTGGCTTTTTATTACCTCCAGGATAAGAAATCAAATCATTTTGCATGGCTAAATTTTGTTTGTCACAACCTGGCCCCTTTCTTAACTCTACTTTTCTGATATTTTGCTGCTTTTTACACATTCCATATTATAGGAGCCTCGACCTATTTGAGGTATTGCATACTTTTCCTTCATATGTTATTTCCTGGACTTTTCAATGTGTCTATGACACGTGTAAGATTTCTGCTCATTCATCTCTACTTCCACCTGGCTTCTTTGAAGACTCAGCTCCAATCACAATTTCTGCAGAAGGCCTTTTCCTTCCTCCTTCACTCTGAATTACTAATACCTTTTCCTTTCAAATAGCCTTTCATCTACTCTATAAATCTTTTATATGCCTAATTTATGTCCATGTTGTTCTTTTATTAAAATGTGAGTTTCTGATCACAGTACCTTAGTACTGAAATGGCCAATGAAATAGAAAACAAATCATAACAACTGCAATTTTTGCTCTTTTATAATTTCAGGAAATAATTTTCTGGAATATAATATCCATATTATTTCAGGAAAAGCCATTTAAGATAATTTTCAAAATGCTGATATGAAACTCACAGACTCCTCTTTTTTTCTTTTGAAACTATTTAACTTCTTTTCTTTGTCTTCATCTTGATTCAGACCCTTTTCTTTCAAATGTGGACCATTTATTCAGTCCCTGATGGTAGCTCTAGTCAAAAGTAGTGGTGTGGGTCAGTATGTGGCTGTGCAGTAGGTCTTTGAAAGGATTTAAATGATGGGTTACTCTTAATGTAAAAAACATAATAAAGACAATTACACTAATATTTCTTCAAGTATATATTTGTTCTTAGCTATGTTGCCATTTTAAATTAATATTATCTGATGCCAGATTTAAAAAAATTTTCTATAATTGTCTTTATAGCTTTACATTTCAGAAAACCTAACTTGTCACATTTTAAGAATATCAGAGAATGAATTTTCCCAAGTACAAGCAAAATTGGGTACCAATGGTGAATGTTTAAGTGATGTGATTTCAAGGAATATAAAACCATAATTGTTCATAGTATACACAGATCAGTAAGACTCACTGTTCAGATCTAAGGGCCCATTCATAATCACTTTCCAAAATCCCTATCTATTATCCAATCTAGCACCATGGCTTATTTGTGTTTCCCACTGGCAGACAGTGAAAAGCGGTGAGGACTGACACTGAACCATTGAATGGCATCTTCCAAATGCCTCTCAAACAAGGATAAGTCATTACAGCATGAAGTCATTATCATTTCCCTTTCCAAGCTCGACAAGGAACAGTCATGTAAGTAGCAGTAAATCCTACATGTTTGACTACACTTGCTAATTAGCAAATAATTATGCTATGGCATTTTGTTAAATTTGCTGATGCTCCATTAATGTGAATTTAAGATTTAGTGCATTGATCATTAAAGGGTATATTTACCATGCTTTGCCATTAGAAAAGCCTTAGGTAGTTACCATAAAAAATAATAAATGCCATTTGGTCAATATGAGGTAAAGCACCTACTGTATTTAATTACATTGGAGAAGTTTAGCATCATGTAGTATCACTAATCTTTATTTAAGTTCTTTACCACCAACAAAAAGAAGAGAATCTGCAATAGAATGAAATATAGAAAGGCTTATAGATTTACAGAATCTCTGACATTAAGTAAGTTCAGAGGCCAAGTGGGATAAGCATCGTCTTAAGTAGTGGAAAATAAAATGTCCTTTAGATAATGATATTTTTATAGCATATTACACTATGGAGTGGAAATCGATCATGTAAATGTATTTAAACTATGTGCATATCTCAAATAAAAAATAGATACCACTTCCTTTCTAAGAGACAAAACATCCTCATATATTTTCACAAATCTTTTCCTTATGGAATATTTTGTTTAACTTCAAAAATATATAAGTGAGTCTATGATCTCATTATCAATGAAGATCTTGTTTCCTATTCAGGCTTGTTCACCCTGGGCATCGCTTGTCCATTTTAGCCCCTAAATTGATTGGATGACATCCATGTATATAAATTCTGGTTAGAGTGGTAGGTCTTTGATTCCTCTCAATATCTGGTTCAAGCCTATGAGTAAAATCATCATCATAATATTTATTTTAGCTCAGACATTTACTTAGTGAAATCCATTACTTTACTTCTTTATGATTCATTTTTGGATTCTTATATACCCTCCTCATACCACACACCTCCTTTTTGAGTAATATTCATTTTCAATTTAAAACATTAAAATCCATTTTATTTTGAGGAAATCATAGGCCTCTTATATTAACTGTATACTTATTAGGACTCTACAAAGCTTAACCTGAAATCTACTAATGAAAGGTTGTGAAAAATAATTGGCAAAAGCTTTACCTAACTGATGTTATTGTGGCAATCAGCTAATACATGCAAGGGTATTTTGAAATTATTTAAAAAGGGAACTGCATGGATGTTTTTATTTATGGAATTGTTCAGATAAACCTAGTATTAGTTCCCCATTCAAATATAAGCCCACAGGCCACCTAGTTTATAATCTCTTTTTTGTTTTATCCCTGGTTCCTATCACTTGACATGATGCATGAAGTGGTTAATAATTATTTCTCGATTTATTGAGCATAATAGTAGATTTCAATAATCTAATGCTATAATAGAAATATGACATCACCAACATCTAAAGACCTCTTTCATGAACATATGTCAAAATAATTTCCTTCCCAAGTGTCTGAAAATGTTTATCTTGTAAAAATATTTATTATGGTATCCTCAGGAAAAGGAATGCTTGTCACTAGTGGTCCCACAGATTTTCTAGACAGTTTTAGATTTGTCATTTTCAAATCAAAATCAAAACAAATCAAAATCTTAGGATAGAGCTTAGAAATTTCAAAGAAGTTGTAGACTTGATGTAAGAAAATACTTTCTTTCTTTTTTTTTTTTTTAAGCCATCCCAAAGTAGATTAGACTGCCTTGATAGGTGGTTGTTTCCTTCTCACTGTATCATAGAATATGAGCAAGGTAAATTAGTATGATCTAGGTATGCCATTACCATTATGTTCTAGGCATGTCATTACCATTGACTTTTGTGATGTTTAAAAAGTTAGACATAATTTCTGGATAATTAATCATAATGTTAATATTATAAATAAAAGAGATCAAATATCAAAAACAATCATGGCAGTGGGGTCACAGCTTGAAAACCCCTGGAAAGGAGGGTGTTCCAACATGGATTGGCAATGAGAGTCAATGAGGGACTGGATCTATTCCCATGAACTTGGATTATGTCATTTACTTCTCCCCCAGCCTTGGGAAATCTAATCAAAGAATTGATCCCCACCCAAACCTAAGAAGAAGAGAACGGGTAGGAATTCACCTTAGATTATATTCCTTGTGAGGTGTGGTCTGACCACAATTGAAAAGAAAGTTAGTGCAACCTAATTCATGAGCTTATCAAATGACTAGAAAAAGGGGGAACTCTGGACCTCCTCCAATCATATGTTATTGATAATCATTTCTTTTACCTTTCCCTTCACAAAAAATGTTCATAAGCATGCACAAACCTTATTGCATTTTTAATAGTAGTCTGCTGAATTTGAATATGCCATCATTTTGCTAAGATGTGGTTTACATAAAAAAAAAAATAGGGTAGTGCTTCAAGAATTATGAGTACTGGAACATGTATAGATACGCTATGTAAGCTTACCTAAGAGTACAATTCAGAGTTGTGTTTTGGGATTTCCAGTTGTCAAATGTCTTAGGGAGTTTGAGGAAATAACTCCTTTAAAAAAAATCCCCCCCAAAAAAATCCCCAATTACACACAAAAATATATTTTAATACTCATTTCTTAAAACCTTCAATTCCAGATTCTTTTTCTTCATCATTTCTTCCCTCCCTAAAATAGTAACTAATTTGATATAGCTTGTATATATATATGCAGTCATGAAAAGCATATTCTCATATTAGTCATATTGTGAAAGAAAAGTAAAAAGAAAAGAAAGCTTTAAAAAGTGTGCTTTGATTTGCATTTATACTCCATCATTTCTTTCTCTCTAGGTAAATAGTATTCTTCATCATGAGTACTTAAACATTGTCTTGGATCACTGTTTTGCCAGAAATAGCTAACTCATTCAAAGCTGGTTTTATATATACTTTTTACCTGGTTCTGCTCACTCCATTTTGCATGAGTTCATGTAAGTCTCTCCAGGGTTTTCTTTTCCCCCTGAGATCATCCTTCTCTTCATTTCTTATATATCACAGTGATATTCTATCACAATAATATATATTAACTTTGTCAGTCATTACCTAATTGATGGGCATTGCTTCAGTTTTTAATTCTTTGCCACTACTAAAAATAATTACTATAAATATTTTATATATATATATATCCTTTTATTTTTTTGTTTGTATCTCTTTGGAATATAGACCTAGTAGTGGTTTGCTGACTCAAAGGGTATATACAGTTTTATGGTATTTGGGGCATAGTTCCAAATAACTCAACCAAAAGGTTTCATCAATTTACAAGTCCATTAATAGTTCATTAGTATCTCAATTTTCCCACTTTTTCCCAACATTTATTATTTTTCTTTTCTATTATATTAAACAATCTGATAGGTATGGAATAGTACCACATAATTATTTTAATTTGAATTTCTCTAATCAATAGTGATTTAGAGCATTTTTTATATGACTGCAGATACCTTTGCTTTCTTTTCCTGAAAATTACCTGTTATCCTTTGATCATTTATCAATTGGAGAATGGCTCTTATTTTTTTATAAATTTGACTCGTCTCTATTTGAGAAATGAGACCTCTCATAGTTAATTGTTGTAATGTTTTTCAGTTATGATTAGAATATTTTACTCCAACCTATTCACCTCCATCTATCCTATTCTCTTTCCTCATTCTGTCCATCCTCAAAAGCATTTTGCTTCTGCCTATTACATCCTCTAATCTGATCTCATCTTATCCTTTTTCATTATACTTTCTTGTACAATAAGTTGAATTCTATCTTCAACTGTGTATTTATGGTATTTGCTCTTTGAATGAGATCCAATGAGAGTAAGATCCACATACTCCTGTCTACCCTGCCACATTCCCTTGCATTGTCACAGGTATTTCATGTCTCTTTTACATGATGTAACTTACCCAAATTCTATTTTTCCTTTCTCCCTTCTCCCAGGATATTCCTCTTTCTCACCCCTAAATTTAATGTTTTAGCTAATTATCCCTTGATAGTCAATGCATGTCCTTGCTTTCTGTCTATATATAATCCTTTAAACTGCCCTAATAATGAGAAAGTGGTTAGGAGTTGCAAGATTTCTTCCCATTAACAATGTATATACATTGTGATGACCATGTTAGCACCCTGGATACTTTAGAATCAGCCAGAGTCAGGATCAGCAAAAGTCCTTTTTATTCTTTTTGGAAGTGAGAGGAATGGCAACACGAATCCAGCCAGGAGTTGTTCTGGCTTTCTTACTCTACCCTTTCATCCCTCCTCCTCCTCTCTCTATACTCCAGCAGATTGAGCCCACACAGAATGGTGGGACAGGCCATTTTCCAAGCAAATGCTAATAGAATATTGTCCAATTGGTAATTAGCCTTAAGTGCGTGTTTGTTTAAACCTCAGTGCCTCTGCTCAGTTTCAGCCTATTACACCATATATCTTTATTAATTTGTTTCTTGTATACCTTTTTAATCTTCTCTTGAGTCTTGTATTTGACTTGTCAAATTTTCTAGTCAACTCTGATCATTTCATCAAGAAAGCTTAAAAATCACCCATTTCATTGACTCAATTGTACTGTTTTCCTGGTTAGGTGATTCTTGGTTGGAATCCTTACTCTTGGTTCTCCAGAATATCATATTTCAAGCCCTTTGGTACTTTAACATAGAAGCTGATAAATCTTATTTTATACTGACTGTGACTTTACAAAGCTTGAATTACTTTTTTTTTTTTTTCTGGTTGCTTTCAATATTTTTTTCATGACTTAGGAGCTCTGGAATTTAATTATAATATTCCTGGGTGTTGTCATTTTGGGATTTCTTTCAGGAGGTGATCATTTAAATTATTTTAATTTTTAGTTCACTCTCTGGTTTTAGAATATCAGGGCACTTGTCCTTGATATTTTCTTGAAAGATAATATCAAGGCTTTTTTTTTATCGTGGTTTTCAGATAATCCAATAATTTCCAAATTATCTCTCTTGCATCTGGTTCCAGATCAGTTTTTTTTTTTTTCTTCAATGAGATAGTTCAAATTTTCTCCAATTTTCCCATTATTTTGTTTTTATTTAATTGTATCTTGATGTTTCATGAAGTTATTAGCATCTACTTGCCCAATTCTAATTTTTAAGAAGTTATTTTCTGAAAGTGAACTTATGTTTTTTTTTTTTTTTTTTTAATGTTCTATTTGACCTATTCTGCATTTTAAGATATTTTTCTTCATTGAGTTTTTGTGCCTTGTTTATTATTTGGCCTATCCCGTTTTTTTTAAGGTTATTTTATTCAGTACTTTTTGTGCTACCTTTACCAGTTTGTTGTCTCTTTTCATAATTTTCTTGCATCATTGTCATTACTTTTCCCAATTTTCTTTATCTCTCTTATTTGATTTTTATAATTCCTGTTGAGCTCTTCCCAGATTTTTTTTTTTTTTTTGGACAGGGTTATTCACACTCACATTCTTCTTTGAGATTTTGGATGTAGGAATTTTGACTTTGTTATCTTCTGTTTCTGTTTTGTTCTTCCTTATTATAATGGTCAGGATCTTTTCTTGTTGTATAGTGATATTTCTACCCTATTTCTTGACTTTCAGCTTTGCACTAAAGTTGGGCTCTGTTTCTAGGATAGAGGAGTCGTTATCCCAAGTACTAGTTTTTTGTTTGTTTGTTTTGTGCAGCTGTTTTCAAAGCTATGTCTTGGTGGTGTGTAAAATCCTATGAATTAAAGAGAGATGTGTTTACTTTTCTCCTGGCCTGTTCTGTGATCCATGAGTGGCCACAAACACCGTTTTCTGCCATGAAACTGTAACTGGGGTCCCTGCTTCCCTGTAGCTGCAAATTCTGGTGTGCTAATTGTTCCCCTTTGCCCTGAGACTGCAGCCCAGGATGGCAACCTGTATCTGGGTATATAAGTAGTGCAAGAGAGTTCTACCTTTTGTGCTAGCACAGAAACCCTGTAATATTCTTCTGATCAGTTATCCAACCCTTTTACCATCTCTGAACTCTGAGAGCTCTGAAAGGAGCAATTGAGAATACTTCCCAAGACTATGAGATGTATCCAAATTAGAGCCTATAACTAAAGAAGTATAGTCTCTTGAAAGTTCCCTCTCTTAGGCCTATGTTTCTCTTGTTGTCGCTTCTTTATTCTTTTGACAAAATTACAGTTTAATAAATTCTCTTCAATTTGATCTATCTATCAGTGTCTATCTGATTTGGAAAGGAGTCTTTTTATCCTCATCCAGCTTGCCCTATCTGCCCTGTCTATATTTGTAGCAATTGCATCCACCAGAGTACTAAGTTAACAGAATACTTTTTTACCTCCCTTTGCCTATACAGATACTTCCTAAATATAGTCATTTGCATACCAGGCTCATGTATTTTTACTCAAAATAACTGCCAATTTGTGACAGCAGGAGCTGTTTTAAATACCTGATGCTTTCCAAAGACTTTTGAGTTAGTAGCAACAAAATATCAGAGAATTTGTTAGTGGATGTAGCAGATGCAGTCATCATTTCTCCCATGAAATCCTTCCCTTTGTGCAAGGAAGTAGGCTAAGTGGGAGTTACCAATGGCCTTGAATTACAATTGAAGAGTGATGTGTGTATGTGTGTGTGTATGTGTGACAGTGCATATGTGCATGTATTGTGTGATTGTACAAGTATATGTTTCAGTGTATATTTGGAAGTTTGTGTGTAAATGTGTGCATGTGTATATATTCATATGAGTGTGCGTGCGTGCGTGTGTGTGTGTGTGTGTGTGTTAGGAGGAAGCACTGATAACAAAAGGCGAGTAGACAAAAAGTGGAACTCATTGAAAGAGGAGGAGTGGCAGGTGATGAGAGGAAGAAGCCTTAGGAGCTTCCCCCTTCTGGTATGGGTACAGATGGTACTAAACAAGTGGTGAATTTCAGAGGCCTGGCTCCCCCTTTTCCCTGAGAAACTGGTATACAAGATGCCAAGCTCCATAGCTTGGAAGTGAAATGAGAAAACAAGAAAGGGAACCAAATGTTTCTTTCCTTTGAGCAGCAATAATGGAGGCACCAAGGTCTCACTGATGAGAGTGGTACATTCAGGAGGACTTTAAACACGGTGAGGGTATGAGCCAGAAAATAAGGTCCTTAGCACCTTAAGTTGTTCTGTTGTTCTGGAAAAAAAAATGATTTGGTTATGTCACATAGGACAAGAACCCATGGATCAATCCTAGTCATATAGTTGGAGGGTACACATTATGGATATACATAAACCATTGAAGGAAAAGAGAAAGGAAATAAGTATGGGGATTTACAGATGTTTTGTGACTAGTTTTTCTCCATCAAAGATCAAGTATTGCTTTTATCCTTTTGATAAGCGATTCTATGATGTTATGAATTATGTGCCAATCAGTCTTTATATAGATTTGTGAAGTTATCATGGCTTTCAGATTTTCTGCATGGTAGAAATTAGACAAAAACAAAACAAAACAAAGCAAAAAAAAAAAAAAAAAAAAAAAAAAACGAGAAAATTCTTGAAGTACCCCAAACCCTCCTTTTCATGGGAGATTCTGTCATGCAATAATAGTCATCATTGTCATCATCATCATCATTACCACCACCATTATCATCATAATGAAGAAGATGACTATTTTGGGGTTCTATCCCATTTCAAAGGCCAGTATCTTAGTGAGCAATCCAAGAAGACACACTCTTTTATATTACATAATAAAAAGTATTTTGTCTTGTTTTGGTTTGGTTTTAATCCACATACTACTGCAAAGAAATGTCTCTTCAATTTAACCTCTCAAGGTGGCATTCATGTGTCTACTCATAGATAGCAACTATATAACATAACTGCCAATGAATAATGGAAGACAAGGAAACTGTAAGGGAATTGGGAATGCTTCCCTTCTCAAATAATAGCCTTCATCTGCCTCTCAGAAACTCAACTTGTCACAACATAATTTATTTCTCCACTCCAAGGTAAACTTGTGTTCTTAATTAAATTTCACATAATTTTAAACCACTAAATTGAAAGGCATTCACTAACAGCCCATGATAAAAATTTAGTCTGACTCCTTGACTATACCTTTGGTAAAATTTTATTAGAAAGCTGCTCATAAAAATTCTCATTTCTTCAAGTATAATTTTCCAAAAACAGCCTTTAGTGATTTTTAAAATGTTAAACTAGGTATTGCCTTGTAAAATGTAAGTGCCATCTAATGCCCAATAACATTTCCCTCGCAGTTCTCCCAGGACAGGCAGTGGGTGATAATTAGGTAGAGAGCAAGGCTTATTAAAATCTCCCCTTTCTCTAACAGGTATGAGATGAAGGATTTATCTTTCAGAACAAGCACAACAGTGACTATATTCCCTATCAATGATTTCTGGAATACAGATTCTCTCCAGGTAGGATCAATCTGGTCCTAGAGCACTCAAAAGCAGCAGAATAAGTCCCTGGGATGATGCATTGAGGTATGGGGAGAGATCACTTTCCTGTTTCTTTCTCTGCCACCAAGCCTGCAAAAAGTGAATGACTAGCTCCAGAGTTTTAGTTGAAGGTAAACTATCAAAAGGCCACCAATGGAAGACTTTGCGCTCATTTGCATATCAGGACCTTCCTAACAGTTAATTATTTGCAAAGGAAAGTCTTCTATCCTTAATGACCAAAGTTCAAAAGAGGCACACCTTGTATATCTTTTCTTCTCCCTGCCTTTCCTTTTGTTCCCATTAACAAAAAGTCACCAGGCTAGCTAGAAGCATACCAAAATGCACTGACCCATGAAAAATCAGGACAGATTTCCCAAGACCATCCTACTAAAATGATGATGATTCAGATTTATTTCCTTGACATGAACCAAAAGAGCAAATTCACTGCATTTATCACCACCGTAGGTTATGTACACTGAAAAACATAAGGTCACTGAGGGATAGCTAGTTAATCCAGAATATCAGGCTTTTAAATTAAAAGTGAAAAGTCTTATTATGAATGACAAAATGGTTAAAGGGAACAATTTTCACAGGTTCATTCATGGTCATGTTACCTCTTTTTAAAAATGAACAAATACAAGAAGAGGAATAATAATAACAGATATATGAGTATGATTTTTAGGTATACATAGAAACTATGTCTATGAATAAAGATTGTATCTGGAAAATAGTATCTATCTATTTCTGATGCATCTGAAACTCAATATTGCTCAACTATATGATAATTAAGGCAAGTTTTTACTAATTAAAATATTAAAATTTTGGACTTCCTTCTCTGTGCTCAATTACAGCCTTACCCAAGCAAAAATGAGCCTTTCGAGCAAACTTCCTGGAGTACTATGATCTCTGCCATTTGTTTACCTGGCTACCATACTCACACACTCTGGAAGATGAAAATCTCTAAAGTTACATGGCTGTTTCATCTTATTGATAAAGACCTTTGGAAAGGTATAATTTTGCCAAGTGAGATGATTTTAGCCAAAAACAGATGTTTGCATAAATACTTTCTCATGAAATTGGCAGATACACAAAGAAATTATTCACTGTAATTTACTCCACAACCTTCCTTTACTTAACACTGCATTTGAAACTCTCAATATAGATGACAGTAAATTTTCTGTCTGGTAAATATCTCTAGCAATCTTCTTTCTAAATTATAACTGCAAATACAAAATCTTATTCTCAGGAGTCCATAAATTTCAGAGACCAATGAACAGATTAAACAGAATTATTCCAAAGTGTATTTTTTTGGTGGTAGTGGTAGAGGGCAACAATATAAGAGATCTGCTCATATAAACCCATTTTAAGATATACTATTATGTTACCATTATATTCAACATCTAAATATCATGTTAACTATGCTACAAAGGAATATTTTAAAACATTGAATCCTTACCCACTTTCGCAAGTGCTAATGACACTGTTTACAAGAGTCCATCTTCCAGTAGCACGAATTTCATTGCCTCCCTGCAATCATATTCTATATAATTCTTCTCCATGTTTTCCAGTGGGGACATATCTTCCCCCACAGAGGTTTTCCTACCTTCAGCCATTCCACAATTCCCTATCCAAACTTTATGTAATCACTCATGAGCCGTCATATTGTCTACATAACCAACCTGTTTCTTTTTCCAATCGAATATTGATTAGATATTATCATTTTTGACAATTCTTTTATGTCAAGAGGATAATGGCAACTTTTCTACAATAGATGCTTAATAACTGCTTTTAGATCAGCTAAGTGATTGATTGATGATAAGTTTCATGTGAAAATTGGTTATTATAGAAAACAGATGCTGGTTGAAGATTTATTGTGGTTATTTTTCATGGTTCACTTGTGTCTGACTTTTCATGACCCTGTGGATCATAGCAGGTCAATGGTATCAATGAGGTTTTCCTGGAAAAGATAGAGATTTACCATTTTCTTCTTCAATATTCATTTAAGTACTATATTAATATTTAATTCCAGAGATTTTATTAATTTAATCCCACAGATTTTTGTCAAGCATAGGTCATGTTAGTGACATTGTGCTATCCCCTAGGATACAAACACACACATTCAAATGGAAACAATACTTTTTCACTTTTACAATTTTCCCTTCTCCTAAGGTAATGGGGGTATAGTTATCAACAGATAAGTAAGTACAAAATACATATGCAGTGATTGTAAGAGGGCAAAATATGTAATAAACAAAAATCATAACAGATCTATTGTAGGAGACAATTTGTGAACTATGATTTGAGTGAAACTAGTGATTCTCCAATAACAAAGTAAACAGGGAGTATGTTTTCATCTTTCAGGGATGTGCTTCATATGGACGGAGTTTCTTTATTGAGTTATCTTCTATGGCTCTAATACATGATTGATCTACCAATGGATCTAATAGTTTATATAAAGAACATGTAGCGACTTGGTCTAACACTTCAGCAGCCAGTGGAGGTACAAGTTTGTGTTTCTCAAATACTGTAATTAACACATTAATTCCTCAGGCATACTGTTTCAGGAGGGGAAAAGTGACTTAGTAATAGAGCATAAGAGAACCAGAAATTCTACCAAGTGTTACTCAGGGATGATTCACTGTAAGTACATAGTCTATATCATAAAGAGGTCCTGTGAAGCCACAAATGTCTTCAATCTTGCACATGATGGGTTTCGCTTTTGTAGAATGTGCTGCTTAAAGATAATATAAAAATATTGCTTCTAAAATGAAATGACATGAATGTCACTCAAGCAAAGAAAGAAAATTTGATTGATTGACATGATATGTGCTTAGTGAAGATCCAAGTATGGAAAGTACTGTTAGGAAAAGTAAAGACTTAAATATGAGTAGGGATCAAAAACCTCAAAGTTGAAAAAACAGATTAAATTAATCATTTGAATATACATAACCCAATTTGAATGCAATTCTATCTGAGGAAGTCATCAATCGGGATGATGTAGGGAATATTGATATAGAAATTATCCATAGAGAAATTCTTCAGTATTTGAACCATTTAAAAACCAAACTTACTCTATATAAGATTGCATGAGAGGCACAATGGACATGATAATGAAAATACATGTTTTGTAATAGATGTAAAGATTTTCTTTATCTTTATCTGTCACAAGATAGCTCTCATTCATGCACCAAGTCAGCCAAGACTCTTCATGTAATCTAATAAAAGCAATATAATTCACTCTCATTTATTCCACAACCTTCCTTTACTTAACATGACATTCATGACTTCCCATTCTTCAGATCCCAACTCATAGAAGTCCTTGTATATGAAGCCTTTTCTTCCCCCATCATCAGCCCAGGAGAAAGTGAAAAAAAGTAAATAGAATTCTAGGGCAGATCAAAGGTATATGGAGGACATAAATGAAAGGATGGGATGGGATTTGTATGTTAAGAGAAATCTTGAATCAGAGAAATAAACTTCATTCATGTATATATACTCTATCATAAATATCATTGTGTCTTGTTTCTTATTTCAACGTGTTGAATAACATGCACCAAATTAATATGGTCTTGAGTTGAGAAGTCTCTATATTATAAGTGAGCAGAGTCTAGGGTTAAAAGCATAAAGAATAAAATGACAGGAGGAAACCAAGAGTTATAAAGATTTTAATAATG
Source organism: Sarcophilus harrisii (assembly GCF_902635505.1). Classification (NCBI taxonomy): domain Eukaryota; kingdom Metazoa; phylum Chordata; class Mammalia; order Dasyuromorphia; family Dasyuridae; genus Sarcophilus; species Sarcophilus harrisii. Next base: position 285,140,562 of record NC_045430.1, read on the forward strand.
AATTAACAAAGTTCTACAATCAACAGGATAAGTATACCTGTAAATGACAGAACATGTCTGTTATGGTTATCAGGTTCTAATGATATGTAGTCCAATTATTTTAGCCATTTAACATTCAAGATTATGGAAATAGGTCTGATGAGTTAGACAAATTCTAAAGAGGAACTGAATTGAGTCAAGCTGGTTTGTATTAAATACTCCATTTAATGAAATGAGCTGACTGACAGGTACCACTGGGAAATCTGATTTAATCATCAATTTAAAAAAATGTATTTCAAATAGAAACACAAGAATGACAAATAAAATGGACTAGGTGGAAAAGCCATAGAGGCATAAATTAGTGATTTAATATAAAGACAGAAGTATAACTTTGATTTCTTTCCTTCGTATCTTCTATCTTTTTGAGCCTCTTGAAGAATAAGCAATAATTGTCTAAATTCTTCTGATTTCCCTTTTTTATTGTGGCTGTGTAGGGATGAGGTTCTGTAGACCATACTGAACTTAGCATTGATAGTACTTAAGGTTTCCCTATTCTCTGGGATCACTTTCCCTATTCTTTGTTCTCACAATTATCTCTATTCCTTCTTTCCCACAATTCTTCCCAAGCAATCACTCCCATATTAACTATATTCTCATCCTTTTCTTATTGTAACTTTTTGATAATTCATTTAACTACATAATCATCTACACCTTCAACCTAGGCCTTATTTCTACTTTACCAAAACCCCAATTTTGGATTACTTCCATCAACTTGCTTTATACTTTTTTTTGAACACAGCAGCAGAAAATTACAAACCTTTGCTAAGTAGGCCTACTGTAGTTAACAGTGTGGCAGAGTAGATAGAACACTGGACTTGGCACATAATAATCCATATATGGCTTAACAAATTATTATTATTTGACTCACCAATTAATTGACTAGTTGTCCGGTTACATGGAACAAGTCCAAGGGGGATAGAAGATGCTAAAAGATAACATTGTGAAGACACAAAAGGAGAGAATTCCAATGAGCAGAGGGAAAATAAAACCTACAAGTTATCTGAAAAGACCAATCTGGATGCCCAGAAAATTCAAACAATTTAGTTGTTAGAAGAAATAAACAGAAAATGGAAGCAAAATCTTATAGTGTAACCATAGAACATTATATTTTCTTTTAAGTCCCAATACCACTAAATTTCATAATTAATTTAGATTGGCAAAGGGAAACTAAGGAAATTAACAAGTTTTCCCCTCTTCTTTCCTCTCTTCTCTTTCCTCTCTCTGTCCCTCTCTTCTTCTTCCTTCTCTCCCTCTCTCTTATCCTCCTACCCTTCCTCCCTCATTCCTTTTTTCTCTCCTTCACTCCTTCTTTCTCTTTGCTTCCTTCCTTCACATCTTCTTTTCACCCCCTTTTCTTCCTTCCTTCCTTGCTTCATTCCTTCCTTTCTTCCTTCTTTCTTCCTCCCTTATTTTCCTTCCTTTTTTCTTCCTCCCTTATTTTATAGAAGTACCGGATGAACCTTGAGATTTACTAGTTATTATTTCTTCTATTACCAACTTCAACTTCTGTTGATGAGTCTTTGACACTTCAGTCACAAGAAAATCAACCATTTCCCTCACCCCTCAACATCTTTCCTTCTTTTAGCTGCATTGAAAATTACATTGCCAAATATCCCATATTGTATGTTGCCTCCAGTGGGTCCATGCTCTTCTTTGATCTGTGCATATCCTCTCTCCATTTCTTTTTATGTAGTAGTGTTTCTCATTTCTCAGGACACACTTCAGGATTTAAAATATTACTATCCACGCACAGTGTTCCACCATCATTAGAGAAGATGGTTTACTGCAGAAAATGGCCAAATAATTTGATGTGAAGAAAGAGGATTTCTATCCATTGGAGGTGCCCATAGTACAATGACAACATAGCAATTCATTGAGGAGAATGAGATAGGTACATAAGTTGATGTTTTCTCATATCATTAAAATCATAAAAACAGAGAAGAGACATTTGTGTGCACTCATACACAAAAATGAAGGCAAACACAAATCATTTGGCCAGCACACTGGCTACCCTACCAGCACTATTTTGTTCACAAACAAGAAATCTGAAGATTTAATTGTGAACTCCAAGAAGAGAAACATCATCTGTTTTGCCTTGTGTTCTTATAAAACAAACTGTGAGAGCCAAAATATGGCAGTTTTATTTACTTTCTGTTTCCCAAATCTAGTTGATGTGCATTTGCAGAAAAATAATATTCCTATCTTAAGGACTTAAGTTCAGCTTGCTTCCAATTTTGTCCCCAGTACTGGACAAACAGCAACTTGGGAAATTCACACCATAAAGCTGGGAGGCTTTTTATCAAGATGTCTTCTCCAGAAACCTAATACCATTTGGATTTCATTTTAATAATTACGTATGATTTGAAAACAAGAAACAATAAAGAGAACTAATTAAAGTAAAGGATAAGAATAAGTGGATATGTAATTCATTAGTATAGGGACTTCTCAAGGAAGAAAATACTCTTTACCAGTGCAGGCCAGTACTTTCTCTCCTATTTCCATTCTTCAAATATAGTTTAATCCGAATACTGAGAAGTACAATGTCTGAGTTGTCATCACCTAGCCAGAAGAGGACCAGATGACATTTGAATTTAGCACTTTGGGACTCTAATGCTAGTTCTCTATGATCATTGCCCCTTTTTTCTTTTGCTTAGTCAAGCTTAGTCAAACTTAGTCACACATTGAGAGTCATTATCATTTTTACTTATCCCTTAACTAGATACTGATAACAACAAACCACTGCAGAGATTGGTTGGTTTCTGCTTTATTCCCACAGTATATGTTTATATATTAATAAAATAGTTCATTAGAGTGAGGTCCTCTTAATGGAGTTTATATGTATGGGAAATGATCAAGAATAGCTTAACTTAGTACATTCAAATATTCTGTGATACTTTTGAATCAGATGATTTTCTTTTATCCCTGGATTTTGAAAACGGTAGTTCCCAGAAGCTTATCCAACTTCTTCCCATCTTCCTGCTCTGAAATTTTATTTTTCTTACTTAATTGTTTACAAGTGACTCTTGAATAGTGCAGCTGGTTTTCTGAAACAAATGCCAATGAAAAGAGTTAATTCAGAGATTGACTATACTGAAAAACAGGCAATGGTTGATATTTATCCTTTTTGGTCTCTCTCCCCCACTCACAACTAACCTAATTTTTTTTCAATTTATCTTTACTCATGTCCTTCTCTACATCTTTGAATTCAACACTATAATTTTTTTAATAATAGTTTTTTTATTTTTTAAAATACATGCAAAAATAATTTTCAACATTCACCCTTGCAAAACCTTATGTTCCAAATTTTTTTTCCTTCCCTCCCAACCTCCCCCCTCCCTAAACAGCAAGTAATCCAATATAAGTTAAACATGTGCAATTTTTCTAAGCATATTTCCACATTTATCATGCCACACAAGAAAAATCAGCTCCACATGGGAAAAAAAGGAGAGAGAAAAAAACCAAGCAAGCAGACAAAAAAAAAGCTGACAATACTATGTTAATGATCTCATAGTCCTCTCTCTCTGGATACAGAAGGCTTTCTCCATCACAAAACTATTAAAATTGCCTTGAATCACCTCAGTGTTGAAAAGAATCATATCCATCAGAATTGATCTTCATATAATGTTGTTGCTGTGTAAAGTGATCTCCTGGTTCTGCTCATGTTACTTAGCATCAGTTCATGTAAGTTTCTCCAGGCTTCTCTGAAATCATCCTGCTGATCATTTCTTATAGAACAATAATCTTCTCTAAAATTCATATGTATAATTTATTCAGCCATTCTACAAATGATGGGCATCCACTCAGTTTCCAGTTTCTTGCCGCCACAAAAAAAGGGCTGCTACAAACATTTTTGCAACCGTGGATCCTTTTCCCTTTTTTATGATATCTTTGGAATACAGGCTCAGTAGAGACACTGCTAGATCAAAGGGAATGTACAGATTGATAGCACTTTGGGCATAATTCCTTATTGCTCTTGAAAATGGTTGGACCAGTTCAAAACTCCACCCCACAATGTATTAGTGTCCTACTTTCCCTTCATTTCCACCAGTATTTATTATTATCTTTTTCTGTCATCTAAACCAATATGAGAGGTGTTAAGTGATACTTCAGATCAACATTATAATTTTGAGAGATAAGAAAATGAAGAGAACAAAGGATATTTCACCAATAAGCTCTTTGTAGAAGGAAGGAATATATGATGAAAGAAGAACTAGAGAATATTATGAAATTCAAATTGGACAACTTTGATTACATTTAATTAAAAAGTTTTTGCGCAAACAAAATAAACACAAACATGATTAAAAGGGAAGTAAAAATCTGGGGAGAATATGTAAAGAAGTGTATCAATTTTTTAAAGACTAAACGTCATATCCCAATTAATAAATGGTGAAAAGAAATAGACAATTTTCAGGTCATGAAATTAAAAATTAAAAAAAAATAACTAAGATAACAGAAAAAAAGATAATGATAAATCTTGAAGGGGAAAAATGGGATATTAAGACATTATTAGTGGAGTTGTGCAATGATCCAATCATTCTGGAGTACAATTTGGAACTATACCCAAAGGACTATAAAACTGTGCATATTCTTTGACCCAGCAGTGCTACAGCAGTGTTGTATCCCTCCAAATAAAATCATAAAGGAGGGAAACAGACTCACATGTGCAAAAATGTTTATAGCAGCTCTTTTTGTGGTAATGAAAAATTTGAAAATAAGTTTGGTGTATGAAAGAAATAGACTATTATTTTCCTATAAAAATAATAAAGAAGCTCATTTTAGAAAGCTCTGGAAAGATTTACAGGAACTAATGTTGAGTTAAATAAGCAGAACCAGAAACTCATTGTACAAAGTAACAGAAAGATTGTGCAATGATCAACTGTGAAAGACTTGGTTCTTCTCAGACAACCTTCTCAGTGATCCAAGGCAAATACCAATAAATGCACCATCTGCATTCAGAAAAATAACTAAAGAGCCTGAATATTTATCAACACTTGCTATGTTCATTTCTTTTTTTCTGGGTTTTTTTTTTATTTTCTTCCATGTTTTTTTCCCATTTGCTCTGATTAAATCTCCAAATCTCACAAAATGATTCATAAAAGCAATGTGTATTAGAAATAATGTACATGTAGGGAGCAGAGCCAAGATAATGGAGAATAGACATAGCTGTGTCTGACCTCCTTTGTACTTCCTCTCAGATCAACAGCAGATTAAGCCTCTGAACTTGTTTTGGAGTGACAGAATCCACAAATATTTAGAGCATAACACATTTCTAGAAGAAGATACATTGGAAGAACTTCAGAACATGTCTGTTTTAATTGGGCAGGGGGAGATCTGCCAAGCCCAGACTGCAGCACAGGGAGCCTAGTGTAAGGAGCTGGGACAGGGAGCAAGAGCTCTATAGCTTTTATGCACCAGGTTATTTACTGTGAGGCTCTTAAGCTACTCTGTCCTGCTTGCAAGGTGTTGGTTCAGCAGATTTCCTGTGAGATACCCAAAAGCAAATACAATTGCCAAATTGTAAGCCACTGAGCTCTAGTACGACCTGGCCACAATTACCTAGCATCAGAAGTCAGTCACAGAACTGTTCCAGTGCAAACTAAAGCATATGTCACCCATTTGCTTTAAGAGCAGACCCCAACCCTTAAGAAAATGAGAAAAAAAGCAAAAAGAACTCTGACCATAGATAGCTTTTATGGAGAGAGAGAAGAACAGATCTAAAATCCAGAGGTTCCTATAGGCAAATCAGCTACATATGAATTTGATTTTATTGTGATAAGGTAAAAAAAAAAAAAAGAAATTAGAGGTAGAAAGGGAATTGTACTGGGGAAAAAGGAAAATGGAGGTAAAATTACATCTCATGAAGAGGCAAAAAAAGACTTATTATAATTGAGGGAAAGAAGGAAGATGAACATTGTGTGAATTTTACTCTCATCAGATTTGGCTCAGAGAGAGAACATCAGACATATTAGGTTTCACAAAGTTCTCTCATCTTATAGGAAAGTGGAAGGGGAAAGGGGAAAAGAAAAGGAAAAACAAATAGAAGGGAAAATAGAACTAGTAGGGAAAAGGTCTAAGAAAGGGGGAGGGGCTGTAAAGCAGGAGGGCTGTTTAAGAAAGGTGGTGCTCAGAAGCAAAATAATGGGTAGGAGGAGGGAAATGGGGAAAAGAAAGGGAGAAAAAAGCACAATTTGGAATAAATAAGATGGCAGGAAATACAGAATTAGTTATTTTAACTGTGAATGTGAATGGGATGAACTCTCCCATAAAATGGAAGCAGATAATAGACTGGATTAAAAGGCAAAATCCTACAATATTTTGTTTACAATAAACACATTCAAAACAGCATCATACACCCAAAATAAAAGTAAAAGGCTGGTGCAGAATCTGTTATGCTTCAGGTGAAATTTTTTAAAAAGTTAGCCATCCTGATCTCAAATCAAGCAAAAGCAAAAGTAGATCTAATTAAAAGAGACAAGGAAAGAAAATATATCTTGCTAAAGTGCTAAAAATTATAAAGCAATATCAGTACTAAACATATATGCTCCAGATGGCATAGCATACAAATTCCTAGAGGACAAGTTAAGATAACTGCAAGAAGAATGAAGCAGCAAAATTATACTAGTGGGGGATTTCAACCTTGCTATCTCAGAACTACAAACCACAGAATAAATAAGAAAGAAGCTAAGAAGGTAAATAGAATTTAAGAAAAAAAAAATAGGTATGAGAGCTCTTTGGAGAAAATTGAATGGAGACAGAAAGGAGTATGCTTTTTTCTCAGTGTAAGTATGGAACCTATACAAAAACTGACCATGTATTAGGGCATAAAAACCTCAAAATCAAATGCAGAAAGGCAGAAATAGTAAATGCATTTTTTTTTCAGATCAGGATTCAATACAAAACCAGGGAATAATAGACCAAAAATTAATTGGAATCTAAATAATCTAATCCTAAAGAATGAGTGGGTGGAACAACAAATTAGAGACACAATAATGATTCAGCATACCAAAATGTGTGGGATGCAGCCAAAGTGGTTATAAGAGGAAATTTTATGTCTCTAGCTGCTTACTTGCATGAAATAGAGAAAGAGAAGATCAGTGAAGTGGGATTACAACTACAAATGCTAGAAAAAGAACAAATTAAAAACCCACAATTGAATAAGAAATTTGAAATTCTAAAAATAAAAGGGGGGATGAATAAAACTGAAAATTATAAAACTATTGAATTAATAAATGAAACTGAGTTGGTTTTATGAAAAAAAAAATCAACACAATAGATAAACATTTAGTTAATTTCATTAGAAAAAGGAAAGAAAAAAAACAAATTTTTAGTTTCAAAAATAAAAACAGAGAACTTTACATCAATGAAGAGAAAATTAGAGCAATAATTAGGAGTTATTTTGTCCAACTATATGTCAATAAATATGATAATCTAAGTGAATGGAGGAATACCTACAAAAATATAGATTACTCAGATTAACAGAAGAGGAAACAAATTTCTTAAATAGTCCCATTTTAAAATAAAGAAGTAGAACTAGCTATTAATCAACTCCATAAGAAAAAAATCTCCAGGACCTGATGGGTTTACATATCAATTTTAACAACCATTTAAAGAACAATCAATTCCAATACTTTACGAACTATTTGAAAAAAATAGGGAAAGGAATCCTACCAAATTCTTTTTGTGTCACAGATATGGTGCTGATATGTAAACCAGGTAGAAAGAAAACAGAGAAAGAAAATTATAGACCAATTTCCCTAATGAATAATGATGCAAAAATATTAGCAAAGAGATTATAGAAAGTCATTCCCAGGATAATACACCATGATCAAGTAGGAAAACTATTAACATAATTGACTATATCAATAACCAAACTAACAAAAATCATATGATTATCTCATTAGATGTAGAAAAGCTGTGTGACCCTGGGCAAGTCTCTTAACCCCAATTGCCTCAGCAAAAAATAAATAAATAAATAAATAAATAAAAAATAAAAGGATGCAGAAAAAGCATTTGCTAAAATCCAAGACCCATTCCTATTAAAAACACTAGAGTATATAGGAAATAAAAGGATCTTTCATTAAAATGATCAGTAGCATCTATTTAAAACATCATATGTATGGGGACAAATTATAACTATTCTAATAATAGCAGGGGTGAAATAAGGTTGCCCACTATCACAGTTGGGCTCTTTCTTCTTTGACAATTCATTTTTTATGAGAAGTATTAGTGGAGGCACCTCTAATCATGGGGTGGGGGATGGTGCCTCTGTCTTCATTTTAGCTCTCACCTCTAACCTAGAACCCTAAACCAAGAGCTCCACATTCCTAAAACTGCCCACAGCCAGAAGTGTCTCTGACCGACTGATTTTGCACTCCTGGTATGCTAGTTCCTTCCCTCCCAGGGCTTTGGCTTTGCAACACAGATGGTTCTACCATTTCTAATCAGCTAAGATTCTTTCAGTCTTCTTGGACTTAGACCGTGGATTCCCAAAGCTATTCAAAAGGTTAAAGTTCTTGTGGTTCCTGTTGAGGTTCCAGCCAAACCCAGCTAGCCCCAGGGCTCCCCACTAGATATTTCTAGGAAGCTAGCCCAGAGGTATTTGTACTTCATATAGCTTAATTCTGTCCTGATGTCTTTCTTTGGATCTTCTTGGATTGTAACAGGAGGATTCCTGTTCCATCACCAAGTCTTCTGGATTTTCACCAGTCTATGCCCTGAGGGGAAAATCGTCTGTGAGCTGAGAGCACTACAAGGAGCAGCTGGAACTGCTGATTCAATGGCACCCAAAGCTTAATCCTGATTTACTGGGTCAGGCCTGTGCTGCTATGACCTGAGCTGGTTGTGATCCACTTTCATTCAGGTTTGATCTCCTCCTGCTGACATTGTAAATTGTCCTTGGCATCAGTGGACTGAGAGATCTGAAAACAGCCTTTGTTGCCACTGATTTAGTTGTTGTGAGGGTCCTTCTGGTTTGCTGGAGATGGGTTTGTGCTGGGGAGGGCTTCCTGGACTGCAGTCCACTCTTACTCTGGTGCAACAGACATTTTCTGCTGACCTTCCAAGTTGTCTTAGACTGGAAATTCACTTTCTTTTTTTTTTTTTTTTTTTTAGGTTCTGCCACTTTAGAAATTGTTTAATGTCATTATTTCAAGATATTTGAAGGAGTTTAGGGGAGAGTTCAGGTGAGTATGTGCCTTTACTCCTTCATTTTGGGCTACATCTTCTGCCTGAGTTATCAGATTGAGAATATGGGCCAATGTCAGACTGATATCAACCAGATTTTTGAATGGGGTGGCAAAGTACTGTTCTCATTGGATCTCTGGATGAAATGGACATGGTTACAGCATTACCCCAGAACTGATTGGGGGAAATGGATTTTGGTACTTCTTTCACTGCCCTTGACTGAAAGAACTAGATGTAGAAGTCGGTCCAGGCCCTACTCTTTGCTTCAGTTCTTAGCTTATCTCTCCATCTCTTGGTGATCCATTCTGAGTTCCATCTTTTGCCAATTTTCTGGGTTCTTCTACTTAAAGGAATTAGTCAACACGGAACTGGCTTTGTCCTTTGCTATTGCCTTTACAAGTTCCAATAATAAAGCAGAGATTTAAGAACATATTGGGTATAGAGCTCTTTGTTAGCTTCCCTGTGTGGTCTGTCTGGGCACTTCAGCTTTATCTCTCAGGTTCTGTGCAGGACCCTAATGGGATTGTCCCCTTCTGCAGTTCTGACATACTGAGGCAGCTATTCTATTGGGCATAGATAGGGTGTGGGAGTTTTCAATGGCTTTGAAATCTAAGTTGTTAATTAGAGTGCCTACTGACTTCCAAACACCATATTCTAACTATATGAAACATTGGTGTTTTGTTTTGTTTTTTTTTTTAGTTTTGTTGTATCAGTTCTTCATTCATCATTCTTTGAAATTTTTGCTAGCATCTTCTAGAGGGTATCTAGTTTTGAATAGAACCATTCACTTCATCATCTTTCAAAGTACCTTCTTATGTGCATCTCTTCTTTTGATTATTATTCTTTCTTTTCCTGTTTTTCTTTCTTCCTTTACATAATTCTAAGCAGAAGACTTCAATTAATTCACTCACCCTTGCTAAAAAAGGTGTTTTCAATGAATAGTGATTTTTCACCATTCTGAATTTACATTAAATCTATCAGCATGAATCCAGAGTCTCTCATCATTTACCTAGTACTATGAGGCTCTCAATGTTTGTCACAGTCAAAGAAGAGGTTAGCTTCATTTATTGGAGTAAAAATCCCAGAATAGAGGAATAATTTGCCTAGTGATTTGTAAACAAGAGACTCAATCTAGAACACAGAATGTATCAATTCTCTTGCACCCCTAAAACATTTTTGCCACTGAATCAGTCATTGCTTCTAATAGTATTCTTATGGAACCAATTATTATGTATGTTTATAAATATGTACTCTAATGGACCCAGATGAATCTTTCTGGAATTCTTTTAAAATTAAAAATGAAGTGACCTCCTCACATCCATTATACTATTCTCATCTTTAAATATCTCTTTCTTTAGAATTTCACATTTGAAAAACCTTAATACTTAACTCTCACTACAAAATGAAGGGAAGGAAAGAAGGAAGGAAGGAAAGAAGGAAAGTTAGAAGGAAGGAAGAGAAGGAGGGAAGGAAAGAGGGGAAGAAGGAGGGAGGGAGAAAAGAAGCCATGCCTTTCTTACTTCTGGATTCTTTTCTGGAGATTGCTGTAACTGAAAGGATCTGTGCCCCCAAAGGAGCTCAAGTGGGCCTTGCAAAAGAATTTTTAGAACAGAATTTCAGCATCAACTCTAAGACTCATTAAACCTAAATTTCAACCAAAGACATTCTCTCAGGCTGCAGAAAATTGGGCTTGGTTTTGAAAATGTCACCCATCCTTTTCCAGTAAGGAATCCCAATTAAGATGAAAATGGTAGTGCCTGAACATGGCCCATTGATTTTCTCTGAGACAGCTTCCCTTTGGTAGGTTACATATTTCTGTACTTAGCCACTCTTGATATCAGGACGGGGGGAGGGAGGAGGGAGAAATGTAGAGGGGGGAAATCATCTCATTTGCTTGCATGAGTCTTCCTTTGTGACTAAGTTAATGGCTTCCATTCCCAGAAGTGTCTAATGAATTATGAAGGTGTTTCTCCTGAGCACAATAAACAACATCCTTTTACTAAGGGAGACCTTCTGTTCTCTATACACCCTAGACATCAATTAAACCTTGGTGAGCCAGGATGAAATTGCTGCAGCCATCGAGCCAGACCAAGTTATAGATGAGGTGGCTGTCAGTGGATTTCAACTCTTTTTTCTTGGGGAGGATTTCTATCAACTTTGCCCTATTGTGGATTTGGAGTCAGAAGAGAATAGACTTTCAGTCTTGTTTCTGCTAAACAGAATTTGATGACTCTGTATGCCCAAGGATAATTTGCATCCCTTCTGAATGTCCTATTCCTAATCTCTAAAATGTGGGCAAGAGTGGTCTCAGTGCCCATCCCCAAAAACAGTTTGAAGACTCTGTAAGATAGCAGCTCTGCAGTTCTTGCCAAGGACTTCATAAGTGGAAACAGTTTTTTTTTTTTTTTTTTTTAGAATATCCTATAACTACCCTGAGTTTGTCCTATGATTGCCCTGGCCAGGATGGGCTAAAATTTAGAGAGCTATGGGATCTGTGTTCTGTTCTAAGTGCCAAAAGTTTCCTGCTGCCCTTCTCTCTCTGAATAATGAAGTCTCCCTCCATTTGTTAAAATCTGGCCTCCCAATACTCTAGCTTTTTAACTTCTGTCCTACTCCTGATTACATTTGCAATTCATGTCATGGGGATTATAGGGCCTCTTTCTAAATCCTTGGGAGTGGGGACTTTCAACTTTCCCCCAGACTAGGCTGAAGGAAACAACCCTGTTTTGCTCTTTCCCCAGAACATTTTAAAAATAATTAACAGAACTGAGTGTTATCTCATAAAACTTTAATTCTTAAAACTCTTTAAGCAGATATGATGGACCTACTCTAGGTCATACATATACAGAAAGTGACAAGTTCCCAAGGGGTAAAATTACCAAGAAATTAAAGGACCAGAACGATGACTGTTCTGGAATTCCAAACTGTCAGTTCCCACAGCTGGCTTCTGAAGACATAGATACTAAAAAGTCTCTTTGATGAGCATGGTGTTTTCCCTTGACTAGTAAAGATGTCATTATTTATCCACACTAAGGAAGTGAAGATGGTTGAAACCAAGCCATTCCCACCCAGAAGTGGAATCCACAAAAAGTACTTTCACCATAGAACCAGATTTATGCTCTATAGCCCCAGCCTGAGGTTCCGGATCATTGTTCTAGAATAATAAGATAAATGTCATTTCTCAGGCAGTCTTGGTATCAAAAAGCCCATAAAGATGCATTATCCCCCACCAACCATAATCATCATCATTCCAAGAGAAAAAGATCATGTCAATATTACTGGCAGGGGTGTTCCAACCTAGTTCAAACTTCTTGTTTACAGAAAAGGGCACTGAGGCCTGAAAGGGAATGTGGCAGAGGAATGAACTATATCACACCCTCTACCTCCAGGATCAGTTTTCTCTAACTGACACTTACAAGGACCAGAAGGTGTCAGTCAGTCAATCAACATTTATTCCAAACATAATGTGGAGCCTCAGAAATAAAGTTTAAATATTATGGCCTGCATGACAGTGAACAAATTATTTGATCTATTTTAGCATTGATATCTTCATCTGGAAAATGAAGAGATTGTACTCAAAACTTCTAATGGTACCTTCCAGGTGTAAATATCTGGTACTGGGATTTATCAGTCCAATTAGGAGACACATATTAAAGATGGAGAGACTATTCTTTGGACACTCAGGATGATTATAGAACATTGTGACAATATTTACTTAGCTCTATGTAATTAATGTTCTTGTTCTAATCAAATGACCTTCGTGGCATATTTTAGAACAAGATAAAATTATAGCAAAGTTCATTTAAATAAATGAAAATTCTCAGATACAAAGGGAATCACTGTAAAAAAATAAAGGAGAACATACCTTCTAGACTCTTAAATCACACAGTAAAGATGAAATCATTAAAATAATCTGGTACTGGCAAAATAAAAAAAAAGAAAGTAGACTAATGGAGCATCAGAAATAATCAAATTCAAAATTCCATCATGCAATAAGTTACTTCTTGTAGAAGAAATATTTATTTAACAAGAACTTCTTGGGGGGAAAATTTAAAACTCTTCTTCAGGTTCTTTATTTAAGGAAAGGGCCCAGATACCTACCTGACTGCATTGTCACGAAGACTGGATTACAAGGATCCATAAAGAAACAACTCTTATGAGGTAGGGGTTAGGGGGAGGATATATCTCTTCCCAATGTTGAAGTGTTCTATTGTTAAAGAGGGCTCGATTTCTTATTCTTGATCCAGGAATTAAAGTTCCAGAAAGATACATTTACATTTGCCATAAAGGGAAATCTCTTCTCGATTAGAGCTGTCCAAAGATAGAATAGTTTGTCACTTTCAAACAGGGTGATGAATACTTTTTGAAAAATTATTGCAGTGATTTCTCTCCAGGTTGGACTAGCAGGCCTTCTACCCTTTGGGTTCCATAATTCTGTGAAGAATTCAGTTTGATAATCAGGTCATGAATAAAAGGAGAGAGACCGGCAAATGAAAAGATGGTCAGAATAAAAAGCTATATTCGTGAACCATTTTCTCTATTGATGGACCATTGTGCTAGAAAATATAAAAAATGGTAAAGATAATTACAATCCATGCTCTTCATGGACTTATCATGTCCATTTCCCCTCATCTTCTGCCAGCACTAACATTTCATGACTTGTCATCAGTCAAGACATATTTACCACATCCCTGCCAGGCACTATGTGAGATCCTACAGATAAGAAGAAAAAGGAAAAAAGAAACAACAAAAAAAGGAAAGTTCTTAAGGAGCTATCATGTGGTTTGAGGTGCTCTCTTATTTCTTTTCTTTTCATTGCTTCCTAGAGCGTCACATCCTCACGTTAGGTAAACTATAGTCTTCATAGCAGCACTATGAGAAGGCTGATTGAGAGAGTTACGCCTCCCTAGAAAGTATCAGCAGAAGCAATGGGCAATCACCTACAAGGCAATAGTAGTACCTCTTCCCAAAATGTTCAATGGCCTCAATAGCCTTGCATGTTCCTTTTCCTTTACACTCCAAGTCCCTTGAGAGGAATTCTCTTTGCATTGGTAAAGTTACCCAGGAAGGAAATTACAAGATGAATGGAGAGTCCAGTAGAGCACTGTTTGTCCTAGGAAATTTGTCTTCCTTGCAGGACAATCTGACCTGGAGATTAAGAGAATCCAATCAGTTGGAAGAATGTCACCATTTTATCAACCCCTCTTGAAAAGTAACCCTTTAATACTTTTCCCTGGAAGATTAATCCTCTCTCTGCTGCCTATCATGGGGCAAGCACAAGGTGATCAAATTCAGAGTTTATTTTAGACACCCACTTAAGTAAAACAAATTAGCAAATGGTTACTTATTTGTCTAGTAGCAGCTAGTTGATACAGTGGATAGAACAATGGACTTGGAATCAAGAAGACTTATCTTCCTAAATTCAAGTCTGGCCTCAGATATTTATTAGTTGTGTGACCCCAGACAAGTCATTTAACCCAGTTTGCCTCAGTTTCCCTATCTGTAAAATGAGCTGGAGAAAGAAATGGCAACCCACCCTAGTGTATTTGCCAAGAAAACTTAAAAATAGGTACCCAGAGTCAGATATCACTGAACAATATATGTATTATTTTAAAATCACCAGGTATAAGATTTTTCTCTAATTTGTCTTGCGCATATAATTGGCTTACGTTGAATTCTATATACAAAGTCATTTGGAGCTAATGCAGACTTCCTAGTCTTATCGTTGTGCATAGAGTCACTTTTTGCTTTCTCCCTGTTTTTCTTCAGTTACTAGTTCAATTTTGTTCATGCTCTAAATAGAAGGTTATTTTCAGACAATCTGTATATTGTTTTGATCCAGAATGTTAAATAGTTCATGAGACTAAGTCCTGTTTTTTACCCCAATGTCAATGATGACTCTGCTTAATTTCCCAGAAACTTCAGCAAACCTTTTGGCTTTCCCTCAAGTTCCTAATACCTCCAGCTCCAGTCAGGCTTTTTTGAGAGGTTTAGATTTAGTAGCCTTCCTTTAACTAACTAACTAAAATAAATTATATATATATATATATATATCCCTTTGAAATAAAAGTTCATTTTTAAGGAACATTTAATTCTAGCCATAAATTTCTGACTATTTCTGAACTAGATCTAGCATAGAAATGGATCCCAGAAGTCAGTATGTGCCATGCCCCAGCCTCTCATTTGCACATGGACCTACATTCTCTGGCCTGGGGCTGAGAGGACTGCAATTGGGTGTGTGACAAAGACCTGGGTTTGAGATGCTTCTCAGGCACTTACGAGATATGACCCTATGAAAATCACTTAATTTTTCAGAGCTGCATATTTCTCCTCTGTCATTTTCTAATAATGATAATACCAATCTGACAGATTCTTCTGATGCTTAAATAAAATCCTGTGCATATAGTGCTCCCAAACATTAAAGCCCAAATGAGCCAGACCACTTGACCTGCTTTCAGCCCAGTGCCCACAGACATCATTCTGGGGAGCAACTCCCTGTGAAAAGAACCCATCTCTCCCCACTAATTGTTAAATAACCACCACTGCCAAGGCAGGCCAGCCAACCTGGCTGAAGCAGCCAGACACAAGAAGGGCAAGGCAAGGAGGTTAAAAAATGCTAGAAAGGTTAAATCATCTCCCTTACCACCACCTCCTCTTCCACCCTACTAGAGACAGCACAGGATTATATGCCCAACACTTCTCAGAATAACAGTATCCCACCTCCAGACCCCCAACCCTGCTTCTCTATATATATCACAGCAGACCTTGAGGGGAGTATTTAGAGAATGAACCCAACATTCTTGTCATCACGCACACCAATTGCTAATGAAATATCACTACCAAGAAGTAAGCTGGAGAGCCAGGATTGCAGCACCCCCACAGACTTCTGCCCAACTTCCAGTTCTGTTCCTAGTCATCATTCGAGGCATTGATCGTTGAGAAGATGTGTCCTGGCAAATATCTCTGCAGGTGCTACTCCCTTAGTAGCAAGACCTAGAAAAGAAAGTCCTCACCTTCAAAGTCTTTGGCACTCTACATCAGGAATTATGACAACTTTATCAGTGGAAATGACTTTAAAGAAGTCTTCACCATCTGTTTTCAATAGTACCTTCCTTAGGGACCATGAAACTTTCCCTTTGACTTGAAGTTAAAACATTCTCTTCTCTTCCCCTATTAGAATATGAACTACCTGAGTGCAGGGACCATCTGGATTTTCTATTTGAGGCAGCTGGGTGGCATCGAATGCTGGGCCTGGAATCAAGAAGATGAGTAAAAATCTGGTCTCAGCCTCTTACAGACTATGAGGTGACTCAAGGCTAATCACAATCTCTATTTGTCTTGCTTTCCTTGACTATAAAATGGGGACACTAATAACACCTACAATTGTTTTGAAGAACAAATAAGATAATATTTGTAAAGTGTTTAGCAGATTCCCTGACTCATGGTAGGTGTTATATACACATTAGTTATATCATTATTTTGTAGTAGTAATAGTAGTAGTAGTGGTAGTAGTAGTAGTAGTAGTAGTAGTCATAATAACAGTTAGTCCCAATGACAGTAGTAATAGTCGTAATAATCCTAGTAATAGCAGTAGTAGTAGCTAGTAATACTAGTCATAGTAGCAATAGCAGTAATAATAGTAGTAGCAGAAGCAGCAGTAGTATTAGTAATAATAATATTTATCATAATAGTTGTAGTAGTAGTAGTAGCAGTAACTGTAGTAATAATAGCAGTAGTAGAAATAGTAGCAATGGTAGTAGTAGCAGCAGCAGCAGTATTAGTAGTAATAATGATAGTCACAGTTGTAGCAATAGCAGTAGTAGTACTAGCTATAGTAGTAATAGTAGCAGTAGCAGTAGGAGTGCTAGCAGTCATAGTAACAATAGTAGTAACAGTAGCAGTAAAAGAAGGAGAAGGAGGAGGAGTCTAGTATTTCCCCAGGCTTAGCATAATGTTGTTCATAGAACACTCAATTCATATCTCTATATCCACCTATCTATTGTTTCGAGATTGCCCCATCCTTGCATAGCCGCACTCGTGGAGTTGGCTCCCAGTTCTACTTATAATATGGGAATACTAACAGAGACTTTCCATTGCCTTCTGTAGCCACAGCAATTGAGACCTCCATGGAAGTCAGGCTGGGCGCTCCCTTCCACATTCAGGAGAGAGGAATGAGTACAAAAAAGCCAGGAGCCACAAGGAAGGCATCTCTTGTGCTTCCTTTGGAAGGGCAGAGGTGCTCATGTCCTTCTGACACACTCTTTGCATCACTTCCACCCTTTTCAAGAAGAGATTTGGAGGCCTCAGCTGCCAGCAGTCAGGCTTGCGCCCCGCGTGCATTTCCACGCTCCATCAGCTTAGGTTCTCTCTGGTTTCCCTGCTGCAGTTGCACCCTTCAGCTGGTCTGAAGACCAGACATTGTAAGACTTCTGGATGCTGTCATGAGACAGTGCTGCAGCATGTGGAAGGAGGCTGCTCTCCCTCTTCTGAAAGAGCTCCCATTGGCTGGGAGCCCCAAAGGAGGAAGATGCGTTAAGCCAAATCCACTGAAATCTAGAGAGAAGACCCTTTCCCAAGTCGCCAGCACCTATTCTTAAGAGTGTGCTGGGAAAGATTACGTTTGCTGCTTGAGTGGAATTTCATAACTAAGAGAACACGAGCCGGGCAGCCTGTGGAGCTCTGACATGACGACCGCTCTCATCTTTTGGAGATACATCTGCGACTACACAGGTCCATTTATAGCATATTTGAAAATCCTCACCAATCTTTGAAGCTTTTCAAAGTACATTTCTCAGGGGATCTATCATTTTTTTAAAGCAACTAACAGCTTCTAACCATTTTTTTTAAAGTCTGTGGTGATCACTGCAGTGTCCTGTTTCCCATGTCAGCAGGAAGTCATCAAAAGGATTATATCACCCACTTGCTAATGCCAAGAGAATTGGGGGGGGGGGAGAGCGGGAATCTAGTCTTTTTGCTTTCATAATAATGGCCACCCATTTCATAAGAGGCATAATTTTTATTTGAGAGGATCAGATGTTTCTGGAACAGATGGTTCCCCCATGAATATCTTTAGTTTAATGTGTATTCTTTCATTTCATATAGAAATATAGACTCCCCTTTCAGCATATTCTGTCCCTGTGACTGTCTCTTGGCCCACTGAATGCAGCAGTGCTCAAGCTGTAGTTTCCACAGCTTTCATATTTATTTTTTTGCCATTTTACTCATCATTCCACACAACAGTTAAAATTTCCTAGAAATCAAGAATTCTGAGCAGCCTTTCTGAAAGTCACTGAGGCCTTAGCATTGCACTTGAAGTAGGCAAATCAGAGAAAAATTCTAATGAGAACCAGTATTCACAGCTTTCATTTGCCTTCATGCTTTTTCTGTGGCCTTTAACCTTCCTGTGCCAAATTAAACCCTCAGTTTTGTGTGTAATGGTCCTCCCTCTACCCAACAAGACTTATTTATAAAGCTGGGGAAAAAAAAGATTAAATTGTAAACCACTTGTGGGTGTCCATCACCTTTGGCTCTCAGGATCCTGCTGGGTTATAAATCTGAAGAGTATCAGACAATGTGGCTTGCATGATGGAATGATAATCAGATCGTATTATAATGTGGTTCTTGCATTTGCTCCCAGAATAGTGCAGAGCACCCCCCAAAATATTCAGCCATATTGTAATTTTTCAAACGCTAAAAAAAGAAAAATAGTGAGTTCTGCCTTTGGTGCATACATGGTTGGGGCATGGAAAATCATTATAGGTTTTGCATGATTCATATAGACTTAAATACTAATTTTCATGACCACCATTCTAGATATAAAATCAAATTGTATCATTTTTATGCTTTTTTTTAAAAGAACATCAAATTTCTAGTACTAACTAATCCAACTTTCTCCTCAGCCAGAATTAACAAGCAGGGGAAATATTGACATTTCTTTTTTGCGTAGGAAGCTGTTCAAGTGGCAGAGAAGTGTTTATTTAATAATTTTCTTATTTCCTTCAGTACCAGTGGGTATAGATCATTAGGTATAGACCTGAATTCAAATCCAGATTATATCCTTACTATCTGTGTTCCCCTGGACAAATGACTTAGACTATATTTATCTCAGTGTAAAATGATGAAACCTAACCTGTAAAATGATGAAAGGCAAAAACCTACCTTTCAGGGTTGTTATAAAGATCAAAAAAGATTTTTGTAAAGCACTATATAAATGTTTATATACTTTTCAAGTCCTTCTGTCCCTCAGCTTTCACCTGTGGCTCCAAAAAGCCATGATATGTACAGTGACCACTCCTTCATAAAATCATCTTGGAAGACAGGTGTCAGGGGGGTGTCTATCCCAAGCACGTGAAGACTTCTCCCAGTGGAATGGGCAGATGAGGATAACAGGTTCCAATGGCTGTGAAGGGGAAGCAGGAGGCACTGTGAAGCTTAGAACTCCATCATACATGGAAAATGTAGAGTTCTCCTTTCTTGCATGCTGGGCCATCAGCAGATATCTTGACTTTTGGCTTACTAGTGGACCTCAATGTCTCTGGAAGAAAGAGGGAGGCCAAAGTCTCTACAACAACTTTGCTTCCTTTAAATCCAATTCTTGTGCAAGTTCAGAATTCACCTGTGATATCATTGGTCCTCTTTGAAAATGGAGAACAAACAACATTATAATTATTACCAAAGTCAAGCTCTGGACACTAAATATACCCAATGCATGTTTTCTCAATGCGTAAAAATCCAGCCTAACATACTCTACTGGTTTCTTGGCTTCCTACACACCCACCTTCTGGGTCTATAGGTTACCTAATCTATAACTTGAAATAATTTCTGCACACATAATGGTGATTCAAAACAAACCCTGCTCAAATATTCTTGTCTTTACACACAGTGTGCATTTGCTTCCTTGAGAAGATACTAGTTATCTCCCAGGTTACATAAATGTAGTTGGGAAACTATTATATGTACAGTAGAATAAGTGAGTTCACAAAACCTACAGAAATTGTCACACTTCCTAATCTTGTTGGCAGCAATTAAAACTAGTTTGAATGTTAAGGAAACATTTTCATAATTTTTCCTTTTTAGCAGCTCTTCATGGAACTTAATGGAAACATTTTCCCAGACTGTTTACCCTTGTTCTTCCATTGGTCCCCCTTTATCGGGATGGAGTGCCTTCTTAAAGCTTTGAAGCTGAGATCCTTTGACATCATTGACAGCAGACTTCTTTAGGCTTCCATTTCTTTCTGAATTACAAGGTCAGACAGAGGACATATAAAGATATGAATTTCTCTGAATCAGTCTGAACTTAGGAGATAACATGCCCTCTAGAATTGCAGTTTTAAGAAACAGGACATAATGAAACATAACTCTTATGAAAACACACTTTTTAGTTTTGATAATCTATATATTTCATCCCCTTGGTGAAATATGAAAAAGGAAAACTACTTCACTGTTCACACTAGAGGTAACCCTGTGACTGAACCATCTTTTTAAAATATCCAAGCACTGGTTTCTTTTGAATCTCCTACCACTTCTTATTCTGTGACTTACACCTCCTGCTTTGCCTGTGATTCCCTAGAAGCTCAGGTCCTGTCACTAAGAATTGAAGGTGACTTATCTTGGAATGATTACATGAAGAAAGAGGGGGAAAAAAAAACTACCTTGCTTAAAAGCACTAAGTTCCTCATCTGTAACTCCACTGATGTGCTCAGCTGTTTGGATTGCTTCATCCCTGCCTCTTTGTAGCAATGCATTAGAAACTCTTTCTGGGTCCCAGATTTTAAATTCTTATTCACAATGGACTCTGCAGCAATGGTCTGCCTTTTCCCCAGATTTTGAAACAGGTGGTTGAGATCTGGGCACCTGCTGTCTAGAGTCTGAAGGGCATGTTACCTGCAGGGAAACATTTATGATGAATCATCACGTCTCTGATCAGCATGCTTAATGGCATGATGTCACCTTTAAAAAAAACACAGTTCTTATTGGACATGCATTTCATATTGCTAGACACATTCATCATCACTAGTAGCTTATACTCAATCATAATAGTTTACTCCACCTAACTTATGGGCTCAAAACAGAATAGAATCACGAAGTACAGTAATACTCATTTGTCTCTGCGGCAAGCATTTACCAAACTATATTCAAAGCATAAACAATTTGACTTTCCCCTTTCAAAGCAGAGAGAAGAACTGATGTAATAGGGAAAGAAGTCCCATCACAAGATGGAGATAAACAGAAGATGCTTTGCCTATTTGCCTGCTTGTCTGCCTACCTGGCTGCCTACCTGCCAGCCCGCAGAAGATTTGTCCATTTTACCAGGTAAAAACTGCCAAGTAACCAGCAGATGGAGTTTGCCCTTTGCTGGTTATCATCTCTACATAACATTTTTTTTTTTTTTTTTTTTTTTTTTTTTTTGCTCATGGATGTTACTGTGCAAAATGAATCTGAGCAAATTTGCTATGGAAACCATTAGGATATTCCATTGTAGCAAAAAGAAATCTTTTGCTTCAATTTTTCTTTTTCAGTTTAAAATTTTGTCTTCCCCATCTAAGATCAGTAGTCTTATTTGCTGGTTTAGGAAAGTTTGACCTCATTTCTTGAGGAATTTGTCCTTAGTGCACAACTTTGCTATTGCATAAATGTGCATATAGATATCTCCACATGTTTATGGATCTATGAACTACAGATACAACATTGCACACACATACATATATAATTCTATTCTGAATTCATTTTTTGTCATGTCTGAGTCTCCATGACCCCATTTGGGTATTTCTTGGAAAAGATGATGAAGGAGTTTCTCAATTCTTTCTCCAGCTCATTTTATGGATAAACAAGGGTAAGTTATTTGCCCAAAGTCACATAGATAATGAATATCTGAGACAGAATTTGAACCCAGGTTTTCCTGCCTCCAAGTCCAGTGCCCTACCCACTGTACCATCTAATTGCCAACATACATAACTCTATTAAGCTACATATACTTGTATATGTATTTGTGTATGCACACATATATTCATACACACATGTACCACACACATACACATATATATATATATATATATATATATATATATATACATACATACAAAGGAGGTTCTTGAGTCATGTTTGTGAAATTCAGAAGCTATTTGAGAATTCTGACAGCTCTATTTTTTAATAATTAAAAAAAGAAAATCTTCCTAATATAATTTCAGTTCTCTGTAATAGCAAATGTTAAATAAAGGCAACAGGAACCATCAAATTGAAGAACTGAAATTATTTGAGAATGATTTTTTTTTTTAGATTCTGATAACAATCAGCAATTGTTAACATTTTCTAGTAAGATAGCATTTAGCCATTAGGCTAACTGACTCTTAAGAATGTTTAGAGGGTTAATCTTCTCAGTTATATGTAGTTCTAAAAAGAATAAGAAAAGAAAAAGAATTCTAAAAAGAATAGGACTTCAATAATATGACTTTTTAAATGTCTCAACCAATTTTTTCAAACTCTCATTTAATAATTGTGAAAAGAAGTAATTTACTTACTTCTTCATGTAAAAAACAAGAAGACATTAATCAAATTTAAAGTGATAATATCAATAGTTTTAGTGATTTAGTTTAGGGAAATTTACCAGAGATAATATTCCAATTTTAGGACATACGTCAACGCTATCTACTAGAACAAAATAATTTAAAGAAATTTATTTTTCTTAGAATACGACAATTCCCCACTTAAACTAAATTGGCAAGACTGTAGTTCCCTGAAAGAACAATGTTCAACCGACTTTCAATATCTAAATTTTATTTCTTTCCCCCAGGAGGAAAATTAGATTCTTCACAAGCCTACCATGAAATACACGGCATAAAAGATTCTTCATAGTTTTCATGTTCATAGTCCTATGGCACAAGAATATGACTGAATTCATTTTCTTACTCTATCAGAAGTCTTTCAATACAACCTTAACACTGCCAATGTCTTCCTCTCTTTGCAAACGCTGCAAAGGAGTGCTTTTCACTTCCTCACATTCTTTCATTAATTAGTTGTCTGATGGGCTATGGCCAGCTCCACAGCTCACTGAGCAGCCTAATATTAATATCTTGTAGCTTTGTCACTTTACGTAAATGCCATAGACTTTCTCAGTGTATAAGCAAACAGCAGCCCAGAATGAGAAATGGGGTTTTGGATTTTTTTAATATGATATAGGAGTAGAAAAAAAAAGAGAAAGATATGAAGTATATTCAGCTACTGACTGAGAAAATGAAAGAAATATTGTGATCCAGCAATTGGTATTACCACTCTGGAAACAACTTTAGAAATTATTTCAGCTTAGACTGTTGTCAGGGAAGAAAATAGATGTCAGTTCTTTGTAAGAAACATGCTTTGTTTGTATTTATGCAAAAATGAACTAGAGGATACATAAAAAGATGGATTGATAGGTGACACAGACAGACAGACAGACAGAGACAGATAGATAGACAGACAGATAGATAGATAGATGATAGATATAAAATATGTTATGTCTCAGTTAAAGACTTCCCTTCTTATCTTGCTAGTGGGTTACCAGTTGTCTCAATCTCTTCTCAATCCTTAACATTTTCCAAGTAAATCATCATGTCATCTGGAAAAGAGATGTTTTGCACTCCTTTTTTGCCAATCTTTCTTCTTTGGATTTTTTTTTTTCTATTGTTTTATTTCTATTGGCCTGATTTCTAGAACTAATTTTAAAAGAGTGAGAAAAATCATTGGCAATTTATTTGTGATTGGTGATTATAGGAGTAATTCCTCCCATACCTATGCATTTTATATATATATATATATATATATATATATATATATATGTATATATATATACACACATATAAAGCATCCTCTAATGTTTTAGTTTTCAAAAAGACTTTCCTCAGCATTTATTAATATAGCAATATGGTTAATGATGTTTTGGATTTTAATAAAAATCAATTATATTGATTGTTTCCTAATTTGAATCATGATATAAATTCAAATTTAGTATTTTGAAAGTTTTGAGGGAGATAGGAATAAAATGCTAAAATCTTTCCTTCCATAATTTTATATAAAATTTTTGAATTAAAATTCATTAATTACATGTGATTCTATATGTTCTTTTTTTCTTTGTTTTACAAAATGTATAGACCACAAAAGAAATTTAGGAGAATAATTTCCTTCAATCTTGGGTATAATTTGTTTAGAATGGCTGTAAACTATGGTGTTTTCTTCTTGTTGTTGTTGTTGTTGTTTGTTTGAATGAATTATTTTATTCTAGCACAGATATGAAAATGTTTTTATTTTTTTTCTTTCATAATTTCATCAGTGTGAGTTTGAGGGGAATATGATATTGACAATCCCCATCTTATGTTCTGCCAAATTGAAAATTTGCATTTTGGTATATAATCTATTATTTTTTTAAATTTTTTGTTGGAATATAAAATTGAATTCCCAGTTTTTTGATAATGTGGTATATTCAGAAAATTATATTTTATAAATTTACTTTTAGTTTTATTACATATTTTATGTTTTCCTTTGTTAATTTTATTTTCTTCCTTGAAAATAAATGGGTTAGATAACTATTCATACATATTTTCAAAGACTCAGTTTTAAATGTTATTCATCGGTTTTATAGTCTTATTTGATATGTACTTACTATGTGTCCAACACAGTATTAAGAGATTTACAATTATCATCTCATTGGTTCCTCATGACAACCTTGGGATAGAGGTATTGTTATTGCCCTCATTTTACAGTTGAGGACACAGAAGCAAATAAAGGTTAAGACATTTGCCTTAAACTAGTCTCATAACTAGTAAATATCTGAACCCATGTTTTGTTTTGTTTTGTTTTGTTTTTATTCCAAGCTCAGTACTCTATTCACTATACCACCTCACTGCCCTAAATAGACTTTGAGAGCAAGACAGTCATTTAAAATATTTTATTTTTTAATTTGTATAATAAAACAAGCTTTTTCATAACCTACAATAAAAAGATGAAACTGCAAGTCTCCTCTGCACATTTACTATTCCTTTGAAATAGTCAACAAAATGAACCTGTAGGTTTCTTTTTTTCTTCCCTACATCCCAGAAATGGCTACCATTAGACGCAAATAGTTGTGTGTATGTGTGTGTATATACATATATGAATCTATGGTATGTATATATGTATATATAAATTATTCTATCTCCATTTATCAGTCCTTCTCTATATGCAAACAGCATTTATTCTTATGTCCATTATAGTGAATTTGGGTATTTATAATAGTCAAAATGAATTATTCACTCAAAGTCATTTGTACAATAATATTAGTGTTACAATATACAAGTTTTCTCTTAGTTCTGCTCATTTACTGCATAAATCTTTATAAGACTGGAAAGGAATATTCATCATGTTACCAGAAGTTCTTTAATTAACATATGGTTTCTGACTATTTCAAACTTTATAAGGATCACAAATTGTAACTCTCCCTAACAAAACTGTTAGACTCTATTATATAAGGCCATGGTGACAGAGGTAGAGACACAGTAAAACCTGACTCTTGGAGATTTTCTCTTTTTAATATTATCTTAAACATACCAAAGAATCAAACATGGCACAACTATCGATATGTCATCCTTTCAATTTTTAAAATGAATGTGTGAAAAAAATGATGCATGTATCTGTATGCAAGTGTGTATGCATGAGTGTGCAAATGATGCACTGGACATGATATCAAGGGAAATTTGCAGTGCTGATGTTCTTTTGAAGAATTTCTTCCACTGGAAAATGAAGAATTCTGAATAAACTGCTGGAATTCTAAAATAACAGTTATATTTTGCAGATGAAGAAATTATGACACAGATATACCAAAAGACAAACAAATAGCCAATGATAAAGTGATAAAGCCAGGAATCCATATTTTGAAGTCTTCCCCCTCACTCATGATATCATGAGACATTTGAAATTTTGAAGACCTCCCAGAAAGATTACATGCCAAAATACAGCCCCATTTCCATGTTATTATCCTGATATTAGTAGACTCTGGAGTTTGCTTGTTCTGACATCCTTGGCAAAATGATAATTATCAAGGAATGGCCTTCTAGCTCATTGCAATATCAATAACAATTTACTAAAATATATTGCAAAAGTGAAAAATGAAATTGGCTTCTCTTGAAAGTGATGAGTTCCTTCTCAAATAGCAAAAGGAAGAGAATCTTCTGGCCATAGGAAGATAGGTTTGTAGAAAGCCTCATTTGGCATATTCCAGTATCTAATTTAACAATGGGAATGACATGCATTGCATCTCCCCATGTGTTTTGAATTGTTCTTATTGTCATTCTCCATTCTGTTATGTTATTTACTTTGGAGATGATACACATTTAATGTAATAGCTTCTATTGAAACCTTTGTTTGTAAGTTATTATGGTTGTTATTTTTCCACAAGCAATTGGAACCAAGTGTTTTCTTTGTGATTTTAGTCTGGCTCCAGTTCAGTAGTTGACTTGTCAAATTCATAAGTATGTTGGGGGTGTGAGTAATTTATATTTTTGTTATATATTAGTTTATGAATGATAGCAAGCATTGATCCAGAATTCTAGGCATAGGTTCCATACATTATGTACTTTGGAAGGGCTATTTTTCTTGTTGCAGTCTCTGACATGAGATGGCATATCTAGCGTTTCTTTGCTATCATCTGTATCAATCAATAAAACACACTGATTAAGGATAGGCTTTGTATAATTTCCAGTGGAAATATTATAGTATTATATTGATCTCACAAATCTCCGTTCCTATAAACAAATCTTCATGATTTAACCATTTATTCAAAGTTTCTTTGTTGAAATAATGTTGTTTGAATTTTCTGGATGTGTCATCCAGAAGACCTACTGACCCTTCTCTGGGATAAAATAGGAAAGCAAAAGTAGCCCCCCCCCCAATCTTAAAACACTATGAGAATGTTGTTATAGTTAAAAACATCTAATAATGGATTTGGACTTGGTAATATTATCATGCCTTTTAATTCTTTCTCTAATAAAAGAGGCTCAAGGCTTGCACTTGTCATTACACAGTGGACATAATTGCTACAGAATTGGCAACTACTCAAAGTATTGATGTGGACTTCACAGCAATGAAAAGAATCCAGTAACAAGGACAAAACTTCATAATTCAGGAATACTGACTCCTCCTTCAGCCAAATAGTAGAAATAGGACAATGAGTGGAACCAGCATCACCTGTGATGTTTTTATTCTGAATTCTACTTCTAGTGGAAGAAAAAAACAAAGACAACAATTTCTGGGATAAAGAGATAAAACACATTTCAGGTAAGATAATAATTGTCTTTCTTTCTATGTCTTTCATCAGTGATTATTTTTTATAAAGACCATTTTCCCCTTTAGTTATTGTTAGTATGTGTCTCATTAGATCATTTAGTTATTGTTAGTTTGTGTCTCATTAGATCATTATTATTGTTAGTATGTATCTCAGTCAGCTCATACTGCGTAAAGGGAGATAATTTCCCAAAGGAAACAAAGGAAGAGAAAGATAGTGTAGACAGTTTTTCTGGCTAAATATGGCCCAGTGAGAAGTTTCTGCCTTACTTTCTGGATGACCACTTGATCTCCAGAGATTCTTGAAATTATCTAAGAGGTACTGATAAAAAAAGGGGGGGAAGCCTCCACTTTTATTCAAGCTAGAATCCTCTGAGGAGAAGTAAATACCTATTTTTCATTCTTCCACAAGACTCCAAGGCAGAAATACTCATTGACATCCCCAGAGCATCACTTCTATGCTCACCTCACTGATGGCTTGTGCTGTAGTTAAATTTCATGACTTCTTCCTTAGCGGCAAAGGAAAGTAGAACTTGTTGCCAACACACTCAAACAATTCTGGACATAATAGAGACATTAGTTAAAAGGAAAACCTTTAAGGAATTTCTTGGCTAGCTGGGGGCCTTTCATTCTACCAGTCTAATCTAGTAGCACTAAGAGATTTCTGTATTTGATTAATCAAAAGGTTTGAATTGGTGCTCATTAAGAATTTGCAATGTAGGGCTTAAAACAGAGAGGATTTGTTAACCTAACTAATTAATGTTACCCTGAAATCACATCTCCTTAATCCTAGTCAATTATAAATATTTTGTGTTAAAAAATAATAATTTTAAAAAAATCAGTTGTCCATAATTTAGTCTGGCTACTACTATCTTATCTAGAAATTGAAGTTCATTACCCCTGACAATCTATGTCACACTATATTTAATAAGATTAAAAATCTTATGACTTTTCAAAAACAAAAAATACTGCCATTTTCTTTGCACTGTAATAGGAAAATGTGAATTCATATCTTTAAAGGACTTCTCAGAGATTGTCAAGGGAAAACATACCAGATGATCTACCTGGGTTGTGTTAAGGACCATGGAGTCATCACCTCACAGGAAGTCAGAAGGGTCTGTTCACCCCCATGTTTCCCCATCTCATTTTACAACAAACATATTTCAATTCTACCAATCACAAGAATGTCAAAGTTGAAAGAAACCTCCAACCAGAATCGAGCCAAAAATGCTTTCTGTGAAAACTCAGCAAATTGTCACTCTATCTTTTTTTGAAAGCCACAGATTAAGGAGACCAATAACCCTCAAGTCATTTAGAGTAAAGTAAAAACCCATTTCCAAATGAAACAAAATGAAAATCCTAATGATTTTAGACAGCTATATGTGTTAATGAATTATTGTTTTTCTTTCCTCTTTACTAATGTAAAGTCTATTTTCTTTGTTTTTAATTTCTTTATATTTAAAAAAAGAATAGAAAAAAGAAATGCACATATGAATTCACACACATCCACAAACCCATACACAGATACCTATATTTATATGCACATATACATAGTGACATGCATATATATATATATATATTTACATATAGTCAGACACACACACACAAACACACATTGTAGCATTTGTGTATATCTCTTCTTTCCTATATCTGCTAATTCTACTTTAATTCTGCTCCTTAACTTGCCTTAGTACTATAACCTCACCCCCCATGGATCCCTCCTATGTTCTCTTTGCCCATCCTTTGTTTCCCCTTCACCCATATATCCCTTCTTATTTGCAGGGTACTATATCCTTCATGGTATCTATATAGTCACTTATCTAAACCACTAATGATGTGAATAGGTCTTCAGATCTAGGAGTCCTTCTCTCCCCTCTAATGCCTCTGGGTCTATTCTTCCTCTGTGCCTCATTTTTTATGTCTTTCTTTTGAGTTCCCTTATTACTGATGTCAATCTTAAACATATGGTATACCTTTCTATGTAAAAAAAAAACATAAACAATTTGTCCATGTTAAGTTCCTTGATATTGATCTTTGATATTGTTAAATTTTCTATTGAGTTCAGGTTTGGTTAAAAGTCCTAAAAGTCTGCAAGCTAGTTGAATGTCCTTTTTTTCATCCAATATTATGGATAATTTTACTAGATATGATATTTTTGGCCACAAGCCTAGTTCTTTTGATTGCCATTGTATATGATTCCAGGACCTGTGGTCTTTTATTATGACTGCTGATAAATCCTGTACAATTCTAATAGTAGCTCTAGAGTATTTGAATAGTTTTTTCCCCTTGTCTCTAAGAGCCCAGAGGAGTTGCATGTCACATGGGTTGATCCCCAGTCCTGACATCTTTTTTCATTGAGTTGTACCAGGAGGACCCCTATTCTATCCCAAATCTTTTTGATTTTTCACCAATATATGTTTTATTCTGAGGCACAAATTTGTTCTGTTTGTAAAGGAAATCTGGAGAACTTCAGATTTGCTGAGTTATTCTGTCATCTTTCCAGAACCCTTCCCCTCACATTAAGTTTAATTTTTACTGTCTGTAACTTCTGCATATGGGATTCCTCTCATGGGCCAAATAGGATAGTGAACCTTTCAAATGATTGAATGCCCTCAATTGTCCCTCATACATTTTCCATACTGAGTAGCTCATTTCCTTCAACCAATCCTCACAGAATCCCTGGCCATAGCACACCTAATGTGCCATTTTTACATCTCAAAGGTAAATTTCAAAAGCTATGGTACAAGATACTAATCTATTTTCCACATCTTATGCTTGCCACCTGAACAATTTTAGAAGTCTCTTAGCTTCTCTGGATTTCAGTTTCTTCTTGGTACTGCATAAGATTACAAGGATGACTTCTGCGGGCAGGGAAAAATCTTCAATCTGATTATTTGAATTTCTAGAAGATATAGAACTAGAAAGGCAGGGTTTTGTTGTTGTTGTTGTTGTTGTTTTGTTTTGTTTTGTTTTGTTTTGTTTTTTCACTATTAGAGGAATGAGATCCTTATCAATTTTTAGCTTCCTGGGAGCAGAAATCATGGAAAGGAGATTCCCCAATGACAGTGGTTTTGTTTTTTAAACTGAGTCTTGTAGCAATGGTAGGAAATGTGTGGTTGTGGCAATAGCAGGCTAAGAATATGCATATCAAGTGAGTGAGGAATTGAAATAGTATTTGTAGAAGGACACCTGAATACTGACAACTAAATGCTGAGATTTAGGATTCTTTGGGGACAGTGACTGAGGCCCCAGTGCAGTCACCTATGGATGCACTTTCCAAGCTCTTCTGTAGCCAACAGTAGCACTGCTGTAGTACTTCCACTTTCATCAGGTTAACTTGAAGTGGTAATGATTGACTTTCCATTTGTGACAATTAAGTAAAAGACTATGGGAGTAAAAGATTAGATAAAAGAGTAGGGGAGTACTTTATTTTTTTATAACTAGATAAATCAAATAAGAATAATGGCATTTATCTGCTTTTCCTTACTTATTACTGGGGAAAGGAAATGCAGCTACAGCAAGGAAAGGGGTTTAGCCATTGATCTACAAAAATTCAGAAAGCACCAGGGTTTGAGGCTCAGTCCCTCAACATGGAAAGTTTTCTCTTTAGTGGTAGGATGAAATCAAACTGTCGCAAAACCCTATGAACTAATTTTATTGATTTTGGGGGAAAATAAAACAAAAAACAAAACAAAACTTCTAGGAAGTCAGGGTTTTCATTATAGCTTTCAGGTTAAAAAGCAGTAATAATAAGTAACAATAAAATTATTTTTATTATGTGTCTGCTATAAGGAGAAGTTATGATATTGCTAAATCTCACTTATTCTTCCACACCTTTAATTTTTTTTCCAAGAAAAAAAAATCTCTTCTGGGGTGGAGTTGAGAATAGTAAGTATGGAATACATGGAAAAAGAAAAGCATTACCAGACTTTCCACAGCCATTATCTCTCTTCTTTTCCATGAGAAAACATTGAAGAAAGATGGGATGCAACTAGACTGGCAGGAATGGTAGCAACCATCTTCATGATTCATGGTCACTGCACTTCTGTTTCATTGGAGATTTTTAACAAAGGAACAAAGGAGCATTTCCTCCTTTTTGACTTCACTTTTTTATATCAGACCTACAAGACAAATAAAGGGATTGGGTTAGAATATTTCTGAGCTTGCCTCAGGTCTAATTCAATATTTTTTTCATTCTATAATGTCTTCAAGATATATAAAATAAGATTTTTTATATGTTTCTTTCTAATTCTTTTTATTTATTTATTTATTCTTTCTTACTGTCATGGGCAAACAATCATTGATCATGGAATGATAAGATTATGTCTCCCAGAATCATTCAGTCTTCCTTCATCAGTCCCTCTTTGGAAAGAGAAGGCTGAGTCAGTCATGAGCTTGATTGTTGGGCTAGGGCCACATTTATGTGATTGACTATCCCAGCCAGCTGGAGTTAATGGGGTAAGACTGTCCACACACTCCTTTCCACCGGGCCCATTCTGTATGGCCCTCCTCTCCAATAAAGGAATGGTGCTTTTCAATGATACAGTGCATGATAGAACTTTAACACTGCCAAGGGACTGTGTGACTGCTTAATGAGCCAGTTCATTCTGTTAATGTCTTCCTTCTTTTGGCTCTCTGTGTTGCTAGGTCAATGGGCAAGTTGGTACTGGAAAGATCAAGATTCATACTTACATAGAAACAGAAAGACAGAAAGTGAAAAAGAGACAGAAAGAGAGAGAGCTGCTATAAATCCCATGTTTTCTTTACTGCATTTATTATACCAATGAACTATTTCCCATATAGAATTTGAAGAGACAACAATGCATTATTTGACCATGAATATGGTGTTCAATGAAGCTATGGTCTTAGACAGGAGACTTTATTTGACTTTGGACCAAATCAAAGACTGTCACTATTTATTCAGTATGGTGTTCTCTAAACAGAGGTTCTTCTAGTATAGGTTTCTACTGACAAAAATTTTTCACTTTATTTTTCTCTTCTCATGTATCAGAAAAAAATGATGGAGAGGAAGAATGTCAAGTGATTACACAAAACAGAAGTCATTCACACCAGAGATCAGTGTTGAAAATGGTTTCATTTGGGGGGTGTGTGTGGCTTAAATCTTTCTTCCTTTTCTTTGGCTTTCTAGAATCTCAAATTTTAATGAGACCTCAGTATTCATTTAGTCATAGCCTATGTGCTCCATGTGTGTCCCCCAACAAAAATTTCCTTTGTAACAGATGTCAAAAATATCCATCTTTTCTTTGCTTTGGCATTTCCAATGATGAGAAATCTTTTAGCTTCTTAGATATCCAACTAGAGTTTTTTTTTAAAAAAAGCTTTTTATTTACAGAGAATATACATGGGTAATTTTTCCAACATTGACCCTTGCATAATCTTTTGTTGCAAATCTTCCCCTTCTTTCCCCTATTCTCTCCCCCATCTGGCAGGTAGTCCAATACATGTTAAAAATGTTAAAATACATGCTAGATCCAATATGTGTATGTATATGTATATAGTTATCTGGTTGTGCAAGAAAAATCAGATCAAGAAGGAAAAAAAGCAGAA
This sequence comes from Sarcophilus harrisii, assembly GCF_902635505.1. Lineage (NCBI taxonomy): Eukaryota > Metazoa > Chordata > Mammalia > Dasyuromorphia > Dasyuridae > Sarcophilus > Sarcophilus harrisii. The sequence goes on from NC_045430.1 coordinate 285,173,637, forward strand.
AACAGAAAAAATGCAAACAAATAACAGAGACAGTGAGAGTGCTCTGTTGTGTTCCACATTCTGTTCACATGATTCTCTCTCTGAGGACAGATGATTCTCTTCATCACTGCACAAGTAGAACTGGTTTGAATCATCTCAATGTTGAAGAGAGCCATGTCTGTCAGAATTGATCATTGTATAGTTTTGTTGTTGCTGTGTACAATGATCTCCTGGTTCTGCTCATTTCACTTAGCATCAGTTCATGCAGGGGAGGAACAGGGAAGGAAAGGAAAACAAAGTATAGTATTACCATTACCCTTTTCAAAGAAAAAGTGAAAAAAAATGCAAGCCTCCTACTATGCAACTTCTAGTGATGATCCTATTTTAATTTGGCCAGTCCACTTTTTGGTAGAAAAAGGCTAGCAATCCAACTCCAGAAAAATAATCAGATGTGATTTCAGCTTGGTAAGATCTGGCAATGTTCCGATTCTAATGTGAGTGTATGAATGAGTCTCAGTTCTCTTCTTTTCCATGAGGAAGCATTGGAGAAAGATGGGATGCAACCTGACTGGCAGGAATGGTAGCAGCTGTCTTCATGATTCATGGTCACTGCACTTCTGTTTCATTGGAGATTTTTAAGAATTGCAACCATATACTAAGATTTCAAAGTAACTAGGCTGTCCTTTACACTTTTACCAGGCTGTCCCCATTCCTGGAGCAAAGCAGTGATGGTTGATTTGAAAAGGGAAGAGCATTTGGCTGAAAACAGCATGGAATTTCCTTCAATTCTTTTCTTTTTTCCCTCATTCCTGATTCAGTAACATCTGGGACAGGGTATAACTACAGACTATGACAATTGGCTTGAAAGCTATGAGGATAGCTCCATTCAGGCAACAGCTGTGTTCGAAGAACCAAATAGCAAGAGATCGTTTGACAGCACTTTAAGATTTGAAGAACATTGTCCTCACCATAATTCTAGATTTAATTCATTCATGTTTTATTTAGTCCATTTAACAGATGAAGAAAATGAAGCTCAAAGATATGAGTTGCTTACCCCAAGGTCATTTAAAGTGGCAGTGAGGTAGTGGAGAATCACACACACACACACACACACATACAGAGAGAGAGAGAGAGAGAGAGAGAGAGAGAGAGAGATTTCTATAGCAAGCAGTTGTAGTAGGATGTGGTATATAGGAATAGAGATCATAGTCACCCCTGCTTTATACTTAATCTTGCTGAAACGGTCTCTAATTTTCTTTATTACATACCTTGTTTGATCATGGATTGGTGGGACTATTTTTATTATATTAAGGAAAAACTACTTATATGTATTATTTCTAGAATTTTTAATATCATTCTATTGTATTTCCTCCATAAATATCTTGGCCTAAACTGTCCTGGTTAAGGAAAAAAGTTCATTCCATCAAGTTGCTTCCATGAGATGAAGAGAAACATCTTTCAGTTTCAGCTCAAATCTTTTATATTCCCAATCTTTCCATCTTCTAGCTCTCACTGTGACCTGGTTTCCTCAGGGCACTATCTTCCCTTTCCAGAACTGATTTCAATGACATTCAGTCTTAATCACTCTGCTAACCTCCAGTCTTATATCTTCAGGTGCTTAACAAACATCTAAATTGAATGTAGTATAGACATCTCAAACTCCATATTTCCTAGACTGACATCATTATCTCTCTCCCCCCATGCTCTTTTCTTTCTAACTTTCCTAAGATTGTTGATGATACCACAAAAACTCTCAGTAACCTAAGAGGAATCCATAATTCCTCACTCTCTCAGATCCATGAATGTATCCAAATAAGTTCCAGGGCCAAATGATTTTTTTTTTCTTCATTGATGTCTCCCACATATACCTGTGCCTCCATTTTCTCCTTTGTCATTGCCTTTACAATGGTACAGGTCTCCATCACTTTATGCCTGGACTACTAAAATTGTGTGTAGACGGCATGTTTCCATCTGCCTGCCAAATATCACCTTATTCCAGTCAATCTTCTACTCAACTGCCAAAGTGGAAGTCTGGACTATGTCATCCTCTACACACACACACATACACACACACACACACACACACACACACACTCAATCACATTCAAACTCAGGATCATCTCCAGAATCAAACATAAAATCCTCTCTTTGGTGTTCAAAGTGCTTCATAATCTTCCTCTTTATGATCTAACTCTTTGTCTCTTCCCAGTTCATATGTTACGACTATATTTGTATTATACTAGAAACATATCTAATATTAAGAGTAAAAAGTTCTCTTACATTGGAATTAGATGATCTTTGGATATTTCATACAACTCATTTGGACATCTTTGTGAACCTATAGCACTTCCTATAGGAAGTTAATTCTTTCTCACTGGGGTGTTAATTCTTTTCTCACTATTTTTTCCTCAGGTATAACACTATTTAAATAATTGAATCTTCTTTATTAAAAAGAATAATTCATTTTTAAGAATTCTTTTTTAAGTTGTAAATTTTTTAACATATCATTAATCAAAATAGCTTATCATACTTTATTGTCTTTTCAATTATTGGGCTTTTTTTTTTTTCATTTTTGATACAAGTTCATTTTCTACTCTTAAATAATTAAACTAAACTAGTTAAGTATATGTATACCTCACACACACACACATACACACACACACATACACACACACAAACACACACACACACACACACATATATATATATATATATATATATAGAGAGAGAGAGAGAGAGAGAGAGAGAGAGAGAGAGAGAGATTAGGTAGGTAGATAGAGATATGTTCAAAAGGACAGTTCTAAGTTTTAGTTTTCAATAATTCTATTGATTTTAGAATTTCATAATTTGTTCTTTAATTCTCATATATTCTGACTTGTTACTGAGTTAAGCATTTACAATTTGTTCTTATTCATTCCTAAAAATTGAACATATAATTCATTGATTTTTTTCACATTTTTCTAATGAAGACATCTAGAGATATAAAACTTCCCCTAAATTTGCTTTAGCTGAATCCCCCAAGTTTTTATGAGATGTTTCATCATTGTCATTTTCTTTGATGAAAGTTTTTGTGGTTTATTCATTATTGCAACAGTTCTTTAGAATTGTTATTTGATCTCATTGTGCTTTATTTTAATAGACTTCAATATAATTTTATTAAGCTGTTATCAGTAAATGGTGTGTTAAGTGTTTCTTCTTTATACATTTTTAAGAGGTCATTCAACCATCAGGAATAGAATATCCTGAACAGACAATTTTGAGATGATGAAATTAATCTATAGTTATATGAAAAAAAAAATGCTCCAAATCACTATTTATTAGAGAAGTACAAATTAAAACATCTGATGTTTCACCTGTCAGATAGGCTAAAATGACAGGAAAAGATAATAATAAATGTTGGAGGGGATGTGGGAAAACTAGGTCACTAATGCATTGTTGGTGGAGTTATAAAATGATTTAACCATTTGGGGAGCAATTCAGAACTATGCTCAATGGTCTATCAAACTCTATGCAGAGTTACCCTTTAATCCAGCAGTGCCATTATTAGGTCTGTATCCCAAGAAAATCATAAAGCAGGGGAAAGGACCTATATGTGCGAAAATGTTTGGAGCTCTCTTTTTGTGGTAGCCAAGAATTGGAAAATGACTAGATGCTCATCAGTTGGGGAGTGACTTAACAAATTGTGGTATGTAAAAGTTATGGAATATTATTGTTGTATAAAAAATGATGAACAAGCTGATTTTAGGAAGGCCTGGAAAGATTTACACAAACTGATGCAGAGCGAAAAAAGCAGAACCAATGTACACGATAACAGCAAGAATGTGAGATGATCAACTAGGAAAAACTTGGTTCTTCTCACTGGTTCAGTGATCCAAGGCAATCCCAATAAACTTTGGACAGAAAATGCCATCTGCATTCAGAAAAAGAACTAAAGAGATTGAACCTAAATCAAAGCATGCAATATTCGAATCTTTTATCTGTTTTTTTTTTTTTAATTTCCCATGGTTTTTCCCTTTTGCTTTGCTTTTTCTCTCCCCACATGATTCATGAAGCAATGTATGTTAAAAAATAAATAAATTTTATTTTATTTTATTTTCTAAGGAATAGAATATCCTACTAGATTTACTTGGACTGCTTTGCTGCATGAGTCTCTAATTGGACTTCTGCAATCTTGGAGAAGACTTGGGCTTGGTTGGGGTGATACTCATGTTCAAGATCTAGTAGTGCCAGGAAAATAACCTGAAGTTTTCAGTACCTACCTGTGTTCTGTTCCCTGATCTCTGCTTTCAAGCTACTATGGCTTATCTATACCAAGATCCTCACAGGATTTTGGAAGTCTTCTATGGATTGTGGCTTGGGTAGAGGAGTCTAAATGTGATATTCTTTATCTTCTTATAATGTGGCATATTTTCATTGCCATGTAATACTAAATTTTCAGTTTATTGATTTGTTCCTTCTCTCTTTTGTTGCTAAAAGCAACTAGAGGCATAAAAATTTCCTGGTTTTTTTTTTCGCTGCATCCCATAAATTGTGATATTTGTCATTTTCTTTGATACAATTTTCTATTATTTCTGTATTTCATTTTTTATCTATTAATTCCTTAGAATTTTGCTGTCATCTCTACTTACTTTTTATTTCTTTCCTTACTGACCCTTTATTGAATAATATTTTATTGAGTTGTGATCAGTAAATAGTACAGTAAGAATTTCTTTTATAACCTATCTTCAAACTCTCTTCTGAATTTTTCTCAAAGCTTTCTTATAAATCATTTCTTTCTTTTCCCCTATTTTTGGTTTTAAAATTAATTTAAAATATGTCTTTTTATTTGGAAGTGGCTAAAACATGAGTACTAAGTTCTGGAATTCTATGATCTTTTAATAGCAGTGATTGAATGGGTAGCCCTTACACAAGGGTTTTCTGGGTGGTGGAATGATATTATAGCAAGGAATAAAAGGTCTTCTGTTGTTTACATGTTTCCTAATATGTTCAATACACCAAGCTCAGAGAAAAACTGAATAAAATTTTAGTAATTATACAACAATCCTTTACTTGTCTCGAGGACATTTATCTGGCAAAATCAGTTGTTAGGATTACTGCAGGAGCCAAAAAGGAAACGAGATCTTTAAGATGCTACAAAAAGAGGTTAAGGAACGCACATATGCTACATCCAGGCATTTGAGCATACACTCTGGGACCATCTTCTAATATTTCACACTCCATTGTGCAAAGGTTGATTTGGGGCTCTTCAGTCTATAGACATAAAGATGAGTATATGAACTTATCACTAATATCATAATTATGAGAAGACTTAGTAAAACAAACCCAATAAGGTCCAAAGCTAAGGAGCCACTAGCAACAGTGGAAGAACTAATCCCAGGACCTCTGAATGGATGCCTGTACTATGGCACAAGATAAGATACGGATGAAGAGGGCAAACCTCAGATGTGAAGATCAGCTTCCAAATTTCCACCAAAAACACTTAAAATGGGCAAAATTCTTTTTGGTAGGAAAAAGGTAGTTGCAGACAGACAAGTGGGCAGAACACCAAACTTAATGTGAGATTTCTGGGAATGTAATGGTAGACATGCTACACCCCCCCCCCCCCCCCACACACACACACATCACTTTCAAGAGAATTTCCCCCATCTACATTACAAAATCCAGGGCTAAATATTCCTATGTGAATGCTAGCAGGACACGTAGAGAGATAGTCATACAAAGTAAGCCACAAAATAATGTTTTATTATAAATATCAGAACTATGTGTCATACAAAGACTAGAAATTGTCCAAGGAAGGCATCAAGTTTAACTCAAAACTCCTGGGAGTTCCAAAGCCCAAAGTTGCCATTTCTAGGTTTTCCATCTTCCCTCTATACTAATAGCCTTGTTCTCAATATAATCTTATTTCATGAATGTTTTTCCAAAGCCGATTTTCAGTTGGGGGCATTCAAGGACTCATGTATTTATTCAGGGTCATGTTATTGGGTTCAATATTTTCAGCATCATTTGCAATGTTAGAAGTCAAGGTGGGAGAGATGTAAAAGTCCCTTAGAGAACATGACACATTTCACCAATGTGAAAAGCAGTTAAAATCAACATTTCTAGGATTAGAATTGTAGCTTTGATGGAAATAATTCCCTTACTATTTTGGCCTTCTTAACATTTTCTTCTTTCTTTCTTTTTTTTTTTAAAGCAAAACAAGCAAACATGACAAAAATAAATAAACCTTTCTCCATGAAAATTGAATTTCCTTTTGGTTAGAAGAAAGCTGGGACAAGCTACCTGACAGATTGTGCTATAGTCATAGCTTAGCTATAACAAAGAATAGTGCATTTTAAAAATCTAATTTTAGATGTTACTTACCAGGAAAACTTTTAAAAAGAGAGAGCTGAGGTCATATGACATGATATGACATACCACTATTGAAAGAGTGTTTTATATTGTTTTATATAAAAATGATGATTCAGTACCAAATCAAGCTAGAGTGATAAAACAACAACAATAACAACAGCAGCAGCAGCAGCAGCAGCAGCAGCAGCTGAAAGGTGATCTTTCATTTCATTTCTCAATTTAAATATTAAATAGGTGTTTGTTTTTTTTTTTTTTTACCTTTAGTAAAGTGGGAAAAAAAAAAGAACCCAAGGGAGGAAAAGAGAGAATTAATTTAAAGGAAAGGGTCATTTCCATTGTACCTTATAAATGCAGGTTGTTTCTAATTATAATTAAGGAGAAATTATGGTGAAATCTTTTCCTTCCCTAGGTTCTGGTCTCTATGACCTAAACTGTTTCCTGGATGGGCACTAGATATTTAATGATTTCAGTTTGCTTTTGTAAATCTTAAGGGATAAACAAAAACAAAAAAAAAAAATTGACCTCCTACACTCTTATGAAGTGAAATTGTCTATTTAGCTCAGCTGTCTTAGTGTGCCTTTTCCCCTAGATATTAATATTGATTTGATCTATTATAAAGGGTGGATGTTTGTATGTGTATCCTATATGTAGTATGCATAAATGCACATGCATGTGTACTTGCAGTATAGTTATGGGTAACTCACCAATAGCACATGTAGGTTTGGGTGTGTACATGAGTATGTCAGTATGTGTGTGAGCGTGTGATGTAGTAAAAAAAAAAAAATCACATGGTATGAGACCAAGTTAATGACTGCTTCTACCTCTCTGGGACATTTCCCCCTGTGGAAATGTCCCCATTGTTTTTGTCCTCCACCAAGGACGAGCTCGTGGAGTGGACAGCCCGTTGTCATTTGTTGTTTTCTTTATTCAGCCCTGAGCACTGCGCCAAGCAGAGGAAAGCTTTCAAAATGTTTTATGACTAAAAAAAATAGAAATATTTTTTTCTTTTACTTTCTCAGTTGGTCAATCTACAGTCATTTATTAAGAGGTTATTATGTTCCAGGGACCATGCTGGAGATATAAAGAAAGGCAAATCCATGGTCTGTGCCCTGCTCAAGCTCACATCTAATTCAAAAGACAATGTGCATACACACGAACAAATGATGAATAATCACAGTGGAAAGCACTATTGGAGGGAAGGGTTAAAAGGGTATCTTGAAGTGTAAGGGATACAAGGAGAATCTTGAAGAAATTCAGAAAATTCAGGAGGCTGAGTTGAGGAAGATCCCCCGCTGCCAGCTGGGTGAAGGATGAACTCAAGTAAGCAAGATCAATAACAAACTATTGCAATTGTCAAGGGATTTGGGGAGGCAGGTCACAGGAAGGTGGAGAGAAGGTGGAGAGCCAGGGATGGCTCTGGTACCTACCGGGGAACCTCCAGAGAGAGTTTACTGCTTAATCTTGGAAGTCCTGAACTACAGTAGGATGGAAGCCGTTCACATGCCTTCAGTATGTCTCACATCAAACTAGTGATTCCCCGAGGATAGGGATCCCCAGATGCTTTAGGAGGGGAGAGCTCACCCACAGCATCAGCAACCAGATAGGCTGGAGAGTGGACAGAGATGCAGACAGAGAGATGGAAAGATAGACAGGAGAGACAGAGAGACAGGGAGGGACACACACAGAGATAAGAGACACTGGGGAGGGGGGGAGAGAAGAAACAAAGACAGACAAGAAACAGAAAGAGAGAGACAAGGAGAGACAGAGAGACAAGACACAGGGGAAAAGAGAGGGAAAGTAAGGGAGAGAGACAGAGACAAAGACAGACAAAGACACAGAGACAAACAGAGACAGACACAAACACAGACAGAGGGAGAGAGACCCAGAGAGACGCACAGAAAGAGAAGGTATGGGGCTTGGCAACAGATTGGATATGCGGGTGAATGGGAGGGAAGGCTGAGGAGGGTAAGGTGAGTGTGAGCTACTAGGATGAGAGCTGTATCCTCAATAATAAGACATTTCAGAAGACTTGAGGGTTTGGGCCACAGCAGGGACATTTCTCTTTCCAACTGTAACTGTGGCGAGAGAGGCTGTGCTGAGGGAGGCTGTGCTGAGGGAGGCTGTGCTGAGGGAGGCTGTGCTGAGGAAGTCCCTGGGAGCTGACAGCCTGCCTCAGTCAAGCTAACAGATAAGAGGAAGGGAAAAGCAGCAGTATTCCCCGAGACTGGACTAAGGAGACCCCACAGTGCTGCTCCATTTCTGAGATCCTGCCGTGCGCTGGCTCCCAGCAGCAGACGGACTCGTGCACTAAAGCCCGCTTCTGCTCCAGGTGCAGCCCTCTAGAAAGCCCAGCTGGGAAGAGAGTCCTCCTAGGAGACCTTGCCTCAGTCCTGCGTAAAAGACAAGAGCCCGGCCTCCGGAGCTGCTGAGGGCAGAAGGACCCGCGGCTCCTGCTGGCAGCGGGCGTGCTCTGCCTTTGGCTGCCCCTGGCACCCTCCCTCTGGATACAGGCAGCACCCCCGGCCCACTTCGGCCCCCCGCCGGGGTCTGGGCTGACCTGCTCTTTCCCCTTCCTCCTGGGCGGCTCCTGCTGGCTTCTTGCCGGCTCCTTTGCCCCCCTCTCTGCCAACGCTAACTGCCCTCGTGTGGGGAGCCAGGCTCAGAGGCCCTGCCAAGGCCAGCCTGGCACTCGGGCCTCTCACGTCTCCCCTGCTCAAGTGCCTCCTGGGCCCCGGGCCCTTTCCACGTGACACCCGGGGCTGCCCCAGCCCCGCGCCGCCGCCAGCCGCGAGCCACGGGGCCAGCTGGCGACGGCTGCTCTGGGAAGCGGGAGCGAGCGAGGCTTCCCGTGGCCTGGCAGGAAACTCCCGCAAGCTGCCTGGGGCTCTCGCCAGAGGCCTGGGCGCCCTTCCTCTGCTTGCATGTTAAATGCGTGAAAGAAAGTCACCCTCCCACCCCCCAGGACTCCACAGTCCCAGCGCCCAATGGGAAGCTGCATTTATTAGCCGCCCAGTACAGCAGGAAGGCGGCGGCGTAACTGAAACCCAGGCAAAATTCCCCATTCCCGGAGACAAACGGCTCGGAGAGCGCAGCGCTTTGCCCAGGGTGACAACGGCCCCAGCGCATCGGAAGCCCCGCCCTTTATCTCCCGGAGCATCCGAAGTCGTCCCAGAGCCCGGCGCGGGCAGACATTGGGGCCGCCGGGGGAGGGAGGGAGAAGCCGAGAACGCCGCTCTGCCCTGGGAGGACTGGGCCGGAGCCTCGCGCGGCGGGGGGATGGGAGTGCCCGGTGGGGCGGCGCTCTCCGGCACGAGGCCGCGGCTAGAGGCCTAAGGGAGCTGCCGCTGAGCCCGCCGGGCCTGACCACCTTCCTACAGTGCAGGCCGCGGGGCTGAGCTCAGGGGAAGCAAATGAAAAATAGCGTTTGGAAAAGTCCCGGCGTCGGCGTGGGATCGGTGGTCCTGGGGCCCCGGGAGGCTTTGCCCACCAGCAACCTTAGCCCTGCCTCGCTGACGGGGCCCCTTGCTAAGGCTCCCCCTGCCACGGCCGGGCCGAGGAGAGGACAGCTGGGAAGCGGCTTAGAGCCTGGGCCCCCTCAGGCTGGAAACGCCCCCCGGGATTTCCCCAGGAATTTAGGCCTTCCACGAGGACCGATGGAAGGATGCCCGCGGAGGGAGAGGGATGGGGGCTGGGCCCCAGCCCCGGGGATCTCGGATGTCCACAGTGAACTTTAGCCCAAGTCTCTGAAGCGCCGCCAGGGTCAGGCCCCAAATGCCAACATGGAGGGAAAAGGAAGGGCTTTGAGTGATGTTCTGAGTCAGCATTTTGTCATCTTCGAGGGGCCCGACTCCCTCGTCCCCAGCTCCTTACAGCCCTCCATACAAATCGCCTTCTATGCATGTTTTATATCGTCTCTGTGTATGTTTTGCATGTGTAGATTTTTTTGCCTGAAATATTGTAAGCTCCTTTAGGGCAAGGATTGTTTTCGGTCGGGCTCTTTGTGCTAGAGCATGTAATAAGTATATATATATATATATATATATATATATATATATATATATATATATTTATATATATATATACATATCTACATGATTGATATATAATTAAATAATTAAGGAGAATCACACTTGGTGCAGTAGGGATTAAAAAAAAACCTACAAAAATACTTTTTTTTAAAATATATGCAACAATAGTTTTCAACATTCACCTTTTATATGTCCCCAGTTTTTCTCCTTTAGGTTAAATATGTGCAATAGTCCTAAATATATTTCCACATTCATCATACTGTCCAAGAAAAGTCAGATCCAAAGGGAAAAATGAGAAAAAAAATAAGCAAAAACAAACAAAACAACAGTGAAAATATTATAGTGTGATCCATATTCAGTCCCTATAATCCTCTTTCTGGATGCAGATAGATCTCTCCATCTCAAGACTACTGAAATTAGCCTGAATCACATCATTGCTGAAAAGAGCCATGTCCATAAGAATTGATTATCACATAATTTTGTTGCTGTGTACAATGTTTTCTTAGTTCTACTCACTTCACTTAACATTAGTTCATCTAAGTGAGATCCCTGACTTTGAAATCATGGAGACTTGAGTTAAAATCCAACCTCAAAGACTTACTAGCTATTAATTTTATTTATTAATTCAGTTATTTTTCTATTTTAAATTTTATTACTTTCTCCTTTGATTTTCAGAATTTCTAATGTGATATTTTATTGGGAACTTCTAATTTGTTATTTTTCTAGCTTTTTACTTGCATGACCAGTTCATTATTTTTTTTTCTTTCTCTAACTTCTGTAAACGTTTAGAGATTTTAAAAAGTTCCCCTACTCACTGTTTTGATTGCAACCTATAAATTTTGGTATGTTGTCTCATTTTTGTCTGTTTGATGAAATTATTTATTATTTCTGTGATGTATCATTTTACCCACTTATTCTTTAAGGATTAGATTGTTTAGTTTAGTTTCCAAATAAGTTTTAATCTATCTTTCCATTGCCCCTTATTACATGTAACTTTTATTGCACCATGATCTGAAATGGATGCACTTAATATTTCTTCCTTTCCTATATCTGATTGTGAGATTTTTATACTCTAAGAGATTGGTTTTTATGCCCTAATAGATCAGCTTTTGTGTAGGTGCCACATATCACTGAGGATGAAAAAAAGATATTCCCTTCTATTCACATTCAATTTTCTTCAGAGACCTATCATATCTATCTTTTCTAAAATTCTATTCACCTCCTTAATTCTTTTCTTGTTTATTTTGTGACTAGATTTATCTAGTTCCGAAAGGGGGAATGTTAAACCACTTCATGTATATACAGTTAATATTGATATCACTTTATTGTCTATGGTACAATGTTACAAGATGTTGTTTCCTATCTTATCTTTTAAATTTAGATTTATTTTTGCTTTTGCTTTGTCTGAGATCAGGATTGTTTCCGCTGCTTTTTTTTTTTTTTTAACTTCAGTTAAAGCATAATATATTTTGCTCCAATCTTCCACCTTTACTCTGTGTATATCTCTCTGCTCCAAATGTCTTTCTTGTAAAGAACATATTTTAGGATTTTAGTTTTTAATCCACTGTTTTTCTATTTTATGGGAGGTCACCCCATTCACATTACTGTGTATTTCCTTCCATCCCCATTTATGTTTTTCTCTCTCCTTTCATCTTGTTCCTCCCCACTAATGTTTTGTTTCTGCTCATCATCTGCTATTTATATTTCTCTTGAATCTTCTTTTTGAAGATCAAATTTTCTATTCAGCTATTGTCTTTTCATTAGGAAAGTTCAAAAAGTGTCTAATTTCATTGAGCTTCCTTTTCTCCCCTGAAAAAAAATATGCTCAGTTTTGCTGGCTAGTTGATTCTTAGTTGTAATCCAAGCTGTTTTTCCTTCTAGAATATTATATTCTAAATAGAAGCTGATAATTTCTGTGTAATCTTGTCTGTGGCTCCTTGATATCTGATTTGTTTCTAGCTGCTTGCAATATATTCTCCTTGACCTGATAGTTCCAAAATTTGGCTCCAATATTTCTTGGAGATTTTATTTTAGGATGTTGTTTGTGTATTCTTTCAATGACAATTTTACCCTCTGTTCCATGACATCAGGGAAATTTTCTTCAATAATATTTTGAAATATACTGTCAAGCTTATGATTAAAAATGCTATCTGTACCCAGAGAAAAAAACCAATTGTTTCTGAATACAGATTGAAGCACATCTTTTTTAAACTTTACTTTTCTTAATTTTTTTTTTGTGGGGAAAGGGAGATCTATGTTTTCTTTTGCAACATGACATTTATGGAAATAGTTTGCATAACTTCAAATATGTCTTCTCAATGCAGGGGGTTGGGGGAAAAGGAAAGTAAAGAATCTTAAAAGTTAAAAAAAAAAACTTAGTTTAAAACTTAAACTTTTAAATTTAAAGTTAAATAATAAAAAATGTTTTATATGTGACTGCAAAATTACATATATATGTGTGTGTGTATACACACATACATAATCACCTGATGTTTAAAAAAATTAAGAAAAGATGTATCTGACACAAAGAAATGGTTAAGAATCATTAGATAAACTGTACAAGTTCTCAAACATGTCTTCCTTGGAAAGCAATATCCTAAGTAGGAACTGTTTATTTCTATGTATATGTTTCTCCAGTTACTAGTACAACAGGTGACATACAGTAGGATCTTACTCAATGAAGTGTACAGATCAATAGACCAGTTAGTTGAAAGACCTTCCAATTCATTGTGGCCTTCCATTCAGTCCCAAGCCATATAGAGTTTCAGATCCAGTGTCTTTCCTCTAGTTTTTGAGTCCTAAGCCAATCTGAACTGTCTGATCACAAGGCAGGCTTTTTTAGTGGTGTTTCTGAGACACTGGGTTCAGAGTCAGAGATTCTGGGCTTGTCATGTGCCTTATATTCACCTTGTGTCTTTTGAAACTACAAAAATGCTAAATAGAAGACTCTATGTGAATGCCTGAAGAACTAAAGGAAGGAAGAAATCTTCCTTCACATTTACCTCCAGTTGTGGTGAATCTGGGAAACCTTCACATGGAGGTTGGATGGATGAGGTTAAACTGAGCCATGAATTAAGCATAAGAGATGAATGGCTGGTGGCAAGAGAGATAGTATGAGTAGAAGTAAGAAGGCAAGGGGGCATGAACTGAATTCTAGACACAATGAGTAGACTTTCTTATATAGAGAATAGGGTAAGGTTTGACAGTAAGGAGAATGCACTTGAAAAAAGCAAACTAGACACATTACAAGGATGTGATACTTTATCCTTTAGTCAATAGGGAGTCATTAAAGATTATTGAGCTATAAAGTAACTTGACTGATATGGCATTTTCGTAGAAGAAAAGCTAGATAGTGGAAAAGCATTAATCCAATGGTTTGATTTTTTAAAAAATCAATGGAAAGAAAGCAATAGAGAGTTTAGGGACCAGAGTTCAACTTTAACTTTGCAACTTATTCTCCATCACTTTATAGGCAAGTCACTCTTAATCTCTAGAACTGAATTTCCTCAGCTGTGGAAGGAAAATATTTCTCAAGATGTCCTCTAATTGCCTGCCTTTCTTCATGGGACCCATAAGCTTAAAGTTCAAGAATAGGCTTTCCTGTGTCTGTAGTTCACTAGAAAGACTCCCATGTCATTATGGATTGTAATACTCTTCTCTAAAACGTAATGTTCTCTGTTGAGTTTTCTTGGGGACTCTGGAAGCAGCCTTCCTTTCAATTCAGTGATCACCACAAGTGCAGCCAAAGATTAAGATCCAAATCCTTTATTGTCTCTTTCAAAGTCTTGTCTCCTTTCCTGGGGCCCGGTTAGCTTTCTTAGTGGTCTATCTCTTCATTCCAAAAGCTCAAGCTCCTGTCACCAGTCCTTTGTCTTCTCTGCTTCTGCCAGCTTCTTGTGGTCCTCCTGAATGTGTCTTGGTTTCTGTGGGGGAGGCAGGAGGACCGCCACCACTGTCTCTGTCTTCCAGTTCTGCTTCTGGCTGAGTTTGTTGGAGCTTATATCCTCTCTAATCAAAGGTGTAAATCTTGTAGAACTATAGTAAGTACTAAGTACATGTACTGAACTAGAGAACTGTTAAGCACCATGCTAAATTAGGTAACTATTGTCCCTATCAATTCCACTGACTTAGTACCTTGTAAGAATCCTCTGTTTCAAGTTCAGAGTTCTGGCCCATAACAATGGATCTACTCAACATTTTTCAGGGTACTTCCCAAATGACTTTGAAGGACTTTCTCTTATCTAATTTAGCAGTGACAACAACCCAGTCTACTAGATAATAGTAATAACATCACTCCTATTTAAGAGAAAGAAGTTGTGCTAGAGAAAAATCAAGAGGAATGTTCAAGATCTCTCAGAGATTCAAGAGAAGCCTCATGGCTAATAATAGTAGAAGCATAAAAGAAGACCAACCTTGCAGACCTCAGCAATGTTTCCTCAGCATTGACCATCCCATCTATCCTTTCTGCCCATTAGCTTCTGGGATACTCAAGTAGAAAACCATTAGAAGGAAGATCATTTGGAATGCATCAGCTCTGAGGGTCTTAACAGACCATCACTTTATTTCATAACCCCTGTAACAAGAAATTCAGTTTAATCAAACATTACTGACAATGAACAAGCAGATGCCCAATACCTGGTTAATGAATGAAATCTGTAATTGACTTTTAGTTTGAAGAAAGGCAATGCATCTCTCAGGGAAATGATTGCACCTTCATGTCAGCATTATAGGTAAATGTAAGGAAAAAGAGACAGGGGCACCAAGCAAACCAGCCTCAAGGCTTGGGAATCATCAATCCCCCAAAGCATTCATTAAAGCATTCCATGTAAAAAGTAGAATCTTATTATTGTATTTTAAAGCTAATTTTTTAATGAACAAAAATGCATTTTCTCTATTACCTCACAACTGAGTTTTATTTTTAAAAGAAAAACAAAGTCTACTATTATGTATTAATATGTACAAACAAAACTAATTTCTACAATTGTCAGAAATTTACAGTTTCTGACAAAAAAAATTCTTTTGAATTCCAAAGATGGCAAAATATTGCTCATTCTCATTCTCATTCCATTAAGAGAAAACAAAGAAGTTGACTTATTGTCTATAGAAATATCATGAAAATATTGGCACAAAATTGAGCAACTGTAATTCAACAGAAATCAGCTCATTTACAAGACTGTAGCCATGACTAATGGGATTCAATATTGATGAAGGCCATTCTTATATAGAAACTCACATGTTTCCTTATAGAAAATATCAATTTCAGAGAAATTGTTTCCTTGGGCACACTGAAAAATTTAAGAAATGAATGTATAGTTTGTCATATTGACATAAACACCGATGGGAAGATAGGAAAAATATCTTTTATCAGCCTTGGGCAAACTTAAATGATTAGTGAATAAACAATGTGTGGTAGATAATATATATTGGTCTTGGAATCAAAGGGAGTCAGAATAACATTCCAACTCCACTCTTTATTAGAAATCCTGACAAGTCATTTTCATTACTTGGACCTCAGTTTCTTTATCTGTAAAATGGGAAAGGCAGTGCTTACAGTGACTATCTTATTGGCTTATCAGAAAGAGTCAAAAGATAATGAGAGAATGTCAAGGATAACACATGGAAGATACTTCTTAAACCTTGAAGTGCTTGATAAATGTCATTTATTCTACTTCTCCTTCAATTAACCTCTTCCATTCTCTTCTCCCCTAAGCCTCTTCTACACAGATACAGATTTTTTGTGTCCTCAATGCCAGTGCACACATGGTTTCACACCTGGCTGGATTGTGGGCCTGTGTATTCTAAGAATATCTTACCTCCTCTTCCTTGCCAGCTGTAAAGACAGATTGCCCACTCACACTCTTGAGGTTATTTGTTCTTAAGGACATATTCCAGGTTATATGTCATAATGACAGGCAGCCAGTGTCAGCGCTGCCAGGTCCGCACCAGCCCTGTCACCAGGTTCCAGTTCATAGACTAAATCAGTGTGGAAGATGGATGAGGGCTCTGGCCATTGCTCAGCACTCAGTCCAGGAGTTGAACAGAGCAGCTCAATGAGGCGCAACTGTGTAAAATAGGGGTCAAATATGTACAGCTGTGGCTCCCCATACATCAGATATAGTAGGACCATTTTCCACTATGTCACATTCATTACAGGGATCCAGAGGCTTTTAACTTAAAAAATATTTATGTTAATTAATTCCAAAGGGTGAAGTCATTAATGTATTATCTCATTGTGGATGACCAGGTCAAAATAAATCAATTTTCTACTAGTTTGGCTCTCTCCCAATCAAATTTCAAAGTAATTCCCTGTTTAGTTCCTAGGTGTGCTTTTCACTCCAGAAAGACTTGAATTATATCTCCATGGGATCTTAAATTGATAAGTACCCCTTCAGTCTCATGCTTCATCTCATGTGCTCATCCATGGCTCTAGGATCATTTAGGTTAGTTTTCCTCTAGTAGAGACACATCTTGGAAGTCTTTGTAAGCCTATGAGTTTGTGCTTGGGTAGTATTAGAAGAGATATTTTGATCAACTTAATCAGAAAAATAGAGTGTATATCGTCTTCTTATCTTCTTCCATACCAAGTCTCCTTGAATCTTTTAATTGTGATTTGGTGCTACTCATTTTTGGATGTCAATATTCCATGATACTTTTCTTCTCATTGACTATTCTTGAGGCAAGTGTGATCTCCTTTCTCAAACTAACTTCAAAGGTCTTTAATTTTTCTCTGTGAACACACTGAAAATGGGATCCACTCTGACTGGACCTATCAATTCTGTTTGATCTAGCTATTTGTCTATTTGACTTTTTGATTGATGGAGCCATGGGATGACTAACAGAAGGCTAGTTGGGAACAAAAGTTGCAAAATGTCTTTTTATCTTTCAAACAAAATTGTGTTCATCCTCCCTTTACCAAGCATAGGCTTCAGTAAGCTAAATCTGGCAAAGAGCTTGAGGTGTTTTG
This sequence comes from Sarcophilus harrisii, assembly GCF_902635505.1. Taxonomy (NCBI): domain Eukaryota; kingdom Metazoa; phylum Chordata; class Mammalia; order Dasyuromorphia; family Dasyuridae; genus Sarcophilus; species Sarcophilus harrisii. The sequence continues at coordinate 285,190,959 of NC_045430.1, forward strand.
ACAATGGTGGGCTAGAGAATGGAAGACTATGAGACAAGTATTGTAGTATGGTCCTGACTCAGCCAGGGTGGTTATGGTCTATGAGATGAGGTAGGGACAGAGGGGTAGACAGGAAAAATGGGACAAAATAACTAGTAAGACAACAAAGGCTAGCAAATTATATAATGTGAGAAGTCTAGATAATCCAGGAATTAAAGAGAGGAAATGATTTGGGATTCTTGACTCTATGTCTTGAGGAATAAAAAAAATGGAATATTCTCTTATATTTTCCTCTTTTCTTCTCAAAACAACAAATCAACAAGTATCATGCATATTCCTACAAACATTGTCCAAGAGCACAGAGGCACAAAACAAGAAATGAAATAATCTCTGTCTTCCAGGAACTCGTATTATATTGGCAGAGAAAATGCCAAGTCAATAAATCAATTTAAAAAGTGTGTACCAGATATGCTATTTCAGCTTTTTTGCTTTTTTTTTTCCAGAAAGCTGGAAGCTTTACTCAACTAATATCAGATTTAGGGACTGGAGGCACTAAAGACCTTGCAGAATAGGTGTTGACCTTTAGCTGCTTTGCTCCATTCCATCGTGTCTTTCATTTTCATACCTTGGGTTGAGATAGGTTTTGCCTCTCCCAAAGGAAAACCTTATGTCCAGGGACCAAACTCTTTGGAAATCCAGGGCAACCAGTCAACTAAGTAGCAACCAAAGACTTCTATGTTTAAACTTCTGTTTGCTATTTGTGAAGGGCAGGGTGATGTGCTCATTTCTCTAGCTTAGGGTTGCAAAGTCGAAATGCCTGTTAATATACCTGTACCACTTCAGACTGAATTTAGGAGTTCCCTTTTCAACAAATCACCAGTAACTCACTGGGTATGCACACCTTATACACTTTTTTTTTCCATTAACATGTTTGTACATGCCCTAGGCAAGTGAGGAAGCAGAAGTAAAAAGCAGTGGTTCTCAAATTTTTGTTCTCAGTATCTTCATGTTGTTAAAAAACTATTGAGGATCTGTTCAAAGAGTTTTTGTTCACATGGGTTATATTTATAGCTATTTACTATATTAGAAATAAAAAATAATTTTGAATTTGTAGACCCTCTGAAAGGGTTTCAGAGACCCCAACAATTCTTTGGACTATACTTTGAGGACCACTGAGTAAAAGGCTCCAAAGCCATTAAATAGAATCACTTCAAGGTATTACCTTATCCCCCAATACTTCATTCCAAATTTATGTCATTTTATGTATATATGGCCAACAAAATCTTCTCTACCCTAAGACCTGATAACACTTGCTTTATTTATTCTCATCATTTAAATACACTTGTAATGGGGACTAGGAAAATTTCTCCACAGTGAACCAGGTTAGCAAAATTCAGAGAGGTGCTTATAGTTTGGGATGCAGGATAATTTATCTAGGAACAGTAAATCTCAAAGTCCATCAACATAGTTGTATAGATGATGTCTGATCAATATGGGGTGGGATGAGATGTTGGGGCAAGCATATAGGCAATTTTGAGTCAGAATTGTGAAACAATCTACATTTTCAGGAGTATTCATTAATAGTTCAAAACATATGGTCTTTTGTGAAAGAAATTGGGCTATTACATAAAGCCAAGAAAACTTCATTTGAAACACTAGCCAGGATGTCATAATTGTACTTTTGAATGTTTCTTATTCATTATGATATTTATAAATGAAAGTTTAGGGTCATAATTCACCAATATAGTAATGATTTGGCAGTATTTATAAAAGATATACAATGATAGAAAAAGGGGCATAGCAGGGTGGATAGACCATTCAGGGCCATATGTTAATTTATGATCAGGAACACTGACTGGCTTGTGGGTTGTCCAAGTGGGGAGATGACTGAGCAACCTGCACCAAGAAGGCATGACAATGTAAAAGAAACAAAATAGTGTTCATCTTTAATGGTGAGAGGAAGAAAAAGGAAGTAAAAAAAATACACAATAACTTTATCATATATTTATTACTCATTTGCAAATACTCATGTTATATGGAAAGAAGCAGCTAAAGGTCAACTCCTTTTCTGCAGTCAATCTCTAGCCTCTAGTTCCTAAATCTGATACTAGTTGAATAAAGCTTCTGGCTTTCTAAAAGCAGCTGAAGTATTATATCCGGTACATACTTTTATTGATTGATTGACTGACTTGGCATTTTCTCTGCCAAAATAATGTGAGCTCCTAGACAACAGCGATTATTTCCTTTTTTGTTTGTTTTGTTATGTGCCTATGTGGCCTTGAATAATTACAAATTATGTTCATATAATTTATTATATATTTTAAAGGAATAGTAAGTTGTAGCAATAGATTTGTCGTTTCATATGCAATCAATTATTTTTAAAACAAATGTTCCCTGCCTTGAAAGTTATGTTATGGAAATGTTTGTGCTATTTCATAAATTAAAAATTAAAAATCCATGGGAACTGATGAGATCACCAAGAGCATAATATAAAAGACAAGAAATCCCAGGACAAAACTCTACAGGTTAAAGTTAGGCCTCAAGATAATGGCTTTAAAATAGACACATTGCTATGCATATTAATTGGCGAAGTCTTTGAAATTAATACTTTTGAGTGACTAAAAAACAACACCTTTGTAACTTAATATCTTCCTTTCATTTACAGATTATTGAAAGCTGAGCTTTAATTAAAAATTTACATGGACTGGGAATAAAAACAAAAGGCAGTTTAATATAGGACATCATTCATTGTATTATTATTTTTTTAATTTCCAGATAAATTAAGATTAAGACTTCAGAGAACAATAGAAAATAAAAAATAACTTAAGTGTTCACTATGTTCTCGACATTGTGCTAAACACTTTTTAGATATTATTTCATTTTCTTCTCACAAAGATAGATATATTATTGTTTTCATTTTATAGTTGAGGAAATTGAGACAGATAGTAGTTAAGTGACTTTTTTTAGTTCATGCAATTAGTAAGTGTCTGAGTACAGATTTGAAGTCAAGTTTTCTTGATTCCCAACCCAGTGTTTATTGCATCACCCAGCTGCCTTAGGAAGATTAATGTCAACTTCTGCAGAATCAGGAAGTAACTGACATGATGATGTCAAGAATATAAATATAAATAGTGATGATAATAATGATTCTGCTGCTGCTGATAATGATGACTGAAATTTGTAGAATTATAAAGAACAAAGTCAACGTTGGGGGGAGAGTTGACAACATTCCCCTCCCATTCTTCTTTGTACTGATAGAAAACTAGAAGCTTGATTACTTCTATATAATGCCGAGACAATGTTTACATGATATCTTTGTCAAACTGCTTCTCTCACACCTTTCCCACCCTGCACACTGAACCTTTCTTTAAATAATTTTCATTATCAGCAATGCCTTCCTGTGAAAGGAAGCAAAAGGAATATATTGTGAAATAAGGGGCATGAATGGAATAGGAATACAATATCTTAAATTAGTAGAACAAGCATTGTGTTTGGTTCTTTATTTTGCTTAATGATGCTCGATTCCATCTTTTTCTGATTTCGCCACACATGGGTAATTACTATAGAGAATGATTGCCTCAATCCAATTTATGAACTTGCAGGACAGAGTACATTTGTTTAGGACCTTTTTGCATCTCAAAATAGAAACCAGACATGCTCACCTATAGAGAGGACAGAACAGAAACTCTTGTCACCTATGCTTGTTGCCTAAGAGAACAGCATGTCTCTTAATTCAGTGAGAGGTACTGTTTGCTGTTCGGGAGGGGCTATTGTTTTGTGATGATCAATAAAAAAATATTGATACACTGCTCTGTCTTTTAGGCCTTTCCTATTAATAGCCTTTTTTTTTTTTTTTTTTTTTTTTTTTTTTTTTGAGGAATTGTTGGGTAGTGAAGCACGATGTATCTCTGTGGGTGGGGAGGGGCATGGGAATACTCTTTGATGGAACTTGAGAAGAAAGTTCCTGTAATCCTTTTGTCTTTGAATTTCTTTTTTGAACAGTGCTCAGAGACCTCAGACTAAATTATAAACTTTCCCAGCTCAAGAAATGGAAGCAGCCAGGGCAATAGTAGAAGAGACAAGAGAAATGCAGATTTTGTGTCTGCTTGCTCGCATTCCTTGTACTTGTTGATACTGAATCCTAGCTTCTCAATGGAATGGTTCTGAGAAGCATGCTCCTTAAACGGAGTTCTAATCACAGAAGGCACATTTATGGGACAAAATTTGGGGGTTTAATCACAAGTAACCCTAAGCTTGAATATTCATACCTCTTGTCTAGTAAAAGGAACTACTTAGAGGAAACTCCTTCCATGACTTGGAAACAGGTGCTGTGAGCTCCATGACTGTAGAACAGCCGGAACAACATTCTACCTGATGGTGCACTGAAGACTGGGATTCTGTTTCTCTGTTTTGTTATGGAGAGCAAGAGAAGGAGAATGGTTCAGACTTGTGGATTTATTATTTCAAGAAGTCTCAGGTGAAGAAATTCCCTGCATGAATGGAGGTCAGCAGCTATTATGCTTCCAAATATTACTGAGATTGCAAAGATCTGATGGGAAGGGGTTTGGCAAATGAACAGCTTCAAAGTGGACTTCTTTTCCAGAGAAAGTCGACAGCCTGAGGGGCAGAGCCAAGATGACAAAAAGAAGCCAGGAAACTACCTGAGCTGTTTCCTCAGAAACAATGTTAAATCAAGTCTCTGACGTGACAGAAGCTACAAAAAGAGTGAAGTAATTATTCATCTTAAGATATATTGGAAGAACTTCAGGAAAAATCAGTCTTAGGAAAAAAGGGAGAAAGCTTAGTGCAGATAGTGTCCAGGCAAGCCAGCAAGCAGCATATGACAGATCAGAAATAGAGACTTCTCAGTGAGGAACAGTGAGGTAGTGTTGGATCCTCTAGTCCCAGCACATTAGCCAGGCAATCACAATGTAGTGAGCTACATTGATCTACCCCATCTCAGTGAGCAAGCCACCAAGCACTTGAGGTCTCAGCTCCCAGAGTCAATGATTTTATTAGTGATCCACAGCATAAAAAGCTTGGGTTAGTGTCTCCTCTACCTCACAGATCAACTTAAAAAGCCATGAAATAGGTAACAATGAGCAAGAAACAAAAAAAGAATGTTGACCATAGAAAGCCACAACGGTGATAGGGAAAATCAAAACAGACTCAAAAGAGAATAAAATGCCTGTATGCTAAACCTAAAGGAAGATTACAGATTGGTCTGAAGCCCAAAACATTCTTAAAAAAAATTGTTTTATTCAAAATAAAAAGTATTTAAAGGTCAACTAAAAAGATATGGAAGAAAAATTGAGAAAAAAAATCAAAGGTATCAAAGAGAGAGTCAACAGGTAGGAGAAAAAAAGCAATCCCTTTCAAAATGCAGTTGCTAAAATGGGGAGAAAAATCCTGTGATGAAAATAACTCTTTTCAACATAGAATTAGCAAAGTGGAAAAAGAGGTACAAAAGCTAACTCAAGAAAATCATTTCTTAAAAATAAAATTAATGAAATGGTAGCCAGTAACTCTAAGATAAAAAGAATCAGTCAAACAAAATGAAAAAAGTGAAAAAAAAGAAGAAAAAAAATCTCATTGGAAAAAGGCAATCAAAATGCATTAACATCCTTTGATCCAGCAATACCACTATTATGTTGTATTCCAAAAAGATCATGCATGAAAAAGGGGAAAGAACCCACAGATACAAAAATGTTTATATTGGAAACCAAGGCGGTGCACCTCAATTGGGGAATGATTGAATCAATTGTGGTATATGAATGTAATGGAATGCTATTGTTCTATAAGAAGTGATAAGTAGACAGGTTTTAGGGGAAAAAAAAGGAAATTTAAGTGAATTGATGCTAAGTGAAGTAAGTAGAACCAAGAGAACATTATACTCAATAAAAATAATATTATAGGATGATCATCTTCAATGAACTTAGCTCTTCTATACAATACAATAGTGTAAGACAATTCCAAAAGATTCATGATGGAAAATGGTATTCACATCCAGAGAAAGAACTATGGAGGATGAAGGCAGATTGAAGCATATTATTTTAACTTTTCATTGTAATTTTCTTTCTTACAAATTTCACTAATGTGAAAATATGTTTAATACAGTTGTACATTTATCCATATTGGGGATGGGTGAGGGAAGGGAGGGAAGAAGAAATAAATGGAAATCAATATCTTATAAAAATAAATGGTGAAGTTATATATAGACATAGATAGGGAATCTATATCCATACACATGTGTGTGTAATAAAAAACAGCTCTAAAAAAGCAAAAGGAAAAAGATTATCAACAGCCAAAAGTGACTATCTAGGTATTTATGTGGGTTCTGTATAAAGTCCTTTGTCAGTCAGTCAATCAGCATTTCTTAAGCACTTCCTACATGCCAGGCACTGTTCTATAGGTGCTTGGGATACAAATAAAGGGAAAAACAAAAACAAACTAATATCTGCCCTAAATGAACTTCCATTCTAATGGGGGAGACAATATGTAAATACAACATAGAAAATATATACAAGTTAAATGAAAGGAGAGTCCCTTTATAGAGGAAGGAGAAAAATATTGATTATTTAGCATTTCCTATGAATCTATTGCTTCTTTTCATTTCACTTTCATTTTTCAATGTATTGTACTTTAATTTACCTCCCAGAAATCTCTCCCTTAAGACCCAGAATAAAAACAAAAGTAACATATTTCTTTAGAAGAAAATAAGTTAATATATTGAAAAATCCTCTTATTACATATTCATAGTTCCCTATTTATACAAAGGATGATAACCTTTTTATTATATTGATGATCTTTCTGATCAAGTTTACATCATTCATTTTCAATTTTTTTCCCTTTCCAGGTATACTGTTCTATCTTTGTGATTACTATTTGCCTGCTGTTGCAGTCTTACCTTTAAATCACTTTATTATAAGTCTTTCCATGCTTATAATATACTTCCTATTCATCATTGTCTATACTAAAGTCAAATTCCATTAGATTCTTGTGCAACAATTTTTTAGCCATGTCCCAGTCTATAGACATAAACTTTATTTCTAATTCCTTGTTACTGAAACACACACACACACACACACACACACACAGATGCACACACACACACACACTCACACACACACACTATTATGAACATTTGGTTTTTAAACCGAGGTCAGTTTATTTATTTATTTATTGGTCATTGATATCCTTAAGGCATTTTCTTAGTAGTGAAATCTTCATATCAGATACTATGAATATTCTAGTCACATTCTAACCCTAATTTCTTTTTTTGTTTTTAAGCAAAATCAAAAGAACAATTTCTTTTTTCTTTCTTTCTTTTTTTATTGTATAGCTTTTTATTTACAAGATATATGCACAGGTAATTTTTCAGTATTGACAGTTGCAAAACCTTTTGTTCCAACTTTTCCCCTCCTTTACCCCACCCCCTCCTCCAGATGTCAGGTTGACCAATATATGTTAAATATGTTAAAGTATAAGTTAAATACAATATATGTATACATGTCCATACAGTTATTTTGCTGTACAAAAAGAATCAGACTTTGAAATAGTATACAATTAGCCTGTGAAGGAAATCAAAAATGTAGGTGGACAAAAATAGAGGGATTGGGAATTCTATGTAGTGGTTCATAGTCATCTCCCAGAGTTCTTTCACTTGATGTAGCTGGTTCAATTCATTACTGCTCTATTGGAACTGATTTGCTAACCCTAATTGCTAATTAATTTTAGGGATGCTTTTGTTATTCAGTTGTTTCTAGTCATGTTTGACAGGCTCTTCATGACCCCCTTTGGGGTTTTCTTGGAGTGTTACCCATTTCCTTTTCAGGCTGATTTTTAAAGATGAGGAAACTGGGGTAATAAACACAGTCCCATCACCCCGCTAGTATCTGAGGCTAGATTTGTTTTCAGGAAGATGAGTCTTCCTGACTCAAACTTGGCACTCCTTTACTGTGCCACCTAGTTGTCTTTTAGGGATACTTAGATTTAATTTGTAAATCCACCAATAAAGAATGAATGTACCAGCTTGGGTTAATGTTGACAGGTGTTACTCTTTCTTCTCTGTAAGGAAAACTAAAAAAGAGAATATATGGAGAATTCCCTCAGGGCAGATAAGTTTCCACAATGGAGTGAAAATTTTTTGGCAGAAATCTCTTATATCAATGGTGGTCCCTAGGAGCCCAGACTTATAGGCATGGATCATTGGGCACACAATTTAATGATTCCATAATCAGCTATTCCTTTGATATATAGGCTGATAATGAAGCTTTTCTAGGACCATTTAAGCTGTCTAGTCCAAATGTCTTATTATATCCTGGTCTCACTTCCCTTGCAAATTGATGTCAACTTGACATTGCATTGAAAAGAATATTATAATACTAGGGGTGGAGTCAAGATGGCAAAGTCAAGTCAGGAAGCTGCTTGAGCTCTTCCAGTTTCCCTTGGAAATCCAGCCTCTGAACAAAATCTGATGGAATGAACCACTCTCCAGCCCAAGATAGATTGAAAAAAACTTCAAGAAAGGTCAGTTTCACTGGGGAGAAATGGATGTTCAGCCCAGGTCAGATAGACGCTGAGAAAGCAAATGAGAGTGCCTCAGTCATAGCAAATAAGCAACTAAGACCCTTAGTCCTGATTTGGTAGAGGACCAAATCAGGAAGGTAGTTTCCATCCCAGCTCAGAAGGCAAACTCTGGTAAATCAGGCTATTTCCCCAAAAAAGAACAGGCAAAGCTACCTCTTCCAAACAAAAAGGGCCTGTGTGCTCAAAGCCAAGCCTCAAAGTTGTACAAGAAGCTTGGGACAATGTCACCTTTTCCCCATGTGCAGTGCTCCATCTTAAAAGTAAAAAAAAGAGGAAATAAAGAAAAAGAAAGAAAAACAACAAGAAACAAAAAGAACCTTGACCACAGAATGGTACTATGGTGGTAGGGCAGACTGATAGAGCAAACACAAACTCAGAGGAGTACAGAATGCCCAAAGAAGAAATCGCAAAGAGTGAAATAAGTTGGTTTCAAGCCTAAAGAGGCTATTTGGAAAAGGTCATAAAAGACTTCAAATGGCAAATGGAAAAGGTAGAAGAAAAAATGAGAAAATAAATTTATGAAAGAGTCAACAGTTTGGAAAAAGATGGAAAAATTGCCCGGAACAAAACAAATCCTTAAACAGTAGAATAAACTAAATGGACAAAGAGATGCAACACAAAATTGAAAAAAAGCAAAAACTAGACTAGACAATTAGTTCTATTGAAAAAAATAAAACAGAACTAAACCAAAAAAAATTTAACTACAAACACAGGACTCAAGGAAAGCATAGAAAGATGTATTACTTAATGATTAAATTGTTTAAATCCCTAAATGGAAAATATCTGTAACTGTTGAGAAATGCATTTGTCATTGGAGCAGATGAGGCTGGAAGGGTGAGGGGGGCACATAACATGGACTGAGGGTGTGGTTGTGAATGGATTCTGATATGAAGCCATCAAAGAAAAAGACACTAAAGGGTGGGAAAGTCCGAACTGTAAAAAAGAGGAAGGAGGAATTATAATGGGACAGTTAGTTCACTTGAAGAGGTGCAAAAAACCTATTACAATGGAGGGAAAGAAGGAAGGGGGATGAACATTGTCTATAGCTTGATCTCATCAGTTTTGGCTTTAAGAGGGAATAACAATCATGCAGTTGGATATAAAAACTTATCTAACCCTATTAAGTAGGAGGAGGAAGAGGAAAAAAAAAGGAGGGACAGTATAGAAGGGAGGACAGAAACACTAGGAGAAAAGGTAAGATAAGGGAGAAAGAGTTGATAGAAGATAAAATAATGAGTGAATGTGTTTAAAAAAATACTAGTAAGAGAAGGGGAGAGGTGATAAGAGATAAGATAATGATTGGGGTGGGTAAAAAAATAATACAACTAAGGACATGGTGAAGAGAATAAAAATATATACAAGGGAGAAAATAGGATGCAGAGTAATACAGAGCTGGTAATCATAACTGTTAATGTGAATGAGATAAACCATCAGATAAAAACAAATCAAATAGCAGAGTGGATTAAAAAGTAGAATCCTCTAATATGTTGTTTACAAGAAACACATTTAACACAGAGAGACATATAGAGTAAAGGTAAAAGGCTGGAACAGAATTTACTGTTTCAGCTGAAATTTTAAAAAAAAAAAGCAGGGGTAGCAATTCTGACCTAAGATAAACTGAAAGTAGAAATAGATCTTATTAAATGAGATAAAGAGGGAAAGTACATCTTGATAAAACATACCATGGATAATAATGTAGTAATGATACTAAATGTACACACACCAAATGGTAGAACTGACAAGTGCCTAGAGAAGATTTTAAGCCATTTACAGGAAAAAATAGACCACAAACTATTCTACTGAAAGACCACAAAATATACAAAAAAGAAACTAACAAAGTTAATAGGATCCTAGAAACCCTAGATATGATAAACTTACAAAGAAAATTGAATAGGGACAGAAAGGAATAATCCATTTTCACAGCAGTACATGGCAACTACACAAAATTTGACCATGTATTAGGGCATAAAAACCTCACAATCAAATGCAAAAAAGGAAAAAAAGCAGAAATAGTAAATGTTTCCTTTTCAGACTGCAATGCAATAAAAATGATATTGAATAAAGAGCCAGGGAAAGATAGATTAAATAACAAATGAAAATTAAATAATCTTATTCTAAAGATCTAGTGGGTCAAACAGCAAATCACTAAAACAATCCATATTTTTATCCAAGACAATAACAATAATGAGATAACATACCAAAATATACAGGATGCAGTCAAAGCAGTTCCTAGGAGAAATTTTATATCTCTTAATATCTACATAAATAAAATGGAGAAAGAGGAGTTCAATGAATTAAGTATATAACTAAAAAGAGTTAGAAAAAGAACAAATTAAAAACCCCAATAAAATACCAAATTAGAAGTTTTGAAACTCAAATGAGAGATTAAGAAAACTAATAGAATAATAAAAAAAATTTAAGAGTTTGTTTTATGAAAAAACTAACAAAATAGGTAAACCTTTAGTTAATTAAATCAGAAAAAGGAAAGAAAAAAAAAATCACCAGCATAAAAAATGAAAGGGGGGGGGAGGGGAAACTTACCACCAATGAAAAAGAAATTAAAGAAATAATTAGGAGATATTTTGCCCAACTCTTTGGTGGCAAGTCCAACAATCTAACCAAAATGAAAGAATATTTACAAAAAATATAAATGGCTCAGGTTAACAGAAGAGGAAATAAATTATTTAAATAATCCCACTTAGAAAAATGAATTGAAAAAGTCATAAATGAATGCCTTAAGAAAAAAATCTTTAGGGCCAGATGGATTCACAAATGAATTCTAGCAAATACTGAAAGAACAATTAATTCTAATACTATATAAACTATTTTCAAAAGTAGGTTAAGAAAAAGTATTGCCAAGTTCTTTCTATGCCAAAATATACCACTGATACCTAAACCAGGAAGCACCAAAGCAAAGCAAGAAAATTATGCACTAATCTACCTAATGAATATTAATGCAAATAATTAAATATATTAGATCAGCAGGACAATACATTATGACCAAGTGAGATTTATACCAGGAATGCAGGGTTGACTCAATAGCAGCAAAACTATTACCATAATTGACCATATCAATAAAACTAACAGATATATGATAATCTTAATAGATGCAGAAAATACTTTTGACAAAATACAGCATTCATTCCTATTAAAAACGCTAGAGAGCATAGGGATAAAAGAGCTTTCCTTAAAATAATAAGCAATATCTATCTAAAACCTACAGCAAGCAAAATTTATAATGGAGAGAAGCTGGACAAATTCCCAATAAAATCAGGGGTGAAATAAGAATGCCCATTTATCACCACTACTATTCAACATTGCACTAGAAATATTGGCTTTAGCAATAAGAAAAGAAAAAGAATGTAAAAGAATTAAAATAGGCAATGAGTAAATAAAACTATCACTCTTTGCAGATGATATAATGTTATACTTAGAGAATCTTAGAAAATCATCTATATCTCTACTGGAAACAATTCACAACTTGAGCAAAGTTGCGGCATATAAAATCTACCCCCAGAAATCATCAGCATTTCTATGTATTATTGACAAAGCCAATCAGCAAGAGATAGAAAGAGAAATTCCATTTAAAATTACTGTAGACAAAATAAAATACTTAAAAAAGTCTACCTGCCAAGAGAAACCTAAGAACTATATGAACACAATTGAAAAATATAATCACAAATTGTACACAAATACAATCACATCTAAACAATTGGAAAAATATAAATTGTTCATGGCTAGTCTGAGTTAATATGATAAAAATAACAATTCTACCTAAATTGGTCTACTTGTTCAGTGCCCCACCAGTCAAACTGCCAAGAAATTACTTTACAGTACTAGAAAAAATAATAACAAACAAAATTCACCTGGAAGAAGAAAAGGTCAAGAATATCAAGAAAATTAATGAAAAAACACCAATGATGGTAGCTTAGCAATACAAAATTTAAAAGTATATTATAACACAGAAGTCATCAAAAATACTTGGTACAAGCTAAGAAATAGAGTGGTATACCTGTGAAATAGATTACATACACATGACACAATGAGCAAGGCCTGTAGCAATCTTTAAATAAATAAACTTAAAATGAAAGAAAATAATATTATGCACTTCCTTGTAGTTCTGGGAATTCTCTTTATTCTTTCATCTAGTTCTTGGATCTCTAACTTATTTCATGGATCATTTCAATTACCACTTTTTTCCAGAGGATCTTCCTAATTCCCCTAAATGTTAGGGCCCCACCCTGATATTATATATTTATTGCAAATTACTTGTTTCATGCCATTCTTTTATATTGTTTCTGTCTATGTTATGTCATTTATTTCTTGTTTTCAGGAGGAGCATTGGAATGACTATGACTTTGGCAGTGAGCTATTAGAGTTCTAAGAACTGCAGTCTATACTAGATTTTGTCAGAATTAAAAGTCAGGGAGATTTCAATCAGAGTAGCATTTTAAACTCCAAATAAGAACTGAACAACCTTAAAGTCTAGAAACACTATGAACTTTAGTATCTTTGGGCCATGAAGAAATGTATTTAGTGAGAAAAATGCTTTGTAAGAGATTATAAAGAAGGGAAAGGGACCTGTATGTGCACGAATGTTTGTGGCAGCCCTTTTTGTAGTGGCTAGAAACTGGAAACTGAATGGATGTCCATCAGTTGGAGAATGGCTGAATAAATTGTGGTATATGAAAATTATGGAATATTACTGTTCTGTAAGAAATGACCAACAGGATGATTTCAGAAAGGCCTGGAGAGACTTACACGAACTGATGCTAAGTGAAATGAGCAGGACCAGGAGATCATTATATACTTCAACAACAATACTAGATGATGACCAGTCCTGATGGATCAGGCCATCCTCAGCAACGAGATCAACCAAATCATTTCTAATGGAGCAGTAATGAACTGAACTAGCTATACCCAGAAAAAGAACTCTGGGAGATGACTAAAAACCATTACATTGAATTCCCAGTCCCTATATTTATGCACACCTGCATCTTTGATTTCCTTCACAAGCTAATTGTACAATAATTCAGAGTCTGATTCTTTTTGTACAGCAAAATAATGTTTTGGTCATGTATACTTATTGTGTATCTAAGTTATATTTTAATATATTTAACATCTACTGGTCATCCTGCCATTTAGGGGAGGGGGTGGGGGGGGGTAAGAGGTGAAAAATTGGAACAAGAGGTTTGGCAATTGTTAATGCTGTAAAGTTACCCATGTATATATCCTGTAAATTAAAGGCTATTAAATAAAAAAAATAAATTAATTAATTAAAAAAAAAAAAAAGAGAAAAATGCTTTGTAGCACCAACTTTATGTTTGATGCTACTCTCAGCAGAACTCACAAAGTGAAATGATTTTTTTAGCCAAACAAAACTTAGAAGATCAACAGGAAAGGTTGGTTTCATCAGGCAGTAGCACATACCAGTGCAGATTTAAGAATTTTTAAAATTCATTAAGGCAGAGGAAAAATTACAAAGAGAACTGAGAATGATACAATAAAATCATGAAAAAAATGAGTCAACAACTTGATAAGGGAGACACGCAAAAAAATGCTGAAGAAAACACCACCTCAAAAGAAAAAAAATAAACAGAAACAAAAACAAAAAGAACAACAACAACAACAAAAACTAGACTAAGCCAACTATATAAATGAGGCACAAAAAGTAAATGAGAAAAATGCTATAAAAGGAAGGATTAGCCAAATGGTAATTATGGCACAAAAGTTCACTAAGGAAAAAAAAAAAAAAACTACTTTAAAAGTAAAATTGACCAAATGGAAAAGGTAGTACAAAAGCTCACTGAAGAAAATAATGCTTAAAAAAATCCACATTGAACAAATGGAAGCTAATGACTTTATCAGAAATTAAGAAACAATAAAACAAAATCAAAAGAATGAAAAAATTAAAAAAAATAAGACAATGTTTATTTCTCATTAGGAAAAAAATAACTTGGAAAATAGATCTGGGAGAAGTTTATTTTTTTATTTTATAAAAATAGGTTTTTTTTAAATTTATTTTTCAAATACATGCAAAACTAGTTTTCAACATTCACCCCTGCAAAACTTTATGTTCCAAATTTTTCTTCCTTCCTTCGCCAACCTTTCCAAGATAGCAAGCAACCAATATAGTTAAACACATGCAATTCTTCTAAACATATTTCCACATTTATGATTTTGCATAAGAACAAGAAATAGAAAAAAAATCAGAAAGAAAAAAAAAAGCAAGCAAACTACAACAACAAATGAAAATATTGTGTTATTATACAGGTTTAATCCCCGTAGTCCTCTCTGGATGCAGATCATTCTCTCTATCATGAGTCTACTGAAATTGGGCTAAATTACCTCATTATTGAAAAGAGCCAATTATGTGATTTATCATCATATTATCTTAATATTGCTGTGTACTATGTTCTCTTCATTCATCATCAATTCATTTAAGTCTTTTCAGGACATTCTGAAATTATCCTGATGATCATTTCATATAGAACAATATCCCATAGTATTCATATAGCATAACCTATCCAATTATTCCCCAACTGAATGGCATCCATATCCATTCATTCCAGTTCCTTGCCACTGCAAAAAGGGCTGCTACAAAGATTTTTGCATATGTGGGTCATTTTCCCTTTTTATTAGTTTGGTCTACAACACATTAGAGACACTGCTGGATCAAAGAATATGCACAATTTAATAGCTCTTTGGACATTGTTCACAATTGTTCTCCAGAAGGGTTGGATTGGTTCACAACCCCAGCCTAATGTATTAGTGTTCCAGTTTTCCCACACCCCCTTTAACATTTATGATTATCTTTTCCTGTCATCTTAGCCAATATGAGAGGTTGAAGTAGTACCTCAGAGTTATCTTAATTTGTGTTTCAATCAAGAGTGATTTAGAACGTGTTTTCATGTGACTAATTTTTTTTTCTTTATTAGTCTGAAAATTGTCTGTTCACATACCTTGACCATTTGTCAGTGGAAGGATTGTATCCACTTAAATTTGAGTTAATTCTTTATATATTTTAGAAATGAGCCCTTTATCAGCATCCTTGAATGTAAACACCCCCCTTCCCCCCAGTTTTCTACTTCCCTTCTAATTTTTGCTACATTGGTTTTGTTTGCACAAAAACTTTCTAGTTAAATATAATCAAAATTATTCATTTTGCATTTCATAATGTTTTCTAGTTCTTTAGCCTTAAGTTCCTTCCTTCTCCACAAATTTGAGAGGTAGACAATCCATTGTTCTCCTAATTTACTTATAGTATCACCCTTTGTGTCTAAATCATGAACACATTTCAACTTGATCTTGGTATAGGGTGTTATGTGTTAGTCAGTACCTACTTTCTGTCATATATTTTCCAGTTTTGCAATTTTGGTCAAATAATGAGTTCTCATCACAGAAACTGCAGTATTTTGATTTATCTAGTGCTAGATTACTGTAGTCATTGACTATTGTATCTTGTGAACCTAATCTATGCCATGGATTCTCAGCCAGTACTAAATGGTTTTGATGACTGCTGCTTTATAATATAGTTTTAAGTTTGGAACATCTAAGCCACCTTCATTTGCATTTTTTCATTCATTCTCTCAAAATTCTTGACCTTTTGTTCTTCCAGATGAGTTTTGTTATTATTTTTTTCTAGCTCTGTAAAATAATTTCTTGGCAGTTTGATTGGTATGGCACTAAATAAACAGATTAATTTAGATAGAATTGTCATTTTTATTATATTAGCTCTTCCTACCCATGAGCACTTTATATTTTTTCAATTGTTTAGATCTAACTTTATTTCTGTGAAAAGTGTTTTATAATTGTGTAATTGTGGCTTTGTCTTCACAGGTGGACTATCAGATATTTTATATTATCTACAGTTATCTTAAATGAATTTTTTTTCCTTCTATCCCTTGTCCTGAACATTGTTGGTAATATATAAAAAATATTAATGATTTATGCAGATTTATTTTATATCCTGAAACTTTGCTAAATTTGTGTTTCTGGTAGGTTTTTTAGTTGATTCTCAAGAATTTTCTAAATGTACTATCATATCACCTGAAAAGAGTGATAATTTGGTTTCCTCATTATTTTATTTTCTTCAATTTATGTTTCTTCTCTTCTTTCTAAAGCTAACATATCTTTTTTGTTAATTAAAGCTTTAAGTTTTCAAAATATATACATGGATAATTTTCAACACTCACCCCTGCAAAACCCTGTGTTCTGATTGTTTTCCTTCCCTTTCTTCTATCTTTTCCCCATAAGCATGTGGTTCTATATATGTTAAATTTGCAATTCCTCTATACATATTTCCATAAACATGCTGCACAAGAAAAATTAGGTCAAAAAAGGGAAAGAAATGAGAAAGAAAACAAAATGCAAGCAAACAACCACAAAGAGTGGACATACTATGTTGTGGTCCACATTAAGTTCCCTCTGTCCTCTCTCTGGGTGCAGATGGTAAATCTAACATATCTAATGAAATATTGTATGGTATTAGTGATAGTGGGCAATTTTGTTTTGCCCCTGATCTTATTGGGAATGTTTCTAGTTTATCCCCATTACATATGAAGCTTGCTGATGGTTTTAGATAGATGCTATCTATCATTTTAAGGAAAAAAACCACTTATTCCTACACTTTCTATTTTTTTTTTACAGGAATGGGTGTTGCATTTTGTCAAAAGTTTTTCTGCATCTATTGATATAATTTTATTGATATCTACTGATACCTCTCATTTTGTTTATTTTTATTGATATAACCTTATGATTTATGTGAGTTTGGTTATTGATGTCATCAATTATAATCAGGTTTCCTGATATTGAACAAGCTCCTTCCATTTCTGGTATAAATCCTACTTGGTCACAGTGTATTATCCTAGTGATAAGTTTCTGTAATATCTTTGGTAATATTTTAAGATTTTTGCATCAATATTCATAGTGAAATTGGTCTATAATTTTCTTTTTCTGTTTTGACCCCTAACTGGGACCATATCTGTGTCATAAAAGGATTTTGGAAGGACTCCTTCTTGTTCTATTTTTCCAAATAGTTTGCATAGTATTGGAATTAATTTTTCTTTAAATGTTTTATAGAATTCCTTGTAAATCCACCAGGACCTGGATAATATTTTTAGGGAGTTTATTAATAGCTTGTTTGATTACTCTTTCTAAAATTTACCATTTAAGCAATTTACTTCTCTGCCAATCTGGACAATTTATATTTTTGTAAGTATCCATACATTTCACTTAGATTATCAGATTTATTCACAGACAGTTGTACAAAATAGGTTCTAATTGTTACTTTAACTTTCTCTTCATTGGTGGTGTTTATCTTTTACATTTTTGATACTGGTAATTTGATTATCTCCTTTTTTCTAATCAATTTGACTAAATGAATTGTTGGTGGAGTTCTGAACTAATTCAATCATTCTCTCAAGCAATAATCTCAAGGAAGGCTATAAAACCATCCACACCCTTTGAAGTAGCAAAACCATTAATAGATTTGTGTCCCAAAGAAGATAAAAAATGGAAAATTAACCATATGCACAAAATATTTATAACAGCTCTTTTCTAGGGACAAAGAACTGGAAATTAAGGGGAATCCATCAATTGAGGAATGGTGGAACAAAGAGTAGTATGTGATTTTGATGGAGTAAGAAATGACGAGCAGTATTCTTTCAGAAAAAAACCTAGAAAGACTTCCATAAGCTGAAAAAAGTTAATTTTGCTGTCTTCAAAGTAACAGCAATATTGTAAGATGATCAGTTGCAAATGACTCTGCTATTCTCAGCAATACAATAATGAAAGACAACTCTGAAAGACTTATGATGAAAAAAATGTTACCTGTCACCAGAGAAAAAACTGATGATTTCTAAATACAGATAGAAACATATGTGTGTATATATATATTTTTCATTTTATTGAGTTTTTTAATAGTCTATGTTTTCTTTTACATTATGACTACCATGGGAATGTTTTGCATGATTATACATGCATAACTTATATTGAACTTCTCAATGAGTTGTTTGGAAAGGGAGGGAGGAAGAAAGAGAATTTGGAACTCATAGTTTTAAGAAAATGAATTATAAAATTGTTTATACAGATAACTAAGGGAAAATAAAATACTAATTTAAAAAGAGATTTATTTTCTCACTATCTTTTTAGCAAATATTGCTTTGTAAAATCTATTATTATTTAGTTAAATTACTATTGGGGTAATAATGATAGAGAACATATACTCATAATAAATGATTTATTTTGGGGAGAACATGGTGTCACAGAAGTTCAAACCTATAGAAGTAATAAGTAAGTGGAAATTGAGTGGATGCCCATCAGTTGGTGAATAACTGAATAAGTTAAAGTATTTTAATGTAATAGACTATTATTTTATAGGAAATAATGAGCAGGGTTATTTCTGAAAAGCCTGGAAAGACTTACATGAACTAATGCTGAGAGAAGTTAGCAGAACCATTATGTTTGGACAAGCTAACTCAATTAAACTTATTTTCTTAATTGGTGTTATCTCATAAAATACTCTATGATGGTTTCAAGGCAACTTTGGGAGTTTCCTCAGCTTTTTTAAGACAAAGACATATATCCCAAAAATATACTCACCTACAAAGTGCATCCTTCATCAAATTAGAGAAATAAACATCACCTTAAACAAGTCATATTGTTTGAACCACTTGCAAGGATTTACCCCCTTTTAATTTGCAAACAGAAAGTCAACTTATATCTAAACATATAATAATGCTCCAAAAGATTTAAAAGAATGTCCTAGTAGACTCCATGTAGGCTATATCTCTAAAACTGTTGCTTTGGTTGAGTTAACCAATCAGGAGAGTTACACAACTAGTCAGCCAATTCCAAATATCCCCTGTATTACTTTATACAAGGAAAAGAATTAATTAGAATGATTTTCTTTAGATATTTTGCCCATCTTCTATCAATGTGGCTTTCTCAGCCAGGATTTCTTCATCTGGTTCATTTTTATTTATATTTATTTATTTGTATTTATTTTTTATTTATTCTAATCTCATCTAAATATAATGCCTGGCTGAAAATTCTTTTTATTTCTTTTCCTTAGTGTTAAAAAAATGAATTGAAAATATTTTTATTATACGATCTCAAGTTTTCTATTTATTTCAAAGAGGAAAATCATCTAAATCTAGTATGATAATGACTGAAAATGCCATCTAAAATAAAGATTAAGTAATGATTAGTCTTAACAATTTCCTTTATTGAGATTTTGCACAGTTTACTTGAGCTGGCTATCTAGACTTTGAATCTGAAACTGAAATTTACAAGTATCCATGGTGACATATGTAGTGGGGGCCAGTTTGTTTCATTTTTTGTCTTCCTTTGCTTAATAGTGATATAAAGACTTTTAATTAGCATACTGGCAGTAATCAGACTCTTTGTCAACGCATAGCAATATTCTAGGAATAATTTTACTTTAGTGTAAATACAAATCATTCTCAATGAAGTTATCCTTTGACAGATTAAAAAAAAAGCATAGATAAGCAAGAAGAACTAACATATATTTCATATGTATCTTCAGAATTGCAGAAAGAGATAGCAATGCTCTAAAGTGGCTAAGACTCCAGGGCCTAATACTTGCAGTCTTTTCATGAAGAAAAAAACTCCAAGGAAATGGCCAATCATTTCCTCTTCATATTCAAACATCTCTAGAATTATGTCTCACTTCATTTTATATTTCTAGGAAATCACATGGTCAGGCACAGTAGTCATTATCTCATTCTATTCCAGAAATTGAAATATTAAGAAACAGACCTCCAGATACAGCAAATGGAATATTCAAGGTTCAAATAAATAGAAGCAGGATTCTCATACCAGTGGTCCATATATAGCTGAGAGTTAATGGTCAAAAGCATCATGGGACACTGACTTCTAAACTCCAGTCTTCTTAGTAAAACTGCCCAAATAATACCCCTCTTTAAATAATCAAAATACAAATAAAAGCAAATCAAACACTTGTGGTGGGAAACTCAGCAAAGGATGCTGAATATCACTGTCAGTATCACATCCAATACTACATAGAAATTGGTCCAATACTGATAATCTGGAAATTGTACTCCTGTCAATCATTTGGAATGATAGATGCATGTTCTGGCTTATGTAGCTTTTAGGAGAAATTGTTGTGGAGTCAATCTCAGATATTTTCATTAATTGGATGGAGGAGTAAGGTAGGTATTTAGCTGAATTGACATAAATACATTGACTTGAGTTTCATAGAAAGGTTAGCTATTACTGGATTCCTCACATCAATGATCACAACAAAATGAAGCTATGTTAGTAAACATATATTAAGTATGTATTAAGTCTCACTTATTATGTTAAATGCTGAGAATACAAAGTCAAAAACAGTCCCTTTTTTTTCCCCAAGTTTACAATTTAATTAATGGTGGAGATAAAACAAATATAATTTCTCTCTCTCTCTCTCTATTTTCCCTTCCCTTCCATATTTCTCTCTCTTTTTCTGATTTTCTCCCTCTCTGTTATTTATTTTTCTCATAAATATATATATATATATACACATATACATATGTATATATATATATATAGGCATGTGTGAACATATACATGTGTATGTACACATATAAGGGCATTTATGTTGTGGAAATTTAGCTCTGCATGTGTATATTACATGGTGTATTTATATGTGCATCTGTGTCCATAATATAATATAAATTATATATCATAAATCATACTTTATCATACATGGTAATGTGACATATATAAATCTATATCATAAATATATAATATGATAAACACATATAATATTGCACTTATATAATATGATATATGTATATGAAGCTAAGGAAACCAAGGAGATAAGGAAGGAGAAAATTCTAGGCTTAAGGAAATTAAAATACATAATAAAAATGCATACTCCATAAATGAAATATCTTGTTTGAGGAACGTTAGGAAGACCAGCATTATTGAATCTTAGAGTAAAGTATTCAAAGACTGGAAAACCTTTTGTTAAGAATAGGTTATGGCACAAGACAGTTTTCTATACACTAGTAGGATCCCTCCCTCTTCTAGTAGCACTATTGTATCTACACAACAACTTAGGCTCCCTTCACATGTTAACCATATCACTAGTATCACCCACTCTAGACGCCTCTATAGCAACCTCCCTACTGTGATGGAAAATCATGGAAGATGGAAATGATGGAGAACCAGTGAAGTTAATTGAATAGTAGGGTACTGTGGGGTAGGAAAGACACATGGTCAGACCTGTGTTTTAAGAAGATTATTTGAACTTGAATTGATGATAGACTATATTAAGGAAAGACTTGTAGAGATACCAACCAGCAACCTATTACAAAAGTTCCAGCTTGAGCTGATGAGAATCTGTAGCAGGTTGACAACAATTTTAGAGGAGAAAGTGGTAAATATATGAGATGTTACATAAAGAAAATCATCAGGTCTTGACCACAGATTGATTATGAAGAGTAAGAAGGATTAGAGAATCAAGGATGGTACCTAGATTGTTAAACTGAATGACAGGGAGAAATTGTGGTATCCTCAAGAGTTATAAAGAAATCAGGAAGACTGGATGGTTTGAAAGAAATGATACTGAGTTCAATTTTGGACATGTTGTTTTAACATGTTGATTGTGTCCAATAGGTGACCTAAGATGAGGTGTCCAATAGGTGGAATGAGAGACAGTTGATCTAAAGAGGTTTTAGGCCTTAATAAGTAGATCCAGAAATCATAGTATTGATGCAAACATACAAATATGCATGCATACATGTATATTCATGTATGTTTATGTGTGAGGTAAATTGTGTATTATATGTGTGCATGCATTGCCTATGCATGAATGTTTTAGTTGTGTTGTTTAGTAATTTTTCAGTCATGTCCAATTCTTAATTATCCATTTGAGTTTTCTTGGTAAAGATGCTATAGTGGTTTGCCATTTCCTTCTTCAAATCATTTTACGGATGAGAAAATTTAAACAGAGTTAAGTGATTTGCCCAGGGTCCTAAAGCTAGTAAATGTCTGAGGCTAGATTTGAACTTCCTACCTTCAAACCTATCCACTCTATCCACTGTGTCACTTAAGTCCCCAGAAATTATTAGACAGTATTAAAGTATGGGAATAGTTCTATAAAAAGATAGATTATCTCTATGGTCCCTTTAAACTATAATTCTATGATCTTGTGACATAAAGCCAATCTTCTTCATCTGGAGGCTGAGGGCAATCTTATTGAAGAAATGTCAAGAAATGAACTGGGGGCCACAGTTGGGGGTGGGGAGCAATGGCTGTCCTCCTGTCTTTTGAAATCTCCATAATAAATTCCAACATCAGTCATTAAAGATATCTTTCTTGGTTACTGCACATTTACATGAATGCAATTTGGTGGCGAATTTAATAAACAAAGACAAGATATTGCTTTTGGTTCTATTTATAAAGGCAGGAACTGGGGGAAAATGGTTTCGCTGCTGAATCCCTGAAACCATAGCCTTGGGACTTCATAGTCATGTTTATTATTATTATTATTATTTTTATTATCATGCTCACCTCTTTCAGCCTCTAAAGCTTTGTGATGATGATTATGCTTTTACACATTAAAATAGATAATTGACTTTCTTATGATTTCATGATTCCACAATCTATTTTATATAACTAGACTCACTGTGGGATATCACAAATGAGTGTATCATTTTTGGGAATCTAATTCCCAGCTTCTGAGAGTAACAGAATTATGGAGAAAGAACAAGAAAGTTGAGAACTTGGAGATGACAGAGCATGAATAGTAAAGGGGAATATCTAGGCTGTGGAGATGTAAAGAATGATGAATAATAAAATTCAGTGGCTCCCTATTGCCTCCAGGAGCAAATATAAAATTCTTTGGGGCATTCCTTCATACCTCTCCTACTTTTTCAGTTTTAGATCTTGCTCCCTGCTACCTATACTTAGATGGACTGATACTTGGCCATTTCATAAACGCAAACCATATTCTTAGTTACATTTTCTCTCAATAGCTCTCCTTTTTAGAACACTTTTCTTCCTTTTTGCTATTTATCTCTTTCTTTTGAACAGCTTCCTTTAAGTCTCAATAGACTCACTTTTTATAGAAAGGTGCTTCATCAATGATTTTGATTGATTGAATATGTGGTGAAGATGGCAAATAAACAGAGAATTGAGGAATATTTGAATCATTGAAAAAAAAGGAATTAAGCAGAATAATCTGAAGAGGAAGAAAAGGAAAAAAAAAATAGGACAAGCTAATGACCCAGGGAGGAGGAAAGGAAGAAAGATAAAAATGACTGGCATTGATGGAGAAGAAGAAAGAGAAGAAGATAAACAGATAAAGGCTTAAGGTGAAGGAGAAAGGGAAAATGTGGATGGTGGTGGTGACAATCCTATATTAAATTATCTACAATAAAGCTCTGTGTTAAGCACTTTATAAATATAGCATTCACTGAGAAGATAATTGATAAGAAAAAAAATATCAAAAATCATTTCTTTAAAACCATCAGCAAGCATCATTTGTAATGAATAGTTAGAAATCTTTCCAGTAAGATCAAGTATGAACAAAGATGCCCACTGTTGCTAATATTATTCAATATTGTATTAAAAATCCTATCAATAACAATTAGAGAAGAAAAAGAAATAGAGGAAATCAGAATAGGGAATAAAGTAATAAAACTATCTTTTTTTTTTTTTTTTTTTTTACAGATGATATGACATACTTGAAAAATCCAAAAAACAACTAAAATTAGTTGAACCAATCAAGGATTTAAGCAAAATACTTGAATAGAAAATAAATCCACTTAAATTTTATATAGCATTCTTATATATCACAGCTCTGCAAGAAGAAATTGTAAGATATCCCATTTAAAATAATTCTACATGGTATAAAATACCTGAGATTATTCCTGCCAAGACAAACCAAGAAAAAATATGCCAAAATTATTTTTTAAAATTATACAAATAAAAACAAATTTGGATAACTGGGGAAACATTAATAATTAATAGGTAGACAGAGCCAATATAATAAAAATAACAATTTTTATTCAAGCTACATTATATATTCAATCCCATCTCAATTAAATTACCAAAAATAATTTTACTGAAATAGAAAAAAATAGTAAAATTCATTTGGCAGAACACATCGATCTGATCAGGCACCACGTGACATACTGTAACTTGACTCTACCAAGGTGATATCATTTTGTTTCTTTTTGAGAATGAAGGACAACAACCAGTTACTTCTTGTTAAGTAAAGAAATGTTTCTCTTATAATCATAGTTTCCTTCAGTTGCATATTTTTGCAGCTGCTCTCAAAATAATACTGGCAAATCATAGATTAAGCCTAAAGGGGAAATGGAAGGCCATATATTGTTTTCATTTTTTTTTTCCAGAATACATTTTCATTCCTTTGAATAATCACTTTGAGGGAATGGTAGACAATAGCCTTCCTAATTTCTAATAAGAAAAGTATCCAATGGTCCTTTTCCTTTTAGAGTCAATCTCAAAAAAGAAGTAGCTGATTTCATTTTGGAAATATGAAATCAGTCTTCAGTAAGAACCTAGAGCAGGATGTATGGACAAATATATACTTCTATTAACATTATTTGTATAATTAAATAATGGTACTGCTCTTTTGTATGGTAAAATCTTAACTTTAGCTCTAGAATTTCTTTTTCTTTTCCTTAGCCCTGTAAGAGTGAAATATTGCCCTTTTCTCTTACAGCCCTAGCAAGGGATGGGAAGAAGGGACAGTGATTCCTATCAAATCTCTCCTTTCCTGATTTTCCTTGTTAAGTAGTTACTTATCCATTTTTTTTTTTTTTTTTTTTTTGTTAAAATAGTCAAAAGCCAAACAATGTAATAAAAAAGGTGATGCTTCTTGACCAGAGAACCATTTCACTAAGTTTCTGCAGGATTGACACATACATTTCTTATGTACAATTATGATATCATATTTGTATGATTTTAGTCTGAAAAATCTTGTATAAAGATACAGGTATGTTTCCTGGGTATTTTAAATGTCCCAGTGATTCCTTTTTCACTTTTGTCTTTGAATTCCTAAGATTGAGCAGGTCCTTACATATTTAATTTTTGACTAAAAGCTATGGGTCAATAGATAAAGGAACAATTGAAAGTGTTCTTTTTCCAAATTGAGACTTTGACAGTTAACAATATACTTTCATAGCCACAGGTCTAAGGACTTCTGAATGTGGTCTTTATTCCCCACGAAGAGAAAAAAAATACTGTTAAGAACATCATAGCACGGAAGAGAAAGAGACTTTTCTTTATAAAAGGAAAGATTGAAGTTTCGCCTTCTAGTTGCTGTGAGTTTTAAAACCCTGAGTTTCAGTTGTTAGTGGTTTGGTTGGTATCAATCAGCAGGGAGTCTTGATATAAAAGACTGCTTGCAGACTGGTCAGAATTCATTCCCAATCAGAAGTTCTCAGGGCCAGTTCTGCCCCTGTGTTCCTGCCAATAGGAGAGCAAAGCTCAATAGCCCATGCTCCCACATTTCACTTCTCAAATTAAGTTGTTTCAAATATGAATATGTTGTGAGCTGGTAGTTATTTTCTAACAAAATCATCAAAATCTCAAATTTCAAAAAGTGAATTTAGAGAGCATTTTCTAGAATTTATTAGAGATATCCAATAACACTTGTCTCTAGCTTATGTAAAACAGCTTGAAGAGATGGCAACATCATGTAATCCAAAGGCCTTTCTTTATAAATGAAATTGATTCCAGGAAAGTTGAAATGAAAAAATTTCCCACAGACATGCAACTAGAGAGTTGAGATCCATAAGCAGACAAATAGGAAATGGAAGATCCAGATCCTCAACCCATATTCTCTAATTTCAAATTCAGTGCTTTCCTGACTAAACCACATTAAACTTTTCAGTGTTCAATGTTCTTCATGATGGAGAGAAACATTTTCATAGGAGTTAATAAGATTGGAGATCTGCCATTTTTTGTCTGAAAATTGGCTTTAACTTAAAGCTAAACTTTGAGCAGATTCTTATTTTGAATATAAATGGACAATTTAAAGAATTTAAGTAATTGAAAGCCTTGATATATTGTTTACTCAATTTCCCCCAAATCTTTGGCATTCCCAAGGTAAAAATAGCAGATCTGAATTGCAGACAGCTTTTTCGAGTTCATATTCAAAAAGCCTCAAGGGCAGTTATGTCTAGAGGCTTTAGATTAAGGCAAATAACAACTGGAAATAAGAGAATAACATGGAGAGGACTTAATAGTCATCTCAAAATGTCTTAGAAATTATTTTCCTTTCATCTGTGCTTTAAATTGTTATCTAAAACCAGGCCCAATAAGTGCAACAAAGGCATGAAATCCATTAAAGGTGCTAGAAACTGCAATCTCCTTTTGTTGGTATAAAGAAAAATCTAATGAAATTTCTTTCCCATTACCTTCCTCGTTTAATCAGTGCTTTGGTTTGCTTATGACATGTGTCAGTGCTGGCCTGTAACGCCTTCATCACTGTTGAAAGACAAATGACTTCATCACTGGGCTCTAAACAGTCCAATGGCACCACAATACTTATCTATTAAAAAATGTTGATCATGGTATTGCAAAACAAGAAAGCCTTAGGTGATAATAAGGAGACTTCTACTAGTCAAATACTAAGAAATAAAATGGACTTCTTTTTGGAGCTATCTTGGGAGCCAAAATCAAAGAAGGGAAATTAAACTGCTCCAAAACTACTTGCTTTCCTTTTGTATTCTCTTCAAAGGATTTCACCTTTGGCTAAGGAAAGACACAGTACTTCTTGACAATGAATAAAGAGTCCAATAATGTCAATGAGGAAATGCTTTGTATGACTTTCAGTCCCCAAGACTAAACAAACTACATCCCAGGATACTGAAGAATTAACAGGAGGAATAGCCTAGTTGTCAATGATCATTTGAAGATGATAGTAAGTAGGAGAGAGACTGTAAGACTAAATAAAAGCAAATGTTTTCTCACTTTTCAAAAAAGGGAAGAATATGATGGTAGGAGCTTGATTAAATAAACCAATAAAACCAGCACATTCCATTTAAATGTAGTTTACAAGGTTCTTGGTCCTGGTACATCTCTCAAGTAAAATGTCAATAATTGCTGAGTATGAAAAAAGTCTGGGCAGCTCTCTAGCCTCTAGAAGAAGTCTTTTCTGATTTCTTGAATTATTTAGCCATGCTATTGGAAGAGTGAATACTACAATAGAACCAGGAGAAACCAGATATCTGTCTTTGGGAAAGCAAAGAGAAAAGAGTGCTTCAGGTAAGTGTCTGAGAAATTACCTATTAGGGACTAGAGAATACAGAGGCTCAGGCATCACTTCTAGTCTCCTTCTAGGCAAGTGTCCTCTTCCCTAAATGTATATTTGGAATGTTTTACCTTTAAGTATGTTGACAATATATTCTTGGAATAGTCATTAGCTGTGTCTTAAGGAACTAAAGATAGAAGGGAGTTAATGAGGAAAACAGATTGAAAGTTCTACAGAAGAGCCTAACTCCACCATTTCTAAAGAGAAAAGCTTGGGAGTACCAGTTCCCTCAAAGAAATTCTGCTAGTGATGAATTACCCCTTTCTCACCTGTGCTCTTCAGGTTGGAGATTACTTTCCTCTTTTCTCTGATGTCTTTGTGAAAGAATATATCAAAGACTTGAGAAGGAGGTGGTGTTTTATCCAATTATACTAGCTTAGTTTACTGTTGATAACTCATTTTAGTCATGTCTGATTCCTCATAGTGCTATGTGGTGTTTTCTTGGCAGATACTGGACTGGTTTGCCATTTCCTTCTCCAGTTCATCTTACAAATGAGAAACTAAGGTAGACAGAATTAAGTGACTTATTCAGGGTCACACAGTAAGAAAATATGTCTGAGGTCAGATTTGAATTCACAAAAATGAGTCTTCCTAATTCTAATTCCAGTATTCCATTCCCTGCACCACCATGGCATAGGTGAGATACAAAGAGAAGGGCAATATACACAATGATTTTTTTTAAAGATTAAAGTAAACAAAATTTCCACTAAAACTTCAGCACAGTATATAAATAGATGGACTAGCAAAGATTACCAAAGCAGAAGGAGAAGTAAAATTGAAAAGTCAGACAAAAATTATCCATTTTTTGTAAATATAATAACAGTAATAAAATCAGTATGAATAGTACTAATGAAAATGATAACACTAATAACATCTAACAAGTACTTCAAACATTGCAAAAAGTATTTCAATGGTATCTCAGTTGATTTGACCCTTACAATAATTCTGAGAAATAAGTGCTACTATTACCACTATTTTACAGATGAGGAAACTGAGAATGATAATGGAAAAATGACTTGCCTATTCATACCATCATCAAGATTCAAAATCTGATGTTCCAGATTGCAAAATTAGCATTTTTTTAAAAATTAAAACTTTTATTTTCAAAATGTATGCTAGGATAATTTTCAACATTCACCTTGCAAAACAATGTTTTTTTCAAATTTTTCCCCTCCCTTTCCCCCACTCCTTCCCCTACATGGCAAGTAATCTGATATATATTAAACATGTGCATTTCCTCTACCCATATTTCCACAATTATCATGCTGCATAAGACAATTCAGATCAAAAAGGAAATATGAGAAAGAAAACAAAATGCAAACAAATGACAACAAAAAGAGTGTGATCCACACTCAGATTCAACAGTACTTTCTCTGAAGGCTGTCTTCATCAGAAAATCATTGGAACTGGTCTGAATCATCTCATTGTTGAAAAAAGCCACATCCATCAAAACTGATTATCATATAATCTTGCTGTTACAGTGCACAATGATTTCCTGATTCTTTTCATTTCACTTAGCATCAGTTCATGTAAGTCTCTCCAGGCCTCTCTGAAATCAACCTGCTCATTGTGTTTTCTAGAACAATGATATTCCATAACATTCATGTACCATAACTTATTCAGCCATTCTCCAATGGATGGGCTCAGTTTCCAGTTTCTTGCCACTACAAAAGGACTGCCCTAAACATTTTTTGCACATATGGGTCCCTTTCCCGCTTTTATGATCTCTTTGGGATACAAGCCTAGTAGAAGCACTGCTAGCTCAAAGGGTATGGACAGTTTGATAAACCTTTGGGAATAGTTCCAACTTGCTATCTAAAATGGTTGAAGCAGTTCACAACTGCACCAATAATGTATTAGTGTTTCAGTTTCCCACATTCCCTCCAACATTCATGACTGTTAGAACCCTTACAAAGTGGTAAGTCAATTGCCTAATTTAGCATGGTACTTAGCAAATTCTCTAGCTCACTAATGTATTTAAGTACTCATTAGAGTTCACACTTTTGGGAGATTCACAAGTCAGTATTCAGTATGAGATTCTCAAGTCAGAAACCTACAATCCCACTCTCTCAGAGGAGGAGTCAATCTTTGAGTTCACACCTCTAAAAGAGCATAAAAAGGAGCTGAGTTAGTGAAGTTCAGTTCAGAAGAAGCCACATCATTACCTTCTCTAAAACCTTTAATCTTGTTTTCTTTTCTTATTGCCAAAGCAAACATTTCTAATACAATATTGAGTAATAATGGTGATAGTGGGCTATAGAGGGCTGGAACTCTGGAGAAATATACTTGAAACAAGTATACTTGAAACAAGGTGTTAACTCAGTGAAATTGATAAGATGATTATTCTTTAGTTCACATATATACTTAGTACTTAATATGGTGATGTAATGGTGCTCTAAGTTCACCCATAATTGTTATGCTGTAATGTTGTAATTACAATAAGGTATATGAGGACTAAGAAGGACTGGAAGATAGACATTCTATCTTTGACCATTCTCATGGTGGCTCTCATTCTTCCTGCATTAAGATCAAGACTGGGCCAAAACAAAGAATCTAGACTGTATTCTTCACCATTCTCATGGTGTCTAACCTGCTCAGATCAAGGCCCTTCTGGAGGACCTGCAGAAAGCTAGCCCGAACAGTATAATGGAAAACCTATTTCACTCCTGATCTGATTGGGAATCGTTCCAGTTTATCCACAATACATATGATGCTTGTTGATGGTTTTATATAGATGCTATTGATCATTTTAAGGAAAACTCCATTTATTCCTATATGTTCTAGTGTTTTAAATAGGAATGGATGTTGGATTCTATCAAATATTTTTTTTTCTATTCCATTGAGATATCATATGATTTTTCTTAGTTTGGTTATTGATATAGACAATTATGCAAAAAGTTTTCCTAATGGTGACCTAGCTTACATTTCTTGCATAAATCCTTCTTAGTCATGGTGTATTACCCTAGCGATAACTTGCTAAAATCTCTTTGCTAATACTTTAATTTAAAATTTTTGCCTCAATATTCATTAGGTCTATAATTTTCTTTATCTGTTTTGAACCTACCTGGTTTAGGTATCAGCAGCATATCTGCATCATAAAAGGAATTTGATAGGATGCCTTCTTTCCCTATTTTTCTATATAGTTTGCATATATTGGAGTTAATTTTTCTTTAAATGTTTAGTAGAACTTATGTATAAATCCACCTGACACTGGAGATTTTTTTCTTAGGGAGTTGATTAATAGTTTGTTCAATTTCTTTTTTTTTTTTTCTAAAATGGGACTAATTAGGTAATTTATTTCCTCTTCTGTTAATCTAAAATATATAAACATATTTTTGTAAGTATCCTTCCATTTCACTTAGATTATCAGATTTGTGGAAATATAGTTGGTTAAAACAACTCCTAATTATTGCTTTAATTTTCTCTTCATTGGTGGAAAGTTTTCTCTTTTCATTTTTGATACTTTCAAATTGATTTTCTTCTTTCCATTTCCTAATCAAATTAACTACAGATTTATCTATTTTGTCTTTTTGTATAAAACCAACTCTTGTTTTATTTATTAATTCAAACATTTTATTACTTTTGATTTTATTGATCTCTCCTTTTATTTTCATAATTTCAAATTTGGTATTTAATTTTTTTAAATTTTTTCCTTTTCTACCTTTTTTAGTTGCATACTTAATTCATTAATCTTTTATGCAAGTAAGCATCTATATATTTGAAATGTCCCTTAATAATTGTTTTGGCTGCATCCCATAAATTTTGATATGTTGTCTCATTATTATCATTCTCTTGCATGAAATTATCAATTGTGTCTATGATTTGTTGTTTCATCCACTCATTCTTTGTGATTACATTATTTAGTTTCCAATTAATTTTTGGCTTTTTACTGAATGTAATTTTTATTGCAACATGGTCTGGAAAAATGCATTTACTATTGCTGCCTTTCTACATTGATTTTGAGGTTTTTATGCCCTACTGGTCAAGTTTTGGATTGATGCCATTTTCTGCCAAGAAAAAAGTACATTTCTTTCTGTCTCTATTCAATTTTTTCAAAAAGTCTATCATATCTAATTATTCTAGAATTCTATTTACCTCCTTAACTTCTTTCTTATTTATTTTGTGGTTTGATTTATCTAGTTCTGAGAGAGCAAGGTTGAGCTCTTCCACTAATATAGTTTTGTTCTCTATTTTTTTTTGAAGGTCTTTTAACTTCTCTAGTTATTTGGATGCTATACCACTTGGTGCATATATGTTTAGTATTGATATTACTTTATTATCTAAGTGATGTAGCAAAATGCAGTTTCTTTCCTTATCTCTTCTAATTAGATCCATTTTTGCTTTTGCTTGCAAGATCGACATTCTTGAAAGATAAAGCCAAAGAGCCGGCTCAAGGAGTGATTCTTGTAGGTTCCCAAGAAATCAGCTATGCCACCCTTTTGTGGTTCATACAGCCCAGTTAAACATGGAATTCCACATTTGCTCCTGAGTTAAATAATATTTATGAAAGAAGAAATGCTGATTGGATTTATATGTTGGTTGTTGTTCAGTTGTTTCAGTCATGTCTGACTCCTCATGACCCCATCTATGTTTTTTTGGGAAAAGTTATCAGAGTGGTTTGCTGTTTTTCTTACATGAGGGATTAGGAGCAAATAAGGGGAAATGATTTGCTTAGAGTCATACAGCTAGTACTTTTCAAGGCTACATTTGAACCCAGACCTTCTTGACTCAAATTTAGTGCTTTATCCATTCTGTTACTTAAATGCCCTAGGGGAAAATAATATGTGCATTGGGGGTGAGGAGAAATGGAAGTTAAATGAAAAATAAACAGATTTGGATCCCAGAAATTTTCAAGTGGAAGAAAATGTTACACACAAAAAGGCAATGGTGTTAAAAAGGATCTGTGAATTCTATAAAAGCTGAACCTACTGATAGGATTCATGTGGGCAGATAAAAAGATAAAATCACCAGAAGAACATGACAGATCAAAAGACTTAAATTACATAATGTAGATAATAACACAGATAAACACATACACACACAGACACACAGACACATACAAAAATAAAACAAAACAAAATCTTCTAAGCCATTCTGAATAGATATTAAGGCATAAATCAAAAGTATTTATAGTCTTTCACCACAAAACAGGAAGGACATAAAGTCTACAGACAATAAATGAATCAGTGAGTTATGCCTGTGAAACAATCCTAGAAATCATTCCTCAAAGAAAAAATTAATCTTTACCTTAGAAAGAGAAGTAGAAATCAGTGAATCTCAGCACAAATTCATTAATATGAAAAAAATTCTAAACTAATCTATACTGGAAATTCTTCTCAGGGAGAAGTTGGATCACATGGCTTCTGATATGGCTGAGGAGTTACATGAAAATTAAATATTCAAGAAAAAATTGATGGTCAAAATTAGTGATCATTATTTTTTTTAAAGGTATCATTTATAGACCACTTTAATATCTACAGCGTACTAATGCTAACCCTCATTTGGGCCTCATAATAGCCTTATGATATAGATTCAGTAATAATTCTCATTTTATGAATGAAGAAATTGAGATCAAGAATGATAATTTAAAAAGGCCACAAATCTAGTATGTGACTGAAAGAGCATTTGAACTTGAGTGCTTGTTTAGGTATGAATACTATCATTCAAGAAATATATTGAAAATCTTGAATATGTCCAGAAGATGATAATTTGAAAGCACAATGAGTGTTTAGTCAGGAGGAAAGAAGAGAGACAACATGGGACACATTGGCAATCTAGAAAAGTATTTCAAAAAACTATTATGTGGAAAGTGATTACTTTTGTAATTTATTGGTATCAGAGGATAGAGAAAGAAACCATAGATCTTCAGTGTAAAGAAGTCTAAGAATATGAGGAGAAAACCTTAAAAAAAATAACAACAGGAAAAGCAAAGCAAAATAAGCAAACAAAAGAGGCTGTGAATATTTCAAGCTTTTCCAAGATGCAATAGACTATCTTGGGAAATTTCCTGATGGCATTGAAAAATGTGTGAAGGTGCACAATCATTTGCTTCTGGTGTTGTAGAAGTGAATGTTATAGTCAGTAGCATCTATTTAAAACCATCATATGTAATAGGGATAAACTGAAACCATTCCCAATAAGATCAAGGGTGAAACAAGGTTGCCCACTATCACCATTACTATTCACTATTGTATTAGAAATGCTAGCTTTGGCAATAAGAGATGATAAAAGAGATTAAAGGATTCAGAGTAGGTAATGAGGAAGCCAAATTACTGTTCTTTGCAGACGTTATGATAGTATATTTAGGGAATCCTAGAGAATCAATTAAAAAACTATTAGAAGTAATCCACAACTTTAGCAAAGTTGCAGGATACAAAATAAATCCACATAAATCATCAGAATTTTTTATACATCACTAACAAAATCATTAGCATTTTTTATACATCACTAACAAAATCCAACAGCAAGAAATACAAAGATAAATTCCATTTAAAATAACTGTTGATAGAATAAAATATTTGGGAATCTCTCTACCAAGGAAAAGACAGGAACTATATGAGTAAAACTACAAAACACTTTCCACACAAATAAAGTCAGATCTAAACAATTGGAAATATAGCAAATGCTCTTGTATTGGTTGAGTGAATATAATGAAGATGACAATACTACCTAAACTAATATATATATTTAGTGTTATACCAATCAAATTCCAAGAAACTATTTTACTGAACTAGAAAAAAATAACAACACAATTCATCTGCAAGAACAAAAGGTCAAGAATTTCAAGGGATTAATGGAAAGAAAAACAAATGAAAGTGGCCTAGCTGTACCAGATCTAAAACCATATTATAAAGCAGTGGTTGTCAAAACCATTTGGTACTGGCTAAGGAATAGAACAATTGATCAGTAGAATAGTTTATGTTCATAGAACAAAATATTCAATGAATATACCAATCTAGTATGTGATGAACCCTGTAAAGGACTGAAACTCTTAAAAGTTGTGCTTGAATCAGACAACCGAGCACTTAAGGCTAATTACTCTATTAGCATATGTTTGGAAAAATGGCCCTTCTTGCAGTTCTTTGCTGGCTTTATGTTTGGTGTATACAGATAATTGTAGGTAAGGATTAAGGGATGGGGTCAAGGATCAATGTTGAAAAATTACCCATACATATGTTTTGTAAATAAAAAGCTTTAATAAAAAAAGAAGTGAATATTATTCAGAGTAAGACACACGCATGAAATCAATCTGGACAAGATTCAGTCTCCAAAATTTTTCCAAGTCTTTAATTCTAAAATACTGAACTTAAGGCATTCATGGCTTGTTTGTATATCATTTCCAAAATCAACAAAATGATCATCTAAACATTTGAAATTTTATAAGAAACAATTAAATGGATCAGTGAATGGAGTTCTGATCCTGGAAGCTGGAAGATATGATTTCCATATTGTCCTTAGACACTTACTGGCTGTGTTATGTTGGGCAAGTCATTTAACTATTTATTTCAGTTTTCTTCTTTATATACTTTGTTTATAGAAATAATACCATGTATTCCTCAGGTTTTGATGAGAATCAAATAAAATGGTATTTGGAAAGTACCTAGTATAGAATCTGCCACATAATGTGCACTATAGAAACATTAGCTATTTATCATCCTAATTATATGAATATTAGATAATTTTATTATAGCTTAACCTATTGATATAATACTCCAAGCTCATCCATCCTTTTTCTACAAGAATATTTTACCCCTCCTGTAGCCCCCTCTTCCTT
Organism: Sarcophilus harrisii; assembly: GCF_902635505.1. Lineage (NCBI taxonomy): Eukaryota > Metazoa > Chordata > Mammalia > Dasyuromorphia > Dasyuridae > Sarcophilus > Sarcophilus harrisii. The sequence continues at coordinate 285,226,616 of NC_045430.1, forward strand.
ATAGGTTTCTTTATGCCCAAATATCCATTTTAAGGAAGGCTCAAGACCAGGCATATCCAATCCTCATTTTATATCTGGGATCCACTCATGATTTTTTGGACATTTTTCTTCATCATTCAAAGTAGCCTTCTCATCTAAACACGCATTTGTTTCCATCTTATACCAAAGAATTTTCATCTCTATATCCTTGCCATGCCTGAAAATTCATTTGACCTTGTTATCCTTTCCTTTGATTGGTCATTTATTTCTAGAAGTCTTCATTTTATGGGAATAGATTAAAAGATTTCTTACCTACTTATTTCACTTTGGATCAGTTTGGATCAAAACTAATTTTTTTTTCTATATTCTTCAAAGTGGTTATTTCTCAGAGAGCTGTAGTATATCACTGAATCCAAAAACTACAACTGATTTTCGTTTTCCCAATATTGATAAGCGTTAACTTGTTTTGGGGAAATTCTCTTTATATATTGAATCATATGGCCACTAAAGAACTCAAATTCTGTTTTTCTGTTATTCCATGTTTTCAGTTGTTAGTTACTAAAACAAAATGCTGCTATAAACATCATGATAAGAAAAAAAAGAATGTATACAGACACCTGGTGTTGTTATTTTATGCTACTCATATCATGTTAATGAGAAAAAAAATAAAGAACATAATGATAGCATTTATGCTTAGCTTTGTTGCTAAAGATGAAGAGATAGAGAAATTCTATATAATAGAGAAGTTCCTTAACAAAATCCTCTAAAATAAGTCAATGTATTACTTGAGATATGGAGACAATTTATCATTGTGAGGGAGAGGAGAAAAGTGATTTTTTTATTTCTTTAGGATAAAGAAATGAAAGAATTTAAAGTTTGACCACTGTGTAGAAGCCTTGCATCTATATGGCATAACATATTTCTTCAATAAAAGAACCATTCTTGATTACATATATGTAAATATATTTTGGGCATATATATGTGTATGCAACAATATAAGTATGGATGTGTATATGTGTGCATATGCATATATATGATTATCACTCTGTATCTTTTCTGAATAAACTTTCTGTCTATATTCAGATTTAGTCATTCATTCATAGATCAAAAATTACACGAGATTAGAATAAAGGATTAAAAAGAAGATATTTTGTATCTTTACAACAGCTACTGTTGGGATTATTCGAATAAGTAAATGATGACAAAATTAGGGAAATGGTTAAGACAATGTAAAGGATATAATCATATTTCCTGGAAAAGCTTAATTCATATAAAGCAATCATGATAACAAAGAGGCTAAAAGAACATAAAAAATGACATCATAAAAAAAGATTCCTTAACAAATTTAATGTTGCAGTCAAGAATAAAAATGGATAAACTCATATTAGTCTATTGTTAGTAAATGCTGTTTGTTAATATCAATAATATTATAAATAAGAGTATTAGCAGTAAATTATTAGTTTATTGGTAATATGGTATTATTAACATATTATCTAATTTATAATTTTGTGGAAGATGTTGACATATGTTTCCAAGTACTCTTACCCCTGGAACTCTAAAGAGAAATGGATGGAGAAAGCAAGTGAACAGATGTCCTGTCACAAACATAATCTAAACCAGATTATCCCAAGAGCATTTTTAGATGAGCCTGGAATGACAACACACAGATAAAATAAATGAAATAGATATGTCAGCATTTCTATATACTTATTGATTGATTGGTCCTTTATAACAACATCATTTGTGAAAACTGCCCTTTTCATCTTATGAAAGCCTATCTTTTTATCATTGATGACAAGGGAACCATATGTGGGCTCTAATACTTCATTCCCTTATGAGGAAATAAAAATAGCATCAAAGCAAATTGAGGAGGGAGCATTGTATTGGGTTATATGAAGGATACATGGAAGAAACAAAGACCTAATACTAGAAAAGACTGAATATATTTAGTATGTATTCAAGTAAAGATATAAGTAACTAGAAATAAAAGTGCAAGGAGGCATAAAGAGAATAAATGATGACTTGTAAAAAAATCACTGAAGGTTAAAGATATATAATATATATATATATATATCTCAAATTTAACTAGTTGTAACTAAAGATTTTGGAATTTCCCATTTAGTGATGAAAATATGAAAAAGGGAAGAATCATCTTCCACAGATTAATTTATATATATATATATATATATAAAATTAATTTTAAGGATAAATTCCCAACTCGCACTCACACCAAAGCATCAATTCCCCAGAGAGAAGCTTACTACTAATCTCCCTTGGATTGTGTGTCTGTGTTAATACAGTAATTCACTAGTCACTACTCATGTGCTTCCATGGCTTATCAGACAAAATCAATTAACTTTAAGAAAAGGTACTTAAACCTAAATTCAATAGAAAATTAAATATATAAGACTTAACATCAAAGAATAATTCCAAAGATCTCAATAAAGAAAAAATATTTATGTTCTATATGTAAAAATGTAAACCATATATCTAAGATTGACATTAGTAATTGTGTCATTTAAAAGAAAAATTAGGGAAGAACCAAATATTATGTGATACTACAAAGCAACAATATTTAGGAAAAGGGAAAACTAGTAAATATGCTATACAAATGACATGCAAGAGCAAGAACTGACAAAAAGGGATTAAATAGGGGATAAAGGCTGATAGTTATGAAAGCCTACTCAAATGAGGAATGGGTTAAATGGGGAACAATACACATACATATATCACACATATACAAACACACACACACATATATATCTATGCATATATAGCACCCTAAATATATATATAAAGAAACAAGGGGAATGGAATAGAATAAGGTGGAGTATAGAAGGATACATAGATTAGTAGTGAGGCAAAGGTGTGCCATTATGGGAATGGGATAAAGAGAGGGAGAAAGAATGGTAAGGGGATATAAGGTAGAGTTCCTACTAGTACTGGGGGAAGATTAATAATAGCAAAGGAAATTAAGGAGTAGAACCAAATTAGAGGAGTTAGTAAAGATAGGAAATAAGAGATATACACAAACATAACAATAATGATCAGGAGTAGAATTTATTACCAAAAAAGTAGGTGATAGTAATAATCATTAATCTCAGATAAAGTCAAACTTAAAATTTCAATCTAGAGAAATATATTATATATAAGTTGTATCAATATTGTATATTTTAAGTTTGACTTTATCTGATATTAATGATCCATATTTCCTATCCATATTTCCATATGAATGATAGAAAGCTGAGAAAGAAGCATGTACTAGAAGAAGAGGGAACTGAGACAAATATTGGAGGGAATTATCTCCGGAAAAAGAGTTCCACAAAGAAAAATTTTTACAATGGAGGAAGAGATGGCAGGGGAACAGGCAATATTCAAATCTCACTTTCATTTAAACTGGTTCAAAGAGGGAAGAATACACACACAGACACAGACACAGAGAGATACACAGACATACACACACATGTGTATGCACACACACACACACACACACACACACACACAGAGTTGGGAATAGAAATCTATTTTACCTAACAAGAAAGTAGGAGAGAATGGGATAAGAAAAAGGGATATGGTAAAAGGGGGGATTGATTTAAAGAGGCATGGATCAGAAGCAAAAGAGTGAGTTTGTATGTTATTCTCTCTTTCATCTAATTCTAATGAGTAAGATTCAAAGTCTCCTCCATGTTGGGATAAGAACTTACTGTTTGATAAAAATTGCTGGGAAAATTGGAAACTAATATGGCAGAAACTAGGCATTGATCCATACTTAACGCCGTACACCAAGATAAGGTCAAAATGGGTTCATGACCTAGGCATAAAGAATGAAATTATTAATAAATTAGAGGAACATAGGATAGTTTACCTCTCAGACCTGTGGAAGGGGAAGGTTTTTATGACCAAAGCAGAACTAGAGATCATTACTGATCACAAAATAGAAAATTTCGATTATACCAAACTGAAAAGTTTTTGTACAAACAAAACTAATGCAGACAAGATTAGAAGGGAAGCAATAAACTGGGAAAATATTTTTACAGTCAAAGGTTCTGATAAAGGCCTCATTTCCAAAATATATAGAGAATTAACTCTAATTTATAAAAAATCAAGCCATTCTCCAATTGAAAAATGGTCAAAGGATATGAACAGACAATTCTCAGATGAAGAAATTGAAACTATTTCTAGTCATATGAAAAGATGCTCCAAGTCATTATTAATCAGAGAAATGCAAATTAAGACAACTCTAAGATACCACTACACACCTGTCAGATTGGCTAAGATGACAGGAAAAATAATGATGATTGTTGGAGGGATGTGGGAAAACTGGGACATTGATTCATTGTTGGTGGAGTTGTGAACGAATCCAACCATTTTGAGAGTAGTTTGGAACTATGCTCAAAAGTTATCAAACTGTGCATACCCTTTGATCCAGCAGTGTTACTACTGGGATTATATCCCAAAGAGATTATAAAGAAGGAAAGGGACCTGTATGTGCACGAATGTTTGTGGCAGCCCTTTTGTAGTGGCTAGAAACTGGAAACTGAATGGATGTCCATCAGTTGGAGAATGGCTGAATAAATTGTGGTATATGAAAATTATGGAATATTACTGTTCTGTAAGAAATGACCAACAGGATGATTTCAGAAAGGCCTGAGAGACTTACACGAACTGATGCTAAGTGAAATGAGCAGGACCAGGAGATCATTATATACTTCAACAACAATACTAGATGATGACTAGTCCTGATGGATCAGGCCATCCTCAGCAACAAGATCAACCAAATCATTTCTAATGGAGCAGTAATGAACTGAACTAACTATACCCAGAAAAAGAACTCTGGGAGATGACTAAAAACCATTACATTGAATTCCCAGTCCCTATATTTATGCACACCTGCATCTTTGATTTCCTTCAAAGCTAATTGTACAATAATTCAGAGTCTGATTCTTTTGTACAGCAAAATAATGTTTTGTCATGTATACTTATTGTGTATCTAAGTTATATTTTAATATATTTAACATCTACTGGTCATCCTGCCATTTAGGGAGGGTGGGGGTAAGAGGTGAAAAATTGGAACAAGAGGTTTGGCAATTGTTAATGCTGTAAAGTTACCCATGTATATATCCTGTAAATTAAAGGCTATTAAATAAAAAAAAAAAAAAAAAAACAAAGTCTCCTCCATGTTTCTCATATTCCTGTCCTCTACAAAAGCTCTTGTTGTACCTCTTTAATGGCAGAAAATTTACTTCATTCTACTTCTCCCTTTATTCTTCTTTCAGTTCCTTCCTCTCTATCACACCTTAATTTTAATTTTAGATAATTGTCCCATCATGTTCAATTTATACCCATGCCTTCTGTATATGTATATTCCTTCTAATTTCCCTAATAATTGGAAAGTTTTGGGGAGTTACAAAATGTTTTGGAGAGAGGAGGAAGATAAAAGAAAATTTGGAACTCAAAGTTTTAAGAAATGGATGTTAATTTTTTTTCATGTAAATGGGGAGAGATGAGACATTAAGTAAAAAAAAAATCAAAATATGTTTTTAAAAATACTTGGGATAAAGTCTCAGTTACCTGAATAGGGAGAAGAAACCATCAAAAACCTTATGCAAGAAGAAGCACTTGATCCTGCTTTAATTGAAGTTAAGGATTTTAAAAGGTGAATGTGAGGTGGGAGGTCATTTGAAATACATTTTCATAGTCACATAAGTGAGCTAAATGTGCAGGATATAGGAGACTGACTTGGGTGAATAATCTGGGAACTGATAAGATCCTTCTAAGTAAAGAGGGAACAAAACTAACAGTTCTTTGCCTCTCTTTTGCATTGTTATGTGAGATCTCAGACTACTAAAATGTGAATCCATTGGATCCTTTACCATAGACCTGGGGTTAAGGTAAGAATGGGTGTAAAGTAAGAGTTAAGGTAAGTAACTAATTTTTTAAATTAAATTAAAATTTTAAAACTCCAATGAGAATCATTTTATTCATTTTCTATCACTCACCCTTGTGACCAAATTTTAGACTTCCTCCACACCAAGATCTACTTCTAGACCTCTAGGATCTTGAATGGCTGAGACCACAGTCTTCTCTTAGGAGGGAATAGACAGCACCTCACATGTAATCTAGAAGAGAGAAAAAGAGGGAGAGGGCAACAGAATCATAATACCTAGCTACAAAACTGTTCATCATGATGATCATGGCATTTCCACATTATCCTGGCATCCATGAAGAATTCTAGAGTTGTGGCTTCTTCCACGCTGCATTTTTGACACATGTTTTCTATAAAATTGGACCTCACATATATGCTGTGGACATATATCTGCTTTATTTCTATGCCCTGATACATTGGGACAAACTGTTTTCTCTTTCTGTCTATATGATGATGGTAAGGTCATTTAAATTCTTTGGGCTTCATTTTTCTAATTTTTTAAAATTAAGGTATGAGACAAAAGTAGCTTATGCAAACTTTTCCAGAGAAATCTAAACTAGGATCATATTGTAATACTGTAATAGGGGATTGTCTTACCTCATGGTTTGTGGTTCAAGGGGACAGTCATTTTCTCTCAGACATGAGAGCAGTATGTACTCAGAATCTCTGAGTTGGGTGATGTGCTTTAGTCATATCTCTCAGTTATTAATTAAAGCCGCAGAGTCTGCAAGAGAACAAACTAAAAAGTATACTTAGCAGCTGCATCATCAAAGGAGATGGATCCTCTTCCCTTCCTGAGACCTAATGAAATAAATTTGAAAAGATCCATGCTACAGAGGCAGTAGACCAAAGGAGAACCTGAAATTCAGGCTCAGCTGTGACTGAGAAAGAAGAGATCCAATTTGTTGTAGGTGTCATAGAGCAGAAGTTTCAGACTAATGCTTCATTTAGAAACCACTTATTCACAGGCTGAGGAGAATTATAAAAAGTACGCTTTGCCCCAACTTTCCTTCTCTGTGTTTGTCAAGCAGCAGAACTTGTAATTTTCCTGCTCCCTTGTTTACCAACATTTCCTACAATTTACTATTGTCTCAAATATATAAAAGCCAGGGATTAACTGAACATTCACAAGATTTAGGGAAGAGATCCAAACTTCTAATGAACAATATTAATGTTTCTACTTGGGAACTCTGAGCTGTTATGATTACATCAATAACTTTTCTTTTAGTATAAACTTTATAAACTAATCGACAAAAAGAGCCTGTGGACCTGAGAACTAAAGCATCGCCTCTAGAATAAAAAAAAATAGGAAAAAAAAAACAAGAACTAATTTTTGTGCCAGTGTGTGGCTGATTAAATCTCCAAAAAGGAGAGGCAATGCAGGGAAGAAAAGGTAGTGCCTAAAGTAGATGTCATATCTTATAAACACACACATACACCTACTGAGAACATTTCAACCCAGCCCCTTTCTAACAGGGAAGAAGGAGCAGAATGGATGGATTCCAATGCTCCACATTGGACACTCACTATAGTCATCTTCACAACATTTCTCCTTGTGTTTCTTGACCACATATTTTACTCATGGGCATTTCTATTTAAGCATGGTCTGTGGAGACACCCATTCTTCCATTTGTGAAAAAGAAACAAATAATTATGAGAAAGAGGGTTCTTTTACCACTTTTGTTATTATTTTATTTAAAACTGTTGTCTAGAACTGGTTGTATCTGACTGGGTCACAATGAAAAATAAACACAACGATGGGGCAGGAAATAAAAAAAGCATATGCTTTTCATATGCTGTTTCAAGTTGAGGTGAATCTACATTAGATTATGGCCTTGGCTTGATTTGGGAGTAACTTTCTGAATTAGCAGCAAATTGTATAATACATTTAACAATTCCAAATTTCTCAGCATAGTCTACAATCAAAATATGCTAAATTTCTGGGTCTGATTGTACTTGATTTGCCCAGATTATATTTGTGAAGGCTTTATCTGTCTAGAATGATAATAGGTGATTTGATAGGGAATTGTCAGTATTTTATTCCAGTATACAAGCACTAGAAAAGTACTAATTTCCATCTAGCTCTGCAAATCACTTCCATATTTTGAAACCCTGAAAGAATATAAATCAAAAGGTCCTGAATGCACCTCTGATGGTGTGCTCACTCCCAAAATAAACTAACTTAACACCCCACTGATGTTGAATGCCAATTCAGAGCTCGGCTCTTGAAAAAAAAATTGGTGATCACTCTTTATTTCCACGCTTTCTACTTCCTGAAATCTTCATCCCAAGCCCTCTTTGTCCAGATTTGAGTCATGGTTCACAATGTTCACCTACATTTGTAATAATGCAAAACTCCTTTATAGACTATATCAGCTGGAAGGAGTTCTTGCCCTCTTTGGACTGCCTCCTTTGGCTATCTGATTTTCATGCTGGACGTTCTAAAGATCTGATATCCCAAAAGTGATTAGCAGAAAGATGTTGGTCACTCCTGTCCCTTCACTTTAAAACTCCAATGAGAATGATTTTATTCATTTTCCATCACTCACCCTTGTGACCAAATTTTAGACTTCCTCCACACCAAGACCTACTTCTAGACCTCTAGGATCTTGAATTCTGAAATTAAGGGCTGCCCTGAAGCATAACCTAGAGGAAACATGCAAAGATTTTTTTTTCCAAAGTAAAAGAAAGTTTATGAATGCCATAAACTTGGTATTAATGACAGGCTTACACAATATTCCAAATAAAATTCAGCATGTTCCCAGCTCTTATTCTTACATAGACTAAGAAGCTTATCAATGTACTTGGGTGGTAGGATAGAGCAACACAGGACCATATTTCTAGACCTTCAGTACAATTAGGTGGCAGAGTTGAAAGAGCCCTGAGAGCCTGTGCACCTGTTGCCTTCCCTGATATCAAACTCATGTGCTCCTCTCCATCTTTTTATCATCTACAGTCTGCTGGCGATGCACATCCTGCTGGCTGAACTTATAAAGCTTGTAGGTGACCAGAAGGGCAGGAAAATAATCCCTGACAGGTCTAAGCAGACCTTGGCATGGGACCACCCACTCTACATCCTGTTCTACTTACATTTAGCTGGGGGTAAGGGGAAGCTGTTTCCCTGAGATGGAAATGTGTTATGTTTCCAACAGAGTTTGTTTTTATTTGTTTTTGTTCCAGATCCTTTCCTGGAGAATCTTCACTTCGGAGTATACTGTCCCCACTTCTGCTTTTTCAGATGTGCATTTATCTCTCACTTTTTTTGGACTTAAATAAACCTGACTTTTTTTGAGAGCATGGTTCCCACTGTTCAGACACATATTTCACCATGCCTAGGCTAATTGTTGCTACTTAGTAAGTGGAACCAAATAAAGAAGAAAAGGATTGTTTCCTAGGGCTTGTGGTCGGGCACAGACATTTGTGTGAAAAAAGCAGAGGCCTGGGGTTTTGTGATTAAATTCCATTCCCCTCCTTTGCTTCCTACCAGCAGGGGAATAGGTGGGAGGGCCTAATTTTAAACATTTCTTGTAGGCGGCTAAATTGTCTCCTCTAAGGTAATGCACCACGGGGCTCAGAGGCAAGCCAGGCCTTGTTTGGGGTTATACATTTTTGATTCCCCTTCCATTCATCATTTCTGAAAAAAGAATCTCCCTTGATGGAATAATTGACAAAGTTAATCAGATAAAGAGAAACAATTCTTTGTAGTCAAAGAAGGGTGGGTTTGTACTTGTCAGTATATATTGCTGTGTGTGTGTGTGTGTGTGTGTGTGTGTGTGTGTGTATTCAGTATTCAGTGCTGTTATATGTTGATTTAAAATGGTCAAGGGAATGTATTAATTATTGAAAAAGATTTAAGAGTTGCATATATGTGTGTTCAGTATTCACTGTTTCTATATGTTGATTTAAAATGGCAAGGGAATGTTACTAATTATTGAAAAAAAAATTTGAAAGTTGAAATGAGTGTGTGTGTGTGTGTGTGTGTGTGTGTGTGTAGGTATGTGGGGGGAAAGGGGCAACAATGGGAGATTTTACACATTTCCCTCATTTTATAGATCACATAAAGTATCTTGTTCAACAAAGATCTTATTTGCTCCCTAGACAATCTTCATGATCTTATCTCCCTTCTTCTCACCCGCCCTACACTCATTGATATTTGATATCATAAGGAAGCATAGTTGGCTGCCATATTCAGCTGTTTTTCAGAGTTGATCACCAATGAATGGTAACTGGCTACTGTATGCAGTGCATTTTATTGAATGAGACAAGTGATATCAAATCACAGAAGGTCATAAAAAACAAAGGAATATACAATTCCAGAATCTTTGGATAGCCTAAGACTCAATCCTGACTGTCTTAAAAGAGAAGAAAAATGGAATATCAATGATTTTTTTGTGTGTGTGTTTTCTGTTGGGAAGATTTTCTCCCAGATTCTGATCTTGGACCCCAGGGAAGAATGTGAATGGTTAAGATCCCACCAAAGTCAAGGGAAAGGAGACAAATGAAGGTAATTGGTTGTTACTAATCAATGAGCTAGAGTCCATGTACTCAAGTCTTCAGGAGGTTGAGAGTTCGAAGTTAAAGGGCTGCCGTGAACTAGTACTGAGTCTAACCTAAAGAAAGTCTTCCCAGCCCTTTATCTCTGAAAACCCCTGAATTGGGCAGCAGTTGATGACCCTAAATATCTTTTTAAGGTAAATGGGAGGGGGGATCAGATAATAAGATAGGGGCTGCTTTCTGAGCAGTTTACTACAGAGAGGGAATGGTATGGGTTGATATAGAGTGGATATGGCAGAAACTCTACATTATTCAACAGCATTGACCAATAGTTTGATGAGCTAGTGATGAGAACAGATGGGGGAGAAAGAAATCATTGGGCAGTGAGGAGCCATGTGGTCCTTTAATTATTTTCCCTTGTTTCTTCATGTTAATTCTTACAGAGAGATGTCTTAGTCAGCCTCGCATCATAAGCTATCCTGCCAATTCAAGAAAGGATAATTGAAGACATGAAGTCACATTATTATTGTTTGTGGCAGCTCAATTGCATAGTAAATAGAATACTAAAAATGGCCTCAGAAAAACCCAAGTTCAAATCTAGCCTCAGATATAGACCAAATGTGTGATGGGAAAAGCACAGAACTTATATCCTCATCTGTGAAATAGGGATAATAGTAGCTCCTAACCTCACAAGGTTGTTTTGATGAACAATTCAATTAGAGAAAATCTGCAAAGCTCTTTTTAAACCTTAATGTACTATGTAACTGTGAGCTTCATTAATGTTATTACCAACTGAGCTTGCTTTCATTTATTCAGATTATTCTTCAATCTAACAGAAGTTCGAATGTAGCAAAAGAGTGTCCATATGTGGTTTCCAGTGCCCATGGGTTCCTTCTATACAATATGGTTTTTTCCCACTTCAGTGCTTTTGAACATTCCTTGCCTAGAATGCACTCCCTTCTCATCTCTACAGTTTTGGAATCTCCAGCTCCTTTCCATCAGCTCCAGAGTCCCTCCAGCACAAAGTCTTTTCTTATCTCATAAGGTTCCCTGATCCTTCCCCCACAAATTTACTGTCTTTTTTTCCTGAAGCAGCTACATCCACATGTCAAACTTCCTGTTCTTCTATCACATTAGCTCTTTATAAACTAGTTTTTTTTTTTTAATTTGTGTGTTCCCATGACTACAACAGTCCATGGGACATAGTAGGTATTTAATTAAATAGAGTTGAAAGGAATTTCTAAATGGATCTACCCCCAGACTATTAAAGGTCACTATGAAATGAGAAAGAGAGAAAAGAAAAAGTGAGGCAAATAGGAGATAGAACTGCCAGACCTAATGTTAAAAAGTAAATTCTCAATCAAGCCTGGAAAAGAGATGGTAAGAACATATAAAATATTGTATTTAGTAAAATTTTAAAAATTATTTATTTTTAATTATTTTAATAAAATAACAATAAATTAAAAATATTTTATGAAGAAAATTAACTAAGTAGGAACAGAGAATCATTCAACTGATAAAAATCTCTCTAAAAAGTCTAACTAGCAGCAGAGAATCATTCAACTGTATTGAATACAAAAATATCTCTAAAAAGTGACATGTAAGATATCAACTAAAAAAATATATAAGATAATATGCACTGAATTAATGCAAATAGATAAGCCCCAAATCAAGTATATGACATACAAGTTAACAATTGTATGAGAAACAAACAATTCTCAACATAAGAATTGGGAATCATTAGCAACTCTATGAAAATGTGCTAAACCACTAATAATAACGAAGGGTCGAATCAAATTAAGTCTGAGATTTTGCTTTATGCTTAGAAAACTATAAAAGGTGGCACAAGAGAGTCAATAATGGAGGGGTTATGGAAAGACAGGCATACTAATTCATTATTAATGAAGATGAAAATTGAGCCAATCATTTTTAAAAAGCAATTAGGAATTATTCAAAGAAAGCTTCTAAAATATCCATATTCTTTGACTGAAAAAAAAAATCACTGCTAGAAGTCATGCGCTGGATTTTGAGGTCAAAGTTAAAGATGGAAAGAAAGTATCACAAGTGTATGATCACTAGACCATCACAGTCCTGGAAATTGCTAGGTAGGGATAAGTTCTTTGGTCTGATCCTTACCATCCTTGATACATGCTTTGGTCTGAGATTATTCTTCCCAACTTTCATCAAATGACTTATTCATGTTAGTAACTGGGTTTTAATGGAAAGTCTTAAAGTATGTACTCCAACAGAAAGCACCATGAGAGCTTGCATTGGTGCTATTCCCACACATGGGAGAATAAGGATGAACCAACTGCACCCCAAAATACACTTCAAAAAATTTGACTTCAGGTGTGTGTTTCTATTAAGATTGTCTTTTATACCCTGCTGTGACCACTGATATATAGCAAAAGGCACTGCAAAAATATGTACTGCTATTGGAAGGAAAAGACAAAACAATTTGATAGCAAATTAAAGACCCTTCAGCCCCATTTAGCCGGTCATTGGGATTTTTATATCTAAGCTATAAATGTCAAAATTGTTGTAAACTAACATTAACATTAATGATGTGAAACCTTCTAACACTTAAAGAGTTGAAGATTAATGCAAAGAAACTTCATTCTGTAAGTCCTGATGGTTTATCAGTAAGTTCATAACTAGATTGAGATCAGAGAGTGGAGAGAAGCCAGAAGTACCCATCAAAAAGATGATTTGCCTTTGTTCAGAGATTTGAGAACAGAGAGAGGTAATAGATAGGGTGCATCCAAGAAAAACTGTTCAGAAAATTTAAAAAAATTGCAGAAGAAATAGTAACAATACAAGACAAAGATCCATCTTCCCAAGCCACAATTAAAACCAATATCGCTCCTTTTATATAATTTAGCTCCCTTTATCTATTTATCTTTTTTTTTTTTATCTTCACCTTGAGATATCATCTTATTTTAGTACTCTTCATTTTTCATGTGAAGAAACTGACTGAGAGGAGATAAGTAATTTGCTTGGGGTCACATGGCACCAGTACAAGATAGGATTCAATCACAGTTACTCAGTCATTCAACAAGTATTTATTTAATTGTTCTCATGTCCTAGGTACTGTGCTAAGAACTAATGACACAAACAGAAACAAAAAAGGAAGCAGTCCTTGCCCTCAATGTCCTTGCATTCTAATAGTAAAAGAAAACACAAGAAAAAGGGAGTAGAGAATGGGAAAAAAGCTACACAGAGACACTAATAAATTATTGGTGGAGTTGTGAAGTGATCCAACCATTCTGGAGAGCAATTTGAAACTATGCTCAAAAAGTTATCAAACTGTGCATACCTTTTGACCAGCAATATTTCTACTAGGCTTATATCCCAAAGAAATCTTTGGAACCCACCTGTGCAAATATGTTTGTAGCAGCCCTTTTTGTAGAGAACTGCCTATCAGTTGGAGAATGGCTGAATAAGTTATGGTATATAAATGTTATGGAATATTATTGTGGAGTATTATGGAATATTATCATTGAAATGATCAGCAGGATGAGTTCAGAGAGACCTGGAGAGACTTACATGAACTGATGCAGAGTGAAATGAACAGAACCAGAAGATTATTGTATATGGCAACAACAAGATGATCAGTTTTGATGGATGTGGCTCTTTTCAAAATGAGATGATCCAGGCCAGTTTCAATGATTTGTGATGAAGAGAGCCATCAACACCCAGAGAGAGGACTGTGAGAATGGAGTGTGAGTCACAATATAGCATTCTCACTCTTTTTGTTGTTGTTTGCTAGCAATTTAATTTCTCTTTTTTTTTTTTTCCTTTTTGATTTGACTTTTCTTGTGCAGCAAGCTAATTGTGTAAATATGTATGCGTATACTGGATTTAACATAAAATTTGGATTACTTGCCATCTAGGAGAGGGAGTGGTGGAAAGAGGGAGAAATTGGAACATAAGGCTTTACAAGGGTTAATGCTGAAAATTATATATGCATATGTTTTGAAAATTAAGAAGCTTTAACAAATAAAATAAAATAAAAAGGTAGCCAGAGAAATGAACAAGATTTAGTCCAGAGAACGTGTGATGACTGCTCTGAGGCCCTTCCCCAAAATGGAGGATCTAATACAAACTCAATAAAGACAGAAAAACTTTCCTCCCCCTAACTTTCAATTCAATTATTATTTATGCATCATTCTCTCAGATATAAAATGAAAGCAAATAACAACTACAGATGATAGACTTGTATGTAAATTACTAAAGCCTAAATAAGGAAGTTTGAAAAATTCTGTGACATCATTTTTGGGAATACCCTGACAGATTTTTTTTTTCTCCTAGCAATATATTAAGTGTCTGAGGCCAAATTTGAACTCACATCCTCTTGACTTCAGGGCTGCTTTATCCACTGCAATACCTAGCTGCCCAACCCTGAAAGAATGTTAGAATCATAAGCCATAAAGCTAGAAGAAACTTAGAGATCCCTGGATATTGCAATGATTTATGTTTGATTTAGTTGAGCCACAATGGTGCTTCTTTTGTAAACTTTCTTTTGGTTTTCCCAGTTAGGAGTGTGTATAAATCCAAAGCATCTCTCTTCTCAGTTCTTTGTTTAACTTACAGTGAGATAAGCATAAGACCAATTAAGACAGAACATCAAAGAATAAAAACAAAAGCACAGTTTTGTTTTGTTTGTTTATTTTGTGGAGGATTGGAAAGAAAGACTCAAATAGGTACTTTAAGTTACTCTGTCCCTCAATAAAATGAGGTGTCATCACATTGGGATTTCGCTTTTAAGTCCCAATGTACTGCTAGAGGTATCATTCATGGCACTCCTGAAACCAAAGATGGGAAGAATAGATGGACCCACTTAAGTATGAAAGCATTAGAACTGTGAGAAAATTGAGGGATTAACTCTCTAGATATTTTACAAAAACAAAGACAATGATAAGTCCATTGCATATTGGCTCTTGTCACACTACCTCTGGGAAAATTTTTTGTGGTTCTAAATGTCCTTGTTTAAAAAGGGCATTGATAAACTCAAGGATACCAAGAGGAAGAAAAACAGAATGGTGAAGAACTTTGAGTCAGTGCCAGATGAAGAATGATCAAATGTTTAAATGATCGCAATGTGGAAGCAACAACTAACTCCTTCTACTTGGCCCCAGATGTAAGAACAAGGAGAAAAACAGAAAATGAAGATGAAAATTTAAGCTTTATGTGAAAGATGGGGGGATGTTATCATAACAAATAGAACTTTCAAAGTAGAAGAAGCTGTCTCACATGATGCTGTTTGGTGGGCTTTGTTTTTATTTTCTTCCTTGGAGATCTTTAAAATAAGACTGGATGACCACTTATTGCAGATATTATAGTGAGGACAAACCTATCAAATATGAGTACAACTAGATTTCTGCTTTGGTCCCTTCCAACATAAAGATTTTATGAATCTGTAATACTAAAACTTTTGAGAAAAATTACTGATGTGGTTCCTCTCCAAAAAGGCTAGCAAGAAAATATAAATAACTTGCAATCCATCTGTCTATGTTCTCAATTGTGGAAAAAACTGTGTAAAGAATATTTTACTCATGCATCAAAGGGATGCCTTATGAAAATATGAGTGGGGAAGAAGTGGCTTTTGTCGACAATATTCTTTGGCAGACCAAATCTATTTGGTCAATGCATCAACATTTACATCTATATTCTCATTCTCTCTCTCTCTCTCTCTCTCTCTGTCTGCATATGCATGCATATATGTACATGTTCATATACACATGTATACATACATATATGTATGCATATTGTGAATATATCATAATATTTATAGTTATATGTTTTCTCAAGGAAGATTATAAGTACACACACATACCCATATGCCAATAAATTTTAACACCAATAACCTTCCTCTGAAGATCTATAACTATGAATCACAAAATGGCAACATCCAAGGAAATAAAATATGGATCTCCTGAAGGACAATGGGAATCATGAAACATATAGACTATAAGTACTAAGAAATCCTGCACTAAAAAAGGGGAAAAAAGTTATATGAAAGACATTATCAAAGACATGCATAATGAGCAAAGGCTAGTAGGACATCATATCTAGAAGGTGAGGGGAAATGGAGCATTTCAAATGTGCCATTGATAGGTAGATAATGCTCAGTCCTAGCCCAAGGTCCCTAGAAAGCTAATGGAGGATATGTGGAAAGATATGTAAGAGAGCCACAATAGCAAGAAGGCATTAATTCATTCAACCCTATCCTGATGTGTGTACATGTGTGTGTGGGGGAGGAGTCACCTCCAAAATCAGATCACTGATTCATTGAAATAAACATATAGATTCTATTAAAATTATTCCTCCTTTTTCAATGAAAAGTAAAAATTATTATCATTCATTTTCATTTCATTTCATTATTCATTTCATAATCATTATTTTCACATTATTTTATATTTGACTTTGCCAAAGAAGAGATGAAAGTATACAAGTATTTGGTAAATATTTTCAGTCCCTTGCCTCTGTGACATAAAATATGAGTGATTAATGAGAAAGAAAATTTCCCAATGGAAAAATAAATATAAAAATTCACATAAGAAAAGAACTCACTAAAAAAAAGTTGGCTAAATACAAAAAAGGCACAAAAGATCAATAAAGAAAATAATTTCTTAAGAATTAAAATTGTGTAATTAGAAGCTTATAACTCCTAAAGACATCAAGAAACAACCACAGAAATTCAAAAGAATGAAAAAATAGAAGAAAATATGAAATATCTCAAAAAGGTACAAACCCTGTCTCTGAAAAGCAATGTATTGTCTGGATGAACTTTGTCAAGTCTATAACAATTCCTTAATTTATAAATGGTCAACAGAATATGAACAGACAAATCAAAACAATCTGTAGTCATACAAAAGTGTTCTAAATCATTGATTGGAAAAAATGCAATTTAAAACAACCTTGAAATATCATCTCTTTCTCTGTCTCTGTCTCTGTCTTGCTCTCTGTCTCTGAATGTCTTTATTCTCTGCCTCTGTCTTTCAGTCCCTATCTTTCTCTTCCTCTCTCTGTCTCTGTCTCTCTGTCTCTCTCTCTCTGTCTCTGTTTTTGTCTTTTTCTCTCTCTTTCCCCCACTCCCCCATACATATAAGTTAGACCATAATCATTTATTAAGCTCTTACTCTGTATCTGACACTATTTTGGGGGAATCCAAGGATAAAGACAGTGTCTACTCTCAAGGTGCTCCCAGTCCAATATATGAAACACCATTAACACCAGAGTACTCTCTGGTATATCTGTGTTGTGTGTGTGTGTGTGTGTGTGTGTGTGTGTGTATGCATGTATATATGTATGTCCTTACATATCTGGGAAGAGATATAATGAAGGCATAAAATCCAGAGCAATATAAGATTAGACGCAATGATCGTATGCTTGGGAGAAATAACTAAACATTCTAAACAGGATCTATCCCCCCTCCCCCCAGAGGCATTTGGCATTAAAAAGCCAATATCCCATATACACCAAGAGCCCATTGATGCTGAGAATGGCATAAAGTACTGATTGAATTTCTGAATTTCTCTATAATACTAATATATTCAAGTTGGAAACTGTAGTTGAAATGGAAATACAATCCCCTTTTCAGAGACGTTTACTAAATCCATCAGAAGGGAAGTGGCAACAGAGTGAGCATTTTCTTAATTTGCCATCCCAGAAGAAAGTCCCTTAGGCTCCCTCTTTATTCTATGGGCACTTGGCCTGACAGGGACTTGCCACTTCAAAATATGATACAATTCAGCAAATAAAATAAAATATTTGAAAGCAAAATAGTTAGTTTTATGTACTTTCAGACTTTTTTCATACTCAAAGCAAAAAATCAAAAGAGCTGAGGTTAGTATTTGGCAGACACTCCGTCCTTAGACTAGAATGTTTACTATATTTAAAACAAAAATTAAATTTCTTACATCTGGATACATTAGGAGAAACGGGATAGCATGCTAATGTAACTTCTCTGGGAGCAAATGAATTCCCTAACCAACTGAAATCAGCAGCTGACTTCTGCACACATTTTTCTTCTTCTTGGTGAATAAGGCAAGACTAAGCACTTTCTTAGAGTATCAGAGTATTGAGTCCAGCTCATTTTTTTTTTTACATTTTGTATAATCCTTGAACAAAAATAAATGGATTTGTCAAGTCAACAAAGATACAATGTTGTGTGTAATATATAGAATGATGCCATTGGAACCAGGAAACCGGGGTCCAAATCAGGCTTGAAATTAACAAATATTTATTAAGCATTTACAGTGTGTGATGGTGTGAAGGATTCCAAAACAGATCATAGTCCATCCAGTAAAGGCACTTTGCTTAGATATTTTGTATGACTGTGACCTTGGGCCAACTACTTCCTCTTTGTGAAAGACAGTTTCCCCCTCTATAAAATTGGGATGATAATCGCACTTACATGGGATGATTGTTCTAAGAATTAAATATGATGTGTTTATAAAGTTTCTTTTTCAGATTTTAAGCTGCTTGTATAAATACCAAGCATGTTATTATCATTGAAAGCCTTGCCTTTAATTCCCAAAAGTTTTATGGATGCATGCAACTAGTTGGCATTTCAATAAACTTGAGGTGCTGGGCTGCCTAAAGTTCTTCAACTGGATGTCATTTGGCCCTCCTCAGAGGGGTCATTAAGATCCAAGATACTTGTTCAAATATGAGTCGGATTAGATGGCTTTTAAGGATCCTCTTAGTTCATAGATTATGAGAGACTGTAAGAAACAGGTGATTAATGTGATTCAGACTGTCCAGAGAGATTCTGACTCATCTGCAAGGCAGTACCCTATTGCTTGTTCCTGGAAATGCAAGGCACTTGTGAGCAAAGAAACAGACCAGACATTAGCCTTTATTCTATCAGATTCTGAGACATGAGGAAGATAAGGGAATTTTCCTAGTATGTATTAAAACTCCAGGAGGAAAACAAAATTGCCATCTCTGTCTGCCTTGGCTTTGGTAACTGTTTGTTAAGAATGCATAGTTACCTAGAATATGCTCCAATTCCAAGAAGACTTGGCCAATGTCATCTGAACGAATGTCTATGAGATATAACTGCCACCTCACCATCTGTGGGGAATAGGTGGCAGAAGAGATTCAGTTTTCTTCAGTATCATTTGTAGCAAATATACAAAAAGCTTTGGAACTTGAAGCAACCCACTGAAATACAGTGGATAAAGGACCAAGTCTGAACTTTAGAAATAAAACAAGCATTTCCATAACAAAATAGAATTGAAAAAAAAGATGATTGCACATGAAACTGCAGATCTATTATGTACAACTTGCTATGCCTTTTAAATATATAATAAAGTTATCATGTAAATATCTTTCATGTCCTCCCCCATTCTAGAGATCTCTATCATCAGATGTATATATGTGTATTTATGTGTAAAATTACATATTTTTCATTAGTTCTTTCTGTGAATGAAGATAGCATCTTTTTTCATAGTTAATTGGCACATTATAATCATCAAAATGACTTAATTGTTCAAAGTTTTTCTTAAAATAATATTGCTGTTACTGCATAAAAAGTTCTTCTGGCTCTCCTCATGTCATTCTTCTTTATTTTGTGCAAACCTATCCATGTTTTTCTAAGTTCATTGAGCTCATCATTTCTCATAGTACAGTAGTATTCCATCACAAAGTTGTTTAGCCATTCCCCAATTGAAGGCACCTCTGCAATTGCCAGTTTTTTGCCACCATGTAGAGAACCACTATAAATATTTTAGAATACATATGCTCCTTTCCTTTTTCCTTAATCATCTTTGGAAATAAAACAAATAATGACATTACTGAGTCAAAAAGTGAAAAGTCTAATATCTCTTTGGGCATAGTTCCAGCTTGCTATTCAAAATGGCTATATCAGTTCGCCATTCTTCCAACAATAAATGTTTCCCTCTTTTTCCACATCTCCTGCAACATTTGCCACCTTAACCATTTAATCAATTTGATATGTGTAAATAATATCCTAAAGTTGTTTTTATTTGCATTTCTCTAATCGATAATAATGTAGAATATTTAAAATGTTTTGATTTATCTCAAAGCTGCTTGATTATATTTGACAATTTTTAAATTGGGGAATGACTTGTATTGTTATAGGTTTGACAACATTCTTTATCTATGTGAGAAATGAGATTTTATCTGAGAATCTGTCTATAAATTTTTTCCTTAACACTCTGCTTTCCTTTTGATGTTGGCTGCATTTGTTTTATTTATACAAAAAATATATTTTTTAATTCAACACAATTGAAATTATCCTTTTTAAACCTCACTCTGCTCTCTCTCTCTCTTGCCTGTTCATAAATTGTTCACCTGTCCAAAAGTCAGATAAGTAATATGTTCCATATTCTTCACATTTTATTGTAATATCTTTCATTACCTAGGTTATATATTCGCTTTGATCCAATCTTGGAAAATGGTATAAGGTAATGTGTGCTCAAATTCTGCCATACTACTTTCCATTTTTCCCAATAGTTTTTCCAAATCATGAATTTTATTTAAAAATCTTGTCTTTACACTTGTCAAATCCAAGGTTACTATATTTATTTGCTGATGTAAATTGTCTGTATACTCTGTTCCACTGATCTCCCATTTCATTTCTTAGCCAATACCAGATAGTTTTGATATAATCATTGTCTTATAAAATATTTTAAAATCTGATAATCCTTCCTTTACATTTTTCATTAATTACTTTGTTATTCTTGAATTTTTGTCCTTCCACATGAATTTTGTTATTTTTTTTTATTTCAGTAAAATAAGTTTTGGCAATTTAATTGGGATGACATTTAATATATAGATTAGTTTAGGCAATCTTTTTGTTATATTGGCAGATTTTTTTTGAGAGATAGAAAGGATGTTGATTACAATCCACCCCATTCTATCTAAGAAAAGAATTCCCACTGAAGCATATTCAAGTATCTATCAAAGCTATGTTTGAGTACCTTAGAAGAGGGGAACTGAGGACCTTTCAAAGCAGCCAATTTGATTGTTTGGCAGCTTTAGTTGGCTCAGATTTTCCTTCTTTGACAGACATCATTGACTATCTCATCCTATCCAAATTATTATTACCAATAGTTTGACCTTGAAAGTTTACTTAAGAAGAGTCTGAGATAGGCTTTGAATCTCAAATTAATTGAGCTATCCAGCACCATTGTGCTTTCACATCACATGTATTTACTAATTATTGAGTGGCATTTTGTGCATTTATATATGAAGAATCTGAGGTTTAATAAAGTACCATGAGATGTTCAATGTCATCCAGATTTGAGTGCTGGAACTGGGACTGTAAGCTAGCTTTTTGATTCAAAATCAAAAGAAGTCTTTTCACTGGGTCCTGAGTGAAATAATAATGACAGTGTAGCTTAGTGGATTGTTGGATTCCTAGTGTCAACTCAACTTGAAACAAGGTGAAAACTCAAGGGTGATGTCAGGGTCCTGGTGTTAACTCAATAGAATTGATACAGTGCTTATTGGTTCACACCTTAGAGGGAATCCTTGCAGGGTGATGGGTTGCTAATGCTGATAGATAATAATGCTTGTGTTCACACCTTTAGAGAGCTCATAGAAGCAAGAAATATTTAAGTAATCATTGGAGTTCACACAGTTTAGTATGAGATATCCAAATTTATACCTCCCTTAAGCCCTGCCTCCAGAAGGACGAGTTAACCTTTGGGAGATCATATATATGGAAGTCAATAGATGACTATCGGTGTACGTAGAATGATGCAAAAGGGTCAACAGGAATCACTTTTCATACCTTGCTACTTTTAATTAATGATGAACAGAATCCTCTTCCATGTTGTTGGGTGCTGGTCTCATCTTCCAGAATATCTTGCCAAAGGGGTGATCTTCCAACCTAGATTATCAAAGGTGCCTAAATGAGAAAGAATTGCCATTGGTGAGGAATAATGATTGATATCTGGCTTTTTAGAAGATAACTCTTGTCCTGTAAAGTTTAGAGCAAAATCAGGTTGCCAGGAACAGAAAATAAGAGGAGTAGCCATCAAAGATCTGGAAGATGCCAGAACTTCCTGTAGAAAAACTACCTTTAGGTTTGGGAAGAAAATGAGGAGTGCAACAGTGGGGAAAATGAAATGTAAATATTCAGAAGCAACCTATTCATTCAGATTTAATAAAGGTCTATCCAGTAGTGGGAAATTATTTCAGTGACTTTTAGTAAGTCTTCCATACTCCAGCCAGGTTTGCAGAAGGCACATTGACCATCCTGGGGCCAGGCCAAGCCATTTATTTCAGCTGTCTTCATGATTGATCCTCATCTCTGTGGCCAAATTGACCATACACTGATCCACATCGATCATGAAGACAGCTGAAATGAACAAATTAGCTATGCTGTTGTCCATTCATTTTGCACCTAGCCCTTTAGTTCATAGGTTCTTAAGGGCAGAAAATCAAGGTAACTGCCCTACAAAGTCTGGATTATACCCAAGTCGAATTTCCTTACTTCCTATCCTCTACAATAAGATACATGGAAAAAAGTGAGAATGTTTAATAGTACAAGCTCCTGCCAATACTTGACCATGTCTGCATTCCAATTTTCAGAAGTATTATCTCATCCAAACTCCTGCTAACCAAGAACTCTTCCTTATGTAGCTTGCCCACCTATAAATATTCCATTCTCTCTTCTTTTTGATATGTTGCTGCAGCCCAACTGCTTAACAAGGTCCACAAAGAGAGCCTACATCAAAGAAAGGGGTATTGGAAGGAACTTTTTGGTTCTGCAGTATTAGATCCAAATGATAGTTTTTTTGCTAATGGCAGATGAGGATACCTCTATTACCAAATGATTTGCCACTTAAAGGACTCTAATTCCTAGACTTAAAAAGTCACTGATCTGTCCTGGTTAATTTTTTTTAACATTTAGGGGAACATTTCCTGAAGGCCTCAAGTTGATCTTGAAAAAAAGAAGCTGGTGGTATACAAGATATAGTGTAGACAATTCTTCAAAGTTAAGAGTGAGCAAGAGGTGGGATAAGATTAGCAGAGTTAGAGAAGATGAGTCCCCAGATATGATGACCAAGACGCCAGTGAAAAGTAGTCCTAGAGCCTGTGAAGGTGAACTTCAGGATAGAAGGATTTCATACATCTTTCTAAAAGGAGGAAGAAATAGAAGTAGTTGACAGACAGGTAACTGTGATTCCCCTACTTCCCTATTCTTCCTAATACCCTCTGTTCTGATTCTTTCCCAGTGTAGCGCACAATTACTTATCGAGTTGTCCTTGTCTGAATTTCTGTTTATATTCATTGGCCTATTTCTTCTCTCCTTTGTTGAAAAGTTGTTTTACTGCATTCTTCTCTAATTCTGTAACATCTTTTCCATTCTTTTCAGTCTTGCAAAGGTCACCCACAGTGATTTAGCAATTACATCTACTCATTCTTTTTATAACAAAGGATGTTGTTCATCTGAATTTGCTGGTCGGATCAAGGAAAGCTCAGTATTTCAGTGGTTGCCTGATATTTCCATATTCTATGAATCTCTGATTACATGAATATGGACATATACTTTTGTGACTGCCTCTGACTCACTAGTTATGTGAACAAAAGCAAGTCATTTCTTCTTACCAAGTCTGTTTCTTTAAAATGGTATTAATAATAGTACTTACCTAACAGAGTTCTGAGGACCAAATGAGACAAATACTTGCAAACTCTTATTTACTGTTTATAGTACTAACTTACTGTTAGATAAATTCAAGATATCTAATTTCACAGAATTCATGAAAACTATCTCAAAGAAAGATCACAAAAAGGAGATGGATTCAAATTCAAGTCTTTTTTACTTCAATTCCAAAATTCTAGGAACTGCAGTCCTTAAACAATATTTCTGCCTCTATTTTCATTAGCTTCTCCTTGAAATTTAGCATTTCCTTCAATTATTTAAACAACATGATTCTGAGAGGGGTCTTTAGGCTTCACCAAATTGCCAAATTATGAGGATGTACTTGAAGATTTTATAAGAGTTGAATCTAAGAATGTCCCACAACTCATCCTCCAGAATTATCTTTAGGGTCTGATGAGACATTAAAGAAGTACTGATGCAGTACCTCCCTTTATCCATTTATGTTCTATCTTTGATGGCCCAAAGACTTGATAGAGACAGGCAGAGAAAAGAAGAAAAAATAGAAAGAGAGCAGCTAGATGCCCAGTAGAGAGTGCCAGGCTGGAAGTCAGAAAGACTCACTTGGTCAGTTCAAATCCGGCCTCAGATATTTCCTAGCTGTATCACCCTGAATAAATCCCTTAACCCTGTTTGCCTCAGTTTCTTCATCTATAAAATGAACTGGAGAAAGAAATAGCTGGCTTCTCCAGTGTCTTTGACAAGAAAATCCTAAATGGAGTCATGAAGAATTAGACATGAGTGAAAAATTACTTAACAACAGTTATGCCTTCTTTTTCATTCATTACTTGATTGATTTCAGTACTGTTTCAGATCTTGTAAGCCCATTACCTATATCTATATCTATATTTATGTCTATGTCTATATCTATATGTAGATATTTCTATATCCATCATTTATCTATCCACCTATTTACCTATCTGTCTATCTGCCTGCCTATCTGTTTGTCTATTTGATCTCATTTGATGCTTACAACAACCCTATGAGAAGAATATTATTAACAACATTCTTCTGATGAGGAAACCAAATTTAAGAGAGTCTAAATTACCTCCTTGGTTTAAATTGTAAGACAGGATTTGAATGGTATTCATTTTGCTTTCTAACCCTGTGCTCCAGGTACCACCCCACTCTAAGTCCTGATCTTCTGACCCTTTTTCAGAGTCTTCATGGTTATCCCTTTGTGGACATTATTTTAGGTGCATTCTTTCCTGGGGATTGCTCTGGGAGTATTTCCCAGTATGACTCTAGTGCTCTTTAGGGCTCCTGGAGTAGTTGTAAATAATTCTTCTCTTCGGGAAATTCTTCTTGATATTGTGCTTACCCTCATTGTACTTCACTGTATTCTCAATTTTTTTTTTTGGTTTCTTCACTCATTTCTTTAGTTCTGAAATGTAAGTTTAGTTGGGGGGAAGGAGCTGAATTTCCTTGTAAGAACTGTCATTTTTTCCCTTTACATAGGTGATATGGTTTTTCTTATAATCATCAATGGATACATACCCAAGAAGCCAAGAGAAGGTCTTTAATGTCAGCTCAAATGTGTTGCAGTTTTGGAAATTTACCAATAATTCCATCACATCATCCAGGAAATTGGGATGTATTAGAACCCTTTGTTTCAAAAGAAGAAATTGCAACTTGGATAAATTAAATGATGTGTCCATGGTTTCACTGTTTCTTGTTTGTCCTTCATATTTGAAGAATACCATTACATCAGGGAGATGATGCCATGATGTGCAAGTGAATTGGATTTAACTGTGAGAGAGCTGAGCAAGGTCACTAGCCTCACTTTTTTCATCAGAGCCATCTGGGTCCAGTGTCAAAGTACATATCAAGATGACAAGAGATGGCCGCATGCAATGAAAGTCAAGAACTTTTTAAGCAAAGGTCTTTATTTTTATAAATAAAGGTTTCTATTTACAAAACATATACATGTATAATTTTTCAACCTTGACCCTTACAAAATCTTTTGTTCCAAATTTTCACCTCCTTCCCTAAACCCCCTCCCCTAAATGACAGGTAATCCAATCATGTTAAATATATTAAACTATGTCCAATCCAATGTATGTAAACATATTTATGCAGTTATCTTGCTGCACAAGAAAAATCTGATCAAGAAAGAAAAAAAAAACTGAGAAAGAAAACAAAATGCAAGCAAACGACAATAGAAAGAGTGAAAATGATGTGTTGTGGTCCATACTCAGTGCCCACAGTCCCATCTCTGGGTGTAGATGGCTCTCCATCACAAGATTATTGGAACTAACCTGAATCATCTCATTGTTGGAAAAAGCCATGTCCATCAGAATTGCTCATCACATAATCTTGTTACCTTATACAATGATCTCCTGGTTCTGCTTTTTTTACTCAGTCTCAGTTCATGTAAGTTTCCCCAGGCCTCTCTAAAATCATCCTGCTGATCATTTCTTATAGAAAAATAATATTCCATAACCTTCATATATCATAATTTATTCAGCCATTCTCCAATTGATGGGCGTCCATCAGTTTCCAGTTTCCAGCTGTTAACATTTTTGCAAAGGTGGCTTCTTTTCCCTCCTTTAAGATGTCTCTAGGATATAAGTCCAGCAGAAACACTGCTGGATCAAAGGGTATTAAGCTAAGGTCTTTATCCAGTCTCCTTATGACTGAAACAACCATCTACTTTGTGTTTAGGGCTGGTTGATATGACAGGAAACAAAGGATGCCCCTACCCTTTTCTAACCTAATCAAAAAATCAATATGGGAGGGAAAGACCCTCAAGGCTTCTAGCCAAAATAGAAAACAATAGAAACAAATGCTATTTGCATTCACCCTTAGGCAATCATGGCCCAAACGAGGGACTTGGCTTTAAAAGACCAAGGTTGCTCACTATATTCAGGGTCTTCTTTCTGGCCACTGGATTCAGATGGCTCAGGAGGAGAAAGTCAGGCTGGTGACTTTTCACAGTCTTCCTTCATTTCATTCCAATTCACTTGCTTATCCTGGCATCGTTTTCTGATCCCATGTTCCTCTTGGAGAAGGAAAGACAAAATACTACTTCCTTTCTTCATTTTTTTCATTCTTCTGACTTCTTGCATATGCTCTTCAAAAAGGAATTTAAATTTAATTGCTGAAAGCTTACAAAATATCTTGGGGTTTACAGGCTAGATTGTTTTCTTAAGTATCATGCCTTAAAACCAAAGTTCTCTGGCTCTCATTGATTAGCCAAGAAAAAGATTCCAGACCAAGCCACATTTGCACTGCTAGTGTTTGACAAAGACCTTAAACTCAAAACTTTTGCCATTAAGATGGGTGATATTAGCATTAGAAGCCAAAATATTCTGCTGTATT
Organism: Sarcophilus harrisii; assembly: GCF_902635505.1. NCBI lineage: Eukaryota > Metazoa > Chordata > Mammalia > Dasyuromorphia > Dasyuridae > Sarcophilus > Sarcophilus harrisii. Next base: position 285,253,978 of record NC_045430.1, read on the forward strand.
AAAATTCTCAGCCATTTCTCCTGCCCATCAGTTCAGTGATCTTCCCACTATCTGCCCCAGTGAAGCTTTCAGCCATGACTACTTACAGAGAAACCCAAAAAAGCCTTCAAATTTAAAATGTCTCATTTAAAATAAAAGTCATTGGGATTTTTATTTGATACATTCCACAAATTTTGTGAGAGCACCACTAGCAGAATATAAAGGAAATTTTGCTTGAGTTCGGAATATTATAGAATATTGGAACTGTATAATGTATCTTGCCATGGTCCTAGAAATGAGAAAAATGAAGAGAATGGATGAGGAGTCCCAAGAGTGGTGTTTTCTTCAGGGAATTCTGTAATTCATGGAGATCATGGTGGTTCTAGTGTGTTCACACTGAAAAGAAGGGTCTTGGAAGTTTGAGTGGGTGTTCACGCTGAAAAAAAGGCATAATCTCCTTCCAGTTGGTGCTCCCTTCCTGCCAACTCAGCTGTCATGAGCTCTACATTGCAGGCTGGCTGTCCTTGGAGACCAAGGTTCTCCTGGAGAGACATTTCCCAACAAAAGACTCATTAGGCTTTGAGTTTTCCAATTTACAGCAAATTCTCTCTCATTTAGCCCAGTTAATAGCCACAAGGGGAATAGACAAGAAGCTGTTTCCCTTTTTAATTGCCCTAGTAGCAACGACTGGTGGGAAGCTTCTTCTCTGTTCCCTCTTTGTTAACTGATTTCCTGGATTCAAATTCCCTCCATACAGATATTACTTCCCTGGTATCTTGGTATTCCCCTTAGCAACTTCAGCTACTTTCTTTCTCTCATTACATGTAAATATGGCCTAGGTCCTCTTTTCTTTAAAGTAGTAGCTAGCTTTCCCCACCCCCTATCTTTTGCTCCCAAATTATGATGAGTTTTCTTTCCTCTCAGAATCCCAGATGGATGCTACTAATTCTCTTAGAAAGGGTGAAGAATATCAAATAGAGACATCGACATTTTATGAATAAAGATGTGAAAGAAGAGGGTGAAATTTAAGGAAGCAGCTTCTTTGCTCTAATTCCCTGAGATCTCAGGCTTCATATGGGCCTCCACTTTTCCATAGCTCCTTACCTGATCATATCACTAGGACAACAATTGAAATAATTCACTGGTAAGATAGCCTACTATGGCTGCTTCTCTGGTTTCTGATCTCCACTTGGTCTGATGAGAGCTGGAGTGCTTGTTTATTCCAAGTTATTTCTGGGTGCACCTGACCCTATGACTCTGCCATCCGATGGTCTTCAGGCATCATTTGTAGTAGACACCACTTATTCTCTTCAGTTACTCAGATTGAAAAGGAAGGGGAAGGGCAAAAGGTGTGGAAAAAGAGGAAGAAGAGAGGAAGAAATGCAACATTACATTTTTACCAGTTTAAAAAAAAATTTTACCTATCTTGTGAAGCACTTGCATAATGTTTATGATTTACTTTACACCATGTTCATATACCATATGCACATACACACACACCATTTAAAAATTAAAAATAATATATCCTTAATCACTCCTTTGATGCTTGGCAACAGAAACATAGCATGGCAGGGGGCATTATCAAATGTATACTTCTCCCAAGTGCAGAGTTGACATTTGATAAAATGTAATTGAGGCAAATGTCCAAAAATGAGAAGATTCTTTTCTTGGATATCACAAGGAACAAAGCTATGGGAGGCTTTAATTCTGGGTTCCAGAATTCTCTCTAAGGTTCTACTCAGATCAGCAGCTACTTTCTATGGAACTTGTCACATCATCAAAAGGAGATATCCATTAGCACACTGAGTCAAGCAGTGCAATGCCTGGGAATCTATTGCCTCTTGCAATATAGAAGGGTACCCTCAATTAACATTTATTAAGCCCCTACCATGTACTTGGCACTGTGCTAAGTGTGGGGATAACATATGAAAACACAGTCAAAGCCCTTGTGAAGGTTACAATTTAATAAGGATGATACAAAAAAAAAAAAAAAAAAAAAAAAAAAAGAGCTGAAAAGCAGAAGGAAAAGGAAAAGGTTCTTAAGGTAACATGATGGAGAATTCCCAAGACAATGAAGCTGTTGGAAAATGAGAAATCCTATGCTGAGCCATCTCCTTATATACAGTCCCTGGAGCCCATAACTCCATCCCCAGTTAGAGGATCCTATCAAAGAGACAAGAAGGGATTCACAGGATCTGGCAAAAAGCCAAATTCAGCCTTAGAGTAAGAAGAGATTATCCAACGAAGTTTACTAAGGAAAGAAGGCATGATGAAAATGGAGGGTGCAGAAACCTTTGCCATTTTTTTTTATTACCCATCTGCATGTTCTGTATACCCAATAGTTGTAAGAAGTTATTTTTCAGCCATACTAACTAGTAACCTGGCTTCTGGCTCTACAAATCCATGTTCTGTTGCCTCTGTATAAAATTGTGCATGAGTAATCACCACATAAGCAAATCTGAATGTGGGTGTTTGAGTGGATATATTATAAACATAATATATCCAAATCTAATTTTTCAGTCTTAAATCATATCATATTTATTTGAGATATGGAATAGGATCTGCATTTAAATCCTAAGTCTGCCACTTAATCTTCTGTGTGACTTATTATACATCCCTTACCCTCAGTGGGTTTCATTTTTCTCTTTGAAAACACAAGGTAGTTGAAATAGATGGGCTTCCACTTCTAAATCTATAACTATAGCTTTTTTAAATAGCATTTTATTTTTCCAAATACTGTGAAGATAGTTTTCAACATTCACTTTTACAAAATCTTGCGTGTCAAATTTTTCTCCCTCTCCACCCTAAGATAGCAGTCTGATCAAAGTTAAACATGAAATTCTTCTATTTTTCCATGTTTATTCTGTTGTACAAAAAGGGAGAAAAACAGATGAGTAAAAAAAAAACACAAGAAGGAAAAAAAAACAAGCAAACAACAACAAAAATAGGAATGGGATCTAAGTAGAACAAGAACATCTTTCCATCTTATATTACATTTTATACTTGTTCAACTTTATTTACAAAATGTGGCAGGAAGTGTCATGGCAATGTGTAAGAATATTCTACCCCTAAGTTGGAATGTTATATGAACAATAGGCAACAATACTCATCCATATATAGTGATTAGAAAGGGAAAGAAGGGCTTTTCTCCTGAATTTTCTTAGTTGAATAGTGTGGCCATCATTAAGGAACAGACAATCATGTCTTAACATCTTAAGAAACAAAGTGTTAATCGTTAAAGCCTAACAAACTGAAGCTGGGATTAAGTGTCTGAAACTAGAGAAATGACCTCATACATATTAGTAGGGAAAATGCCTATTAGAGACAAGAATAATAACAGAGAACCAATAACTTGATATCAGCAGAGACAGAAGAAGAACATGTTCCAACATGCCATCCCTTGCCAATGTTGCCCTCAATAGTTATATCTGTTACATATAGTGGTTAGTGTTTAAAGTATACTTTTTATTTTTTATTTAATAGCCTTTTATTTACAGGTTATATGCATGGGTAACTTTCCAGCATTAACAATTGCCAAAACTTGTTCCAATTTTTCACCTCTTACCCCCCACCCCCTCCCCCAGATGGCAGGATGACCAGTAGATGTTAAATATATTAAAATATAGATTAGATACACAATAAGTATACATGACCAAACTGTTATTTTGCTGTACAAAAAGAATCAGACTCTGAATAAAGTATACTTTTAAAAGAATCTCCTGATGGGCACTTTGGTACAGACGCTCATGAAATGAAGCCCTTCATCATTTGTTCCCTTAACCATTCTACTCCTCTTCCACATTTGTGTTATGTATTATGGCACCCTTACGTTCTGCATTCTTTTCTTCAAACATGATATTCAGTCTTTCATCTTGGAGAACTTTCCTTCTCTGCCCTCCCTACTTATCCCTACCTTTGAGTTTCTCAGGCTTCTTAGACTTATTTGAAGCCTCCACTAAAATACTACCTTCTACGAGAGGCTTTCATTAGCGCTCTTAGTTCTAGTTCCTTCCCTTTGTTGATTGTTTTGAATTTATTTTATATACAGCTTGCTTCTACATGACTATTTTCATAATGCCCTCCCCCATTTGAAAGAGGAAATGCCTTTTGCCTTTCTTTATTTGTCTATTATTTACAACAGCGCAGGTACATACATTAATAAATGTTAGTTGGATAGCATGTGTATTTGTATATACATGCACAAATATGTATGTTTGTATATCTCTATATACATATATATGTATATATACATTTGCACACACTCACACATATACATGGATGTGTACACACCCATCATCTAGCTTGCTACTGCCTTGCGTGCCAATATCCAATTCTGTAAAATGGTTTATTAGTTTCTCAGATTAGACAAGATTGAGTCTCATGTATCTCAGAGTATTTTGCTGCTATATATGTATAAGATTAGAGCAAATCTTCAGTTTCTCACACATCTCTTTTGGCTCCATCTCCCATTTCTGTCTGTGTTGGGTCTAGTTTCTAATCCTTTCCCATTACAAATGTAACGCTTTAAACACATATCGTCTATTCCTTAGTTTATTAAATGGAAGATGAGAAAGGCCAGCTGGACTTTGCACTCACTACAGTATCTTTGTGTGAAGCAGCACACAAAATTCCTTTTTACAATGCAGTGAGCTGAAAGTAGAATTTTTCAGGGATATGAGCCAGAAATTTTTTGATAAGAAGGAAGATGCATCTGAGAAGAAAGATTAGAAAGAAGAAAAACAGAAAGTTTGGAGCCAAGGTGGGGAAGCAGTAAAAGCTTTTGTGAGGAGGGCAAATGCAAAGGAGAATTCAAAGAAGGCAGAGAGACTCAAGATTTGGAGTGTAAGAAACATGGTGAATGGGTATAGCATGACAGAAAACAGTGAAATCAGTAGAAAGAGTGGAAGGAAAGGTAATAGCTTTAACTTGACAGTTTGAATTTGAGGTAGCAGTGGGATTTTTTCTGGTAGCTAAGTCTGAACTAGAGATCAAGCCAGAGATTTGAGAACACTCTGATCCTTGTGGGTAGATGATGATTTTAGGATGGAAGAGATGGAAAAACTGAAAATGTCTTGAAAAAAAACAAACAAAAGAAAACCTTTGAGGGACAGCAACATTAAAGAGTTCAAAAAAGACTAAATAGCCAGTGAAGGAGACAAGTGGAAAGGTCATTGATAGAAAAACTAGGTGTATTCATAATTCCTGGCACTATAAAAAGAAAGAATACTCAGTTGGAAGAATTAGTCATTAGTGTTAAAAACTACATTTATTAAGTCATGAAAGATAAAGGCTGGGGGAAAATATTGGAAATGGTGAATATGAGCTCAGTAGCCATTTTATGGAAAAATCCGTAGAATGGTAGGGATAAAATTTTGATCTCAAGTCAAACAGATCCTGGCACAATGAAGTGGTGACAACCAAAGCAGACAATGTTTTCTGATGATCTGTAAAGCAGAGATTTTACACAACCACAAAGTGGATCATGAGATTGTAGATTATAGAATTAGAGTTGGAAAGACCCTAAAAGCCACCAAGTCTAACTTCATAATTTTATTGATGAGGAAACAAAGCTCACAAAGTTTGAGTGACTTGCCCAGAATCAATAGCTTTTAAGTATCTGAGGTATGACAGAAGCTAGCAAAAGAGAGAAAGAAGCTCAAGATTCTGGAAGAGGAATGGCTACTTGGACAAGGACAGAGTAGAGGGAATAACCTTAGGGAGGGTTTGAGATCTCTCCTCAATTGATAGGAAGAAAAGAAAAGAGGCTGAAGATGCACAAAACTTCTGAGGAAAGGAGTAACAGAGAGAGGATGGAATGGTCTGGCCACACTCTTTCTAATACAGAAATGCGACAGGCATGGCCTTTAAGTGAAGCTTAGGGAGAGTCTGCTACATTGAAAGTGAATTTTATGCAGTTTCTAATATGAAAGCATTGCAAAAAGTAAAATAAAATGCCATTTGAATGAATGGATTCTCTTCCCTGCCGCCATATAGCCACAAGTGACTTAGTTGCTTTTTGATTTTCAATTCTCCATATATATGTAGACAAGGAACCCTAATTCCGGCTCTCCACCACAAAGGGAAATGGTTAGAATGGGGATCCTGTGAATCTAAACTCAACAAGAATCATGTTTCTGAAACCTAAATTGTAACTTCCCTACCTCGCAGCAATTTCAGTACCAGATCTCTACTCATTGAAATTCAGAACCAAGGGTACGTGAGGGCAGAGCAAGGCTGCTTGTCTACATCACAGTCTGCTTTTGAGGACATAATACTACGTAAAATCCTACACATTGCCCAGACAACAGGAGGGGTCAATATATTAATTGTTATCATCTCAACCTTTTTCATCTCCCAGCACTTTTTATGAGACGGCATTTCTTAGATTGGCGGAAGTTGCAAGTTAAAGAGTGGTGAGATCAGGTGTTCAAGGCCAAAAGCAATGATGCTTTGGTCAAGTGGGAAGGGAATTTGTTTGACTTTGCTCCAAGCAGGCAATTAAGGAATGATGAATTAGAATTCTGGTAAAGTTCGAACCCCATTACTCTCCAACACGTCATGCACTCTGAAGTGTAAAATGCTTGATCATAAATAATAAAGTCACTAATTGCAAGAAACACACACATACAATGACCCATCCAAAACAAATATGGCTTATATACCTAAAAGCCAAATGAGAAGAACAATGGGACACATCTGGCAAACGCTTTCTCTTGGCATTATCATCAGGAAAAAACAAACACTTTCTCCATTTGCCTGTTTTAAAAGAATATGAAAAAAGCAAAGTCATTAAGTTGAGAAGAAGCCCGGCCCAGAGCAAATCACTAAAAGGCAGAATTCAAGCAGCCCAGGTGGCTCAGATCAAGCACAAGAGCATATGAGAGATTGAAAATCTTCCCTTCAGGAACAAGCAGAGTTTGAAAGAGTGTGGCCCTGCCCCGAGGAAGACATGGTCTGGCCCTTATCTGACGCTAAGGGACTGATGCCAAGGCTGCTGTATTTGGGCAAGATGGGTAAACCATGCTGGGGGGGGGGAGAGAGAGAGAGAGAGAGAGAGAGAGAGAGAGAGAGAGAGAGAGAGAGAGAGAGAGAGAGAGAGAGAGAGAGAGAGAGGCAGAAACTGAGACAGAGAGACAGAGAGAGAGATACAGGGACACAAAGATAAAGACAGTGACACCAAGGGACAGACAGAGAGAAGGACAAAGACTGACAGAAAGAGAGACAGAAAAAGATGGAGAGAGATATAGAGACACACAGAGAAAGACAGAGAGAGATACAGAGACACAAAGAAGGACAGAGAAACGCAAAGAAATAGTGGTAGAGACAGAGAGATGGAGATAGACAGAAACAATGACAGAGAGACAGAGAGAAAGAGTGATACACAGAGAGAAAGACAAAGACAGAGAGAGACAGAGCAGAGACACAGAGAGACAGAAACAGATAGAGAGACAGACAGAAAACAGAGACAAAGGCACAGAGATAGAGAAAGCAAAAGAGACACACACATAGAGGAAAAAAAAAGAGACATAGAGATAGATAGGGAGACAGAAACAGAGATAGAGACAGACACAGAGAGAGGAACAGAGATGGAGACAGATAAACATAGAGAGACAGAGAGGCAGACAAAAATAGGGAGAGAAACAGAGACAAAATCAGAGAGACAGGAGAGACATAGATGAAGACAGAGAATTAGAGATCCAGACAGACATGGACAAAAGTAGAGAGATAAAGACAAATACAGAGAGACAGCCAAATAAACATAGAGACTGAGAGAGACAGACAGACACACACAGAGATAGAGACAGATACAAAGACAGAGGGAAAATGTTTGTGTGATTTTATATATATATATATATATATATATATATATATATATATATATATATATTTCTCTCCATATATGTGGAGAGAGAGAGAGATGTTATTTCAAGAACTATGTTCAGTGATATTTAAGCAAAGAGACTGACCCATGTGAATGCCACTGAGCACGTTTGGAGGGAAGTATTCGATGATATAAATCACTTATTCTTATTATCTTCTTTAATGAGTTTCTTCAACAGCTCAGTAGCATCTCCAAGATAACCTGGACTTTTTCATTAGCCTGGGCATCACACTATTTGTTTTGAGGAATTTTCCCACATGAACTGTTTGTCTCCTTCACTGTATCCTCTTGGATTTTCTTTTCCCCAAATCCCTGAAGAGTGAGTAGTCCCAGCCTGGGTCTTGGACAGTTTAAGACGATGCATGTGTGACCATCATAGTAATCTTCATTGAAGAAACCGTGATCTCTGTGACTGGGTTTAACGGACGTTGGTTGGACAGAAGAGCTACTATTAAGAGAATTGTTTTTCTTTGCCAAAACCCCTTTGTCAAGATTATTTTCTTAACCTTGAAGATTGGGAAGTTTCCCTGAGGACTTTTTATTCATATACTTTCATAGTAGTTCCATAAGCAGGCAGACCATTTAAGGAAAGATACTTGATTTGAAAAATGATAATTTCATTAATCATTTATTTATTTGTTATTTATTTATTGAGGAACTTCTGAGAAGTGATAGTGAAACAGTACAAGGGGTTGTATTCTTTTGAGTGTTGGAACACTTTATAAGCCATCACTGCTACAGTATTAAATTTTCCTTTTGGCATATCAAATAATTAATACAATGTGCCTAATATTTACACCCAGAAGTTAATTTAATCACTTATAAAATTGCTCCCTGTCACAAACCATATTTATAAATAGAAAATGACTTTCATAACATTTAAATTTATTTCTAAAACAAACCCATTGAGTGATGCCCTAACATTACTGTCATCCATTTTTTATTGAGACTGTAGGTATCTATGTCAGGATCATTCATGTTGCATGACCATATCTATGAAATTATAAAAAAAATGGAAAAAGCTAGTGCCAATTATTTTATGAAGGAATAATAAAAAATTCTGGAAGTAAATATAGATGAAGGGAAGCAAGTAGGAAATAGTGAATCTTCATAAGCAGAAAAAAAGAAGGCATCCCTTTTGATGATGTGATTTGAAGAGCTCCTTCTCTTGGGTCATTCTTTTATCACCACTTCTTTTTCCCTTCTCTGAGCTTCTCTCTCTTCTGTTTTAGGTGTGTTGTAGGGGCCTGCTTTAACAGTGTGCTGAAGCCTATGTTCCTTCCTTAAAATGAGATTTTCAAATGCATAAATTAAAATTAAAATATATAGGCTTAGAAAGGAAATTAATTACATTGAAATATGGTCATCAGTTACTTTGTTATTTTAATGAAAGATCTCAAATTTAAAATGACCACAAAGTTTTTAATAAACAAAAACCAATGGATTGAATTTAATAAAAATTGAATTTAATAGCTATAAATGAAACATTTTGCCCTTGAGTTCAAGAAATCAATTTCACCACTACAAAATAAGGAATATGACAAATTAGAATCTAATATATATACATATATATATATATATACACACACACATACATATGTGTATACAGTATATACATGTGTATATATTATTCACCTGCAAACTCAATGTCAATAATAGCGGTAACCTAGGACAAAAACAGTATTTGTGAAGGTGATCACTTTCCCACTCGACTTTCTCCATTTTGTAATAAATGTTCTCTAGATACAAGATAGATCTAAATGTTAGCACCATTTGACTAAAAAGCAAAAGCAGAATCTAACACTTAATTTATTTATTTAAGACAGGTTATTAGGAAACAGAGCACCAAGATTCCATGATAATGGTGACAGGTGGCAAAATCCTGCTCTATGTCCAGGCCTGGAAGCAGTTCTGTTAAGAGGAGGCTTGAGGTTTTCTTGGACAGCTGAGGCTTAGAGACCTCTTGGATACCTTTAATAAAACATTTGGAGAAGAATCAGTCCCTGCCTGCAATCGATTATCAGAGTTTCTTCGAATTTTATTTTCTTCTGTTTAATGAGAGTATTGGACTAGATGGCATCTGTGTTTTGCATTCACTTACAGCCTAATACCTTCTGCTCCTTTGTTTGATGATGAGCTCCAGGAAGAGGGACATGGATCAGAAGGAAGGTTGGGAAAATTTCTTTTCTTCTCCTTTCTTCCCCAGCTTGAAGCACAGAAATCAAATCTTAATCAGAAAAGCAATGAATTGTGTACTCTATTATGGTGATCTGACAGCCTATCTCAGGGCAGCCTTTAATTTCAATCCCTTTGCAGTAGGTCAGTGATTCACAGATTACCATTTGTTTTATTTGTGCTTTTTTCCCCCTATGAAAGTGAATAAGGACTCCAGGCCTGGCCTGAACATTAATCATTTTTTTTTCTGCTGTAAGCCATGTGTTAAGGGTTGAGAGTGGTCATTTACTAGCTCAGTCCATGGAGAGTTGGAGGTAGAAGTGTACACCTTTCTGTTAGATAGCTGGAATTTTCAGAGGATGACCTCCCCATATCCTTTATAATAATCTTTTTAGTAACAACAAGCAAGTGATCCAACTCTCCATATTTATATCCCATAAGGTTTCAAATAGGTTTTAGGTGACAAAAGTAACTGTGTTTTGTGATTGGAATTCATTAAATGGAAATATTTGATCACATCACAGACTATTGAGAAACTTCTATAAAACACATATATATCCTCATACATGTGCATGTGCATGCATACATATATATGTATATATATATATACACACTTGGTTTGTGTTTCCATGTATGCATGCATACATGGAAACACAAACCAAGTTTTATGATGGGATCTGTAGACAACTGAATTTATCTCAATTTAACAAATACTGATTTAGGATCACAGTGTTGTAGATGTACAAGGTATAAAAGATACTAGAAGAGAAAAAAACAATGTTCTTATCCCAAAAATCTTACTGACTTCTGGGGCAAGGAGAGAACCTACATAATACAGAAATTATAGTGCTGCAAGTGATAATGAGAGGAGGGCAAAAATGAGGGTTAAACACAAAAGACAATAGGGGAATTGTTCCTGGAAGAAAAGAGAAGACCTTATGGGGAAAACATATCTGAATTTTGCAAATGAGATGACAATTTAAAATATAGATATGTGTGGGCGTTGTTTCTTTATTTATGATATTAATCATATGTATTCATGTGATAAATAAAATAGAAATATTTTGATACTAAATGTTAGAGAATAATATCGGGCTATTCTTATTTTTAATAGATGGTATTTGGAGAACATATCAAGAAGAAAAAAACATAAGAATAATTGGATTATGTGAAAGCTATGACCAAAAACATCTTTATGCAATAACAAAAGAAATAATATATTAAAGAAAATTGACCTAAAATTATAGAATAAGAGGAAAAAGCAGAAATAGAAAAAAAAATCTAGCCATCACCACCTCAAAGACATTTTACAAACAATATGTTGGAAAATTATTGGTTACATTCAAAACGCTTAGATCAAAGAAAAACATTTACAAATCACAACAAAATTCAAATATGCTGGAGGTACAATTAGACTTGCAAGGCTACAGGGAAGTCCTAGAATACTATATATCAACAATCAAATGTACTGAGGTTGCAGCCAAAAATATTAAATACAGCAAAGTTAACCATAATATTGAATCAAAAAATGGACATTTAATAAACTGTCAGATTTTCAGGATTTTGTCTCAAACAAACTTGAACTAAATAGAAAATTTACGACATAAGAGCCAACATCAAAGACTAATTTCAAGGAACTCAGTAAGGACAAATTATTTATGTTCTATACATGGAAATGTAAAACATATGTCTAAAATTGACATTAGTAATGACATTAGTAAACCAAAAGAAAGATTTGAGTAAAGCTGAATATGATGTGACTTTAAAAAGCAAAACCATCTAGGAAAAGGTAAAAATAGTAGTTATGTGACACAAATTAGGGGTGAGAGCAAGAACTAACAATTAGAAGAATTAGTTGGGGAAGGACAGCTGGTTGTCCTGAAAACCTACTCATGTCATGAATGAGTTAAATAGGGAAATATATAATAAATAAATAATAGCAAAGCAAGTTAATGTGTGGAAGTAAAGTAGAAGTTAGAATAGGAAATAAGAGATATACACAAACTTAATAACAATGATCAAGAGTAGAATTGATTGGGGGTGATTAGAAGTAGTAGTCATTGATCTCAGACAAAGTCAAACTTTAAAATAATTCAATCAAGGGAGAAATAAACATTATATGTCAGCCATGTTAATATGTTTTAGATGTATATGTATGCATGCTTATATGTGGGTGTGCATATATGTATGCATGTGGATTGTATATATATATATATATATATATGTGTGTGTGTGTGTGTGTGTGTGTGTGTGTGTGTATATGCATAAATATATCAGTGCTTGACTATAGGCTATTTGGGGCAGGTATAGGGAAGGAAAGGGAAAAAAAGGATGAAGTAAAATGTGTACACCAGAGCACAAAATACAATTTACAAGGAAGCAAAGATGGACCGTTATCCTTACAATGTCTTCAATTACTATATGTTCTCTTGAAATGGAAATGTATTATTACATATTTTAATCCTGCATGATATTTTGCTACACATGTTTTCTTCTTTTTCTATTTTGTTTTCTTTTTTATCTTTCATTTCAGTTTTAAATAAGTAAATACTTTTTTTTTTTTAAAGAAACTATTTGGAGCAATCCCTTGACATCCTGTGCCACTCTTTTTCAGCCTACTTTTACTGAGATTCTGGGGGTGGGCAGGGAAGTCATTGATTTATTTTTTCTTTCTTTTTTTTCTTCTTTTGTCTCATTCTTCCTTTTTTCTCTCTGCTCTCTCTCTTTCTCCCCACCTCTCTCTCTCTCTTTCTTTCTTTCCCAAAGTCCTTCCAAGTTATCTTAGGTTAAGAAATTGTTTCCTTCTGTTTTTATAGATTCTGTCCCTCCAGAATTCTTTTAAAGGGTTGGTTTAACTTGATTTAGCATTATTTCTGAGGGAAATAGGATAGCTCAGTCAACTTCCTGGCTTCTCTCCACCATTTTGTCTTCACCCTTCAATCAGATTTAAGAGACTCTAAGTTTATGTACCTACTTTATAGATCAAGAAAATAATACCCTGAAAGTTGAGTGACTCACCCAAAATAACACACAATAAAGGGAAGCAACAGATCTTCTTTGCAAAGAAAGAAGTTTTGGGAAAATTCAATTCCATAAAAACACATATTTTTGCTTAATAAAGGAGGGCTAATCAAAAGTATCAAGCGGCTGTGTTCCCAAGGGATTCCACAAACAAACACATTGCATCATGTAAGTACAACTATGAAACATATGGGTGATGAACAGAATCATTAACTCAGTAAGTAATATTCAAATTTATCAAAATAATACCCATATTATGAAAATATTGCCTTTAAAAAGCTCTAAATTCATGAGACACAGTTAGTCTCTGCCCTAAACAACTCAAAACCCAGGTGAACTTAAGACCATGTACACTTTCTAATGCATAGAATAAAGGGGGGGAGGGGGTGAGAAGTGAATGGAAAAAAAGAAAAAAGTGAAAACCTTCTTTATTCAATGGAAAAAATAAGTTTTTGAAATTTCCTAAGAGGAATGAAGGAGTTTTATGTCTCGAATGGGAAGGGCTCTTCAAGACCATTTAGTCTAATCATTTTATTTTTAAATAGAGAATGTGAGACTAAGGGAAAAGTCAGTAACTTGACCCAGTTCATGCTGATAATAGAATCAGAGGCAAAATTTAAAGTCCAGTCTCTAGACTTTCTGTTCAGTTTTGTTCATAGAGAAATTGGAATGGGAGGTAGAGTTTCCAGGCTTCTGCTTACTTCATTCATAAGGAAGAGTTACCTAGGACAGAAAAAAAAATAATTCAGACTGCTGTTACCTCAAGCTCAACTAGAAGGGAGGCAAGTAAAAAACATTGAGGACATACAGCAGATCTATGGAAACACCACTTAGTTCTTCCAACAAAATCAGTTCTCATGTTCCTAGTGAAGCAACTTCCTTCTAGGTCTCAAAGGCTGCCTTAGATATCCAAGGACAAGATATTACATCTGCATTTCTTGCTTACACGAGACAATATAAATTGCTTCTTGATTCAGTGACTCAGTGCGGGGGGGGGGTAATCTTTTTCCTAGTGGAAGCTAGATTCAGAAACTGGTACCTTCTCGTTATGAGAGATGGAAGATAATATTTGTTGAGAACTTTATAGTCACAGAACAATGTTGCTTGTTCAGAAAGAGAGAGAGAGAGAGAGAGAGAGAGAGAGAGAGAGAGAGAATGAGAATGAGAATGAGAATTCACATCATGGAGAAATAGGGAATGCACATAGTAAGATAAGACTTCCATTCTAAGTTTCTCTGATCTTTACCTTTTTATTTTGCATTTAGCATTTTCCAGTAATAGCTTTATTTTATAGCCTTTGCCTTTGTTCCTGAAGATCCCCCTCAGAGGTTAAATGTCAACCTAAGACAGGCTGGAAGGTCATTTAAGGATGAAATCAGCATGAAGGGAAAATGACTGAGAAAACTTAGAATCTGCTTACAATTTCAAATCTTGGAGTCTTCTCTCTTAAGGACCCAATGAACCTGTTACATTCCTAGGAAATGGGCTAGGGTCCAGCACATTGAGGACATATGTATTCTGAATAAAAATAAGTTTTCACCCAGACTGCCCATTATTATACCTAGAATACTCCTCTTCATCTCTGCATCACCCAAACTTAAGTTACCTTCAAGGTTTAGCTTGTGGCACCTCTAAATATAGTAATTTCCCACTCTCATTTGTTAACACTTCTCTACCCTATAATTCACCATTTGCTGTATGTATAATTTATATTTGCTCATCTGTGTATATTTTGTATTTTTTTCCCTTCCACAAGGACAATAAAAACTCTTTGAGTCCAGGACCTGTTTTAATTTCTGCATTAATAACACAAGCTTATAGCACAAGGGGTATAGAGTAAGGGAGGTAGAATGATAAAGGAAGAAGAAAGAGGTAGAAAAAGGATGAGATGATGAAAAGATATATTTGCCAAACTTATTTCTACCATCTTGATATACTGATTTTTTATATTTATGCTTATTGATTATAATTATTGTAATATATTTATTATATTATTACAAATATTTAATATTTATATTTATTGATTGATATGTTTGCTTCCAATTCTACAAACAATTTACAATCTCTGTTTTAGACTGCCAAGTAACTTATTAAGGATCCATTTTTAAAAATCTATAATTTAATCAATTTCCAGGAAAAAGTACCCCTTCTTGGTCCATTGAAAAACAACAACAACAACAACAACAAAAGAAAAAAAAAGAAAACTCACTACCAACAACAACCAAGCAAACAAGCAGTCATAAAGCTCAGTGATGCCTGAAGTCTGCTGAAGGTCTTTGCCAAGTTGCATTTTTTTAAAAATATATTTTTAATGAAACTGAAGTGAATTTCAGGAGAAATCTCTGGAAAACAGGAATGATAAAAAGATAGATGCATTCAATTTCTTGAAGAGATCTGTGTAGAAGAAGGCAGCACATGCATGGACTGCAATTCTTTTCCTCCCTCACCCCTTCCTTCCTCTCATGGCGAGTACATTTATCAGCTCTTCACTTAAGGAGAATCCAGCGTGTGTTTGGCTTCATTTCCTATTCTAAGCCATTTTTGTTCGAGGACATAAATGGTAGAAATGTGACAGCTCGACTAACTGAAGATGACAACGGGGTAAAGGACAAAGAAAAAGCCTTTTGTAATTTCATTTTAAAAGGTACCATCATTTATTTTCAGTTGGCATTCAATTTCCAATACATTCACTTTAAATGCATTACTGTTTAGTTGTGAATGTTATGATAATTTTGGAATTGACTTAGCTTTTCTCCAAGATGCAGAGAGGAGGCATATTAATGAATGTGAGTTCCGGGTGACAAATGGTGCTTGAAGTTTCCATGTCTGCTAATTCATTTTTGATTAGAACATGGATGTCTTCTGAAATATAGATGGCATTTGCCCAGCAAAATGGTCATCTGATGGGAACATATGATGTGACGCTTCACTGATGTGTGATCTTTGAAGTCGTTTTAAATTCATTGACAATGGTGTTAGAGAGCCTGCACTCTCTGACTCCGAATGCAATAAAGGAGGACACTTTCAACTACTTTTCTCTCTCATTTATGAAAAACCCAAAATTAATTCTAAATTTACCTTTGCATCCAAAGGTTATGGGCTATTGCTTACATTTTCAAAACCTGATCTCAAAGGGTCTTGACAATATGATGGGAAGACGTATGATTACTCACAAACTGACTGACATCATACTTTTTTTAGAGAAAAAGACTGATACCTTTTCATCATTAATCTGGACATATTGAGATTGAACTCAAGTTGAACAAAAACAAATATTACCTTTCACCTCTCAGTCCCAGAGTCTCATCTAATCTCCCACCTAAATCTGTTCACTTGCAAGAACTAATTGGGAATGAGAACAACCTACGGCATGTTCCACTTAACCTTTAAAATTAAAGAACAATTCAGTCATGCTATTTTCAAGTCTTCATTGGCTTTTCTTATGTTCTCTTGAAATCTTAACTCTTTCTCCAATAATTGCAATTAGACTCTTTTGTTTCAAATATTAACTTTAAGTTTCCATTTGGAAGCTCTATTTTGTGTTGTGCCGGGGGCCAGCAACACTGCTGCAAATTCAATCAGAGTCATGGGTAGAAGATAGTCCAGAATATCTAAGTTGTACATGTGACATCCACATGCTAGACATCTTCTTCTGTAGTCTCAGATGCCTTAACTCAAATGTGGAAGATATATGACATTCATGTGAAACATGAAGTCAGCATCTACATTGATTTTTTATTACTTTGAGCCAAGCTTCTAGAGCAGATTAAGAGGAAAATCTGTACCTATAGCACATATAGGCATCTAGGCAAGTCAGAAAATATGAAATGTAACTCTCCTGGGAATCAGCAACCAAGACTGAATAGCTGAAAGGGAAGATTGCAATGGAGCCAATCAAAAGCTCCAGAAAACCTCTGACCATTGCCTTTACACGAATGGTACAGGACCTATGGCCAAAAAATTCCAGGTTCCAGCCCTAACCATGAACACTAATTTTTCTTCACTGTGTTTTTGCCTTTAACCTAAAGGTCAGTAGAAGTTACAGAATGCATCAATTCAGGAAGTTATGACAGACACATCGTTGTTCATCCTTCCTCTTCAAGGAGGACCAATGCATCACAGTATAATGTCTTGAATTGGAGGAGGCAGAGTTGGGCCTCTATCTTTCTGAGCCACCCAAGTGCAGGAGCAGAACAAAATCAGGATTATTGTGACCTATCAGAGTGGTTAAAATGATAGATACCCTTCAATTGAGGAATATTTAAACAAGTTGTCATGTAGTAGAATAATATTGAAATACTAAGAAATGATAAATTGGTTAATTTTATTATTTAAGTTAAACCTTTTTAATTTTTAAAAGATATGCATGGATAGGTTTTCTTTTCTTTTTTTATTAAAGCTTTTTATTTTTTCAAAACATATGTATGAACAATTTTTTAACATTAGCCCTTGCAAAACCTTGTGTTCCAATTTTCCCTTCCTTCCACCATGCCCTCCCCAGATGGCAAGTTGTCCAATATATGTTAAACATTGTAGAAATATATATTAAATCAGATATATGCATGTATATTTATACAATTATTGTGCTGCACAAGAAAAATCAAATCAAAACAGTTAAAAAAAAAGCAGCAGAATAAAATGCAAACAAGCAACAATGAAAAGAGTGAAAATGCTATGTTGTGAACCACATTCAGTACCAACAGTCCTCTCTCTGGATACAGGGATACAGACAGCTCTCTTCATCACAGGATCATTGAATCTGAATCATCTCATTGTTGAAGAGAGCCACATCCATCAGAATTGTTCCTCATATAATTTTGTCGCCATGTGAAATGATCTCCTGGTTCTGATCATTTCATTTACATCAGTTCATGTAAGTCTCTCATGGCCTCTTTGAAATTGTCCTGTTGGTCATTTCTTACAAAATAATAATATTCCATTACATTCATATCCCATAATTTATTCAGCCATTCTCCAATTGATGGGCATCCACTCAGTTTCCAGTTCCTTGCCACTACAGAAAAGGCTGCTACAGACATTTTTGCACAGGTGGGTCCCTTTTCCTATTTTAATATCTCGTTGTGATATAAGCCCAATAGTAAGACTGCTGGATCAAAGAGTATGCACAGATTGATAACTTTTTGAGCATAGTTTCAAATTGTGCTTCAGATTGGTTCGATCCATTCACAGTTCAACCAATAATATATCAGAGTCCCAGTTTTCCCACATTCCCTACAATATTCATTATTATCTTTGATGGATAATTTTTCAACATCAACCCTTGCAAAACCCTGTATTACAATTTTGCTCCTTTTCCCCTTCTCTCCTAGATAGAAAGTAATCCAATATATGTTAAACATGGTAAAAAATATATGTTAAATCCAATATATACATACATATTTATTCAATTATCTTGTTGCACAAGAAAAATCAAATCAAAAACAAAATAAAAAATAAGAAAGAAAATAAAATGCAAACAAACAACAAAAAGAATGAGAATGCCTTGTAGTAATCTACACTTAGTTCAATCTGAAATCATCCTGTTTTTCATTTCTTACAGAACAATAATATTCCATAACATTCATATACAATAATTTATTCAGCCATTCTTCAACTGATGGGCATCCACTCAGTTTCCAGCTTCTTGCCACTATAAAAAGTGCTGCCACAAACATCTGTGCATATGTGGGTCCCTTTCCCTCCTTTAATATCTCTTTGGAATACAAGCCCAGTAGAAACACTGCTGGATCAAAGGGCATGCACAGTTTGATAGCCCTTTGGGTATGTAAAATGGTTAATTTTATAGGGGAAAAACATGGAATACTTTGGACCTGTGAAGGAAGATGCTATGAACCTCCAGAGAAAGAACTTAGAAGTATATATATATATATATATATATATATTATGGTTTTATGTGTATGTATGTATGTTTGTATGTATATACATACATATTTAATTATGGCCTTCTCTACTCTAAGGTGAAGAGGAAGAAAAAAATTTAAAAAGTTCATAGCAGAGAGCAAAAGACAACTTAGAAGGAGGCACAGAAAAGCTGGGTAGCTTTGAAAACATGTAGCACTTATTTCATACTTGTTTTTATAGTTTCTTTAAGTAAACAGTCTGAAATGAAAATCCGTGGATTTTTATTGAATCCTCTCTTTAGATTCTGCTGTGTACTTAGAAATGATTTTTTTCTTTTTTACTTTTGAATTTAAATTTAAAATGAATATATTTTTAAGATGACAGGTGATGGCCCAGAATAAAGTGGATGATTTTGATGTCTCTGATATTTGACAGATAAGCAGCCACCTTCATGGCATTTAGAACAAATTGTCCTCATCTCCCCATTCCACCAACGGAAGTCTGCACATGCTTAGGGTAGACATTTCCCTAAATCACTGACATTTTTGAGACCTCTCAGTAACCCTGAACCAAGGTAACCTGACCGCTGCCCTTTATCTTTTGTTAAAATAAATACAGCAATTCAATTAAAAAGGATGAAGGAAATGCTCTATTGACCTCAAATTTAGAATAGTGCTACTATTTTTCCTGAGTTCAGAGTTCCCAATTAGACAATTCTTGACAGTAATTGGGGGTCCATACTTGTGTTAATTTCCAGAGATCATTTATCATCCCCAATTGGCTCCCAGGAGCCATATTCTTCTCTCTTAAGACCCAATTCACTGGTACACTGCCATCTGGGGTTGAAATCCAAGTACATTAGAAAACAATTTCTTTACAGTTATGAATTCTTTTCATTTGTTATTTTGGTATAAGTAGTCTCTTGAGCTGCGCCTGGCACTCTATAACTGCTTAATAAATGTTTGTTGGATTTAATTGAATGAAGTGTGGGCAAAGGCATATTAGGCTCTTTTGTTTATTATCCCCCTCTTTCAGAAATAAGTACACATGTTTGCCCTTCCTTTTTCTTCCTTTTTTTCCCCTTTTTTTCCTTTACCCTCTTTTTCTAATACCCTCTATCATTTTTCCTCGCCTTCCTTATTTCTTCCTCTTCTCTTTTTCTCTCTCTTTCTCCAAGTTAACCAATATAAACAAAAACTAAGTATAAGAAATCTAAGCCTTATAATAATGTTCAACTTTATTCTTCATTGAAGTACATTATGCTTAATATATATATATATTTTTTTCTTCACTGAAAATTAAAAAAAAACAACCATAACAAAAGCCTTCTTCTTTTTATACTGAATCATCTTTCTCTCTTTTTAATCTTTGTAGTCAATTTTGTTCTTCCTGTCTGGAATGAGTGAATAGTAAGCCCAGCTTCTCAGGCACTTCCAGTCCAAGTCAGATTCTTGTTTTTCCAGCCAGTTTCCAAATTTTCTCTCAAATCTAGGTTCCTAGACCTTGATTCAAGTTCAAAATCAATTGTGTGGCTTGGCCAAGGTCCCATAGCTAATTTGTGGCAGAATCCAAATTCAGACCTTTATCTCCTGACCTTCAGTCTTTTCTTTCAACTAAAACAAGCTGGGATTCTTGCAGGTGATGATTGCAGTGAAAGAAATCAATAGAGTAAACCTCAATGAGACATTTACATGCTGATCAAATGTTATGTACCTCAAATAGTTGAGCACATTTATAGTTTTCACCAAAAAGTAAAATCAATTAAAGCAATGTCAATTTAATATTAAAAAAAAAGAAGAGGAGGGGATATGGATTGTTTTACTGGCCAAGAATTTATTGGCTTGAGGAAGCTTTTGACAACAACGCCCGATTGGGTCATATTTCAAAGATGATATTGATACTGAGAGAGAAGGCCTGCTCTATCTGTTATATGTACGGCAAGGAAAAAATCAGATCCTCAGAGTATATTTTCCAATGCACATAATAAGATTTGACCTGACAGCTCATGTGTTATGAATTTGTTAGGTATGATATGGATGGAATATTTGAAGATGAATAAAATTTGTTAATAAAACAGAAGTACAGATAAGCTGACCATAAAACAGATTCAATCAAAAATAGATCAGATTTTTGCATTAAGCACACTCTTCAGAATCCTCTAAGATCCAATATGAAAAATTTGTCCTTGAGTAGCTTTTCAGTTTAGAAAATAAATTATTACCAAATCCATTCTAAGCACAAGTTTTCATTGAAGACTAGAACATAAGATAAATTTTAAGTAGCTAAAACTACTGTTCTTGATTTATGAAGGAAAACTGAAAAGTTTTTATTTGGGAAAAATTATTTTAACCTCTACCAGCTTCATATCCATTTTCCAATCAGTTTTTCAATTTTCATATTTAAAAAAGCCCATCATTATCCATTCATCAGACAATAAAATAAACAGCATATTTTCTGTAAGTCCAAAATGATGGGGTAAAACTGTGTCCCAAATCAGACTCGAATGAATCACTGACTCAGCAGTATGATAACCATTTGAATATGAAAATTAATAATACTTACAGACATACTTTATGAGACTAAAAAAAGACTTCTACTGCATGGGGTGATCCTGCTAGGAGGATTTAGCAAATTAATTCGACCATAATTGTAGAGAATGAAAGGATTAACAGGAGTTGTTCTCGCCAGTGGTGAAGGAAGTACCCGTAGTCCAAAGAACTCAGAGATCCATCAATCTTTCCATTAGTTAATGAATCAATAAATGGCAATTTATTACCAGACACTAGTCTGAGTTATGGCAAGAGAAATAGTAAAATGAAGCAGTCTTGCTCTGCAAAGAGCTTACTTTCTAAGAAGGGAGAAAATTGGCATTCAGATAATATCTACTAGCAACGCCACTAACATTTTTATAGTGTGATATTGTATGAGGCATTTTTCATATATTATTTCCCTTGATTATTACAAGCTCAAGAGGAGGATAGATGTTATTATTATCCTCACTTTTTGGATAAGGAAACTAAGCTTGGACCAGAGACATATGTAGTGAGAGCATGAGAAAATCTTCCTGACTCCAGGTCTAGGTCTTTATCCACTAGCCACACCATAACCCTAACTACAGAAGCAGTATAAACACAAATGTTAAAAAAAAAGTTTTTTTGTTTCTTTGTTACTTATCATATTGCCAAGCACACATTAGGTACTCAATGAATGCCCGTTGACTGATAGATAACTATAATATAATTTAATACTCAATAATTTATGTGTTAAAACATTAGCAAGGAATTGGCACTTCACATATATCTTTCTATAAAAGTTGTAGCTATATTTTGATAGGAGAAAGGACGCCCATGAGGTAGAGCTGAGAGAAAAGGGTGTCCCCATCATAGGAGATAGGCAATAAAAAAGAACATAGATGTAATGTGGGCTGTCAATTATGAGAAAAAGAAGGAAGCCATCCTGACTGGATCTGAGAGTACAGGAAAGGAGGGAAATGTATAATTGATTCAATAAGCTAAGTTGGTACCATATGATGAAGGACTTTAAAAGCCAAACAGAAGCATTTATATTTGATCTAGGAGGGAATAGGGAGCCACTAAATTTAATGAGTAGGGGTATGATATTATTTCATGAATGTTTAAGGAAAATCACTTTGACAGCTCTGTGGAGAATATGTAAGAGACCTGAGGCAGAAAGAACAATTAGGGGAACATTGTATTATTGACTAGATAATTGTAGTCTAGGGGTGATGAAGATTTGAGTTAAGGGAGTAGACAACTATGTTGGGAGACATGAAAAGTCAGATGCAGGAGATGTAGAAGTGTGGATTTGATGACTGGATATGAGCAGGAAGCTGTGTAAGAGAAAGGAAACAAACACTTTAAGATGACATTGAGGTGATAAACCTGGGAATCGGGAATAATTGTAGTTATCTTAAACAGAAACAGAAGAATTTAGAAAGGTACTGGTGTAAGAATAGGAAATAATAGCTTTGGTTTTAAACATGTAAACAGATTGATTTTGAAATGTTTCTGGAACATCCAATTTGCAGCATCCAGTAGACAATTAATGTTTAAGACTCAAAAAAGAAAGCACACAAAAACTCATTTATGGGAATAGTCTCTACAGAGATCTCTGTTCAAACTAGGAACACATTAGGTCACTGAAAGAGGGTGTAGAAAGAAAATAGTATTGACACTAGGAGAGTCTTTTAGGGGGATAAAATTTCTTTTATTTTTTCCCCAGTAATTAGTATTTTGTTTCCTCCCACTTATATGCAAAAACAATTTATGATACTCATTTTTAATACTTTGAGGACCCAAATTCTCTTCCTTTATCCCTCCAGACCCCCTCATTTAGAAGGCAAGCAAATCAATATAGGTTATACTTGTCTAATCGTACAAAACATTTCCATAATAGTTATATATAGTTAAAAGTAAACTGAGCAAAACAAGTCAAGATAAATAAAGAATTTTTTTAAAAGTATGCTGGGATTTGTGTTCGGATGCAATCAGTTTGTTCTCTGGGGACTTAAAGTATTTTTGCCCATAAGTCCTTCAGAGAGGTCTTCAATCTTTGTATTGCTGAGAATATCTAAGTCATCCACAGCTAATCATTTTACAACATTGCTGTTATTTTGTACACAGTGCATTGCACTTTACAACATGTCATGGATGTATTTCCAGGTTTTTCTGAGGACATGCTGCTCATCACTTCTTATATCATAATCACACACCTCAATTGTTCAGCCATTCTCTCAGTGATGGGCATCCCCTCAATTTCCAATTCTTTGCCCTCAGAAAGAGCTGACATAAATATTTTTGTACATACATGTCCTTTTCTTTCTTTTTTTCTTTTTCTTTTTTTCTTTTTTTGCTGAGGCAATTGGGGTTAAGTGACTTGTCCAGGCTCACACAGATAGGAAGTGTTAAGTGTTAACCTCTCCTTCAACATTTGTCTTTTTCCTCATCTGTTATGATAGCCAATCTAGTAAGTTTAAGCTAGTAACTCAAAATTGTTTTAATTTGCATTTTTCCATTTAATAGTGAGTGAGAACACTTTTCCTTATGGCCGTTAATAGCATTGATTGCTTCAGCAGAAAAAAAAAGTTGTTTTTTTATCATTTGTCAATTGGGGAATGTCTGTTTTTTATACATTTATTCCATTTTACATATATTTGAGAAATAAGGCTGTTTTCAGAGAAAATTCCTTCAATTTTCTCATTTACTATTGCCATTTTTTTCCTACATTCTATCCCCAATTTATTCTATTGTTTCTTTGCTTCTATTCTGTCCCTCTGCAAAAGTGTTTTATTTTTTATTATCCCTTTCCCTGATCTGCCCTCCCTTCTATCACTTCTCCCCTCCCTTCTCATACATCCTTTCCCTCCTAGTTCCTTATAGGGTAATATAGTTTTCTATACCCAGTTGAGTGTGTTTGTTCTTCCCTCTTTGAATCAATCTGATGATAGTAAGATTCACTAACTCCCCCCCCCAATAACCCCCTCTTCCCCTCTACTGTAAAGTGTTCTTCCTGCCTCTTTTATGTGAGATAACTTGTCTGGTTTTACCTCTCCCTTTCCATTTCTCCCACTACATTGTTTTCTCAGTCCTTAATCTTATTTATATATTATTCCTTCATATTCAACATACACCTGTGTCTTCCATTTATATATATATATATATATTCCTAACTATCCTAATAATGAGAAATCTCGTTTTATTTATTTATTTTTAAGAAGTTGAAATCATTAAGTCAGTATTATTTCTTTCTTTATTATTATTATTATTATTATTATTTAATAGCCTTTTATTTACAGGTTATGTGCATGGGTAACTTTACAGCGTTAACAATTGCCAAACCTCTTGTTCCAATTTTTCACCTCTTACCCCCCACCCCCTCCCCTACATGGCAGGATGACCAGTAGATGTTAAGTACATTAAAATATAAATTAGATACACAATAAGTATACATGACCAAAACGTTATTTTACTGTACAAATAGAATCAGGCTCTGAAATCTTGTACAATTAGCTTGTGAAGGAAATCAAAAATGCAGGTGGGCATAAATATAGGGATTGGGAATTCAATGTAATGGATTTTAGTCATCTCCCAGAGTTCTTTCTCTGGGCATAGCTGGTTCAGTTCATTACTGCTCCATTGGAAATGATTTGGTTGATCTCATTGCTGAGGATGGCCTGATCCATCAGAACTGGTCATCATCTAGTATTGTTGTTGAAGTATATAATGATCTCCTGGTCCTGCTCATTTCACTCAGCATCAGTTCGTGTAAGTCTCTCCAGGCCTTTCTGAAATCATCCTGTTGGTCATTTCTTACAGAACAGTAATATTCCATAATTTTCATATACCACAATTTATTCAGCCATTCTCCAACTGATGGACATCCATTCAGTTTCCAGTTTCTAGCCACTACAAAAAGGGCTGCCACAAACATTCGTGCACATACAGGTCCCTTTCCCTTCTTTATAATCTCTTTGGGATATAATCCCAGTAGTAACACTGCTGGATCAAAGGGTATGCACAGTTTGATAACTTTTTGAGCATAGTTCCAAACTACTCTCCAAAATGGTTGGATTCGTTCACAACTCCACCAACAATGCATCAATGTCCCAGTTTTCCCGCATCCCCTCCAACAATCATCATTATTTTTTCCTGTCATCTTAGCCAATCTGACAGGTGTGTAGTGGTATCTTAGAGTTGTCTTAATTTGCATTTCTCTGATTAATAATGACTTGGAGCATCTTTTCATATGACTAGAAATAGTTTCAATTTCTTCATCTGAGAATTGTCTGTTCATATCCTTTGACCATTTTTCAATTGGAGAATGGCTTGATTTTTTATAAATTAGAGTTAATTCTCTATATATTTTGGAAATGAGGCCTTTATCAGAACCTTTGACTGTAAAAATATTTTCCCAGTTTATTGCTTCCCTTCTAATCTTGTCTGCATTAGTTTTGTTTGTACAAAAACTTTTCAGTTTGGTATAATCGAAATTTTCTATTTTGTGATCAGTAATGATCTCTAGTTCTGCTTTGGTCATAAAGTCCTTCCCCTTCCACACATCTGAGAGGTAAACTATCCTGTGTTCCTCTAATTTATTAATAATTTTATTCTTTATGCCTAGGTCATGAACCCATTTTGACCTTATCTTGGTGTACGGTGTTAAGTGTGGATCAATGCCTAGTTTCTGCCATATTAGTTTCCAATTTTCCCAGCAATTTTTATCAAACAGTAAGTTCTTATCCCAAAAGCTGGGGTCTGGGTTTGTCAAAGACTAGGTTGCTATATTTGTTGACTGTTTTATCCCTTGAACCTAACCTATTCCACTGATCAACTAATCTATTCCTTAGCCAATACCAAATGGTTTTGGCAACTGCTGCTCTATAATATAGTTTTAGATCTGGTACAGCTAAGCCACCTTCATTTGATTTTTTTTTTCATTAATTCCCTTGAAATTCTTGACCTTTTGTTTTTCCATATGAATTTTATTGTTATTTTTTTCTAGGTCATTAAAATAGGTTTTTGGGAGTCTGATTGGTATAGCACTAAATAAATAGATTATTTTAGGTAATATTTTCATCTTTATTATATTTGCTCGCCCTATCCAAGAGCATTTAATATTTTTCCAATTGGTTAGATCAGACTTAATTTGTGTGAAAAGTGGTCTGTAATTTTGCTTATAAAGTTTCTGATTTCCCTTGGCAGATAGATTCCTAAATATTTTATATTATCAGTAGTTACTTTAAATGGAATTTCTCTTTGTAACTCTGACTGTTGGATTTTGTTAGTGATATATAAGAATGCTGATGACTTATGTGGGTTTATTTTATAACCAGCAACTTTGCTAAAGTTGTGGATTATTTATAATAACTTTTTAGTAGAATATCTGGGGTTCTCTAAATATACCATCATGTCGTTGGTAAAGAGTGATAATTTGGTTTCCTCATTGCCTATTCTTATTCCTTTAATCTCTTTCTCAGCTCTTATTGCCAAAGCTAGTGTTTCTAATACAATATTAAATAGTAACGGAAGTCAGTATTATTTCTTAAGCATCTACTATGTGCCAGGACTTGTGCTAAGGCCTAGGCAAAAGCAGTTGTGCCCTCAAGGAGTTTACAATTTAATAGGGGAAACAATATTTAAACAAATATATGCAAACACATTGTAAACAAGATCAATGAGAGAGAATTAACAGAATGAATGTACTTGAATTGAGGGGTTGCTTCAATATTCATTATATTTATTTATTTATTATTAATAATAACTGTTAGATACAAAAAGAGAAAAGGTGAACAATTTTGTGTCCTTAAGATGTTCATATTCTATTTTACCCCAAATGACTATCTTTCCTTTTCTGCCACATGGGGTCCTTTCTTTGGAAAATGTTGGATAAGCTCTCTCCAACACATAAATAGATTCTTGCTTGATATCTAAAAAATGGTTCAGATTCTAGAGTCCATTAGAATATTAAGAAAGGCATGATTTCATGATTTTGATTTTCTTTTCATTTTTTTTCCTCACTGGCATCAGAACTCATGTTCTGTTTCTGGCTTGACATGACCATATGTATATAGACACAAAAATAAATACAGACATCCAGAAGGGTGAAGTTGCTGTAATTGTTAGTACAGAAGCATACGAGTAATTTTTTCATTCTTGTAGCTTCCAGAAGGAGGCATTGAGGAGTATTTTATAATTCTAGGTCACTTTATCACAGTTCTTAATTATGTTTTGAAATGACAATAAATGGTCATATTTAACTTAGAACGAACCAAACTTGCTACAGTAAAATAGGTGTGAAATAGCCATGTCAACACTTCTAATTCTAGTTACCTATTCAGATTGCTATAATCCTCCTTAGACCAAAGAAACACTGCTTTTTCACTACTCTTGGGATTTCTGCCATCCTGCCAATGTGGCTGTGGACCATTTCATGATCTATATCAAGGAAAATAAAAACAGAAAATCCTTTTACAATATATTGTAAAATACAATACAATTGTATAATATAATACAATATATTGTAAAAGGATTTTCTGTTTTTATATAATACATATACATATATAAGTATATATACATATGGAGATATTTTTAAAATTCAGAATCTATAACCTATAAATATTCGATAGAACAGGAGTTATACAGTTTTTCAAGGAGTAGTTTTGAACTTCTGTTACTTCATTGATGATTCTCTTTTTCATAATTTTTTACATTACTTTCCCCAATTTCTCTTCTACCACTCAGTTAATTTTGAAAATTATTTTTGTGCTTTTTAAAAATCTATTTTTGGGCTTTTTTTTTTTTTTTTTACTGATGCTTGTGTTGAACAATTTTCAATTTTCACTGTGACTTTCTTGTCAATGTTTTCACATCACTATCTTATTTTAGGCACACATCTTGAACTTCCCTGTCACCAAAATAGATTTTTATGGTCAGATTCTTTTTTTGTTCTTTTCTCATTTTCCAACCTATTTCTTGATTTTGAAATATATGTTAAAATTGGACTTTTCACATCTTTGTAATGGGGAGATCATTGTCTCCAGCTTCAAGCTTCTCACCTTGCTGTTTTTACATATAGTTGTGAAGGTGTGTGTGTGCATGTGTGTGTGTGTGCATGTGTTTCCAAGGTTGTAATATTCTTCTCTAAAAAGTGTAATGTTCTCTGGAAGCAGGCTTCTTGGGAGGCTTCTGGAGGCAGCCTTCATTTCAGTTTAGTGTAATCACTCCAAATGCAGTCAGGAGTTAAAGTCCAAATCCTTTATTGTCTCCTTCAAAGTCCTCTCTCCTTCAGTTGGGGCTCTGGATCTTGGTTTCAGTGTTCTCCACAGGACAGCTTGCCACCACTTCTCTGTCTTCCTTAGTTCTCCCCACCTGCCTTCTCTGGCTTCTGAATCTCCCAGACTTTCCAAAGATTTGTGCTTCAGCTTCCAGCCACAACAAAGGGGGAAGATGGAACAAATCTGCCTCAGCCTCTGAGAGCTTCTAGTGCTCTTGTCCTTTCTGACCCTGGCAGTTCCTCCTTTTATGTTCCACACTGAGTATACACCAATCATTATGTCACTAGGAAACCATTATTTGTTGTAGGATTAAATCAATGCTAAACTAGATTTAACCAGTCTCCTCAATTCCACTTAGTGCCTTGTTTCAAGTTCTGGCCCATAACATCTCCTTGTAGGATTAAATCAGTCATACTGAACCATGCTAAATTACATAACTATTGTCTCTATCAATTCCATTGACTTAGCATCTTGTTTCAAGTTCTGGCCCAACATAAGGTAGTATAATCTAAGGGGAGGTGTGGTTACTGCTTTCATGTTCTGTAGCCAGGTATGGATATTATCCACATGGAGCCCCTGCTCCTTTGTGCTTGGAAGTAATTTCTCTAACCTGACACTGCAACCTAGGAGCTAGAACCTTTTTTTCCCTTGTAACCTCTCTATCCTGTAACTGTGTCCCAGAATTGGTCAAGGGGGAATGGAATTGCCAAATCTTTCCCAGTTCTGTACCTAGCGTTAGCACAGAAGTCTCTTAGAATCTCTTTCTGATTAGGCATTCAATCCCTTTATATCTCTGGTACTGGGTGTGCTTCTGCTGTTGTTTCTGTTTCTACCCCCTAAGACCTTTCTAAGGATGGTGTCATGGCCACATTCCAGGTCAGGCCCCACCCCATTGCCACGGTCTCATGCTTTTTTGTTTGTTTTGCTTGTCCAGGGTTAGAAAAATTTCTTTCCAACCTTTTGTGTCTCTTTAAAATTTGATTTAATATATTATTTTAAGGTTGTTCAGAGGGGAATGCTAGGTATGTTTACCTAGAATGCTCTCTTTACTCTGTCATCTTAGACCTATTCTTTTAAAACAATATTTTAGAATACTTAATTCAGAATTTGGCAAAGAAAAAAAACACAAAAAACTAATGTGAACCTTGAGTCAATCTTAGTTGGCAGATATTTGATATATGATTTTACTATAAAGAGGAAAAATGCATACAGGTGAAACATAATGTTTTCTTCCAGGAATTTTCATGATTTCCATTAGAATTATGGGTTCCTTTGATCATGAGGAAACCTAGGAAAAAGATGAATTGTCAATCTCTAGTCTACCAATTCATTTTGTGTGTTGGTTTATTTTCCTTGTTACCTAAGGAAGTTTATTCATAGAACACAGAACTATTATGTGAGCAGTATAATAATAGCAGAAGAGAAAGAGATTCTTTGCTTGTCTTAAAAATGTTCTTTCTCCTAAACTTTGCCTCAATTTTCTTGCCTTCCTGTATTACTCAGTTCCTCTCCTGCCTTTTTTGACAGCTTCCCTTCGTCCTCCTTGCTAATGATATTAAAGCCTTTATCTCTAATCTTGAATTCCCTACAACATGGATACACTTTGTATGTCCTTGCTTGTTTGTTGTTTTCTCCATTAGAATAATATTGTTTTAAAAACAGATTGTTTGGCTTTTCCTTTGAGAACTGAACACTGAGCACAGTGCCTGCATGTAGTGTTTGATAGATGCTTGTTTATTAGTGAAGTGAAAAAGCCAAGAGTTTATTACTGTTGCCTTCCCATTGTTGTCTTATTATGTTGTCTATTATTGTCTTATTTTTGATGTTGACAGAAATTCCCTTAAAATAAAGAGAGACCAGGGACCAGTAGAGTTAAGAGAAACAGCTTCCCCTTCTCGATTCTAAATTAGGTCTGGTGTTTCCTCGTTTTCATACAAAGAGGACTTGAGCAGCAGCAAAAGTAACAAAGTTTGTAGTAGTGGCGGTAGCTTTGGCAGGACCCCACCAAAATGAGCTTGTGGCCACAGAAGAGGCTCCTTAGGTGTTAAATAGAGGACCGAGGAAGGTCAAACACTAAGTCAGAAAGTTGCCTGGGATAATGGATCTGGAATCCACCATGGCCGTAAATCTACGAGAACTGAAATAATATTAGATTTGGGGACTATTGGCTTTTGTCTGATTCTTCCACTATGGAGCATGTCATTGCCTTGCTCAACAGCTGCCTCTTCTAATTTTGTGTTTTAAAAAACATAATAAAAGAAAAGAGATAATATAAGCCAAGAGCTCCGTTTATGTAAGATTCTCAAAGTCTTTGCATCCCCACTACCTGGTATAGTGGTATATACATAGTCACTTCTTAATAATCACTTCTGGCTCTTGAAGTGAGGGGAAATTAAAAAAAAAATGGTTGCCAACTTACTGTGGCCTTAGGCAACATACACTCCTCTGGCTTCCATTTTGTCATCTTGTAAATAGAGTAATGAAAGCATCTACTCCCTCCTTCATTAAATGAGATGTGATTATTGTAGAGTCATTCAACCACATCCAACTCTTCAGGACTCCTTCTGGTGTTTTCTTGGTAGAGATACTGGAGAGGTTTGCCATTTCTTTCTCTGGCTCATTTTACAGATGAGGAAACTGAGGGAAGGCAAGTGACTTGCTTAGGATCATACAGCTAGGAAATGTCTGAAGCCAGGAAGATGAGTCTTATTGATTCTAAGCATACTGCTTTTTTCCACTGCACCCCCTACTATCCATTAAATGAGATAGCATTGGTAAAATACTTTGCAAACCATCAAGTTCTAGGAGAAAGTGATTTATGATTATACTCTTTGGCTGAGACCTTTATGGAAATTTCCTTGACAATCTGAGAATCTCTGACAAAGGGCATTTTGGAAAGCCTTTCCGGGCTCCCTGAACTCAGAGAAACCACAAGAAAATCCTCTGGGGAATTTTGAGGAATTATAGTCTTTTCTGCCTACTACAAAATGT